>NC_064885.1:3367500-4687916 GCF_929443795.1 Astur gentilis | reverse complement strand
CTGGCAATTGATCTTCCTGGCCATGCAGACGAGGTGAGGCGTCTGGTCGAGCCACGGTGTTTGAAAGAAGCAGGAATGACCCCTCCCAGCAGAGATAACTGTCTCTCCCTAATACTAGGTGTATGCAACGGATTGGAGCCCGGACGGACAGAGGGTAGCAAGTGGAGGGAAGGATAAGTGTTTGCGGATGTAAGTAACCTCTTGTCTGTCCATAGAGGATGTTGGAGCTCCTTCAGAGCTGCAGTCTCCTTGCAGAGGCCTGCATAGTCAGGGCATGATCTCTCCTTGCAGAGAGCACAGCTCTGGGCCAAATTCCAGCCTGGTGACCTAACCTCCCTCAGGGCAGGAACTGCTGCTGTCCCCTGGGAGATGACTAGAAAGCAGAGTCCCTCCAACTGAGCAGTCCAGTGGTGAAATTTGGCTCCTGGAGGTGAAGGAACAGTTGTACCAGTCAGTCAGACCCTTCCTTTCTCACCTTCCTCCATCTCCTAGTTATGCAGACAGACAAATGCCTGTGAGCTAGTTGCCATTTGACCGTGGCTGATGACCTTCTTCACTATGAGGGTGGTGAGGCATTCTTAACAAATTGCTCAGAGAAGTTGTGGATGCCCCGTCCCTGGAAGTGTTCAAGGTCAGGCTGGACGGGGCTTTGAGCAACCTGCTCTAGTGGAAGGTATTCCTACCCATGGCAGGGGGGTTGGAACTAGATGATCTTTAAGGTCCTTTCCAACCCAAACCGTTCTATGATAAGGAACCCAGGCCCCAAGCCCCTGCTGTGCTGCTCTCATACAGTACCTGCTGGGCTGTGTGGCAGCGCTGATGCCAGACCACAGGGACACAGCAGCTCTTTCCATTTGTAGATGGCGTCGATAGGAGCAGCGACGCGAAGGTGCCGGTTCTGTCCTAGGATGGCCTGCCCTCGGCGCGACCTGCCTGGGAGGTCTGCAAGGTGATGGACGACAGAGGCTGACTCAAGCACGACTCCCTGTTCCTGTTGGCTGCTCTCATGGACTCTTTCCTTATATTTATTTAAGGAAATTTTAATTCTAGTTCTTATTAAGAGCTGTGCTTTGCAGGATGATTTCCTCTGAACATTACAGGAGGGTTATCTCATCTGCCTCCATCTCAACTGGCTTTTTATTGAAATTTTAGCCTTACAGTAGCCTGCTGCCTTGAAAGGGGCAAGTGAAGAGTGGGGATGGCTCATGCCCTTTCTTGCTGTGTGAAAAATCCTGCAGAGAAGAGGCTGTTAGTGGGAACAGAAAGGGTTGTCCTTTTGTGACCTTCAGAGAGGTTGAGAGGAATGGGAAAATTCAGCACATCGTTACATTGCAGAATTGTGCTCCGCTGCGTGCCTGGGACAAAGATCTGCTGAGAGTAAGGTCTTGGGGCTTCTTATTATTCCAGTAAGGTTTTGCCTTTCCACTCAGCCCATTTCCCTGTGGGCTGTGCCAGGCATTATCTGTTAGTGATCCTCTGCATCAACAGCAGATAACTCATTCACTCATCAGTTCAGGGTGCAATAGGCATGGACTTCAAACGACTGCTAGAGCTGTGCTGAGTTTCCAGGTCTGAACGGCTCTTGGAAATGGGGAAATGAGGCACTTGTGCCTCTGAACAGGGGAGAGAGTGTCTATTTCCAGTCCACTGCTAGCTCAGGGGGAAGGAAGGAAAGGGTGGGGAAGGGGAGGAATGGAGCAGGCGTTTTGGGTGGTGGTTGTCCCTTGCCCTGGATACGTGCTGACAGCAGGGCTGGGACTGTCACAGTAAATGGCAAAAATTCCATTGCACAGAGTTGGCGCCTTCTGGAATTTCTCAAGTGCATTTGCTTGCCCAGTGAGTGAGAGGGATTCACACTGTCAGTCATGTATTTGTAAGCTTGCTTCTGATCTTTTTAAAAGTCTATTCAGGCTTCCAACAGTCATGAGGTGAATAGACCTGGATTTAGTGTTTATTTCCAGGATGCTTATGGAACAGTAAAAATCAAGATGTGATTATTAAGGAGTAGAAAATACATTGTCAGATTTAGTTGCAGCAAGTTAGCAGGAAGGCTAAAACATTCTCCGTAGCCCTCATACTGCAGTTGCTACTCAGTGATTACTACAATTCAGAACAGAAGTTTGGGTCTCAGATGCTTCCCAGCTGCAGAAGATGCATTTTAGGACTTTATTCCTGCTGTCAGAATAGCTTTGGAGAATTAAGGGGGGATGGTGCAGTAATGGCCATTTGCTTGTCTGCAAGTGTTCAGGTGAGCAAAAGACTGGAACAAAGGGTTAAATCTTTAATATGACTGAGAACACAAATTGCGGTTCCTGTTGTCCAAGTCAGCAGGCTCTATCTTCATGGGATGTTTTGGGAAGAGCTCAATATCCTGTACCTGCTCTTTCATTAACGTGCTTCCTCCAGCTGGTTCTTGCTGACAGTGAAGGCCATGTTGTGTCCATCTGCATAAACAAAACCTTTCATAATTCATGAAGGTAAATGTTGTGGGACAGGGTGATTTAAAACTAGCTGATAATTCTGCCTCCCAAGACTGCCATGCCCTTGGGAAGGAGAGGAGCACACGTGCAGCTGACAGATCTCTGGTAACAGTTGAGAAGCCTGCCCATTTTACGAGTTTTTTGGGCTGCCTGTGCTAAAGGAAACAATCCACCCTTGGGAGTTCAGCTCTGTGTCCCTGGGTTTGACTTGCTGAAAGCGGCAGCTTCCGCAGCTCCTGGTAGTATGTGGCTCTTTCTGAGGGAAGAAGCATCGTTATCCGCTTCATTTCCCAAAGCGCTGCATAGGGTCACTGTGCCCTGTTAATCCACTGTGTATTTTGTGTTAGAAGTGGGGATGTATCGGAGCTGGGGGAAGTGATCCTGCCTGCAGGGACTGGCTTGGCCATGTGTGTGTCTGTACATGTACCTAAAGACCACTTCCTTGTCAACTGATTTCCAAACCAAAGCAATTGCTGTGCGCTCTGGCTGTGCTCCTAACATAGGCTAGCTTCTGCCATCCCTTCAGACTCTGCTGCTGTGATATTAGGCACTGAACAGAGCCTGGTTAAAACCCACCTTCCTAATGCTGGAGCAGAAAGGTTTGCCAAAGCAAAGTGAGACCCTGAAGAAAGAGAGGGCCTTGCAGCTAAGTTTACACCAAAATAAGCTATCTGGGCTTTAATCTTTCTTTGACCTGATAGCATGTAGATTCTGAACCACACTGTGTGATGGGTTTGCATGTAGACCAAATCATATTTTCCTATCTAAGCAGCTGCTGCTATTTTTATCATTCATACAGTACCAGCCTTCATGCACACTAAGTGCTGGCCCCATTCCAGCTGTATTCCTAAGCAATCCTGTAACGCTCCTCCCAGTTTTATTTGAATGCGGCATTTCCCGGGCCTTGCTCTGCAGTCTCCTGCCTGCTCTCGTTCACTAGGGAAGAACCACTGCCTTTCGCTTCGGAGGTGGCTCCTTTTTGGCAGGAGACGAAGCAAGTGTGTGACCTCCCTCGCTTTGCTGGCAATGGTGATGTGAGCTTTAATTAGCTAATTTTTAGGACTGCAGATGCGGATTTGGGTTGATGGTGTTATTAATGGGGAAGACATTACTTTTTGTTAAAGGGCAAATCTAGAAGGTAGGCTGGAGTTTTCTGATTGCTTTTCTGGGAACCGCATTGCTAACCTTACAAAAAACCTGCTGAAACACCTGAACTTTTCCAATGCTGTGTGATAGGAATCTCAGTATCTGCTGCTGTGTTTCAGTCTAGTTACTTGTTAAGCATACAACACAGGTATGCCTACCATGAGGGCGTTATTTTTCACTGGTAATATATGAATAATTTTAAGCATATCAAGAAACTGTTTGTCCTGCAGAGCCCTCTGATACTTTCTCCTTTAAATGCTGTGATATCTCAGCTGATCCCACTGTTAATTTTGTTACAAATCCCCAATGGGAAGACAGTGACGGTAAGGACTGGGAAGCATGCCAGTCCTCCAAGAAAGGTTTACCTGTCTAATAAATTCCTGGGTATGATGGAAGGCTGGAAGGAAGGAGAGAAGAAAATGGTAAGAACACTGAGAGTGAAGTAGATCATTTGGGATAGCGCTGAGATGAGCAGGATGGTGCCAGACTCCTGCCTTCGGGGGTTGGTTTGGATAAGTGAGGCCTTAGCATCCTTGTGAAAACTATTCTTGGGTCTGTGTGTTCTGTTTATCCATGCAGGAGGGCTGGCCAAGTGGCATACGTGTTATGCTTCTCAGGTCCTTGGAGCCACATGTTCAATGTTCTGCTCAGTTCAGCTGATCTCTTGATTATTTTCCCAGATTTAACTTCCATGTGCATGTTTATAGCCTGGGGAGAGATACAAGAAGAATCTTTCAATGAACAGGAAGAAAATAATCTTCATTCACTGTTCTGCATGAACATTAGGAAAAGCAGTCTTTCTGCTTTTCTTTGGGTCAACCCAGGCACTGCTCAGGTGATGTTTCTACCTTAAAGGGCTGCATTTTGGTGGTATGGCAGAAAAGGGCTTGCTGTGAAGACCATTAGCACTTTTGAGGATGAAAGGTGTTATGGAAACTCAGGACAGTGATGACTGTATTCTGGGGAGCTGCTACCAGACGAAGGTGTACTTCTGTGTACTCGGACAAGCAATCTGGAAGGTGCCAATTCCTTCCTAGATCTGTTGCTCTTGTGATCATGAGTCCTGGCTCACATCTGAGGGATTAATTTGGCTGAACTGATGTAGTACAGCTGGGAGAGCGCCACAAATCCATCTCCAGTGCTGTTACTCTCTGCTTTCTTCATTCTGACCCTGTAAATTGGTGGTCCTTGCTGAGCTGTAAGTTGCTGGTGGTCTCTGTCAGTGGGCTGCAGCTCTTGCACAGTATGATGTTAAAAATAAACTCGGGACACAGTACTCTGTGCTTTTGAAGGATCACTGTGGTCGATTAGACATGGTACTGGTGCCTGCTGCCTGGCCATGCTTTTTGAGCATGCTGGGTATTTCGTTGTCCTGCTGCGTGGCTTGTTGGAGCAGTGCATCCCTCCGAGTGCTGCAGGGCTGCTGCCGCCTGCCAGTGCGAAATGGCAAGTATCTGTGTGTATTCCTTGGGCAAGGGAGGAGCAGCATGAGCCCCATGGGCTTATCCTGCATTGCTCTCCCAAATGAGGCTCCCTTTGGGAAAGGTGGGTGAATTCAGTCTCTTCTGTCTCAGAGCTCTTTCAGCAGCAAAAGCAAGTGAAGGTGCTGTTTGTAAATAGGTTTATTGTAGTCCACCGATGCTGGAAATATTGACACCTAGAAACTCTCCCAGACGCTAATCAAGGACCCAGCTCAAATGAGTGACCTGCATGCAAATCCCGCAGCCCTTCATCAAGCGGTTGTTCAGACCTCAGCCCTTCAGATCCCATTCGAATCCCAGTGCGACGGCAGCATGTTTAGTTATTCTGGTCAAACCTCCCCGCCGCTCCTGGCTGTTTTGTCCTTGCTGTGCTGAAATAAACCTGCTCGAGGGCTCCAGCCCTATTACGAGGACAAAAGGACATCAGACGTGCTGCTACTGAAAGGAAATGTGTCTTGGTTTTGAAGTGTAATGCAGAATGGGTGACTTAGAAATTCCTGAAGTGGCTTTCTCTGTTCAAAAGGCATCTTTCTGGATTATTTCTTTTTTTTAACTTCCCTGAAACGTAGCTTGTGGCATTCACTTTGGGGTGAGGATACACGCTGATGCTGAGAGGATTAATACTGAATGTGAGAATCGGTGGATGGCAATAAACAGCCAATTCTCAGGGAAATTATTTTCTGAATCAGAATATTTAACACATTGAGACTTGTGGGCTTTTTCCTCGTTTTAAAGGGGCAGTGTGAATGCATACTAGAAAGTGTCTGTGTTACTACCAACACTTTAATTTATGATTAACTTGGAATATTTTTACATCTCATTTATTCCTTCCATGGGGGTGTTCTGAGCTGCTGAAATTACTTGGTCACCTTCACTTTCTCAGTTTTGTTTGTTGGGATAGTGCCATGAGTGGATTTTGGATGGGAGCTCAGGACTTCAGAAAATAAAGGGGGGGTGTTCAGTCTCGAGGGGTCTTAAAGCCCTTTTGTTCTCTTTGGCACAAAACAGATGTCTTTGCATTCCTCTGATGTCACTGTATGATGTCTAGAGCTTAAAATGTCCTTCATAAAGCTGTCAATATTCCCTTAAGAATCTATTGCTTATAGGGAGAAGACCAACAGCATAACTCTGCTCAGTCTCTGTTTTGATCTAGTGGTGCTGAAAGCAGACCCTGTATCACATGAGAGAAGGTGCAGCACAGCTAAGTGGGGTCGGAGCTCTGCCCTGCGTGATCCCGATGTGCACTTTGTGTCAACCGTAACTTCGGTGGAGGGTTAATCACTGCTGCTGTGGTGTCAGAGTGCTGAGGGTGTCTGGGGCAGATATTGGGGAGGCCTGAAACAGCTCCAGGATGTGGAGGTAGTGCGATGGAGAATACGGACAGAGAGGAAGGGGTAGAGAGCAGTAAGGAATGGAAAACAAAGGAAAGGAGCATAATTATGTAGATCTGGAGGTGAAGGTCAAAGGCTCCATGTGACTGGTGTGCAGTGGCTGGTTGGGTTTGTTTTTTTTAATGTTTGTACATGTTGCTGTAAACAGCCCCAGGCTGATCTAAAAGCGCTGGAGGGCAGAAGCTGTAAACTACAGCCGTTGCTCTCTTTCGAGCAACTTGAAGTATCTTTGGCTTACAGCATTTTGCACGCTTGTTCCTCCATTGCTTCTCCGTTAAGTTCCTTGTAGAGTCTTGCTTACTAATGGAGCCAGGACAGCTCTGAGAGTGTGTGACCCTGGGGGTGCTGGGTAAGCAGTATCGCTGCCCTGGCAGAGGTAGGGTGGGGTGACCGATTACCTGCCTTCCCGCCTCTGGCTGCTGCGTGACTGTCCCGGCGCTTGCCCTCCCTCACTCCGTGCTGTGACGGCAGCCGGCTCGTGGGGCACCTCTGGCTTGTCCTCCTCTCCTGGTGACCCCTCAACTTTGTCCTCAGTGGCAGGCGGGCCTGAGGCGGCCAAGAAAACGGCTGAAGTGAAATACAGCAAGCTTTAGAAGCGATAGCCTGGTGTGGGGGGCTTAGCTTGAGTTTGGCCTCTCAGCCCCAGCTCTGGGCTGAGGACAGGGGGTGGTTCCCGGGGTCTGGGTCGCATTTCTCCCTGACAAGGACGACGAGGACCCCCCCCCCACCTCAGGAGCCATGGTGGGGTGCGGGGCCGGAGGGGGGCCGAGGCCCAGCCGTGGGCTGAGGGGCGGCGGCGGGACCCTGAGGAGAGGTCGGTGGGGCAGGGCGGGCTCCTGAGGAGACGGCGGCGGAGCGACCCCGCCTTGCGCTCCCGCCGGGTTAAACGGGGTGAGGCACTCTTTGGCCGCCGGCGGAAGTAGCCGAGCGCTGGGGCCTGCGCGATGCGGTCTATAAAAGGCGTGGGGTGGCGCGGAGGTCTGGGCAGTCGGAGCCGGGGCTGGCTGGGTTGTGGATCGCTAGGGAGGCATTGGCGGAGCGGCGGGAGCCTCAGGAGACGGTGGCGGCCTGAGAGACCCCCGTCTGCACACTCACCGCTTCCTCCTTTCCCGTTGGGGGGGGGGGGGGCGTGTGTGCGGCGGCGACGACAGCGGCAGCGACAGCCACCCCCGGAGCTGCGGGCCGCGCCTCCTTCAGCCCTGCTGGATGCTTTGGGGCTCGGTCCCTGAGGGGGGCCGCGGCGCCGGCAGCCCCCGCTGTGGCGGGGCCATGGGGGCGGGCAGCGGCAGGGCGCGGAACCCCCTTCCCCGCTGAGAAGGCCCCTCGTCCCGGCGCCGATGCCGCGCTGTCCCCTCACACCCGGCCCCTGAGAGACTTCCCTCTCCTTCCCCCCCCCCGCCCCGCTTTTTCCCTCCTTTGCCCTCCCCATGCCAGACGGAGCCTTTCGCCTCGGAGACGCCCTGCAGCAGCCCCGCCGGCCCGGGGGTCTGCGGCTCCCCCCGCGGTATGAGAGGAGCTGCCCCCGCCGCCGGGGGCAGCCAGGAGAGGGGCAGGCTCCCACCCCGCCGCCGGTTGCCGTGAGGCGGCTGTAGCTGCCTGGGCAGGAGGAAGAGCCCCATTGTTTTCCTTCCCTTCCCTTCCCGGGGCTTCATGCCCCGCTGAGGGATGATGGAGGTGGTGGGGGACTTTGAGTACAGCAAGAAGGACCTGATAGGACACGGAGCCTTTGCTGTGGTCTTCAAAGGTCGCCACCGCAAGGTAAACAGCGATGGGCTTCGCCCGCAGCCGGAGCGGGGCTGGTTACACAACCCCGGGCCAGGGGGCCGGGGCCGGGGTCGCTCGGCCGGGGCTGCCGCCGTCAGGAGCCCCTTCCCGGTGGGTGACAACCGGGGTGGGGGGTGGGGGGGTGTTCCTTCTTGGGGGAGTTTCGTTGTGATTTGGGCGTTTGGGGAAGGAAGAAATAAAAAAAAAAAAAAAAAAAAGGTGCGGGGTGGGCTGAGGTACCGGGGCGGGGGCGGCGGGGCCCGGGGCTGGGCCTGCGGCCGGGGCAGCCCCGACGGCCGGCCTGCCGCTGCTGCAGCCCGTGGCGGCCCGAGAGCCGAGCAGCCGGCTTCTATAAACCCCTTTTTATTTTTTTTTTATCCCCCCCCCCCCCCCCCCCTCCGTCCGCTAAAAAAGCCCAACAACATATCTGCGTTCCCACCTCTCCTTTCTGCTGTTTGGTAGCTCCCTAACATAACGGCGAGTGGAGAGTTGCAGCTGTATGTGAGGCTGAGCCCTTTGTTTGTCGGGAGGGTCATGTTTATCTCGCTGGATAACGAGGGATCTAATGGAAAATTGTCTCCTTTGGGATTGGCTGAAGATTTCTTAAATTCGGAGGTGTCTGGTTTCCTGGCACGGCTTGCTAATCACCCCGGATATTCATAGTTACGTTATGGTTTCTTGATGCTGTGAGAGTTTATTCTGGTGTTAGTGCCTGAAGTGCTCTGCTTTCCAGAAAACAGCTCTTCAGATTTATTGTCTTGGAGCGTTAGGGCAGTACACGCAACTTGGAGAGGCACGGTGCAGTGATTTGGGGGTTTAAAAAAAAGGGGAGAAAGGAAAACAGAAACTTTAAAGGCCAGTGGAGGTGCTCCCAACTTACAAATAAATAGGCAATTTATTTTCAGATAATACATAAATAGACGATCTGTAAGTTTATTTAAAGAAACAGATGTTTTCTTGTGCAATTTTCAGCTGTCGAGCATAAGAAGGCTGAAAACGGGAAGTCCTTAAAGGAGAGTAAAAGTAACTCAATCATTGAGAGGGGACTAAAAAGCAGATACATAGCACCACTACCAAAAAATAAATAGGATATGATTACTCACTTCTTTTGGTTTTTAAATGCTTTTGAATCCATGAAAATGCAGTGTAGCTGCAGCTGGATTTTAATAGCTAAGCAATTGTGGAATGAAATAGTTCTTGATGGTGTCATGTGATGTAGTAATCACTGGTGGGTAGAGTAGGGGTGATCTCGCAACTTTTTTTTCCAGTGATTTACTAGCTAGTTGTTAGTGGATAACGTTAAAAAAATATAAACCTGACAATATTGTTTGTTTGTTTGTTTCCAGAAGACTGATTGGGAAGTAGCCATAAAGAGTATTAACAAAAAGAACTTGTCAAAGTCACAAATCCTACTTGGAAAAGAAATAAAAATCTTAAAGGTATGTTAATTTGCAGTGATTTTTAAAGCTGCTTTAATTGAAAAGGAGAAGAGACTTTTGACCTAGTTCATTCCAGGTCATGGGTAGTATCACAGTAATTGCTATTCTGCCTTTCGTTTCTTTGTTAGTTCTAGGAGAATTCCAGAACTAAAAAAAAAAAAAAAAGAGAGAGAAAAATATACTTTTTTAGTTCTGGAAATTGTCTCAGAACAGGTTATGGGCATGCTTTTGTAGTTAAAAGTAGAAAATTATTGTAGAACCGGTCTCTGTGCTTTGCTTATTGCACATGTAGAAAACTTTGTCCTTCAGGATGGCTAATGTGGCACCTTTCTCAAGGAGAGCATACAACAAAAGTCATAGCTGAGGGTAAAACGTCAGTCTTTGATCTTTCTTCATCTTCTTTGCTCAAAGATGCCTTGAAAGCTAAAATCAGCATGCTGAATTTGATTCCTGAAGCAGTCTTCGCACTTCTGAGTCGTGTTAATTGACTTAAAATGTGTAGTGTGGCTCTAATGAAGGAAATAAAACAGAGCATCATTTAGTTTTTCAATGCTATTTTACGAAAACATCTAGCGTTCTCCGCACTCTGAACTTCACCACATCTCGTTTTACATAGCTGTGCAACAATAATTAGTGCTGCTTTCTTTCTATGTTTCCAAGCTTCTTGAGATGTGTCGCTATTTTATATACTAATAGATGCATATTATATTCTGGTATATTTATTATATACCAGAAATTGTACTGTTGGGTATATTAGTGTGCTGCGAGTACTTAGCAAAGACAGATGGTTTTTTGAGCAATTACAAATTACAAATAATTGCATGAGCTGTCCTGTGAGTTTTATTTGCTGTCATTTTGTTTGATTTCCTTTTTATTGTAAAATGGTAAGGTTGACTTGAACGTAGTATAGTTGGTTACTCTGCTAAGCAAGAAATTGTGTGAGACTATAAAATTAAATTTAGTCAGTTTTCAGTACTCGTTAAAGGATCTTGTGCTGTAGTACTTTCTGTAGCAAGACATAGAAAATAAGTTCTGGAACCAAATGTTTTTATGACCTCTGAAGATATTGCCTAATTTCCTATTCCTGTAAATATTGTCTAAATAGCTGGGATTTCCTCCAAATTCCATCAGATGATCTAAAAAAGATGCTGCCTGTCTTTGTAAAATTTGGTTCTCTTTGAATATCACCTAGCATATTAAGTTTAAAATAATAATAATAACAGGCTATTTGCATAACACAAATATTTTGTTTTACAGGAACTTCAGCACGAGAACATTGTAGCTCTCTATGATGTCCAGGTAAAATATATTTTGATGCGTTTTTCTTCTTTAACATTTATTTATGAAAATATAATGCATATATATGTATACCGAGTAGAAAATGTTGAATGGCCGTATATTTTGTTGCTATAATCAGTTTGGCATTTAGAAAAAGAAATTCAGTTCCCTAGCAGTGGCAGAGGAGTTCTCTCATCTTCAAAACACTATGCACTTATTCTGTATTGGCTCTTCCCAATAAGCAGGATGCACAGTTGAGATAGAAGGCCGTGAAGAATACGGTTTACTTCCAGGCAGCAGTGGCAGCCTGAGAACCTCTGCAGAGGCTGTTTGTGTAGTTTGGTTCTGTCTCCAGAGAAAAAGCATCAGCTGGTTGGGCTGGGAGCTCTATCGGTGGCAGTAACTATTCTCCTGAATTAGCCTTGTTTCCTTGGCCCTATAATTTAATTGGAAGATGGGTGTTTGTGGATGAAGGATGAAGACTGAATACACCTAAAGGAAGATGTACTAGTAGGAGTTGATCTGAATGGATGAAGCAAGTGGCATTAAGAAGTCAACATAACTTAAAATACTGTGTTGTAGAAAAGGAGCAGCATCTTTGAGATCTCTGTAACAAAGAAGTGTATTTTATAGCCCTGTGTCATGATGAGGAAGAACTGAAGGAAGTAGACCATGGTCACACATGTATATATTGCTGTCGCCTGTGTTCAAAAGGATAGGATAAAGTACAAAAGCCAAGCAGACATTTGGATCTTTTCAAGTAGGAGAAATAAGTATTAAATTGTTTCAAATTGTCTTCCTCTTTTTATTCCCAGGATTCTGCCTGATGGGGTGAAGGAGTTAGTTTTCTAGCCTATCTGGGGTAGTGAATCCTACTTAGTAGGAAGTACATTTTTTGTATCCTAAGGCCTGCAAGTGTTGAGGAAAGCTGAATATGATGTGATGTAGGTTATACTGCCATTTGTTCTGCTTGAATAAGAACTATACATTTATCTCCTGGGCTCAATTCTAATCTTAAATAGAGTTACATTTATGAAAAAATTAAGAACCACCCTTGGGGCATTGCGTAGTTAAAGCAATGCAAAATAGACATTTTGATATTCTTCAATGTTTTGTGTCTTTACACATTTGCATCCTAAAAGGTTTTCAGCTTATGTGTAGATGTGTATCTCTGTAGCTATAGAAATCTATGTTCACATGATAAATGCTAGGCAGGCTCAGATTTTATTGTGTGTAGCACTATAGGACGTGTTATAACTTCTGTTGACTTTTGGTACAAAGTGATGATGTTCATGTAGTAACAGATTGTGTGTCAGAACTTCCCATTTGGATGTATAGACTCTTTTTCCCTCCTGGGTCTTGACTTCAGAAGTCTGTATTTTGACTCTGAGAGGGAAAGTATAGTCTCTTGTGCTTCTTGAAGAGACCAGGTTTTTCCTGAGTATTGCTAAGTGGAAATAATCTCTCAGCATCCTAAATTTAGTATATCCAGACTTCTTAAAAGAAATTGGAATTGTTGACTGAGGGCGTTGCTGTGTGAGTAAGCTGCTGAATTTCAGATTTATCAGTTGTTTGTATGTGAAGATTACTTACTAAGCTTTGCAGCTCAACCGGAGAGTAATTGACTAGATATGTATTTTGACGATTTAACGTTGTGGATCTTCCAAGCCTTGGAGAGGCTGTTGCTTCTTTTGATTTATGCACAGAACATCCACAAGGGAAGAGAGAACAGAACCATACACTTGTCTTTGGGTTCTTTACTTAAAGGTTATGTAAAAACATAACTTTTATGCTTTTCTGCCACAGGAAAGGGTGCCCTTAGAGTGACAGGACCTCTTGAATGATCAGTCTTGTACTTTCCATTTGAGAAGGGGATGTTGCTGCTTGTCACTGACTATTGCATTTAGATAAAATGAACAGTTAAAGCAAAGAGAAGGGAAAACCTCTGTCTCATACATTGGATATATTTGAGATACATTCATGGCAAACATGAAGCTTGGCAGTGTCATGCTACTTCTGTAGAAGAAATTGCTTTGCAAAATGTGGTCTAAGGAATGTGACACTTGGCACAAATAAGCTTTTCCCTTTCTGTACAGGGCAATGTTTGTGAAATATTATACATGGTTAACTTGTATGATTACATTAATTTATAACCCAGCAAGAACGAACACTATGCAAGGCATTCACATGTCTAGTAGGCTGTTACACCTACTAATTTTCTTTAGCATTTCATGTTCTAACATGTACTGCCCTTTTTATTTGCCATAGCATTGTGAACATAGTGATATAATACAGCAGATAAGACTTTAGGATTTCAAGCAATTTTTGAGTTACAGAAGCTTTTTATTCCGCCCCCCCCCCCCCCCCCAGCGGTTGAGCCAGTGGAGTCTGTGTCACAGTAGGAAGTTCTCAGTGTGACTGGGAGTCTGTTTTATTTTTACAGTTCTGTTGGTCTGAAGTTTTTCTTAACCTTAGACAGTTTGAAATAAGAAAATGCTTGTGTTTCAGATGCACTATTTGGCAGACCATTTAGCTGAATAATCCAAGAACTGATTGTTGTACCGAGTTTTATGATAGAAAAGATGGTGTGCAATGTAAGTGGCAAAACTAAGTGAAAAAAGTGTAAATTAATTGCAATGAAGAATAGGTATTTTTGCATCTCATTAAATGAAATTATTTGTACTTAATGGCAATACTTTTGAGATTAAAGTTGTATCCCTGCATAGCAATTTGGAATATATTCTTTAAGTTTGAGAATGAAAGGGTAGTTATTATTTTACATATTGCAAAAGGCTTAATTTGGAATTGTTGTCACAGGAGGTAGTTAGATTTCCATCTCTTTCATCTCTCTCCATTTATGGTTGTGTTCCTGTTGCATGATCTGTGACCAGTTGCACAAGTCAGTGTAGTAAAGATACATACACCATTAAGGCTTTAATTCGATCCAAGGAGAACTTCTGAGCCGTTCTGCTGATAGCATATGAACATTTTAAAACCTTCTACATTGCTGTTGCTTCAGCTTCTATGAACACCACTTTGACATGTTACTTAGTACGTATAGGGTCCACTGAGTTAAATTACTAGAAATGCCCATTCATCTAGAGACACACCCAAATGAGTTGGTGTGCCGTTAATGTTGTATGTACATCGGTTGATATAAAAATCTTTTGTTCTGGTGCCAGCACGATAATTGCCCTTGATTTCTGTAAGGTGGTTACACGCGGCACTGGCAGGTTTGATCTGCAGTTAAGCATTTTATGTAAGCAGAGCCTACTGGTGGTGTTTGTGCCATCTCAGAAGGCTGGGGATCTGCACACGCTAGGGTGTGGAGACTGGTGGTTCTAAGACTGAAGGCATTTGTGAAGATACTTAAATATGAACTGTCCATCTGTGAGAAGCAAATGTTTTGCAGTAGTAGGGCTCTGAAAAATAAACATATGCAGCTACCTCTAAATGTGAAATCAGTTTTTTCATGAAGTGAAATGCTTAAAAAGACCCCAGAATATAATAGATGGATAGTAACCTGTTGAGACGCTTTTTACTTATCTTGTTGGGCAAGAGTTTGGTAGTCTTTCATTCAAGAATAAAAAACTCCTAAATGTCTAAAATGGTATAAGAATGCAGCTCTTTTCCCATGGTGGTGCTATGGGATGTCATTCATCCTGCAAAAGAAGATCTATCTTGGATCCTGTTGATTAGGGAAATGAAGCCCACTGTTTCTCAAAAGCAAAAGGAGTCTAAAATAACCTCTAACTCACCAGCATAAAGTACATTGAGGTCCTTGGATAAAGTATTATTATACTGAAGCATGAAGGTATCAGTAAGTTATTTGGAATGTGCTATATTTAGGATGTGAATTTACAGTTTTGTGCAGTTCATGATCCCAAGTGTGTGCCGAGTAGAACTAATCTCTTACACAGTGCCAGACAGTGCCTGTTTTAGCAAATAATTTAATTCAAAACCTCTTTAAAATGTCAGCCATCAGAATGAAAGCCTGTAATGTATCTTGGAGATAGCGTTTTAGAAGAATGAATTAATGTCTTCACTGTATGGAGTCTGAAGTTTGCTGTTTGAACAGTAGTTTAGGGAGAACTAATTTCCAATGTGTTATTGGAGAAACAGTGTCTGAACAGAAATTATTTCTTGTCTTAGCTTGTTGGTACATAGCAAACAAAATAACCGCAGCTGCTTCTGCTGTCCTTGAAAGCAGTGAAAGTTAGTGGGAACAAAGTCAGTGATCCTTCTGGTACCTACACCTCAGCCCTTACTTATACACAAGTGCCTGTGAGTTCTTATTAGGGATGCTTATGGAAGAAACCATATTTATCTATACCTGTTGTTTTACCAGTGGGAATTAAATATTGCTGTTTGGTTTACCCAAGGACTCCAGTTGGTCTGGTAGTGTTGCTTATGTTTCTTGAGGCATTTGCTTCAAGCATTCTGGTGTGTGCTCTTGATCTTGGTGTCTCACAGCTTTGATTGCCTCCATACTCTTATTATAGCTGTTTCTGAACTCCTGTCTGTTGAATGAGGATGTCTCAATATCTTTATTTTTTTTCCCTCAGCTCCTTGATTAAGGCCTTTGTGTTTGCCAGTATCCATCCTCACTGTGTGTGGAAGCCCCGTAGAAATCGTAAACGTTTTAAAGTACTACCTGGCAGCTGATACTAACGGGAAGGTGTAGGTGTTGAAGGCTAGGGACAACCAGTTAGAATTCGTTTTGGCCCACAGAACCAAAGAGTTGGAGTTACTACGCAGTCCTTAGCTTACCTGCTGTGCCTAGATGCTATAATTTGTATTTCAAAACTATTTCAGAAGATCTTCCAGTATGTAAGCATGTTAAATGTTCAATGCGCTGTGAACAGTTTTGACTTTCCTTTGTGCAGTGCAGCAGGCCAGTCTCTTTCACTACCTCCCATATGTATTAGTTAAGCACAGCATTTCACATAACAGAAAATGAGTGATACAGCTATTGTGGTACATTTCTCCATGGCTGATTGCTCTTTTATGTGAATAATTGGCAGCATGCACGCTACTTGAATCCTACAGGCACATGTCAAGTGACATTTAGTCTGAGACTTAACATTTAGTCAGAACTAACAAAATGTTCAGTCTTTTAGATGATAGGAGCTGAACATGTTAGAAGCTGCTGCTGTGGTACACTTGCAAAGCAAAACAAGTATCTGTAATACAGTGAGAAACAGCCTTAAAAAGACCTGGACCGGTCCTTTTTCACTAAATCATTAGAACTTTTGCCAAATGTATTTAATGCTCCAAAAAAAGGAGGAGTGTATTCCTGGCCAAAAAAGAAAGTAAAGCAAATATAGCCCAAATTAACATATGAGAAAATTAATCAGATAATAGCAGTGCACAGGCTGTCAGGTTAACTCTCATGCTCTTGGGACTCGATCGTAAGCTGCAGCTAAACAGAATCTACAGGCTTGGAGCAAAACCATAGTAACTATTTATTTGCCACAGTTTCTGCTTTGGCAGCTCATTAAGAGCTTCTTGCAGACTTTCATCTTGTTTTAAAGGAGGACTTCCTAACCGAAAAGAAATCTAGGGTATGTTTCTGCCAATACTCTAGAGTTCTAGCAACAGCTGTCAGAAGTAACCGTGGATGTTTTGACTTCTTTTTCAATTAATGTCTTTTAAATGGAACTACTGCGCTGAGCCTGCGATTTGGGTTGGAACTTCACATCCCCTGAGACAACTGTTGGAAGTCTGGGATTAAAGCACCACAAATACATGTTTGGCAAATATGTTGCCTCTTCATCTTTTTCTATTAGGTTTATCTGTTAGCTTTCAGAATTGTAAAATGGCTTCCTATTAACCTTTGCTATCTTTTACTTCAACTTGCAAGTGATGCCTAGATTCAGAATAAGAAGGAGCAAAAGTAGGTTTTTGTCAAGAAAACTTTAAGCAACAAAGCAAGGGCATGCTGGGCAAAACTGTTTGGTAATTGTTGCAACACAACATACATTTGTATTGCTTGATTATTTTTCTAGGTAGAAGTGTAGGCCAGAACAACTCTAGCTGCACTAATTTTATGATCTGTATATCAATGTAGATTTTTGAATGCTTTGTTATCTGTTTCAAGAAGCAGTTTAAAATAGCTTGCTAGGTCAGCTTTATTCCTGAATGTTAGATCTGAAACGTGCTGGTTTACTAATCTTTTCATTTTTGAGTGCTTTGCTCTGCTTAGCAAGTCAACAGAAATCACAAGTCTAGGGAATGATGATAGGAATAGCTTTATTCTTCAACAAACTAATTTAGAAGGGAAAAATGTGTCTACAGAATTGACTTGTGTTTTCTGAATGTATTCCCAAAATGGAGATCACATTCCCAGCCAGGCTGCTCAAGAACTGTAATGCAAAATTTGAGCAACTGTGAAGGGATGAACAACTTCAGCTGTTTTGAACTAAAGCTTGCATTGATGGGATATTGGAAAGTGTTTGGTTATGAGTTAAAGTTGGGATGAGAAGTGGCTGGGGACCTTGGTACTGGTACTGTGCAAAATATTACTTCTGCTTTACGAATTAGATAGGACTTTTGACCAGTCTGGGAAAATCTCTTCGTGAAACCTCTAATCTGCTCTGCTGATTTAATAAGAAAGGATTATCTAAACTACAATAAGGAAACATGCTCTACTTCTTGCTATGACTTTAACCCAGTGACTCATTTGATTATTTTTAATCAAGAATATCAGTCAAAAGGAGACGAGTAATGCTATTTGAGGGACATCTAGTGTAGTCTGATAGGAATGACTTTCTTTAAACAGGTGAGACTAGTACAACAGGACAAATAATCAGCTCTGTGTTCGTGAAGAGAGCAGTTTCATTTGAAAGGACTTTGTTTCCAAGGGAATCCAGAAAACACATTCTCTTAGTTCTGTGATGAATAAATGTCTGTCATGAGCTGAGCATTACATACTGCCCTAAGCTGCTGTTTTTGTACAGAGTGTTGTGTAGTGGAGGCACTGACGCTGTGGAACAGCTATTTCTGATTCATGGGATTGCTATGTTCGGGTGGAAATCCACTAGCTGAGCTTCTTTCTTGTCACTGGAGAACGGACAGTTTCCATGCTTCTCAGCTGTGTTATTCTTTCACACATCACAGTTGTCCTTTAAGTGAAGCGATCCTCAGTTGGCAGAATTTTCAGTTTCATAAATGGGGATCTCAAGAGTTGCTGTTTGTCATCCTTGGGGTTCCTGAAAGAGAGTGAGTTTCTGTCTTGGAAGATGATGTTGCAAAGGAACAATGTTGAAAGAAACAACATTTATTGTTATGTATTTTCAGTGATTTACAGAGCAAGTACTTACTTATCTTTTTTTGCTTTAATATATGTGCTTAGGTTTTGAGGCGTTTATAGGACTGCAAATTATGGTTCGTGTTGGCCACAGCTGTTACAGAAACACTGAACAATTGGGACTTCCTGAAATGTGATCTACTGCTGCTTTAATGTTCTGTATTGGTTGAAATTCATTCCCAACAGATTTGACTAAAGTTCCTAGAAACTTGCTTTCTTTGAAGCTAATTTCCAAATGTAAACAAATCTGTAATGTGCTTGATGTTCTGAGCTGGGAAGAACCTCAGATGCATTTCTGTAACACAGACAAGAGCGGCTAAAGTAAATGCTTCCAGAAAGTGAAGCAGCCTAATACAGTCTTGGATTGACCTTAAAATATCTGGTTCATCTCAAACTGTACTACTACAGTTATCTGTAGTGGATATCTGTATCTGATGGATTGGTAGAAAACTGCTTTAATGGGTTGTGCCATCCATGTGCTTTGTGCTGTGTGTGATATTTAGGGTAGTTGGTTCCCCTAGCCTGGGCCCATCGGCCTGTTTTTACTTTATTTTTCTTTTTAAAGCTTCCTAGCCTGGCTTGTTAGTGAGCCCTTGAAAATGGCACTCTTGTGGTAGTTCTTGCCAGTATGGGCAAATTGAACATGTGCTGAGGTTTTAATACAAGCACCGAGAAAGGTGGCTGAGTTCACAGCTTTTGTTTTGCCATGCAATGTCCCTTTTGAGGGGTTTTTTTGACACTAGTTAGCAGAATACAGTCAGACTGTCTACAGTTCCACTTCCAACTGGGGCCTATGCATGCCCTTGGCTGGTATGCCATCTCGCTCTTTTCCTTCAACTGCCTTAAAAACATATTTTCCCACAAACTGGCAACCTTTGTTTAAGTTTATTTTTAAAGTGGAATGGAGGTAACATACTATGTAATTAAAAACATCATCCTGTTTATTGTATACTTGCCTTATGTTTCCTTCTAGTTTTCTTTGTGTTTTTTCCTTTCAGTCTTAGTCAGCTCAGAGGGAAAAAATACTTTTTACTTTATAAAAGATCTCTGAGTGCTTTCAACTTTGTAGGCACAACAAAACTATTTTATGCAGGAGACAGTGGAAAACAATGTTGATTATTGACATAGACAGGTAGGCTCTTTCTTCCCTTACACAAAATAAATATTTGTAAAAAAAGTAAAAGTTCTTGTTACAGTCTGGTTTAAGCACAGACATTTTTACTGCATTTTTGTGGAGTGTGTAGATAATTTACAGTAGAAGTTAGCTAATTTGTCTTTCAGTAAATTTTACTCAGTTACAAGAGAGGGAATTCAGGTTGCAGGTAGGTCAAAAGAGGTCAGTGCTTTGGAAAATCTCAGTAGGACTGCCATAACAAATCACACCTTTGCTATAAGGCATTTAGGTCTGTGGCAGGGACATGCTGCTGCCAGTGACTTGCTGAGGGAGATACTTTACAGAAGTGTGCATGAGTCTTGAATTAATTGTTCTACAAAATAGCGTTTGGGAATCAGTTTATTCTAGGCAGTTAACTGTGCTGTCATTTCTGACTGACCTTCAGCTTGTCAGATGGCAGAACCAAAACTTGTTTTATCCAGAAGTGGGGAACATAAACTTTGGAATTCCTCCTTAGAAAACTGGTTGTCCTAGTCAAATTGTCTGTCTTACACTTTGTAATTCTGTGCAGTATATTTGTGACTAAATATTACTGTCTGGTTAGTGACTGATTTCAGTGATGTCTGATATCTAAAGTTTGTTTATTTGTAAGGGCTCTTAATATTGAGTTTGTGTTGATAGAGCAGTCCAAGGCAGTTGAAAGTTAAGGGAGTGACATACAGTGGAAACTGATGGTACTTACTGGACGATACTCTCTCAAATGATAGCTTTAGTCTTCAGGATATTGCCTGGTGATTTTTCTACATATGCTAATGCTTTTGAAAATGTGAAATATTTAATGGGGGGGAATGTACATATTTGCTACCCTCTAAAGCAATGACTTTAACATAATGTGTCTCAGCTGATTGAAAAAAAAATCTCATGTTACACTTGGGTTAGTACAGGTACTGAAGGCTTTGTCTTGCCGCATTCTTAAATGGCATTTGTTCTCCTTTTCTTTTAGGAAATGCCCAATTCTGTCTTTTTGGTAATGGAGGTATGTATTATCATATCTGTTTCCTTCTGGCTGATTTTAAAGATGATTTTTAGACAAAACTCCTTCTTTGCACAGCTGCAAAATAACCATGACTTGTTAAAGCAAGCAGTTCTGAAAACTAGATCATTAATTTCCTATGCACTACTAAATTTATCAGCAGTGTTTGTTCCATAAATTATTCAGTTTCATTTTATGATACTGTAAGTATTGATGAAGTGTTACACTTCAAATTATTAATTACAAGTAATTGACAAAACAATTTAAAGGCAAACAGCTGGAAAGGATCTTCTAATTTTCGTGAAGAGAGTACAAAGTAAAAATTATATAGCAAGTATTTCAGTGCATGTGTTTTGAATAAAAACCTTTCTTTTTAACAGTACTGCAATGGTGGGGATTTGGCAGATTACTTACAAGGTAATTGATTACTGTATTTCTCTATTAAGAAGCTATTGCATTACATGTTTATATTCTGTATTCCTGTAATCCATTGGTGTTTCTCTGAGATTGTGGTTTAAATATTTTTCTGTTCATGGAATGGCTGTAATTCCATAATCCGTGTTCACCCTGTTGTGATTTTAGAGTACCCTCTTTGTAAGAGTAATTGAATTCACCAAGAATCCGTTTAGTGTTGTATTCTGTCTCCAGTCAAGGTCAGCAGCAGAGTGCTGTTTGTTGTGTGTTTGTATGCCACCCTGAGAACTTGAAAACTACATTGTGAAGCTGCAGGAAGACATAAGGTTTTGCATTTGTTTGAAAATATTTCCCAGTGTTTTTAAATGCCACTCATAATTGAAAGTAAAACCCACAAAGTAGCAATGAAAGAGAATAAAATAATGCACAGACAGGAAATGCTTTTTGCCACTGCTTTCAAAACTGTTGAATGTAACTTTCCCTTATTTGTAAATGAGGGTGAAGATGTAGCTAACAATTAAGTAGCATGCTAACAAATGTGTGGGTTTCTATTTCTAAAGCTGTATTTTGGGGGCTGCTCCTAGTGTTTTGATTCCACCTGCTTTCTTTTCCAACATGTGAACTTCGAAGTACTGAATTACTTACATAATAATGCTTTCTACAGAGAGGCAGTTCTGGCTTAGGAGAGATTTTACCCTTCAACATGGCTTTGCCCAAAGTGAAGACAAAAGTTACAGAATCATGACAAGGAGATTCTTATTACAAACAAAATTTTGAGCAGAGATGTTAATCTTCATGTTTTTCTTGATGAAAATATTCTTGCCTTTGTGTCTCAGTACGTTGAAGGAATCTTTTTGTGAACAGCTATTGTTATGGTAACTGTGTATATTAAAAGCCTAATTCACTTCCCATTAAAATCCTTGGAAAGACTCATACAGTATAATCCCGCTCCTGTGTTCAGTACTTTTTCAGACTGCAGAATGAGCTAATAGCTTCTGAAGAGACATTCAAAAGTACATCTTATTTTTTCCCTTCAAGATAAATTTTATCATGGATGAAATTTTTGAGCAGAGTGGTTATCTGCATCCCCATAATAATTTGTTTAAAGAACAGGTTTTACAGCTTCAGGTTTTAACATGATTGTAGATATATTTACTGTTCTAAACTGTGAAGTTTTTTTATTTTCTTGGGTCTTTTGCATTTTTAGTGAGTTTAGGATTTAATGGTGATTGAGAAGTTTTACAATTATTATGCTACCAAGTTGAATAAACTACTATAAAAACAGATAATTCAGAGTACTGTAGCTAGTGTAAAACTAGAGATGTGTATGTTGTTGAGAGTATATACGTTTGTAGAAAAATACTGGAGATTGGATTGTTCTGAGGGTAATTCACTATGATTTGGTTGTCTTCGTTGTTTTCATGGTTGATCACTGTGAAGTTTATTGCTTCTTGCCCAAAGATAATGATATTTATTTTATCATCTGCTAATGTGTATGTTATTTCCAGCTAAAGGAACTCTTAGTGAAGATACCATCCGAGTGTTCCTCCAGCAGATTGCAGCAGCTATGCGTATTCTGCACAGTAAAGGAATCATTCATAGGGATCTTAAACCACAGAATATTTTGTTGTCTTACGCCAGTCGTAGGAAGTCAAGTGTCAGTGGCATACGCATCAAAATAGGTAAATATGCTTTTCTCTGATCTAAAGGTAAATCATCACTGTTGGATTGTTTCACTACTCAGTCTTTGTTGTTAAAGCGCAGAGGGTGTACTGGATATGGTGTGTATTAAATTGATACAAATCAGACAGTAAGTCTAGAATGATGAGCTTTATGCTGTAGTGCAGATTCTTGGAATAAAAAAGATAGAGTCATAAAGACCTTTTTGATTAAATCTGCAGGAAAAAAAACTATTTAGCTGATGTTTCTAGTATTAAACTATTTTAATTAGACATAGATCTGTAACCTTTGAAACTTCAAGTAGCCTTTAGCCCATTTCAAAACTGTGTGCATGTGAGACTCCGGTCACAGTTCCAGCTGGGGGGGTTTTGTGGTAGACCCTCCTAAAGGTTATTTGAGAAGTTTAGAAATGTAGGTTATGACCTATTTTTGGCAGAAGGAGGTTTGGCATTGTAAATGGGGAGAGATGTCAACTGTTCAGGATATTACCAAACTCTTCTTCAGAGGATGCTTCAGGAGTTTTAATCTTTTGTTGTCTATTAAGTGTCCATTTAAAAATACCTTGTTTTTAACAAGTTTCTTTTCTATGCTTTTGCTCAACCAAAATCTGAGATCTGTTCCAACTCCATGTTCTAAACAGCACAGAGGAGACAAAACTTCTCTTGCTGTCCTTACTTGATAGTTTCAGATGCTTTTGCCTACATGGGAAAATTCAGGCATCTGAAACTTGACTTCTTAAACTTCTACCTGATGTGATTTCACTGAAGCAGATTGTATATTCATCACTCTTAATGGACCATTTATATTTAGCCACTGACTTTAATCCTTTTCTGCTGACGCCAGACAGCATGCTCTGCAGCTGGGGAGATGGCTGAGCAGCAGTTTGTGCAAATGATGCCACTGCTGTTTCTTGGCTTGCTGTTTGGAAGATAATGTATTATTCTTTCAGTGTCACATAGATTTTACTATTCCATGTAGCTGACTATATATTATAACTGTCTTTTTCTCTCTAACTTGTAATTGTAGCAGATTTCAATAAGAGACAGATCATTTCTACACTTTAAAAATTTGGAAATTATATTTCTTTTCATTGACAAATGTGTTTCTTTACATAGCTGACTTTGGTTTTGCTCGTTATCTGCATAGCAACATGATGGCTGCAACTCTGTGTGGTTCCCCTATGTATATGGTGAGTGACAGAATATTTCAGATTATGTTACTTATCTCAAACATTCTCCTACCAGAACAAAATCATTTACTGCTTGCAGATTGGCAGATTCAGAATTATTAGAGGCAGCACGGGGTTCACTTTTCCTTAGTTTTACTAGCTCCTTTTTTTCTTGCGATTTGGAGATCACGATTGTTAAAATCAGAGAGACATTGAACATTTCTTAGCGCTGTGGGGAGGAAAAATCTTAGAGAATTAAAAAAGAATACATCTTAGCATTAATTTTATGGCAAAGTAGTTTCATTCCCACTTAGGTGGTACTTTTTTGTGAAATAGGGCATTATCTCCTTCCCAGTTTCTCAGAAAATGAAAAGTGATCAAATACAGGCTAGAAGAGTTTTACACTAGTAGTTAAACAAACTACTTGATGTTTTGATTCTAGTTATTTAATGTATTCTCTCACATGTGGTTTTTTTTTTTTTGTTAAAAAAAAACAATTTGCAGTTAATTGCCATTAATTTTGAATAAGTAGTGTGGTAGTCAGTTGAGCACTGAACTGTCTGACTTTGGCGCTACCACTGCTGTACTGGGAAGATCATTTTGCTTTCTGTTGTCTTGGTTTTTTATATGTAAAATGGTGATAATGATATTCCTTATGAAATGCTTGTTTATTTATCTAAACGAGGACTGCATAAACCAAGTAAATAACACTTGCGTCTTATTCCTATACATGCTGATTGCTAGATGCTTTCCTTAGAACATCAACTTTTCTAGTTTTCTGTGTTTTTGAAACATAGCTTTCATTTTACATAGAACTGTTACCTTTCAAGTCGTGATGCAGATTAAAATGTTAATTTTGTCTTAGAATAAAGTGGTCTCTGTTAATACTGCTCTGACAGAAGAACTGTAGAATTCGTATTGCTGTGGCCTTGCTTTTTTGTTTTCCCTTCTGAGATTTTGCTGTTCTTTCCAGGCCCCTGAAGTGATTATGTCTCAACACTATGATGCTAAAGCAGACCTGTGGAGCATAGGAACTGTGATTTATCAGTGTCTTGTTGGAAAACCACCTTTTCAGGTAACACTTTATTTCCTTTTCCATCTTTTTAGTCTCATGGAAATTCCTAGGGCTTTCCTTCCAGTCATGAAAACAGAAGTAGTGATGTCTGAGTGTAGTGTCGATGCTTCAAAGGCTTGAGGATACCAAGGGAGAAGTTGCTCATACTTAGTCTATGAGAGATCAGTGTGTTCAATCTAGAGGAAATATATAAGGATTGGGGTTTTCTCCTTTAATGCCCATATGCAAAAGCCTCCTTTTTGTGTATGTGTGCATAGGTACGAAAGCTATTTTCTCCATGAAACTGAGCTTTAATTAATGTACATTTTTATTTGACAGGCCAATAGTCCTCAAGATTTGAGAATGTTTTATGAAAAGAACAGGAATTTGATTCCTAGGTATGTCACCATGGCCTTTCCTGTCACTTATATTTGTTGATTGAACACTTTTTCATCTTTGGGAATGCCTGGGATTCATAAAAATATTCAATGTTGCTATCTTTACAAGGGTGTAGTACGATACCAGTGACTCATGTTGCATCTTGCCTTCATTGTACCTTGCTGAGTTGAAAAGGTCCTGTACTAAGGCTGTAGAGCATGTATAGTGAAGACTTAGGGACATGGCAGAATGCTGACTTCCTAAAATTTAATGTGCTATGCATTATTTAATGCATGCATTAAATTTAATGCATGTTTTACTTCCTCTTGTGTGCAGTATTCCTAGGGAAACATCAGCTTATCTGGCTGACCTGCTGTTGGGTTTGCTTCAGAGAAATCAAAAAGATAGAATGGACTTTGGTATGTAACTTTTCATTTTGCTCTCTTGACTTCCCTTGTTAGTTGTATTCATGTGACCAGAATAACCGTCTTGACCTTTTGTCTATAGCCAATTACGTGAAAAGTGAAGTATTTTTTTCCTCTCAGTTATCATAAAGAAGGCAGAGTAGCCAAAATAAATCATTGGGTAACTACTGTCAATCAGTATTAAGCGATGCACATGAATTATGACTTTGTTGTTGAGTAATGAAATATAAATTAGTTTATTTCAATTGTGGCCTTTTTCCCCCCCCCACAGTGTTAACTGACATGCCTTAAATTTCATGTCACAATCTTATTTCTGTTACTTTAACTGGGATTTTGGCTTCAGACTGGGAGCAGACATCTCTGATCTCCATGTAGTGTTGGTTGCAGAAATGTAACAAAATACTGGAAGAGCCCAATTTGGAAGCAAAGTGGCTTTAAATTGTTCCCTCCCTGTTCACTTTGAGGCTGCAAATATCATAACAGTATTAATGGGGGTACAAAATGTGTACATCTGATTTTACCTTGAAAGCTATATATATATGTATATCTCAGGACAATGAGAGATGTTACATTACATCAAAATTGTTTATGTTTGCAAAGATGAGTTCCTAGTATTGCACTTAGGTATTGCTGGCTGTAGACACTTCTTTATTTTAGTGAAATATTTTCACTGGAGTTTTTTAAGCCCAAAAGTAGTAGAAACAACAGTTGTATCTTTGTATTTCATTAAGTCCTCAAATGTTTAAACTGTGCAGTGAATGGAGTTTGCATACTGTTAGACATTACTGCAATGTCTGTTTAGGACTGTATTTTGCATTATTTGGGAAGTTAAACCTAGTACAAACTAGATGGATACCCTCTTAAAAATGAACTTGTTTGGTTTCAGTTTACTGCTGTGTTTGGCTTTTTCTCTTTAGCTGGAGATCTTTGGTTGCAGAACATTGTTCTAACTACTTAAGATTTCAAGGCCTCAAATCAGTACTATTGAGTCATTCGAACTGGCTACAACTGTTGCCTTTTCAAAATTAGTCAGGAGTAGAGTTTAGATTTGTGTGTGCTTTGTACTGGCTGGATTATCTGTTCCTCGCTTCATTTTCAAAAAGCCTTCTTATTGCTGGGTTTTTGGTTACCTATTACTGCAAAAGTAGTAATGCTTTTTTCTTCTTTTTTTAATGCAAACTCAGGCAGCGTTTTTAAAAGACCACCACTGAAAAGTTAAATCTTGCTTAGTTTTTCTTAGCTGCATCTTTGTCATGTTATTCATGCTGGTTGTTTAAATTTTATAGCGCTATCTGTTATTGCAATTTAATCACAGCTGCCAGGAAATGTTAAGCTTAAATTTTTAGTTAATTAAAGCTAACTTAGCTAAATACAATTATCTTTTTCATTATTATTATTTTATATCAATAGCAATGTGTCTTGTTGCTAAACCAAATCTCAGTAATAAGATAAGTTACTCATCAAGTTTAACTTAGGCGTGGTGAGAGACCCTAAACCTTATAGTCTCTTCATGCTCTTTGTAGATATGACCTAGTTCTTTCCTTACCATAAGCTATTAGGTCTTGTGATGCTGAGATCCTAGGGTGAGTTGCAACCCAAAGAAAGACACGCTCAGTTTTTGTTTCTGGTTATGAAACTCCACCATTGCTCTTTAGTTATGTGTGCAAGCTTGGTTTTGATACAGTACTCAAATACACAAATTGACTCATTCATCATATGTGGTCCTTGTGTATTTGTGATAAGATGACTATATTTGTTAGGCTCTGGAGAGAGGAAGATTCAAAAGGCGTTTTAATTCTTTACTTGAAGCTCAAGACTCTCCTAGCTATGTTTTGGTTTTGGTGGTTTTTTTCTTTTTCAATTCCTGCTACGTTTTTCTCCAAGAAATATCAAACTTTTCTTTAGTGATCTGAAATTTAAAACATCAATACTAGTATAATTAAGGTGTTGCTCTTCTGAGAACCAGGCATAGGGTTTGTTATGTGTAGATGCGACTGACATAACTGCTGTACATAAAAACTTAAGTAGAAGTCAGATCCAGAAAAACTACAATAATTGGGTAAAATGTCCCAAATGATAGTGACAGTATTCAGAGGTTGATATATAAATCTGTATGTGTAGAATAATTAATACATCACAAACATGGACTTTGAGTAATTGATTCCACTTTGCACTCTGTACTGATCCCTACAGTTTCTTCAAACATGGGAAATTCACTGTATCATTTGTGGTAGTGGGAGAAAGCATTTGTGCTTAGAAAGAAAAATAGAAAGCAGAATAGTAGTGATGAAAGTCATGTTTTCCTTGGCTGAGCCACTTAAAGGGCCTCAAAGGGGCTGCTCTGGAATGTGCTTAGCAAAGGGAGTGAAAGGGAGAGTGTATAACTGAGCCCAGTTGCCTGTTGTTAAAGTAAAAATAGCATTGGAAATCTTGTTGATCTTCCAGCAATGTGAAGTAGAACAGCAGGTGTTGTACAAAAGCTCAGGAACACCTGATCTTCGTGTTAAAGTTAATCATTATATTGTTCTTGCGTTAACAGCTAGCCTCCCTTCCTTATCGGGTCATGGAAGAAAGTGTTGTTGAAGGAAGAGGAGATACTGCAGGCCTCAGATTCTTTCTTTTTTTTTTTTTTTTCCTTGTTATTTGCTTAGGTCTGATGAACAGCATTTTTTTTGCCTTGACTATTAGAACATTAAACTTGACAAAGCTCAGCAGCTAGCCTTCACAAACCCTCCATTTCCTCTGACTAGCTGAAGGTTGCTTCTTGTAGGATAAAATTTTCCATGTAAACTGCTAGCCAACTGGTTATGCTAAGTCAATTAAATGCATCTCAGCATATCCATTTACAACAAAAGCAAAAAGTTTTTTAAAAAAATTAACCATGACAAGTAACAAGTTAACTGAGGAAATTACTAAAGAAATTGTGTTTAATTCTGCATTATACTATGTGAACCAGCTGCACAGGTCATGTTCTGCTGTTGGGAAGTGGGAAGGAGAATGGCTGCTGCTATGTTGGTGATTTTTGGCCATCTAAGAAGTAGCATTAATGGGCTCAAAAATAAGCGTCAGTCCTTGGGAAAGGCAGAAGTGAAAATACTTCCAGTGTTTGATGTAAGAGATGCTCATCACTTTGAAGAGCAAATTAAAACTTAGTACCATACTGAACATAGAGAATATAATTTCATGAGGACTATAGGAAGGCTCCTTGTGCATGTGATCCTTAAGTGCAGTCATAAAATGTCCTCCAGTAATTCAGTCTGATTTGCCTTGCTGGCTGTTGTTTGAAGTTATTCAATTGATTTTTGTTTCCTTTCCAAATACTGTAGCAACATATAACATAGAAGGCTTTAATCTTTTATAAGCTTTTCACCCTCTGGCTCTGAAATATTGATTCTGGGAAGGCAACCATTTATCACCATCTGCAATATAGTCTGTAAATTCTATGTCATTTGTACATTTACTCACAATGGTGGTTGTTTTTTGTTCTACAGAAGCATTTTTCAACCACCCTTTCCTGGATCAGATTTCAACAGTCAAGAAGTGTAAGTAGTTTTGTTTTTCCACTTATTTGTGTAAATGATGAATGTTGGGGGCTGGAAGGGAGAAAGATCTGCCAAATATCACACTAAGTGTTTATGAGATATTTTCCTGAGTCTGACGACTTGTTGTGCTCTATTGTGAGGGTAAGTGTTGAATCCTTTTTTGTATTATGCTAGACTGAAATGTGATACTTATTTACTGGTTCCTTTGACATTTCAACTGAATTTAAATACCCTTGTGTGTTTGAGGATGTGCTGTGCTTGTATGTTGTGTAAGTGTTTGTGAATGAAAAGCAGTGAGGAAATGAGTTTGAAATTCAGCCTTTCAAAATCTTAGTCCCTTTTCCCCCCCACCCTGGGTTTTCTTATTCTAGCTTGTCCTGTACCAGTGCCCACATATGCAGGCTCAGTCTCTGGCAGTTCCTGTGGTAGCTCTCCTTCATGCCGTTTTGCTTCTCCTCCAGTAAGTTCTCTGTTTTACAGAACAATCTCTGGAAAATATTTTCTGTAACATTTAGACAAGAGTTACTGAATTCTAGATCTTTCAATTCTTGAACAGTGTAAACTGTTGTGTTTAAGAGCACAGAGCAAGGAATACCCCTGTCTTTTGCTAGAAGAATAGCATTAACATTTTGGTTCTCTCTTGCTCCTTGTGTTGTACTTTGTGGGGTTTTTTGTTCTTGTTTGTTAAAGAAAAAAAATACATATACATATCAAATACTAGAGTAGTAAATCTTTAGATATGCTAATATGGTTTGCAACATAATGAATGTTACAGTTAATTTTTGAATTGGCCTTTTTGGCTAAGGCCCCTTATACTCGTATGAACTGGTGACTTCAATTTTAGAGGTGCATCTGTATCGGAATGATTGAATAAATTGCAGTTGTTTAAATTCACAGCCTGTTTAGTATAGAACTGTCTAAACTGACACTACAGGGTTATCCAGTATTTGAAACTTCCAAATTCAAATACATTTTATATTTCTAAATACTTAAATTTTGGGACTTTGTTTTGTTTTATCTTTTTTTTTTTTTTTTTGGTCAAAGCTAGTGATGGTTCTTACTTTAGAAGCTTCATAGTTAAAAGAGCAATTCTACATTCTGAATTACTGGATTTACAGTGAGGTTTTTTTACTTTTTTTTCCACTCCCCTCCTCCAGTCTCTGCCAGACATGCAGCACATTCAAGAAGAAAATTTGTCTTCCCCTCCATTGGGTCCTCCTAACTATCTTCAAGTCTCTAAAGACTCTGCCAGTACCAGTAGCAAGAACTCCTCTTGTGACACAGATGACTTTGTTCTTGTCCCACACAATATCTCTTCAGACCACTCATGTAAGAACCTTCCTTATTTTTACATTTTAAACCAATTTCCACTTGTAACATACTTTTATGTCCTGTTATTCTTTGGCTCTCTTTTCTCTAAATGTGTCTCATTTCACATTGGAACTCATTTCTGTAGTTTGATTACTTTTTGAAGGGAGGCTGATACAGCTGCATGTCCATCGGGGACGTTTTCATCTTCCATTGAGTAGCCAGATACACCAAAGATACCAAGGTCATTTAAAGTCATGGAAAATATTGGGGTTTGGCAGCAGAAGAAAAGAGTCAGTTGTAAACAACTGCTGATAAGAAGCCCAAGGATTCTCGTAGGGAGGCAAGCACGTTGTTACTTCCAGACCAGCTGAACATTTATAGTCCATGCTGTAGAGCTGTAGATATTAAACAAGTGCAGGTGAAAACATAAAAAATGTTTAACGTTAAAGGTAAGGCGTCAGACTGGGCTTATACAACAGAAGGACTTGGATGGAGCACATTGCCATTTTATGACATCATCCAAACCTGAATTGCCACTAAGAAGCTAGTCAGCTCATTTCTATACAGTGCCACCAACTTGTGTTAAATATTTGACTAAATTAAGTGCCTTGATCTCTGAAGGGTTTCTGTCATTTGTTATTATAAATTTTCCAGTGCTGATACCTTGTACTCTTAAACAATGGATTTTATTTCAAAATTATTATAACTATTATAGCAAAAAAAACTCCAACAAAAACAAACAACAAAAAAAACTTGTTAAAGAACTGCCTTCCCCAGTTACGTTTTTGTTGGTGGTCACATTTAAGGTATTTTCATACAAAAAAACAGTTTGTGGAAAACTTTTATATGTTCACAGAAGTTTGTCGGAAGTGGTTATTTCTACAACATTAATATTGGAGATTTTTTTTTTAAAACAATTCTGCTTCATGATGTGGGTTTTCAATGTGTTCTTCTGCTTACTTTAGATGATATGCCATTGGGAGCAGCTGGCAGGCGGGCTTCAAGCGAGTTCTTGATGTGTGGAGGGTAGGTGTGCTGAGCTTTATCCAACAGAAGTCTCATGTTCTAAAATTGACACTGCAGCTGTAGAAGGGGTTGCTGGGGTTTTGGTAGTGATGGATCTACATAGCTGTGTGGACTTTCTTAAAAATAGTATGGCAAGGTGAATTTAATATGAATATGTAAACAGCTTGAATTCAGAAAGTTCTGCTGCAAAGTAGATAGCTTCTCTGAAGACCTGTCCTTTGACAGTGGTTTTTGTTTTCACAGGCAGTCGCCATTAACTATTTCTGGAAGCTCAGGAACCGTACAAAAACCATCCTCAGCCTCTTCTCGAAGTACTGTTTCTGGTACAGCTAACAGGTGTGTGATGTAGGTTTAGTGTTTCCCCTTTTTTAAAAAGGTTCTCTGCTACTATCTGTTGGTTTTGTTTCGGTTTGGTTTTTGTTTTGTTTTTTTTAATTGTGGATGGCTACTAGAAACTGAACTGAAATAGAAGCTAGACCTGGTTTTTTTTCCAGGCTCTTGACACTTAATCCATTTTAATGGTTGACGGTTGTGTAGCTAACTTCTGGCTCTGATGCATACCCAAAAGATTTCCTTAAGGAGAGATAGCATTCTTTTGTCTGTTTAAATTTTGAACTGGTTGAAAGCAGAAACTTAACTGACTTGTCCTTTTTGGTGTTGTGAAGCACAGCACAGTCTTCATTTAGTGAGTCAAGATGTTGAATGCAGTATACATTTTAAGTAGTTGTGAGAGAAGAGGAACTTAAAAAGCCCAGACTGCTATGGATATGTGTCTCGTGGCTGGATTGTCTTGTGTCTGGTAACTGGGTGTGGCTTCTGTCCAAGTGATTACTGTGAATTTTGTGTTTGTGTCTCACAGGATACCAAAGCAGCCACATGAAAGTGCTAAACATGTAGTGCAGCTTTTCCATCAGCGGGACTGTTAAGAAGTCCTCTTTCTTCCACATGGTTGTAGGCTAGGTTTCTGCTAGTTTGAAATAGAACTGATATTCATCAGTGGTGCCTGAAATCTTTCCTGGATTATATTGGAAAATGTAAAGCTTAATGATGCTGTTTAACTAGTCATGTAATAATCTAAACAGATTTGTCATTTGACCAAGTAATGAATTTCATAAAGTTTTCAGTACAAACAGAAAGAGGATGAGTGGCTAAATGGGGAATAAAGCTATTATGTTAGATGTATTTTTGGCTTATGCTAATACTACAGGGCTGCAAGTCAGCGTTATTTGTTTAGAAATGCTTGTCACAAGAAAAGTTTGCTACTTTGTGCTGATCTTTGTGCAGTTTGTGAAATCTGCTGACATGGGCTATCAATACAGCTTTAGTCTTACCTTTTATGTTTAAGGGCAGATAATGGGGATGGTTGTCTGTAAAGATACATTTGGTCTGGATTGGCTGTGTACAACGTATTATAAATACATTGTAATGTCCTATTTTAAATTGTGTCAGGTGTCACAGTTTTTAGAGTACAGGTTTTATGAAAATACACCAGTTATGTTATCTGTACATTACTAAGTTAAGAGCTAAACGGTGGTGTGATTAGAAAGAGGTCTCTACTGTTCACACTTTCAGTGTTTGTACTATAATAGTTTGATTTAATTATTGATTGAGTAAATTTGGTACCTAACTGGCTTCTTGGGGCATGGTCTGAAGGAAGCAGTGTGTGTCTGATACTCTACAAGATGTTGCTTTTGGGTTTTGGTTTTTTTATTTCCTCAGAAATGTTCTTTCATAGTTTGTGATATTTTTTTTTGTTTGTTTTACAAAAGGTTGTGCCCTATGAAACAGTGTTTTTCCAATTAGCTGATCAAACCGAATGAGTTGTACCCATAGTTATGCTGGTTTATGTCGAGCAGAAGAAGCTGTAACACTTCTCAGACTCCAGCCAGAATGGGCAGAATAGGTAGAGGCAGTTCACTCTCCTGTGATTAATTTCTAATTTTATTCTCTGAATCTCAGAGAAACAAGATTTGCATGCAACTCTGCACACATCTGTATTGCGTCTTCTCTAACGAGTAACAAACCACATCAGACTTGAGGATGCCTAATGAGACCTTAGCTTTGGGCCTGAGCTGGGCAGCCCTGATGGAAGGCCAAGTACTGTACCATGCCTCTCCACTGTGTTACCACAGCGTTGCTGTCTCCAGTTAGCTCATGGCTCACAGGGCTTTTTTGGGTATACCTGCAAGGCTGTGTGAGAGCAGGGGAGGGCATTTTCCATGCCAAGTACTTTAAAAGTTGAAGTGCCTTCATGGCCTCCTCAGTGTCATTGCCACAGTTTAAATCTGCTTCCCATTGCCGGGAGGTTGGACCTAGGGAAGCCTCCCTGTGCTACCTCAGCATGCGGTATTAGTCGTAGCAGGCTGCCCACTGTCTTTGTGTGGTTTCCACTTGTGAGACCTTCTCCTTGCATGGAAGCTTTCAGGCCTTCTGTTGACTGTGTGCTCACAACTGACTTCCAAATTACTCTGTAGTATCTAGAAACTGGGTGGCAATAAATGGACAAACTTCTTTTCTTTTGCTAAGAAAGTTCTATGCACATTAGGAAGTAGTATTTTATACTCGGAGGTAGCAAAGAGAATAGGACAAATACAGTCAGAAACCCAGCTGTAGCTGTGCAGTGAGTGCTGTAACTGCTTGTTTTCTAGAGCTAGTGGTAGAACTTTTTTACATTTCCTCTAAGAATTTCTAATCTTTCTCTGAAGAGGTGGTCAATAAAGGACCAGATACTAAACTGATTATCTTCCAAAAAGCCCATTTGTTTGAAATTCTTTCCATTGAATTCTGTCTTCCTTTAAAAATGTTGGTAACTGATTACGTTGCAGTGGTTTGATTCCCTCACCAGATAGCACACTGAGGTAAGCCAGGTCATGGACACTTCACTTGAACTTGGGTAATGCTAATCTGTAGTTTGAGCCTGTGGATTAATGTTCAGGTGTGTGGTTTTGGTCATTTTGTCAGGGGTTGGTTACATAACATGTTTTCCTTTTGCAAGTTCACGGTGTCTCTTGGGATATCTCTGACTGTGCTTTAATGGCTTTTGTACACATTCCAGCCCTGCTGCTGAACTTCCTGTTCTTAGTGCAGTGGGTTTTCCTAGAACGCTATTTTGAAGTGTGGTAAACAGAGCGGGCTGATTGGCAGGAAGTCAGAGGGATCTGTAGATCACTGTGAAGTGTGACGAAGCACTCTCAGCTCAATCTGATACTAGCCAGTATAAGAAAGGTAGTTAGTAACGAACAGTTTCTGATCTTCCTCTGTCAAGTGTTAGAGCTAGATTTGGACAAGCTAAGGTTGTATTGTATGCAGGGAGGGCAGAAGCAGCTTATTTGCCTCTTTCCTAGATTTTATTGAAAATTCAACAATAGTACAATTCAGAGAGAGACCTGTCTACCTCTATTCATCTCCTGTCTTCATACCTTCCAACTTCAGGCATTGTCAGCCTTCAGTATCCCCCCGCAGCGAAACGGCACCTATCCCGGTTCCCACTCAGCTACGTAATTACCAGCGCATAGAACAGAACCTCTCCTCTACTGCCAGCCCTGTGTCAAACCCCCACGGATCACCAAGGTGAGGTTTTTTTTAACTCCTTTTTCTTGGTTCTAGTTTGTGCTTGTACCCTGACAGATGTCCGTGGTTTCTTGCTGATATGTTGGTTTTTTTTTTCTTCCCAAAAACATACTAAAGAGACATTTTAATGATAACAAGTAATAGTCCTCCACAATCTCAAGATTGTTGGATGGGTACTTGAAATTTTTTAAAAAAACAAAACAAGCTTGTTCTTTCACTCAAATGAAACCCAAGAAGGTGAAAAGATGAAGTCTTGCTTTTTTATTCTTCTTTGTGTACTATTCGACATTACATCATAAACTAGAAAGTCAGTAATAAGTTATATTTTGCTTTCACACATGTAGTGATGAGATGAATGCATTGTTCTGTAGAATATCAAGGAAACCATTTTTGGCATGCTAGTTAACCAGTTTGTCTTATTACAAAGCTCTAGTGTGCCGGACTTATTCTGTGCTCTGTGGTCTATAGCATCAGGATGGTGAAGGTCAAAGACTCAGAAACAGACTACTTGGAACTCTGGAGATCTTTACAAAAACAAAACCCATGGTTCCTTGCATTTTTTCAGGATCTCTTGATTTTGTAGTAGTTGCTACACTTGGGGAAGTGCCTTTCTCTTAAATAATCAGTTTTCAGTTATCTGACCTGTATATCAGACCCAATATGGAAACTTCGTCATAATCTGTGTTGACAAAAAAATGGGCCTTTGTAGCCATACATTTCACTTGATTGTCAAATTAAAAATTGGGTGATCAAGTTGCTTGAAGGTTAGGAATCCATGTACTAAGGGATATCTTGTTTTAATTTTCTCCAGTTAACAGACTATTATGGCATTGAAAGTTAAAAAGTCAATGTGAACAAAGGGAATTAAATATTGCTGTTTTCAGTATGGGAAGCTTAGCTTAAGTTATTGGCTTAATAAGCTTCAACATCATAGCTTTCTCTTTAAATATCAGTATTTTCTTTGACAGATCATTATACTTCTTAGGGGATTCTTATCTCCTTATCCACAGGATCCACAGTTACTATTGTGTGTGTAACCATTCTTTTCACCTTGTTAGAGCTGGAGTTGTGAGACGCTCAAATACTAGCCCAATGGGCTTCATGAAGATGGGCTCCTGTTCTCCGGTACCAGCTGACACTGCGCAGGGTGTTGGGCGCAGGCTGTCCACAGGATCTTCTAGACCATATTCTCCTTCACCACTAGGTAAGCTTGTAAATTCTTAGCCATTAGTGAAGGTTTATCTGGAACAGTAATTCAGAACACTAATTCTTCCTTGAAATTTTCTTAAACCAAACTCTGCCCAACTAGGTCACATTTGCAGAAATAATTTCTGTTAAATGACCAACAGAAGTAAACTAACTAGGTTTTATTTTGCTTTACCTTCATTTATAAGTGAAGTACAAATTCACATTTTGATTTTGTTTGCATAGTTGGAACCATACCTGAGCAGCTTGGACACTGTTGTTGCGGACAACTTCAAGGACATGAATCAAGGAGTAGAAACTTCTCAGGTGAGTGACTGTGGACAATGCCACCAGTAATATTTTGATAGAGCTTGTACAGCATTTTGTGAAGGGGGTGGCAAGCCAGCGCTACATTAGCGTGAGTTAATAGGAGACACTGGGTAAGTGGTGCACTGAGTTTCTGTAGAAACTTAGCCCAATTGCGGCTGTATCAAGACACCTTTCCCCATAACGAATTCCCTACACAGGAAGAGAGCGACTGAAGCTTCTTTTTCTCAAGGCAAAAAAGCAACTCTGATAATGTCTGTCTTTAAACAGGGATGGAAGTGGAAGGATTATAATGAGTGGTAGTAACATGCTTCTTGGAATCTGGTTTTGATAGACCAGGTCTGTCATGCCAGTCCTCAGAAAAGGGAGGAAGAACTGCCAGTGTACCGCGTGCAACACGTTTTCGTCATTGCCTTAGGAAATTGACTGGGATTTGATGTTAGTCTTGCTAAGCATTCAGTAAGCTTTGCAAGTCATAAATTATTACAGCATGCCAGCAGAAAAAGATCAGGGAGAAATAGGACTTGAGTATGTTCTGAGACTGTTAAAGATGGAATTGCACTGTAATGCCAGAAGGACTGGGCATAAGACCGTGCAGTTCAGCGGCACATTCTTTTGCTCTGTGCACGTTTTGGGTGCATTTTTTTATTTATCTGAAATACTAGTTAGTAGTTATACTCTTTATTTTGACTTTCTAAGAGGTGGTGTTGAAACTGCATTGTGGTTTTTTTCCCTATTTAAGCACTTTCTAAAATGATCTCAAGATGATAGAGCCTTCATTTCTTGGAGCAGCCATATTTCAAATATCTGGGAATGGTTTCATCTATATGAAATAAGTTCTGTGACATGTCTCAAAAACTGCCTTAATTGCTCTGCCATTGGCAGTCTCGGCAAAAGACAACGAATGAGTGAATCCTCAGATTTGAAAAACTCTTCTCTAAAAAAAAAAGGGGGGGGGGATGCATGTGAAGAGAATAAAGAGAATACAAAACAGTGTGTATGCTTGTCTTGTTGGGGGCTCTTGTTTTAGTGCCTTTTGCCAGTGTCAAACTGACTTGTACTTGTAACGTATCACAGCACTGTTTTTATGGCTGTAAGGGTTTTTAATGTCTCACTTATAAATCTGTTTCCTGCATTCTTTTTCTACTTGACTTTATTTCTTAATTTCAAATGAATGCAGTGGTATTTCTATTTGTAGAATTCTACAAATTGCAGCAAGTCTCTTTCTCAGTGTTTAAATGGGTATGGGAAGCCGTCTTTTGCTTCTGGGTGAAGTGAGGTCATCTGTACTGAGTTTTTCTAAGGACTGAAGATGTCTGTCACAACGTAGCTTCTGAACTAATTGAGTTGCTCTTGCTGCCAGTGGCAGCAGAGGACAAACTTCTGATTCAGAAGCCTTCCCTGTGGTGGCAGTGACACTAGAACAGTAACCAGTGAGCTTTAAGACTGGTTTCTGAAACGACAGGTGAGGACTTTCAATGCTATGAGACAAGCATAGAGATTTCAAATAAGCAAATTCTTGGCCGGGAAGTTAATGAGAAATAGACTTGATCCTCTGCTGGAGCTGGAGGCAGAAAAGCTATTCTAAAACATACTGTTTAATGGAGTGGAATGAAATCAAGATGAAGTAGCTCATATTCAAAATCTAACTAGCAAAAGCATAGGCTTAAGGTTGAAAGGTGTGTCTTAAGAGCTGGGCACTTTATTGAGCAAACTGCAAGAAGTTTGTGATATTTTTCTGAGCGTACATTTATGAAATGGAGCCTATCTCAGAAGATTGTCTTGGCCAGCTCTTAAAAATCTTATCTAGTTAGTATGGTCATTTTCAGTTTTGTCTTTTTTTTTTTTCTTTTTCCTTTTTTAAAAAAAAAAAGTGAGTGAAATTGTCACTGCAGTGTCAGTTCTTTGAGTTTACAGTTGTGGCTATAAAGCTGAAGTCTTATGTACTGTTTGTAACTTTGCACAGTTCCTCATCATGAGACATAAAAATATCACAAGGAAGAGACCATTTCATCAAGTTTCAGGTTCCTTATTTTTAAAGAGGAAGGGCACCTTTGAGTAGGTGAGATGTTCCTAAGATGTATTTCCCCAAAGCCCTGTTTCAATGACTGCTTATAGCTCTTCCATTTCCATTTGCTTTAGGAGAAACTTTGCACTTGCACTTAAGTGTGGACTTCCTTTGTACATAGTAAGCTTTTGAAAAAGATTCAGTCTGACAGACTACAAAGTAAATGACTGCCCAAAGTAATGATCCCAAACTGTTCCATCTGAATAATTTGGTTCTCTTTAGTACCTAGTTTTCTTGCAGGAACCGTGAGATGAGCTGCTTTTTGTGTCTGCAAATGAAGTCATTACGTACAAAACAAGTCATTAACATGCAATGCCGCATTCACACACTTGTTTGCAAAAATATAATTCCAGTACTTGAGAACCTCTATTCAACCTAGAGTCTTGGTGGCTGCACTTGAAATTTTGGTATTGGTTATGCCATTCCTGCTGCATCCAACCACTTTATTTGTCTTGATGCAGGTTGCCAGAGGTACTGCAGCTGCCAGTACAGCTGTCACCCTGAAGTCTTGCCTATTTGGCAGCTTGAACATCTCATCAGTGTAATGTAGCTTTAATCCAAATATCCAACAGGCTAAATCCATTTGCCTTGCCCTCTAGTGAGTTGATGATCAAACATATCTCATGATATTTGCAGTCCCATCTCCTTTCAGTTTAATGTTGATCTCTGACATTTTGGGCTTCATTGATACGTTTTCCAAGCACTGCAAGTAGAATTTTTCTTCATTGTTTTTCATCCCCGCAGGTTCTCCAATACCACCATCTCAGTCTCCACAGTCACATTTGATGGGAGCAAGGTTGCAGAGTGCTCCTACTCTCACAGATATTTACCAAAACAAGCAGAAGCTCAGAAAGCAGCATTCAGACCCAGTATGCCCATCCTATGCTGGGTATGGATACAGTCATTCTCCACAACCAAGTAGGCCAGGTAGCCTGGGAACATCACCTACTAAACATATGGGATCGTCACCTAGGAGTTCAGACTGGCTGTTCAAAACTCCATTACCAACAATCATTGGCTCTCCTACTAAGGTTTGTTAAGTTTGCCACTGTCAGTAAAATGTGAAGTGGTAATACACTGCCTGAAACTATTCCCAAGAATATTTTGGGATTCTAACTTTGGGTTTTTGTGTTCTTGGTCTTGATTCTTAAAGGCAACAGCTCCTTTCAAAATACCTAAAACTCAAGCGTCCTCAAACTTGCTGGCCCTGGCTAATCGCCAGGGCTCAGCAGATACGCCGTTGCAGCCTAAAGACATCATTGACCCAAGGGATTTCACACACTTCCACTTGACGCAAGGAGGTGAAAAGCAGGGAGGAGAACAGCACAGTAAAACTACGTTTGGCAGGTAGGCATTGTAGTATTTATAACCTGTAAAGCTGGGTAGGTAACTTGGCAGAAGAACGTGCATTGTACACAGCAACTTGGAGGGGAAGAGCATGCAAAAAGTGAGCTGTGAGGAGATGCTGAGGTTTGGTATATACAACAGAAACATTTTGTGCTGTGTATAAATATAGCATGGACTTCCTGGAGTGCTTTGTGTTGCTATCTAAGTTCCCTTTTGTTTTGATTGTCTGAATACAGAATTTCGTTGCTTCTGTGAAGCCTATTCAGGTTTTGCTTGAAAATCTATATGACAAAATTTGCAATATGAATTTTTAAGAGAAAAAGGTCTCTTTATTTTTATGGTTAGTTCTGTTTCAGTAGGTCCATGATGAACAGCGAGATTTCAAGACTTTCTGTACTTTTGTTGAAGAATTCTCTGTAATAAATACCAAGAATCTGGAAGTCATCCTTTAGTTGCAAGTTAGATAGGAAGATCTTACTAAAGATCTTTGTTGTGAATTCATATGTTTTTCTGTCTAGGTCTGTTAGTACTGGGAAGCTATCAGATCAACAGGTAAAGACTACCCTTGGTGGCCAGTTGTACCAAGGCAGTACAGACAGCCTCAATACAGAGCGACCAATGGATACAGGTAAGGAGCAGATTGATGCATCCAAGCTGTCTTTATGTTCTAGGTTTTTTATGGAGTGCCAACTAGATACAGCTCTGCTTCCAACTTTGATAATTGGTTCTGACAATTTTTAGCCTCAGTACAGAAGGCTTTTTTAATCTTTAAGGGGAGATGCTCCATTTCTTTAGCATAGCTTTAAAAATAACCAAGACAGAAAAATACCTCTTTCTGTTCTAAACACAGAAATATCTCAACTGCCTGTACTAGCTAGAGGGGTTTGGGGTTTGGTTTGGTTTGGTTTTATTATTATTTTTAATACAACATTTGTGGGTGTTTTATTTCCTAAATTATTTCCTAATTCCACCTTGTTTTCATATGAAAGCCAGTTTATGTAATTCTGGGTCATTTTTTTTTTCCTCTTCTCTCCCCTACCTTGTCCCTTCCCACAAGTGGCCACCAGAAGTTCTCCCCTCATTTTTGAGCAGATGGAAGGAGTTCTGCAGACAGGGCTAGTCTTTAGTCTCCAGACCTGTCATGGTCTGCCTTTAGAATTTTTCTGTTGTATCTTTTGCTGCAGGACTGGTGGTTTCCTCAGGCTCTTAAAAGAGAGCCTCTGTTGCTCTTTTCTGGGTGACACTAGAGCAGAGAGAGACTGAAAGTAAAAAGATACATGTAGACTGCATCTTGATTCTTTTTGTGTCCACTTGGCTTGTTTTATTTGCTGGCAGAACTTATAACTAGTCCAAGTCATGGATCTACATCAAAGCATGTTGTTTTGTAGTGCTCCAATTTGCTGTATATAATTATATACTGGTATGATTATATGTAATAGGGACTAGCTTGCTGAAATTTTCTCTTCCAGCTCCAGCAGGGGCCTATGGAATTGCAATGGCACCTCCTTCCATGGGAAGCGGGGCAAGTTCTCGGGCTGTCATGTTTACTGTTGGGTCCCCTCCAAGCAGTGCCACCCCTCCTACCTGCACCCATATGGTCCTCAGAACAAGAACCACCTCAGGTAAGACTTTCTTGACAACTGTAGACTGTTCTCAAACACAGTATTTAGGCTTGCTCACTTCTTGGGCCAGTAACCTGATTATTGCCTTGCACAGTAGGTCTTCTAGGCCATACAGTAAAAGTGCTCTGTAAAGTAGAGATTAGTATCAAATGGCTTCTGCCTTTTCTCTCCTAAAGAGAGTGGGCCAGAGGCTTGGATTTACAATACAGTGGTGTGTAACCTCCTGTGTATACAGCTTTACTCCAACACAGGGAGTATAATAGATCTATGACAAAGGTGGAGAGGAAAAGTTAGGTTTCCGATCCTGCATTTTTGCCTGCTGGTGTGCATCGTACCAGAAACAATACACAAGGGGTGTGAGCTGACTGCATTTTGGCATGTGTCAGCTATGTTGCCAAGTATCAAAGATCTCGAGGTAAAGGCCTCCATCTGCTCAGGATGAGCAGGAGTCTGCAGCAGTGTGCTTTTGTGAACTATAGCACAACCTTTGGTCTGTACTGTTGGACTCTCTGCCTTGGAATCCTTGTCAGCCATTTCCCAGAATCTGCGTTATGAATCGTCACTGTTCATTACGGTGTAGCCTTTGCATTCTCTACAGAGTGATGCAAGGAACAATGAGGAGAGCCTCCCAAGAGTTGAATCTGTGATGACTACTGATTTGTCATTTGCTATCATCCGCAGCTCCAGCGCTGCGAGATGGAACAACCTATTAGACTGAATGTGTGTGTTATTTTTCTTGTAGTTGGATCAAACAGTTCTGGAGGGTCTCTCTGCTCTACTAGTGGCCGTGTATATATGGGCTCTCCTCCTGGTATTTATATGGGTTCTTCTCCTCCGGGAGCCGAGGCAGCTCCGAGTCTGAAGTACATGCCTTATGGTACTTCGCCTCCCAGCTTAGAGGGCTTTATCACTTTTGAAGCTCCTGAATTGCCTGAGGAAACTTTAATGGAGGTATAAAAAAAATAATTTAATGTTTTATAATGTATAATGCTGCTAAAACAGAGACATGGTAAAAACAGGACTGCTCAGTGCACTTCATAGTTTCCTCTTACTAGGTCACGTATTCCTTTTCAATATCTTGAAAATATTCCTGTATCAATTGTGGCCAATTTCTCTTTGGTAGTTATTCCTGGCATTTCATGTATTTGGATAGGTAACCAAAGGAACATGACTGCTTTTGTTCACCAGAGCCTTCCAAAGAGGCCTCTGTTTTAATGCCAAGTCTCTGGATGTGGGTGCTGACAGTAGCAATATCCCTTTGGGCATTGTTTGTAACTGCTTCTTCACAGTCAGTGGATGACATTAAATCCTACTTGTGGGAAGAGTGTCCTATATTTTTAAAGTGTGTGGAGGAGTGGCACTTCAAAAACACAAATTGGGGTGGTCTTTCACCAGAATGCTATCCTGGGACTGTAAATTTCTCAAGACAGATTGCTGTTCTGTTTTCTCATTCACATCTTGCTGGAAGGTGTTTGGATCCCTATTGAATCTATACGTTATAACATGGATGTTTGACAGTACGCTGTATTCTTCCCACAGATAGAGTTTAAAATGTATTTAGACCTGCATTACTAATGAAATTATTATAAATATTGCTAAGATACGTTTGATTACTTTTGAAGGCTTTTTTGGTTTTGAGCAGAGATTCTGCATGTAGTATCTGTTTTAGTCACCAAGCAGCAGTGAGTTGTTAGCTCCAATTGAAGTTTTTTAGTTTTAAATTGTAAACTTTTGGCAACAGCCACCTTTTAACACAATATAATTCTAGATCTAAGTGTAAATTAGAGTGAAGCAGATAAGCATGAAGCTTTAGATTGGTTCTTTTGTAGGTATCACGTCTGTTACGTAATAAAAGCCAAATGTTCCTCCTGGCTTCTCATACAAGTGCCGAGCATACTTTTGGATTGCTGATAATATAATAACAAGTAATATGTCCCACTTGTGATTCCTTTAGTTGCTCAGGTTTCAACAAACATAGAACTTCATGTCCCAATTCCTTTGGCTTTGTTGAAAGACTCTTAAGTGTAAGCTACAGTATCTTGAAATCATTAATGAAGAGAGAACAAGTTAATATCCATTGATCTGTTTGGACCTGTTTGGTTCTGTAGTTCCTAATTCTGGCTCTACTACAATGCGATTTCTGCATAGAATTGACATACCAAGAAATCCTCAAATGATTAGCAAGAGTTTTTAAGTGTACTTGTTTGCCTTATGGCTTTTAATGATTAAATTGTTGTTGTCTTTCCCTCTGACAGAGAGAACATACAGATACACTGCGTCACCTAAACATGATGCTGACATTTACAGAATGTGTTCTGGATCTGACAGCAGTACGAGGAGGAAACCCAGACCTGTGTACTTCTGCAGTATCGCTGTACCAAATCCAAGAGAGCATAGTTGTTGATCAGATCAGCCAGCTAAGCAAAGAATGGGGGTAAGTATGCGGTCAAATAGTATCAAGAGAATTAGTGAATATTGAATATGTCAAAAATGTATTCAAACTACGCTCTTTTTGTTGGGAGTGATTGTTTTACTGTATAGAATCTTTTATAGGAGTAAGTTTTTAACAACTGAAGACAGATCAGAAAGAGCAAAGAATAGACACACGTTTGCCAGCAGACAAATAAAAGGACAGTGTTTTCTGGCCTGCCACATAAGTTGGGGACAGTGGTGAGGGGTTCAGGCTTGAAGTGCAGCAGTGCATTTCTAAGCTTGGAAATTTGTGTACCAGCTTCTGTTGGATCTGAGCCCTCATCTGTTCATGTTGACCAGGCTGAAGCATCACTGAGGTGGAGGTTGGGAAGGGGTGGAAGGAGTATCCAAATTTGACCTTTTTTCAGTGGAACCAATCAGCCCTAATACAAAATCAAAAGCAACAAGCAATATGAGGAATTTGAAGTGGTGGGAAAGGGCAGTTCCACTTCCTGCTGCCTTCCTGAAAAAAAAAAAAAAAACCCACCCAAAAACACGGAAAAAAAACAACAAGAAAAAACCCCTGCAAAGTGTTTGCTTTTCACAACTGAGAATTCCAGGGGCACAGGAAATGACACTGTGAGAAAAGTACACCCAGTCGCTTGTGGTAAGACATTGACCTCGGACAGTTAGTCCCCACAAATAAGTGTTCCTTTTTAAAATGTCTACATTAAAGCAGTTTGTATTTGCTGCTGCAGCTACTAGATGAGCAGATGTACTCTCAACCCGTGACAGAGTGTTTGTGAAGGGAAGGGAGGAGTGGCGTTGCATTTTAAACATCTGTCTTCCTTTGCTGCTGCTGCTGGGTCCTGTGTAGGGTTGTGATTAAAAAGTGGTGTCTGCCCATGGCTTGAATGTGTTCAAGAAAGGTGTTTTGATACATAATTACTTTTTTTTTTTTCCCCCCCCCTTTCTAGACAAGTAGAGCAGCTGGTGCTGTATATGAAAGCAGCCCAGTTACTAGCATCTTCTCTGCATCTTGCCAAAGCACAGGTCAAATCGGGGAAACTGAACCCATCCACTGCTGTTAAGCAAGGTAGATGCAACATAATTTAATTTGCGTTGCTTGTGAATTTTCTTTGATACATGACTCAAAAAGCTTAAGTTGCAACATTTGTTTGTTTTCTTCTGTACAAGAGAATTGTAGATATGTACAATTGCACAATTCTGATTGTAAACAAAGGTACAGCTAAAAACTGTTAAGAAATGGGCGGTTATTAATTTGGAATGGAAATTAACTTGATATATACTTAATTCACAGAAGTGGCAGAGTAAATAAACATTAAAAGCACAAGCTTAAACAGATTGACTTTGCTAGTGCTGGGAAAAACTGAACTTAGGCTATGTTGTTAGGTTGGTTTTTGTTTTGTTTTTTAATTTCTTCTTACCTTTCTTCCAGTTGTGAAAAGCCTCAATGAGAGATACAAATTCTGTATTGGCATGTGCAAGAAATTGACAGAAAAGTTGAATCGTTTCTTTTCAGACAAGCAAAGGTTCATTGATGAAATCAACAGTGTAACTGCAGAGAAACTCATTTACAGCTGTGCTGTAGAAATGGTAGGTCACTGCTTTTATCTAAATGATAGGATATTGAGATTAATTGTTTCCTTCTCTCACATACCTCTTCTACAAAACCAGAAAATAGAATGTATGTTTCCAGAATTCTGTTCATCGTAATTTTGTTAGTCTTTCACTCTCTTTCCTGCCCTGCCTTAACTGTGGCTAAAGTTCCTGGCAGATACTGTTCCTCAGGGACATTTCCCCTACATCAGCACATTTGGTACATAAACACTAGGAAATGAACTCCTAAGCCACACAGCCCTGTGTGCGGAAGTCTCATCCAGTAAGGCTTACTAAAGCATAGGAGCAACAGAAGTAGCTTCATCAATCTACCAGGTCAAATAGAAGAACATCAGCCTGTCCATACAAAGCAAAAATGGTAGCATACGTGGAAGCTTTTCATGTAATTGACAAAATATTTATCTGCCATGGAGCAGCTGCAGTGATCATAGAGGAAACTTAACAGCTTTTTTGATGAGAGGGAAGTCTTTTTAACACAGGTGTCACACAAAAGATACTGGCAAATATTGTGCTTAACCCTGATAATGGCGTAGTCGTGCACGATTAATTTGTCTTTACAAGAGAACATAGGTATAAGAACAAGCATATTTATTCATGGGTTGTTGTAACACATGTAAACACAAAAGATGAAAAAGTGCTTTTATTGCTTGTATGTGCAGAATATCCTTAGTTAATACAGCACAGGTGCTGTATTTTCTTAGACTTTGTTTTGTTGTCTTAGTTATAAAAACAGATCAGCTAAATTAAGGCTCAAAACTAGTTTCTTAATGACAGTTTTATATTATTAATTTTGAATTTTTCATTTCATTACTTGCTTAATGCAGTTTCTGTAACTGAATCTCCTCAATGATTGTAGGTTCAGTCAGCAGCTCTGGATGAGATGTTTCAGCAAACTGAAGATATTACATATCGATACCACAAAGCAGCCTTGCTGCTGGAAGGACTGACTAAAATACTGCAAGACCCTGCAGATATAGAAAATGTACACAAGTGTAAGTTTATGTTGAATAATGAAAATATTGAAAACAAAATTGAATTAATGCATTGTAAAGTAACACTGAAGTCATCACCTGTTTTTTATCTCTCTCTGTTTGCAGATAAATCTAGCATCGAGCGAAGGCTTTCTGCACTTTGCTATAGCACAGTGGCTGTATATGAGCAGTAGGAATATCCCGAGGACCAGATGGTGTGAACATAAGGGACCACATCAGTGATACTGCACTTTTTTCACTACAGCTTAATTGTTGTCCTTGTTCTGCCCCACGTGGAAAATGATTCTTACATTTCTGTGGTGACTACCAAAGAAACAGCAGCATATTCAAAGAGGAGAAATTCCAAAAGTACACTTGCCTTACTGATCCAGCAGCTCCTTCTTCTTCCTAGCAACAGAATTTAAAAGAATCTCTCTTCACATTTCAAACTGATCCTTGTACGTGTGCTTTGAACTTGAATGATCAGGGTTTGGGTTTTTTTTTTTTCCTCATGAGGTTTATAGAGAGTGGATCCTTCTGCATCAGGTACAAAAAGACATTTCCCTCAGAAGATTCCCTCAAAAGTTTGTGAAAAATTTTTTTTTAAGTTGTCAGTAAAATGTGGCAGAGTGAATCTGGGAAATCCTAACCATGTGCAAGTGCTGTTGGAAGCTTTTGGGGCTAAGCTGGCTTGTGTCGGAGCTCACATGTTGTAAACATGGCTCAGCTTGTCATATGAAGGGATGGTGAGAAAGCGCTTTTTTACACAGGGGAAAGATGGTAACAGAAGAAATTGCGCTCCATCTGTGCAAAATCCCCAGTGGGTTTTCAGCTGATGTGGATACAATTTGATGATCTTCTTCCAAAATATTTTGTTTTGCACTAATTTACTAAAGCAACTGTATATTCATTTTTGAAGAACTATATAAAAAAAAATTAGAGAAAGAAGGCACAATGGACTTGGCTGAATTTCATTTCAGTGTACATAAAATTCTTTTCAGAATTTCAAATGTAGCTTCTAGAAGACTTTCAAACAAACTGTAAAAAAAAACTTGTATTCATGTGAACCTTTCCATTTTATACCTATTTGTCTAATACTTGAGTAACTACTGCTCTGGACTTTCTCAGTAATAGCAATGTTGAGTTGCTGGTTGTTTGCTTTTTATATAGATTTGGTTGCATCTTCTGTTGTGCATGCGATATGTGCATTAATGCCTGCAGTCTCTAGGGGTGTAATGACAGTTCTCTGTAGTTTGTTTCTTGGGCAGTATTACAATAAATACTGTAAACTGAAAGGTTCTGCAAGGAACCATGCAAAACCAGAAAATAATGTTGGGGTTTGAGATGCTGATAAATTGATGTAGAATATCTACATACTGTGTGTGAAAAATCAGGATTATTTTGTGTGCATTTTGGGGGAGAGGTGGGAAGCTTCATTTAGCCTTATAGGCATTATCATTTCAAGCATCCCATGAGACCATCAGGACAGCGATTTGCAAAGTATTTAGGCAGATCAGCTTCTCTGGAAATGGTTCCTATACTTTATTTTTGGGACTTTTTTTTGTTACTCAACTGCTTGAATACTTGAATAAACCATTCTCCAGGACAAAATCATTTTAATCCTCTTAAACACAGTGGTCTGAACTATTTGACAAAGTTGTACAGGGCTTACATCAAAATACTGTTTCAGTGTTTGGATAACCATGTGTTTCCTTTACTTTGACAGAGTAATGTACTTTTTACCTTATTTATCTGTATGAAATTCCAACAGTTAATTTGAAAGTGTTTGTTTATATAATGTTTGTATTTTTAGGTCTTTAATACGGTGTTTCTACCTCTCCTTTGTAATTGCATGCATTATTCTTGAAACTAGGTAATAACTCACTGAACTGTTGCGTAATAGCCTTTTTATTATGGCCTGTATAAATGTATATTAAGGTAAAAATAAATACTGACACTAGAAGTGTTTCTATGGTAAAACTGAGTTTTTGTGTCTTTATAACCAAAGGCCAGTGGTGTTAACTTCAAAAAACACAGGTTTGTATTTTGCTGGTTAAACCAGTTGCTGAACGTTCCCCTCAGCGGTTGGACATGCCACCAGGTCAGGATGGGGTGACTTGCTGGAGTTTGTTATCTCTGGATAGCTCTGGCACAAAGTGTCCCTGAGTTTGTTTTTCCCTTGCTTTAGGAAAACAATTTACCCTGCCTTTTTTTTTTTTAACTTGGATTTGAAAACAAGTATGCTAAGTAGGTTCCTGGGTAACAGCTGTATGTTCTTTCAACAAGGTGCTTATTTGTTGCCTCTAGCAAAGAGGGGCTGTCTGGGCTGCCAAAACAGTATATACAGAGCTAATTGAATGAAAAATTGACAGTTAAGTTACAATTTCTACCCAAACTTTAAAAAAAAAAATGCTTTGTTCACTGTGTAGCTAATATCCTCTCTCGCATCTGAGGTGTGCTGTGGTAGTTGGTATGTGGCTGCTGTATTTCTTAGTTGTACTATGAAATTTTTCCCAATTTATTATTTTAAAAAACCCTATGCTTGTCACTGGCACGTAAAGAGGATGAGGAAGGAGTGAGCAGGGAATGCTAATGATACATCTGAACACGAATGTAGGAACAAAGCAAAAGCCTTAATGCACAAGTCTAGGAGATAGGCTGCTTTTCCCAGGAACTCACTGTTTTTTGTTGGTTTTCTTTTTTTTCTCAGGATTCAAGCTCATTCTCCTTCCACTCTTGCCAGCAAGACTACAGCTGCACAAACAGGAGGAGAAGAAAAGGGCTATTCTTTTTTCCTGTTTTCAGGAGGAGGAGGAGACCAGTGTTCATGGCCTGTCTTTCTGCATAAACTCGTTCCACAAAGATCCTGAAGCTGTCCTCTGTCTTCAGCTTGCCACACTGAACAGCAGGTGCTTGTTTCTACAACATACTTTTTTTTTTTACAGCCTTTGAAAGATAGAACTTGAAAGGAGATATCTGATTGTGCTGCTTTTCTAGTTCAGCTCTCTAGCATCTACTTGAGCACCATGTTCCGTACTTGTTCCACTCTCTCCATAGTGTATAATGTCAACTGATGAATCTAAAACACATTTTGATTCTGACATTTGCTTTTTATAAGCAAGAAGTTGAACTCTCAGCCCTTCCTCTGATACAGAGAATGAAATCTAGCTAATTTAACTTGCAACTAAGATACTACAAATTATTCTGGGAAGCATTTTTCAGTTGAGAGGTGTGAGTTGTTCCTGGGACTCACTAGGTTCTTGTTACTTTCTCGTACAGCGACGTCAAGGTATTACCGTCATCATCTCTGGGTTCAGAGGCAGTTAACCATTGTGATCCACTGGTGTGTCAGCACTCTGCAGTGCATAGCCCAGCTGCACCGAAGAGGGAAGTTTTCTTTTTCTTCTAGAGCAAGTAAAGCTGGATACTGCTGCTTTCAAAGCTTGTTGAGGCTTTGAAATTCAGATAAGCTGGCTTGTGACCTGACTTGTGACCCACCTCCTTTCTGACTCCTGCTTCCTCTCCTGGTTTTTTGTGTGGTTTTCTTTTTTTTTTCTTTAATTTTGATTCTTTGACTTCCTTGTCTGCTCTGAACTTTGCTTGCTACTATCTTTTTTGACTGTCCAGGATGCCTTTAAGTCTTTAAGCGAATCTCCTTTTATCCTGAACTTCCCTGTCTGACCTGAGCAGTAGCCCTGGCTGTGGCTTTTTAAAAAGTGCCCGCGTAGCTCCTCCTTTCTGTAGATCAGTGAAGTGTATCTCAGTAACCCCTCTCGGGAGGTCTTTAAGTCAGCTGGAGCCCAGTCTCACTAAGTCTTGGCACTGATTCTTCGGACAAACACCTTTTCAATAGGCTTTTGTATGTGGCAGGCTCCCCCTCCTCTTGGGCTGAAAGCAAACTAAGTGCCAGTGGTGCTGTTGAGTCTTGTTGCAGTCTTTGTGCCAATCATTTTCATTGTTTCTTTGTGTCACTTTCACATTTTCTATGGCCCCTGCTATGTCTACAATGCAGCCCACAGACCATGGCTCTGTACTACACAGTTTTTTTTCTTGCAAATGTGAGATCAGCCACAGCTTTCAAAACAAGTGATGCCATAAATGAACTGAGCTGTATTTATTTGTGTAGGTTCCTTAAAACCTCTCCGTTGTTAATCTTCTGTACCCGCTTTCATGATTCAGTGCTGTTTGGGCTTCTGTATCTGCCCATCGTCTCGTGTCACTGGCCAGATTGTGTGACTTTTAGAAAACACTTGGAACTCAAGACTAGGTAGACATTTAAGCAGAAATTGAGGATTGTCAGCCTGGCTAAAAACTTGGAAGTTCTGTGAGCGTGGTGTGTGAGCTAAAGAAACATTTATTGATTAGCTGTGTTATTTGGTGGACTCTTGAAACCAAATACTGCATAGCTTATCTTCTAAACCAAAGTCCCCCTTCCCCAGGCTCTGCTAGATGCTTTTGGGAGCAGGGCAAGGAACAGGACAAAGGCATCCTCCCCAGGCCCAGTGCAGGGCAGGAGCCTGTCTCACCGCTGTGCCTTGCTATAATTGACTCCAAGAGGGGAGCGAGAGCAAGGGCCTGCAAGGAGTGGAGGGGAGAGGGGAGTCTCAAGCTCAGCTTCTCAATAAACCATCTCTTGCTGCTGTTAAGTATAGCCCTGGGGATTAGAGCATCCCCAGCACTGCTTACCTCCCAATTCCTCTGGAGTTCAATTACTTTCCCATAAATAGTTCCCTTCTTTATTGTCTCTTAGTGACTGAATAAAAATAGAAAACGCTGTCAGCTCCTAGGCGTGGGGAGCACACTGCAGACCATGCATTTCAGCGGGTGCTGTCTGAGGTATTCTTCCATCTCACATGAGATCCCACACTTCCCCGAAATCCACGTCTCACCCTGCCGCTCCAGGGAGACTCAACTGATATTTTGCAATGCTTGAAATGCCGTCAACCTTGTTTCCTGTCCATAATTGGCTAATAGATGTCCCTGACAAGGACAAAAGGGACTGTCTCCCAGGATGCAGCATGCTGCTGCTCTCATTTCTGCAATTACAGAGAAGCCTTAAAACCAGGTTTCTGCAAAAGCGTGGCACAGTACCAACCTGCTGGCCACTGGGATGAACTGGGACGTTTGCCTCCTCTGTGTGACGCAAAGCACAAGAAGCACTGCTGTGGCATGAAAACCCTTGGGCTGAAGGGTGAGAATTTTACAGGCTGTGGAGAAAATGGCTACTCTGGAAAACATCAGTAAATGACCATCTCCCTGCTCCTGCAGATACCTCTTGGTGGGTGTGCTGCCTGCAGAGAGGATGTATGGCAGCACTGTTTCCCCAGGCCCAGTGTAATACTCCATGCTGATAGCTCAAAGACTTTTACTCCGATTGCAGTAGCGCTAATTCCTTATCTAATTTTCCTTGGACCTCCAGACAGTGTGGTGCCTGGACAGAGCCCCAACCTGCCCTGCCCGCAAGGATGCCAACAGGATCAAGGAGAGCATGTTTGCGTCAGGTAATGCTCCTACAAGGAATGTTCCCACTTCTCCTACCCTTGTCTTCTGGAATGCAAACCCCACTCCTTTTTGTATATCACAGTGCAAGGGCCCTGTCGAGCCCAGCCTGTTTTTCCTTTACATGTTGCCTCCTGCACACAAGTATTGGCAGTTGTTCTTGTCGTTCTTTTCCATGGCAGACTGTTTACTGCTGAGATTTGTGCAATAGCTTGTGAAATGTTCATGTGCTGGCTGAGCCACAGCCCAGGAGTTGCCAGCAAAGCCAACCAACTTCACGAAAGCCAAGTTTTGTGTCTCGGGGGTAGTCGTGGTTCAGGCACAGCCTGCTGAGCTAAAGGGCTGCCCCCAGCCTTAGCCAGCCATGCTGATCTGGGAAAATGTCATGAAATTTTTTTTGGGGGGTGGGGGGGAGCAAGTGCTCCATGCTAGCCCCATCTCCTGGGCATGAGCACCCAGCTGCTGGCCCTCTGCATCACAGAGGTGTGTGGAGGGCAGAGATTTAGTTGGGCACAGTTTCAGCTGAGGAGCAGTAGCAATAAATGGCCTGTGTAAGAGTGTGTCGGAAACGGTAGCACAGAACAACCTGAGAGTAATTTTCAAATAATCCCCTTGCATTTCTTAGAACAAGTTGTGGCAGGACTATTTTTAACTGGAATGAGCCCAGCCTTGTCTCAGCTCCTTTCCCTGCCTTTTTTTTTTTTTTGGCTTGTTTCCCACATGAGTGCTGTATCAAGGTTAATTCGACTGTCCTGGCCAGGCTATTCCCGTTGATTGCTTTGCCTCCTACAAAACACCACCTGCATTTTCAGCGCTTGCTGGCCAGTTTTCCTTGAAGGACTCATCTCTCCCTCCTGCCGATGCAGGAGGTTGCTGGAAGGGTGCCACGATCCCCTTCACCAGTGCTTGGGCTCAGAAAACACCGCCCAAATACGAGTAAGTTCACGCAGCATTTGCTCTGCAGGGGGAAAACCGAGGGGTAAATCTGCCCCGTGCCACGTACCCTCTTTAGATAAGCAACCCCGAGGGGGACTTTGCCCCCCGACTCCTCACGCAATACGTTTCCCTGCCCCACATCCGTTAGCGTTTCGCAACCTGCTGGGCCCCAGTCCGTGCCAAGACCCAGTTCCCACCCACGGGGGAGCCCACGGGGGACTGGCAGCTTTTTGCCAGCAGCTGGCACTCCTGCAAGGCAGCCTACAGAAGCGGAGGCGCTGGGACGAAGGGAAGAAGCATTCCTGACGGTAGGAATCAAGGTCCTGGCCCTGCTTGCCGGTTCCCGGGGAGGGGGGCGGGGGGGGCCTGCCCGGTTCCTGCCGCCGGGGGTTGTCGGTTCACGTTCTTCGCTCTCGTCTTTTCGCTCTTTCCTCTGATGCTTTTGCCAAACTCCCTGCTCTCTTCGTGTTCTCTAAGCTCACGCCTGCAGCTACAGGACGCTGCTCCGGACCCTGCCAGCTCCAGCCTCCGCAGGAAGCGATACGGTTGCAACGTCCCTCCTGCCCGCCGGCGGGAAGGTGCTCAGCAGCTCGGCAAAGCCGCTTCTTCTTCCTCCTCCTCCTCCTCCTCTTCTTCTTCCTCCTCCTCCGGGGCCGACCGTTAACCCCCGGCCCGGAAACCGGGCCCGGGCCGCTGCCGCAGGGGGTTGGCGGGACCCCTGCACACACCCCCCCCGCGCGGGCCGCTTCCATTCTGGGGGGAATGAAGTTGGGAGGCGGTGGCCCTGCGGCCTCTCCCATTCTACCTCCGGGGTGGGGGTGGGGGTGGTGTAAGTCTGTAGGGTAGGGTGGGGTGGAAGGGAGGTGCCGTCACGTGAGCGGAAAGCGGAAGCGGCCTGAGGCGAAGGGGGGATCCTGGCGGGCGGCGGCCCCGGGTGGGCGGAGGGGTCTTTCCCGGGGGTTGTGGGCCTTTCCCGGGGGCGGCGGCACCAGTGCGTGGACGGGGGAGGTCCGCGGTCGGGGAGGCTTCGCCTCAGCCCGGTTGGCGCTCGCGGGGAGGTGTCTGGGGGTTCCACGGAGGTCGGTGGGGTTCCTCGCCGTGGCCTTGCTGGGTAGTGCTCGGTACCGGGATGCGAGGAAAGGCTGCCTTCCCGGACCTAGGCCACGGCCGGGAGCTGCCCTTCGATTGCTTGCGTGACACCCTTGCTATTGTACTGATGTTTGCTTCTCAAACTTTTCAAAGTCACAAACTGCATTAGATTATTTAAGGTTTCAGGAAGATGTGGCAGAATTAGGACTAAATGATAGCAGATATCAGCCCTCGAGCTGGGGAGATGGGAACGCAGCTGGTGGTTGAGAGTGTGTCCAATCCTTGTGGGAATAGTTGGTTTCCGTTTGTAGGACGGAGGGCCCGTAGTGAGCTGCGTCTTGCTGCTCTCCCTTTGCAGCGCTGAGCAGCCATGCAGAGGATGCAGGAGGTCGTTGGGCGGGCGAGAGCCGCCTTCAAGTCGGGCCGGTGCCGCTCGCTCGAGTTCAGGATGCAGCAGCTGAAGGCCCTGGAGCGGATGGTGCGGGAGAAGGAGGAGGAGATCCTGGCAGCCATCAAGGCAGATCTGCACAAGGTGTGGGCTGGGGGGAGGTTTCTCCCTTCTGCTGTGCCTGGACAGCGGTCAGCCCTGGAGGGCAAGCGGGAGGGCCAAGGGCTGCCTTTGCTGTGCCAGATGGCTTTTGCTGATGTCCCCCACGGTCCTGGCTCTGCCCGTGTCCCGCCAAGGTCTGCTACCGCCATTTCTGAGAAGGAGCTAGTCTAAGGCAGGTCCTGGCTGCCAGGCTTTGGTTTTTGCTGCACACGAAGCCCCGCGCACCCAGACTGACCGTCTTCTCTCGGGGATCCTTTGGGGCAGCACGACCAACCTCAGACACTTTGCACCAGCAGAATTTACCTTGCTTCCCTGGTCTGCTGTAGCGGGTGTAGAAGATGGGTGCCTTCACCATCCCTTCCCAAGCTTCCTGTTGTTGCAGAGTGGACACAATGCATACAGCCATGAGATCCTGGGCGTTCTGGGGGAGCTGGCCCTGGCCATGGACAAGCTGCCGTCCTGGGCAGCCCCTCAGCCTGTGAAGAAGAACCTGCTGACGATGCGGGATGAGGCCTACATCTGCCTCGAGCCGCTGGGGGTGGTGCTGATCATCGGGGCCTGGAACTACCCCTTTGTCCTGATCATGCAACCTTTGATCGGGGCCATCGCAGCAGGTAGGGACCCGCCACAGCTCCTCTCCTTTGTGGGTCCGTGGGTGGGTGCTGCAGGAGGCAGGGGAGGAGTGCGAGGGCTCAGTGGCCGTGCTGCGTTTGTCTTGTAGGTAATGCCGTGGTGGTGAAGCCATCAGAGATCAGCGAGAACACGGCTCAGCTGGTGGCTGATCTCCTCCCCCAGTACCTTGACCGGGTGAGTTAGCGCTTTCTCTAGGCAGGGGGCAAGTTGAGGAAGGAGACAGCCCTCAGGAGAGCCTGGTGCTCATATGTCTTCTTGGTCTTAATGTGTGGTAGAAGCTCCACAGCCTGTATCAGCACTGGTCTCAATCTTCATTTTGTTTAGTTCATGTGGCATAAAGTGGCAAGCGAAACTGTTTAAGGGGAGGGAGCAGAGCTTCCCTCTGTTATCGATATCCTTTGTCCAGCTCCTATCGTAATGCACAAGTGAGTGTCCACCGTGCAAAGCTGCTGCCTTGACATATTTGCTTTAAATCAAGGTAATTATAATGCTCTTTTTTGCCCTGCAGGAGCTGTATCCTGTGGTCACTGGAGGAGTACCTGAGACAACAGAGCTGCTGACGCAGAGATTTGATCACATCCTGTATACTGGTAACTCCACAGTGGGCAAAATCGTGATGGCAGCAGCCGCCAAGCACCTGACGCCCGTCACCCTGGAGCTGGGTGGGAAGAGCCCCTGTTACATTGACAAGGACTGTGACTTGGCTGTTGCCTGCAGGTCAGGTTGCTGATGCCCTTGGTGGGGCAGGGACCCCGTGGGCAGGTGGACATCTCTGGGCCATTGTTTCCAGACCGTGGGTGTCACCCAGGCGCTGTTGGCCAGGCTGTGGGGTCTGGAAGGGACTGGCTGTGGAGAAACCATCTCCTTTTCCCCCACAGGCGGATAACGTGGGGGAAGTACATGAACTGTGGGCAGACCTGCATCGCCCCAGACTACATTATCTGTGACCCATCCATCCAGAGCAAGGTGGTGGAGAACATCAAGGCGACTTTGCAGGTGAGCGTTGGAGTTCCTCGTGCTGTGGGAGTTGTTCCTGTTACAGCCCACGTCTGAGTTTCTGGAGCTGCAGCCCTGGAGCTGTGGCTGTTGTGACGGTGTGTTGAGCGCTTTGGTTCTGCTGTGCCCTTTGGCAGGAGTTCTATGGGGAAGACGTGAAGTCATCTCCGGATTACGAAAGGATCATCAACAAGCGTCACTTCAAGAGGATCCTGGGCCTGTTGGAAGGGCAGAAGATTGCTCACGGGGGAGAGGCTGATGAGGCCTCCTGCTTCATAGGTGCTTCTGGCAGCTGTTGGGGAGGGGAGGTGGTAGCAGGTGCCTTTTGGGGGCTGAGGGTGGCTGTGGCTTGTTTGGTGTGTGTTGTACGCAGGCGGTGCCCAGGACGAGGTCCTGCGATGGACCGTGTCTCCTGTCCTGCTCACACCGTCTCCTTCCCGCCTGTTTGCCTCAGCACCGACTATCCTCACCGACGTTTCTCCGGAGTCAAAGGTGATGGAGGAGGAAATCTTTGGACCGGTCCTTCCCATTCTGACCATGAAGAGCGTAGATGAAGCCATCGAGTTCATCAACCGTCGGGAGAAGCCCCTTGCCCTGTATGTCTTCTCCAACGACAAGAAGGTGGGTCTGGGCTGTGCTCCCCTACGGAGGCTTCTCTGCTCAGGTGAATCCTGAACGTGGCCAGTCCCAGGCACGGCTCCCCTGTATCTTCTCCTCTTTGGATGTGAATCACAGCATTTGGCTCGCGGGGCCGCCAGTGTCCCCAGAGCTGCTGGAGGCTCCCAGCCTCCTGCTGAAGGACTCTGCGTTTCCATGACTTTTGTGAAATAGAAGGATAAAAAGCTGAATTTCCTTGTTGGTGCCATGTAGTCTTTCATGGTTAATTTAGTTACTTGTAATATAGTGCCACGGAGGCGAGCTCCCAGGTGTCCGTCTTTGCCATCCGTCCTCTGAACTTTCCCACTTTCCTTGACTTAACGCTGCATAGAGAGGCCTTGTCTGAGTTGTCTGCGAGAGAAAGTGAACACGATGGCCTGTTGGCTCGTAGCTCCCTCCCAGTCCTGCTCAGGTGCATGGTCTGGACTCTTCTGGGCCTTTGTAACAGTTTTGTTTGTTTGTTTTCTTTTGCCAGTTAATCAAAAGAGTCATCTCGGAAACCTCCAGTGGGGGTGTGACTGGAAATGATGTCATCATGCATTTCTTCCTCTCAACCTTACCCTTTGGTGGTGTTGGTAAGTTACTGGAGCTTCTTAAGTGTTGTGACTTGCTGCGCGGTGTGACCCAGGGAGCAGCAGCTGATGGTTTGTGTCTGCCTGTTACAGCTGAAGGGTCTCTGTATAGCAGATCTCAATAATAAGAAGAATTATTATTTCTGGGAGTACATGAGGACAGGGGCCAAAAAGGAGAAAACTGGGTGTGGTTTTGGGAAGACTGAAGCATCTAGTGCAGACTGATGTGAAAGGTGCTTTAAAAACACGAGCTGCGACTGGAGCGATTGCAGTAATTGCAGGAGGAAGGGTAGGACTTCAGCTTGGGGAGGATTGGAACAGGCTACAGAACAGCCTTTGGGAGCTTTGCAGAAGAGGGTTTGGGTGTTTACAGCGCTCGCAAGCTGACAGTGAACCAGCAGCGTTGTGCTGCTGTGAACAGCGCACGCTGTCCTGGAATTGAAAAACGGAGGTGTACCCTGCAAAGCTCCTCAGGAAACCCTTCTCACACGGCACCGGTCGGATCTCAGAGCCTCGGCACGGTGCTTTGAGAGGGAGCTAAATCTAGGGAAGAGGTGGGGATGGGCACAGCGAGCAGTGCCCGCAGGAAGACAAGGAAATACTGGCGAGCGTGTAGTGAAAAGGAGGTGGGGAAGAAGCAGGATGGAGTACAGGTGGACATCTTAGAGACTGAGAAGTGCTGCCGAGAGGAAGGATCAGTTGTCCTCTCTGCAGGCACGTGGAGGAGAAGTTGTGCTTTTAAACTGGAGCAAGGCAGATGCAGGGCAGGTAACGTGTAGCGCAGCTGGCAAGCAGCTGAAATTTTCCTGTGCTGCTTCTTGCCCTGCTGGTGGCCCCAAGCAGCCAAAGGTTTGACTGGCTGAGCCTGCGGAGTGACCTGCCTGGGTTGTGTCCCTCAGGTAACAGCGGGATGGGCGCCTACCACGGCAAGCACAGCTTTGAGACCTTCTCCCACCGCCGTGCCTGCTTGATCAAGGACCTGAAGATGGAGGGTATGAACAATCTCCGGTACCCACCTAGCAGCCAGAAGAAAGTGGACTGGGCCAAGTTCTTCCTCTTGAAGCGATTTAACAAGAGCCGAGTGGGACTGGTCATCCTGGCCCTGCTGGGGATTGTGGCAGCGGTGGTGATAAAGGTGAGCTTTGGGTCTTGGCCCTCTGCGTGAGTGCATGTGTGATTCATCTGACCTTCTGCAAGTTCACCCTTTGCAGCTGCAGCCCTTTCTTAGAGCCTGGCCTGTTTTTTCTGTCATGAGGCTTATGATATCTGGCCCACCTGAAACTATCAAGATCTGCTTCTTGCTCTTGCAAGTGGTACCTAGAACAGAAATGTCCTCCGAGAGATGTCCTACGCTGCTGTAGGATTTGTTGCCCTGCCTCGGTAGGGGACGCCTGTCAGAAGCTCCCTCCAGAGGCAGAGGTTGGTACGTTTTGGAGAGGAGAGGAGTGCTTTCGACTCCAGGCCTTTCTTGAGCAGCGTTGTGAGCTGCTCCACATGCAGCCTAGCCCAGACGGCTGCAGTTCTGAGCCGTGGTGCCCTGGGAAGGGAGGCTGTGTCCTAAAGCCCAGGGCTGTGAGGAGCTCTTGCTCCTCACCCGGTTGCAGCCGCCATCTGACCCTAGCTCGGTAATTTCTGCTTCCTCCCTGCTCCTGGCTGGCTAGTGCGGAAGGGTGGGATGTCCTCCCCTCTCTGCAGGAGGCAGAAGCCTGCTGGTGCTGGCTGGAGGACTCGAGACGCCTCCCGAGGTGGAGGGGTAAGACCTAAAACTCCCAAGTGTGTTCGCTGGTGGTTCTCCGTGGCTGGCAGACCAGGCACGATGTGCAGCTGCGCCAGCTGCTGCTTGCAAGGATGGCAGGGTGGATGAGGACTCTGCCCTTCAGTCTGCTCTGTGTAGCGACTCCCGCGAGGAGACGAGACATGCAGGAGCCCAGCAAGCTGGGGGAAATAACCTGCCTGCTTATTTGGGTGCAGGAGGAGGTGTAAGAGCCAACAAGCAGCTGAGGCCTTGAAGCCCCAGCCAGGAAGGCAGCCCCTGTCTAGGTGAATGCCTTCTCAGCGGAGGGGGGAAACTCACGGCGTCTTGAAATGATTTGGGTTTTCTCAGAATCACCAGTCTGTGCTGAAGAGAAAAGCTCTCTTGCTTGTGCTGGCTGTTCAGAGGCTGGGCTGGCTGAGTGTGTGGTAAGGAGGAGCAGGTTTCAGAGCACTGCTGTGGCTGTCACAGTGAGGTAGGAGCCTTTTTCTTCTCCTGCGTGTAGACGTGGTTTGAGATGGGGCAAAGTGTCTTGTCTGAGTAGTGACTGTGGGGCCTGCAGAAGGTTCGCCCTGGAGCCGGAGAGCGATGCTTTCCCTGGCAGTGCTCGGAGCTCGCACAGCGTCCGAGATAACCAGTCCGTGCATGCTGAGGGGGCAGGAGACCGGCGAGCTGGACCCTGGGGAAGTCACCCTGAGCGAAGGAGCTTTGCTTCAGGCTGTTCTAGAAGGGGAGCTGGTTTTGTTTCAGCAAATGCTTCACAGGACGTTGGTGTTGTGTTTTGCTTTCACAGATGGTTTGCTGCTGAAGAGCGGAGAAGGCGCCACGTGCAAGTCATACTCCGAGTGCTCGCTATGTGTCTGTTCCTTTAAGCTGAGAAGTCATTTTTTTCTTTCGTACTGGGTCATTTCAGTGGGCTGTTGAGCGCACAGAGTAACCTTAGGGAGGCACTAACCAAGAGAAGGCTCGGACTCCTGTTTACTAAGAAGCCATTCTGATACGGAGGGACCACTGGGTGCAAGCTCTCGAAAGGAGGACTGCAGAGCAAGAAATACCAGTCCCTACGTCCACCCCGTGCCACGCAGAGCTCTGCTCCCAGGGACGCGTATGCTGCGTCTTGCACCGAACCACTTCCCTTTCTCCAGTGACAAAGAGGAGCTTAAGTTTTTCAGCTGGGATTGGGTTGACAGTGTTTTCCCTGCAGCGTTCGGGATGGTCTGTCTTCTGCTGTGCCCCAAACAAGCACCCTCTTGGTGACGAGTCTGAGACAAGCTGTGCTGGCTGATGCGTCTTACCGATAGCAGTGGTAATGAATAAGCCTAGTGAGGTTCCCCTTGCCGTTTCATTGAGGTGAAATGTTCCTGGATGTCTGCGAAGCAGAGTCGTCCACAACTGGTCAGGGGATGCAGGCTGACGCCCTTTTTGGGGCTCTGGGTTTCATCGTGTGCCTGTAACCATTATCTGGCAGTTAGCAAATTCCAGAGACGCTACCTGCGCTGCCTGTGTTTTGCCGCTAAGCGTGTCTCGGGCTCATACAAGAGAACTTTCAGGCCTCCTGTTTAGAGAAGTGGGAATCACAAAGTGCCCTGTTGTGGGTTAGCCCGGCTGGGCATCTGCGCCCCACACAGCCACTCGCTCACTCCCCCAGCGGGACAGGGCAGAAGATCGGCAGGGTAACAGGGAGAAAACTTGTAGGTTGAGATAAAGCTCGTTTAGTAGGTAAAGCGAAAGCTGGGCGTGCAAGCAAGCCAATTAAGGAATACGTGAACTACTTCCCCTCAGCAGGCAGATGTTCAGCCATCCCCAGGAGAGCAGGGCTTCATCGCACGTAACGGTGACTTGGGAAGACAGACGCCGTAACTCGCACTGTCCGCTCCCCACCTTCCTCTTCTTTTGCCCCCCAGCTTGTATGGCTGAGCACGACGTCCTAGTGTCTGGAATATCTGTCGCTTTGGTCAGTTGGGGTCAGCTCTCCCAGCCGTGTCCCCTCCCCGCTTCTTGCCAACCCCAGCCTACGCGCTGGCGGGGCGGTGTGAGAAACAGAGAGACCTTGACGCTGTGCAAGCGCTGTTCAGCAACAGCTAAACCACGGGCGTGTTACCGACACGGTTTTCGTCACAAATCCAAAATGCGGCACCATCCTAGTGGGAAGAAACTTGGCGACTGTGACGAAAATGAACTCCATCCCAGCCAAAACCAGTACAAACCCCTTCCTGGTCAGATTCCTCCAAGGGAAAACAATTACTGAAAGAGCGTGTACTCCTTTGTGTTTGAGCTTCTGGGTCTGCCGTAATCGTGCCCTGGGAGATAATATGGGGCTTGTCCTAGCCTGGGGAGAGGACACTGGAGAAATTTAAGGTGAATGGACATTAGAAATCTTCAACGTTTAAATAAGGAAAAATTAAAAATGCAATTGCTCACCACAGAGTAGAAGATTACATTTAGTGCGCAACAGGTGGGGGTTCTTCATGTCTGTTGAAAATCCATGTGCTAAGCCTTTTTAATGATCTATTTTGCAAGTACTAAATAAACACTGAGAATTTAAATAATAAACCGAGCGTGTAAGTCCCTGCAGCGTCCTGGGGAATCCTGCTCATCCTCTGCCGCTCCTGGCTCTGGCCAGGGCTTGGCCAACGATGACACGTGTGTTGCGAGGAGTGCGGGTCCCCACCGCCATGACCTCCTGCTCGTGGGGAAGGATCCCTCAGAGCTGTGGCAGGGGAGCACAGGCAGGCTGCCGAAGAGGAGCCCGGAGATGGGCAGGTTGTGGGGCAGGGCGGTGCTGGGAGTGGTGGAGGAGCTGGACTGTTTCTTCTATCCTGTCCTGTGCAAATCCATCCCCTGATTGCCCCCCATCTGCAGGTGCTGCCCATTTGAAGTTTGATGAGATCCGGATGATAGCGCCGGCTGCGTTCGTCGGCTCCCAACGGCTGCTGTGGCACGTTGAAAGCGATCCCCCAGCCTTGTGCGTTCAGCGTGGGCGAAGCCGCGTGGGCTCTCGCAATCCCACACGGGTGGTTGAGCCGCTGCTGTGGCCAAACACAGCAATCCAGGGCTTGCGTATTCACAGAGCGGGGATATATCTAGGTAAAGGGCAACTTGTATCGAGCAAGAGCCCTGTGCCTGGGCCAGCTATCCTCTTGTGGGAGGAGGGATCGCTCTGAGCCGTTTCAGGGGAAGGGCTTGCGCTGGCTGCAGGAGACTGGTGGAGAGAGAAGCTTCTCTGAAGGTAACTTTCTTTTTTTTCTTCATTTTTTATTGAGTCGTCTCCTTTCTTGGTCAGGATCAGGGCTGTGTCACGCAGCTGCGGTGTCAGGCAGGGAAGGGCACGTTTTGACGGTTGCAAGGGAACCCCGGTGTCTCGTTTCGTTAGGCAGGGACTGCAGGCAGATCTCTCGTCCTGACTAAAAAAGTGAAAGACTGCTCCCGGGAAGCAGGATGAAACCTCTGCAATGTTCCGGCGTGTTTCTGCAAAGCCACGCGGGTGCCTTGCAGTTTTGGGAAGACGGGTGCAGGCTGGCTCTAGGTGCACAGCTCTGCTTCCAGCCGAGGCCAGGGTCATCTCCATGCTTCAGTTCCTCGGGAGCATCCCTGTGAGCAGAGGGTGGGGTGGCTGGTGGGTTTAAGGGTATCCCCGAGCTAGGAGGAAGCACCCGCAGAAGAAGATTTCTCAGCCACCACCGGAGGTGCTGGATTGCCATGAGAGGTGCCCTCCCTTGGTGGATCCTGTGCGGCTAGGATGGGGCATTGGAGGGTGTAAGCCCTGAGCAGTTGCCTGGGGAGCAGGAGCCACCCACGGAGGAGAACATCTCCGAGCCTTGCGCCAGGTGGGATATCTCTTGGTGGTGTCCCCACGTTGAGTGTTCCCAGGCCCAAGTAGCCCTTGGCGGGCCCATAGCGAACCGGGTCTTGCTGCTCTCCCTTTGCAGCGCTGAGCAGCCATGCAGAGGATGCAGGAGGTCGTTGGGCGGGCGAGAGCCGCCTTCAAGTCGGGCCGGTGCCGCTCGCTCGAGTTCAGGATGCAGCAGCTGAAGGCCCTGGAGCGGATGGTGCGGGAGAAGGAGGAGGAGATCCTGGCAGCCATCAAGGCAGATCTGCACAAGGTGTGGGCTGGGGGGGAGGTTTCTCCCTTCTGCTGTGCCTGGACAGCGGTCAGCCCTGGAGGGCAAGCGGGAGGGCCAAGGGCTGCCTTTGCTGTGCCAGATGGCTTTTGCTGATGTCCCCCACGGTCCTGGCTCTGCCCGTGTCCCGCCAAGGTCTGCTACCGCCATTTCTGAGAAGGAGCTAGTCTAAGGCAGGTCCTGGCTGCCAGGCTTTGGTTTTTGCTGCACACGAAGCCCCGCGCACCCAGACTGACCGTCTTCTCTCGGGGATCCTTTGGGGCAGCACGACCAACCTCAGACACTTTGCACCAGCAGAATTTACCTTGCTTCCCTGGTCTGCTGTAGCGGGTGTAGAAGATGGGTGCCTTCACCATCCCTTCCCAAGCTTCCTGTTGTTGCAGAGTGGACACAATGCATACAGCCATGAGATCCTGGGCGTTCTGGGGGAGCTGGCCCTGGCCATGGACAAGCTGCCGTCCTGGGCAGCCCCTCAGCCTGTGAAGAAGAACCTGCTGATGATGCGGGACGAGGCCTATATCTGCCTCGAGCCGCTGGGGGTGGTGCTGATCGTCGGGACCTGGAACTACCCCTTTGTCCTGGTCGTGCAGCCTTTGATCGGGGCCATCGCAGCAGGTAGGGACCCGCCACAGCTCCTCTCCTTTGTGGGTCCGTGGGTGGGTGCTGCAGGAGGCAGGGGAGGAGTGCGAGGGCTCAGTGGCCGTGCTGCGTTTGTCTTGTAGGTAATGCCGTGGTGGTGAAGCCATCAGAGATCAGCGAGAACACGGCTCAGCTGGTGGCTGATCTCCTCCCCCAGTACCTTGACCGGGTGAGCGTGGCCTCGTGTCGGTCCCTGGGTTTCTATGTGCCGTGGTGACGTACGGGGTTGGGGTGACGCCAGCGCTCTCGCCCCGCAGGAGCTGTACCCTGTGGTCACTGGGGGGGCAGCCGAGATGAAAGCGCTGCTGATGCAGAGATTCGATCACATCCTGTATACTGGTAACTCCACAGTGGGCAAAATCGTGATGGCAGCAGCCGCCAAGCACCTGACGCCCGTCACCCTGGAGCTGGGTGGGAAGAGCCCCTGCTACATTGACAAGGACTGTGACTTGGCTGTTGCCTGCAGGTCAGGTTGCTGATGCCCTTGGTGGGGCAGGGACCCCGTGGGCAGGTGGACATCGCTGGGCCATTGTTCTCAGACCGTGGGTGTCACTCAGGCGCTGTTGGCCGGGCTGTGGGGTCTGGAAGGGACTGGCTGTGGAGAAACCATCTCCTTTTCCCCCACAGGCGGATAACGTGGGGGAAGTACGTGAACTGTGGGCAGACCTGCGTCGCCCCAGACTACATTATCTGTGACCCATCCATCCAGAGCAAGGTGGTGGAGAACATCAAGGCGACGCTGCAGGTGAGCGTTGGAGTTCCTCGTGCCGTGGGAGTTGTTCCTGTTACAGCCCACGTCTGAGTTTCTGGAGCTGCAGCCCTGGAGCTGTGGCTGTTGTGACGGTGTGTTGAGCGCTTTGGTTCTGCTGTGCCCTTTGGCAGGAGTTCTATGGGGAAGACGTGAAGTCATCTCCGGATTACGAAAGGATCATCAACAAGCGTCACTTCAAGAGGATCCTGGGCCTGTTGGAAGGGCAGAAGATTGCTCACGGGGGAGAGGCTGATGAGGCCTCCTGCTTCATAGGTGCTTCTGGCAGCTGTTGGGGAGGGGAGGTGGTAGCAGGTGCCTTTTGGGGGCTGAGGGTGGCTGTGGCTTGTTTGGTGTGTGTTGTACGCAGGCGGTGCCCAGGACGAGGTCCTGCGATGGACCGTGTCTCCTGTCCTGCTCACACCGTCTCCTTCCCGCCTGTTTGCCTCAGCACCGACTATCCTCACCGACGTTTCTCCGGAGTCAAAGGTGATGGAGGAGGAAATCTTTGGACCGGTCCTTCCCATTCTGACCATGAAGAGCGTAGATGAAGCCATCGAGTTCATCAACCGTCGGGAGAAGCCCCTTGCCCTGTATGTCTTCTCCAACGACAAGAAGGTGGGTCTGGGCTGTGCTCCCCTACGGAGGCTTCTCTGCTCAGGTGAATCCTGAACGTGGCCAGTCCCAGGCACGGCTCCCCGCAGGACCTGTGTCTTCTCCTCTTTGGATGTGAATCACAGCGTTTGGCTCGCGGGGCCGCGAGTGTCCCCAGAGCTGCTGGAGGCTCCCAGCCTCCTGCTGAAGGACTCTGCGTTTCCATGACTTTTGTGAAATAGAAGGATAAAAAGCTGAATTTCCTCGTTGGTGCCATGTAGTCTTTCATGGTTAATTTAGTTACTTGTAATATAGTGCCACGGAGGCGAGCTCCCAGGTGTCCGTCTTTGCCATCCGTCCTCTGAACTTTCCCACTTTCCTTGACTTAACGCTGCATAGAGAGGCCTTGTCTGAGTTGTCTGCGAGAGAAAGTGAACACGATGGCCTGTTGGCTCGTAGCTCCCTCCCAGTCCTGCTCAGGTGCATGGTCTGGACTCTTCTGGGCCTTTGTAACAGTTTTGTTTGTTTGTTTTCTTTTGCCAGTTAATCAAAAGAGTCATCTCGGAAACCTCCAGTGGGGGTGTGACTGGAAATGATGTCATCATGCATTCCGTCCTCTCAACCTTACCCTTTGGTGGTGTTGGTAAGTTACTGGAGCTTCTTAAGTGTTGTGACTTGCTGCGCGGTGTGACCCAGGGAGCAGCAGCTGATGGTTTGTGTCTGCCTGTTACAGCTGAAGGGTCTCTGTATAGCAGATCTCAATAGTAATAATAATAATAACATTAATAGTAATAGTAACAATTATTTCTGGGAGTACATGAGGACAGGGGCCAAAAAGGAGAAAACTGGGTGTGGTTTTGGGAAGACTGAAGCATCTAGTGCAGACTGATGTGAAAGGTGCTTTAAAAACACGAGCTGCGACTGGAGCGATTGCAGTAATTGCAGGAGGAAGGGTAGGACTTCAGCTTGGGGAGGATTGGAACAGGCTACAGAACAGCCTTTGGGAGCTTTGCAGAAGAGGGTTTGGGTGTTTACAGCGCTCGCAAGCTGACAGTGAACCAGCAGCGTTGTGCTGCTGTGAACAGCGCACGCTGTCCTGGAATTGAAAAACGGAGGTGTACCCTGCAAAGCTCCTCAGGAAACCCTTCTCACACGGCACCGGCCGGATCTCAGAGCCTCGGCACGGTGCTTTGAGAGGGAGCTAAATCTAGGGAAGAGGTGGGGATGGGCACAGCGAGCAGTGCCCGCAGGAAGACAAGGAAATACTGGCGAGCGTGTAGTGAAAAGGAGGTGGGGAAGAAGCAGGATGGAGTACAGGTGGACATCTTAGAGACTGAGAAGTGCTGCCGAGAGGAAGGATCAGTTGTCCTCTCTGCAGGCACGTGGAGGAGAAGTTGTGCTTTTAAACTGGAGCAAGGCAGATGCAGGGCAGGTAACGTGTAGCGCAGCTGGCAAGCAGCTGAAATTTTCCTGTGCTGCTTCTTGCCCTGCTGGTGGCCCCAAGCAGCCAAAGGTTTGACTGGCTGAGCCTGCGGAGTGACCTGCCTGGGTTGTGTCCCTCAGGTAACAGCGGGATGGGCGCCTACCACGGCAAGCACAGCTTTGAGACCTTCTCCCACCGCCGTGCCTGCTTGATCAAGGACCTGAAGATGGAGGGTATGAACAATCTCCGGTACCCACCTAGCAGCCAGAAGAAAGTGGACTGGGCCAAGTTCTTCCTCTTGAAGCGATTTAACAAGAGCCGAGTGGGACTGGTCATCCTGGCCCTGCTGGGGATTGTGGCAGCGGTGGTGATAAAGGTGAGCTTTGGGTCTTGGCCCTCTGCGTGAGTGCATGTGTGATTCATCTGACCTTCTGCAAGTTCACCCTTTGCAGCTGCAGCCCTTTCTTAGAGCCTGGCCTGTTTTTTCTGTCATGAGGCTTATGATATCTGGCCCACCTGAAACTATCAAGATCTGCTTCTTGCTCTTGCAAGTGGTACCTAGAACAGAAATGTCCTCCGAGAGATGTCCTACGCTGCTGTAGGATTTGTTGCCCTGCCTCGGTAGGGGACGCCTGTCAGAAGCTCCCTCCAGAGGCAGAGGTTGGTACGTTTTGGAGAGGAGAGGAGTGGTTTCGACTCCAGGCCTTTCTTGAGCAGCGTTGTGAGCTGCTCCACATGCAGCCTAGCCCAGACGGCTGCAGTTCTGAGCCGTGGTGCCCTGGGAAGGGAGGCTGTGTCCTAAAGCCTAGGGCTGTGAGGAGCTCTTGCTCCTCACCCGGTTGCAGCCGCCATCTGACCCTAGCTCGGTAATTTCTGCTTCCTCCCTGCTCCTGGCTGGCTAGTGCGGAAGGGTGGGATGTCCTCCCCTCTCTGCAGGAGGCAGAAGCCTGCTGGTGCTGGCTGGAGGACTCGAGACGCCTCCCGAGGTGGAGGGGTAAGACCTAAAACTCCCAAGTGTGTTCGCTGGTGGTTCTCCGTGGCTGGCAGACCAGGCACGATGTGCAGCTGCGCCAGCTGCTGCTTGCAAGGATGGCAGGGTGGATGAGGACTCTGCCCTTCAGTCTGCTCTGTGTAGCGACTCCCGCGAGGAGACGAGACATGCAGGAGCCCAGCAAGCTGGGGGAAATAACCTGCCTGCTTATTTGGGTGCAGGAGGAGGTGTAAGAGCCAACAAGCAGCTGAGGCCTTGAAGCCCCAGCCAGGAAGGCAGCCCCTGTCTAGGTGAATGCCTTCTCAGCGGAGGGGGGAAACTCACGGCGTCTTGAAATGATTTGGGTTTTCTCAGAATCACCAGTCTGTGCTGAAGAGAAAAGCTCTCTTGCTTGTGCTGGCTGTTCAGAGGCTGGGCTGGCTGAGTGTGTGGTAAGGAGGAGCAGGTTTCAGAGCACTGCTGTGGCTGTCACAGTGAGGTAGGAGCCTTTTTCTTCTCCTGCGTGTAGACGTGGTTTGAGATGGGGCAAAGTGTCTTGTCTGAGTAGTGACTGTGGGGCCTGCAGAAGGTTCGCCCTGGAGCCGGAGAGCGATGCTTTCCCTGGCAGTGCTCGGAGCTCGCACAGCGTCCGAGATAACCAGTCCGTGCATGCTGAGGGGGCAGGAGACCGGCGAGCTGGACCCTGGGGAAGTCACCCTGAGCGAAGGAGCTTTGCTTCAGGCTGTTCTAGAAGGGGAGCTGGTTTTGTTTCAGCAAATGCTTCACAGGACGTTGGTGTTGTGTTTTGCTTTCACAGATGGTTTGCTGCTGAAGAGCGGAGAAGGCGCCACGTGCAAGTCATACTCCGAGTGCTCGCTATGTGTCTGTTCCTTTAAGCTGAGAAGTCATTTTTTTCTTTCGTACTGGGTCATTTCAGTGGGCTGTTGAGCGCACAGAGTAACCTTAGGGAGGCACTAACCAAGAGAAGGCTCGGACTCCTGTTTACTAAGAAGCCATTCTGATACGGAGGGACCACTGGGTGCAAGCTCTCGAAAGGAGGACTGCAGAGCAAGAAATACCAGTCCCTACGTCCACCCCGTGCCACGCAGAGCTCTGCTCCCAGGGACGCGTATGCTGCGTCTTGCACCGAACCACTTCCCTTTCTCCAGTGACAAAGAGGAGCTTAAGTTTTTCAGCTGTGATTGGGTTGACAGTGTTTTCCCTGCAGCGTTCGGGATGGTCTGTCTTCTGCTGTGCCCCAAACAAGCACCCTCTTGGTGACGAGTCTGAGACAAGCTGTGCTGGCTGATGCGTCTTACCGATAGCAGTGGTAATGAATAAGCCTAGTGAGGTTCCCCTTGCCGTTTCATTGAGGTGAAATGTTCCTGGATGTCTGCGAAGCAGAGTCGTCCACAACTGGTCAGGGGATGCAGGCTGACGCCCTTTTTGGGGCTCTGGGTTTCATCGTGTGCCTGTAACCATTATCTGGCAGTTAGCAAATTCCAGAGACGCTACCTGCGCTGCCTGTGTTTTGCCGCTAAGCGTGTCTCGGGCTCATACAAGAGAACTTTCAGGCCTCCTGTTTAGAGAAGTGGGAATCACAAAGTGCCCTGTTGTGGGTTAGCCCGGCTGGGCATCTGCGCCCCACACAGCCACTCGCTCACTCCCCCAGCGGGACAGGGCAGAAGATCGGCAGGGTAACAGGGAGAAAACTTGTAGGTTGAGATAAAGCTCGTTTAGTAGGTAAAGCGAAAGCTGGGCGTGCAAGCAAGCCAATTAAGGAATACGTGAACTACTTCCCCTCAGCAGGCAGATGTTCAGCCATCCCCAGGAGAGCAGGGCTTCATCGCACGTAACGGTGACTTGGGAAGACAGACGCCGTAACTCGCACTGTCCGCTCCCCACCTTCCTCTTCTTTTGCCCCCCAGCTTGTATGGCTGAGCACGACGTCCTAGTGTCTGGAATATCTGTCGCTTTGGTCAGTTGGGGTCAGCTCTCCCAGCCGTGTCCCCTCCCCGCTTCTTGCCAACCCCAGCCTACGCGCTGGCGGGGCGGTGTGAGAAACAGAGAGACCTTGACGCTGTGCAAGCGCTGTTCAGCAACAGCTAAACCACGGGTGTGTTACCGACACGGTTTTCGTCACAAATCCAAAATGCGGCACCATCCTAGTGGGAAGAAACTTGGCGACTGTGATGAAAATGAACTCCATCCCAGCCAAAACCAGTACAAACCCCTTCCTGGTCAGATTCCTCCAAGGGAAAACAATTACTGAAAGAGCGTGTACTCCTTTGTGTTTGAGCTTCTGGGTCTGCCGTAATCGTGCCCTGGGAGATAATATGGGGCTTGTCCTAGCCTGGGGAGAGGACACTGGAGAAATTTAAGGTGAATGGACATTAGAAATCTTCAACGTTTAAATAAGGAAAAATTAAAAATGCAATTATTCACCACAGAGTAGAAGATTACATTTAGTGCGCAACAGGTGGGGGTTCTTCATGTCTGTTGAAAATCCATGTGCTAAGCCTTTTTAATGATCTATTTTGCAAGTACTAAATAAACACTGAGAATTTAAATAATAAACCGAGCGTGTAAGTCCCTGCAGCGTCCTGGGGAATCCTGCTCATCCTCTGCCGCTCCTGGCTCTGGCCAGAGCTTGGCCAAACATGACACGTGTGTTGCGAGATGCCTCAGCACAGGAGTGCTGGTCCCTACTGCGATAACCTTCTGGCAGGGAGCACAGGCAGGCTGTCAAAGAGCAAGGTGGTGGAGAACATCAAGGCGACGCTGCAGGTGAGCGTTGGAGTTCCTCGTGCCGTGGGAGTTGTTCCTGTTACAGCCCACGTCTGAGTTTCTGGAGCTGCAGCCCTGGAGCTGTGGCTGTTGTGACGGTGTGTTGAGCGCTTTGGTTCTGCTGTGCCCTTTGGCAGGAGTTCTATGGGGAAGACGTGAAGTCATCTCCGGATTACGAAAGGATCATCAACAAGCGTCACTTCAAGAGGATCCTGGGCCTGTTGGAAGGGCAGAAGATTGCTCACGGGGGAGAGGCTGATGAGGCCTCCTGCTTCATAGGTGCTTCTGGCAGCTGTTGGGGAGGGGAGGTGGTAGCAGGTGCCTTTTGGGGGCTGAGGGTGGCTGTGGCTTGTTTGGTGTGTGTTGTACGCAGGCGGTGCCCAGGACGAGGTCCTGCCATGGACCGTGTCCCCTGTCCTGCTCACACCGTCTCCTTCCCGCCTGTTTGCCTCAGCACCGACTATCCTCACCGACGTTTCTCCGGAGTCAAAGGTGATGGAGGAGGAAATCTTTGGACCGGTCCTTCCCATTCTGACCATGAAGAGCGTAGATGAAGCCATCGAGTTCATCAACCGTCGGGAGAAGCCCCTTGCCCTGTATGTCTTCTCCAACGACAAGAAGGTGGGTCTGGGCTGTGCTCCCCTACGGAGGCTTCTCTGCTCAGGTGAATCCTGAACGTGGCCAGTCCCAGGCACGGCTCCCCGCAGGACCTGTATCTTCTCCTCTTTGGATGTGAATCACAGCGTTTGGCTCACGGGGGCCGCGAGTGTCCCCAGAGCTGCTGGAGGCTCCCAGCCTCCTGCTGAAGGACTCTGTGTTTGCACAGCTCCCTGTGTGTCCCAGCTGGCTGGCCCACGCTGGTGGATTCTGGTTCCTTGCATGTCTCCTGCCTCTGCTCCAGGCTCTATTGTGCCAGTTTCAGGAATTTAGGTCAGGGCTTTGCTCTGACACAACAGCCCCGGGCGTTTTGGGTGTGAGGGCTGAGGAGCACCCCAGGCTCCTGCAGATGTACCACTGCCTCCGATCTGTCCCGCTGAGATGGAGCCTTCTCATTCCAGTTCTGTTCCAGCTGGACAGATCTTGTGTTTAAGTAATGTAAAGCCAGCCTCTTTCAAGGAACAAGTCACAGTCTGTTCCCCTCCACAAAGGAGCATGCAGGTATCACCTTGGCACCCACCCACGCTGGTAAATGCTGTGGTGTTGGTGGCCTGTCTTGATTTCCCTCTGTTCTGTGCCATCTCTCATTCTGGATAGTTGTTCAGACAGGTGATATGAGAGACCTCCAGCAGTGGCGTGACAGGCAACGACGTCTTCATGCACTCTGGTTCCAGATCTACCCTTCAGCCGTGTGGGTAAGTCCCTGCTCCATCCCATATGCCTGGTTTCAGACTCCCAGAGGCAGCCTCTGACCCAGGTGCCGCCATGCCTGCTTGGCAATTCAGAAAGTTTCAGCTGCATTTTCCCATTAATATTATTTTCACTGGTGGGTTCCTTTGTAAAAAGGCTCATTAGTGGTTGGAGCAGTGTTGGTGCCAGTGGGAGAGGAAAACCCTCTGGCAAATCTGTCCACAGCTCAAGTTCTCCCATGCTGGGGCATGGCATGAATTTGCTTGTGGCCAAGTGGCTGTTTGAGTTTCCACGGTCACTGTCAGGCTCATGGCTTTGTGGCAGAGACAACCTGGCAGTGCGTAGAGGGCTGAGGTCTTGGGTGTTTCTGATGACAGGTTGCTGAATGTCCTTCTTATGTCCCACTGCTTGAAATAATAGGCTCTGTTCCTCTTGTTCTCAACCCCGGTGTAAATTTTGTGGGAGAAGCAGGACTGGCCCTGGGGAGGAGAGGACTGCTGCTGTTAACATTGCAAGGGTGGTTGCACACAACCAGCCTGAGCAGCACCAGTTCAAGGAAGCAAGCAGGTCCTCACTTATTTCTGGGTAGTTATTAAAGCTGCTCTTTGCTTCTCTGCCCTTCACCTTGCTCCAGGTGTGAGAAGCACCGTGACCAAGCTTTCCCGGTGTCCTGGGAGCTGCCAAACAATCTAAGAAGTGCAACTGTCACCATGCATGATGTGACCTGCCTAGGTTGTGTCCCTCAGGTAACAGCGGGATGGGCGCCTACCACGGCAAGCACAGCTTTGAGACCTTCTCCCACCGCCGTGCCTGCTTGATCAAGGACCTGAAGATGGAGGTTGTGAACAAACTCCGGTACCCGCCTGGCAGCCAGAAGAAGGTGGACTGGGCCAAGTTCTTCCTCCTGAAGCGATTTAACAAGGGCCGAGTGGGACTGTTCATCTTGGCCCTGCAGGGGATTGTGGCAGCAGTTTTGGCAAAGGTGAGCTTTAGGTCTCTGCTTTCTGCATGAGTATGTGTTCCCAACTCTGTCCCCTGAGCCCCACCTGGTCTCAGCCTCCATTGCCCCCTTGCCTCAGGCTCTGCTCCCTCCGTGTGACCCAGCCTTGTTTCTGTGCCTCTCTCGATGGTGTCCCCCGGACCAGAGGGACAATCAGCAATCAGCAGCACACCGGACCTGTAACTCGCCACTCGCTCCCTGCAGTCCTAGTGCTGAACAGTTTTTTGCTGCAATTTCTTTTCTTCTAAGGCAGCCAATGCACTGAAGAGGTAGAAGCAAATGAAACGTACCTAAAGCAGAGAAGTCCCAAGCTGGAGGCTCTAGCTCCTGCTGAAGCACAGGAATTGATTCAGACCTACACCATCGGTTGTGCCTCAGCCGTGAGTGGCAGCAGATGGAAGGAGGCAGCATCTGCCCTGCTTTGCAAACGGGAGCGCATCTAAAAGTTCTTGGGAATGGGGGAATCATTTGTCACAAGGGTGTCAAAACAAAGCCAGCTGTTACTGACCTTGCTATCTACATAACACCTCGCGTAATCCCCATGGAGAGCTGTCTCATACCAGCAATAAGCCTAACAGAATGTGGGTCTTACGGATGGGGGCAGTCAAGGCTGGTTGTCCCCAGCAGCCTGCCCAGGGCAGAGCGAAAGAGCCTCTAAGAACCTGCAGCATCCCATCCTTGAAAGGACTCACAACTGAACGGATGATATCTCATTGCACGGGAAACCACCTTTAGCCATCCAAGGTGCGCAAAGGCTACCTGAGGGGACAGCAAAGACTTTCTGAGCTGTGGCCACACTCTGCCCCGAGAACTCGAGGAGTGCCAGGGACCATCACACCACCAGTGCACTACGTGTGGGGCTGTGTGCCCAGAGGGGCATTGCTGCGACCAGAGTCCCAGGTCTAGGGAAGTCCTTGGCCAGAGTGGCTGAGCAGCCAGCCATCTCATCTGTAACTGAACTCCCATTTTTTTATTGGTTTACTGGTAGTCTTTTACCTTCAGACTTGTAACTGGAAGCTGACCTTGCACCTTGCTGAATAAAACCTTTCTTTTGCTGTGAAGGCCACCTGGGGCAGGGCAAGACCCATGTGCCCCAGGCTCCTGCATGGGCTGCAGCCGCCAGCATCAGATGTTCCCCTGCTCCCAGCCTCTGCCCAAAGGAGCCAGCCCGTGTCCAGCTGGGTTTATTTATTTGGCATTTGTCACAGAGCAGCAGTGTGAGCTAGGCTGTGCCCAGCTCCAGTTGGCAGGTGATAGCTGGCAGTGCAAGCTGGAGGGTGTTACCGCATGCTTTCTGTGCATCGGGCAGCCCAGAGCAGCGTTTTGGGTATTAGAACAGCCGTAGGGCCTGTTCCCGAGCGACATCTGAGCAGATGCTGCCAAACGCCGACGGGGGGGACCCTTTGGCTCCCGTGGGACACGCACATGCTGGATTCTGTCGCTGGCCTGTCTGTGCTTCGTCCATCCCATCCATCAGGAGGGGCTTTTGCTCCCCAAAGCAAAGTCCCCGCAGTCCCTGGTGCGAGTCAGTGTTTGCCGGTCATCAGCTTTATGACAATGCCAAGTGCAAGTATTGCAATGGCTGCAGCCACCGCCAGCCCACGCCGTATGATCAGCTCCTTGGTGGCCATGGTGGTGGCTGGAGGGGATGTGGTAGGCATGGCTTCTTGGGGCTCCACCCGGTATGTTGGTCCTTCCATCCTGGTGATGCCCGTGAGCATGACACTGTTGTGTGCATCCACTCCGGCTGCAAGGAAAACAGGGCACCGTCACTGAGGGCTTTTGGGGGGGATTGAGGGGTTTCTTGGGATGGTTTTGTTTGAGGTCTGAAAGCATGTTACGAACAGCTCAGAGCCTGGAGATCTCCAGCCTTCGATGGAGCTTCGGTGGGACCTGATGTCTGCAAGGTGAGAACTGCCCAGGGTGCCCCCATCCCTCCATCACCCTCCTGAGCCCACCTTGTAATTAGTGTTTTCCCAGTAACTGAGGGCATCACCAGCACTACACTGCACCCCCATTTTGTGGGCTTGTTCCTGGCTTACATGAATCCTTGGGCACCCTTCCCAGACCCAAACCCACTGCTGTACGCAGTGCCCGGATCCCCCATCCTGCCATGCCCAGCTCCTGGCCATACCTACACACCCCCGCACTACCACACCAGAGGGATAAGCGGGGGGCGGTGGGGCTGGCCCCACACCAGAGGGAAGTGCCTTGCAGGAGGGTTCGGGTCCCGAGTTCAGTTCCTCTGGCGGTGGCTGGGTCACTCCTGCGCGGCGCTGAGCCTGGGGGAGGCAATGTGCTGGGTTTAGCCGGTGACGCATGACGTGGGAAATCCCCACTAAGCAAAGCCAATGTGTCACCTCTCTCAGGGTTCGTCTGGCTGGAAATGGCACTGTGTAGCTGAAAGATACCCACAATGAGAGGTGCTGGCTGGTGGAAACCCTGGAGCTACTGGGGCACAAGGTGATGTTCAGGGCTGCAGGGTTGAGGTAACCTCGCTCACCTCATCTTTGTGCTTCATGTCCCCAGCAAAGGGTGGCACAAGGTGCAGAGGAAAACCTTGAGGCTATTGAGTGCATATGTGTGGGAGGGAACTGAATACAGGGACGTGGCTGCAGTCATGGGACCACTGGGTTTTGCTGGGGGCACTAGAGGACAGCCCTGGGCAGCGCTGGCCTGAGGGGTTGAGCCCATGGTGCTGTCTAATCCCACTGCAAATCCCAGCCAAAGCACTGAGGACCTTCCCGCTGGCAGCGCACGATGCTGTGGGCGCGCGGGTTACCTCCTCGGCTGCCTTCCTCCAGTCCATGCGGGAGATGTAGGCGATGAAGCAGGTACAGAGGATGGAGACGCAGATGAGCATGCTTAGCCACAGACCTGCGGAGTGCACGCCAGCGTCAGCCAGATGCCGCAGCTGGAGCAAACCCAGCTGAGACAGCATCTCAGGACAGTGAGCCAAGAAAGGGGACGTCACCCAGGTCAGCAGGGACATAGAGATGGGATGGCCGTGGGCGCCTGCTGCGGGGCTGCCCGGCAGCGGTTGCTTTTTCCCAGTACAATTAAAAGCTCTTGGTAGTTGTAAGGGCTATTGCAGTCCACCCCAGTGTGCCCAGACCCCAGCCAGGTAAGGAGAGCAGAACCAGGCAGGAGGGTCATAGTGAGCCATCGGTGGAGCTGGGGCGGGGAGCTGCATCTACGCGCCGGGGATTTGGGGGCATGCAGAGCTACGTGCCCGGGGTTGGTACCTATGACGCCAATCCTGGCCACGAAGAGCAGCACGGCTCCCAGGGGCAGGCCCACACCGTAGTAGCTCACGGCGTTGAGGATGGCACCGAATTTCTGCTTGCCTATGCCTCTGAGCACCCCGCTGCAGGCACCCTGCCAGGGAGAGGGAGAAGGGCTGGGGCTGGGAACACCACCTTGGCCAAACTTGGGGCTCTGCTGCTGCTGCCCAGGGGCTGGTCAACCAGACCAGTGCTGAACCAGCTTCCCGCCTCTGCCCCATTATTTCTGTGTCCCTGCTCGGTCCTGTGGATCATTAGCTTTTTATGCACTCAGTGTTTTCTAAGGGGTGATCCCAGGAGCTTTGCAGGGTCCCGGTGTGTGTGCCGGTGCTCGACTGCAGCCTAAGGGACCCTTGACCGACTGACCTGCGATGCTGCCGCTCAGCACCGAGGTCCCCTACTGAAAACAGCAGCATCCCCAGGAACTTACACACACAGCTTCAAACAAGTGGAAGACAACGTAGACAGGTATGACCCAGGCGACCAAGTCAACAATCTCCCTGGGGACAGAGAAGAGCCAATGATTGCTTTGGGGAGCCAACCTGCGCGCACCGAGGCCAGGAGCCGGGGGCACTCACTTGTCGCTGGTGAAGATGTATCCCAGCACATCCTTCGTGGCGGCTAAAATAACCCCCATGGCTATGCAAAATCCTCCTGAAAAGCAGAGCAAAGCACTGTGCCCAGCCCGGCCATGAGCAGCCAAAGGGAGAGAGCAGGGTGTGTGCCGCAGGCAGAGGACTGCAAATGTTCCCTGCTCCTGCTGTGCCTGGAAAGAGCCCTGGGAAAAGCTTCCCGCCACGCAGGTGGCCTGACCTGTGCAGAGCAGGCTGGTGGTGGAGGATCTCTTGGCTGTTTCAGCGTCGCCGGCACCCAGCGCGTTCCCCACCTGCACACTGGCAGCCGTGCCGAGCCCCAGGGGGATCTGTAACCACAGGGCTGAGGCTCGCATGTGCGTCTGGGTAATGGGGCCATCGCAGTGACAGTGGAACGAACACCCAGCAGAGAGGGGGACGGAGTTCAGGGTTTGATTTAAAATGTCTCCGTAGGAAGGATAGGCAGGAGCAGGGAGAGGCTTAAGTGCAGAGGGGGAAGACAGAGGTTTGCTGGAGCTGATTTTTGCTCGGTGTCTGTCCTGGGACTGTCCCGGGGGAGCCCTGGTCTGAAATAATAAACCCCAGCCCTTACCATGAAAGCGACAACGGACACTTCGTAGATGATGGACTGGACGGAGAGCTCTATGACACTCAGCAGGCCTGGGGAAGAGGAGAGGGTCAGCACTGGGTGTGGGTGTCTGGTGGAGAGCCGCTCTTGGCCCCTGCGACCGCTGCGGACACCACTCTGGGTCACAGCCTGTCCTTGCAGCTCCCCCTCTCTGCTGACCTATCAAGAAGCTGCCGATTTCATAGGTCCACCACTCAATGCATATCATGAGCATGCTGGGGACAGCCAGGGAGGTGAAGCTGTCCCACTCCAGCAGGCACTCACTGGACCAGCCTGTAGAGAGGAGAAACGTCACCTGATAGATGACCAGGCTGGCCACATCTTACATTCTCAAGAGCACCCAAGGCAGCTGGAGGTGCCGTTCCTGTTTGCAGAGCCACCAGGGTAATGCTCCTCAGCTCCGTAGGACCTCCAGCAGCACAGCATGCATGTACACACTCTGTGGATGCGGTCCTGTGGGCCACAGAGCGGTGCAACCCTCAGCTCATTGCTCCCGGAGCAGAGTGTCTAAGGACAACCTCGTGCTTACGTCTGTGCTCATCCGGCTTTGGGGCTGAACTCTGCAAAGCCTCAGGAGAAAGTTTCATTTCTCCAGAATTAATGTTTACCACCCGGCACAGTGGTCTGCCAAAGCTCGCGCATGACGTGGTACCACCGAAGCAGCACTGCGTTCCCGGGGTGTACCAGGCTGAGGTTAATATTTCACCATCAGGACTAATAGAATTCACTAGATAGAAGTGGTGGAAGGTTCACAAACACTCGTGTAAAGCGGGAACTGGAGGGAGCTGGGGAGGTGCCCTTACCTCCCCAGGTCTTCACATGGAGTTTCTTGCCTATAATATACAGGAACAAGAAAATGGTTTGTGAATATTGAGCAACGGTGTTGGCCCAGGCAGAGCCCCTGCAAAGGAAATGAGAAAGGTCATCGGCATCCTGTTCATGCCTCCCCGGCCTCGGGGTGCCGGAGCGTAACATCCTGCTGTGCCCCCGCGAGTGTCGGATGCTCGGCCACGCCTGGTGGTGCTGACATCCCTGAAAAGTCCCTTGCTGTTGCCGGGTGTCGTGTTTTCCCCTCCATGGGACACGGGCACTACTCACGTGATGCCCAAGTGGAAAACGTAGAGGAAGATGCAGTTTGCGATCACGTTGATGATGTTGCCGAAGAGCCCGCTCAGCACCAGCGGCCACATGATCATCTGCAAAGAGGAAGAGATGGGGGCTATGGCACTTTCCCAAAAGCTTCAGGAGAGAGGTGTGAAGGTCTCCGCCAGCCCCACGCTCAGCAGCTTTCCCAGCCAAAAAATAAATTTCCGATGATGTCACCTGCTTGGAAAATGAGTGTGTTGGAGGTAAATCTCTGATGTGGGGAAGTATGAAGGGAGGTCCGCCAGGCAAATGGATACAACTGGCTGTGGGATGGGGTGATCTCCAGCATCAGAGCTGCTCCAGGGCACCCAGGCAGTGCTGGGGACAAATGCTGCCTTGCCACCAGGAACGGTGAGAATGAAAACCCTGGGTGCATGGGTGAAGGGAGCCCTGAGGTGGGGCTGACCCCCCATGGGTGCGAGGGTTGCAGGACCCACCTGGTTCTGCAGGTATCTTGTCTCCAGGTTATACAGAAAAACCGCCTGAAAAGGAAATAGGTGGATGAGATGAAGGCAGCACTGAGCAGGGGCTGCGCTGCTGCAGCGGAAAATAGGAGCAGGATGGCCGGTCCCCGTGTGTGGCCAGCATTGAGGGTGCCCACAGCGACTCACCGGGAGAGCAGGGACAAATGCCATCACGTAGCGTTGGGTTAACCTGGGGGGACACGAGAGGTATGGTTAGTGAGGGGCCATGGCCATAGCTCCTTGCAGGCCCACCATGCCAGGGAGGGACAAGGCAGTGGTATCTGGTCCACGGAACTACCGGACCTGGAAACCTCAGGGTCCTGGCGGACGAGGAGCAGGAGCTGCTCAATGTTGATGAGGATGGCGCAGCAGGGGAAGCAGCAGAGCAGGACAATGAGGGTGGCACGCTGCAGGATCACCCCCACGCGCAGCAGGTTCTTGCTGCCGTAGGTCTGCAAGGTGAAGAGGGTGGCAGTAAGCGCTGCTGCACTGGCAGCATGCTGGTGCTGGTGGGACAGGGACCCCATGGAGCATGGAGCTGCCCTGACCGCCCGGGAAGGATTTGATATTTCAAGGGGAGCATGGAGCTCCCTGTTATGGGATTGCTGCTTGGGGACAAGCTTCCCCAGCTCGCAGGTGCAGCCAGGGCTCCATGCAGTGCCTGGGCAGCATCAGCTGATGCTGGAAAACCCTGTGTCTCCAGGACAAGTGCCAGGATCTCTTACCCACCTGTGATATCAAGGTGTCACATGCTGAAGACAAACCGTAACCTACAGAGATGGCAGTAACATTTATAACCTGGAAACAGGAGTTAAAAAAAAAAAAAAAAAAAAAAAGAGTGAATGTGAGCATTTAAGACTTTTGGTAGGGAGAAGTACTAAAAGGAAAAGCAAGAGTCTGAAATCTCCTCTGTCCTTGTCTGCCTCCATTCCCGTATACCATCCCAGTGTCAGCAGGTGAGAACTGGTGCCAGGGCAGCCCCCGGGAATGCTTACAGCGATAGCCAGCGTGACGGAGGCCAGCTCGACCTTGCCCAGGTGGCCACAGAATATGGAGCTGACAAGGTGTATCAGGAAGATCAGCAGCTGGATCAGGATCTAAGCGCAGGGAAGAGGAGAGGCGAAGGTCAGAGATAGAGGTGAGCAGGGCTGGCCATGCTGGGGAGTGGGGGGGGGGGGGAAGCGCTCACCTCCTAGGGTCCTTACCAGTGGCCCTGCCAGCACCAGCAGCTTCTTTGCATCTTCCCAGAAGGTATCCGGGACCAAGCGCTGAAGCCAGCGGCGTTTCTTCCTGCAGTTACTGGGTGTGAGATCGTGCTGGCCGGCGGCCATTGCCTCACTGAAGCCGTTCTCCTCAGGGAGGTTCGCCTGCTTCATGCTGCTGCTCTGCTATGGGAGTGAAACAACCCCTCTTCCTCTGCGCTCTGTTAAAACCACCTCGCTAGGGTGAGCAATGTGTAACCACGGTGGGATGAACTTCAGCCAAGGGCTGGATGAGCCAACCGCATGCTTCCTTGCTGCCGGTAGCTGCGTTGGCAATGGGAAGCGCAGGCAGTGGGGCAGGGCAGGGCATGGAGCTGGGAAGCCCAGTGAGGGTCCTGTGCACTGCTGCAGGCAGCGCAGAGGAGCCCAGATGTGCAGCGCAAGGCGCATGCTGCCTGCCCTGAGCCAGCATAGGGGGTGAGCCTTCCCAAATCACTCCCACAAACCCTCGTACCTCTCTCCTGCTTTGCCGCAGCTCCGCTGGCCAGTGGGCTGGAGGGTTGTCCTCCTCTTCCAGCAGCGATGGAAGATTCATGGGTCTGTTTTCAGTCTCCCGTGAGCTGCTGCCGGCAGTGGCGGAGCCACTGCCTGTCTCGGCCCCTCTCATCACAGCATGGCGGTGGCCAAGACAAGCTGGCCCCATTGGCTCCAGCTGTCGGTCTTGCACAGCATGGCAGCGTCAGATTTCACCGGCACTGCTCCACCAGGCCAAATATAGCATCCTGCCTTGGTCCATGGCAGGGCAGGGGAGGCAGAGGGGAACCACGGTACAGACCCTCTCCTGCACAGAGCAGGAGGTGGGCTGAGGAAGGTCACGGGGCAGAGCAAGGCAGGCTTCCTCTACTCCCCAAGCTCCCCTCCCAAAACTACCGGGATTCTGAGCAGGGCAGTCTGCCACATCCTCCCTACATCTGGGACAAAGGCTGCTGAGGTCAAGGTTGATGGCTGTTTCAAGGCTCTTTTCATCACGTTTTTGTTGCCAGCACCATATGCCACGCACCAGCTTTATGTGGCATTTACCTCCACTGGCTGAGCATGTGCCACACCACAGAGGCAGTGGCCTCACTGCTGTCGCACCGCTGCAGGTAAGAGCCTGGGACAGGTTGCAAGGGGCTCAGTGCTGAGGGCAGGGGCATTTGCATTAAGATATACAGCAGTTCCCTGATGGGGCTGTAGGGTTGTGTACTTCACCATGCTCTCCCGTGCAGCTCAGCAGTGGCAGCAGAGCTTTTGTACTTGAGGGGAGCAGTGTGCTCTGTGACCCCAGCTAAAACAAGCCCCTGGTTGCCACTGCGCCCAGAGCCGGCCCCAAACTGCAGGGCTGGGAGGTTGAGGCTATGCCCTGCGCAAGCCTGTTGTGCTGCACAAACCAGGCACACATCTCTCCTCTAACAGCTTAGTCACGGTGATGACCTGGGTCATGCTCACACCACATTAACAGCCCAACGTTTACTCAGAAAACTTTATTGTATCAAAATCCCACCTTACAAAAGTGCAAAGAAGAGTTGCTTTAGGCACTGTGCCTGCCACACAGCAGGGAGAGTAGGGCTAGCAGCCAGCACCCAACGCCCCAGCAGCAGTCAGAGAAGTCGGCCATCTTCCAAACAAAATCAGCCTCACTCTGCGCTGCTGCAGCAGTAGCAAGTGGCCTCTGCCACATCAAGATACTGGCACAGACTGGTGCATGAGGAAACATGCTATGGGCAGCAAGAGCCTCTGCCGTTAGCAAACAACATGGACAAATGCCCCCAGGGAGTAGGAAGCAGGACAGCAGCACAAGGTCCCTGTCTCCTTACTGGGCCAGCCCCAGGATACACTCCCACCTGTCATGAGTGACATCCCAGTGCAGGGTAGGAAAGGGACCAGTTCTCAAGCACTTTCTTCCCAGGTGCCACATCCTCACCCCCTTTAAGAACTCTGCATGTGGGATAAAACAGTGTGAGTTAACCAGAAACTGAGCAAAGTAACTCTTTACAAGGAACTGAGGGGGAATTCCTTCCCCTGCACCATCCTTCTGGGACATTACCACGTGCCCTCCTGCTTTGTGCACAGTTCCCCAGGGTCACTGGTTCTAGCCATTGCCAGTCAGGAGCCGGACCAGTATGCCCACCAGCAGGACAGCAATGGCAGCAGCAGCGGCCAGCACACGGCGAATAATCAGGGCTCTCCATACCACAGCAGGAGGAGCAGGGACGACAGCAGGTGCCTCCTGTGTGATGAGCTGGTGGTCAGGTTGCCTCTCACCCGTCACAATGCTGTCAGGCAGGACCATAGTTTCCACGTTGTCTGTGTCAACAGAGATGTAATCTGTGTAAGAGAAAGGTGAGTGCTGCAGGGAAGCCAAGCTGCAAAGTCAGGGCATCACAGTCTGATGCTGCACAAGTGCTAGTGACAGTCCTGAGGGTCCTTTCCCAAGTCTCAGGGACACTGGGACATGCTGCAGCAAAGTGGCAGGTGTTCCCAGGTAAGGCAGACACTGGCTGGCAGTCCAGGCTCTTCCCTGGAGCAGCCAGGGTGATGACAGGGGTAATGGGATATCCTGTACCCCATTACTAAGTACAGGAGAAATGCCACTGGCCTGGGACCAGCACCAGGCACTGTGCTCTTCCCAGCCTTCTGGGCCTGCAGGACAGACACAGCTGCTATGACTGTGAAGGAAAGGAAGGGTTGGGTGGAGAATTCAGGCTCCCTCCCTGTTTTCAGGCCCGGTTACATACCCACAGCAGATGTTTTGTTAGCAACTGTGCCATTGGAGTTCACATCTTCCAGTTGTTTTTTCGGTCCAGCTCGGACTTGAGCCTAAAAACATACAGAAGGAGTTGCTCTTCTCAGAGCAAGGGTGTCCTGCCCAGCCAAGCAAACCTGAGCCTCCTCCCTCCACTCTCCCAATACAAGCATGCTCAGCTCAAAATTGCTCTTCCACTGCAGAAGAGGGACAGATCCCGTTTCACTTTTGCCTCCCCCCAGAGAGCTATGGCATTGTACTGGGAGGACAGGAAGTCACTTAGCACCTTTTAAGAGTTACTAGAGAAGCACAAGTCTCACCTCTTCTGCAGCTTTCTTCCAATCCATGCGCATGACAAAAGCCGAGAAGGAAAGGGCTTGCAAAGAGATGCAAATGATCATCCCCACCCACAGACCTGCAGCAATGGAGAGTTACTTTACGGAGGGCTTAAGGAAAGCCTGCTTTTGCCAGCCACTGCCAAAATGCCCAAGGACTTCAGTGGGGTCAGATTATTGCCCCATGTCTAACCCAGTCTTGATGGGAGAGCTGCCCTGAGGGGCAGCAAGAGGAAACAACTCCTGGGGAGGTCCTATGCTGGGAGCAAGCCTGGGCTTACTGGGATGTCTCAGCCCCCATTTGATGGAGGCTACTTGGAGCCTGCATGAGCTAAACACTTGGGTGTGCAATCCAGCGCCACTAAGCTGAAGGAGGATCTGAGCACAAGTTCTAGGGCTGAGCCTTTGCTCAAGGCGCAGGGTTTGGCCCAGCAGCAGTGCTGGCAGCTCATACAAAGCCAGGCTCTCAATGCCAAACAGAGGACACACGTACCTAACACTCCCATCTTAGCTGCAAACATCAGTGAGATGCCGATGGGCAGGCCGATGGCATAATAGCCGATGGCATTGGCGATAGCACCCATCTTCTGCTTTCCTGTGCCCCGCAGCACACCACCACAGGTTGCCTAAGGAAAGCAGACAGAGGAATCAATATATACAGCACATGCTATGGAAGGTACCACAGGAGCTCTGGGGTATGGCACAGCCCCATGAATAAGGGAACCCACAGCACTATTCCGCAGAGTCAAGAAAGACCAAAGCCTCATCACTGAGCACACAGTGGAGGGCTCCTCTCATTCCAGCTGCCAGCACAGGTGCAGAATGTGGAGCTGTCTGCAGACAACGAGAGGCATGCCAGCAGACCCCATAGTGCTTTCCACATTGCCTGGGTCCCTCTCTCAGGGACACGACAGGAGACAACAGACTTGAAGTTACAATCTAACCATCTAACAAGTTGTATGAGCACTGCCACTATGCTGGGAGTACCTGGTATCTCTGAAGTTCCAGCTGCTCACTTGTGCTGCTCTGACAAGCTAGTAGAAAGCTGAAGCCTTGCCAGTGGAAGAGAGGGAGAAGCTGGGTTGCTCTGCAGCAATGCCAATGGGCAACTACAAGCACAGGGGACACTGAGGTGCTATAGGTAATGCAAGCAGCTGCTTTGACAGTTTATCAGTTTGCTTCTATCATTTTAACAGATCAAGAGTGAGCTAGAGGCAGCTTTGCACTCTCCATTGCACCCCCACCTGCAGAGAGGAATTGCTCCACATGCTGGAATACTCACTGCTGCTGCATCAAACAAGTGGAACGGAGCAAAGATGATCATCACTTTGGACACCAAGATAACGATCTCCCTGTTGGGAAGATGTACGTACTGATCAGGGAAAGCAGCACAGCCTGGTCTCAAGGGACTGGACTCATCCAGCTGCAAAGCCTGATCCCAGCCCATAAGACTTGAGGGGATGCGTGCAGCTTGGGTACCACCATGGTAGTGTCCCAGTGTCAGAAGCATCTGTGCTGCCCAATGACACCAGGCAGTTGGGAGGAACCTTTGGGGAACACGTTTGCCAGGAGGAGGTTTATGAACTCTGTCAGCTGCTTCTGAGCAGCTCCTGGGATACAAATCATACCCTCCAAGAAGGTAATAATATTCAAAAGAAAGCTGTTAACCCACTTGTCACTGGTGAAGATGTATCCCACCACATCCTTCAGGGTTCCCAGTAACGTTGCAACCACCACAGCAAAAACTCCTGAAAGAAAAAGAAATAGTCAGATTGCTTGCCTCAAGGGCAGCATGTCCCACTCCTGACCCAGATCCAGACCTCAGGGGCTTCATGTGATGGGGACTAGACTTGGCTGACCTCCAAGTGATACTGCAGTAGAGGACAAGTCTGTTTTCCTCACTTTCTCCCCAGATACCCCCTCTACCTTCTGGAGGTGGAGGACAGAATGCTAAATTGTATTTTTAACTATCAAAGCCTTTGCAGCAGGTTTCTAACAGAAGAGAGGAGCCAGGATCTCACCTTTCCCAGAGGGTCCAAACAAGTGGGTCTGGGTTCCTAGGGTGGGTCCCCAGCCCGGTAAGAGGGGAATTGAACTATTTACTGATAATTTATTCCACTCTGCAGCACCTGGACTGACCTGTGCACAGCAGAGCAGTGATGCAAGAGGTCTTGGCTTGCACCACATCCCCCGATCCCAAGGCATTGCCCACTCTGACACTCACAGCCACGCTGAAGCCCAGAGGCACCTGAGTAGCAGGAGACAAGGAAGAGGTGAGTGGCAACAGAGCCTGTAGCAATTTTCTTCCTCAGGAGGGAATCTGGGGCAAATTGGCATTGCTGCAGTAAAGGGATTTTCCATCTGCAGCACAGCCCTGGCTGTGCACCTGCACAGCAGGCCTGAGAGTCATCACCTGCCTGGCACCGACTCCTGCTTCCCACCCCTGCTTCCCTCCCCAGCCTTGATCTGCAGGGCCATCGTTTGGGGGCTCCTCCCAGGCTGATCTTGGTTTAACACTGTCCTGGTTTCAGCTGGGATAGAGTTAACTGTCTTCCTAGTAGCTGGTAGAGTGCTCCGTTTTGAGTTCAGTATGCGAAGAATGTTGATAACACTGAAGTTTCAGTTGTTGCTAGGTAATGTTTAGACTAAAGTCAAGGATTTTTCAGCTTCTCATGCCCAGCCAGTGAGAAAGCTGGAGGGGCACAAGAAGTTGGCACAGGACACAGCCAGGGCACCTGACCCAAACTGGCCAACAGGGTATTCCATACGATGTGACATCCCATTTAGTATAGGAACTGGGAAGTGGAAGCGGGGAATCACCACTCAGGGACTAGCTGGGTGTCAGTCAGCCGGTGGTGAGCAATTGCGCTGTGCACCATTTGTACATTCCAATCCTTTTATTATTACTGTTGTAATTTTATTAGTGTTATCATTATTTGTTTCTTCTTTTCTGTTCTATTAAACTGTTCTTATCTCAACCCACGAGTTTTACTTCTTTTCTTGATTTTCTCCCCCATCCCAGTGGGTGGGGGGGGGGGGGAGTGAGTGAGCAGCTGCGTGGTGCCTAGTTGTTGGCTGGGGTTAAACCATGACAAACACACTCAGCCCTTACCATGTATGCTGCAGAGGAGAGCTCATAGATGACAGACTGTGCCCCCAGCTCCACCACGCTGAGCAGCCCTGGAAAAGATTCATCGCTTTCTTCATTAGGTCAGAATTAAATTTCTCCTTTGCTGACAAGGAGGCAGTGACTAGAGAGTTCCCATCTAACAGATGCAGCAACCTGCAGAACCAACCCTGCAGGCGAGGAGGCTGCTGGCAGCAGGTGCTCTGGGGACATACTCAAAAGGCAGCCATCAGAGCAGGCATGACTGGAAGACAACCTGTTGAACCAGAGGAAAAAGAAGATTTGGACTCACCTGCCAAGAAGCTCCCAATCTCAAAGGTCCACCATTCAATACACATCATGAGCATGCCAGGCACCGCCAGCCGGATAAAGGAGCCCCAGTCCAGGAGGCAGTCCCTGGTCCAACCTGCAATGAGGAGGTGAAGCAAAATGAATGCATGTTCTCCCTCTCCTCCCCTAAAGGGGGGAGCCATATGCTCTTCTGGACACTGTCTGAGGACAATCACCACCGCAGCTCACAGGGCATCAGCCTAGTCTTGCTGCTGTACCATGATGCATTCCTAAGACAGGATGATCAACAAGAATGTACTTGGAGCTACAGCAAAGGCCTTGAGGACCTAGCTACAGCATGTTCCTGCCGTGAGGGGATGGTAATCCCTTTGTCAGGTGCTGGTGACAGTGCCAAATCCCCAGGGCCAAACACTGGTGTTTTGAAAGATTAAGCTATGAACAGTACCTCCCCAGGTCTCCACATGGATCTTCTTATACCACACATAAAGGAAGAGGAGGATGGCCTGGGTGTACTGAGAAACAGTGTTAGCCCAGGCAGAGCCCCTGGGGAGAGAGACAGGCAAATTACAAATTATATCCTCCCCAACCTTCTTGGCTATAGCAGAAGAGACCTGGTGGCACCCATACAAGCCTTGCTGCAGATATGGGGCAGATCCCTCCAGCCTTATCTTTGCAGGCTGGTTGGCTGGGGACAGAGGATGGCAGAACTGGGCACCCAGGACACCCCCCACAGCCCTAAGCAAACCCCTGCACCCAGGGAGAGTCCGTCACCACCTCTGCTCACACTTACACCATGCCCAGCTTCAGCGCATATAGGAAGAAGGCGTTCATGGCCACATTGAGGATGTTGGCTGCAATCCCCGTCAACACCTGAGGCAAAATGATCGCCTGGAAGCCAAAGAGGGACTTTGGAGTTTGCTTTCCCAACACTGCCCAAGCCCCATCCAACAAATGCAGGGGAGACTTTCAGCAATGCCCAAGGAGAAATCCAGGAAGACAGCTCCTGTTTCAAGTAGAGCTTGATTGTGTTAAGACATGCAAAAGGTAGCATGCAGGGCTCAAGAGCTGGTGCAATCAATAAAATGCAAAGTTGGGAGGTAGCAGTGGGGAAATGGAACAAACTAAGGGTGGTTCCCATGAGCTCTCCATGCCTGGCAGGGCTGGGTGGGGGGCTGTGCATCACACATTCCTCAGCCCAGCTCTTCCCAGAACAGGATGAACTTAGATCCCCAACTTTATCCATGTTCCTAGGATTACCTTTAATCTATGGCCCTGAACCTGGCTAGTTATACAGTACCTGACTTAGTAAATATCTTGTCTGCAGCTGGTACAGAAACGCCGCCTGCAAAAGTCAGGATTAATTTCATCAGCACTGCTGCACTATGGTTCAACAGCCAGCTACAACTTAACACTCACAGATGGGTCCCTCCCTCAGCTCCCTGCACTGCCTTCTCAGGGTGCCCCAGCCAGGCACACTGCCCAGCACCCTGCTCCTGTGGTTGAAGCATGGTATCTGCCAACACCGGCTGCACCCCAAGCCAAGAGTAATAAAAGGCACCTCCCATTCCCACTGGGAAGAGAGATCAGTCTCCAGTTGGGAAATCTCCTTTGCTTTCTCATCAGCACAAGAGACCCTGGAAACCTTGGAAGAAAGGATTAACCTACAGACCTTATTCCCCATGGGTACTGCTCCCCATCTTGGAGGAGCCAGAGTAACTAGCCAAGAGACCAGCAGCTATGAGTGTGCGCAAACAGCAAGCTGCAGCCTTTATCTCAGAGCTAAGAGTGAGCCCTGGAGCCCCCGGTTCCAATGTCCGTCACCAGTTACCTGTTGTGCAGAGATGTGCCCTGCAGTAAAAGGCTTTGCACAGTAAGATGAAAGAGTGTATGTTTGCTGGTCCAGCAGCAGCTGGACAATGCACATCTGTTAAGGCCCAAGATCAAGGGGCACATCATAAAACCCTAAACCACGTTGCCCTGTGATCCACACAAAGACACTCCCTCCTTTCCACCAACATTACTGAGGGATAAAGAGCTTTTAACAGCTTTAGCAGCAACTTACAGGAAGCGCTGGAATAAAGATCATCACGTAGACCTGAGTTAACCTGGAAAGAGAGTTGTTTCCCCAGTTAATGACACAGCAAAGCAAGAGCTAAGCCGAGCAGCGTTGCACTCAAGCTCCACAGAGCCTCAATTTCAACACTACGTGGCAACCCAGCCACAGCCAAATGCCTGATCCAGAAGGGCTCGATCTCACCCCTGACCTGGAGACCTCGGGGTCCTGTCGGATGAGCAGGAGGATCTGCTCGGTGTTGATGAAGACTGCCCAGCAAGGAAAGCAGCACAGCAGCAGGATGAGGATCCCCCGCTGCAGGATGGTGCCCACCTGCTTCAGGTTCTTGCTGCCATACGTCTAAGTCAGGAGAGAGGAGCAAGGTAAGCATTACAGGGAACCAAAGTGTCTGGGCAAATCCACAGGACCCAGGGCAGCAACGGCCTGATTAAATGCATTTCCCACACCCTGCAGTGGCTAATGCCAGGCTGGTTGGGTATAACTGGCTCTCAGGCGGATTGCACATCCCTTTGCTACCCAGGCATGACCCAGGGCTCCTTGGAGCAGCTGCAGGAAGGGAGCAGGCTCCAGTCAGTGCATCTGTAGCCCCACACTGGCTGAAAGCTGCCATCCTCCCACCCTTTGTGCCCAGATCACACTGCACAGGAGGTGAGACACCACCAATCAAACCCTGTCAGGCACAAGAAAGGGGGAGCTGCTACTGACCTGGGACATCAGTGTGTCGCATGCTGAGGCTAAACCAGAACCGATGGAGATGCCCGTCACATTGATAACCTGGAGGAGAGACAAGGGACTTGAGTTGCAATGGAGGGTGACAGGGGACCTGGCCCAAAGCACTGTGTCCCTCCCAACTGGGTGGGGAGACAGTTCTGCTACGACTTTTTGGGAAGTTTCCAGCCCTTCTCTGTTTCTCAGAATAACACATTCTTGTTACCTAAATAGCCGCTTCTCTCCCCTGGTGTTGAAAAGGATCCTCTAGCAAGGGGTGAATACCTAAAGGACCACGAACAGTGCTGCTCCTAGCCACATGCACACCCCTAGGTCAGGTGGGTCCAGAGAGCTGGTCACAGGCTCCAGCTCCCTGCCCAGGTGCTGGCCTTGCACTGGCACAGTCACCGACTACTTGGTTCCTCTCTCCCGCCTATGCTCAGGAGAAAAGAAAGAACAGTTTGGTGGATGCGACGTTTGCATTGCATCACGCTGTGCTTACACGCAGGGTCCTCACATATACATTCCCACAGGTTTTGGGTTTTCTCTTCTTTTTTTTGGTGACACAAAATTTACACTTTTTAAATCAGAGGGGAATCAGAGTAATACGTACGGACACAGCCAGCGTCACAGCATCGAGCTCAGCTTTCCCCAGGTGGCCACAGAAGATGGAGCTAACCACGCTGATCAGGAACCCCAGCAGCTGGGCGACAAACTAGGATGGGAGGAGGAGGAGACAGTGAGATGAGGACCAATTCAGACTTGAGGAACACCACCCTTCCCCCAGCAGTTGGACTATGAACTCGGGTTTCCTGGTGTCAACGCAGCACCTCGTCACGAGGCCAGGGCTCTGCTGTCCTGGGAACATGTCCTCTGGGGCAGAGGAGCCAGCTCTAGGGCTCGCACAGGCTGTCGGTGGCTTTGTCTTTCAAAACTGGCCTCTACCTGCCCTGTGGTATTTTGGCGTTACGTAGCCAATCTGCCAGATGACCTTGTTTACATGTGGCTTAAGGGCTTCACTAGAAATCCTCTTTTCCAGGATGAAAGATGCATAGAGAGGGAAAATAAAAAATCCCAACGTTCTTCAGCACGTCTGTGCATCTGGGGAAACCTCTCCTCCCAAACTGCAATGTCGTCTCCTCCTGGAGAGATACCAAGTCCAGCCTGCTTGTTCCTCGCCAGGGGCTACAGCAAGGCTTAACGATGCTGCAAGAGATCACACTCCAGACCTCATTTTTCCTTGGCAAGATGACAGCCCCTCTACAGGCATCCAAGGCACGGAGTCATGGCACAGCTAGAACCAGATGGTAAGAGTTAGAAACATTTATACCCCCTGAGGGGTGGGCATGGCTGGGGACTATACCCAGGGTCTGCTCATGCTCCTTTTCACCCAGCAGTTGGCAAGCCAAGAGCCCAGCGCTGCTGAAGAATCAGCTCCTGTGGGGTCAGGGGAAGAACAGAACAAAACCTTCTTCTCTCCAGACGTCCCACCACTGCCTGCAGATGTAGTCGTCCTGCCAGGCATGGGCATGTTCAACCTGCTGCTGTGAGTAATCCCTGCAGCAGGGATCCATACCTCCACAATTGTTCTAGCACAGGCTTTGATGTGAAATGGGCATTAACTACTGACAGCTGCAGATATGGTTTTGAGGTTATCTGGGCACATGGAGAAGCAGGTGGAGCGGTTGAGGGCACTGAACTAGGGCTGATGTATTCAGCTGCAGAAACCGAAACCCGTCTATACTTCCTCTGCTGCCCGATCACAGCAGGTCAGTGCTTTGATGTCAGGGAGGACATTTCCGAGTTCATCACTTGGTACTTATTCACCAGATAGAGTCGAAAATTCAAAGCACAAAACTTCACGCACAATGGATTTAGACCAGGGCTGCGACGCACACTCCCTTTTGCGGAAGCCTCTGCAAAACACGCTCAGTGCTGCACCGTCGGTCCCTGACTACCAAAGGATGCATCTCCTTCCAGACTAACAGCAGCCCAGGCAGGATTTTTGGGACTACGAGCCATAGGGCATCTTTGCACCCAGAGGCTGCTAGAAGGGCTCGCCAAGGAGCTGGCATCAAGCAAAGCAACTTGCTTGTCACCCAAGGGGTACGCAGCAGTGCCAGGCTGCAAATGGGTTTCCCAGAGCGATTTCACAGCTTTTCCCCTCCTCCCCAAGTCCAACGCTCTCCTTTTAAAGCCCTGCTGCCAGGCCCTGCCGGAGCAGGTCACCTGGACCAAGCTAGACAGCAACAGGAATTCCTGTGGCAAAGAATAAGCCCTCGGATGACAAGGAACGAACGGTGCCGTTTTAATTCTAGCTGCGCCTTCAGCGGGCACGGACTGCAGGAGGGAGGCACCGGGCCGTCCCCTGTCCGGCCGGGGAGGAGAAGTGAAGCCCCGGTCAGCGAAGCCGTGCCCGGGAGGCTTAAGGGAGACGAACGAGATCTCCTCCACAGCCCGGGTTGGCCGGGGCACGCTGCCAGGCTCTGGGCGGCCCAGCCCCGGGGGCGGCGGCCCCTCACCTCACCTCAGCGCCGCCGACCGTTACACTCCCCCTCCGCGCGCCGCCGACCGTTACACCCCCCCCCTCCGCCCGCCGCCACCACCACCACCTCCTCGGCCCGGCGCCTCTCCGGCGAGAGGGCTGCCGGGCCCCGTCCCCATCCCCTGTTTCCCCGTCCCGTCTCCCTTCCCCGGTTCTCACCACGGGCCCCGCCAGCCGGGCCAGCTCACAGCTCTCCCGCCGAGCGCCGGCGGGCAGGAGGCGCCGGACGCCCCGTAGGCGCCGGGCAGCCGCTGCTGTCGGCGCCGCCATAGACCACGCCACCGCTACCGCCGCCCGCACGCCTTATGGGCACGGCCGGGGCCGCCTCCCCGCCCCCGGGGCCGCGGGGCTGCCGGCTGTGGGCGGTGCGGGCCGGTACGGCACGGTACAGCACGGTACGGTACGGCGGGGGCAGGGTCTCCTTCCTGCAGAGGGTTAGGGCTGGGGACCCTCCGCCCCACTAAGGAGGGGGAGCCCCGATCTCTGGCCGTGGGTCGGGGACCCCTCCGTGGGGAGGCAGGAGCTGGGGACTCCTCTCGCACACGTGTTGGCCAGAGCCCATCGTGGGGTTTGGGGTTTTTTTTGGGGGGGCAGCTCCATGTAGGGACCCCATGGCTGGGGACCCCACTATGTGTGTGGGTGAGGGACTTGGGGTCCTGCTGCGTGGGGAGCAGGGGACCTCCCTGTTTGTTAACCGACATCTAGAGTCCTCCTGCTCGTCGACTATGGGATGGGGAATCCCTCGGGATCCCACACACGTGTTGGTCAGGGACCAGAGGTTCACCAGAGGTCCAAAGACCCCCACCCCAGGTGGTGGCTACGGACTGGGGACCTCCTTGTGGGGTGACGGCTTGGGACCCCCCATGTGCTGGCTGTGGGCTGGGTCTCCCAACATAGGGGCCTGTCAAAGGCAGGGACATCTCAGCCCATCCTCCAGAACCAAAGGGATGTCCCCTCTGCCATCAGCATTGTGATAACGGTGGGGGGCAGCTGGCTCTGGGCAGCCTCCCCCTCTCCTCCATCCACCCACCAGCACCTCATGATAGGGTGACCGGGGGATCATCCCCCAAAACCAGGGATTCCCACCCAGCAGGCTGGCACCCAGCTGCCTCCACAGTGCTGCGGTGCAACTGGCAGGGTGTGAAGGTTTGAAGGGGGGGCTGCTGGACCCCACGTCTGGGCTGGGGGTCCCTGTGGCTGTGTTTGCCCAGTACCTGGCAAGAAGGAGCTTTGGTTTGGGTGAGAGCTTGGGTTCTTATGGGAGTGAAATTCTACCTAAGTGCTGGTGCTTGTAACCAAGTAGCTGTAATCAAATCTCTTTCTAATGCACGGAAAATTACAGTGGAAAGTGGGGCTTGGTTTTACAGCTGTTTATATGCTGCCTCGGTGCCTTATAGCTGCAGGGTCACCACCAAGAAATGTAAAATCTCTTTAACGTTTCACTCACCCCCTTGCTCCTTCAGGCTTAATGTGACATCATGAAAAATTGTGTAGTAGCAGTGGTGAGTCATAGCCGCTCTGATTTTATGTGCCATGATGAAATCAGGGTATCTCAGGACAAAAGAGTGCCTGATGCAGCTGTGGTCTGGTCTTGAGTTCCTCCTGATTTTGGTGGTAGTCAAGGGGGAAAGAGCAACTTGCAAAATTTACCTGAAGTTCTTTCTTTGAGTGCATGTTTCAGTGTAGCCAGAGGATTTTATTCACGTATCACCAAAACCTTTTCACAAACAAGGAAAGAACAGTGTGAAGTGCAATGTAAAGTTTGGGAGCATATTTTAACTTTGAAACAGTTTCTTCATCCTTCCCCGGTGTTCACATCACCATGGCCCACCCTGGGTGGCTCGGGCTACCTTGATGTGCTTCACAGCCGGCACAGGCTGAGCTCAGGTAAACACTTTGCTCCTCTCCGATGGGGGAAGGAGAGGAGCAAACTGACCTGCAGAATGGAAATGTCCTGGGCCAACTTTTTCAGACAGACACTTCAAGTCAGATTCTTACTTTAATGTTTCAGAGACTCGAGGCCTTTCTTGCCCTGGATGCTCAGCGCTCTCACCATCCACTGTGCTCAGCTGCAGATAGGACTGCTCAGCACCACTGAAAAGCAGCTAAGTAGAGATTTTCATGCTGATGTTCTGCTACATCTTCTGAGGGTGGAAAATGGACTGAAGAAATGAAAGAGAAGGTGTCATTCCAGTCTCGTGCCAGGTAAAAGGCAGCAAGAGTCACTGTTTTTGCTCCAAATGGCGTGGCTTTGTGTGGGGCTTGGCAAGCTGGGCCTGCTGCTTCTCTCCGTGATCCTTCCATCCCCTGCGGCCAGCAGAACAGCAGGTAGTTGGGTGCATGTGCTGGACCCTGCGCTGCCCACGGGATGGTACTGCAGTGGCAGCTATAAAGAAATAGAAGTAGTTAGCAGCAAATTATGTGTGTCCTGGCTGGTGGTGTGACTGCTGTTGCCAGCCTGGCTGTGTGATGGGCAGAGGGTTCCTGTGGTGCCGTTATCTCATGTGGAGGCAGCAGGGGAAATGATAAGGCTCAGATGGTGCCATTCGTGGTCCTCAACAAGCAGCGCAAGTGTGAGTCCCTTTGAAGTTTACTTGTGACCCTGGTGAGATCAATACCCTGGGCTAGCAAAGGGGAGGGAGAGAATCAGGCAGAAACCTGGAAAAAAAAAGACTTTGAAAATAATAAGCCCTGTGTCTTCAGTCTGAGGGGAGAAATGTTACCTCTCAGCCCCAGGAACCAGGTACTGGACTAGCCCCTAGAGAACCAAATACACATAGAAGGGCTGTGATTGAAACCCCCCTTCTTGTGTTTTGCTGCTGCTGTTCAAAATCAACTATATTTGCTTCCAGAAGAGCTGTTTTGTGTTTCTGTGGTGACACATGGATCCCAATCTTACTGAGAAGCAGCAGAACGGGCACCCCAGGACCTGGTCTGATGAGTGGGGGTGCCCCGAGCTCTCCCTCGTCACTGGCACAACAGACCTGGCTCTGCTTCAGCCTCCCCGCTCTCAGATTACCCTTTGAGCTGCTACGAGGGACGTGGGTCAGTGCAAACTTGCAGGCTGAGCCCTACACTGGCACTGGATGCCGGCACGCTTGGTCCTTCCCTTTCTGTGACAGTGGCAAGGACCTTGCCAGCTGCTCGGTGAGATTTGGGGGGGAGTCATCTGCCGGAGCCCCCAGACAGATGGGGAGGGTCAAAGGTACAGCTAGCCTAACACCACGCTGCCCTCAGCAATCCGGATATTAACAGTATTGCAACACCAGTTAGAAGAATTTGAAGGGTCAAATTCCTTCAGAGCGTAACATTGTTGAATTCAGTCAGTTTAGACCTCCAGTGAATTTGGAGCAAGGTTTTGGAAGGCTGATACCTTAACACAGACCTGTTTAAAGGAGTTAATGTGTAACCGGCTACAAACCATCTGGAGCAGACAGATGGCCTGCCCTGTTTCGGCAGCTGGTTTTGGCAGCTGGGACCCTGTGCAGTTCTCAGTGATGCTGATGTGAATCCAGAAGCAAGCAGTGGAGGGGGGGAAAGGACTGCAGTTGCTTGCATCATCTGTAGAGCAGAATTAGGCCTTTTTCCTGCAGATTTCCAGCAGGATGACTACCCAGGGCTTTCTCTAGATATGTATGTCCATATTCTGAAACACAGCCAACATCCCGCTACTAAAATAAACCCCACAAATGTACCGTGTCTGGAACCATTGCGATTAAGAGCTACCAAATAAGAAAAATGTCAGTACACAATCGATTTATGTCAAATGCTCAACTGTTTGAAGAGTGTCCCTTTCTTTTAAGAGACCTTGCAGCTGGCTGATGTTCAGATACCATGGAAAATCCACTCCCGTCTGTGCACCATGGAGTTCAGAATACAGCTAAATTAAAAACTAAAGAGCCTATTGCAATCAAATTAGTTTTTATTTAAGCGCCGCACCATAGGATCAGATGATCAGAGCCACCAGTGGATACAGCACAACAGTTTGGGGCTTGTCAACACAGAGAACAACCCAGAATAGCTGTCTTCAGGTAGCTCCCATTGTGTGATGATCTGACTGTGAAGAAAGTTACTGTATTCTGGAGTAGTAAGTGCATTAGCAAAACATGCTAATAATCTTAGACTATAGTGGCCCTTACTGCAGGGTAGCCTCTCTTCTGGGTGCACAGGGATGGTTTTTCTGTTCAATCCCACATAAGTGTTCTCAAGTCCACCCTGCTGATTGATGTGGCTTCCTCGGACCCAGGAGAAACAGTGTTCCACTGCTGCCTGCATCTCCAAGGTACAATTAATGTTCAATAATGTCAAAAAACTTAATGTGTGATAATGTTTCACATGGTGCTGGCTGATGATGCAGCTGCTGCACTGAAGCAGTTACAGGACCTGCAGTTACAGGGCTGCCAGAAAGGCTAAACTCAGGAGTGGGCAGCTCTCAGCAGTCTCTAATCATCCTGGGTGTTCTTACTGCCTGTAACTGCTATTTTTTGGCATGGACAGTCACATAAACAGGACTGTTCACACCATTATTTGTCCCAGCTTGCTAGTGCAGACATGCCTCTGTAAGAAGGGTTATAGAGAAGCTTGAAACCAATGTTTACAGTGGATGGAATTTGTCCAAAAGGCAGTTGCCTCTTTAAAAAAAGAGCAATGAGAAATCCAGTGTCTCACTGGCATCCGCAAGCCTGGCACAGCCTGCGTGCCTCTGCATCGCTGCGCATATGCCACTGTGTGCTCCTGCTTGCCGGTGCCCTTGCAGCGCTGCATGTGCTGGGAACTAACGTGGGGCTCCTTTTGTGTCTTGGGAAGCTGTCTTCCCAAAGATTGAGACTAACCAGGCTGATGCTCTTTGCTGTTAGTAAATGGGAGTTTTCTTTCATAGAATCGTAGAATTGTTTAGGTTGGAAAAGACCTTTAAGATCATCGAGTCCGACCATCAACCATGCCCACTAAAACATGTCCTGAAGTGCCTTGTCTACGTGCTTTTTGAATACCTCTGGGGATGGTGACACCACTACTTTCCTGGGCAGCCTGTTCCAATGCCTGATAACCCTTTCAGTAAAGAAATTTTTCCTAATATCCAATCTAAATTCTGTGATGGCTTCTTTTACGCTGTGGCTTTAGGGTGACTCAGCTACCACTGTTTAAAAGACACCCTGAGTGTACCTTTCTGTTTTCTTTTCGCTGCCAAGGGTTTAATTTGCTCAAGCTGATGGGCGTATATCCCCACAGCTCGCCATCATCAGCTTCGGGCAGAACCCGCAAAGCCTGCCGAGCTTCCCCAACCGAAACCTCAAGCGTGAACTCAACCCAATTTCCCATTTCTGCTCCCAACCCATTTCTGGGTGACGGCTGGGGGCTCGCCCCCCCGGGCCGGTTCTGTGAGCACCCACAGCAGGCCGAGTTGAGGGTTCGGGGAGGGTGCCTTTACCCCCCTCCCCAGCCCGCAGCCCCGCTCCGGGGCGGCTCCGGGCTCGCCGTACGCGGCCGCCCCGGGAGGTGGCGCTGGGTCCCCGCGTGTTCCCGCTCCGCCCGTGGCCCGCTCCCGGCAGAGACGGCTGCAGCACGGAGTGTGGGGGGGACGGGAACAGGCCCCTTCTCCCAACCGTCCTGGTCTTCGCCTGGCAGCACCCTCGGGCTCGGCGCTTTCACCCCACCACAGTCCGTCAATATTTCTGGTTTTTTGGTGTTTTTTTTTTTTTCCTTTGCCGACAAGACACTGATGAACACCGGTTGGGGAGTGGGGACAGCAAATGCAGGCAAATGCAAATATTTGCCAAGTCCTGTGGCAAAATATTTGCTAAATATTTTAGTGGAAAATACAATGTATACTAGTCAAAGGGGATGTGTGAAAAATAGTGCTTGGGAAAAAAGAATAGGAGTTAGGGAAATGCAGACTGGCACTGTCTCTGTATAGACAAGAAACTGCTCATTAAAAGCCCCATAATGCCTTTTGAGAACCAGTTTGAGATACTGGAATTAAAATGGGCATCCCGAATCCATGATTCTGCTGCAGAGCCTCCACATGAGCGGGCATCCACCAACAATGGGAGCCCTGTAAGGGTTCACATGGTTTAACTTCAGTTTACTCACACTTCACATTGTGATGTTGTTTGGTAAGAACAGCTCTTTCCTCATTTTATTTTATTGTTCTTTAAGAGAGAGGAATGCTTTTCTACTTGTTCTGTATTTCAGAGCATCTTACTTCTGCTTTGTTCACTAAAAATGGGGCCAGACAAAATAACTGCAGCCATAAATATTGTTTTTACAACAGAATATGTATATTGCCACATGGGTTGGTCAAGTTCGGGGCTGCAGACTTAAAAAACAGCTTCCCTGCCCTGAAGAACCCAAATACTTAATTAAGGCAGATAAGGCAGGACAAATAAAAACAAGACAAAACTCCTCTTGCTTTGAACGACCTCTAGGGAGCAGGTCTTGGCAAAAGAAAAGAGAGATTGTAAAGCTGTAATAATAATAATAATGATAATTAATTGTATTTATAAAACATCCCCTAATGGCTCTGGATGCTATACAACGATTTTAAATACAACTGAAAGCAGCAGCAATAAGAAGCCAAATGAGAAGCCAAATAAGGAAGTGCTGTAAAAATAAAGGTGTCTTTTACAGTAGCGAGCAAGATTTAAGAGTGCTGGTTTGGGGCTCTTTCAAAAAGTAAAAAGGAGAAGGTGCCCAACCTGTACACACACTTTGTGCCCCGTGTGTCTCGCAGTGCCCGCGCAGCTGTGTGTCTGTAGAGAACGCGTACGGATGCTCCAAACCAAAAGCCTCAAGCTTCAGCCCCCCCAAAACCCGAGCTCTGGACTCAGCTTCGCACACACTTACACGTTTATTTTGCTTTACCGGTGTGTGAGAGCAGAGGATGCGTGTTTGCACGCAGAGGTGCGGGCACGCAGGTCAGGACCTGCGGCGTGGGCACACGGACGTCAGTCCGAAGCGGCTGAGGATCCGTGCTGCCGTGAATTCTGTGGGCTTGCAGATTACAGGCTTTGATTACAAAGAGCAAATATATTTTAAAGCCTGGTTTGCATGTCTTGTTTATGCTTTATTTCCTTTCTGTATTCTAGTCAGCCAGACGGTGGAATTCAATGCGGCCAAATTCACTTGTGTTTACACTTCTGGATTGGCTTTCAGGTTTTTCCGCCCGCCGTTGATAAGGGTAAACACGTATTTACCTTAGATTTTGAAAACAAAGACGGGAAACACTCTTGTTCTGAGGGCTTTGTGAAAGCTTACTCTACTACCCTCAGTGACAGGGGGCCGGCGGGCGGTCACGCTTCTCCGGGCAGCGATTTAAGGGACGGATGTCCCAGCCGGGATTTGCAGGACGGTAACTCGGGTGTCCGCGATCCCCGGCAGTGGGACAGGCCGGCTGAGGCAAGGCCAGCGCCCGCCCAGCCTCTCCTTCTGCCGTGAACACCAGCCATCCCCTCCCGGGGCACAGCCGGGCCCTTGGAGGGGCTTGAGGCCTCGGGGGAGGCTCCCCGGGGGCTTTCTTCACGGCCTGGAGCCCGTCACCCACCCCGCTGCTGAGCGTTGGGCCGGCTCCCACCCCGCGGGTGGTGCGTGTCGGGGACCGCGGGGCCGTGAGGCGGAGGGGGCCGGGCCGTGAGGGGCGCGGGGCGGCGCTGCCCGAGGCGGGGGCGGGCGCGGGGCCGTGCGGGGAGGCAGCGCCCCCTGGCGGGGCGGGGCGGGGCTGGGCTCGGCTCAGGCCGGCGCGGGCTGCGGCGGCTGCGGGGAGCGGAGCGGAGCGGGGCGGGATGGCGGGCGCCCTGACGGAGGTGCTGGGCGAGGTGCTGGTAGCCGGGGACGGGGAGGAGGTGGCCGTGTCGGCGTTGGCCGCTCGCGGGGTTTCGTTGGTGGGGCTTTACTTCGGTTGTAGCCTCGGCGGCCCCTGCGCTCAGCTCGGCGCCAGCCTGGCCGCTTTTTACGGGCGCTTTAGAGGGGAGGCGGCGGCGGCCGGCGGGCAGCGCCTCGAGATCGTCTTCGTGTCGGCCGAGCAGGAGCAGCAGCAGTGGCAGGAGGCCGTGCGGGCCATGCCCTGGCTGGCGCTGCCCTTCGCCGACAAGCACCGCAAGGTGAGACCGCGGGCGGGCGGGCGGCCGTGGCCGGGGGGGAGGTGGGGGGGGGGGGGGGAGGCTTTGTCTGGGGGCGGCGGGGCTCGGCCGGCCCCCCCCACCCCGACCCCCGGGGCCGCCGGGGCGGGTCCCGCGTGGCGAGGAGTGGGCGCTTTCCAGAAAGTTCCCGGGGGGAACCCGAGGGGGTGGTGGTGTGTGTGTGTGTGTGTCTGGGGGGAGGGTTGGGGGTCGTCTGCCGTCCCGCAGGGCGACGCCGCTTCGCCTGGTTCCTCCGGTTCCCGGGCCCGGCAGGGGAAACCCCACAGGCTCCGTCCTCCACTGGTGGGGGGGGGGGGGGTAAAGGGGGAGGGAACCCCGGTTTGAGGGTCGTAGTTTCGGGGGGGGGGGCAGTTGGACGGCACCCGCTGGCCTGGAGGGGTCCCTCAGAGGAGCGGGGTCGTCAGGCGAGGCGTGTGAGAGAAGTCGCTCCTCTGAGGTGAAACCCGGGACCACGGCTCCGGTCGGGTGGCCACGGCTCAGCCTGAGGAAAGCAGGCCTCGGCGCAGGCTGTGGATAGCGTCCCTGTGGGATTTTCCTGCGTGGGTTTGGGCACAGAAAGGGGCCACGGCCTCCACCAGCCGTGGGAGGGCATTTGGTGGTTGAGGAGCGAGTTGGAGCCCGGCTTGTCTGGGAAATGCTGGCAAAGCTGCCGGGCAAGTTTGCGAGATGGTGTTCGTTATTCGTCTCATTTAGCAGCTGATGTGTTCGATACTCTACGAGTTACAGCCCCTCATCTGAAGAGTTTAATCTGAAAGACGGATAACAGACAAAAAGCACTCTGTAAGACCCAGACAGGGAAGGCTGTGAGGGACAGGAAGGCAAAGGCTGGGCTTCCAGATCCCAACAAGCTTGCAACGTTGGTAGTTTAAAAAAAAACCAAACAACCCCTCTTTACAAGTCTAATCTCTGGAAGCTATTGAGTAAGAATTAGAAAGATGGTGCCCCACAGTGCCATTTCTAAACATCTTTCCGGCGAGTGATTACGGCCGCGGGTCTGAAAGCAGCGGGCGGGTGTTGGCTCGGCTCTCAGCGAGGCGCGTTCCCGGCTTTAGCGGAGATTGGGGTAACGCCAGTATTCTGTGGGGCTGGGGGGCGGCTGAGCCCCTCGGGCATCCCCCGTCTTTGGGCTCTGTGAGGCTGTGTTGGGATGAGAGGGACGAGTTCTTCCTGAACGGGTCTCTAAAAACTCCTCTGCCGGCACTTTGCGCTGTTCGTTAGGCGAAGGAGTCGTTTAAGGAAAAGTTGGCTGTCGTCTGGCTGCGCTGTGTGATGTCCCCTCCGCTGAGAAGAGGCATAGCTGGTTTGAAACATGGATTTGGCTTTTTTCCTCATTTGCTGCAGGTTTTTGTCACTAAGTCCCCAGTTCTGCAAAAGCTCTCAGGTGTTTTACACCGTGCACCTGGATGATGCTGTTGGAGGCCCCCAGTTTGCCCCTTTGAAGTCCAGACACTTCTGTCTGGGAGCTTGCATGAGTGGTCACAGGTCGGGATCTGAGATCGGTTTCATTAACAAGGGGCGCTGCGACAGAAGCTTCATCCTTCAGAGAAATTGCAGTTAATTCTGGTTTCTTTAAAACCAAACCCTCTTCCTACAGGGATGTGAAAAGATTGTGGTTCCAATTAGTAGCTGGCCATTTCTCTACAGAATATTTCAGATTGTTTAGGTGGTGGGACTTTTGCTTGCCATATCTGCTTTAAAAATTCCACTGTAATGTAGTTAAATTGTTGGTAAATCGTAGAAGTGGAAGGTGGCATTAATTTTACATGTCGGCCAATGCTTCCATCTATTAGATTGCAAGAAAACATGAAATAGAAAGATTATGGGGTCTTAAACTCTTATTCCAAGAAGCCCTGAGTTAAATTCAGGATTATTTTTGTGCGGAGTGTAAAGTAATTGAAGCTCGTGCTGTATATTTTCAAAACTAAGCAGATGTGATGTGGCTTTGGAGGAAGCTTAATCTATGGATAACAGAGAGCCTATTTGTAAGTTATAAGGGCAATTATGTCAGGATATCAGATTTCTAAACAGGAGATTTATAACCTGTAGTTCAGGCAGTTAGATTTCCTTGTATAATAGGCTGATTTTTAAATAGTCGGGTTAATGACCTGACTCTCCAGAAAAGCACAAACTTTCTGTTTTTCAGAAACATGCCAGCAAGAGCTGTGGATGTCTAGCATATGTTCAGTACCTCACAGGCTTAATTTGTTTAAAAACCAAAGCATTCGGAAAACATAGGCAGTCCTTTTGAGTTATGGTTCCTTTGCACTAAAGGCTACTCCTAAACCCCATGTGAGACAACCTGCAGAGAATTATATAGATTTATGGGAAGAAAGGGATCTTATAGATACAGAGTAGAGATAATAGAGAGACGTGGGAACATCAGGCAGGGAGTCGAACTCCATCCCTGAGCTCTCAGCCTCAGCCCGGAGGCTGTGGACCCCCCCCAACCTTGGAGGTTTGGGGGCTTGGCTGGGCGAAGCTGTACCCAGCAGGGTCTCGTGCTGGTGACTGTGGGGCTCAAAGACCTCCAGAGGTCCCTTCCAGCCAATGCTTCCCAGTGTGGGTTGGTTGCTTTATCTGCTGAGGTTGTGAAAGCTTTGGGAAGAGATGGCTTCCTATCCCATATTGGCTGTAGCATCACTTTTGTTGCTCAGAATTATTGAATAATATGGCTATTAACAGTCCTGGTTTCCTGCTGAAACATTTATCAGTGCGTGCATTGTCTTTCTCTGGTGTACTCAGCGTCTTTTTACATTTCTCCTTCCTCCAAACCCTGGGCATCAAATGTTGATTGGTCATAAAAAACGGGCTACTTTCTGGGCTTGCAGGAAAATTCCCACAGTCCTAAAAGTAAAATAGCGTTTTACACTCCTGGTTCTGGTGAAAGTAGTACGAGTTGTCAAAGAAAACAGCCACTCTTCGTTGAATGCCTCGGTAACTCAATAATGCCGGGGTGCAGTTACCAAGCACATAACAGCCTGTGCATCTTGCAACAACCAGTTGAATTTGAGTAACTTTAGCATACAGCAGTTTCTGTCTCCAAACCAGTAATAAAAGAAAGCAGTACAAGTCAGCAAACATCTGGACGTGGGGAAAGCCTTTGATTAATGAGGAGGATGGCATTATGCCTCCGTCTGAGCCACAGCCAGCCGTATTATTGGTTTTTTTTCTTTTTCAAGAACAAAACCGTAACATGCCAAATGAGATTGGAGGCCTTTAACTCGTGATACACGTCCCTCAATTAAGCTGTTCAGCCCCGGATTTGGGTAGCTATACGTAGCTGTTGATAATTGATTTGTCTTCTGATAATGCCTGGCATTGCTGAGCAGAACATGGGGGAGAGATGTTGCGCCGCGTCTTTGTTACGATTAGGGTTTTGGTTTAACATCACCCTGTTGTTATCTGTTTGCATGAACATCTGCTCAAGTTCTGGAAGGTTGATTTAATAACAGCTTTAATTCCTGATTGCTACTGAGAACCTCAGTAATGTAAACAGCCCCCATCTGTCTACATGCCCTGATGTCCGCTGGCGCCTGCGACAGGGCAGCACCCTCCCCACTGCCAGGAGAATCCCAGACTTCTCCTGGTGAGCTCTGGACCATCCGTGCTGCAGAGTCCACCTACGCTTCAGGCGAATTTGGGTGCTCTTCGAGGGCTTTCAGCACATGGGCTTTTGGAGGAGAGCAGGAGCATGCTGTCCTGCTGTGCTGCGTTGCTGTGGGACATCTTGGTCACTTCTGCTGAAAAAAAAAAAGTAAATCGGCCACATTCCCCGTCGAGTAGGTCCTCTCACATGGGTCCATGTGGGAGTGGGAGAAAGGAGGGTCAGGGTGCCAGAGGAGAAAAGGCTGCAAGCTTGTCCTGGGAGAGAAGCAGTTTATCTTTTCTGTTGTTTATTTGCCTTTGCTTTTGTTTTCACTTGTTGCTTATTTGGCCCAGTCGTCTTCCTCATTCTTTTTAATCTTGACTTTTCTAATTACGCTTACTTGGTGCATCCACGCAGCGCTGCAGTGGTGTAGGGTCTGTGCTTTGCCTCTTGTTTTGTGTTTGCTTTCCGCTGTGTTTATGCATCTGCTTGAGTGTTGCCCAGATTCTTCTTGGGAAGGAAAACCCGTTTGCAAGGGAGCTGAAATACTTCTGCACTCGTTTTAAATAAATGTGAAACATGTTGATTATGTTGCTGTGATTATTCAGTCAAGTACCTGAAAACAGTTTGAGGATCTGTCTTTACTCACACTGGTAAATACCCTTCGGTTGGGACAAAGTGGTTTTCCTTTATCTTGACAGTTGATTTGTGTACCCTGCTCTATGTATTTTCTCCCATGTTCACATGAGATGTGTCTTTTGCTGAATTGTGTGGCAGAGGCACGTGATCATTCTCCGTGTGTGAAGAAGACATCTGTTCTGTCTCGCCCTAAGGAGGGGGGAAGGAGCAAGTTCGTAGTTTTGGATTTTGTTGTTTTAATGACTTTACTGCTATGGTAGGTGATCTGAGTTGGACACAGACAGAAGAACACCCCTTCTGTGCTGGGACTATGTCTTCCTCAGCACCGCAAATAAAACAGTGGTCTTAAAATTGATGGGTAAAATGTGACAAAACTCTTGCTTGTTTGCAGATATCTCTGTGAACTCTTTTACAACAAATACCCACTCGTTCTTTTTTTTTTTTTTTTTTTTTTAAATTAAATTATGTTCTCTGTCCCTGTCGTTCCCCCATGTCCCGTCCCCTCCCAATAAAAGTGCATTTTGTTTCTCTCTGCTTAAAGAGATTGTCTACTGTGGGACCCTCTCCTAAGAAGACACCGGGTACTAGTTTTGTAGGTAGAGTTTGTGCAAGAAATGGTGGGGAGGAGGTAGAAATGTCATTAAATTAGACTGTACGCGATTTTTGGGGGGGAGGGGAAACCTCAACCCTTGATTACAATTTATGATACACCCTGATTTTCAGGGACTCGTAACTTTTCTGTTTGAAATAGCCATCTGCTGAGATCTGGGAGGCAAGTGGTCAGTACAGATGTGGGATTTGTCTAACAGAAAATTTTGTAAATCACTTGAAGCAGCTTTTGAGTTTCATCATATAAAAATATCTAGGTAATCACTTTCAGCTGTATTCCTGACTTTGTATTTCTGGGGTGGGAATGTATGTGAAATCTTTGGCTCACGGAGATGTAGATTTGAAAAATATGGTCTTTTCATGACATAAGGCTATTGAGTAAGAAGCAAGGCATTAGCAGCACCGACTGATTCTTTCTTTGCTTTGAAACTCACTGGTTCTGAAACATAAGAATGGGAGATGTATGAAAAGAGCAGAGAGAAGACTGCGTGCTGTTTTTCATTGTGGCATCTTAATCCAGATGTTGAAATGAAAACGTTCATTTAAAAATGCATGGTTGACAATTTCATTTGTTACTCTCAGGTTGCAGAACTAAGTAGAGGAACTTTACTTTTTAAAGTAATCCGTGCACAGTTCTTCTCCAACAATGCATTCTTTTAGGAGCTGAACATGTAACAGCTTTACAAATGAAAGTGCAAAACAATGGAGTGTTTTTCTGTGTGATTTTTGAGAAGTACAACAGTGAACTTCAATTATAACTGAGGAATAAGCTATTCGCTATTTCCACATTGTGTGGATGACATCAAACCCAAAACACTCTCTAATTCTTGTTGTTGTTGATGCCGTTTTTCCAAATTATTTCTGAGTATGTTTTATACAGCATAGCAGTGGCCCTCCATACAATTCGCAGTTGTCTCTCATGCCAAGACCCTAATCCTTCAGTGATAACCCTGTAAGCGTTCACTGCTATCAGCAGATGGCAAGTCTAGGTGCTGTGTCCTGGTCCTGCAGTAGTTGCAAAAACATTGCTGGCATCCTTGGAGGTTGGATTTCCCCATACATCCAAACCATGGCCTGCCCGAGTGCTTTCCCTAGGGGAGAATTAGTATTTTAAATGTCTTGCTGGTGTGTCATCTGCTGTGGTGTTTATTGCATCCTTCAGTTGGTAATTGCCCATGTTTGAGGGCCTGCTCTGAAAATCCTTGGACATCTTTTCATTATCAAATCCTTCTGGCTCCATGGTGGGAAGAAGCAGTAGGAGCTTTTGCTGATCACACACAATTGGGTCTTGGACTGCGCTCTGCAAGTCCTGTCCCAAAAACTGATATCAGGTTTGCATTGCCTTTGGATGGTGGCTTCTTCAAGTGGTTTGATAACATTTTATTTTGAAATGCAGTAAGCTGTCTCCTTGTTTAATACTCAAAATGATCCTTCTGTACCATTGCCTATAGAGATTTCTTAGTACTGAGAAAGTTTGTGTGAAATTCATTGTGAGTTCATTGTTAGCAGGTACAGGTTTTGAGAGAGTCCAGGGGGGTTTGAAGTTGGAGTTTTTTGTTCCTTTCTCATGGACATACTTTTAATGTTTCAAAGCAGTGTATGGTATGGTAGGGTTAGCTCATGCTGCTGGGATAGGGTTTCACTTCTCCTGAATTGCATCTGGGTAGAGCTCTCTGTTTTGCATTCCTGTTTTTTTCAGCAACGCTCCCAGCATGGAAGTTGGGGTATGGTTTTAATCTAAGTCAAATCAGAAGATATTGCACTTCTTGGTGATCAGACCAGGAGGATTCTTGCCCCAGCCTCGTGCACCCTCTTCACCCACAAGCCAGATTCAACACAGTGATCGTCTGCTCCTTACTGCTAGTGTTTTGATGTGAAATGTAGGGATATAGGGAAACTGAGAGGGTGCGGGAGGCTGCAATACAGTGGGCTGAACTCTGAATTCAAGAAAACAAGTTTGAGCAGCGTTGGCCTGAGCATTTGCTTGGTGAGAAGCTCGCTGGTGTGCGTGGATTGCTTCCTCCTCCTCCTCCTTTCCCTCCCTGTTTTTTATCAGGGAAACAAGTTCCAAGCAAAATATTCCAAAGTGATATTTAATTACTCTTTAAAATGCAACTATTTGTCTTATCAGCCATGTGGATTTCTGTTTGCTGCTTTGATTTGACAGTTAGTAGTTTGTCATTTTTAAAAAGCTTACACACTCCAGGAATCTGTGATTTTTATGCTTTTGAAAGTAGAGATGTTGAATTAACTGCAGCTTTGAACTATTCATGGATAATTTCAGGCCCCCTGCTTTCAGCAAATAACAAGCTGACTCCTGAGCTTTAAGGCTGGGTTGAATACTGAATAATCACGACTTTATAGCTGTGTGTATTCTCTCAACTGGTTCCATGGCACATCACAGTGTAATGCACAATAGATTTGAAACATTTTTCTAGATGGATCACTTTGTGCTCATGCCATCTCCAGATAATAACAATTAGAAAAGGGGGGAGTAATGCCAACTTGGGGAGGGTGCTTGGATTCGTTACGACTTGGCCTTTGTGCACATTAATTCCCCTCTGTTCCCGGGGTAGGAGCCCAGGCTTGGGGCCAGGGAGTGCTCAGCTGAGGAGGGGGCTTTTCCCTGGCACTGTCTTGACATATGTCCCCAGGGCAGCTTCCTCTGTGCTGGCTGGAACCAATGCTTCTCTGCTGATGCTCTGTAGGTGACAAAACACAATTAGAGTTAAATCTGTAGGTTGTAAAGACAAGACATGGCCAGTGGAGAAACTGGGAGCAGGCTGAGTTGACAAGTAAGCAAATAGACATATTAAATTCTCTAGTGGGAAGGTAAATTATACAAGTATTTCAGATTACAGCATGAGCGTCTTGTGTGATAGCTGATAGCATTTTCATCATCTCAGTTTTCCAAAGAAAATGTAGTGTCTTATTGATTTGGCTTAGAGTACACACAGTTAATGGAAGGGTGGAACTAAAAAGATGCAGGAATTGTTTCTGCATACTCTCACGTCTGTCTTTCAACACCGCGAACAATTGCAACCAACAATTAATATGTAAAGAATTTGTGGTCTTTGGTGCGAGTGACTGACTGCTTCAGTTGCGTCAGGGCATTAGCTGAGCTTTTGCAATCTGATCAGCCCCCCGCTTGGAGCCCAGCAAGCCCCTCTGGCCTCAAAACAAAGCGATGGGAGCCCCCGATGAGGTACAGAGGAGCGCAGGGGTGCTGGCTCCCTGCCCGAGCAGGGAGGTGAGTGCTGGGCACAGAGCCTAAATGCTGGGGAGAGTCTGCTCCATAGAGGATGCACTTCAAATGATAGGTATTATCGCAACTGCTGAGCCCAGGAATGGCGCACGGGAGGGAGAGTGTCTTCAGTGTGGTCACAGGGAAGCAAGCCCAGGGCAGAGCAAACCTGGAAGCCAAAGGCTTGTAATGAGGAAGGCAGTGGGGCTACCTGGTGCTGCCGGGGCCAAGGCTCGACAGCCTGTTCAAGCAAAGTGCTGTAGCAGCAGGGTGGTGTGAGAGGTTGCCGTTTGTATTTTACACCCACGAAGATCTGCAGCAGTTGAAGCTGTCCTGGCCAGCCAAGGAGAGAAACTCCGGGGTCCTCCGGCAACATTTTGTCTGTGTCTGCAACTGTGGCTAAATCTAACCTGACTTTAAAATATTTTAATGGAGAAAAGGTGCAAAGGTGCTGATTTAAAGTGAATTTGCCAAGAGTTACCAGATTTTTATTTCACATCTGAAGCATAAAAGAATAGCTGGTGGCATCCTCAGATGCGAGTGGGGGCTCAGAGGGGCTGGCCCCCGGGGAGGGGGTGGCAGCAGGCGCAAAGGGTCAGATCCCGCTGGGAGGGATCTCTGCGAGGCTGGGCTTTGACAGCTGAGAAGGGAGCATTGTTTTATGTTTCAGTGCAAGGATTTAAGAATCTGGGTGAGAATTAGGTAATGTTTGCAGAAGAGAGTAGAAGGCAACTGAAACGAATTGCAACTGCGTGAGTGAGCCGGAGAGAGAAATTCTAGTTCTCCCTCGTTCCCAAGAGATTCCCACTGGAGAGATGAAGTCATAGCCATTACTTCATTAGTGTTAACTCGGGACGCTGACAAATGAGCCCTCTTGATTTGTGCCGGGTCGGTTGAAGAGAATACTGCCCCGGCTCTCGCCCCGTGCCTCAGCAGTTGCTGCCCTTGCCGTGGTGTTGGCAGAAGCGCACGCCAACTCCCCAGCCGCGCCAATTCAGGCAAGCGTTTTCTTTTGAACTGCCAGTGCTTCATCCTGCATGCCAGCTCCAAGTTGGCTTTTATAAATCCTGCTGTGCAGAAGGCAGCCGCTGAGGGATGGGCAGGCAAGTGAGTGCGAGCGGCAGCCTTGTACTCGCCAGAACCTCTCCATCAACGCCCGAGCCTGTGCCCAGCGTGGGGAGCGTTAATGGTACCCAATGGTCTGAGCCCCGCTTCCAGAGCAAACAGACGGGTGTAGGATCTCACCCTTGCAACTCACAGCATTGCTGAGGGAGTCCCTTTTGGAAAAAGTGTGAAATTTATTGTAATATGTGCTGAGGATCTTATGGCGGATCTGAGCTGCTAAATCCTCTAAACCTGAGCCCGCAACTTCATTGACAGGGCCTCTCACTTTGCTTTGCTCCAAGCTTATGGTTTCACTGCTCCAATATTTTTCCATACATGGAAGCATTCCTGCCCCAGCCTGGGCTAATCCTGACATGCCACTGCATCTGGATGTTAGCTCATTTCTCGCAGCTGACACTCTGCAAAGGCAGATGTCTGAACGTACTTTCGTTTAAATAGATTTAATTCAACCGGCAAAGCTCTTGCCCCATAGGTAAGCAGGGGAGAAAAAAATAAACGTGTTTTTCCATTTTATCAACCTTCCAGGGCTGTTAGGTGGATGAACTGGCCCCCAGTAATTGCCATGCTTTGGAAATGCATAGTATTGAAACTGCAGAGGGGTAACAAACCATGGTTTTGTGTTTGGCACAAGCCGAACCTGTCTCCTTGCTGTGGCTCGGTTGGTGGAGAGGAGCCCCCGACCGCCCGTCCTGTCCTGCTGGAGTGCACTCCTGGTCTCTCCCCTCTGCTCCGACATCTCTTCAAAGGCTCTGTGCTGTTTGGGACGTATTTAGTAGCTTGGTGAGGCTGGGACTGCTGTGCTCTTGCAACTGAGCTGAACGCCTCAGTCGTACGGGAGAAAGAGATGCTTGTGCTGGTGAGCTGCTCTTTGAGACGGGGGTCTGTTTATAATCCCTCCCTCACCAGGGTGAGCTGTAAGTTTTAATTAAATGTCTGTAAGGTGCTCTGCAATCCTCTGCTGAAAGGCCCTGTATAAGGCCAATGCCTTTGAATAAAAGCTAGAGACCTTTCCCGCCCGTCGGAAAAGAGTTGGAGCTAAAACAGTGAGACCCAAGCAGTTGAATCTGAGCAGATGTCGGTTCTTCCCCACTTTGATAGTTCAAAAGGATTATTCTGCCTCTCCCAAAAAAAGGAGAAGCACAGTGATTTTACTCGTATTGCCAGGGATCTCAGCTGCATCCCCTCCTGCTCGCTGCTAGTTAAAAGGTTGCACGCTGGGCTGGAGGTTTGCATGGGGTTTTGGTTGTGAGCTGCACTGTTGGGTTTGCAGTTCAGCATCCACTTGCCTGGCCCTTGCTGGGGGTCCAGGATATGCCATGGGTCCCTGTTTGTCCTCTCTTTGCTTGACTACTGCTGTTGTGTGCAGGAATAAGGCAACTTGAACTGAGCCGGGAGGAAGACAGCAAGGGTAAAACAGGTTTCAGATGAAGCAAGCTGTGTGATGGCGTGGGAAGACGACAATTTACCGGTTTGCTGTCGGAGCTGTGAAGCAGATGAAACCTCTTTTGTGTGACTGTTTCAGCCCGACAAGCAAGTGAGTCCAGGAGCCATTGGGGCCCATGGGGCCCCCAGCCCCCCTGTTTGTCCCTTCAAATACAGCCCAGGGTCTGGGCGACAGCAGCGCTATGGTCATTGTGCACGTGCTTGGGTCTGATGGGATTTCGGCATCAGACAGGTCACCAGGGCATTAGAGATGTTCTCCCCCCTGCCTCCCAAGTTTTTCTGACTACTGTTCTGTCACTCTCAGAGCAAATCGAAGGGCACCAGGCTACAAATCCTGCTTTGCAAGTACTGCCTGGGTGTTTAGCTTGCGGGAATGCACTTCTTTCATCAACTGATAGTGGTGTTTTAAGAGGGCAGGGAGCTACGCTTATTTCCTTCTGAGAGGTTGATGACTCTACAAGCTTATTTTTTAGGGTGCTCCCTTTTTAATTCAGGTTTGTGGCTATAGACAGAGGTTGTATCGCTGTTGCCTTACAGGCTGCTTATAATGAGCTCTTCCTTGTAATCTCTGTGCTTGGGAGCTTTGAAAATAGCTGCATGCATTAGGGAAGTCCTGCTGTCTTTGTCTAATGGGCAGGGAAGCTGAGGCGAGAGGGGTCTGGGACTGGATGAGTGACCAGAGCGGGGCTCTGCAGCCGACATGGGTGCTGGGACCAGGAAATCACGGCCCAGTCCCCTGGGAGCAGCCCCATCTCACCAGCCCCATGCCGCACATGAATTTGAGCCCCTGGTCGTGCTCTGCTTCCCTGACCGCTGCCACATCAGCCGCAGCCATTGCCCCCCGCTGCTGCTGCCGTCGTGCCGTGTGCTTCCAAAATCGGTTCGTTCCAGGGTTAGAAAAGACCCATTTTTGTGTCCTAAGCACTGGATTTCACAGATAGAGAAGGGGAAAGGTCTTAATGCCTGCAGCTTGATCGGCTAATCTGAAAGCATGGGAAGTTTTTCATAGGAAGATTTGCTGCCCAGCTTTCTCAATGCAAGTTTGCACAAATACATTTTATCCCTACAATGGATCTTAGCAGCTGGATGCCTCCCACCAAGATTACTGATATTTAGGTCTTTGATTTTGGTGGAGACACACAGCAATAAATTAAATGAGTAGTGGAGTTTCAGAGAGTAGTACAGATGGTGGGAAACTGAGGGCAGGGACTACTTAAGTGCTAACGTATGGCACAGCTTTGGTTCCTTTCTTTTTTTTTAAAGGAATGGAAAAAGCTGTGAGCTGCTGTACCAGCAGTTTTGCCTCCCCCTTGTCTTCAAAGACCTGCAGGCCACCTCTATTGCAATGCTTTCTTGATGGTCAAGAAAGGAGCGCTCTGTGCATGCTCCTGCCTGCTGGCACAGCGATGCCCTCTGTGCCTTTCTGTCCTTTTGTGAGCCTGATCCTGGCTTGCTGCGCGCTTGGGCACGTTCTGTCTGGTTTTCTGCTTTCCTGGCAAATGCTGGGAAAGCTGACTGTTGAATGAGATTTCTTGAATCTTTCTAAGTCTTTCACTTTTTTTCATCATTAGATCTGACCTGGTTTAGGTTTTGTTTAGCTGTGGGGATTCAAGTGGAACGATTTTATTCCTTTATCCACCTCCGTCTGCGTTAATTCACTGTGTCTCCGACTGACGGTTTAATTATTGTATGTGACAGGAGCATCCAGGGCCCCACTTGGCAGAAGGTGTTTATCTCTTAGGTGGTGCACAAAGTACATGTCTGCTGCCCTGGTCGCTCCTAGGACGGGTTTTTGCCTAGAGAGGCAGTTTTCAAGCCAGTTAATTGCCACGTTGTGAAGCAGAAGGGTAGGTGGCTGTCCCTGCCTTTCCCTGCGGGCACATCCCTGCCGGCTGTGTGGGGCCAGTGGCTCCTGAGGTGGAAAGATGGTGATGTGGTAGGTTCGGGAGAGCCTTTGAGGTTGGGAAGAGCTGTCTCACAGAGGGACAGAGTGTGGGAAGAGCAGGCAGAGGGATGAGGAGGGACAGATGGATAGATGGAGAGAGGCACAAGGACCAGGCTGGAGCAGGGAGCAGTGCCTTGCCTGGAAAGTCACTTTGCTCCAGACAGCCTGGCTTTGAATCGCAGGAAGGTTCCAGATTTTACTCCGTTTTAAAAATGAAACGCCCTGTGAGCCCTGCATGTTTTACGTTGCTTTTTGGCTTGAGCTGGCCGAGCGTCTGCCCTGTGTTGGGCCACATCCAGCGTCCTCTTTTTAATGTTCGTCTCCATGAGGATTTGCTGCAGTCTTCACAGCTGAAAAAGTGGAGTCGTCTGCATAAAACCCAGTAACTCTCTAGGTTAAGAGGCCACCAAATACTACCTCTGTCTGTGGCCATCCCTCTAATTATTAAAATAATAACCCCAGGCAGAGCTTAGAGCCCTGCTGGCGGCTCAGGGTCTGTTGTGCTGGGCCCTGTTCAGACAACCGCACAAGAAAGAGATGGTCCTTGCCCTACAGTTGGTTATCTAAGGAAGCGTTCCCCCTTGCACCATGGGGAGAGGGTGGGTGGGTGCCTCACAGGCAGTGACAGGCCAGGCTGGTGGAGATGGCTCCTGCCTTTTGGTCACAGAGGTTCGGGATCTGGAAGGGGAAGGCATGCGGAGACCTCCTCCATGGCTGTGCCCTATGTGAGGTGATGCATTTTGCATGGTTGCAAGCTTGCAGGGCTCTTCCCTGCCAGCGGCTGGTCCTTAGTTTTGTCCTTGTGGCTGCTTCTGCCCGGTGGCTTGGCAGGAGCCCTGGCCATGCTTGACTTCCCGGTGGCTGACACAGTTGCCCATCTCTTCTAAGCAGCAGCTGGAGGTCTGTCCAAGTGACATCAAGGTGTGCTACTGGCCTTCATGCTGAGATTTGAGAACTTTACCTCCTTTATGCAAAAGCATTTATTCGGGCCAAGCTCATGTAACTGGTATGTGCTAGGCTGCTCAGAGGAGAGAGGACCAAAGCAAACGGGCAGAAGTTTGTCATTTGGATTCGGTTGCTCTCCCAAACTGACTGACTAGGTTGGATCAGCAGGTTAAATTGGCTTTAAAACATGCTGAAAGCTTGAGGTTGGGCATCTGCCTGCCCAGTTACAGGGATGCCCATCGCCCTGATGTCAGTGCACAGAGTCCATGGCGCCTGCTTTCTGTCTTCACGATGCTGCCTTTTCTTCTCAGGGCTTGAAACTGGAGGCATGATTTACACCTGGCATGTGGCTGGGGGAGAATAAGTTGTATAAGAGCTGGTTACCTGCGGTGGCTGACATCTCTGGATGAGTGCACCTCCGGCTGCTTCCTCCCCTCGGCTCCCGAGAGCTGGGCAGGGATTATCCAGAACAAATCCTGTTACCCAGCTGCTTTCGTGGCAGAGACTTGCCAGGCACAGGCAGGTCCCTCCTTGCCCCAGCAACCCCTGCAGCAAAGGAGTTGCAGGACAGGAGTGCCCCACGGGACATAAATCACGTAGCTGTTTGCAGGTGACATCACAGGTGAAGATCGGGGATTTTTAGGGTTTCTTTGCCAGAGCGTGGCAGTGTTGATTGCCAGGCTTCTTAGTAGTGAAGAATTTGAAGTTGTGATTCATCCCTTAATCCACGTCTTATGTATGCAGTGGTAAAGCTAGGAAAATCTTTGTATGTATGAAGTGTTTCCTCTTAGGGAGCTGAGAAACCCTTAGGTGTAACAATTACTATTTTACCTAATTGGTATTGAAATACCAAACGCTTAGAACATGCCAGCTTGTGTCTGTTGTGGGGAAAACTCAATTGTCCAATAGAAATTTCTTTTTATCCTGCCACACTGAAGAGAAAATAAGGTCAAATCTATTGAAAAGAAAAATTCCTGACGTTTTTTTGTTACCTGCTCAAGCGGCTGTCCAGGCCTATGGAGGTGGCTCTTGGTGGGGAAAGTCATTTGTGAGAGGTGGCCCCCGGGAAGAAAGGTGGTTCTTTGCTGATGCTCAGACTTCTATTTAGTTCGGTCTTTTACTTTTTAATTACTCCAGCAATTAGCACTGTTACAGATTGTGTCTTGCCTTTGCTGTTCTGTGTGTGCTTCTCACATGGCTTTTGCTGGCCCTGAGGATAAACCAACCTTGTGCAAGAGCACATGCCAGCACTGAAGAGGCATCGGTGTGTGTGTAGGTGTATCATCATCCATGTGGGTGTTTGCTCCGAACCTCTGCAGCCGGTGAGACTGCTGTTTTCCTCCACTTGTTAAATAATTATCATCAGCCTCGCAGTAGTTGAAGACCGGACAGAGCCCAGTGGTGACACATGGGCTGTTGGTGCAGTGGGCTCATTGCAAGAGGGATGCTGAGAATGTGAACCTTGTAAAAAGAAATGAAACTCATTCTGTAGCTGAGTAAATTAGGCACTGTGCCACAGAGTTAGAAGAGGAAAACCCCTGCCTCACCTGAGCTTGGGCAATCACTTTTCTTGCCATTTTGTTTTGTTTTTCTCCACCATTACTAACAGCATTTGTTTCATTCAGAACTTCAAGCTATATGAACCAGTGTGTAATTCCCCTGGAGGGTACATCACACTGACACAGAGCTGCCAGACACCTGATTTCAGAGTTGGGAACTGCCATTTACTTACATATTTTCAGTGTTTCTTGTTTCCATTGGTGAAAGCACCTACCAACAGAGAAATGGATATTGATGGGAGCAGCGCCTGCTGCAGCACAGAGTCTGTTGCTCAGCTAATGGGGTGAAAGAACAGTCTCACTCCAGCTTCCCTGTTACGAGCCGCTGAAGAACACTGCAGGGTTTTTCCCCCCTTGCTTAACTAAATGTTACTAAAGAAAATAAGTTTAATCAAGTCCAGACCTTTTTGCAGGAATTGCCATGCTCTTCTCCCCGTGCTCTCCTTCCCCTCGGCAATGAGCAGAGGGCTGTGCGCTGGCTTGGCCAGCGCTCGCCTGTTGTGTTGGAAGAACCTTTTTTGCTTGGTGGATTCAATGATCCCTCAGCGGCTGTCCGAAGAAAAGAGCAAAATCCCAGTAGTCTGGCTGCCATCCCTCTGCTCTCCTGCCTGTCACAGCCCATCTGAGCTCGATTTCTGCTCAGATATGAGCTCTTTTTCATTCTGTTTACGCTTCACTTACCAAAAGAGGTTGGAGCCAGGTGATTTTTCTGCGGAGGATAAAATTTCATTGGAGAGAAGCAGAAGTTCGTGAAACAATCCATGGGATTAGAGTAGCATTTCAGCTCCTGCAGGATCTCCCCCCCTCCCTTCTTCAGTCTTATTTCTTTTCTTTGAAAGATGAAATTTCCATTGCTGTTGATGCCCTGCCAGGCACTCTAGCCCAGTTACTTTCCCTTGGATGCAGTTCAAGAAACCATCGTTCTTTTCTCTATTATTTGTTATCAGAGGGAGGGGAGTGCCTTCCCTGCACTGCCCTGATACCTTCAGCACTGGCAAGAGGAGATGGCCATGGCTACTCTTCAGACCCACCATGCTAGAAATGTGACTTAGAAAAGATTTTAATGGCAGGGAAGCTGAACCATTCGTGTCCTCAAGAAAATATACTTCAACACTTAAAAAAATGCAAACCAATGTCTTTTCAGGGTACCGGCAGAGGTCTCAGTTAAAGCGCTCCTCCACCAAGGCAGCAATCTGAAGGTGAAAGGCTCAGCTGCATGATGTGCTTTAGGTTTGTACATTTAGGCAGGAGTGGTCTAAGGACTTCTGAGAGCTTGATAATGTGACATTTTTATTTTAGTAAAGACTGCTGAAGTCAGAGGTTTTAACTAAAAAAAATCCTGGGGCAAGGGCAGCTTCAAAATTGGGGTGGTTTGGGGTCTGCCCAGGCTGGAGTCCACAGCAGGTCCTGCCTTTGCCAGCTGTTGTGCTCTGCTGGGTACCACAACACGGGATGCAGTTACCAAGGGGAACTACATGGGAGAGGAAACCCACCCTCCTCCTTCCCACGGCCATGCCCTCTGCTCAGGGCACAGTCTGCTTCCTCTGGCACTGGGGAAGTGTTACAGCTTTATCATATCTTCCTTGCTTTTAGGGTTTGGACTAACTCTTTCACAGAATCTTAGTGTATGGATTAAAAAAATAGGTAGTTAGGGACTAAAAAGAAAAAAAGAGAGAAATGTGTTCAGGAAGGAAAAGAAAGCCCAAGCATAGCTTTCTGTTGCTTGTAAGAGGAGCTGGCTACAGGACAGACCATTTTCTTATTGTTCCTCTATGTATGTCAGTGTGATATCTATATACACATCTTGGTGATGTGTATCATTTTAAGTAGACTGTGTTGGGTGAACTGGTGTGTGTCTGCTTTTTGTATGCCCACCTGATTTACCTGACCTCTCCTTATCCCCTGCCTTGCCTTGTCATAATGAAACTACAGCAGGTTTTAGGGTTGTTAGGGGAAACCCCACTTTCCTAGAGAGAATATAGAGGTTTGCTGGAATTTCAGAGAAAATGTATTAGCTTTACTGACAGGAGAACCGGCCGAGCAAGTTAGCAGTGGATTTGAGATGTTAGCTTTGTGGCTTTTGTCTACCAGAGCCTGAGCAGTATTTGATGTGCAGACATGTTTTCAGACATTTCTCATAGAGAAGGTGTTGGCAGGTCTGTTGTTAACACCCTTGCCTTTAGGCCAAACTATTGAAAATTCAAGTTCAGCTTGAATCTTATTTCAATGGCTTAGAAGGCTGGAATCTGATGGGCTGAAAAATCTCGTCCAACTCCAGCCCTTATTAGGAGCTTAATCTGAAGTGCAGCCAAAGCCAAATAAGGGGGAGGGAAAAAAAAAAGGCAGTAAAATGGAACAAGAAATGTGCATCCAATTTACAGTATTCCTCTGCAACCTTAATTCAGCCCCCTGTATGCATTACGATGCAGTTTCTAATTATGGGATCACATATGTTTTTTTTTCCATGGCACCCCTGCCCTCGCTGCTCAGGGAGGGCAGTCGAGGCGGCCCAGTGAAGGATGGGGTTGCATGTGTAGGACGTCCGCCCTGCATGGTGCAGGATTTGGAGGGAAGGGAGTAAGGCAAGTAATGGAAAAATAGCAAGGGTGAAGTGATGGTTAAGGAGACAGGATTCCTGCTCTGCTTCTGCCGCAGGGCTCGTGTATGGCGCCGGGTAAATTGCTTTTCATGCACAACAAGGGACTTGATTTCCTGGGTCCCCAGGCTGAGGGTTGAGTTGCAGAAGTGCTGAGTGCTCCTGCTGCAAATGATCTCATGGGAAGTTGTACGTCAAACATTTAAAATGCCGCTCAGTGCTATTTATTTTTTAAAAAGGGAGCTGTAGGCTGATTCTGGAACTGGATGCCCAGAGCTTCTCTGTACCTCTTTTCTTCGGCTATAAACTGGAGGTGTTGTGAACATAGTTCTCTAGGATTTTATGAAAATAAATCCACGATCGTTTGAGAAGTATCCCAGTCTGCAGTGGCAAGACGCCTTCATTTTTGCATTGGAGCAGCACATGAAAAGTGTGAAGTGAAAAGGGCTGAGTGTCGCGCACAAACAACCAGTCGAAAACCAAAACTGAATAATTCCCCACTTGTTGAGCATCTTCTATTCTTGGTGCTAACTGCGTCAGGGCTGTATGCACACGTGGTATGTGGCCATGCTGTAAAGACCCTGCGCAAGTGGACCAGATTAAAGCTACAGAGAAAACTTATTTCCAGCACATCCTAGCTTTTCAGGGCTTGGCAACTGTAATATTTTCTTAATGCAGCCCTTCAGATGTAATATGGTATAAATTACAGGACTGGGCAAGTAAGGAGTTGTGTGCAGAGGGTACCGGCATCAGTCTGTAGCAAACCTTAGAGGGAGGAGGTTGAATGGCTTGATCCTGAAGGTGGTAGTTCATTTGCATTTCTGACCTGTAGCAGAAAGTGGGAGGCTTTTGGATCATCCAGGAAGGACCTCATGTGTAGTTTAGGCTGCTAACACCAGATGTCTGCTTTTGGCTTATCTGAACGTGGGTTGCATTTGATCTTTAGGTTGGACCGCTGTTGTGTGTTGGAGCCTCACTTGCAAAATAGCTCTTGTGTCCATCGAAGAAAAGAGGTTAAGGAAGTTATTTTTTCTGTGGTTTTATGGAACTCTATACCGTCGTCTGTCTCTAAGGAAGATGTGACGCACAATGGCTTTGCAGCTATGCAGCTTGATGGAGAGGCGCATAGCTGCGGATGCTGTCACAGGGATGCTCCAGCAAGAGGTTTGCAAAGATGAGAGGCAGCTAGCATCCCTCTCCCTTCTCCAGAACCCTTTGGACTTTGTTCCAGCTTATCTCCTTCTCCTCAAAACATGGATTAGGAGCTGCAAAGCTCTCTGCAGAAGGAGCAGCGTGTTTCGTACCAGCCTGGAAAGAAGAGCCCCATCAGCCGTGCCGTTGGGAGGAAGGGCTGCGCTCAGCCATGCTCCTCCAGGGCTGTGCAAGGTTTTGAACACAGCTCACTTAATCAGCAGATGTTGTCAGGCATGCACAGGCAAAACCTTGCTCTAATTCACTAATTATAAAAATTCCTGGCAGAAGCTCTGTGTGAGTCAGCTACAAAAAAAATTACCTAGGAAAATGTAAGTTTATGGTATAAGGCTGACTTTAGCACACAAGAAGAAGGGAAGCCAGGGTTTTCTGTAAATCTAGTTGGTCATCCAGCTTTAGCCCACCATATCCTTATGTGGAGAGAGCAGCGATGGGAGAAGCAGAGTGGTGAAAGCCCAGGGGCTTGTCCCACACTCTCTGAAGCTGGTGGAATGGATGGAGAGTTTCCCTTCCACTGCCGCAGCAGAGCCGGTGCCCAGCCCAGGAGCTGGTGTGGCTCTGGTTTGTGAATCAGGGCAAGGCAGCCCCTTCCCTGCCAGCCCTGAGGATGGGAGAAGGGTGCTGCTGTCTGCTCGGGGTTCGCATTAGACTTTCACCTTGCTGCACACACCAACCAGCATGGGGAACCAAGGAAAACCTTGGATCTGGACAGGTCTTGAATTATCTGCAAAGGGTGTTCGCAGCACTGTCTCCTAGGGAAGCTGCCTTTTTTTTTCTTTATAAACGTTGGATTTTATTTTATTTTTGTTATAAAACCCACATAACTAATTTCCCTTGGAATCTTTTGCAGGCGTCTGCTCTGAGTGTGTTTTGGCCTCGCTGCCCAGTGCTGGTTTTGAATCCCAGTCCCAGTGGTGGGAAGTTTTTAGAATGAATGCCAGTTGTATTTTTTTAATAGAATCACAGTGTCCGCCTGTGGATTTTAAACAAATATCCTTGGCTTTATGTTTTGCCTGCAAGTAGCCAGTAACCAATGGCTATGTAGCCAACAACAGTGACTCGGCAAGGATGCAGCATTTCCCCTTTGTCAAAAATGACTTTGTATTTCTTTTTGTAACCTAGTGTGCACCTCCCCAACCCTGCTGCTGTGCCTGACTGTTCTGATCCACTGCAGCAGGCAGGATACGTGCCTTTGTGTGGGGATGTGGTGCAGGCTCCCAAGGGAGGTGTGTGGCAGCCTCATCAGTGAGTAATTTAAAATTACACCTGGGGAACATGGAGTAGGAAGCAATCCTGCCTGGTGCCTCTGGGAATGGATGCATCTTTACAGGGTTGACTTTTCAACTGGGCAAAATATATTTGCTTGCGCTTAGCACGTACTTGTGCTGAATTTTCTGCCTCTACTGGTTCCCTTTTCACTTTGGTACCTGGTTTTAAGATGTGGTTTCCGAAGCAGAAGATAATTTTTCAGGATGTAGCACTGTCCTTTTGATCCTGACCTTTCCTTTATTTCCTTTCCAGGATGTCTTTTGTAATACAACCTTATAGTGCTTCCTCTGCTGCCAGTCTCCCTCACCAACCTGCCAGCGCAGGTTTCTGGCAGGAAGGTGAGCATCTCTGCCCACTGCTGTGCCGCCAACGCATGCCCCACAGACGCTGGCATCCCTCCCTTCGACAAAACACTGAGCGCAGCTTCTCCAAACTGCCCTGTCTTGCCCAGAAGCAGCTGGGATCCAGGAAGGCTGTTTTCCCAGGAAAAAGCAGCTTTGCTGGGGTGGGCAACAGGGTGTGTTCAGCCCCTCAAAGCCAGACGTGCATGTTACGGTAACTCTGTTGTTCAGGTGCTTCTCAGCATTTCCGATATGAAAACTAGTTTCAGCAGCAGTAAGTTGTCGGCAAAGTTGCTGTTATTTGGGTTTGTGTTTTTTTTTTAATATACCATTCTCTGAGGAGCTTTTAAGAACATGCAACTCCCTGATGTCTCCAGTGGGGCAGTGATGACTGTAGCGCTCATCAGCTGTACTTTTTATAGTCCTTTTCCCTTTGGTCAGCAGTTTTTATAGTTCTTCTCCTTTCGATGTTGGTCACTGTCAGGAAAGAAGTTTGAAGCTGGTCTGATAGGTAATAATAGCTGAGAGATAATATAAAGTGTTAGTGAAGAAATGAAAAGTGAGCAGAAGAGTGTGCAGTGGTGGTACCAGCAGGACACCTGGTGCAAACAGTTAATTTTAGTATTGAGGAAGATCAGTATAAACATGCCTTTCACCTGGGATGGGAGAGGGAGGCAGAACTCCTGAAAACAGGTTTGTATATGCATGAAGCTTCTGTACCTGAAGAGCCATCTATATCCTAGAAGAGGTTTTTATTTATTCCTTGGAATCCGGAGTTTGGAGAGCACATGTTGGCCATGCAAACTCTCAGCTTTGCCATAAATCTGTGTTTTGGCAGTGCTTGTCCAAATGCCATATTATCCAAATAGGAATAGATAGGGGATTAAAGTAGAATCCTTTGCTATTTATAGACTCCCTTGGGGAATATGTTGTAATATTCTTCTGAATCAACTAAAGGTAACCACAATAACCCAATGCTGCACATGCTAAATCTTCCCTGTGGCCCTCCTGTAGACCTGCAGGGGAGGAAGGGGGGGTGAGGAGAGATATTTCAGCTTGCAGATCTGAAATAGCATTGTTAGGGCTTTAACGATCTGCCACCTGCTGATTCCCTGGGATTCAGAACAGAATCTGGGACATGTGCTTGTTTTTTTACAAATGGGCTGGACTTGGAGCTTTAAATCTCTCCTCTCCTAAGCAAGTGCAGACTTGGAAAGTATTAATTATTTTGTACTGTCTGTATCACCATCTTTCTGTAGAAGTAGCTAAGTCCTTCCCTCCTGCTTCGTAACTGTCTTTATAAACTGAGGTCCCGGGTATCCCTGGTGTGTCTGGGTGTCCCTGTTGGCGCAGGAGTGAAGGAGCGGGCTGGGTGCCAGTGTGCCAGACGGAGTCTGGAAGCATTCAGCAGAGCTGTTGGCTCAGACCGTCCTGACGCCCTTCAGTGAACTGAGCAGCAAGAACTTACCCAAGAAGGGCTTTTCTCTTCTTTTTGAAATTGTCAGTAATCCAAAGTGCCACATGTGTGTGCACAGAGTTTAACCTTTTGGTCTCCAGCTCTGCCCAGTGGAGAGAGGAGGTCCTCAACCCTCCTGGAAAAAACAAGAAAACCCAGTCCAGCTATGCTTGAGTTTTAGATTGCTGTATATTCGGGCACTGTAGAAGGGTCTGTGCAGGTGGACCTCTTCCCTTGGCTGCGTCCTGGCAAGCAGTACCGCAGAGGACCGGGCACCTGGACCTTCAGACACCCCTTTGTTTGCCCACCGCCTTGCAAAACCACATGTGTAGTTTATAACGTGCAGAGCAAATGGCATGAACTTCATAAATTGAAGACAAGCAAAGTTTTTGCGTAGGGGTGCAGCTTTACAGACCAGCTGGCTCTGGTTTGGTTTCTCCGGGCTTGGGAATTTCCTGGGTTTGGGTTTTTATTCCAGCTGCCCAGCCTCAAGCAGCCCCTGGGGCATGCATCTGCAAGGGGGCCAAGGTGCACTCTTTATCCGCTCTGTGCTGGGGGAGAGCAACGCAAAGACTGTGAAATGCTAGTTTCTCTTACAAAACTCCTGCTTTTTATTCAGGAGCAGCAGGTTTGCTCTTGGAGGGGGGAACGCACCTCGTTTCCCACATCTCCTTCACGCAGGTCTTAATGCAGCCCATTTTTGTATGTGCTCGCTGAGAAACAACAAAAATCAGGAGTGAGCGAATGGCCAGTGCTTGCTATCTCCTTTATGTGCCTGTTTAATTGGGTAATATGCATGGCCTTGCCTTTTTGTTTACCTTAGGGTTTGTTATGACAAAGAAGATGGATTTTTCCTGGCTCTTGCATGCACAGTATGTAAAACAACATGACGCAGTACATGGTCAGCACGTGAAGCCTCATGCGACCTTGGAACTCAGGCTGTTTTTCAATGTGCGCCACCGACATCCAACTCGATGCTCGGTGTCTGCGTTGCACCTCTGCGACCAGGAAGCATGTCTCTTCTCATGCTGGTAGCCCGTTGCGCTGTTTGCCAACACACAGGGGCTTGTCTCAGATTGCTTTTTCTGGAAATAGGGGTATTTGGGAGAAGAGATACCTTTGTAGTATCTCTGTCTTCACCTCTGGACCTGGTGAATTCTTGGAAACCATGGGGAGGGAGTCTGTCTGCATCTTCAGCTGTTTTTGCTCTCCCCTTTTAGTACAAACAAATTGCCCCTAATCTTGGGATGATTTTTGTACAGACTTTTCCTCGAGTCCTGGGTTTCTGAGCCCTTATTTCCCACATAGGGAATTTTATTTTTTTTTTCCCCCTGTGCATCCTAATTCCTGGGTGATTCCTGTAATTTATCAATGCTAACTTGTCAGCAGAGACTTGGAATAAAAGGCTTTGTAGTGTGCTGCTTAGCTGGCTGTATAAACATGAAAGTACCAGCTTTTTAACTATCTTGCTCACATGGGTTTCCTCTGCAAAGCTTTTGCCAAAACACTCCACTAGATAAAAGGGATGCTGAGAAAGTCCAGGTCAGGCAGAGATTGTCTGAGAAGGGTATAACATTGATCTTTGTTTTAGTTTTATTTCTTGTAACTTCTCAGAAAGAGCAAGGAATGAGGATGAATTGTTTTCATCTCTTGGTGGTCAGAGATTAAGATGGATGAGGCAGTGGGGTGCCTGGAAGAAGCTGTTAAGAGCCTGGCTGTGTCCCCCCTCTCTTGCATCTTGGATGAAGTTGGCTTCATGCTTCCTGCTTCCCAGGTGCCCTTCCCGACACTCCTCCTTAAATTTCTGAGCTGGTGAGTGATTGCCTTGAGTTTTCTGAGCTCTTTGAACTAGAATAAATGAGAAGGGCTCTGGGGATGAGGCCTCTCATCGTTCATTTGCCTTTCACCTCTGAGGTTTGCATCAAGTGTGGCATTAAACGCACAGAGTTTGGTGCCCCCTAGGTCACATCCTGCTGAGCCTGCCCGAGCTACTGGGTGTTTGCCGTAGCTGGCGCAGATCTGAAAAACCAAGAATTTTAGATCTGAGCGTCATCTCATAGAGTTATAAGAGTAAAGAAAGGACGAAGGAGGCTTTGGGTAAGACGCAGCGTGGTGTTTGGGTTCAGCCTCTGGGATTTCAGGGTCTTTGTTTGCCATTCTTTGTGCAGGTTTTCATGGAACAGGAATATATCTCATCTGAATCCCGGATTCAATGTGCAGTAAGAAGTTTCCGGGAAACTTTGGACAATATTCATCCTGTTTGGGGAGGGCACATAAGGGATGTACCACTGGGAAGTGAGATTTTTCAGGCTGGTGTCTGTGGGAGCAAAGGCACTGCGCTCAGGGTGGGGAATGTACTGCAGCATCGTCACGCTTTAGGTATTTAGTGAATTCTGTTTGTAAAACTGGAGTCAGTTCATGACAAAAAGTGCCTGCTTGGTTGAAAATGCGAGACTCTTGGGTAGGGGAAGCGGTTGTGTCAGAGCCCCAATATTTTGCCCTGTTCACAAGAAAAAAAGCCCTGTTTGAGGTAGGGCGGAAGGTTTTGCTGTTTGGCACCTGTGCGCAGTGTAATTAGGACTCACTTTACATGGCAGATGTGAAGTCGCTGTGCCCTGCCTTGGCAAGTCCTCCCTCTCCTGCATCTCCGGTCAGCCTCTCATGGATGATTGAGAGGTTCCTGGCACCCGTGTCCTTGCATAATGCTCTCTTAATGTTGTAATTTTGTTAATGAGTGTCTGAAGAAGGTGCTGGCTGGATCTTGGTGCCGGCGGGGATTGCCGGTCCCTTGTGTTCTGCTTTGAACGCTCAGGCACCGATGGGGAAGGAGTGTCGGAGAAATGCTCAGCTTTGCACCCGATGAACGGAGTTCCCTGGGGTGCTGCCATAGCTGGAGTTGAGTTCTCAAACACCAAGAGAATTCCCTTCAGAAGCACATCACTGCTATTTGCTGCTGCTGGTTGGCGTCCTTCATAGTGTCACTAAGAGGGGACAAAAGCTTGAAGAGGCTTCTTTACTCTCTCGGCTCTTTACCCCAAGCCAAAAGCTTCGGGGTAAGGAGGAGCTGGAGGGTGCAGGCAGGTCGGGCAGGACCCTGGGCGCTGGCCCTCCAGTGCGTGATGAGGCGGCTGCCTTCCTGCCTTTCCTGCCCTTTGATGTGCTTCGGGGTATGTAATGAGCATCTGCCCTCTAAGAGAAAACAGATTTGAGTTATAAAGTTGAAAAAAGAGGGAGCAATTTTCCTTAATCATTTTCACACAGATCCACAGGCGTTTCTGTAAGAGTGAGTAGCATCTGGTTCAAGGGCAGCCTTGGTTGCTTTGAGCTCTCCTGGAGCTTCTGCAGTCTCAGGCAGAGATTGATGTTCCAGATGCTGTTCCCAGCAATCGGATCAATGACATGCTTATTCAGACTTTTCATTTTGTTAAAGAAAAAAAGAAGGTAGATTGTACTTTTTAAGATCATCTGAAGTATCAAGGATCTGTGAGACTTCCCCCCCCCCCCCCCCCCCCGAGTAGGACACTGCAAATTATTTCCCTATTTACGAACACCACTCAGAAAGCAGAAGGAAGTGAGCTGCCTGCCTTGCTACCTTGGTATTCACCAATTCCTTCCCTCCAGCTTCTAGTCACTGCAAGAAATACAGGATTTTTAAAATTCCAAACACAAAGCATTCATTTCAGGAGAAAGGACTTAAATGCAGTAATGCCCCTGTGCCCTGCAAGCTGCACAGGCTGTCCTGGTGTGCGCTTTCTAGGCATCTCCAAACTTGTTTGTGTATGTGGGAAAATTACTGAGTGACAGGGAAAGTGCTGGAAAGCTTTGGGGACTTGATTTAAATCTGATGAAAATGCAAGGCTGCCGCCTGGTCTGCTTGTCAGCTGCTGGCACCCATCAAGGCAGCTGTGAAAATGGCTGCTGTGGGTTTGCTGCTATGGTGTGCCAAAACCAGGCTTGTTTTTTGCCCATTTCGATCTTTAGGGGCATCAATGCTGCCCACCTCTGAGAGCCTGGTGGTGGTCGGTTTGTTGTTTTGGAGGTGGAGAGGCTCTGGGAGAGACTGATGTCACTTGCCAAAGTCCCTGGATTTGACAGAAGCTGTGTGTCACTGCAGTGAACTCCATGAGAATGAGAGACCTTAACCACTGCACCAGCTCTCTTATCTGCCGCCTTGGCTGATGAGCTTTAATTACCAAGATCACAACTGCTGTGTTTTCCTTGGGATGCTATGGCTATTTTTGTCTCCCGGCATACCCTTTGGCTGTCCTGGAATGGGAGTTTCTGATGGCAATCTGCAAAAGCTCACCATGAGAAGCAACAGCATCTTGTCCATCTCAGGAAGAGTTTGGCTGGCTGCTGGGGTGGACCCTGAATCCCACACTTGGCTTTTGGTGGTGTGAGCATGCAGTGTCTGAGCAGACCTGCCGTCTTGGCCAGCGTAGATGTCACAGGTTAATTTTTGCCTGTTCAGGGTCTCCACACTGCATGAGATACAGACAAAAAATCCACAAAGCAAACTGGAATTAAGCTGCAGGTTTTGTTCTCATTAGTGTAAAATCATAAAATCTGGTGTTTCTGATGTCTCTAAGGAGAGAAGGAGAATTAACTCCTGGAGAATGTAACCGGAGGATACTTAAAAGGCAAATTGTTCGCATACTTTCTTTAAAATTTGCATGAGTGTAGTAAAAGGTCATCATAACTGCAGAGTCTCCTCCTCAGATCCTCTCCTGCCGGTGGCTGATTGCAAGAGCCTGTTGCTAAGTGTTCCTGGAAACGGAATAAAGATGAAGCAAGATAATTGAACAAGAAGGAGGGAGTGGGGGGGAGAAATGCTTGGAGCTCCTAGCTGAACCACAGGGCTGCCAAATGAGATGAGTATGTTGGAGTTTGACTCGGTGGCTGCATTTAATCAGTTCTGACCCAGCGGTGGGGAAGGGGTGACCAAGCCCAAAACTTTGTGGCAGATCCTTGGAAAAAGCCACTTGGACGCAAGTGGATGATTTGCTTGCGTTTCCCGTGGCTCATCCAACTCCAAACACGTTGCTTCCTGGCATTGAGGCTGGAGTGGGGATGGGAAGGCAGACTGTGCTCCCACAGTGCTTTGTGCTTTTTTTCTGGATAAAATCTCTGCTCCTGCAGCGTGTGTTTTGTTAGCCTGCGATCTTCTTCTGGACAGTCAGTAATCACGAAAGCCAACAGGATAAAACAAGAACACAAACAAATCCAGAGCTTGACTAAGGCTGAAAGCCTTCAACTCCAGATGACTTGAGAGGTATTTTCTGCCCATCTCAGGTCAGGCTCCCCTTTGAGGAAACAACTGATAGTTGTTTCATATGTTGCAGAATCGAATAAACCCCTGGTGTAGCTCCTTTTTATTGCTGAAAAGACAAGGAAGCAAAACTTCCTCCTTAACTTTGGTCTTTCTTTAGTTGAAGCTCTTGTAAAAACACCAGACTTTCTCGGTCTCCGTGGATCGATTTCCTGGAAACAGTTTTAATAACTGTTTCTGGAGTGATTTTTATCATCCCAGAGCATTTTACAAACTCTCAATATAGTAACGGCTGAAATACAACCACATCTGAGGAAGGTTGCTGCCAGTGCACAGCAGTCTTCGGTGTTTTATAAAAGAACACATGATCGGCTCTTCCTTTTGCACAGAATTTCCCTTATTCCCACCAAAAAGACGAGGTAGCACTCCCACCGTCCAGCCTTCTGCGTCACCTCCTGGTCCGCCGTCGACTCGAAGCCTGGGCGGCAGAGCAGGCGCCGGGCGTCCTCGCCTCGCTGAAGCCTGTGATTTCCGAGCCTCCCCCTCCAGCTGGGGCTGGCTGTCAGCGGAGGGAATTAATACTCCACATCTTATCTGACATTTTGAACGCCCCCGTGGGATTTGCGTTGTCATCTGTTCCTGGCAGCAACCTCTCGTTTTGCCGTGGCTGCCTTCGCGCTGTGCTCACGGCAGCAGGAGGGACGCCGTGCCCGAGGCTCGCTCACACCAGGGGACGGTCCTGCCTTCCCCATGCCATATTTCATCCGTGTGCTGACTCATGGGCTCTTGCCCCTTTGAGAAATAATATATTTTGTGACTTCCATCAGTCAAGTCAGGATGTAGCTAGAGCTTTTGACCTTGCCACTGATTTATCACTCCCTGTTCATGTTTTTAATTGGTTCGGCAGTTGCAAGACACACCGCTCAAGCCTTAAAATAAAGAGGGAGCCCCAGCCTGCTGTCTTGTTCTTCCCTGGTTGATGGCTCTGGAGCTGGGGCCCTCTCCCGTCTCAATGCTGGGTTTCACAGGACGGATTAGGTTCCCTCGCTTGCCCTGCACCTGGTCCACCATGTGTGTGTGTTGTAAACCCCACATCCCCTCAGCCCCGTCTGCCTGGCCCCCTCCGGGCTTGCCTGGAACTGGTTATCCCTCCCCATCCCTGCAGCTGGAAGTGGCTTTTGCAGTCATCTTCCTGCTCTGCCCCCGTGCCCAGCCCAAACCACGTCTCTGCTCCTACCCCCCAGGCTTCCCGATTTCCCTGTCCCTCTGCCTTCTCCTTGCAGCTAATGCCACCAGCTTTGCTGGAGCACAGCTCGATGGGAATGCCCCTCTGCAAAGATGCAGCTGAGTGGAGAAACAGCTTCTCCAACTTCCAGCCTGCTGGCTTGCGCTGCAGTTGAGATGTTAGTGCATCTGAGCCGTGGTCAGCTTTGTTCTGCTCTGTTTTTTTTAGTGTGTGCAGGTGATTAATTGCAAACATGGGACTCGGTGGCATTTTCCATTTTAGAGGTCAGTGGCTCGGTGTTGGGCGGGTTGATATTTCCAGCTTGTGCAGCCTTCCTGCAAAGGGGCTGAGTGTCAGTTTGGGGAGCAGGAGGAAGAGAAGGGCTCAACAGGAGTGAGTTTTCCAGGCAGCCTGACCCACTACATCCATCCTGCCTGTGTCACGAGTCAGTCTGATGGTCTTCCCCGCAGGGCACCCAGCGCCAGCTCAGGCCGCTGCAGCTCTGGGGCTCAGCTGTGCTTGTGAAGTGTGTTAAAAGGACGTGAAAGCCCTGAGAGCGTGTCATCATCGGTGGGTTTAGCCCAGAGCAGTTTTGGCAGTGGGATGTTTGCGCAGGATGGACTTTAATGGTTTCAGAGGAGAAATCTCCTGCAAGCACGGTGGCTGTGCTGGGTTGGTGTGGGCTGTAGGATCTCTTTCCAGCCCAAGAGCCGAGGAGGAGTGGGATAAATCTGAGCTGTCACTGGCAGGGATTGCTCTATCCAGCTGGAGCTTGGGAGCACCTGGGTCTGGTTAGCTCCCAGAGTATTTTGACCCGAGGGTGGTTACAGGGTGAATCCCTCGAGCTGTGCTGCCCTTCCGAGCTGTGAGCAGAGCCCATTGCCTGTCTTCCATGCAAAGCCTAGACCTGCCCTGGCAGCATGGGCTGTGATCAGGCATCAGGGCTGTGGTTATGGCCTTTCTAGCTCCACAGCTGTGTAACCTTTGCATGAAAATCCTCCATGGGTTGCAAACCAAGGAGTGCTGCCAAACCGAGATTCAACACCGTCAGCTCTGAGATGCTGAGAGGGATGTGGCTGTAGGGAGGGCCAGACCAACCAGTGCACCCTCTCCTGAGATCAACTGGAACAACTGGAAGAAAGTAGTTGCTTTTAAATAGTCTGAGCGTTTGCAGTGATGCAAGTGCTGTCTTGAGTGGAGGTTTTTGTAATGAAGTGTCAGTAGTGATGCTGTGGATGAGCTTTTGCATTTCAAAAGATGCTGCATAATGAGCAGGTTTCCCATCTAGTGGGTGCATCAGCAGCAGTGGGCACAAGAGGGTATTTGCAGATGTCTTGGTAGTTTTACAAGGATCTCCCATGTTGCTGGTCTGGGGGATGTCCTGGCTGGTATGTCCCAGGGAGGTCACTGCTTGCGAGGGTCCCAGCACTGCAGCATCCTGCAGCCCTCACTCCCCTAGGTGTGTTACAGTCCTAACAAATACTCCATTGTTTTCTTGCATTTTGTTCATCTGATTGTGTAAGGTTCCTTTTTGGATTAATGCTGAAAACAAAACAGAAACCACACTAATACCTTATTGTGTGCATTAAACAAAACAAAACAAAATATCCCAATTTCCCTGCAGATTTAAAAGGCTTTTGTGTTTGGTGGGAACTCTGTCTAAACTCGGGGCTTTTCAGAAGTGGTTGTTTCCTAATGATCCTGGATTGCAGGGTGTTTGACCTCGAGATTACTACCAGCGCTCGATGCCGGCTGCCTGCGAGCGAACGGTAGCAGCAAAAGCAAAGGCAGTGTGTAGGAAACCCAGGCTATAATGCACGGTGGTTCTGGCAGCCATCCCGCTTCCAATGACAGATGAGACTTGGGACCAAGAGAGACCCTGAACTTCAATTCAACGTCCCAGACTGCCACCCCACCCCTTGCCTTTCCTATAAACAGATGGAAAAATAGCTCTTCCCCATAGAGAGAGAGAAACTATTATTTTTTCTTATTACCTTTGTGTTTACATAGCTGTTTCTTACTCGGTGCTAGTCATTTGGGGGCGTAATTTATAGGGGCCATGTATGATACACTTCTACATGTGTCTTAAATTTTTCCCACAAACACTTTAACTCCCTCCGTCCTCACTGCTTTTTATGTGTTTGTCTTGGTGTCTTTCTTACCTACCAGGAAAACGTGAAAAAATGCCAGTGAAAACAGGTAACAGAAGGCAGGTTCAAGGTACTGGCAGACCCCCTGGGTTCTGCACCCATCTTTGTGCAAGCCCTGTGCCTCCATTCTCCTGGGGGTAAAGGGAGTGTGCTTGGCCCAAGGCAGAACTGCAGGGAGAAAAATTGTTATGAAATATCTTGAGATGCTCACATGCAAGCCTCCTTTTAAGAGGTGTAAAGCAAGGCATGCACATGGAGGAAAAAAAAATTCCTTGGAAATGCACAGAGGTATATTTCCTAGTTGCTGTGGTTTAACCCCAGCCAGCGACTAAGCACCATGCAGCCACTCGCTAGGTATGATAGCGCATCCTTAAATTCTGCATTGTCTTCAGACTGTTGAATACAATTTGAGGAACACCTGGGAAAAAAGCGGTTTATAAAAGACATCCTGGTAGTGTTGATAGACCAGTCTCTCTTGGAGCATCCTCTCTGCATGATTTGCTGCCTACGTTGTTATCTGTACGTTTAGACAAATGCTACTTCTCCCTGATCCTGGGATCAAATGGAGCTACCAGCCCAGCATCTCTTTGAAACTTGCACATGTAAAACAACCAGGCGACCTCCTGTGTCTGCTCTGGGCCCTGGGGCTTTGCTCTCCATAGATCATGTTAACTGCTCTTCAGTTCTGCTCAAATTAAATGTTTTCCTATCAGATGTGGGCTGCAAAGGATCCAGCCTGTCAGCCTGCATGAGCGTCAGGAGGAGAGGAGGCAGCTTGTGCTCTGAGCCGGGCACGCGTGCCAGCCATATGCTGCTTAGCCCTCAAATAAAATGCTCAGCTCACAGTCAGTTGGATGGCTTAGCCTGGGAAATTGCAAAGACCAATGGTGCCAGCACTGGGCAACCAGGGCGGTAAGAGGAGGAAAATGGGAGGAAGCGAGGGGGCTGGGATGGAGCTTGGGCTGGCCCAGGTCCCTCACCCCGGGGCTTTGGCTGCAGAGTTCCTCAAGGGAACAAAGAGTAGCCCTCCGCTGACAGCCACCTTGCCAGAAAACCCCGCAGAGAGGATTTCCTTCCGCTTCGGCTCCAGAGCTTTTGCTGTTGTGTTTCATAGTTGGGAAGAACAAAAGCCCGGGATTGCAAGCTGGCTCCTGCCAGGGTCTCCCCTGCCCCCCTGCCAGCTGTGGGGCAACGTGGGCAGCCGCAAGCTGGACCGTGCAGTGCCAGTCTCCCATGATGGAGCCACAGCAAGGAGAGGATGGAGGTGACAAACAGGACTTTTCATTTGATTTTTCTTTTATTTTTTGCTTGCACTGACTCATATTGCTGGAACTTGACTGGTGGGGGGAGCACCCACAGCAGGCGTTGCCGGGCTAAGTGCTGGGGGAGACTGGTCCTAAGGCTGGTTTTAACTGGGCTTACTCCCATCGTAGACAGCGTGGGGGCAGAGGGAAATGATAATGTGGTGGCCTGGCTGCCCACTGGTCTGTATGCACCAGCAGCCCTGGTGCCCTGCCCTGACAGTCTCAGCCGTTCACATCAATCTTGTTTATTGCAATTCCAAATCCTCCCTCCTCAGCTCATTAACGTTCACAGAGCAGACCTCTCTCTCACCATTGTATTTTGTAATTAGATTTTGATTTGCTTTCAGAGAGAAAGAGCAGCACAATAGACATTAATTTATCCCAAGCCTCTCCCAGTCTCCTCTGTGTCACAAGGTCAGACCTCGGCATACACCATCTGCCCTTGATGCCTCCCCCAGCTATTCGGCTGCGTGTTGTTCCTGCACCACGTCCCCCTTCTGCTAAGGGGGTTCCCTTATGCGCGGAGGGAAAGGAGCAGCGAGGGAGGGCTGGAAGAGGAGCCTTTGCCCGAGCTGAGTTTGAATCGCAGGGACAGGCGTGAACTGGATTTAAATCGATGGGGCAAGGGAGCAGCCTGTTGTTCTGCAGCCCTGTGCCTGCTCTCTGCAGAGCCTGGGTGGCCCCTGGTGCTTGTAAACCCTTTAAGGCACGATGTAAAAGCTGCAATTTAACATTGCGAGTGAGCAAGGACAGAGGGGTCCCCTGCCGCGCCGGACCGTGGGAGCGGAGCTGTGGGGACGGCCGGGGCTGTCTCACCAGCCCAGAGCCGGTCTGTGGGGCAGAGCTGGAGGCAGAGGTGGGCAATGGGCTTTGCTGGTCCCCGCAGCCGTGGACCAAGGGCGCTTTTCCACCTGAGCACTGCTTGTGTGTTCCTCAGACAGACTTCATGTTTCAGCCTACGGCTCTGGAACGAGAGACTAGCAAGAGCTGAGCTTGTGTCTGTAATGGGAACCCCGCTGCGCTCTCGCATGAGCACTCATGGGGCTGTTGGAAACCGGGATCTTTCCAACGCCTCACCGGAGGAATTGCCCAGACCCTGGGGGTGTTTCCTCCAAGGATAGATTTCTAGAAGGAAAGTGGCTTTGCATTTCATTTAGCAGAAAGCAGTGGCTGTCCACATTGTGAACATGTTCATTATGGCTGAGGAATCTGCTTTTGGGTTTTTAAACCAGCTTTGTCTGGCTGTCGTTGGTCAGCGTGGAAGCCTGAGTTGCAAGATGAGCAGAGGCAGCATCTACCCTGCTGCTGGCAAGGGCAGGTGCCCCTGAAACCTCTGTGTCTCCCAGGCAGAGGCAGCTCTGTATCCTATGGAAGATGGAGGCGTGAGAGCTTTTATGGTCCAGGTTCACACAACAGTGGAGAAATGCAGCCCCCAACGAGGGCGGGAGGACCACTTTCCCACCAGCCAGGGCTCATTTCACTGAAAGCAGTTGTGTTTTATCTTTGCCAGCATTAACTGCTGCAGCTCAGGATTTATGTTAGTAAGTGAATGTGACCAAGGCTGATAAATCAATCAGCACAACCAAAAATAGCACCCAGCAGCTGTTGGAAGCAGGGGATCCCTTCCCCACCAGTACATGTAGAGCAGGAGGGGATTTCATCTGCCCCGGCCGGGTGCCAGCCCTGCGCAGAAACAGCCATGGGCTGCTGGGGAGACCTCTTGTCTGACACCTTTATCTGGAAAAATTACTGTGGCTGTCTGCAAACTTCTCTCCAACGTGCGTCTTGGCCAGGCATTTCCCAGTCACAAGGGTGGGGGAAATAGCTGAGCTAGCTGCCAGTGTGGAGAGCAGCTTTGCGACTGATGCTGAGTGTTGCTGCGTGGGCTGACGTCTTGGGATCACCTCAGACCTCAAATAATAAGTGATCGTTTTAAAGCCTTTCACAGCTGGTCATGGATGGAGTCAGAGGGAGCCCAGGGCTGTGGTTTCCAGGTCTTCCAGGACGTCGTGGTGATGGTTTGTGTAGGGATAAGGTTACCGGAGGAATCTGGTGACTCTGTTTTTTCCACTGGACTGCTGTACTTAACCACCTGCACAGGAGCCAGAGAGGTTTCTGTAAAGCTGCTCAGCCTGTAGGGTATCTTGCAAGGGGATGTATTTCCTCTCTCCTTCTCCGGTGAGCATCCTGGGGTATTGCATTTAGCAGGCGTGTAGCCTGAACCAGGAGCGAAGGGCACTCCGAGAGAATCAGCTGCTTTCAGGCTGAATAGTCCGTAGATTATTTCCACATCTGTGTTAGCTTTGGCTTGATCCCACAGATTTGCAACAGCTGTTGGGAAGCAGAGCAGAGATCCCCTCTTTAAATGGATGATCAAATCCTCAGAGTGTGGAGTATGTTATTTCTATGTCATCCTCTTCATGGCAGGAAAAACAGCTTTTAAAAGTTGCTGAGGCAGCACTCGGCCCTGCTGCCTGAGCTATCATCCCATCATCCTGCGGTTTCAGAGCAAGTCATAATTTGCTTTCTGTATCCCACGCCCAGCCCGACACAGGATCCCTTGCGAGGTGTGCAGTTGTGCAGGTACTTGTACAAGGGATGCCTTTTTCTCCTGGGCTCCCCTTTCTGCCTGGAACACAACCAGCGGCTGTACACCAAGCAGGACCGAGGAGGATCTTGTCTCCTTGCTTAGAACCTGCACACGTGCAAACTCTCGGCATTTTACCCTGAGAAAAACTAACCGGTGCAATAGTTTGCCACAAGACGAGTTAGGTCATCCTGGTATTCAGAGGCTTTAGGTGGAGATTGGATGTCTTTGCTGGAAGCTGCAGTTCAGCTGCAGAATAGTGGCATGGTGTGGGAATCCCATAGTGAGCTATCTTATCCAAAAAGCCCAGCTAAAATGAACCAGCCCACTTCCTATCAAGCTCTTCTCTTTCAGGTCAGACCTGCAGTAAAAGGAGCCATCAGGCTTCCTTCAGAAGTGTCTGACAGGCTTCGGAAAGCTGAGTCTGGCTGAAGAGGGTCAGGGTGGTGGGAACAGTGGTAGATTCTGGCACTTGTCCCACAGCGCATGCGTTTCTCATTCCCCATCAGCTTTCGTACCGCACAGGAGGTTCACCAAATCAAACTGCTCCCACTTGAAACAGCTACATTCGTGTACTTTCCGATACAGACAGCAAAATTAATATGGTTAGTGCGTTGAGACCACTAATTTCCAATTCAAGCCTTTTATAACTGGGCTTAAAATGGCAACCCAGTTCCAGTCGTCTGCGTGCAATTCTCATGTTTGTTCATTGGTGTCATATGATGGGCTTCAACGATAACCCCGGCAGCAAATATATTGCAAATAGTAAGCGCTGCTCAGCGTGTATGAAGCTCTGAAACATTTGGCATGACGTGGGATGGTGGGTTGTGGTGTCTGGGAGCTGCGGCTTTTGCACAGAGGCAAGGTAAATAAAACCTTGCAGTTTTGATTGCTTTTTCTTGTTCGCCCAAGGTGTGACTGAGCGCGACATGATGTTCATTGGGTTCAAGCCTCAGAGCCCGGTGATGGATGTGCTCCCCCAGCAGCAGCAGATGTCACCTTGACCTTTTTTGATGCTTTTTGACCCTTTCGACAGACACCTAGCTTCATGCTTGCTTGAGGCGTTCTCCTATGGACCCTCAATTATGAATTAGAAGTGGCAACCCTCCATTTCATGGGGCAGAGTATCTGGATTGCAGATTACCCATACCGCAGATGTCTGGGCAGCCAAGACCAGTCTGCAGTTTGGGCCTAATGTGGCCTGATGGCTTACACATCTCGAGAAGACCCAGGGCCGGTTGTTGGCGAGAGCTGCCCTGTCTGCTGGACCCCGTAGACTGCCTGGCGCCAGCCGTGCATCGCTCACTCCAGTGCTTTCAGCAAGAGCGGGTTTGGTTTGGTCTTATTGCCTTATCTGGGGTGTCCTAGCCTCGTCCCCCTGAGCACAGTGAGCTGATGCAGCCTCCTGGCTCTGAAGCACAGACCCTGCTGCTTCCACAGCCAAGCAAAACTGTCACGACCCGCCGTAGTGCCCCAAGGGAGCTGCTGCCCATATACAAAGGGCTTGGCAAAATGAAGTGTAATGTAAGCAACTGTTTAAAGAGAACGATCCAATTGCTAGTTGTAATTTCCTCATTGTTTGTAACACCCTCTTAAATGCTTGTGATCCTTATAAAAAGCTTTTCCCCACCCTTTAAACTTCACAGAAGTGGATTTTACCTTCTGTGGTTTGAACGCCCTCATTGTGAGGGGGCTGGTTTGCATTTAGTGTGATTTCTTTTTTCTTTTCATGCCCAAGGCCATTTGGTTTGTGAATTGGCATTGTGAATGAGTGGCTTGGCCCAAGAAATATGTCTATTGGAAATCGAAGGCTGGTGGGCAGGACACAAAATCTTGCCTCTCTCTAGGTCCTAGTAGGTGGAGGTTAATGAAGTCTTCCTAGATCAGTGGTAACACTTTCATTCAGACCCAAGAGTGTTTTGCTAACACCCCCTTGCAAGCAGGCTGACTCATGTCACTCATCCAGATATATCTTCTAAAAAAAGGTGCTGGAAGAAATCTGTAATACAGTGACATTAAAACCTGAATGTGGATGCGACTTTCTCCCGCAGCTAGATCTCTGGTGAGATTTGCACGCTGCATCCCATTCCTGCCCTCGTTGCCTGGTTCCCCAGATCATTCCCATCTCAGGGAAACAGGCTTGCCTCTATTTGGAAATTGGGGATGGTCATCCACAGAGCAGTGGCCTCTTTCCAGGGGGAACACCTGGGTCCAGTTTCCACATGAGATACCAATGGAAGCAGCAGCACGACGTGGGAGGGTTTCTCTGGCTCTCGTGCTCAAACCCTCACTGGGACTGGGTGGGATTCTCTGTGCCCTCCTGCCCTTCTCCTGTTTCTGGGTTTTATTCTCCAAACCCTAAGCGAGTTGTAAACACCCAGGGCCTGAAGGGCTTTGCAGAGCAGAGCTTAGGGGAAGGTGGTGATTCATTTCCTTCCCCTCTGGCTCTCTGCTAGGGTTTGGCTCTTGTTTAAGAGTTTGATAATTCACCGCTGGGCTGTTTAGGTTGAAATGCTTGGAGAAATGCAAGTAAACGCAGTGATTGTAGCAGCTCCCCCATGCATGGTGGGGAGATGGGCTCCTCTGGCCGCAGCCAGCCCACACCTGCAGGCTGGGCCGTGCCAGCAGCTGTCGTCGTGTCATTTCTCCCCGTCCCTGTGAGCTTCTGTATGTGGGTTAAGCTTCAAATTATCCTGTGCCAGAAGCATATGCTGAGAAATGTCAACCCAGGACCGTGTGACACCCTGTGCGCTCGGTCACCGGTGTTGTGTGGAGCTGAGCTTGCTGCAAAACATAATGACCGGCAAACAGCAACATCTAGAATGGGATGCCCAAAACATGGCCATCGCAGCCTGCATGGCTTCTGCCTGTAGCTGGCGGGGACTGCTGCGAGACTGGCAGTGCAGGATAGATGAGCCGGGCTGTGTGGCCCCCAGGCTGATGTCAAACCCGTTAATCAGCTCCTGGGAACAAACCTGGGAAGTCCCACTTGCAGAAGAATCGTGTTTCTGTGTGTTGGCCTTGTTTTCAGTGTGGCTGTGTCTTGGCAGGGGTTGCTTGTTTGTTTAAATGAACATTGAAATGGGAGGGGAGGAAACAGCCGGGGAAGCGTTACAAATTGCTTCAGAGTAGTGGCATTAAAAGTATTTGTGCTTACCGTGTCTTCTAAACAAAGACCTCGAAGTATGGTAAATATTATCCCCATTTTACTTGCAAAGAGGCAAATGCAGCAGGAGGAGAAACTTCACCTGCCTTCACAGGCAAGCCTGCAGCAGGTGTGACCCAAACGGTGGTCTCACCTGTGATGCCGAGGGGATGGTGTTGATGGTGCGGGTCTCTGTGGACGCTGGAGGTCCAGGCTGGCCCAGCAGCTCTGGAGAGATGTCCTCACGTGCCTTCACACACATTGCTGAAGCACCAGCTCTGTTTCTTTGCTTAGCTCTGACCTCTGGTCTGAAAGATGCTTATGGTCCAAAATCTTCCTCTTCATGCTGCCAAGTTTACCTTTCTTCTCTCCTCTCTCAATCTCTTTTACAGCTGAAGCTGTGGAACAAGTACAGAGTCTCCAACATTCCTTCCCTGATATTTATCGATGCCTCCACTGGGAAGGTGGTTTGCAGGAACGGCCTCCTGGTAATCCGAGATGACCCAGAAGGTAAGGCCTGGGGTTCCCCGTGCCATAGAAACATGGGCACACAGCTGGCTTTTCATTTCAGTTCATTTGAATTGCCTTGGGGGGCGTGGGGAAGGAAACAAACAACTGTTGTCATACTTAACTAATCAAGGCACTGTATTATCTTCAGCACAAATTTTTCTGCATCATTCCTGCCAGATCTTGTGTTTTGGTTTTGCTTGTTGAAAAGAACAAAGATTTCCCCTTCAGGATTTTTGTCTGAAGTGCTAATGAGGAAAAAGTTAGACTAACTGAAACATTACGTTTGGATTTTTCCCTGATGGAGGCATACGGACAGACAGACTGAGGGCCCAAACTTCCCATACCTCAGGAGCAGAGTCCTTCCAAAATACTGTGTGGGACTTTATCACTGACATCACACTCTTTTAGGATAATGAATTGCCCATTATTTAGAAATGCAACAGAAAAGTGCTACCCTCTGTTTCTGAGGTTTACTGTGCTGGGGATTGATGTTAAATCCATCTTCTTCCAATTTGTAAAACCAAAATGAGCAAAATGTGTGCCCTTACTCATAGGCTCTGCAGACCCATCATGCAACTGCTGTAGGCTGTCCATGCACACATATTACTGGCTCGTCATTTCTTCATGCAGTAGATACTGAGTGCGGTGACTGAGTCTTTAATTCAGGTGGCAGGAACTGTGCAGCAAGTACACGTTGTGGCCTGAGCCATCTGTGATGTTTCCTCCTCTCTGGCTGAATACATAGATTGATTGCTCTGGGAGCTGGCAGCAGATGATTCAGAGCATGTGTTTTTGTGTACGCACACATGCTTGCTTTGGGGTTCAGAGGGTTAGCGTAAGTTTAGTTTATATATAGGTTTTTTATATATATGTTTGTGTATATATATAAACCCCCTATCTTTTACATATATATATACACATATAAGGTTTTATAAATAAATAAGTATATGTATATATATATAAAAATATACGGTTAGTATCAGTATAAGGCAAATAGTCTGACTACATTCCTGAGCACATACCACCTTGCCCTCTGTTGTTAAAATAAACGCTGTTGATAAGGAAAAGATACCTCATCAGGCACAAAACCAGAGCAGGCTTCATCAAGCTGAAGGTGCTGCGACTCAAGCGAGGGTGCAGCCTGCCTGGAGAAAAAGAGGTGGCCCTGGTTCCAGTGCGGAGCTTGGCTTCCTCGGCTCCTGCATATCTTTGCAGAAGAGAAGGTGGGATGGGTTTTTCTGGTGGAAGTTTTTGAAACTGTAAATGCTGTATGTGCATCTTGCTGTTTTGTGTCTTCTTTCTGTCCCCATCCCGATCCCTCCAGGTCTGGAGTTCCCCTGGGGGCCAAAACCCTTTAGTGAAGTTGTTGCTGGGCCTCTGCTAAGGAACAACGGCCAGACACTAGACAGCAATGCCCTGGAGGGCTCGCACGTTGGGGTCTATTTCTCTGCACACTGGGTGAGTAGTAGATGCTTTGCAGAGCATCTACTCACTGCAAAGCAGTGAGCTTGGGGGTGCTCTGGGGTTCCCTCTGTGGCTCTTGCTGCAGAGCTCTGAGGGAGAGTAAAGACCTTGGACTGTCTGGTGTTGAGGCAGTTGAGATGCTCCAGTCATTCTGGAAGAAGCTGCAGCATTGCAGTGGCCTGTCATCCTCAGCTGGCCCTTTAGAAGGGAAAGAATAGTGAGATTTAAAATATTCAAGCTGTTTTGTTGGCAACTTATGGGCCATAAGCCCCAGCCACATTCAGGGCTGCTGCCCAGCACTCCAGCAAAGATGAGGTCACATCTGTCTTTTCATGGTCACTAGGTCATCTGGACCTGCTGGGTGTGGGTCTGCCCCTGTAGAGGAGACGATGTCCTTATGCATGTGTTGTGTTTTGCAGTGCCCGCCGTGCCGAAGCCTCACAAGGGTCCTGGTGGAGTCCTACCGGAAGATCAAGGAGGCAGGCCAGAAGTTTGAAATACTCTTCGTTAGTGCAGACAGGTAAGGAAGCGCTAACACGGTCTGCAGGCAGAGATGGCTGCCCCCAAGCTGGGAAGCTCTGAGCATTACAGATTTGATTTGAGGAGGAAATTTGATTTGGGGTAGAGCAGGTTGGCTCTGGTATCAGAAAGGCTGCCCCGAATCCTTTGCCCTCTGCCCACTGGCAAAGTGCGAAGGGGGGTTAGTGAGGGCAGTGATGGGCTGAGAGCAGGCTCTGTCCATGGAGCAGCTCTGTGTTTCACTTTGTGGCTTGTGGGTCTGAGGTTTTAAAGATATTTGAGCTGCTGCTGTTGCCAGGGGTTGGCATTCAGATGCCCCAGCGAGTTTGAAACGTTGGGAAAAAAATGCACCGTGGATGCCTTCTTGAGGGACTGGCGACATGAAATATGTCCTTCCTGGGTTGTGTCTGCTAGCAGCCCTTACTGATGGGCTTTGGTGGAAGGGGTGAAGGGCTTTGCAGGCCAGTTTTTTAATGAGAAGAAGAGGAAGGAACCTGGCAGGCAGAGAGGCTGCACTCTGGATCCCATGCCCTGTTCCCTTTGCACAGGTCAGAGGACTCCTTCAAGCAATATTTCAGCGAGATGCCCTGGGTAGCTGTGCCATACGCCGATGAGGCCAGACGGTCACGCCTGAATCGCCTCTATGGCATACAAGGTAGGAAAGGCCACACTGATGCACAGCTCTCCTTTCTGCTCCTTTTGTGGAATATTTGTAATGTCTCCTCTTGTTTAACTAAAACAAGAAAACAGCAAAGCAAAGCACAGTGCCCCAGGCAGAGCCGCTTCATGTTTCTGCTCTCCACAAACTCACATTCCTACCACCTGCCAGGCAGGCTGTTAGTTGAAACAGGACTTCCATAAACAACCTAATTCTTCCTGGAAACTTGGAAGCTGTTTTTGGCTTGGATGTTTTTTGCCTAATTACTGATTTATTTATTTTGCTTTTTCTTGAAGGTTTAAATTTCATTTTCTTGCTGTTTTATGTAACGCAAAGGCAGGCCATCGTTCTCTGCAGAGGCTGGGGAAGATGGCATCTGGTTTATGTTAGTGACATGAATTACAGAAGAGTGCATGTTTGATGTAAACCATGGCTTTGCTTTTACTGTACATGCCAGTGCCAGAATTCCAGCAGCCCTGGCTGCTCGGAGGGGCAGGGGAGAGACTCGGTCTGTCTGGGTGGCTTTAAAGAGTCACGAAGACAATAAAAGCTCACAGCAGCCCTCCTGGGGACTGGCACCTCGTTCCTGCAGGGGACAAACTGCAGCATAGAGACGTGCAAGGTGACTAGCTCGCAAGGAGGTCTTCTGTATGTACATGTAGTTTCTCCCTGTGGTCAAAGGGTCTTGCTTTCTTATCCATTTCCATGCAGCATCGGTGAGGTGGGCACAGGCTGGCAGAGGGTTAATGCAATCTGCAGGGGAGGAGGAGGAGTGTTGTCAAAGGTGGCCAAGGGCCTGGGGAAAGTGGCAGGAGAAATAATCCCTCCTTGGGGTCCTCTCTGAACACTCCTCCTGGGGTGGAACTCAGGTGCTGTCGCTCAGCTCTGTTCCCTGACCTTAAACCAAGAATAACCATTTGCCTGCTTTAGGTAGCCGTCAGTTTGCTGCTTAATTACCTTCCCATGAGGCAAGAGCTTTCCAAATTCATCCATCTTTTCCCCAGCCTGCTCACAAACCTCTCCAGTGCTGGTTTCAGCTGAGCGCTGCAGGACTGCTGCCAGTTTCACTGGGACTTTCTGTAAATAAGGTGTCCAAGCATGGATACTTGAGCACCAGGCATGCTGTAGCCAGGGAAACAGTGACAACAGCTTTCCCTCTGACTCTAGCCACTGGGTCCTTAAATGTCTCTCTTCATTGTGTGCTGACCTGAAAATGTAAATATTTGCTGTTCCCCTGCACCCTGACCCCTTCCTCTGCCAGGGAAGCTCCCATATTACCCCTGCATATCAGCTGCTCTCCCAGGGACACTGACCCAGGGATTTGGGCACGCTTGAGTGCAAACCTTTCTGCTTATCTATCACGGTTTTCCTGTAAAGTGGGAACCTCTCTGCAAGGATGAACTGTGGTCCCACAAAGTGGCGTTGAAATGTGGAGCCAGGCTAATTTGCACCCTCCGCAGGAGGCATCGCTGTCCCCCCTCCCTTCCCTCCCAGGCTCTCCACAGTCTTTGCAAGGCTGGACTGGGCTCTGTTTCCCCAGTGCAGTCTGGGGTGGAACAGGGTGCTGCAAGGGGGGGGTGCCAGGGCACCGGGAGGCAAGGGAGAAGGCTGAAGGTGAACCCTCGTGCTGCTCCCAGGGGCTCCGGGTTGTTGTTGATCCCTGCACAGGCAGCAGTTTGGGATCCTCCCTGTCGACTTTGAGGTTTGCAGTCAGGCTTTCGAAGCAGGCTGCTGCACTGGCTGTAGCGAACGCTTTCTGCAAACAGCTAGATATTGTGGACTTAGCTCATCACCACTTGTGGTTATTCCACCTAAACAAAAAATCAGGTCCATGTAATCTCATCTGCCTTTCCCCAGATGCATGGCTCTGATGCTGCCAAGTATCTTCAAAGTCCCCTTTGGAGCTGCACCTATGCACCAGCGAGAACACGTAGCCTGTTCAGTGTCCAGGTTACTATCCTGGTGGTGCCTTGGGTTATTAGCACAGCATGCATGTGGGGCGGTTTTTCCGCTGGTTTTTGTAAGGCTGGGAGCTGAAACAACAGAAGAGCTTGTCTTCCCTGACTGCTTTAAGTTCCTGAGTGGTAGAAAGCAGCAAGAGAGTCAAATCTCTTGTTGTTTTAGTCCTGTGTTGGCCCCTACAGCATTCAAAAACTCAGTATAAAATATAAGTTGAGTTATTGGCCTTTATTTGGGTTTACTTGAATGCCTCTATTCATAACCCATGTGCAGTCAGTAGGCTGTACCGTACCCACCTATATTAAATTGCTTCTGGGTGCAGCACTATCTTGAGAAAGCGTCATTTTCTTGTGTTGTGGCTGCTTAGAAATAATTCTCTGTTGTGCAGGCAGCTCCCAGTCTGCGTGGTCCTGCCGTAGGTGAAATCCCCTGATGTTAGCTCTTCTTGCAGTGGGATGGGGAGCAGTGATAAATTTTGTGCTTTGAAAGGAATCGCCCCTCGTTGTTGTGTATCTTATGAGACCTTTTGGGTTCCTGAATATTCCCTATGGACTCCGTGCTGTCTGTTCGGGATTTGCAGTCCCTTGGGGGAACTTTCAAAAAACTGTTGTTTCCCCCTGCCCCATGCTTTAGCCCAGATGCCAACAGGTCACCCTCACAGCCCAGCTGGTGGGAGAAGCCTGGAAGTCACTGTTACGGGAGGTTCCTTGTACCAGATTTCTGGAGCTTTCTTCTGAAAAGGTGAAAAAACAGCAATAAAACCCACCACCTGTCTTGCGGTTGGTGTATCCTGAGTGTTTGCTTCACGTTGATTTTGATTACTCACACAACAGAATTAATGCAGATGAGATTTCCATGTCAGATATGGGTTTTAATATATAAATAAGTAAATGTATTGCCAGGTTCGGTAAAAAATCATTTGGCCCCTGTGTTCTCATAAAACGCTAGCCCCGTGGGAACCAAATCCATTTTCTAACGCATAAAATCAAACTGAGCCCGTCTATGCTAATTCTCATCCAAGCTTATACAATATTCATTGCAGTGTCTGATCTGTGATTCTTCTTGATAAGTAAATTCTGGTGTTATGACTCATGGCAATTACCAAAGCCCCCAAAAGACACTAAAATAACAAATAGTGGCTGGGATGAGCAGGGAGGAGGGACCAGGGGGGAAGTATTGGGGTTAGTGGGTGTGAAAAAAGTTAAGCACGGTTCCCCTGGTCCTGTTGGTCTGTATCCTGGGCAAAGAGGACATGTTTGCTAGGGGAGCAGTAGCAGGGTTCTCCTGGGAAGATAAGGCTGATCCTATGGGATGCCATCGTGAGCCTGGTAAGGCTGTGTCCAAACCCTAGGGACCCAGCCAGGGATGTGCAGGAAGGAGCCAAGGAGACAAAGCAAGGATGCTCAGGACTAGGAGGAGATGGGTTACAGTGGCCTCAGCCTTCACCAGGTGGGTCCAGAAAGGAAACCAGAGCTTTGTGGCTGGGGAGGAACTTCTGATGCAGGGTAAAAGGCTCAGAGATTGACCCAGCACATGTCACACACCTCCTAACAGCCTGAAAATCCACCCGCAAGTTTTCTGATGCATCACTTGCATTTCCAGGATGATTTATCTTAAAGAGTCTTTGTTTTCTGAGTCAGTATTGTATTTGCAGTCAGAGGTTTTAGTGGCTGGATGCTTTGGGGGGTGTGTCTGTCCGCATACGCAAATCGGTTAAAGTCAGAATACTTTGAATAGTGAAGTCCCTGATAGCTGTGGGATCACACTCACAAGGATCTGTGTCTAAATTGGTTCCTTAGTTTTCCTGAGATCAGCAAAGCTGATTTGAAATCTCTGCCTTGGTATGCTGGATTGTTCAGGCTGACTGGTGACTCGATGCCAAGCTGAACCCACATTTCTAGCCTGTTCCCCATGTATAATGGAGGTCTGGAGAGAATGGAAGAGCAGGCATTTGGGACGGGAACGGGGACGGGGGACGGGGGACGGACAGACACACGGGGCGGGGAACGGAGGGGACACACCGGGGGGGGGGGGGGGGGGAATCGTAAATGATAAAGATCCGAATCATGTGAGATGCTGATCACCATGTGCTTCTCTTAGCTTCAGTAGAACTTTGTGCCTTGAAGGGCAGGGCCAGAGTGAGATTTCCCAATTCCTTCCAGTCTGTTTAACCCATCCCTGCCCTAGAGCTATTTTGAATACCAGCAGGTAATGAATAAGCCTTTTTGTGATACAAAATGGTTTTCTTAACATACCCTTAGGATTTGCAAGCCTAGCCATTGGTCGCGTTCCTGCGCTGCTGCTCTTGCACCAGCCTGGTGCTCACAGCTCCAGCGCACTGGCAGGAATGCGCGAGCGACGCTGCTGGGCTGGAATGAGGAGAATGCGGCCGCTCGCCTGGACCTGCAGGCAGGCGTGGGACAGACAGATGGCTGTGTATTTCCTAGAGAAATGCCTAGAATTCAGAGGGCTTGTGAGTAACCCACTGTTGTACAAACATGGGAGCACAGTGCCAGGAGTCTGGCAGGGTCAAGCATGCTGAGTCCCCCCTGCTCAGAGCATGTCTCTGCAGGGTATTTCTAACGAACAAGCTTTAAAATGAACCTTTGGATAAGGAGAATTTGAGTTTCCTTGGTTTGCCGATTGTGGTTTGGGGGATGTTGCTGGGTGAAGGAGGAGATGCGGGATACTGAGCAGATAGAAGCCCAGGTGATGAGAAGCAGACAGCAGCACCTGACACTAACACTGGTCATTTCATTCGTCTCTTGGGGCCTGATCCCAAACTCTCCCCTCTTCCTTCCTTGTGGGATGTTTCTTTGTCTCCTTGATGAGAGAGGAATGGTGTGCTTTCCAGCTGAAGTCACCAACACAAGCTGCTCCTGTTGACTCGCCTGTGACGGTTTTGTGGCCGGAAAGCCTTGTCAGTACCTTATCAGATGGGACGGTCACCAGCTGGTGTCCACCCTGCCACATTGCCAGCCCAGCCGCATTTGAATAGGTGACTCGTGCTAAATCTCTGCTGCAAGTGTGTTTGCCTCCCTTATAAAGGCTTCTGCTTTATGACAGGGATTTTCAGCCCCATAGCTCAGGGCAAAATGCTGCTTTGTCCCAAGGGCCAGAACCTCATTGGATGTCCCCCGAGCCTTGTCCTGCCCAGTGCCACGATCCAGTAGACCCTAGATGTTCCTGCACAGCTTTGTTAGTTGTGGGAGGGATGTGTTGTGGCAGATCTGTACTGTCCCTCTTCGTGTAGAGGGACATATTTAACTGATTATCTCTTGGTTTATTTTTTTCCCCAAGATGAAGCAAAATGGATGTGTTCCTCCTTTCCCAAGGGTCCAAACTGCAGAAAGAAATAACCTAGGACCTCCGTCCTGCAGGCAGGAAGGTGCCTGCTCAGTGCTGTGCCAGGGCTGGCAGAGGTGTGTTGTGCTCAGTAACAAGCAGCTCCAGGCCGCAGCTGGGGAAACAAAGATGGTTTCATGCACAAGATCCATGAGCTGGCACAGGCGTGCAAGGGAGTCTGCTCTTCCCCACATGCTGTTCCCCAGCAGAGCTGGACCTGCATCCATCGCAGCCTCTCGGCACAGCAGTCCACTGGGTTCCTTGAGGGTATCCCTGGGTGGCTGAGGGCAGGGTTTCTCTGCCAAAGTATTATTCCTTATAGCTGTGGTTTGGTCCAGCAGGATTTGGAAACTGGCAGGTGGGTGTGGAGGGTGGCCTTGGTGGCAGGACCCCGCACCGCAGCCACTGCCAGACCGCTGTGAGAGCAGCGGCTGAGGGAGGTTGGGTGCCACGTTCATTTGTGTGTGATTTAGCCATGTGGCAAAGTCTGCTAGCATTAATAAATACGATCAGTATGATCCTGTTCTATCTCCACTTGCAGAGGTGTGGGTATTGGGTATTCCCAGGGGTGATCCATGCCTCTGAACACTAAATCACCATGGTTAGTGCTGTGCAGCTGCCACTCAGTCCAGGGGCCTTTCTTCCTCCGGCAGTGTTGGGTGCCTTGCCAGGCTCGGGTGGTGTGAAACCATGTCTGAACCAGGTAATAACGTTCATGACTCATCAGATGCATCCCTGCGCTCTGGAAATGGCTGAGCAATTAGCGCCAAGTGCTGAAGGGGTGTGGGGGTTCATGGAGGAGTTTGTGGCTGCTAAAATATATGGCCTTCCTTCTGGGAAGGAACACACCCTGCTTCCTGGCTGCCGTTGCCTGCGGTCCACCCTGCAAAAAGGTTTGCATGTGTTCCTGCAAACCGGGGACCGGGCTCTTCCAGCGGCAGCCACGTCTCAGCGCTGGGGCATTGGTGCCTGTGGGGCAGCACTGCTCTGCCTCACGCGTAGTAGGCACGTCTGTATGGCACTTTGCAAGAGGGAGCTTGCAATGAGGGTCTCTGTGCAGTATGGTGGGGTTTGCATCCAGGAGCGTCGGTGTCAGACAGCGGTGACCCCTGCCTGCACTCAGGCAGGGAAAGGCAGGCAATGCCAGAGCCTGTCTGTCAGCTTCCTGCTCTGCCTGCTGAATTACAGTGCTCTGCTAGGACGGAAACATTGGGACCCCGATTCCTACACCATGCACAAGCTGCGGAGAGGCAGCATGCTCGCTGGGCTCCTGCCAGAGCCAGAGGTGATAGGAAAAGGCCTTTCTCCCCACGCCCTGTCACTGGCCATTTCACGCTTTGGCTGATCCCCCCTGTTTTTCTTCCATCGCAGGCATCCCGACTCTCATCGTCCTGGACTCCAAGGGAGACGTGATCACACGGCAGGGGCGAGTGGAGGTGCTGAATGATGTCGAATGCCGCGAGTTCCCCTGGCACCCCAAGCCTGTGCTGGAGCTGACGGACTCCAACGCTGTGCAGCTGAATGAGGGCCCCTGCCTCGTTCTCTTTGTAGGTATGGAGCATCACTGCTTCGAAAGAAGAGCCTGTGCTTGGGAAGGGGGCTGGGCTACCTGCCAGCTCAGCTAGAGCTGGCCACGGGGCTGAGAACCTGCCTCTGATGGTGACAGTGTCCGTGGAAAGGGACATCAACCCGTTTCCATCACGGAGAGCAGTGCTACATGCTCACGTGTCTGGAGAGGCTATGAGGAGAGAGAGTTCCCCGTGGAGTCCCCTCAAGGGATTCAAGGGGGCTGACAGACTTGGAGCGTTGCCCGTACCAGAGAAATGGGCTGCTGCAGCTTGCAGGGGTTTGCCAGAGCCTGCCCGTGCCCATGGGCCTCCTGCAGCACCCACCCAGCAACCTGAGGGATGCAATGGAGTAGCGATTTGCAGTGGAGAGAAGCTGTCATATCAAAGATGCTTTAGTGGCAGCTGTGGAGAGGAATGCTAATTAGGGGTTGGGGAGTATGAGAAATACACTGTCACAGCCAGTGGTGGTGGAGATGGGAAAACCTTTCTGGAGCAAGGACTTCAGGCACATGTGATGTTCCAGAGGAGGCAGAGGAAGCGTCTCTGGGAGGGATTACAGCTCTGTGCTGGAAACTACAGCTCAGGGCTTGAATCCCTGGGCTGAGCAGGGCCGTGACAGTCAGAGGAGCCTCTTTTGTGCTCTGCTGGTCCTTGGGTATTCCGCCTGTGGGGCACTGGCTGCAGGACAGGGCAGGCTTTTACCCAAAGTTCCTGTCCCTCTTCCACTGCTAACCCACATGTGAAGCTCTGCTGCAGTTGGAAACAGCCCTAGAGCTCATCTGAAGCACAGCTGGCTCGTTCCTCATTGCTCCTCTGCCAGCAACAGACGGTTAAATCAGGCGAGGGCCATGGCAGGGATGAGCTGCACTGCAGGCTGAGCCCCAGCAGGGCTGGGGAGTGGGGTGGAGAGGTGCGTACAGCATCCAGGGAGCAAGCAGAGGGGTCCTGGGCTCTCAAGGGGAGCATGGCTGTCCCTTCAGCCCTCTGTGGAGCTGCGGTGGAGGTTTGCTGAAGAAGCCCACCTTGTCCCAAGCCTGCCGGTGTTGTGCGAGGGGCCTGGCCCAGGGCAGGGCTCGTGTCCTGCTTCCTCGCATGCCCTTTGTGAGCAGCACACCCTTCTCTGCAGCACTGATAACATGGCTCTCACTCTTTCCCTTCTTCCCTTCCAGATTTCCTTTTGACCCTGATTATTTATTCAGCATAGCCCAGCAGGGGATGTGAGCACAGAGCCAAAAATACTCTCCTCGTGTGGGGAGGACCGGCTGGCCACGCTGAGCATGATTGATTGGGGCCGGCGCTGCAGGCCTCTGGAAAGAATTATTTTTATCTTGCTCTGAGCAAAGTTTTTCTATCACCTTGCTGCAAACAGTGTTCTCCCGCTGGCGGCTGGGGCTCTCGCTTGTTGCTGAGGGGATGTGCAGCCTCGCTGAAACCTGCCAGTGATGTGCTGGGGTGGAGATGAAGCTGGTGCTGCACCGAGGCAGGCGCTGGGGACGGGGGCTCCTGGTCAGTTCACGTCCTGCTGGGAGACCCCCTCCAGCAGACTAGTGCCTGCGTCGTGCAGGCAGCAGCACCCCCAAGAGAAGGCAGCTACAGAAGAAAGCAGCCTTAGCAAGAGCTGGTTGTGAATAAATCCCAACCGCTCTACATCTGCCCCTGGAGAGTTTAGGGCTAGGTTAGCCAGAGTGTGCAGGACTGCCTGGAGTGCTGCCAGCAGCGGTTGTTTGTAGAAGAATCAATCCCTGCAGACACCCCACAAATCTACATATTTATCACTGTCATGCACGCAGCACAGACCCCAAAATGCAGCATGCAGTGTCTCTGGCATCCCCTGCTTTGGTTGAAGAAGCCAGAGAGGAGGGCAGGGAAATGTGGAGTGAGGGCAGAGAGCGCTTTGGGTTTGCCTGTCCCAGCCTGGGGCTGGACTGGTCATGCTGGGTGGTTACGTCAGGGACTACGAGAGCTGCAGGAGCTGCATGCGACCTGGAGACCAGGGCCCTCTCTTCTGCCTTCTTACTTTTTTTTTTTTTTTTTTTTTTAAATGTTAAAAGTTGTCCCCGAATTGAAATCGTTTCATCTTGATGCTGCTCAAGGACGCAGTCTCTCCTCTTTCCAGCTCAGTGTTTGAACTTCAGTGGTGGCTGGCGTTTGATTGATGTTGCCATCTCTTTCTACTCTACCTCTGTCAAATCAAAGCTGCCTTCACAGTGCTGCTGCCGTGGAGACTCGAGCAGAAAAGCTGCTGAGCAGCCGTCCCAAGGCGGAAGGATGGTGGGTGGCGGGCAGGGGTGGCAGGCAGCCTCAGATCAGTGCGCTCGTTTGGTCTTCAAAACATACCGACACTTCTCAAACTGCAAAGCGGCTTTTTTGCGCCTGTTTGTCCCTGCGCTTCAGCAACAGCACCAGGGAGTCAGCAGTGAAGTATTTGGGGAGCAGGAGCTGCACTTCTGTTACGTGTTTCCCTGTCTCACATGAAAAGCACATTTCAGCTGCTCCCTAATTGCTACAGAGCTGTGCGGCTTTGAAGTTTGCGCTGCGCATCCGGGCTCCGGTTTCCTGCATGGTGGTGCTGTGGGATAGAGCTACCAGCACCCAGCCACTTTCCATCTGTTTGATCCTAACCTCCTTTTTGCCTTGCCTCTTTTGTTTTGTCTCCCCACCTCTGTGCCCTGCAGATTCAGAGGATGACGGAGAGTCGGAGGCAGCGAAACAACTGATTCAGCCCATAGCTGAAAAAATCATCGCCAAGTACAAAGCCAAAGAGGAGGAGGCACCGTTGCTCTTCTTCGTGGCGGGCGAGGTAAGCGGGAAGAGAGCGCAGGGCTGCATCCTGCTGTGTCTTTGTACGAGGACTGAGTTGGGTTGGCTACCGCTGTTACCATTATTCAGGTGGGTAAACTGAGGCATGGAGCTACTGCAGCTAGTCAGGGACCCTGGAGCAAAACCAGACCTGAATTCTGGCTCAGTCCCCTGCTCTCATTGCTGGATATTACTTCTGGCAAAGGGGTCCCAGCCACATTTGCTCAGAGGTGGAAAAGCCTGATGGCAGGTGAGGGAGCTGCTGGGGATGGGCAGAGCGGGGCTGGAGGAGGTAGGACAGAGCAGGAGCCGCCACACTGGGGCTGCCAGCCCCACGCTGCACTGCCCACTGCCCCCTCGAAACCTGAGGCTCTGCAGGCAGGAAAGCTGGCTGGACAGAGGGAGAGGAGCCAGGGTTTGGCTTCCAGCCTGGCCCAGCCGGCGCTGCTGTCCTTGCTGAAGCGTTGCTGCCTGCCTTCCCACGCCGGGAGGAGGGCAGGGACCAGAGCTCCAGCCTCTTCCCTAAGAGGTGCATGCAGGAGGCAGCCCTGATCCTGCCGGCTGGGCCTGTTTCTGTGCTCTGTGGGCGATGCTGGACAAAACCACCCCTGGGAAGTAGGCAGGGGCCGCTCAGCGAGCACGGGGCTTTGCTCCAGCTGCTGGCCACAGCACCAGCGTCGCAGCTCCACTCTGCCCTGCCCTGGGGCTCGGCTGGGCATGTCACCCTGTGAAACGAGGGCTGTCTCCTGAGCTGGCCACACTGTTGGTGACTGGGCTGGTATTTGGGGCATGTGCAGGCTGCAGTGCTTAGAGCCAGGGATCTGCTGGAGAAAATGGGAAATGCAGAAATGGGGCTTCTGGCCTCCCTTTCCCCCACGCAGCCACTTTCCCCTGCTGCAGGCTTGCAAAGGAGGGAGGTTTTGTGTAAGGGTCAAAAAAGCTCCCGCCCCTCCCCAGGCCTGCAATTCCCCTCCCGAGGTGCTGCTCAGGGCCTGGGCAGGTGGCAGCCGCTGTGCGGCCGTGCGCCTGCTCCGTCCCTCCACACTCACGTCACAGCCGCAGCGTGCCGTGAGCGGGGCCCTCCGGAGCCGCCCTGCGCACAAAAAGGTCCCCACTGCCGCACCCTGGCCCCCCCTGCCAGGCGAGCCCCCGCCACCACCTCCCACGGCCCCGTCGGCCCCCTCCGGGCAGGCGCTCCCGTTCCCACTGCCATAACGGGTCTCCAAGCATCCCAGCTCAGCCCCATGCCCCTGAATAAGCCCCTTGTTGGAAAGGCTATTTTGGGAGGGTCCAGGACCTGCCCCCCTCCCCCAGAGCCTGCAAAGCGTTTTCCTCCCGCTCGCTGGCTGTAGCTGAAACATTGCCGCTATTCATCCAGTTCCCGACGTCCCTGTGGCAGCCGGGCCGAAGAATGGGGAGCGTCCGGCACGTCCCATTCATCCGTCACCTCAATAGCCGGGAGCGCTGGCCCTGGGTCTCTGCTGGCCCCCATGCACAAAGCAACCCGGCCACGGCCGGAGCAGGCGCCTCCCATTCCTCTCCCAGTGCCGTCTGGGCCGGTTTTGCATTTATTAAAAACGATTTTTGGTCCCTTTGTGGCAATCCGATAAAGGACGAAGCGTCCCGACACCTTAGCTGGGAGGTGGGAAGGGTAGGGGGTGGCCGAGCACCCCAGCCCCGCTCGCCCTTCCCCGCCACGTGGTCCGGCTGCGCCAGAAACCCCTGCAATGGAAGGGGAGGTGCGACAGGAGTTACCCTGCCGGCTGCCGCCACGTGCTGCAGAGCCACCAGCCGCTCACCAGATTGATTGATTTCTATTACTGCCCTTGGAAAGGGGCTCGGAGCAACGCCCTGTTTCGGCTGCTGCATGTTGCGGGCTTGGCTGGGAGCAGGGGATGAATCGCCCCAGCGCCGGCTTCTGCATTGCACAGCCTTGGCAGAGACAAATTCTTTCCTTTGCCTTAGAGCTGTGCTGTGCCTGGCTGAAGGGAGGGCAGCCTGCTCCCGTTGCAAGCAGCCTGCTGCTGGGGAGCCCTGCGGCTTTTGCGCGTGCCCTCAGATGCTTGGACATGCCGGTGGGGTCTCGGCATTGGCTCAAAAGCACGGGTCTTCATCCCATTCCTGTTTTGGACCTGGTTTGCTCCAGGTGTGCCCCTGGGTCCCTCCAGCATCCGCCCCTGGTGAGGCCGTGGCTGTGCTGGTAGAGAGCCAGCGACCCCCCACATTGCCCCCAACTCCTGCCCTAGAAACTCCAGGGTGGCCCAGGGTGGCAGGTCTGGGGGTGCTGGGAGCTGTGCCCTGTGCGGAAAGGGTTGGAGGAGTGGGATAAATCAGTCCAGTTTGGTTTTGACACAAACCACAGGCAGAGCAGGTGGCAAGGCAGGTGCTGCCTGCTGCGCTTACGGTCCTGCAATGCTGGTGTAAGGCCCAAGCGCTCGGGAGGTATTTGTGGGCTGGACCACAATGTGGAAGCGGAAAACTCCCTGCTTGTCCTGGTTCTGCTGATGGCTCCTCTCTCCCTCTCGTTTCGGCCTTCAGGACGACATGACCGACTCCCTGCGGGATTACACCAACCTGCCCGAGGCTGCACCCTTGCTTACCATCCTGGACATGTCGGCCCGGGCCAAGTATGTGATGGATGTGGAGGAGATCACACCTGAGATCGTGGAAGCCTTTGTCAGCGACTTTCTAGCAGACAAGCTAAAACCCGAGCCCATCTAAGGGAGCTTCTGCACCAACGGACGTTATTTAAAACTAGGTCTCTCTTCCGCCACTCGTGGATTCTCCAGCGTGTCTTCACGCCCAACCCAGTATCCAACCTTCTTGTGGTGCCTTGTTTTACGCAGTGAATCCTTCTCCTAAGCAAACTCCTTGAGATGCACTTTCAGCAGGGAGTCGTTGGCGTTTGGAGACTTCGCTTGTGCTTCATGGTGATATATTCTCTAATAACCAGGCCAGAACTGTTACCATATTGTTATTTTATACACGGCACTAGCTAGCAGGCAAATCTTTTTGCATGGTGTTCTTCCCAACGTATGCATCAGGCAGTGGATGGGGTTCTTGGGGCTATTTTCTTCTCCTTCTCCCCCTTTTTTCCTTTCCTACCACCCCTGCTGACTAAATGACTTTAAGGAAGCAATAAGGAAACTGTCCCATTTGCCCCATGCCCATCCTCCTTTCCCACCCGAGTACCAGTGCCCTGACGAGGCCGAGACAAAGTCTTAACTGCTGACAACCTCTGAAAGATCACGGTGCAGCCGAGCTCTTCCTCCTGGGGGTGAGACCTTTCTGGGTGGGTTTCCCACCTCCCACCCCAAGCACCGACAGCCTTAGGCGGCGCTGGCTGTGCGTTTCAGGGGGTCACCTGCCTGCAATGTGTGGGTATTCCCTCCCTCCCTCTCTGAGCCAGGAGGAGGACCACCACCGGGCTGCCCTCTTGTCTCTCTCTTGTGCTCTCCCCATCCCTTCTTGCCCCTCTCTCTGGTATGAATTGTCCTCTCCCCTCTATGTTAGTTGGTTGAGCTGTTTTTCGTAGGTGTGTCCCAAACCCAGCGTTAATGGTGCTGTTCTTTAAAAGATAACCAAAAAAAACCCAACAAAAAAAAAATAAAAATCCCTCCCTAACCCAAGCAGCACAGCCGAGCCCCCGAAAAGTGACATTGTAAAAACTGTACATGGTGATTGGAACTTTGTAATAAAACTGTTATAATAACCTCGTCCCCAGAGGTGCCGATTGCCGCGTCCCGCCGTTGGGGTGAGGGAGCCTGCGCGGGACCCCAGTCAGACCCCCTGGGTAGGTGTCAGTGCCAGCAGCTCCCAGCGCTGCAGTGGCTGAGCTGGGATCGTGTGTTTCCCCCCCGGGCTAGCACAGCCTCTGCCTGTGCCTGGCTCGTCCTGCGGTCAAGTCGGGTTGGTGCCCAGCACAGCCCCTCTTCCCCAGGCAAGAAGGAGCCGTTTGGCAGTGGCTGTGATGGTTTCTGCCAGCGTCCCCGGGAGGGTGGCATCCCCGGAGGCGTGTGCTGAATAGTGGGTGTTGTGGAAGCCACTGCTTTTTTTCCCTTTCAGCTCTCTAGTCAGCGATGGTGGGATTATGGCCTCACTCCTTTTATCGCTGCTGCAGCAACCTACGCTGGTAGGAGCTGCATAAAGCCGACAGCTCACCAAGGCAGAAACAGTATGTTCCGGAGTTTCTCGCGTTCAGTGGTGATTAACTGACTGGTGAGCTGTCGGAGGAGCAGCGGTGCTGCCCGGCTCACAGGTCCCTGAGCCGGGGAGGGCAGGAGCAGCTGGAGGGGGCTGTGTGTGGCTGGGCCAGGGGCAGGAGCTGGCCCAAGTGTGATGGCAACAGCACAGCAGGGTTAGGAGCCACAGCTTGCTGCACCTCCCTGGGCGTAGGGCTGCGAGCAACCTACCCTGAATTAACCCTAAATTAACTCGTATCCCCTTTACGTGGAGATTTTTGAGGAAATAACCCTTTCCAGTGAGCTACCCTCCACCACAGGGTTAGGGGCTCCTGCAGTGAGCTGTGTGGGTCTGGACTTCAGCTGGTGGAAGAGGCTGAGCAGCATTGTTGACTCCAGCGTACGCTGCCTGTGTTCAGCAGGTGTCTGCTGGTTTGGGGGCAATCCCGATGGGTTTGTGGTTTGATAGACTGCAGGGTCTGTAGCATTTGGTCATGCAGCAGCGGCTGATGTGAGAGAGGGAGAACCCGTATTCTCCTCCAGACGTTGTGGTTCGGGCTCCCAGCGAGGCCGTGAGCTCAGCACTGCCATAGCTGCTTAGTAGGAACTGGAGCAAGGCATCAATTTCCTGCCTGAGAATTGGGTCGTTTGGGGTCAATTTGATGAGACCAGAGCTGGAACTGGGCTCTGGAGATAGAATTGCTTGGCTGGAGCAGTTTCAGGCTGGAGGCAACGTCCCTGTCTGACAACATACCACACACCCAGCCTGGGCAGTGCTGCATGCCACTTGGATATGAGGGCTCAGGCATGGAAGGAGCTGAATCTCCATCTCTGGGTATTTCTCAAGCAGACAATATAACAGATTTCAACGTGGTAACAGGAAACCAGAGCCAGCAGAGCGGGCTGGTGGTAAGTAGCTGGTTGTGCAACTGCCAGCCAGCACAGAGGAGGCGTTTTTAAATGCACAGCGAGCCGAGTGGCAGCCAGTGCTGTCGCAGAAGCCATCCATCGACACGCAGCTGCCAGCAACGCTGAGAGCTTTGTGCAGCCTGGGTGGGAGCCTCCAGCGTGACCGGGGCTGTGTGGCATGTCCCAGATCCAGAGGTGGGTTGCTACAGGTAGAGTTGTTGCCCTTGGGGAGGCATAGACAGGCCCCGGGGACTCCTTCCCTGGGGCCCAGCACCCATTCCCCTCCGAGGGACAGCCACAGTGAGCGGCAGCACCAACAGCTCCTTTTCCACCCTTCCCCTCCCTCATTCATAATTCATCTGTGCTGAGGCCGAGCTGCCAGAGCAAGCGGTGCCCAGGCGGCTGCGCGGGGACAGACCCCCAGCGTCTCCTGGTAGCGGCACGGTTGCGAGTGCCGGAGCTCGGACACCCCGCAGCACAACCAGCCCCACGGCCAGCCTGGCATGCAGCAGGCACCCACGGCAAGGTTTGGTGTGCTGCTCTCATCGCTTGTTAGAGCACGGGGTTTGGGTAAGCACAGACAGGACCCATTCAGGTGGCCGCCATTTGGCCTTTCTGTCCCCAAAAACCACTAGCAGCAGCCAGGCTGCACAGCCCGGAGCTGTGAGAGGAAGGACACACGCCGTCAGCAGCATCCTGGCCGGACCAGCACAAACGTTGCCGCAGCAGCTGCGCCCTGACCCCGCAGTGAGGGATCCGAGGCCTCCCCAGATCTGCTGGGTGAGAGAGTGAAAAAAGCCGGGCAGCAGGGAGCTGGCTGCCGGCAAGGCGAGGGCTCCCACCCGCCGGCCTTTCCCTTCTCACTAGCATCACCGTGCGGCCGGAGCGCCCGCAGGCTTGCCTGGGAGTCACACACTCACCCAGGCACAGCTCCAACACTGCCAGACTGTTTAATACTCATTTACTGCAAACCAAACAGCCTGAGCCGCTCTTTTATTAACTCTACAGCGTGCCAGAGGGAAGAGATGCTTCTTCAGCACCCAAACCTCAGCCGTTTAGCCCACTACAGGGAACTTCTGCCTTTCGTCTTCTTGCTTGTGCCTCTGCAGCAACTGTCTCTTCCCCTCAAACAGCACAATGCCAGCCGCGATAGCGGAATTCAAGCTGTCCACACCTGGCACCACAGGAACGACCAATCTCTTCCCCCCCGTGCTGGCTGCAAGGTGAAGCGCGTCTGGACTCAGACCGTGGGTCTCCCCGCCGATCACCACTGCCACTGGAGTCTGCGTCCAGTTCTCATAGTAATACTGCGCAGCCAGCTCTGGGACGCAGACATCCGCTGCTTCCTCCTCATCCTCGGGCTCAGGAGCAGCCTTGGGTTTGGATTTTACAGGAGCCTTCAGGTTGCCAGGAGCAGAGCCAGCCCTGCCAGCTCCCCTTGGCACGGACGTGGTCTCAGCCTGAGCACCTGGCTCTTTGTTGTCGGCCACACAGACCTGGATGCCAGCAGGAAGGTTGCTGGGAACAGATTCCCAGTCCAGGTTAGCGACAATAGGCAGACGGAAGTGAGCCCCCATGCCTGCACGGAGCACCTTTGGCTCCCACGGATCCACACAGCCTGAGACAGAAGGAAGGAAAACAGTGACAGTGCAGCAGCTCTGAGAAAGACAGATTCAGTAGCTGCTGCCCACAGCGGTGTGCCAGGCACTGCTTACTAACTCTTGAGAACAACATCTTCAACCACCTCTTATTCCCTGCCTTACCCCCAAATTACTCAAACTAAACTTTTTTTCCCCAGGAAAAGGCCCTTACCTTTGGTGAGCAGCACTTTCTCACAGCCTGCTCCTGCTGCAGATCTCAGAATAGTCCCCAGGTTTCCCGGATCTCGGATATTGTCGCAGATGAGGAGCAGTGGCAAGGAGCTGGTTAGCTGAGCGGCAGGGTAAGACATCTTGGCATGGTCAGGCTTGGAAAAGATCCCTGAGGAGACAAAGTGCTGACAGGCTTCTGACTAACACACCCCAAGGAGAGGGCTGTCTCTCATGTAGTTGGCCCAAATTTCACTGAAGAGGTGCTAGAGAAAGCACTAGGAAAAGCACTGCTGAAGAGAAGCTTGAGAAGAGTTTGTCACTTGACAAGGAGAACTACTTCCCAGCAGAGCTGGAGCAAGGTGCTATTAAAAACAAGCGTTAGCACCTTCAGTGCACTCTAGGAGCCACTTTCACAGTTACCACAGCAAGCCAAATAAATGGGAATTCTCTCAAATTATGCCACTCTTGACACACTGCCAGAATGTCTAGGGGAAGGTTATGAAGAGAGAGTCATTATTCAGTTACTAAGTGTGAAATAAGTTTCTCTTTGAGCTGCGCTGTGACTGTTTCCAAGGCACTTACCTATAAGCCCCTGAGGAGTTACGACGTCAGACCAGCTTTTAATGTCTTCAAATTTCACCTTAACTAAGTTGGCTCGTTTTAGCTCTGCCTCGGGCAGCTCCTTCAGGTGCCCCACGGTGCTGAAGAAGAGAGTCTGCAGCACAGCTCCTGCCTCCAGGGCATCCTTGATCAGCCTGTGACCCTCCAGCAGAACCTTCCCGTGATGATCCCGAAACTTCTTCGACTTGGCGATAGTCACCACTTTTCTGCGGAGAAGTTAATGGGAGAAAACGGCCGTGACGCTACCACCACCTTCAGTCTGACGTTTGCTAGAGAATTTCACTCAGAAGTCATGTCGTGTCTGTCCCCCCCCCATCCCTGCTATCTTTAGACCGGCTGTAACTGGTGTGGCCGTGTCAGTCTCTACCCCAAACCCCCGAAAGTCGGAATTTGCCTCAAATTCTGCAGATAGGACAGCGGGCAGCTCGGGGGGGGGGGGGGGGGGGGGGGGGCTCAGAGCGGGGCATCCCCCCAGCCCCGAGCTCGGTGGACCCCAATTTCCACCCCCACCCCCCCCCCGGGTGATGCCCGCGGGCCGCGCCTCACCCCAGCCTCCTGTCACCGGGCGCCGCCTTCTCGTACCACAGCCCCGGCCCGGCCGAGCTCCGCTCCACCGCTGGCGGCGGCGGAGGAGGAGGAGGAGGAGGAGGAGGAGGAGGAGGAGGAGGAGGGGGCCGCTCCCGGGGTGTCCGCTGCTCCCCGGCCGCCGCGCCCCGCTCCTTCCGCGGCGGCAGCACCCGCACCGGGCTCCGCCGCAGCGCCCGCACCCCTCGCCGCCCCACCGCTTCCCCCGGCCCGCCGGGCTTCAACAAGAAACGACCCCAACCCTTCGCCAATTTCCCCACCGCCGCCATTTTGCGGTGTCACCGCCGAGGCGCCGGGCGCGCCGCGTGACGTCAGCGCTCCGCCATGGCGGCTCGGCGGGCGCTACACTTCGTCTTCAAAGTGGGCGACCGCGGCCGGACCGCCCGCTTCTACCGCGACCTGCTGGGCATGAGGGTGAGCGGAGCGGCGGGCCGGGGAGGGAAGATGGCGGGAGGAGGCGGGGGGAACGGCGAGGGGCGGGGGTTGTCGCCCACCTCAGCCATGGGGCTGAGGGAGAACGGGGGCTTCTCCGCTGGGCCGCTTCCCCCCCCACCGGCCTCCTTCGTCGTCGGGTCTCTAAGCCGGGGTGACGGCTTGCTGAGGTGACGAGAGGGGTACGCGCCGCCTGGGTGCTGACCACATTCTCGCCCCATTCCTAAGGTGCTGAGGCATGAGGAGTTCGAGGAGGGCTGCAAGGCCAGCTGCAACGGGTGAGTGGTGTCCCTGGGGCCTGCCCGGGCCTTCGTGTCTCATAAATCTGCCGCTGCTTTATAGGTAAAACATGTGTTTTTTAATGGGGTTTTTTGAAGTAATTCCCGTGGAATCAACAGCTCCCCTTTTTGTGTAGGTATGGCGTTGACATTGAAACGCGAGCGCTGCCGTGTTACACCTGTAGACTGATACTGAACTTCATAAAATTCTTTCTAAACTTTCCTGGAATTACTGTCAGTTACACTGGCTTTTTTACAGACACGGGGCTGGCTGGGGTCTTGAGTTAAAAATCCCTCTTGGTAGCCCCAAAGGCTTTTGTCTTTCTTCACGAATGAAAGAAATCTTACAGTCGAGTGCCCAACCGCTTTTCCTACTCTGCAATAAGGAAGCGATCATATAATTCCAGCTAATGAGCGGCTTGTCCTCTTAACATGCGAGCTGTTAAGAAGGAGGTGGAATTGCCTTCTGTCGCGTGGTCGTGAATGACAGCCCGAGGTCAAAACTACTGACCAAGGGGACGCCGGTCTGCTGTGTGCTGAGCTGCGATGACAATTCTCTACAGATATCAGCTCCTACTTGGTGGGAGGTTACTGGATTACCTGTGCCGTTTGTTTACTCTAGAAGAGCAATTCTTCCTTGAAACGCTAATGCTTGCAGTCCTTGATGTTTATTTCTAATACTCACGACAACTAAATCTGGATGTTCCAGCCCTTATGATGGCAAGTGGAGCAAAACGATGGTGGGCTACGGGCCAGAAGACAATCACTTTGTTGCAGAATTGACTTACAATTATGGTATTGGAGAATATCGCCTGGGCAATGACTTTCTGGTAAGTACCACACTTAGCAGCAAAATCTTTCTTCTTAAGATAAGCTTTTTTATTTTTACGATGAGGATATAGCTTGTACCAGTTGCTTTTTTACGCTGTTTGGTTCCTTAAACACTTTTTATTCTTGCTTTTGTAGTTGTTTCCAAGTTGGAAGAGCAGGAACTAGTGCTCGCTTAAGATCCAGGAAGCGCTTCCTTGAGCACCTTCCAACTCAGTTGCTGTGTGTGTAGGACAGCTGGTATTTGCTGGCAGATCTAATGTGGAATGGTTAGCTAAGAAGGATCTTGCTGTAGGAAAACGCTCTTTTATTTGTTACTACTTATTTCTTTGTTATTTACTAGCTGATAGCCAATGAAGATCTCTTGTTTCATCTATGAATACGTGTAATGTGTTTGCTTGTTGTTTCCCCTGAGCTAATATTCTTCTCCTGGTCTGCGGGGTGTCAGGGAAGAGCTGCTTGGAGCCACAGATGTCTGCCTAGCCTGGTAGAACAGTTAGGAACTCGGTTTTCTGCTTCTGTACAATGCATTGAATCAGAGTTTTAAATTCTTTTTGCTTTTCGTTTCCCTTTGTTGTGAAAGAAGGGTAGATTAATGCATTCCAAATATATGCGTGATGCGCAGTAAGATTAAGCTTATTTTATAGGAGCAAGGTACCTGGTTCTCAGGAGATCATATGGTCCATCTGTTACACAAAGTAATCTCGTTTGTTTCTGGTCATTTGTAGAGGCAGACTCTTGAAAGGTAGGAATTACACACCATCCACCCTGTGAATTTTGTGCGTGTCTGTTCTGTTCTCACTAGGGCTTAACACTTGTGTCCAGCCAGGCTGTGAGCAATGCTAAGAAGATGGGGTGGCCCCTCAAAGAAGTCACAACTGGTATTTTTGAAGCTGAAGCCCCAGGGGGATACAAGTTCTACTTGGAAGACAAGGAACAGCTCAAGCAAGGTGAAACTTACACACTCGCTCTTACTGTTGTTCAAACCAGATTGATGAGTGGGATATTAGAATGGGCTCTGCATTTGTCTCAACAGCATTTTATGAGACAGAGTGTGTTTTTGTTCTTTCTTTGTTACTTTCCTTGTCAAGAATATACATGGTAGTTTTAAACTCCGATGTACTTGTAACTAATTTCAAATTATTGCAATCTTATAGATCCTGTGCTAAAGGTAACGTTGGGTGTCTCCGATCTGCAGAAGTCTGTTAACTACTGGTCTGATTTGCTTGGGATGAAAATATATGAGAAGGATGAGGAAAAACAAAGAGTTTTGCTAGGCTATGCAGATAACCAGGTTAGTCCTTAGAAAACTTTCCGGTTCTGGTCTTTTAAGAGTTGCGTCTCATCATAGAAACCTCTCATTTCGTGAGAACAAATGTTAAAGGGAAAAAAACCCCTCTTAATTAAAGCAACTGTGCACTTAATTCTGTGCATGTTAATTAAAGCTTGCGTACGCTTAACTGCATTTTTTTTTTTTAAAAAAAAAAAAAGGCTGTGGTTTGCTCTGGTAATTCTGGCTTGTTGGGAAATACGCGTATGGGTGATGTTGAAATCATCCACGTCTGTGAAAACCTGGAGCACATGTAGCACTGGGAACAGCATCCTGCAAGTCAGGCTTTCTTTTTTCCTCTTTCAGTGTAAGTTGGAGTTAAAGATGGTTGGAGGACCGGTGGATCATGGGACAGCATTTGGGCGGATTGCTTTCTCCTGTGCAAAGGAAGAGGTAACGATCACGTTTCCCTTACCTCTTTCGTTACCCAGAGCTGACTAGTGGGAAGTTAATTTCTAGTATTAGCAAAATATCTCAGATGTGAACAAAATAATACTGAGCAGATGCTTTGTTTGTATTTCTTGCAGTGGGAATGCAGTGGAGTTGTGGGTAATGGGGGAACTGTGGACGAGAACAGCCTGAATGCATCTGATCTTCATCTGAGTGGGGTTCATTTTTGTGTGTTTTCTGTTTCAGTTGCCAAACATTGAAGCACTGATGAAAAAGGAGAATCAGAAAATTTTGACACCTCTGGTTAGCTTGGACACACCTGGCAAAGCCACAGTGCAAGTGATTATTTTGGCTGATCCTGTGAGTAAGATTGAAAATAGTGATTAAATTAAATTTAAATTTCTCTCTGCCATTTATCTGACTTACCTGCTCTTAAACTTGGTTTAGGATGGCCATGAAATCTGTTTTGTGGGAGATGAAGCATTTAGAGATCTGTCCAAGGTGGACCCGAACGGTGACAAATTGTTAGATGATGTAAGTAATGCTGTCTGCACGTTCGTTCTCTTCCTGATTACAGATACCTGTAGAATCTAATTTTCGTTCCCGGTGGAGTTTTTCTGAGAATCAAATCGTACAGTCTTGCTAATAAAAACAAGTCAGTTTTTAAAGTTCACTTAGCGTCCCGGCTAGGGTTTTCCAGCCTTGCTCTTGGGGCAGCTGGGTGGTGGTGTGTCTTGCTGGACATGTCAACAGCACTTTGGTGTAAGTTACTACAGAAAATGATTTGTGAGCTGCAGTAACGTCAGTGCAGCAGGACATCCTCCCAAGGCAGAGGGGCTCTGGTATGGAGCGTGAGCTATGGGAAGGCTGTGTGTAAACTATCCTGTTTTGCCTTTGCATTACCAGATCATCTGTATATTTGCTGCAGCAGAGAACATTGGTTTTCAGTGTGTGTTTTCCTTAATAGTACCTAAAAAATAATTTATCTATCAGAACAGCTTTCCTCCAAATTAGAAAGTGTCCTTGTGATCAGTCTGCATTTGTGGTGAGCGTGAGCAGCCAGGCGTCTGGCGACTCAGCTGCTGTTCTGAACATGTTGACGCTTTTCTTTGTGCAGGCCATGGCAGCGGACAACAGTGACAAATGGTTTGCTGCGCAGAAAATGAAGAAGGCTTCTGCGTAGCTGGAGAAAAGGACTGGACTGCTCATTTGTGCCTTGGTTTTCATCCGAGCGAAATGCCAATTCTATGTAGCGTGTTGCGTTACCCCTTCCAGTAAGAGGGTGCCTCAATGTCCTGTGCTGGTTGGTTTTTTTGATTTAGTCTTGTGTCTCTTACTGCTACTCTGTGCTTTCAAGCAAATAGCATGTTCTCCTTCAAAAAAATTAGGTTGCGCAGTAAGAGCGGGTTGAGCATGTGGCTTCAAAACCAGGGTCCAGCAGTTAAGAGGAAAACCTCACATTTCTGTTGTCTTGTTATACTTGAAAAAGAGGTTGCTAGATTCATTACATTATCTAATTCTCTACCTAATTGGCTTTAGCTGTCCTGGATTTGCAGCTTAGAGAAGAGAATTTCAGGTAGCTGTGGCTGTGAGTATTGCAGGTAACCCACTTCGGTGATGAAGTGTGGGGCCAAAGGGAAGGGCTGCGTACGGAGAACTCGAGCAGGTCAGCTATCGTAGTGCATGCCTGTTTATTGGGAACAGCGAAATTACCTTGCTAAAGCATGTGAATATTCTAGTCTGGAACAAACCCTATTTTCATTCCAAGATGTTTCCCCAGCTTTTCTCACTGGGGTCACGTTATTGATGTGGTGGTTTCCACCCCTTACCAAGGAGCCTTCCACATTCCAGGCGGGAGCCGGGGCCGTGCTTCAGGGCGTGTAGCAGCGCTGCCCTGTCTGCTGAGGTGCCGGGAGGCAGCTTGAAATAAGTGTATCACAGTTTTGCAATTCGCTTTTGATGGGAAATTGCCTTTAGAAGTAACAGCTCAGGGTTTATTCTGTTGGAATGAAGTCGCTCTGCTTTTGCTGGTGGAATAAGGGCTGGGAATACAGGGGGTAATTATCAACATTGTCCATGTCAGGCATGCTGCCTGGTTTGTAACCTTTCTTCATGAAAACGTTAAGTAAGTTTCACAGAGAAAAGGAGGGAAAATCAGCAGCGTTGGCAGTCGCGGAGGCACGTCGGCGCTTGTAGCGAATATTCTGAGTTTAAACAGGAAGAATTCCTCGCCGTGATTTTGTTGTTCGAGCTTTTTCCTTCAAGTTCAGCGGTGATTCCGGAATCGCGTACCCATCGAGTTAAGAGCGTCCCGTGTAAACTGCGCCCCTGAAACCGGCGCTGCCGCTTGCCGGTGTCACCCTTACACGAATAAAAGTGATTCGGGAGGACGGTTTGAGTGCCTGCCTTCCCGCTGCCTGGCACGGCTCCCCCCGCCGAAGTTTCCTCTCCTTTTTAATTGGGTTCTCTCCATTTTCGTGCGCGCAAATTAATCCCGGGAAGGGGACAGGGGATGGCGGGCAGGCGGCGGCGCTACCGCCGCGCCGCCAGGGGGCGCTGCGGGCGGGGGCGGGGCTGCGGGCGGGGGCGGGGCTTCGGGCACTGACGTCAGCGCGCCACCCGGCGGTGGGTCACGCCGCCGCCATGGAGCCCGGTGGGTGCGGGGGGGGGCGGGGGGGGTGGGGGGGACACCGGGGAACGGGGACCGGGGACGGGGACGGGGGGGGGTCGGGCCGGTCCGAGGTAACGGTGTCTCCGCGCAGGACCGTGGGGCGTGTGCGAGGAGACGGCCATCCTGCACGGCGGGTTCCTGCTGGCCGCCCGGCTGACCCAGCCGCGGCCGCTGCGGGAGCTGCGCAAAACCGACTGGCCACGCGTGGGACCCCCCATCACCGACGCCCTGAGGGAGATCGGGGCCCGCTGCCCTTCGCCGCTGCAGCACAGCCTTTGGAAGAAGGAAGCCGTGGCCATCGTCTGGGCTAAAGTCCTGCTGCCGGGCCCGCCGGCCGCCTCGCTGGACCAGGGATGGAAGGAGGACGACTTCTTCTCCGTGGGCAGGATGATCCCCGACGTTAATCACACCGTCCTCTTCGAGCTGGTCAAGGCGCTCGGCGTGCCCCGGTTGTTCGTGGAGCTGCTGCTGGCGCTGCCTCGGGATTTGCGGTGGAGCCAGCTGGAGCGCTTGGTGGAGTACGTCGCCAGCGAGACGTCCCCGTCGGACATCAGGTTCTTCTTGGACGTGTGGTGGGAGGTGATGAAACACAAGGAGGGACGGGAGGACGCAACAGTCTCTGCGTTCAGCGCTCTCATCCGTCAGCATGGGTGTGAGTCCTCTCTGGATGATGGTCTCCAGCCCCCAAAGAGGTTCAAGGGTGACCCTGGCTCTCTGAACGGCTCCCCCGCCGCCACCAGCCTGCTCGTGGTCCTGATAGAGGGGTTAAAGCAAACCTACAGGAGCGTCGCCCTGCCCCGCATGAGGTGCTATGCCTTGGCCAACCTGGTGGAGCTGCTGTCTGTGTTCACCGAGCTAAAGCCAGAGGGCAGCCCCCTCCCTGTTGCAGAATACCTGGACAAGGTCAGCTCTGTGGTCAGCCTCTGGACCAGCGACACCGAAAGCCAGTTCCACCACAGGGGGCTGGACGAGAAGGTGAAAGAAGCAGAGAGAAGCATGAGCCTCTTGTCCATGGCCAAGCTCTCTCGTGAGGAGCTCTTTGTTGGCTTGGACTTTCTCTGCAGCTTGTTGCACGCCTGGGGAGAAGAGCTGCAGGGCACCCTGAACGGCTCTGAGGAGCTGTGCTATGAGAGCTACCGGCTTCTGGACACTCTTACCACATTTGGGAAGAACCTGGATTGCTTCTCAGAGACTAGAGACCTGGGTGAAGATGAGACACGCGTTGTGTTAGAGCTGACACAGATCACCAAGGACTTTCTCAAGGAGATCAGTGCCAGCCTGAAGAGCAAGGATTTGGACACCAGCCTTATGTCTTCAGTTGCCATGACAATCATTGACCAAAAGCTGGACCGGCACGTGGAGATGTGCTCTGTTTTTGCATCTGAAAAGACCTGGGCCTTTTCAAAGGACTGGGTTGACTGTCTTGTGAAAAACAAAGCTCTCTTCCAGAAACCAGAGCTAGTTTTGAAATTACTGGAGACGCTGGTGAACTTTGCCATGTTCCGCCAAGACAAGGAGGCCCGAGAGCTGCAGATGCAAGTGACCAAAGCCATCGTGGAGTCTTACACTGAGCTTTCATTAACTGACAAAAACAAAGTGATCTCGGACGTCCTGGCGTCCTGGGGTGGACCAGGTCTGTCCCTGAACTTGCAGGTTGTCACAGAGGGGTTCCAGGAGGATCTGAACGTGACTTTCAACCAGATCACAAAGAGCGTATCTGATGAAGGCCTGGCCAGGGCTGTGGCTTCTGTGGCCAGGCTCACACTGCTGTACCCCGAGGCCACAGTGAAGCAGGTTTGTAATCTTGCCGTAGTCAACGTAGGAGCACACCAGTTCCTCGCGCAAATCCTCTGCTCCTTCCCAGCGCTGAGCTTCCTGGAGACCCACGATGATCCAGGCAGGCCACGCAGCCTGGTGGTGAGGTGTCTGGAGGAGGCAGTATGGGGGAGGCTTTCCACTGCGAGGGAAGAGGAGCAGTTCCTTGAGTTCCTGGCCTTTCTCATGCAGCCAAGTTCGGGCGCCCCGCTTGTGTCACCTGCAGAGGTGACCAAAGCCTTCGTCCTTCCCTATTTGAAGTCAGACTCTGCTGAAATTGAGCTGAGCCTGCAGATCCTCAGTAAGGTTTTGGGGATACAGTCCTGTCCAGAAGAGCACTGGATCAAGTCCTGTCACCCGTTCCCGCTTCTCCTCAGCCTCTGCAAGCTTCTAGATGGTTACACAAAGTACTGGCATCAGCCTAGGGACCAGCTCTTCCCTTCACTGGAGACCAAAGACCTGATACTGAACATCCTTTGCCAGCTCTGTGAGGTGGTAAGACCAGAAACTGCCCCCTCACCTGAGCTGTGGGTCCAGTCGCTGGCTTGGCTTCACAGGAAGGTGGCATCACTGGACTGGACCGTCAGTCTCCGGCTGAAGAAGCTTTACGGAGACCACTTCAAGAACGAGGTTCCGGCAACGCTGTTTGAGATCTGCACGCTTCCTGAGGACGAGTGGACGTCCCAGCCTTTGCCGGCTTATGGACCGGGCAGCGGGCTCCTGGCATGGATGGAGTGCTGCTGCGTGTCCACAGCGCTCAGGGATACGATGCTGACGCTCCTCACGGTCAACGTGGACAACCCTGAAGAAGTGAACCTTTTCAGCAAAGGCTTCCTGGTGGCCCTCATTCAGGTCCTCCCTTGGTGCAGCCACAGCGAATGGAAGAGGCTCGCGCACGTGGTCGAAAACCTGCTGCGGAGGCAAGTCTTGCACGTGCCGTACACGCTGGAGTACGTGCAGTACATGCCCTTGCTCAACCTCCGGCCGTTTGCCTGCTACCTCCAGTTCTCCGTGCTCTTCCTACGGGGCTTCCAGCTCCTCTGCAGCTCCAGCTGTTCCACCTGGCTGCCGGCAGAGGCTTGGCTCCACGTGGTCCAGCTGTACTGCGGCAGCCTGATGGACCTGCTGGGCTCCGTCAAGAGCACAGCGGGACCCCCCTCGCACCCCGCCAAGGACGGGACCTCCACGCAGGAGGTGTCCTTCATCTGCATCCAGATGTTCTGCCACCTGCTGCACGTCGCTGCCATGCTGCCAGAGAAGGGATGCAGCGAGCCGCTGGTGGTGGTGGCGTTGGAGATCCTCTCGCAGTACGAGACGTTCAGCAGCGCCGATACGTCCCCCGGCAACACGTTGCGGAGAGCCAACGAGAGGCACTTCCTAGAGTCCATCACGGACAACGTCAGTGACGAGGCGCTGCGTGGCACCCTCCTGCAAAAGCTCAGCAAGCTGGGAGCCTGCTCGGCCAGGGAGCCAGCTTGAGAAGCTGGAGAGGGTGACAGAGGAGAGTGCTGACCCTGCCTCAGGGGACCCCTTACATGGAAGGTTGTAAGATCTGTAATAAACCCTATCTATTTTTCTCTTTTGAACTTACTTCGCCCCTCCTGTGTTTTCTTCCAACCTAAGCACTGAAGGGGCTGTGTAAGAGAGTGGTTGTTCCTACACATCTTTAAGTTTCCAGCGGGAATAGCTGTGGATGCAACCGTTCCTGAGCCAAGCTGCTGGTCCTGTGGCTCCAGCCTTGCCTGTTGGTGATCTGGATTTATACAGAGAGCCTGGCAGCCTCTGGCATCAGGGAAATCGTTTCCCTCCGGCTCCCCTGCCGCCAGCCCTCTCCTAGTTGTGGGCGGATTGCTGGGTTCACCATGTGCTGCCAGAGGCTGGGAAGCGAGTTGGGTGAGTTTGGGACAGGCAGGAACCTTTGGAAATATGTGTGCGTTGCTCCTGCCCGGAGGTGGGGGTGCAACACTAACCCCATGCGTTAACATCCCCCACCCAGAAATGAATGGCACATGGGAGAGACATCCAGTGGTGTGACTCAGAAAGGAAATCTTTATTAGTCTCCTGATAGTAAATACGGCAGTGTTAGTGCAAACTGAGATGCCTCATTGGTGGTTGGGTTTTGGTTTTTTTTTTTTTTGGTCCTTACGTAAGGCATATTATTTGCAATGAAAACAGTGAGATACAAACATCTGTAACAGGTTGCAAGCGGTTTATAACATCAGCTGGTCTCGAGTTAATGTAACAGTAGTGTTTCTGCAATAACTGACCGCGTGTTGGAAGAGGCCCTTTATTTTACTCTTTCCAGAATACAGCTGTGGCTGGGACAAGATCCAACACCCAAAAGAACCAGGTCTCCCAGAGCTCAGGCATGTTTTTAGCCAGAAGGAAAGGCACAGAGCAGCCACAAGGCTCTGGGCACGAGCGGCTGCAGGGGGGGCTACTGGGGCCACACTGGTGCAGTACCTACACCGGTGCAGTACCTGCCCTGGAGCAGGGGACCCCCAGGCAAGTGTGGGAGGCTGCAGGGAGGAGGTGGCTGCCCTGGTTCACGCTGGCTGCAGGGAAGGAACTGAACTGCTGCTGACTTGCACGTACCCGCAAGGCTTGTGAATCCTACGGCGCAGGGCGGGCTGGGAAGCCTGTACCCATTTTGCTGTGACTGACGGTGGAAACGGGCTGAACTGGTGAAGGACACAGATCGGCGCCCTGCTCTGGGGTTGCTGGTTCCTCTTCCACTGACCCGGTTCCTTCTCTGCCAGCCCCTGGCAGATTTTGCCTCGTGGGATGGGGCAGGAGGGATGGACTGTACGACCAGAGCTCAGGCTGTACTGGTACGCACGGGGTGGCTGGAGGGAGAGCAGGGCAGCGTGTGCCATTCGGGCATCCCCTGCCAACAAAGGGCTCTGCATAGTGCCCAGAGACAGGGACTTAGCAGTCCTCATCCTGCCCTTCAGCCGTGGGCGCTCTGCCCTGCCAGCATCGCTCTGAGACAGCGTAACCGTTCCTCTATCCTGGCGTGAGCTTCTCTTCGCCCCAGCCTGCTGGGGACACCAGAGCTACCCTCGCCTGGGACTGCCAGCCACAGACACCAGCAATTGTAGTGAAAAGCACCTTTGGGTTAAGTGGAGTCTTAAATGAGTTTGAGCCCAGCAGCAGTGGGAGGTAAGAGGCTGAATGCAGCTGTAGCGTAGAGGCGAAGTCGGTAAAGGTCAGGAACAGGCTGTGCAGAACCGTGCCGGGACCTGGCTCTGCTCTCAGCTGGAGGCTGTAAACCAGAGAGAGTCGGGGCTGCGGCAGATTCGGCACGCGTCTCCCCCAGTCCCCGGTGCTGCTGCGTGGGGCTGGGCACGTTCCAGCATCACCTCCGCTGCTGCCTCCGGGGCCGCAAGCTCCTTCGTGCCTCGCCAAGCTCAGTGCCGGTGTCTGGCGTCAGCCCTTGTAACAAACCCCTCTCTTGTAACTGTTAGTTCAGTGCCAGTATTGAATCCCAGAAGGAATGTCGTACTTATGGGCTGGCTCCTATCCCAGCTCCCACGGGTGGGAGGACACAAGGCACTGGAGCGGTGTGGGAAGAAAGCCTTCCTAGCCCAGGCTGGTGCTGCCTGGCACAGCGGTGGAGACGGAGAGGCTGCTTCCAGCTAAAAAAGCCCGATGGCATCGCTGCTTCCGCCGCTCTGCTCCCGCGCTGCTCCCCACGGTGCTGGCAGCGAAGGCAAAAGAGCTGGCGGGGTGGGGGGGACGGGACGACTGACCCTTTTCCAGCCCCCGCGCTGGGCTGCCGGCCGTTATCTGCTTTTGTCGGCGGGTGAGCTGCCGTAGAGTCGGGCGGCTTTGCGGCAGATGAGCCTGAACCAGTAGAGCTGGGGGGCGATGAGGGAGGCGTTGGCTATGTTGCAGTGCAGGGGGATGCGGAAAGGCACCATGTAAATGGGGATTCCCACCTGCCTGGCGTAGGCCGCGTACATGAAGGGGAAGAGGAGAATCCGGCAGAGGAAGAAGGTCACCAGGATGATGATCCCGTTCACCTTGTGCAGGAGCGTGTCCTGCATTTCCAGCTGGGGAAGGAAGAAAGGCGAGCGTGGGGTGGGCGCTGGGTGAGCAGCATCCCATTGCTCCTCGGGCACCGACTGTGCTGGGAGCGTGGGGATGAGCACCCAGGAGGTACGGGTGAGGGGGAGCGTTTTGGAGGGGGCAGGAAAGCGGCGTGGGAAGGGATGGAGAAAGGCAGGGAGAAGGGAGGCGTGGGGGGCAGAGGGCTGGGGCAGCAGGGACCGTGGTGCAGGGGGAAGTACAGACAGGAGAGGGCAGCACTGGGACAGGGCACAGCCCCCAGTTTGGGGATGCCACTGGGCATGCTGCTTACTGGGGGAAAGGGATGGGAACCTAACGGGAGGCTGGGAGGAAGGCAGCACTGTGGGGGAGCTTGGGGTTACAGCTGTGGGGCTGACCCCCCCCCCCCCCCCTCCAAGACCCCCAGCCCAGCTGCTGCGTGAACGGTGGCTGATGGCGAAGGGCAGGGAAAGGGTACGAACCGCTGTGGGGTTCCCAGCCCCGAGCCCCGTCCCTCCTCACCTACCTGCATGAGGATTTTGCCCAGCGATACAAAAGGCGTGCTCAGCTCTGCTATGAAGATGCAGCCCACGAAGAAGTCCCCCAGCTCTCCCCTGAAGTGCTGCAAATAAAGCCAGCAGTGAGTATGGGGCCTTCCCGGAGAGGTGGCCGAGAGCTCACCCCGAGCATCTCCAGGGGGTCACAGGCTCCCCGACCAGCAAAGATGCTTTTGCCAGACACAGCCTGGATCGCAAGCCCTTGAAGCCACGCGGGGTTCCTCGCGAGGGTGGGCTTCGCAGCAGCCGTGCCCGGCCCTTACCTGGGTGATGGGGGTGAGAACGATGAGGATGAAGAGGTGGTGAGTCACCATCAGCCGCTCCTGCAGGAGGAAGCTCCACACGCTGGCCAGCGAATGCTTCTTCTCCGCGATTCCCCTGTCCCGGCTCTTGTGCCAGTGGCAGAGGTACATGACGTAAATGTCGTAGGTCATGTAGGGAACGAGGACCCAGATGTACTCTACGGCCAGCCAGTGCCTAAGGGAGGAGCAGCACAGCAGAGGCATCGCAACGGCTCCGAGCGCCTCGCGATGCTCTGAAAGGTGGAAGAGAGCCTTTAGGTCTGAAACGGAAACGGCGGGTTTTGAAGCTGATGGTAAGCGGGGAGGTGTCGAAATTTAACTTGATTTGGCTCAGCGGAGAAAAGGTACCTGGTACGCGCGGAGGACGCCTCCTCGACGCGGCCCCCGCTTCGCGCTCGGCCGTGCCAGGCACCGAGCTCGGCCCAGCCAAGCACAAACACGGCGCTAACGAGAGGATCTTGATTAGCCCTACAGCCGGGTGTTTGCCGTGCGGGCTGGGGGCACAGCACCGCTCGGGATCCAGCACGAATCCAACACCTCTGCAGCTGGTAATCTTCTCCCCTAAGCCCTGGGACACCCAGAGCTGATGCTTGGTAGGAGAAAAGCTCCAAGACCATGTCCTTTCTGCCTGCCGCGCTGCTTCGGCTGGCTGCCTAACCCAGGGAGCAGTTGGAAAGCACCTGGCGATCTCAGAGTTAATGAGAGATGCCTGGCCTGGACTTGGGAGAGTGAAGTGCAAAATATCTAATATAGGCAATAAACCCCCGCGAGACGTTTGTCTGTTGGGAAATAATTGCAGGCAGCTGCCTGTTCCCGAAGCATGTCAGAATCCTGGTTGCACAATCCAGGCAGCAGCAAGCCCTGCTCTGCAGGGAGATTGGGCTCCTTAAAAAAGTCCTGAGTGAAATCACACCGATTAAAAAAACCAACCAAACAAAACCCACCCTACGCTGCTGCTTAAAGAAATGTAGCTTGGGGCCCAAAAAAACCTGCTTTTGCTCTCCTGCCATCTCGAGAAAAAATTTGTTGCTTGCATTTCTGTTCCAGACAGAAAGATGTAAGTGATGTAAAGCAGGGAGGGGAAGTGACCAGCTATTGTGTTTGCAAAACTTGCCCAGGGCTTTGGAGGGCAATTATAGTGCCAGCAATAAAATGATTCTCTGCCTGTGTAAATAAATTGGCAAATTTTACTGCAACCTTTGTGATGCTTCCCGGCTCTCTGTCTTGCTGTCATTCTCCGAGGCCTTCCCTGCTGAGCACTGGGCTGTATTTCCTCCAGATTGAAAGAAAATCTAGGTCTCTGACCACAAAGTGTTCGCACGGAGCTGCCGGTGTCGAGAGCACCCGGGCAAGCGCACAGCTCCGGGGAGAAGGAGGGCTGCTGGCAGCACCTTCCGTCCGTGTGGGTCTGGGATTTATCACCCGCCCTATCTACACAGCAGATGTTTTATTTTAGAGCAAAAAGGTAACTCATTAGACTGCCTGTGTTGAGCAGGACCGAGCAATTTGGATAGATCTCACTATCTAGAGCAAGGCAGGACTTTTCCCATCTGTGTATTAAAGGCAAGTCTGCCACGACCGAGAGGGCAGCCCTCCCTAAACATCACCCTAAAATCTGGTGTGCGATGGTCAAATTCCAGCTCAGCATAATTATAGTCTTCCCTCCTACAATTTGCTCTGCTATTCTGGATAATAGCTCTGGTTTTAATTCTTCTGACCCAGATTGTGCTATCACTCCTGCCGAGAGCTACTTCTGGGGCAGTTTATCTCGGAGCATTGAGGACAAGGCGATGCGATTTTCCTTCAGAGCAAACTCCAGACTGATCTTCTCATTTCTGGACTCCAGAATCCATTTGGCACAGAGAAGGCGATGCACCTCTAAAATCAGATCTCGCTCGGTCTGCTTGACTCGTGAGCAATTTCAGCTTCCAGCAAGGAGACTCCCTACCCCTTTAGAAGTGATGATGTCTTTGTTTTTTTGGCTCATCTATGGGCCCACGTTACAGCCCATCCCGAGGACGAGACCCTCCGCGCTGGCGGATCGGCCCCGGGTCTGAGCGCACTGAACAAGCCAGCGCCTTTCCAGGGGGTGTACGGCCAGCGCCGTTGCCCAACCCTTCACCCAAAGGGGAGGAAAGAGGAACATGAAACTGGTTTTCCTCTCCCCTTTGTACGTGCAAGCCTTTGGCATAAAATATTCCAGCAGCGAGCTGGCCGGGCACAGCCTCCGCGTGCTCCTCGCCTGGGCGCTGGATTACCTGTCGTACACCACGTCCTTGCAGTTAAGGACAACCGTGATCCCCGACACCGTTGCCATCGTGGCTTGGACCGTCGACACCAACCTGAAACGGAGAAGAGAAGAAACGGGTCACCCCAAATGTCACCCCAGAAGGGCCGAGGACCGGGGCTGCTGGCCGCGGCCCGGTTGCACCAGGAGAGCCGGTAGCGCTTAGACGCCTACTCCGTGCACACCCCGAAAACCTTGTCAGGGCGAGGAGGAGCTCAGCCCCCCGTGGCCGGGGCTTCCCGGGACGTGGCCGGGGTGGCTGTACCGGTGAAGACGGCGGGGGCTCGTTTCCAGGTCTCGTCCCTTCCACCCCCGTGGATCACCGGTAACCCCGGCCCGTTGGTTCCCCGCGGGCAGAGCTACCAGTCCCTGCTCCCCTCGTAGGGTCTGGGCTTGGGACTCCTGGGGTCGGGGCACCCCCCCTCCTCCCGGGTACCGGCTCCCAGCCGCCGGGGCTCGGTGCTTTTGGGCCGTCCGGATCGCTCCGGCTCCCGTTACCGATCCCAGCCCGCCGTTAATGGGTAACCGGTGGCGGAACGCCTCCCGCCGATCCCGCCCGTACCTGCCGCTGAGGAGGATGCGGTCCTTGAGGCTCCATCCCGGGGCGGCCCAGCGCAGCAACCGGATGCAGAGGGCGAAGAGCCCCGGGAAGAAGGCGGAGGCGAGGGCCAGCGTTCGCCACATGGGGACGATCGTCGCCGCGTTACCTCCCGCCGCCGCTTGTCAACAGCAGGCCGGGCGGCGGGAGGCTCCGCTCCGGCTCCGGCTCCGGCTCCGGCTCCGGCCCCGCACCGACCGACCGGCCCCCGCCGCCGGGACGCGCCCCGCACCGCCGGGCGGCAGGCCCCGCCCCCTCCCGGTGCAACCCCCGCCCCCGGGAGGGGAGACCACGCCCCCACCGGGAGACGAGACCACGCCCCCTCGAACCCCCGCCCCCACCGCCCAGGCCCCGCCCCTAAGGGGCCGGTGCTGTGGAGCGGGAAGGGGGGTGTGTGTCCTCTCGTATCCCGGCGTGCCGCGCGGCCCGGAAGCGGCGGGCCGCCATGGAGGAGGACGAGCCGGAGCTGGCGGCCGGGTTGGAGGCGGCTCTGGAGCTGGCGCCCGCCGTGCAGGCCGCCATCGAGCAGGTCTGCCGTGGGGCCGGGCGGGAGGCCGGGCGGCTGGCCTGGGTCCCGGGGCGGGGCGAGGTCCCCTCTGGTGAGGGGCCGGGTGTGGGCGCGGCCCGGTGTCCGCTGTGTGAGGGCCCCGGCGGGCTCCCTCAGCGAGCTCCGGGCTTTCCGCTGCTGGGCCCCGGGAAGCCCCAAGCTGGCCGTGCTTGGGAGGAGGGTGCGGCCCCTCCAAGCGTGGGGGGAGAGCCCCTTGGCCCCCGGGAGGGGACGGGACGGGCTCTGCCCGTGTCCTGGGGCTGCGCCGGCCCGGGTCCCCCGGGTCCTGTTAATGCTGGGGGGCTGGCACCTTCCCCCGCAGTGCGAGGGGTGGTCCTCGTGGTCGGCCTCAGCTGAGCGCATCTCATCTAATTGCTTTCTCATCACTGATGAACGCGGGGCATTGACCGTTCCGCAGCCGGGCACGCCTGTTCTCTGTCTTCTAATTGAATGTTGTTAGTCAGTATGTAAAGCATCTTAATGGAGTCAAATGGCCCGCGACTCAGTTGAAGGCAGGATAATTTAAATGTCTTGGCTTGACTTTGGTGATCAATATTAGGTTCCAGCTCAAGTCCTTCGACCTTCCCTGAAACCCTTTGTGGCACTTGGAGCCCAGCAAAAGTCCGTGAGAACCCAGGGTAAAATCTTGTGTTCGTTGGAGCCTGACTGAGCTTGCACTGACTTCAACCAACCCTCCCATCTGAAGAGCTCTTTCTTGTAGTAGAACTCTGTGGACAGCAGCAGCAGCTGTCTCTCAAAGTATCACTCGAATAAGTTTTCACACTTTCTTGAGTGTTGAGGCTTGCGGATCGCTTTTGGTGGCTTTCCTCAAAGAACTAGGGCAAACCGTGGTAGCTGGCGCAGCATCTCAAGGGAGCCCGGCGCCAGAAGGTGAGGAAGGTAGCGCAGTTTCTCTGTGGGTGCTGTGCCAGCTTTGGAATATTACTGCTCCAGAGAAAGAGATATCCCACATACTCTTATCTTTGCATGGGGTTGGCACACCTGGCTGTAAACCATTGAGTAGTTTTTGCTGAAACCTTGAGAATTGCTAAATTAAATGCCACCTTCTAAAGGAGACTTGGAACTTGTCCAGAAAAAGAATCCTCTGCACTTTAGGGAGCCTGTATGTTTAAAAGCCAGAAAAGCCCGGTGTGATTTCTAACATTGTACAACCAAAGAGAGTTACCTAGTGACATTTTCATCAAGCACAAAATGTCTCTTTGAGGTAAAACATGTCTTTTGGAGACAGTCTCGGCTTGAGGTTTTGAGCAGTGGACAATCCACCATATCTCTGGCTGAGTTATTTTAACAGGTAATAAGGCTGTAGGCAGATCTTCACATCCTGAGCAAGGGGAGATGTTGAGGATGACACTGTCACTTCCTCACTGGCACTTTCCAACCCAATAATCTTGTTCCTGTGTGTGTTCCTTAATCAGCTTTGGGAAAAACCTGCCAGGTCCTGGTTAAATGAGCAGAACTGGCTCAGCTGACTTCTACATGAAGAGGAGTAGGGAGCAAACAAAGACTGGTGCTCCACCAAACCTGGGGTAGTCATTTCTGGTTAATGGGTTGTGACAAAGACCTAGGAGTAGCAACTTCTTTAGCTGGTATAGGTGCCTGCAGCATTGATCTCTATCTGCAGTTTGAGAGTGGAGTTCCTGACTAGCCTTTATCTTCCACCTGACCCCTTGCTTCAGCTGCTCTTGATGCTTGTGGAGATTTGGGATTAATTGAAGCTGCAGTTGTGACCCCAGAGCAGGGCAGGCTGGTTGTGATGCTGCAACTGCGCTTTTGCAGTGGGCTAATGTTAGAGCATCTTCCTTACTCGGGCATGGCCTCATGCATATTTAACTGCTGCCTGCTTCTCCTTGGCCACAGGAGTACCTTTGGGAAAGCTGCTGAAGAGGCCTATTTCAGGGAGAAGTTGCTCTCCTTTAAATGGTCTCACAAACCCACTGCTTTCATGCTGCAAAATGTGTAAAACGATGTAAATGCTGCGTGTGACCAGGGTGACCTGCAGAGGTGATGCTGGGGTGTGAGTTAGGCAGGGTTTTGACCATGGGGTGCAGAGCTGATGGCTCTATAAATGTGGAACAAATACGGTAGCAGAGAAGGGAAAGCAGCATATTTTAGTCTGTGGGGACAAAAAGCAAAGCCTGGCAGCTGTGTTTGCATCGTTTGAGCTACTTCCAAAGAGAGATGAGATTTGTTTGCACCACAGCTGCTCTTTTCCCTTTTCCGTGGGTAGGAAGAATAATTCACAGATTCTGTTTCTCTCCCTCTTTTTCATATGAAAGTGGCAAACCCAAGTCTCCAGAGAACTTGTACAACCATTTTTTAATTTGTTTCCTAGTACGTGGCTGTGAAAAGCAAATCCTCAGTCTCTCACCATGGGGCCTTGCAAAGCCCAGGCAAAGAGAAGGGCAATGCCTCAGCGCAGAGGTTCATTTCCAGACAATGGCAAAAGCATCAGAATGGTTTGGGGTGCATAATTAATGGCTTGTGTGTCTGGGGAATTCCTTGCACAGCATCGATTGTGCTGGGGCTGTATGTGGAAGCACATGTGTATATTATCTGTTTACACAGGCTGATACCCACAGGAATTTTAATAGGTCAGAGACCTACAAAGCATGTAGGTGTTTTACTCCTGGGCAGAGGTCTGACTGCTCTCCGTGCATACTTGTTAGAACAGTGCTGTGAAACATAATCAGAAGTGGATGCTGAGTAATTAAAAGCAGTAGGTACTCTGTAAAGTTACAGAAATTAATGGTGATGTATTGTTGATTGTATTTGTTTTCCTCCCTCTCTTCAGGTATTTCCCAGCCAAGATCCACTGGACAGAGCAGATTTCAATGCCGTGGAGTATATTAATACTCTCTTTCCCACTGAGCAAGTAAGTAGTGCTCACAGCACGGCGCGAGGGGTAACCTGATAGTAAATGACTGAAGGCTTGTTTAAACCTGTGCCCAAGCCTTTTCTTGTAAACAGTAGCACAGGTAGCGAGACTATAACAATCACTTCTTAAATTCGCATCTCATGAGGTTCACTGTTATTGTGTAGTTTCTTTCCATCCAAAGTACGTGCTGCAGTAAAAGTCCTGCTTTGATCTGTAGAGATAAAGTAGTTTTCTATAGAGAGGTTTCTCTTGCAGTAGATTTCATAACTTGCTGTGTATTAATCATTGATGAATCCTCAGGGGTTTCGGCTAAATAAGGCGGTGTTGCCTGTGAAATGTCACTGGAGAGTCATCCATGTTTGACACCTATTATTTCTTTTGAGATTTGAAGAATGAGATTGCCATGGGCTCATATCCATACTTTCTCTTCCCCAAATGAGCCCCAGGGGCAGTTTTGGACTAATCTACTACAAAAAGGAGGTATTTCTGCAGCTGAAGCTTGGGTTGTGAGGCAGCTCCAACATTTACCATGTTTAAGATCCCCTGCAGCACTAGCTTTTTTGGGCTTTCAGCTGTTTCTAGTTAATTTGCTGGTGGGGCTGGCTTGGCTTTTTTTCCCCTTTGCCAGTAGTGGAGAGCTATTTCCCCTGCAATACCCCCACTACAGCTCGGGCAGCAGCCAGGCCTCCTCCACCCCATGCGCTGGGTGTCCGGGTTCTGCAGGAGGGTCTCTGCCCAGGGAAGGCGAAGGCTCTGTCCCCGTTGCCCACTGGAGGTCACTGTCACCACGGTGTTTCTGGAGCAGTTCTGCAGACAAGGCAGGGCTCAGGGCACCCTGCTTGCTCAGGGCTGGGTGGGAAGCGGGGAGCCTGTGGGACCTGCAGGGCTGCACCCTGGCCTGCCCTGTCTTTTGCTGCTCTTCATTATATGACCTGAGGAGCAGCTAAGCTGCTGTGTGTCTCAGTTCCTCCATCTGGAAAACAGAGTCATCGTTGAGTGCCACATGTGAGAAAGTGTTGGGTATCGCAGCTGATGTGTATCACAGTAAGAGGTTCCCCGTTTCACTTACCTTTGTTTTTTTTCATGTTGTAGTCTTTGGCAAACATCGATGAGGTTGTGAACAAGATCAGATTGAAAATAAGGTAAATGTTCCTCCATTTCATTGCATCTCAGGTAGTGAGTAGTCTAGTTGTCACCGAGGCTTCATAAATACAGCCTTTGCAGTATAGCTGATAGGAATTCATTTGCTTGAAAGGCACGAATATGATCAGCCTCAAGTCCAACAGTGCGACAGAGACAAAAATGACTCCCTGTAATTATAATTCTTTTTTATACTTTGCCTCTCTTGTATATTATGTGCCTTTAGGTTATTTTAGCTGATGGGTTACAAAGTAAAGCTTTGAAAAAACAATGAACTAAGAATCAGCAAGTACCAAATTTTAGTACAGTCTGAAAGGTGAGAGAACAAACTACCCAGAAGATTTGGTTGCTGAAAATTTATTCTCTTTGTGAGGTCAAAATAGCAATTGTAAAACCTCTCATTTTGTACTTTTTATTGTCATTATTGGTACTAAAAGTACAAAATAAATATAATTTTGCAGGAAATACTTACATTTTCTGTGCAGTCTGGCATTACCAACCTGAAATGATTGAGACAGCACTTTAATATGTGGAAAGTGGAAATGAAAACGGACAAGGGAAAACTGACAATATTGCTTAAAGGAAGAGAAGTGCAAGAAACCCTGATTAAATTAGGAAATGGGTTTTTATTTTTGCAACAGAAGTTTTAAATTATGTAAGATAGTGATGTCCTACAGAGAGAGAAGAAAAAAAGAAAAGGTGAATTTAGCATTGGTAGCACCAGCTTTTTTCTTTTAAATCTGTTCTGTAGCTCTCAAGGTTCCCACAGTTTTTTGGATCAGGCATGTAGAGAATGAGTTTGACATTATAGGTTCTTTCTCCAGGAGGTTGGATGACAACATTCGAACTGTAGTGAGAGGACAGACCAACGTGGGACAGGATGGCAGGCAGGTATGTGCATCTCGTCTCCGGTAATGCCAAGGGTTCTCAGCTTGCGATGCTAAATTCAGGAATGGCTCTGGCAGGCAGAAACCCACTTTTATTGTTAGGGAGGTGTTTCTGCTGTCTCTTACACTAATGACTTTGTGAGCTGCTCGCTCAACAGCTGTTCTAGCCTGCTTTCTGATCACCCTCCAAAGGGAAGTGAATGAGAAATTGATTTAAAAATCAAAAGTAAAACCAGGAGGCTTGCGGTTGTGCTACTCTGAAACTAATGATAAAACAAACAGGATTAAATGGGTACAAGCGCATTTGCTAGTGAGTAAGGATCAATAAAAGGCTACTTAGCCTTTTAACGAGGTTGTTTGCCGAAACATCCTGTGTTGCTAGTGACAAAGCCTGATGACTGACTACCAGTTCATCTTGCATGTCTTATTCAGCTACCAGGTTTTCACTTGTCTTTTGCTTGACAGATGTGTTTGCTCTGAGTACACTATTGAACAGCACGGCCGTGGCTGCAGTGTTTGTGAACACTGAGCTTGGTCCACGTGTTAATCTGATTTTCGGGTATCACCCAGTGCTGCTGTATTTCCTGTGTCTGTTCTGTTTTACACCAGGATCATTAATGCCTTGAATCATCAATCATGCTGCTTTCTTCAGTGTCAACACTGACTCATCTTTTAATACCACATTTAAGACTAGTTTTGTGGGATGGGGTAGTCATTTCTTCACCAGCATGGTTGGCTGTATTTCCCACTTCTTGCTGCAGTAGCCATTGCCATGTATTTCTAACCCTACCTCTGCCACAGAGTCAGTGGCCTTGAGTGAATTATTTAACTTATCTATGCCTTTGTATTGCTTTCAAAAAGATGCGAGATGCTTACGTCTCCTAGCAGAACTAGTTTAATACTTGCTTGGTTGCCTGAGTACTGCTATTAAACTGGGGATGTGCTTGGGATGTGGCATATCTAGGAGTGTTGCTGCCTGTAATCACTGTGCAGGGATAAGACAAGAAATCAAGTGGTGAGGCAATTGCAGAAATTGAGGAGGGAGTGGAAACTAGTGCAGTACTTGGAGAGTTTGGATATGATTGGAAACCTGGTGCTGTTGTAGCCTTTTGGGCTCATTCGAGGTGACAAATACAGAGAAGACCACAAAAAAGCGCGATCGAGAAGAGCTGTGGCTGAGAATTGCCTGGAGTGCCTCAGGTCTTGCAGGTCCCAAGGATGAACGTGGTGAGAGATGAACAAAAGCGGTGCCATGGTCAGCTGTGCTTGCAGGATAACAAAAGTGTCTGTGCTGGGGAGATTTGGCGAGCTTTGTTTAGAGCTTTGCCTTATGTCTGTGCTTTCTCATTCTTTAATACCTTTGAAGTTCTCCAAAGCACGTACAGATGGACTTGGACAGTATCCTGCTCTGAAGTACTGGGGAGGCAGGTCTGTCTGTGTAGCCCTTCATTTAGTTCAGTTGTAAAGGAACCAATTAAACTTCTGTCCAAGTAAAAACCTTCAAACATGGATGTGTATGTGGTGTGTCTGTACAGGGTATCTTTCAAGTGGCCTGGAGCTGCAGTTAATCACAAATATTCCTGTATTTAGCTGTGAATTTTCCCTCTCTGCTGCTTTGCAAGGCAGACTTTTAGACAGACGCCAGAGCTTGCAGTTGCACTGACTGACTGCATGGGCTAAGGCCAGACAGTCTCCCAGAAGTGTAACAGTTGTTTCTTACTTTAAGAGATCCTAACAAATAGTGAAACCATTCAATTATTGAAAGTGTTGGTTCTCTGGTAAGAAAAATTGTTTGACTCTGAAATGCTGCAAGCTATTTTTTTCTTGAGTTTCTAATCCAAGTCCACCGTTTCACACTTGTATGTGCATTTCATATGTGAATTGCTGGAACCAGACTGTTAGAGCGGTAGGACTCAGCTGGGTCTCGAAGTTTAAAGCAGTAAAGGAGCATCAGCAAGCTCAGGCCTTGCATGTTAGCTGGTTGGAGGGACCCGCAGCGGAGGAGGTCATTTTACAGTGCTGGGGAATGCTTGAATTGCATTTCAGTTTGAGATGAAGTTTTATATTTGTCTCCCCAGAACCAAACAGAGGAAACCTAGAAGAAACTTTTGCTGTTCCTGTCACCCCCTGCACTGCCTTCTCTGAGTAGTGTATTCTGTGTGCTAGCTGGGGGAGTGAGGCAGCCTTTTTTGCATGACCACACTGTTGACACCCGATTGTGAGGGTGAAAACCTTGCTTTTCAGCTTCACCTGCCTGTTCCTGTGTGGAAGAGTGCCTTTGTTTTACTAGCATATCAGTGGAATCAAGGACGCTTAGAAATGTTAAGTTTTTATAGAGCAAGAGTCCTGGCTTCTCCCACTTTGAGAGGAAAAGTTTCGTTTTGCAATGTGTGGTAAGAAATTGTTTTGAAACAACAGAAAGCAAGGTGCCTTTAAGACAAGTCAGTGCTTTGCTAGGAAGGGAGTCAGTGCTACTGAAAGGGGCTTTTTTTCCTTATTTACCTTTTCTGGTAGTAATTTGTAGTTTGGTCCCACAATAAAATTAGGTTCTTTCATCTACTGATCTTATATTCTTATTAAATTTGTAGGAAATTTGTGTCCTCAAGACCAATATTTCCCTGCTGAATTTGATTGAAGCATATACACATGGATAGATAGTGTTATCCTGTGAAGCTCTCTCTTAGGAAGCCTGGGATGAAGATTGTTATTGCATTTTTTTCATAGTAAGCAGAACTGCAAACCACCCTTGATTAATAAAGAAACAGTTAGCAACCAGCTTTTGCAATGGGTTTGAAACAAAGCTTAAAACTAGCCACAGCAAAAAGTTTACTCTTCAGATACCTTTTCCCATTTATAATGCTTTCTTAGCATATGAGATGTCTACAGCCTGTAGTACACAGTACTTGCAGCAGACTAGCTTTTGAAAAAGCCATTCCTGTCTTTTGACTTACTTCCCTCCCCATCCCTTGACACACTGAGACCCCAGAGGAACAATGCAATCTGTCGTGTTCTTGAAAGTGTGTGCTGTAAATAAAAATGCATATGAACTCTGATGTTGTAGCTGCTTGAATTTTGGTGGGAGCTCAGGACACTGTGTATTTATTGCAAGATTGGACCTGGAAGGTGTTTTACAAAAGCGTCTTTCCTTCAGTCACATTCTGTCCTGACAACTCATGGTACAAACTGTAATCAGCGTTTGCCAGAATTGCGTGACTGCGTGGTGCTGGAGCTAGAGGAGCTATTCTTGCCTGGAGAGTAAATAATAGTTTTCATAAACATCCTTTCAATCTCTGATTTCCTTCCAAAGGAAACACAAACCTCATATGCAGTGATAGAAGGAAAAAAAGTTGTTCATTAAGTCCAAGCGAGCCAGGAGGGGGTTCCCTGCTAAGCCCCTGCTCGTAAGTTGTCTGTGTTAGCTGTGCCCTGCCTGCCTTGGGTTTGCGTGGGGAGGCAGAGCTGCGCACATGAGCAGTTGCCATCCCTGCTGCCCTTGCAGGTGACGGAGAATCGCCTGCCATGGGTGCGGAAGCTGATTCAGGAAGCTCATCTTTGGCTTTTCCATCTCCCGTCAGCCTTAACTGCCAAGCGCGGGGTTGGGAATCTGGTGGAGGCTGTTGGTTCAAGTGCTGCTGAAATCACTGGGAGCTGGGACCTGCTGTCAACCTATCTAATCTCTTTTTTTTTTTTTTTTTTTGGTAGCATGTTTGGAGACCAGTGATACCAGGCAGGTTCCTAGAAGACAAACTGAGGGTATTTAGGCTTTAACAGCTTGCTTTCTCTTTGGGGAAGGGGTAGTTTACCAACTGAGCCCAGCAAAGCAGCTTTCCCTCTCCTGCGGAGGAGCAATGCTTTACTGAGCCTTGTTGAGAGCTGCACCTTTGCAGCTGTCCAGGAGAGGGGAGCCCAGCCTTGTTTTTGAGACCAGGGTAACATTTTACTGATCATTGATGGTGAGGGAGTGCTGCCAGCAGAGGCACGGCTGAATAGCCCTGCATGTTATTCTCCCAGTTAGAACAAGCTAAATCCCAGTAAGACCAAGTGGGGAACATGCGGTATGCAGCTATGGGAATGTGCTCTCCATGCTCCTTAAGGAAAAGGAGACCTTAGGGATAGCAAATTCAAAATCCTAATTGCGGTTCCAGCCACTCTACTCCCTGTGATCCAGTCTCCTGTCCCATCTGGCTGGTAATGTGGCAGTCGTAATGATGGGGATAACACTTCTGTGCTCCACCTGGGTGCCGAGAGGATTGAGCAGGTCTTCGAGATGTAATTGTAGGTACGAGAAGGATGTTAAGAGTAGCTTTTTATAGTCAGTCTTTAACTTTTAAACTGTTTCCTGAATAGTCTTGATCACATACACGTGTTCGTATAAAATAGTATTTAGGTGTCTGAAGAAGCAGATTCTAAATCTAAAAATAAAGTCGATCAAATAGATGTGGCCCCAAAAGAGTTATTTAAGCAGCTCTAAAGACAGGAATGCTCCCTTCTCCACAAAGCATAACGTTTCCCAGTTCAAAGCATCTGCCTTTTTGAAATTTTGCCCTAGAATTTCCTCCAAATGCAAAAGCCTTAAAATAGTCTGGCTCATTTGGCTTCCCCTTCCTGGTGCGATATTTCAGTAAAATCTGTAGACAATACCATGAACTTCAGAAATTATCTCGCTAATGGTCCTTTTATGGGAGGAAACAACAGTCGTGGGTGGAACATTCCTCTGCAGGGCGTAACAAAATTTTCCTTGGGAGTCCCAGACTTGGGCTATTTCGGATGCCTTGGGAGAGGCTGGGAATGCAGGAGCTGCTGTGGTTCACTTGTAACAATATGCAGTTCAAGCTGTGCCTGCAGTTTCTGGGGAGCCAGTGCTATCTGATTTTTCCTCTGTAAAGTTTTTCTCAGAGCTGCTGCTGAACTGGAGTCTGGGCTGACCTTGCTAAGAGCTGCAGTCCAGTTGTGGCATAATTTCCTCTTTGCCCTAGGGTGTAGTATAAAAAAGTTCCCATAGATTTTTCCACTGAGTGTTTAACACACTCCGTACGGTTTTATTTGTCACTCTTTAGTTGTGTTTATTGCTAAACCTTCTGCGTGGACTGGCAGTAATTTTTTTTGACAGTTGCTGACATGCCTTTACTGGTTGTTTGGCTGAAGCTGCTTTACCTATCAGGCTTTCGTCCTTGTAATAAAGCAGCCTCTGCGTTTGCAGTCTAGTTTAACCCTTGACAGGATCTGTGCAACCAGGACGTGGGTGCCCAGGTCAGTAAAGGTGAGGCAGCTTTGTACAAAATGTATTTCCGAAGGACTCGAGAATTACGAGGAATGCCAAGATCTGTGGCTTTATAGTTTGAATCCAAAAAAAAATATTATTTCTTTATCTCTGGCCTATCTTTCACTTCCTGCCCTGTGAGCACAGGTGCATAAAGTAAATGACTGAAATTGAATGAGTAAAGACTGTGTTTTAAAGAAAAGCTTGGTTTTTCACTTAGTATCTCCTACCGTATTAGGGTCTGGCTCAATTAGTGCAAGAACAAAGTTAATTGTTAACAAGAAGAGAAAAGGGAGGTTTTCTGGGCTGGGAGAAGCCTTGCGTGTTTCTAATGGCTGAAGATACTGGTTGATAAGTTGGACTGTTTCAGTTGGCTCCTGCTTCTTTGCTCCATGAGAACAGTAATATATTTATTTTTTTTTCATCACTATAGCAGTGCAACAAAAGAGATGCCAGCTGTTGTGGTTAAAGAATACAAATATCTTCTTGCTGCCCAGCCTGAACCCAGCACAGTAGTAGACAGTTCAATTAGCCATCCCCTCCTTTGGTAACCAGTGCTGTCCTTTCTCATTGCGTGTAAAAATAAACAGCTCTGCAGCTGTGGGGAGGCTCAGACTGCCTGCCCTGCCCTGTGTGTGTGCTGCAGTGTCTGGCAGTGTTTAAGCCTGTGGCAGGAGGAGGATGTGTCTGGCATAGAAAAAATGCCCACAGGTTATTGGGTTTGACAAGGTCACAGATGGACGTATGTGACGTGCTTTTGGGGTTTTTTTTTGCTTTGAATAGACATCAGGAAACACTTTGCAGAATCAATATAGGGAGGAAGAAAGAGATGAAGGTGGACGGTGAGCAGAAGAGGAGAGTGATGCAGGTGCTGCATGTGGCAGAGAGCAGTGGGGAATTTGGTGCTCTCTGCTGATGGGGTCATCCCGGCTACTCAAGCGCCCGTTTAGCTAGCGGTGTCCTGAGCTGCAGGGCAGCTGGTGGACGGTGTCACTGGAGTCAGCGGCTTGTCCTCTCCTCGGCCCTGCGAGTGCTGGGTTGCAGGCAGCGTCAGCCCGCCAGGCAGGGAGGTGAATTTGTGCACCGTTTGCATAAACATCCTTAATGAGCAGCACTGTTGCTTCAGCCTCTCTTCTTACCTCCACCTGTTTGTGCGGAGGTGGCTTTTTTGACTGCAGGTTGTGTTTCACGCTGAACTAAGGTACTCAATGCTTTCAGATCTCCTACTGCAGGCACTTTTATTTCATTTTCTTTCTTTATTTAAATATATGCTCACTTCCAGACATCAAATTGCACGCCGCTTCCTTGGCTCCAGGGCCCAGGTTCGGCTCACGTGGTTGGTGTTGATGGGCTTCTGCTGCTGGGACAGCATTGACTGCCTTTGCCCGAGCCTTAAGAGCAGACAAGGAAAATCACTGTAAGCTCTTAATAACTAATTAAGCCTAAGTCTATAAAATATCTGGGGGCTTTTTTGTGTCACAATCCCTGATATTGTAGGCACCATCGTTGAATCATATTCATTCTCTCCTGCATGGCTAAGCTTTATCTCCTGTTTTTTTTGATGAATGGGTCATTATTCTGAAATATGAACAGACTAGTGTTAGATTTCAATATGTTTTAAGATGGCAAATGGATGAGGGTTAAATATTGTGTCTTAAGCTGTGTAATTTTATATATTTTTAAAAAAAAAGGTCATGCCACAGATTCTGTAAGACTCCAGTTGAGTGATTAAAGTCCCATAATATTCCTTTGTAACCAATGAATAATAAACAGAAGTTGAGCTGCCAAAATAAATCAAAAGTGAGTTTCATTTAGAGTGATTTCCCTAGTGAATTATGACAGTTGGATAATGTCCTTCCCATGTAAGAGACACAGTGAGCTTTTTCTAGCCTAGAACATGTTTATTGAAAAGGGTTTCAGGTGATTGGCATGCCAAGAAGAAATAGTGCTGTTTATTATCCTTCTGGCTACTGGCCATGAAAACTGGCATCTGCAACTGTATGAAGAGGTCAGGCGTAACTTTTGCCATCTGCTGCAAAGCCTGGTTCAAGGCCGAAGCAAGTCTGAGCTTGACCTTGCCTTGTGCTTCTGGATGGAAGCGCAGTGGATGCAGCCTGTCGCTGTCCTGTGGCCTGAGGCTGGAAACCGGCTGGTGTTTTGTACTGGCAAAAGGCACGCTTTCTTGCTGGTGGCGTTGAAGACGGCGCAAGCTGCAAAGTAAGACCAGACTGTTCCACAGCCAGTGCTGTTTGGTTTTGATGCCAGCAAAGCGAGAAGCCCAGCCTGAAAACACAAATCCGGACAACAGGCAGGAGATTTTGTCTTACTGTGGATCTCTTTTTTTTTTTTTTTTGTTGTCTCACGTTTTCAGTTTGTGGTAATGTTTGTTCCAGCTGTGCCACCTCTGTGCTTATGGCAGGTGAGCTGTCAGTATTTCCACTTAGAAATCCCTACTTGTAGGGTTCGTAGTATGATTGTCCATTCCCCCCACCTATGTTTTGCCTCTAAGGTCTCAACCTGAACATGAATTCATCTTACAAAATCTGACGCAACTTGAGTGGTTGCTAAACTTGACCGCCACAGCAGTCAAGTGTGGCTCTTATATTGCAAATATGACCAAAATGCTGCCTGCCGTATGCAAACTCATCAGCAGACAAATTGACCAGAATCCCTCAATCATTTACAGACTTCCTAGGCAAATTGAGTGTGCAGCGCTCCCGATCAAACAAAAACAGGCAGCTCGGTGCTGGAATGGAGGGTGAGCAAAGGAGCGGGTGTGCGTGACTGCCTGCAGCAGCCAAGGGCAGTGGGTTATTCGGTGCCTGGAGGAGAGGCCCTGAAAGACGAGGTGTGTTGTGGGCATAGGGAGGTGCAATAAACTGCTGCAATCAGGGTGTAAACAGAAATGATGTGAAGGGCAGAGACTCACGGCTTTGCTATTCTGAAATAATGAAGTGATAAGGGAAATAATAAGTGTCTGCGCAGGGGAGTTTCTCCTGCGTGATAATAGTGTTTAATGTGTTGAGCGGGGCTGGGCGTGGGAGAAGGCTGTGGCCGTTCACCTGCCAATATAGAGCTGCTTGACGAAGCTGTAGTAACCCACCTTGAGGTCCGAGCGTAATGAAGCTAAAGGCTTTGCTAGAGGGTTGTGCAACTCGCGCAATTAAGGTTTAAGTGGCCACGCCACTTGGGTGCAAGTTAGATGCATGACTGTAAAACTTGTGTAAAATTACTCACTGGAGCGAGACCGCTAAAACCACTGTCACAGCATATCACTGCCTTTCTTCATAGTGCAGGGCTGGGCAAATGCAATAAAAAATGACAGCTTGGGTGTTGGACTAGCGCAGGAGTGCAGTTCAGGAGTTATACTGCAAGGTTTCAACCAGCACAACCTGGAAATAGCCTCTCACTTCGCCCCCTGTGTCTGTCAGTGTTTGTGCAGCTATTCAGAACGTGGGTTGTGATTTCTGAGCATGATTTGGGAGGTTAAGTGAAGGGGCAATAGTAGCAATTTTAAGCTTGGTCCAGTGTTGGACATAATCTGCTTTGTTGATTTAAAGTGTGTGCTGTGCAGCCTTCGTGGTTAGGATTGGAGCTGATGACACAAAACTCTATTCCTTAGTGACAGTTGTAGTTGTGTAGTATTTGATGAACTCCTAGGGTAGAAATCTGCTAAAATCAAACCAAGTGTGATGAGCCCTTCAGGTTTGTCTGCTCAGGGAAATTAGCTGGCACAGCTGTGGTGCAATGTCGTCCTGCTCTGACGGACAAGCCCTCTCGGCTTCAGCTGCAGTGGTTTATCCCTAGCTGTAAAACTTAAGAGTTTTCTCTAAAATGAAATCAGACTGAGAAACAAAATATATTTCCACCCTTTCTCAATCCGGAGGGACTCATTTGTATGAGGTTTTAGTGGCAGAAATTGTTAGGCTGGTCACAGTGTGCAAGGGTTTCTTTGAAATCTTTGCAGCTGAGACTCCTTGGAGGATTGGGGATGGGAACTTATTTTTAGTCATGGTCTAGATTTTCATTGATCTGGGTTGTAAGTGTGGCAGCAAATGAAAGAAGCATTAACGCTCTGTATTCAAGACTGGGGACCGATCCAGGAGCATTAAATTCTCAGCGTCCTGACCACAGCCCAATTTGTAACATTAAAAATACATTTGGATGCTGTGAATTTGGCAGATGTGTCAAGTGTCTATAAAATACTTAGTAGAGGGCAGCTTTCTGATGTGAGTAATAACATCCAATTGAAATATATATTGGCTAGAATCAAATAAAAGTAGCACGTTTTCTAGCACACCACCAGCGAGCATATGGAAACCATCGAGGTATTTTAACCATTACTGGGGACAGAACAGTGTTAATTCAGTTAGTCCCCAAGCTCAGAGTTTCCCAAGCAAGCAAACTTCCTCAGAAAATTTGCTTTTTCCCCGAAGTGAAGGGACATTTTGTAGTAACGCACGGCCCTCTCTCAATTCCTGTTTGCATATTCCCTAGTACTTCAGTATTTGCTTGCACAAGATTCCTGATAGGATGAATAAAGATGTATTTAGAAATCAACACACCCACTAATGAGACACCACTGCTGGATGGGAGCGGTGTGACAGCTCCGTACCTAGGCTGGGAGGGGATGGAGGAGGCTCTGTCCATCTGCAGCAGCTGTGGGGATTTGGAGGGACTGACTGTAATTCACTGAATTGTTTTTTTGGCTTGAGTAGTGTTGCTAGTGCTGTTTTTGTATGTGTTAATGTCAATCTGGTACTGTAAGTTGCTGGAACATAACCTTTTAAAGGATGCTTCACTTCAACATCTAATGAATTAGATGTGGTCTTGTCCCACCTCTCACTTGGGTTATTTTCTTTCCTCCTTTTGCTGCTTGGAAGTTCTCGTGTGAAGGAGGTGACACAACTGATGATGTGCGGACTGACCTTAGAAGTTGCTTGGGATAATGCCAAGTAAAGCTATTTTTTAGGCAGTCTTTTTCTTCGTGATTAATGGTTTAACTCTGCTCCCTGTTGTTTTATATTGGTGTGTTTGGACTCTTTTCCTGTTGCATCTCAAGGTGAAGAAGGTAGGAGAGCTGTAGCTGATTTACGTGCTACGTTTTTCCCTCCAGCTTTGGAGAATGTGATGAAAACCCACGTAGCTCCCTGTCTGCCCAGTTTACCTGGGGTCTGGCTGTGTGCTACAGAGTTGGGTCTTCCAACTCCTGCGTGTGGTTTCTCAGTCTTCTGCATTTCATCGCTGCTGTTAACACAAGAGCAGGGGAGCTTTCACTGCATAAATACAGGCTGGCTGAGAAATGGGGCTGGCTAAAAATACATCATGTTCTTAAACTGGAAGATCCCCCTGTGTGTTCCCCCCCACCAAGAACTGCTTTTTGGGTCCCTGCTTCTGCGGGCTCTGGGGCCGTACCTCCCCGGGTGCTATGCGTGGAGCTGGACGGTGGTCTCGCAGGGGCACCCTGCCATCGCCTGCTTCCCTCCTGCGGCTGGGACACGCTCCTAAACCCACGCCGGGGCAGGAGATCAGACACACTACACCAGAGGAGGAGGAAAGTGATCCGTAGCCGAAGCCCGTCTTGTATCGAGCGCTCCGTCTAGAGTCTCTCGCTCTGTCGCTGGTCCTGCCCTCTTCGCTAAATTTACTGTTGTCAGAGCAGCTGGGGTGCCCCGAGGACAAATATTGCAGAAAAAGCCTTTAAGTAGCCGTGGCTGCGGTTCAGACGCTGCTGACGGATGGCTGTGCCTCTCTTGGGCAGTCGAGCCCTATCCGCGCCGTATTTCTCAGCTGGTGCCTGGCATTCAGGGATCTCAAGGTTGCATAAAGTTTAATAAATAATGCTGATGGGTTAATTGTAGCTTGCAGGCTCAGTTGTTGATTAGAGTCATATGGTGTTTTTCCAGTACATCGCAACCTTAATTTCAACATCCTTGTTTCATATAACCACAACAGATGATGTGTCCAGTCTCTTTATTTATTTGTGGTCCTCTGCCCCTGAAATGAACTGCTGTTGTAGGAAAGGAAACACAATAACTCAACTTCTGTACGCAGTTTGGGGGTGTGTACATTTACATGTCTCCCAGTTGCACTGACAAGGAAACCGATAAATTAGTAATGCAAGGTGAACCCTGCGTCAAGCCAAGGATGTAAGATGACTGGGTGCCGTTCATCGTGTAAACCAGTTATGCTGGAATAAGAGCAGTTTGTATTCTCTTGATACTGTTTTGGTTTTAGAATTTCTGTCCAAAATAAACCATCTATTAATAAAACAATAACAAAAGCAGTACGAAAATGCTTTTTAAATTCACAATTCGGTGTCTTAACAGGAGCAGAGTGTGAAGGGAAACGCATTCTCTCCAATATACAGTGTAGCCTTTAACATGGCTGTGGTTTCCCCTCTCCTGTTTTACAGGTAAAAGAATAATCGTTAGATACATTAATAAACTTCTGTATTACACCTTGAACAATTAGACCTACTTTCATGCCCTAGATGCTGGTTTCTTATCCCTTACTAATGAACACTGTTTATCCAAATATGAGGTGTTTTCTTAAAACCGAAGCTTGGTTTTGCTCTTAGCTTTACTCTGTCTTTATGGTGACGTGGAAGGTGCAGATTTTTCTCCATTATTCGTTAGTTTTCTTTATTTCCTTCCTCTACGTGCAGTATTTTACTTTCAAATGCTGCAGTTGGAATGTTACAGCCAAAAAGGTTTCATTGGTTTCTTTAAAAAGAACCGTAAGAAAGTTTAATTGTAGACTTTGTGCAAGAAGTAACACTTCTAATTTGGTTCTGAACTTCCCATCAGATCTGTCTGTCTGACAGTACCCTCCTGACTTAAAAAAAAAAAAAAAAAAGATTTTCACGCAGTGTTACTTTCAGCAAATCTTATGTATGTTTGAAGAAATGTTTTCATCTCTAAATGTAAATTATATAAAATCCAAGCATGTTGATGAATTAGTATGTTCTGACTCAAGTAAGGAATATGCAGCTCTTTTTTAGGAGAGTAGCTAAAGATTTATGTCTTAATGGCTAAGCAAATATTTGGAAACAAGTTTTAAGAAACGAAATGAGTGTTTATGAGCAATTCTGATTTACTCAAGTCTGTTAAGTTTGCTGTTGAGTTCTGTGTGTGTTTTCCTTTTTTTTAACAGTTATGGAAACGTATCCCCTTCTCTGAGAGATGCAATACAGAACTCGAACAGAATGGCAGCTGCTGTTCAGTGTCTCCCCCACATCCCAGCCATGTTATTTTTCACAGCAGTGGGAGACCACAGTTCTTTAATTCATCAGACGGGGGCAGAGCGCATGTTGTCTCATTTGTGTTTTTCCAGAGTCTGTAAGGAGGCAAAAGCCACAAGGGTCAGGACCAGGTGATGACACCAGTTCACCTTATTTTTGGCAGTTTTAAGTGTACGAGAACAAAATCCCATTTTACTTTGGTCGGTGTTCTAGGGGCAGTTTTTAGGTGGGGAGTTTGCCCACGGCTGCATGCGCTGGTTTCCACCAAGTGCAGAGCAGTGAGCAGCAGGAACATGTTCTTCAGGTGTAAACCAGTTTTCTGTAAATAGTCTCTGCTGGTTTTTGTCACAATATTATTAAATAGCACTGTGAACTGTTGGAGAGATTGAGTGTGGTTTCTTAACAGTGAGCAAAAGAGAAACTGCTGATATGTAGGCAGCTAGAAATCCTTGTTGGGGCCATTATCCAAGGATAAATTATGGGCAGTAACTTTGGAAAAGGTCCCTATATTCAAGTGGATGTTATTTTATCTCCTGAGGAAAACCGATAAGGCAGTTATCCAGTGGATAGGGATTTTAATGTAAAACCTGTAAGAGCTGAGATGGAAATCCTCACTCACAGTATTGTTTGCTCTGAACTCGGTTGCTGAAGGCTGTTGAGAACAAACGGCTTTGAGCTGTGTATTGATGCTAAAAGCAGCAACTCAAATGCTCTCTTCCTTGGAGAGCAGGTTAGAGATGCCACCCCCAAGTGAAAAGATTGTGGTGGAAGACTGGTGGTCTTAGAGTTCAGCTTGGCAGTCATGCCAAGGAGAGCTGCTGTGGCTGTTGTCCGAGCCTGGATCTGAAAAATTAGTCCTAGGAGAGCGGAATGAGATCAGAGATGTGTCTAGGAAGGGTACGGCTAGTTGGGAATTTGGGGTGGTCCTGCTGCGTGTCTGCATTGCTCTGTTGTGCTGCACAGTGTGTCGGACTTCCCCGGGCTCCTTAGGGCTGATCCTCCGTACTTTGCCTCCCGGTGGTTCTGTGGGCATGGGATCCTCACAAATACCTGTCCCTGCAAGTTGGTTTGAGATGGTCTGAAGTTTGAGTAAGTTTTGTGAGATTGCCTTGGCTTTGGATATGAAGGAGGATAATGTCTCTTTCTGGAGAATCTTTTTAATTGGCAGGATAAATCCTCGTCTCTTCTTTTGGAGACAACAGCAGCTCTGACTTCCCTGGGATTATGCGGAGAAATTAACATTTAACGTTAGTGCTGAAGCAAAGGGAAACATAGCAATTGGCGTCTGTGAAGAATTTTAGGTTGACCTTTTTTTTTTATACAGACCTATCCAAATCTCAGAACATGCAGGACAGTTGCTGCTTGCTTAATAGCCCACTTGAGTAATGTGCTGCAGCCGTGGTCTGGGACTGAGTACAGAGGCTATAGTTAAATATGTTGAAAGGAGCGTTCTTGCATTTGCACTTAATCCACATGTCTTTAAATGGAAGAGAAGAGAAAACTTTATTCTAAAAAGTGGCTAGGCTGGAGTCAAATGAGAAGGTAGGTGGTGGTGTTAATTTCTGATACAGTTGTCCGTGCAGCACATTTGTGTGTTCATTTCCCTTAGTGAACATGCTACATGATAACTGTGTGACACTAATAGATAGTGTTAACTTTCACATGATTCAGAAGATATTTCAGAGGAGACTTTTTTTCCCCCTCTGGAAAATGAATTATAAAACGTTTCCAACTTTTATACTTTTATTATAATGCAGCTATGTTCCAGCGAAAGCTCCTGGCGGATAGTTTGCTCATACATTTCCAAATGAAGATGTGTTAAATTTATTTGCTGAAGGAGCTTGTAGCTTGCACTGTAACCTTGGTCATGGGACTGCATATAAAAACAGAGGGATAGAAGCCCACTTAACAGTGGGAAACAAAGTGGAGCTGGAGCTGGAAATGTTATCAGACTGGGAAGGCAAAACGTGTTGAATTACTTCAGAAGTCAGATTTTGGACATGTGATTTTGGACATGTGGCTTCGCTCACTGAATCCACGTGTAGTTCACACTGGCTGTGTGAGGTCAGGATGCACCATGGTTGTATAAAGGGGACCACAAGCCCAAAGAAGCTTGCAGTAAAATAGCACAAAAATTCGGGCAAGGTCTATTTCCCGTGCTCGACCCTCTTTACCTGCTAAACCTGTGCCCTCTCTTCTCTGCCTAGAAAGAGCCGTTCCTCCTGCAGGTGGGTGGGAGGCTGAGCTGCCCACGCCAAAGGAATCCGCAAAATATGCATTGTGTTTTCCAACAGGATAATATCGTGTTAATTCAGTGAGGGGTTTAGGCAAGCACTCAGTGTTCTATATGTAATGTTGTGTATTTTTTATTTAGAATTAATGATGAGCATTGACTTTTGATGTGCTGGTGACATTTTCTTTGTAAGAAAACAGCTCCCCTCCGCTGCCCCAGCCCAGGGGCTGTAGGGAGCAACTGGGTATTTCTTAGAAGGTGAAAACTGAATGCAGCTTTTCTTTCCACTCTGACATTGTTTCTTTTCCAGGCCCTGGAAGAAGCCCAAAAAGCTATTCAACAGCTCTTCGGTAAAATTAAGGATATTAAAGACAAGGCGGAAAAATCAGAACAAATGGTGAGCAGCAATTTCTTTCTAGCCTTTGAAAGGGAGGGGGATGCTGACTTTTGCTTCCAGTTCTTGTTAAGAAGGGAACATTTTTGTCTTTGGTCCTGCTGACTTGTTGGTAATTTGCTGTCAAACGTGTTGAACCTGTACCCTTGTCCTTCTCTTAACATGGCTGTAGAGCTAACATGTTTGTAGTCCTAAAGGGAGGAGAGAGCCCTTCTTATCTCCTTAAAATTTTGTTGCTGTGGCTTGATATTTAACCAGGCTTTTTGTTTTTTCATTCACTAGGTTAAAGAAATCACACGGGATATCAAGCAGCTAGATCATGCCAAGCGTCATCTGACCACCTCCATCACCACTCTCAACCACCTACACATGCTGGCAGGGGGTGTGGATTCACTGGAGTAAGTATGTGAAATTTTTAGTGGTTTGCAGAAGTTTGGTGCAGTGCTCTGAATACATCTGTAACAGCTGCTTGTTATTCTAGAAGGAAGTTTACCTAATAGGTTGCAGTCTTTGATTTTTGCTGTCAGGTCCTTTCTGTGTTGCCCTGAGTGACCTGCAAGTTCACATTTCTGTATTTAAGGGTTTGCAGCATCGATTGCTTGAATTGCTGTGTTGATCCTTGGTGATAAGGAATGAGTCTGGCTTCATTAAAGAGTGAGACAGTCTGTGCAGTTAGGTATTCTCATTAGGGATGTGCTTTTCAGGGATTGGGGGGGATTTTTATCAGTCTCACGTCTTAAACTTGAATGAGATCTCTTTTTCAGAAAGGTCTACTCTAGTTCTGAGAATGACTTTAAAGAAGCCTTACAGCTTGTAGTGTCTGTGAAGGGGGGGTTAGATGTTTCTAATAATCCTTTGTGGTTTTTTTATTTAATGTGCTTGAGGAACACACAGGCTAGGGAAATCAGGTTTTTACATGCTGCATCTGTGAAGTTGTGAGACCAAGGCACAGCCTGTTCTTGGATTGTAGCAAACGCTGCACGAACACTGGGTTGTTAAGCATTAGGCTGCTGTCTCCATTGGAATAATCCTAAAGGATTAAATAAAAATAAACAAATTTTTTTTCTCTCTGAAACCTGTGAAAATTATTAACAGAAAAGTCAAGGCTAATAGCTTTTCAGCATAATGATTCTCCTCCCTGTGAAGCTTTAACTCACGCTTTGTGTGTGATGATGAATGACTTAACTCAGGTCATTATAGTGAAATAACATTTACTGCCTCCGGACCCATACTGGGAAGTGGATGTATTCAGTAGTTTACATGTTCTTTGCCAAGTGTTGCTTTTGACGTTTATGTTTTTTGAGGCATGTTAGATGTGTGCTGGATTGGTTTATTTTAGCATCAGTTAAGTGAAATTTTAATGCTGCATTGGAATGCTAATGAAGAGTCGTGTATTTTAGAAAAATAAATGTCAATAGGGACCAGCATGACACAGTGGGGATGAGGTAACCCGTGGAATTACCACCCAGGATTTTCGTCGAACCCGTCTTTGTAAATCTTTAATTTCCTCTGCAGGGCTATGACCAGGAGGAGACAATATGGAGAAGTTGCCAACCTTCTCCAAGGTGTCGTGAATGTGTTAGAGCACTTCAACAAATACATGGGGATTCCTCAGATTCGGCAGCTTTCCGAAAGGTAAAATGATCAAACCCTGAGCGCTTGAATGCCTGCTGGGAAGGAAGGTTAGAAAATGCATTAGGCAGAGTCAGTTTCTCAAGGATGTAAAGGCTGGACATGATCCTTTGAGCCTCTTTCCGGCCAAAACAGGTTAAAATTGGACACAGTTTGGTCAAATCTTGAGCAGCCTATTCTGTTAAATAACAGCAATTAGTGCGGGTGTAATTCATGAATGCTCTGTGCTTCTCATTGACAGGCTTTTAATTTACTTATGTGGAGCAATCTGTGGAAGTGCAAATTGTTTTATGTGAACTTCATGTGCAGGTGTTTGTGGTGAACCCTAAGGTGATGCTTTCTCCTGCTTTCTTAACCTCAGTGATAGAGTTTAGCAGCCTGGCATGAAGCAGAAATATATGCATTACCATAGTGGTGCTTGGGGCCCCTTTCTGCCCAGACATGTGCCTTACTGCTGTCGAATTGCTGTCAAACTGCATAGCTGGCCAAGGGTTTAGGCAGGCAGGATTTCTTTTTGTGGATTTGCCAAACTCAGTTATTTCAAGCACCTTGAGCTTCTTCTGCCAAAATCTGCTCCTGTTGCCCAATTCTGCTGAGATTTGAGGCTGATAGTAAATCTTCTCAAAATTGCACGCAACACACCTGACTGCTCTAAACGTTTACGCCGAGCTTGTATAGTCTTGATTTTCTAATGTGGACTTACACATTTAAATTTGGTGAGTTTTGGTGTAGCTCCAACAGCAAGTGCCCACCATTCTCAGCAGTAGCGGGTGAAGGCTCAGTCGTGACTAAGCCACCAGATCTCCTAGGGTCTTGGCTTCATTTGGGATGTGACAGCTGGGTGTCGAGGGACAAGGCCCTCCCTGTTCTAGGGGCCATTGCTGTCCCTGGCCAAAACCTGCTCTGCCTGCTTTACAGCAGGCTTTATTTCTCTCACATCACACATACGATGTCTGCTTAACAGCCTGTAGGAGTGCTGAGCACAGCTCAGAGGTGAAAACAGCCTATTAATGTTAGGGATGAACCTTCTTAATGATAGCATTTCTTTTCTGTCTGAAAATTGCAAATCTATCACCACCATCCTCTTGATGCCTGAGATGACTTTGCTTATTACAGAGGTACTCGAAGGAGCCTTCCAGGCACAGAAATTAATTTTTTTGGAGACTCCCTTCCCTAAGAAAGCAGCTGGCTGCCTGTGCTCTTTAGCGATGGAAACAGTGTTTGAATGATTTGTTTGTAGTATTTTCATGTAAATCTGTTGGACTTTCTTTACAGTATAGATACCTCTTCCAGAAAACCCAGATGGAATCCATGAAATTGAGCAAAAGAAAAATCCACCCTAAATCTAGAGAGAGATGGGGCCTTGTTTTAACAAAGCATTTGACCATAAGCATTTGCTTAAATGAACGTGAACATCAAGGAAATATAAGCATCTGTCAGTGCTTTTCTGGATTTAGGCAGTTGTCTATCCCAACCTCGTGCTCAGAAAGATAGCTTGCTTCCTTTTCTTCCAGAGCGGTAATGCCCTTGGGCGGAAACCTGCTGTCATTGGCCATTTTAAGGCCAAATACAGTTTAAGCCTTGGTCCAGAATTCTGGCTGGTTCTCCCTTTCTGATGGATGATTATTTAATACTTTTGTAGTTGCTGATAATTATAGAAAACAATTCATGCTGCCGCTAAAAGGCACAGCGTTTTAAAGTCATGCCAGAGACACTGGCAAGGACATGGAGGAAAACTTTTGTTTTATTCTCCCTTCAAGATAAGGATCTGAAAAGCTCAAGAAACTCTGTGCCTCCTATTTTTAGAATTGCCTCGGCAGGGTTTTCCTTCCAGTGTTTACACAGGGAGAGTTACACCATCTGGTAGCGATAGAAGCGGCTGCTTGTGGGGCGAAAGGAGAGCTGCACCCACGGTGTTGCTGGGATCTCTTTACTGCTTTGACATCCAGGCAGCAAATTACTGCAGGGAGGTCTACGGCACAGTAATATCTGCTTTGGAGTTTGACTACACGTGTACGTATTAGGGCCCAATTTGGAGTTGCCTTTTCTCTCTCTCTCTTTGCTTGGAAATACTTTTGTGTTTCGTGAAACATCAAAGGAAGTTAGCCTGGCTTCTCGCAGTGCTATTTTTAGACTGTGAAATTGCTGGGGTTTGATATCTCATGAATTTGGTTTAATGGTACAAGGGAAGCCTCTTGGATGTTTGCAAAGGCAAGAAATGCTTTAGTAGATGTTGGCACCAGACCTGTGACAATAACAGAAGTCTATTATATACAATAAGTCTATTATATACACTGCTAAACGAGCAGATTCTGTTGCTTTCTTTAATAAAGAGCCTCTCTTTCTTGGCGTGAATGGAGTGAAGCCAAATATGAATGGGAAACCATGGGAAGGAAAAGTGCCTGCTCGGTGGTGTTGGATGTGCTCTTTGTCATGGGGTATTCAATTTAGGTTCCTGCTCCTAGCTGCTGTGAAAACTAATGTGTTTTTAATGTTGCTTTCCACCTGTTCTGTCCCTTTGAAAATAACCAAACAAAATCCCACTGTAAGTATTCATTGGAAACCTGGCTGAACTCTCAATTAATTGGCTTCTTGTGCTGATCTTGTGGAGTATTGATGTAAAAATGTCACAATTCACATCCAAATGTAAATATTTTCCTAATCATGTTCCTAAAACAACAACTTAGATGGTGCATGCGAAGTTGTTTGCTGTAGTAAATAGCAGTATTTTGTTATCTCTCAATTCTCTTCTGTTTTCTCTCTGTGGAGGGAGCATACAATTAGTGGTCACAAACCCACCCATGAAAGTGGTCAAGAAAGCCTAGCAGATAGTGGAAAAAAGCCTGGAAAGTATTTAGGAGAAAGATTATAAGTTTGCCACAGAAGAAACAGGCTAGCTCAGCCTCTTTTTATCTCAGCAAGCTGCCAGGCGTAGTTTAAAATTTCTGGTAGCTTTGGCTAAAGGAATTGCGGTTTCTAGTAATTTAATGTCATTTGAAACATAACAGTGGGTTTTCTTGGTTTTATTTTTTTTAAGTCGGGGGAAGCAGAGAACAAAAGCCACTAATAATAAAACAAGAGTCAGAGAAACAAAAATCACTAATACTTGGGTAACCAAAGGTTTTGGCACATGCAAGCAACCCCAGGAAAAGGCAATTCCCTGCTGCGGTGAGCCAGGACAGCTGCTGTGATACCCCAGCATGCTGCTGGGGGGAATCTACTCAGGAAAAGATATCCTTATCAAACCGACCTGAGAAGAGATCCTAAATCTGTTATCAGCCGAGAGTGCCTGGGGTTGCTGAGCCTTAGTGGGCAATTCGCTTTCTGCAAGTGGTTAAACACACACGCTTATTATACACGTGCAGAAACAGTCCTTCAGCGGTGAATGCGCATGAAGCTAGCCATGGGGTTGAGGCTTTTATTGTTGCAGTTTCCATTGCATGAAGATTATTCTGAATTATTGAAAGGCTCACAGCTTTCCATGGGGAGCAATAATCTCTAGTGGCTAAAGCAAGCACCTTCCTGTGTTCTCTGCCTAAAGCAATGTAAATCTCTGTAAAGAGATGGCATAAATGTTTCATGTTTCTGGGTGCGTGCTCGTGGAAAAAAAAAATTACGGTGTCTGCGTGTGTACTTATGTAAAGAACGATAGTTACTGGGAGGGCAGCGAGGCTCCTTGTCATTGCTCACACATACCTAAACCTTTGGCTACTTTGATGTCTCTGCCCTATCCCTGTCTTACAAAATCTGAAGGAAAAAAAAAAGGCAAAAAAAAGTGCTAAAACTCATTTTCCCTGTTTGCTTCTGAGAGATTTTTAAGCAGGACGGATTTTTTTAAAAAATATATTTTTAACATCACAGTTAAGCAAGCCATTTCTGCAAGTTTCTTAATTTAAGGATATGAGAATCCCTGTTAAGACTATCCTTAAGTACTTTCCTGAATCCGTGCCTAAAACAACAAAGCCCTGGGACGGGGCTGTTTAACGGCTTGACAGTGCCTCTTTTAAATTTGTTGAGTCTTTAGGAATCTGGCTGCTGCTCTTTTCAGTGCCTCCACTATGCTTGCACTCCAGCTGTTGTCAAATAGGAAGGTCCCTGTAGCTGGTTGTAAGGAAAGAAGTACCACAGCTAATAACTTCCATTTGTTTATACAAACCGTTTGTTTCTAATACTAAAGACTTCTTGTTTCTTGATTATTTAAAAGATAAAATTTTTCAATGCATGTTTAGTGTCTTCCCCCCCCCCCCCCCCTCCCCCTTTTCTTAAGGATCAAAGGATTTGGTTCTGTGATGCTTTCTCACATGAATTACTAGTGCATACTTGTACAATTTAAGCAGGATTATACCTGTAGTTGAAGCTGCTGGGCTGGGTTCCTCCTTACTGCTTACATTTCCCATTCCTTCCATTTCAACATATTAGTGAATCCCTTTTGTTTCACGGTTATGAAGGTGTTAACTGGGAATCTATACCTGGAAGAGTAGAGGAGTTTCTAAGCATTCCTGTGAAGCAGAGAGCTTAAGTGAGAATTAGGTTTGACATTGTGGGCAGGAAGCTTTTCCAGCAAAATCCCCATAAATAAATCCTGGATAAGGCAGGTCATACATATAGTTAAATCACAGATAAAAAGTTATATTTCAACTGTCGCTTTTAAAGGACTAGAATTTTCTGTATTTGGCACCATTAAAGAATCCAGCCTGTTCTCTAGCATTGTTAGGTCATCTTGTAGTGTTTCGCTACTAATGGACCTCAAATGGGAAGATTAAAGCAGCAGATCATTCCTTGATAAGGTTGAAGAGTCTTAAACAACAAAAAAAAATCCAAAGTCTTCTCCCCACAGTCTGAACAAACATTTTCACAAAAGTAAATGTAGCCACTCTTTCTAACATATCAATCTCAGTGGAAAAATCCACTGCTTTGAATGATCAGTTTAGACCTTAAAGCGTTTCCAGTATAATAAAAAGTGATGGAAGAATGCGAGGGCTGCAGAGGGATATAAGTGCCTAGCTGTTTGTTTTGGCACTTTCTAGTATGTGTAGGCATTTCCATTTCCCTAGAAGTATCAATTAAGCTGTATTGACTTTTATTTCTGGAAATTGGAAGCTTTATTCTCTCAGCTAAATAAAGAGCAAGATTGTGGTTTGTTTGAAACTTTTTCACCCATTTCATACCTTTGCTCTTTTATGCTTCTTAAGAGATGGAGATTTATAGGATAAAACCACAGCCAACAGTATTCACATGGACGCATTTAAAAGTAGGTCAGTGCACCTGGAACTGTGAAAGGTTCACAATGAAGATTGAGACATTGTGAAGCTTTTTATGTGTCAGAAACACACTTTTGTTGAAGTGTGATCAACATACATGAATGTAAAGATAGATCGACCACATTGGCATTAAAGGAACCCTGCTGATTTCTCAGCTGATTAATTGGCCCTTAATGAAATACTAAATTGCGGCAGGGCAAGAACATCTAGGATGTGCTCTGCTACAGCTCAGGGATCGATGGTGTAGAGCTGGAGTTGTCATCCCGGTGTCATTCAGGGAGCAAATGCTCTCCCAGTTCTGACATACAGGCCTTCTTAGTGTGAATGTTTTCTCTTTAGCATGCTTTTTTTTTGTCCCTTAAAAACCTTCATGTAGCTGTTAGCGTTTCAGTCCGCTTTGTAGTAATGTTTGCAGGCAACGAAACGAAGAAGTTGTACAACCAACAAAGCCCTTGCTTCCTCTGTCCTTGTCAGGGTGAAGGCAGCACAGAATGAGTTGGGACAGCAGATCCTGGCTGACTTTGAGGAAGCTTTTCCTTCTCAAGGTACAAAGGTAAAGTTCTCTCTTCCCCTCTTCCTCCCATTGAAAATTGTTGCTGCAAACTATTCAATGTAATTGTCATTGGTTTTAATCTCATTTTACATTTAGATTTGATGTTTTTCTGTTTCAGGAGTTATTTTAGAAAGCAAGCGAGTATCCTAAGCTGTAGGGTGCTAGGTATATTTCTTACTGTTTCTGTTGAGTGAATGTGGGTGAGAAATGACACCCATCCTCTGTCACGCTGCACACCTCGATTGCAGTAAGATCTGCAAGCCCATTGAGGAATGCCCCAAGCAATTAATGTGTGGCCTGTAGACCAGAGTGGGGTTCCCTCGGCATATCACCCAGGTTACTGGTTATTTGTTGCACACGAAAGGTTTGTGTTGTGTTCAGAGAAAACCAAACATAGGCTGTCTTTTGACTTGTTGCCACCAAGTTTGTGTCTGGTTTACTCAGCACAGATAGAAATCTGGGCTAGGGCTAAGGCACCAAATGTGCTTCACCTACATTATGCATCCAAATGTTTGCAAACAATATAGGGGGTAGGTGTGAATTTGAATTTACTTCAAAGAAAACACTAGTTCTGTCTTCCAAAGTACAAGCTCTGCTGGTTTCTTTGTAAAACTAACAAGTACAGAAATGAGGAAATTATTTGGAACAGATCCCTGATGAAGGGCAAATCTGTGTCCATGTGAAGCAGCATCGAAAGAGCATTTTTTAAAAAATGTTTCTAAATTTTCTGTCTTCCCCACTAACATCATGATATGCACCAATACAGACCAGCAGATGCTACTTAGTGTTGCAAATTGATCATCTCTAGACTGCTTTTTTCCCCATTAATTTGGCCTTCAGGTTTGCAGAAAAGGGGTTTGCTTGTCCCACTTGTCAGCCACTTCTCTTAGCTGTTCTTCAGAATATCTGGGCCAACGAAAGGCTTTGGAAAAGTGACAGGACAACGGTTCTTTCTGTAGACAGAGCTGGCTGCTGTTCTGCGGTAGGGAGCTTTCTGGCTCTTGAGCTACAGAACAACTTTACGGCCAGCAGCTCAATTTTCATCCTACAGAAGAAAGATAAATTTTCACCCAACAGAAGGAAGACATAGAAGTGATAATACAGAGTAGCAGCAGAAGCATCAAAAAGAGAAGACTAATGGGAAAGGATAAAAACAGGATAACCTGGATGTAGTACAATTTACAATCACCCATTCAGCTATTTAACCTTAAATCATTTGTTCCTGTTTATTTTGATAGAGGCCTGGTGGACCCAGCAATGTCCTACGTGATGCGTGCCTAGTCGCCAATGTCCTGGATCCCAGAATCAAACAGGAAATCATCAAGAAATTTATTAAACAACACCTCTCAGAGTATCTGGTCCTTTTCCAGGAAAACCAAGATGTAAGGGAAGCTTAGCAAGCTACATTTGGATTTCGCATTTTGCTCTGCTGGCGTTCACAAAGTTCACGTTTCCACAGGTTCCTGTGGTGAAATGTTTCTAAACCGAGGGCTCGGAAGCCGTGACTTGCGGGTGTGATATGGACTGGCTGTTGAGTTGGGAGTCAATGTCGTCTCTGCCAGGATGACTTCCTCCCACTTTAGGCCTCAGTTTCATGTATCAGCCCTGGAAGTGTTTTCCCCTCGTATAGTAAAGAAATAAATTCAAGTTAGGTATAATTTCTGCACTGTAAAGGGTTGAAAAATTAAACTCTGAAAATTGCGAGCCCAAAAACTTTGAAAAGCCACACCTCCCCCCAAACAAACAAACAAAAACCCCAAAATGCCTAATGGGGGGGAGGGATTTCCAGGAAGTGGATTAATCTTTGTAGCTAATTTTTAATCTTCTTGTCCTGATGCTAACAGCTTTTTAAAAATTTACTATAATCATCTTGGATTTGAAAAAAAAAAAAACAACAAACCAACAAACAAACAAAACCAACTTTGGATCAAAATGTATTTTAACAGTTTCAAAATTTTGACAGATTGTGACAAAGAAGAGAAACAGGCTAAGTTGCTTCATTTTAAATAGCATTTTTCCATCAAAGTTTTTTGGATCAATCTTTCTACTTTTTGACCAGAAAACACTAATATTGGGGGGAAAAAAAAATCCCTTCCTGTTCATGTTGTAAGAATTCTTGTGAAGTTTGTGGGTCCACAGGCCCCAGAATGTGAAAACCAGCTGAACGTGAGAATCTAGGAATTCCTGTGTTCTCATCCCATTGTTGACTTTAATTTCTCTGTCTGCGAAACAAAGAGGGTGGGATCAAATGAATAATTATTGGGTTGAGTTTTCAATAGTACCTACATGATTTAGGAGTACTGTTATTCTCATTTTCAACAGAACTTGTCCTCTTAATTCGCACAAGATAGGGTTTTCAATCTGGCATGTGTTTAAGCACTTTGAAGAATGACTGTTAGCATTCAAAATATTATTAATAGTGGTCAAGTTAGCTTTGATCGATAGCCGAAGCTGCTCTGTGAAACTACAGCAGCACAGTTATGCAGTCAGGCTGAATATTAGCAGCTGCTGCTGTTAAAGATGATGTTCTCCGTCTTATTCAGGTGGCCTGGCTGGATAAGATTGACAGGCGTTATGCTTGGATAAAGCGTCAGCTGGTGGACTACGAGGAGAAGTACGGGCGCATGTTTCCCCAGGAGTGGTGTATGACGGAGCGCATCGCTGTGGAGTTCTGCCATGTCACAAGGTGAGCATCTGGGGAGCTCATGATGATGCCTCCCAGCAGAGTCACCTTCCTTAAAACCAAAAGGTTCGCTTGTCTTTTGCCAAATTGATTTTATATCCATAGGACTCTAGAGTGAAAACCCTGAGAGGTATCACTAAAACTGCATATACTTTTGAGAGAGTGAGATGATGTGGAAGTCAATTTTCAATGTAACAGAGGTAAAAATCAGTAGTATTAGAGGCCAAGTGAAATACTGTGAGGTGACTATGGTGTGACTGCCTCAGACTGTGCTCTTTGCCAGCCAGAGATGGGGGACCAGAGGAAGGTGCCAGCTGGAGTCCCAGCAGCACCATTGTCTTTGTCCTGGGACCCCAGTTTGATCCTGTGGGCTTTCCTGGCTGCAGTGGTGCACTGGCTGTTAGGAGATGGGGTCCTGTTACCCACAAAGGTCTAAACAACTGCGGTTATGTTTGCAATGTGATCCATAAAGCAGTTTTATGTTAGAGAGCATCTTAGGAATTAGCTTCAATTTTGTGATGAAAGTCTCTCTAGGGAATAGACTGAATTACAGTGTTAGGTTTCAGATCTTTCTTCTTATAGAAAACCACATTTGTTTTTTTCTATCCCCCCCCACCCCACCCCCCCTCTCTTTCAGGACAGAGCTCGCTAAGATAATGCGCACAAGAGCAAAGGAGATTGAGGTGAAATTGCTTTTGTTTGCAATTCAGAGGACAACCAACTTTGAAGGACTTCTGGCTAAACGCTTCTCAGGTTGCACTCTAGCTGATGGGACAGTGGTAAGGGAATTTCTAAAGAGCAACCCTTTACTCAACAGCTTCTTCAGGAGAAAGAAGCCACATAGCTATGGTAATGAGAGACTGCAAAAGGTGTCACCTGCAGCCTCCTCTTGCACTGGCAGGTTAGGGTGTTTAGTGTGATTGTGCTCAGTGGCTTGTAGTTAGGAAAGTGATTCTTGGTCTTGCAGACTGTGGTAGAGAGAATGGATGGCACAAGGCTCACAACCAGGAAAGTACACTGGTTGTGAACTTTTCTGGTTCTCCTGTGCTGTTTGCAGCTGAAACCACATTGCTACAGAGAACCACAAAGTAATTATGGCAACTGCATTATAATATTTGTTCTCTGCATGTCGATGACACATTATAACTAAAAGTCCCCTCTTCTCTTCATTTCTAGTTACCACACATTCACCACATGGTACCATCTTTCAATCCCACATTGTCTGTTGGGTTAGTCGTGCTTGCACGGGTGTTGGTAGCTTCTACTTTTCAGTTTCTCATTTGGTAGACTGTAAAGGCAGAGCCAAGAGAAACAGCTCAGTGAATATCTCTAGGGTCATCTCTGTGCTTTTTCTGCCTGAAACCGCAGCCAAGAGCTTTGCCAGCCAAGTGCCCTGGGAGCACAGAGTCCACGTGTGGCTCGGAAGCCACTGGTTTGAGGTTGGCTTCTCTGTCCAGCTGGTGTCTTGAAGCCTACTTGGATATGATAATTCAGCCTACGAGGCAAGTCTGCTGGACCCACTTGTAATTTGCTGTGGATCAGTAGGTGCTGCTAATTAAAAAGGGAAGTCCTGTAAGGTTTTGCCTCCTGGCTGAATTTCAATCTCTCAAGAATATGGCTTTATTTTTCTGACAAATTTCGTATGAAATTTGCAGCTTTAATTAAATTGGCTTCACTGGGTTGTTATCCCTTTGGAGAAGGTAGGCACAGAAGCTGTTATAGCTGAGAAAAACAGAGGGGGAGGGTGTGGCTTGAAATAAATGAAAATCCTCTCTGTCCCCCTTTCTAAGCTGCCTAGAGGCTGGGTCTGGATGTCACTTTCTGACCTGTTTTATACACAAAACGAAGGCCATGATTATAAATGACTATCTGGTGAGTACACAGCGGGGACAAGCAGTCTGGTGGAAGCAGTAATGCAGGATTTACTGCAGCGGCGGAGTTTTGGGGCCTGCTGTCACGGGTCCTCTCCCAGTGGAGACCACATTTTTTGGAGTGTGTGTGGTTTGGGAGTAGAAATTTGGTGCTGGTCAAAATGCCCCTTCCAGGGACGATTCAGGCAGAGCGGGTGAGTGTGGGTGCAAGAAGAGCAGGCTATAAGAGGGTGCTGAAGATGAAGCGTGCTGGTGGAGCGATGGAGAGGGGACCAGTCTCTAGCCCTGTAGTAGGAGGGAGCTCTACCCTTGATGGAGAGGCACTGCCTGGCACCCGGCAGTCACCTCTGCTTGAAGAAGGCAAACTGCTGTACAGTGCTTTGAAGGGCTTAGTAAAGCAAAACATGGAGGCAGCTGTGTGCCAGAGGGGACAAAACAGACTGTTCTCTAAGGAGCTTCCTCTTTTTTTAACAGAAGAAGCCAGAAGTGCCGCTTCCTTCCACCAACCCATTTCTGGAGGATGAAACTGGGACAGAGACAGATGAGATTGTGATCGAGAAAAGTGATACGGACAAAGTAAGTCTTTGAAGTTCTCCAGTTGTCAGTGAGGCAGTCTCTGTGTCAAAATCTCTGGTGGTGCCTAAGCTTTTTCCATCACATTGATTTGAAAGGTTTGTTTTCACAGCAATTAATTTAGCACAGTTTTGATCCTCTGTGCAGCATACAGGCTCCCAGTACAAGCGTGGTTTGCTCTGGTTCACTTCACTGAAACCAAAGCAATCTTTATTTCAGTTAATAGTGCGGAGACAATCCTGCCACATGAGAGTGAGTTGGATTCTGTTCTAGTCCATGCAGCAACAGCTCAAAAGTAACTACAGGATTTCTGTCAAAGAAAGATGAACTAGCATAGTTGGGGTTTCAGATCCCAGAAGAAGCTCCCACTGCAAGCAGTTACAATTAATATTTTGCCTTGTCAGCCAAGCAAACTAAGTCTCGAGTCACCCCACAACTCATTGAACTTTCAAGTGTCAGTTCTGGATTTTCACTCCGAATATATTACTTCTGGGATTTTTATCTCTATAGTGTTTTTCATCCATTACCTCTGCAAAGCAGGCAACACCTAACCACTTGTAAAAGCGCTGGGTTTCCAAAGCCCTCTGCAAACATTAAAGGAGTGAATAGTAAACACAATTGTTTTAATTGGCACCAGTATCAAAGCCTGTAAGCCCCATATTTTTTACTCACCAGACAGACGTTTTCCAAGTGTTCAACTGTTGCTTGCGGAAGGTGCTACCTTCTCTTTGTTCGGTTACAGCCCTGTAAATGGGACATTTACAGGTCGTATCCTGATGGGTGACCAGAGCCCTAGGACCCACTGAGATCTGTTTCCCTGGGGAGATTGGGGGGTGGTAGCTCTCCACCAGCACAGTTTGGTGCACTGCATCCCCTCCGGCTTTTCACACAAGCAGGGTGGCCCGCTGCCTTCCACCCACAGCAGGAGTCCTGAAATAGAACGACTAAGCAAAGTCTTGCTCTTTCCATTAAAATACAACTTGGACAGTTGGTGTTGGACAGACTTTATCAGTGATCTAGAAGCCAGAGACTGGGAACCTGGGGAAACACCTGTGTGGTGTGTTTTTTGTGAAGAGCTTGCTTTCCGCTGTCTGTAATAGCGGGGGAAAGATTGGCTCTGATGTGCAGTGCTGGGCTGAGATGACATCCTTGGAGAAGTCAGTAGTGCTAGAAGGCAGGTGAAGAGATAAATTGCAAAGCCTTTTTAGGCTGTTTAGGGCTGGTTTTAGTGAACAGTGGAATGCACTGCCCTGGCCAGAAACAGTTCAGGTACTTCTGAGAAAGGAACTGCTCTGCTCCTTGTACGTGGGGAGGCTGGTATAAAGCCGTCCATTGAGCTATCCCTTGAAATGCAGTTTGTGGTGAGGTTGCCCTCTCTTTTTGGGTATGCCCTGTGTTAATGCTCACAATGTAGCGCTGGGCTCTGCTGCAAGGGCGGCTGCCCCGCAGGCGCCTGTCTGCCAAACGGGACCCCTGTAAGCCCCACTATTGCAGTTTCAAACTGCCAACATCTGGTCATTAGTGCTGGTGAGTTCACGTTGGAGGTCTCATCTTCTGTCACTAGCTGAAAAAGAGAAGGGACTGGAAGGGTTGAAGATGAAGAGTTTTGAGTGGTAAAGCTCTTCCAAGACACTAGTCCTGAGAATTCAAGACACTTGGGAGTGTAAGAGGGAGCACAAGAGTTGGGGGGGGGGGATCCATGTTAAAAAAGAGCTTCTTTTAGTGATCCTAGCAGTTCGTTTTAATCTGTTTACTTTGGATAGTAATGAAAGGAAACTGGGCCAGCTGCAGACCTCCTTACTGTGACAACAGTAACCTTTTATTATTTCCATCAAACTCAAGGAGGAAATAGCTTAAACATCTGCAGCTTTTGGATAGGATTGCACACTCAGAAATACAGCTTCACTGCTACTGTTAAAAGATTTAGTATTCTCTCCACCAGACATGCTGGGAGCAGCATGATGCAAAGACACGCTCACACACACAAAACCAGTCCTGCGTTAGGAGTTGGCTCTTTCAGCCTGGTAAATCGTAAACATCATGAATCTGCAACCTTGTGTTGCTGCTGTCCTGGAAACTTGGCAACTAGGAGGTTTTTGTAATTACCACCTATTGTTTTTCCTCCCAGCTCCGATGAGCGTGTGCATCCGGCAGAAACGGGCAGGCACTGGCAAAGGGGCTTGGGCAGAGAATGCTGGGTAGTGGCTCTGTCCCAAAGCTGTAAAAACTTACATTCTCCAGTCATGCTCTTAGAAGGTTAATGAAGCCAGTCTCATAGAGGTGGTCTGGTCTCCATAAAACCATTCGCTCAGTTTAGGTTTGCAGCCATATGTTAGTATTCGTTGTGTCTTTGAGTCTTAATTATTTCTGAGAACACTTGAGAAATGCTTGCCTCGTCATTCTTTGCTATTTCTGCAAATGACTTTGTGCCACCTCCTCTGTCATTTAGGAGAGTACGTTCTTTAGGCTCTCTTGTTTTGCTTCTCTTATGCTAAAAAAAAAATTTCAACTGGAAAAATTCGTATCTTCATTGGCTGGGAACTGATCCTGGCTTTTTGTGGAGAGAGGCAAGAATTCCATTCCAGAGTCACTGCAGCGCTCTTTGCAGGCAGTGAAAAATTGTCAGCTTGCCGGCAAGCAACAAGAAATATTGAAGAAATATTGTCTATCAGTAAAAAAAAAATAATTAAAAATCTAGCTGTAGGGCAAAGATGAGCTTAAAGGCCCTGCCCAGCCTGGTACTTAAACATGCACAAATTTAAGCATATGAGTAGTCCCAGCGGCTTCAGTGAGATGTGCTTGGCCACTGCGTAGAGTGCAGTACTAAACTAAAATGAGAGTAAACCGGATGACTCCCAAATGGCATATGTGCTTAATGCTCTAAATGTGATTTTAAAATAGAAGTCTTTGCATCCCCAGAAACATGTTTCACGGTGAAAGCAGTCCTGTAATGTTGCCTGTATAATTCCAGCTCCTCCAGTAATTACATGCTGTTTATCTAAATAAAATTCATCCAGATGAAGTCTGTAACTTTGAGTTATTGTCCTTAATGTTCTAAAATGTCGGGATTTTTCAATGTTGCTTCCAAATAACTGCTGTGTTTCATTTCAGAGGTGACTAGTAGAGTCTTGTTACTGTTCAAAGGGTTCAGCAAGGTTTTATTTACAAACTGCATTAAGATTCTTCGACTGAAATCTGTTAGCATGGAGCAGCCTTCTCTTTAAGGATAAGAATACTTTACAAGTGAAAAGATAATTCCTTGGAATACTAACAGCCCTGTATGAGGAAGGGAAGACTCAGACATACTGACCCTGTATATACTGTCAATTATATGCCTTTGATAGCAAATCTCTGTGTTGTAATATTTCTAAAGACTTAGATCCTTCTGTGCTGTTGCATCACTGTTTCTTCTAGGTCTTACAAGGCAGGTTTGAAACCAACACTCTAAATGTTTTCTTACAGCCAAAGAAGCCGAAGGCCCCTGACAATCCTTTTCATGGCATTGTTTCCAAGTGCTTTGAGCCTCACCTTTATGTGTATATCGAGTCCCAGGACAAGTGAGTAAACAGCATGCTCTTTTGGGTTTGTTTGCTTTTGAATGTGTATTACAGTTGGATTGTACTAGATTCTGTACTCAAGCTGCAGAAAATTAATTTCTTGGAAGTCTGCTTTCTAATTTCATCAGTAGCTGTATTCATGGTTCGAGGAAGATAGAATGAGCGGGACCTTTGCTTGGGCAAAAATGAGCGTTCAGAGGGCTGTGGATGTTGGTTTTGTCTGTAATTGCAAAGGCCTGCGGGAATGATGCCTGCTGCCTTTCTGTGGAAGAGGCATAGTGTTTCTGAAATTGCTTCTCTTGCCTCTGCAATTCCCACTGCAGACATATGCCTGCCTTTCGTCTCATGTCTTCCACAAATAGTAGGTTTGCTTTTTCTGTAAAATGCATATGTGGCTTCGTGGTAGAGGAGTTTCAAGATTTGCTGTATAGAAAGAAGTTACTCGAGATCCTTAGATGAAAGCTGCTGTAGATGAGCTGGCTGTAAGATAACATTATCATCACTCACAGATTGGGACTTTGTCAGGGGCTTTAATCCCTGGAACCCTTCTTCGTCTTCCTCTTTGACTTGCAGCAAAATAACTTGAATGAAAGGAGCTTTCAGCTTAGAGCTCTGAGAAGCTTTTAGAGCTCTCACCACGCTTTCTTGTGCACCTCGATTCACACCAGGGTTTAAATAACATCTCTGTAACAACTGCAGTGCCAACTGGGAGAGGAGATAGTTGAAAAAGGTTCAGTACAGTCTTTTAGCGCAGGTTAGTGGCTGGAAAGGAGAAATTGGTGCCTGCCTCATGTAATTCATCTGTCTCTGCCCTTCTATCTTTCAAGGACTTACACATGAGAGAGTGCATAACGTGAGGCTCGTAGTGTCCTGATTTTGTCCAAACTTCAAGATAGCCATCTTGAAAAAGCTTTCCCATGTCCCATCAACCTTTTATGCTTAAAAATAAATAAATAAATAATTAAATACAACCTTGCACAATGGTCTGTCATGCTGGGTTTAGGTTCCGCTCTGCAGTGTAACAAAGGGAAACGGATATTTCCCTCCCGCCCTCGGCCAACGGAGCACCAACTTGTTTGAATATTTCTTCCCTTCTCACTGGGGGCCATTTTAATCCCCGTTTTGGTAATTCTACCCCACTGTGCTCCTAGCTCTTTCAGTTGCTTTTTTTTTTCCCCTTTTCCTTTACAATCCTGAGATGTTTTATATTAGCTTTATAGCCACAGGCTGCAAGGCGTTCAAAGAAAAACTGCCACAGTATTCCCCATGCTGCCCCTGTCTGCCAAAAATCGCTTTCCTTTATGATTTTCTCTCTTCTTCCCCCTTTGATTGAACTTTTGAGGAATCTGTTGCTGATGTCTGAAAATGAGGAGTTGCTTAGATAATTAATTGTATGTTTGGGCTCTGAATAGTGAGAGTAGTGTGACAGTTTTATTCATCATTGCCTTAAGTCTGTGGCAAAAAGCAGCCTGGACCTTTTCTTCTGAAAAATTGTTTCCATACCCATTTAAAGAAACACAGTGCCAAAATCTGTAGCAATTTAAGAGGAGACACCTGAAAGAAAGACTTGAAAGGTGCTGCTCTCCACCCTTAGCTGCAGTGTAAATATCAGATTTCTTAACAGGAAAGCAGATTTCATTTCTGCCCCTTTGGGATATGTGTCTTTACCTCTTCTTTGTGGTCTGTCGGAGCAACGGGAGCGTACACGTGTGAACTAAGCTGTTCTGCTGGAGTGAAGGAAGAGCTCTGTCAGGTCTGCAGTGATGAGAGTATGCAGAGCTGTGGTTAAGTGTGCTAAAATGCATGCGTGCGTTCAGATTGTTCGGACAACTGGCACTTTGTGGTGTGTGTTTGTGGCTTCGTGAGCAGAGGGGCTTCCAAAATACTTAGTCCATGGAAACTATCCTGAAAGTGGTCCAGGTGTGTCAATGCCATTGCCCTTTCCCAGTGCCCAACAGATAGCAGCTGTTCACATCACTGAACAGACCGACTTACTAAGCACCGTGTTCTCTCGTGCTGTGAGGAGTTGCCTAGTTCCTCTCATGATTGCCAGAGATGCAGAAAAACCACTGCATAGGTTGAGTGAAAGAAAAAAGAAAGAGGAATATAGGAATGAAAGGATTTAAGAACCAGAATAAAATTCCCTTTATATGATTTCATTTCATATTTTTGTCTCGGTTAGATTTGGAGAGTTCTTGCTCCCAATAAATATGCTACTGTTAGGAAATACCACATCTGCATTACCGGAGAATTTGCTGTGAGCTTTTTTGCAGAGCCTGTATAGAGAGAATGTTCATTTTGTGTAGCTCTCCTGCCTTCTCCATGTTTCATCTCCCAGTAGCTTTTTCTGCCAAATTCTTTGTGCTCCCACATAAAGTTTGGTAGCCTTTGTATTGCATTTGGGCCAACTAAGACTAATGTGAAAGTTTGATTGACGTCAGCTGAAATGTGCATTAATAATATGTTAGTTCCCTTAGTGCATGATATTCTGATGTGTTGCTTGTATCAATCCCATGCTGAAATAAGAGCAGTCCTCATGGCCTGCCTTTGACAGGCAGTTTGTCCAGGTTAGGATCAGAACAAGCATGAAGCTCTAGTGCTTCTCTCTCAGCTCTTTTGGACAGCTGCATTTGCTCGTGCATCCCAGTTGACAAGACCTTGGGGGACTGGGAGAATGTAGATACGTCTCACTTTGCCTCAGAGAAGAAGAGAACATGTGGAGTAAGCATAAAGAAACAAAAACCATTGACATTCCTCACTGCGTCTTGAGACTGAGAGAACGAAAAAAAAAAAGTGGCTGGTGAATGCTAAGAAAGCTCTACTTTGTTGCCCAGATGGAGCAAAGCGCAGATGCAGAGGTGGAAATGCAGCTGTTTAATTTAGTGGGACTTTTGACAAGGAGCAAGCCACGTCCGCTTTATTTGAGAACCTGAAGGAATGCTGCAGCTTGCAGCACGTGTGAGCCCTCCTGCAGCAGCCATCTGTTTGGCTCTCCTACAGCTACGGGGGAAGGTATATTTTGCTTCACTGTGGTCGAATACAATCAATGCTTCGGTTCAGTGTTCAATTGCTCATGCCAGTGTAGAGATTTATCACATCAGTTGAGCAGCCTGATGTTTTTACAGTTCTTGTAACAAAGCCGAGGAACTGCGTGTATCTGTGGAATCAGAGCTATGTGAAGTACTCAAAGCAGCAAGCAATAAGCATGAAAAGAGGAGCTACTTGTCTTTGCAATAGCCTATGGGCCTAGCTTAAGCCAAAGAGCCTTGCTTCGTGATTTAAAGCCCTGATATTGCAAGCACGCTTCTGTAGATTAGTTTGGCCCAGTGGATCATCCATGGTAGGAACTCAACCGTTTTGGTGCAGCGATCTGTAAGTTTATCAGGAAAGAGAGAGGCCACCTTTTCTACTTGTGTGGTGTTGTCAGTTCTTTGGTAAACTGGAATCAGAGTGGTTTTTCTCTTTCACAAGACAAAAAGAAAGAAAGGACAGAAACTGGGGAAAAGTTTTCATCTTTGGTGTGGTTTTTCCCCTTTCATTGGCAGAAGTAAGTGAGAACGAGCTGAAGGGTCTTAGCCGCTGTGCCGTCGGTGCTGGCAGTAATGCCATACCCATCCCAGGAGACCCTAATGCAGTCTCCGCATGAACTCTTGTGTTGTGCTGGGTGCCCTGTGAGCTAGCCTAAGATTAGGAGAACATTCCAAGTTGAAACTCTTTGAGAGGCTTTTAAAGGAGGTTTTTCGTTTCTATGGACAGCATTGCAATTCTGTCAAATAAGTCTGTTTCTGAAAAACAATAATAATACATTAACTATAAAATAATGCCTTTTTTTAAAAAAAAAAAAAGTAGTTCAGTTTTTTGCGGGAGTTACAGTTCAGATTCTTTCTTCTCCCATTCCCCTTCTAACAATTTGGCTTTTTATTTAGGTACCCTGGATCATGGCACAGCACAGCCATTACACACTCAGCCGTGAGAGGGATGAAGGCTGTGCTGTGGGAAGGGGAGAGCTGGGGGAAGTGGAGCTAAGACCGTAGTGGAAATGGGAATATAAAATACAGGAACTTCACAACTCCTTTCGGTCAGCGGAGTGCCACTCTGTCATCTGAAATGTCTATATATTCCTCAAAAGCCAAACTTCCTTGTGGAAGGTTGTATGTATTTCTGTGTCTGGGGGAGGAGGTTTATTGCTGTAATTTAGTTCATCTGGCAAAGGTTACTCCACTTAGCTGAGCTCCGGTGTCAGGAGAGCTGGTCTTGGTTCCTGACACGGATGTGCTGTCTCTGGAGGAGTAGGACCAGAGGAACTCCGCAAGATCAGAAGACTTCTTTGGTTCTGTATTGATGGTTCTGGCCCTCTGCCATGCTAAAAAGCCTTTTTGTTGTGATGAAATGGTGGAGTGAAGTTTATTGTTGCCTAAAGACCAAAGTATTTGAGTAAGGATCAGGTTATAATGAATCACTGGAGACAATAGAAGGGCTTTTTGTGCTTTTAAAAAGAGTTTAAGTAGGAAGTGCACTTTGTGCTCATGCTAAATAAAACTTCTTTAAAGGACGTGTGAAGTTGTGCAAAACCAGGTGGTATCCAAATGGGACCAAGAAATGGCAAATGGCACACCATTTTGAGCACATCCCTTTAAAAGCCATATTCCCCGAGGTCTGCTCCAGAGGCCGCTGATATGGGAAGCCCGACTGTTACTTTTGCCAGTGCCAGGAATGAAACTTGAGCGTACGCTTTATGCACTTGCATCAAATGTGCTGAACCCAGTCCTGGCAGACTTGTGAGCTTTTATATGTGACTGGAGAACAGATTGAAGCTGCCACTAAAACTTTTGAGTACAAAAGGTCGTTACTCATCAGTTCAGTCCGCGTTATTGTATGAGCTTTGTGCTGAGAGGGTGGAGATAAGGAAGGGTGGAATACCCAACTGCTAAAATCTGAATGTGTTTGCTGGTGTCACAAGGCAGGGCATCTGGTTTTAAGCATTATTCTCGCTCTTCCCTCCCTTTCCTCCCCCAACATACTAAAATACCTTTCTGTTGTTCCCCTACATCAGAAATCTCGGCGAACTGATTGACAGGTTTGTGGCTGACTTCAAGGCTCAAGGTCCCCCCAAACCTAATGTGGACGAAGGAGGAGCCGTCCTGCCCAGCTGTGCTGACCTCTTTGTGTACTACAAGAAGTGCATGGTGCAGTGCTCCCAGCTCAGCACAGGCGAGCCGATGATAGCCCTGACCACCATATTCCAGAAGTACCTTCGGGAATACGCCTGGAAAATTCTGTCTGGAAACCTGCCCAAGTGAGTTTCGCTTCCCAAGTGCTGCAGCACTGTCTGGTGAGACATTCCAGTGAGGAGCAGATGCTTTGTAAACTTAATTAATAAATACATGCTTGTGAACACTTAGGCTTCACTGTCAAAGAAACCATGTAGCAGCAATATGACTACATTTACTTCACAATTTTCTCAATAGTTTAATTTGTTGCACTGAGAAACAGCAAGAGACCAAATGGACAGTCACGGGATTGTTTTTCTTTTAAGGGCCCCTGGAGGATAGCTTCATATTTGGCTTTGATTAGCAGTCAGATTTACAGTTTCTTGAAATTCTTTTTGAAATGCCAGCCCAAGTCTCTTTAGAGAGGTCTGGCTTTCAGAAACGTACTTACCCTGCTACTTGGGTAACCAGTTCGTACTGTGATTCTTAGCTGCCTTAGCTCAACGTTATACATATAGTAATTTATAATGAAGGTGGTTTATTTGTGTTTTGCTAAAGTGCTTACCTGTAACTCCCTCTGCTCTGTAACATTTTATAGATATATGAATAAAATATGTAGATGTAAATCCAGTGAATAAAGGAAATCGTTATGAGTTTACACCAACATGGATAAGTATACAGGCTAAAGGAGCTCCTTCAGATATTGCCAAACTTAACTACAGATAATTTTGTATGCTATTTACCATCTTCAGCTTGTTTCCCTTGTAAACCTGGGAGCAGCAGAATGAATTTCTGAAACCAGTAAAATATTTTACAGATGGAAGGGGAGAGGGTTACATCCAGACAAGTGGAAAGATAAATTTAATGTGCATTCTCCATCAGACCTCAGTTGCATTCTTTATACACATTTTTTTGTGTGCTCCATTTTTGCTGTCCAAGATAAATATCACTGTCCTATTTTTTAATGGATTTGGATTATAAAGAGTTGAGAGGTAGGGAATTTCCTGACTCTAAATTGTTCTGAGTCCTTCTTTGTTGATATACAGCCATTAATCACTGGAAGACAGTGGAAAGAAGCCACATCTTCTGTAATTTACTGTGTTGATATCATCAGTTTTTAAAACAGATTACCAAAGTTTCAAATGCATGTTGACATCTGTTTAAGACTGAGAAGATAAATATGACAAGCTGCCTGATAGTTACTGAGATTTTTCTGTAATCTTTAATTAGATTTTGAGTAACTGGCAGTGAAGGTGAAGCTAGCTGGGGAGAGCTGTATTCCACTTGCATCCTAATCTAGCATGTTGTGAATGAGTGAGTTGTCCTTTGCCTTTGATACAAAGTTCTGTTTGTCTTTCTAAAAGATCTTCCTTAACCAAAATAGCAGTTGTGGGTTTGATGTAGAATGCCACTGACCTGTGTTGCACAGGGCATTGGACTTTGTGGTCATAAGGGCTTTTTATGGCATTGAAATCTAGTAGTAATTTTGCAATGTGTCTGTCTGTACACCTGAAAGCCCTAGAGGTTTTGTCCTTTTTTTTCCCCAGGACAACTAGCAGCAGCGGTGGGCTCACCATCACTAGTTTGCTGAAAGAAAAGGAAGGCTCTGAAGTGGCAAAGTTTACTTTAGAAGAACTCTGCCTCATTTGCAGCATCCTAAGTACTGCAGAGTACTGCTTGGCCACCACCCAGCAGGTGAGCTTTCCTCTACAGCACCTCTGAGACTGCACCCAGCAGCAGCCCCTCTTCTGTCCTGAGATGCTCTGCTGCTCCCTCTTCAGGGGTAGGCTGCTGTGGAGACTGGAAGAGTCAGAAGTACTAAAATATCTGTAGTAGCGTCTGCTCCACACAGTATCCCATTGATTATTGAACTCTACATTATTAAGTCTATATTTCGAAGAAAGAAAGGTAGTGATTTTGCTTTTTCTACCTGAGAAAAGTAATTTGCTTGTAATCCAGCTCTGCAGCGTCAGTTTTGGATTCAGTCCTTTTATACTTGTTACATAATTTTGTTTTGGATAGAGGACCAATTTTTTTTTTTTTAAAAAAAGACTCTTGTCTTGGTTCACGATCTCCCTTTTATAAGAACAAGAAAAACAGTAATTCAGAATAGGTTTGGGACAATGCTTGCATGAAATATTGGGGCAAGGTGGAGTGAAGAGAAGAGGTATTTATGCTGATATGCTTTGCAGCCACAATGCTTGTTGCATTCAGGTGCTTTCAAAATGCCATAGGTTAGTAGATGAGCTGTGATGTTTGGCTGTATCAAGGTCTCTCCACCACTAGAACTGGCAATCCTCCTCCTCTGCACTTTGGGCACAGGCAGGGTGTTGAAAAACATCTTTATTAGCAGGACAGGTGCCACAGTGTCAAGCTAGTACATTAGCATGTCATACTAGAGTTACATATATGACCTTGGAGTTTTACTTCTTTGAGGACACAGTGCCACCATAGGCCATCCTGGCAGATGATTATGTCCAGGGTGTCCAACAAGGAGAGTTTTCCAGTGTTCACTGGCTGAGTTTTGGATATGGTCTGGGCACAGATTAGGTTTTAAGAAGCTGACTTTTCCAGGACATAAGTTTTCAAGAATGGTCATTCCAAGAAAGAAATCTGATCTTTCTGTTGCTTGTTTTGTTTCCTAACAGTTGGAAGAGAAACTCAAAGAAAAAGTGGATGCGAGTCTAGTGGAGAGAATCAACCTGACGGGAGAGATGGACACGTTCAGCATGTATGTTCAGCAGATGCATCCTCCCAGAATATATCAAACATCCTAGTTTGTCAGCCAGATGGTGCTGGAGTAATGCAAGCCCAAGATCCCAGTGTCGCAGGACCCAGCCAGCAGTAGGACCCACCCAGATACGCAGCCTAGGCATAGGCATTTCCCTGGTGAAGGAACGGTCATCCTTTGGCTAGAACAAGAGCAGCAGTAGTACAGACTTCAGATGTAGTTGTTCCCCATCGTCCTAGCCAAAGGAACAAGAGCACTGGAAAGGGGAAAGGAAACAGTGAGTTTCCATTTGAAACATCATTTGCATCTTGGCAGCTCTGTGAGGTGGCTGTTACATTTCAAGAAAGGAAGCTATTTCAGTACATTCCTTCCTGCTTTAACTTCCCACTGTTAATCAGCAGCCTTGTCAGTATGATCAAACCCCATTTCAGAGGACATAAAAGACTGATCCAATCTTATATTTGGGGATTATAATTGAGAGAAGATTATCATTCATTAAAATAACTTTTCACGTAACGATGCTAAAAATATTCCCCTCTAACATTCTCTCCTTTCCACCACTGACAAACAGATTGAATATTTTTTGAGGGAAGAAAACCGAGGCAAAAAAATAATTGTTTTGCCTCACATCAGACAAAAGAAAACCTTGGCAAAGCTGGGAAAATAATCCCTCTCACCAGCTCTCCTTCTCCATAAAACAAAGATTCAGCCCAGATAGCAGTAAGATTTTTTTCAGAAGACTTCCTTCCTGTGATTCCTCATCTCTTGCTCCAATGGGCAGGATCCCACTGAATCTCCATCCAGGTTTTTCACATGGTCTCGGGCTCCATTCCAGGTTGCAGAAACTCCCTTCCCTTTAGATATTTCTCAGACCTTTTTAAGAGTGAATCCCTGACCAAAAGCTAGGGTTGCTGTGTCCACTAAGCCAAAGCAAGCAAGGTAGCTGGGGAGTAGAAATAAAATACGCCATATGATCGGGTTTTCTTAACATGGACAAGTTAAGGGTGAGTTTTGTGTTTTCTCGTGACCTTCTCAGCAGGAGCCAGCTACCTTGAGTCACTGCTCAGTTTCCACAGAGGCTGCCTCGTGAAGTGGTTGGTTGTAGGCAGCCCGTATGATGTGTTTTGGAAATTGTTTAAACGTATAGTTCACATTTGCTGGTTTGGACAGCTTTAAAGTTAAACTGACAAGCCTGATGTATCTTGTAACAAAGGCTTTTTAATTGACTTTCAGTCTGTTCCAGTATAGCACTTTGTCCAGTCTTCTGTCAGTGTAAGTCATAGCTATAAACTTCTCTGGCATTTGCTCATTCAATACCAAACAAGTTGTTTCTTCTGGGATTTGATGTCTTGTTAGGCACGGTCATAAAGAAAGTGATAAAATGTTGCTGCTTACTCACCCTGGAGAGTGTTTCTTCATATGCAGAATGGATAGCGCAGAACCACCCCAAATATGTATGAAGCGATCGACTCTGAGCAGGGGGCGTTACCCCTGGGGTGGCTAAGCATTTTGAGGAAATGTGGGAAAAATAATGAGCTCTTCTTGAAGCTCCACAGAAGGAAAATTATTGTCACGTAAATCCAGAAATCCATGATTCCCGCTTCCCTGCCCTATTAATCTGTTGTGAGATTATGGGCAGCATTTAGAGACCCCCTCGAAGGCCTGAAGCGTTGACTTTGCTATAGTAAGAACTTACTGCACTAACCTATACTGCTCGTTTATGGCCTCAGCTTCCCAATCTATCAGCTTCCGTGCATCTGTCAGGGATTGTATGAGGATTCATTAACTGCTGCTGAAGTACTGCTACATGCTGCCAGGGGCAAAGATTTGAAATGGCTTCTAGCAGAACCAGGATCCAGGCCCTCTTGGCATGTGACGATGCTTTGCGTTTGCAACACGCTTCTTGCTGCACCGTTACCCCTCTACAGGAGGTATTTATTTTGAAAAGTAGATACATAGGTTTGTCTCCCTGTTTGCAATCTTGCGGATTTCAGGTGAGAGCCCGTACTTTGTGACCCAGCTTCGGACAGACTCCTGACATGTGGAGACTAGTGATGAAGTTGCTTTCCTTCCACTGAGAGGGTTGTGTTTTGTCTTGGTGCTGAACCACAACCCTTTCCTACGAGTCACTGCCAGCAGCTGCCCTGCAGGAGTCAGCTGTGCCCAAGACACGGTTATTTCAGTCTCGCTCCGTTGGCATTGCTTGAGCTGGTGGAATCCCCCAAGGGAGTAAATCCTGTAGTGCCCACCAGGAGCAGTGGCACCAGCAGAAATGGTCGCAGGCTTTTTTTATGCCAATGCAAGTTTCAGGTCATGTAAACTTGAAGCCAGTAGTCGCTTCATCTCCCATGCTGATTTTTCCAACTAATTTTGGATGAGTTTGGCTTTACAAACAAATTAATTGCTCTGAAGGAACAGTCTTTTACTTGCCATCCTGTTCCAGTCTTTATGTGCTGGAGCTCTAGGAAAGGGAATAGACAACCTCTGTGGGTTGTGGTGAAGAACAACACTCGGATCCCAGCAGCAGAATTAAGAGTGGGTGATATATCTTGACAAGGAGGTGGACACTTAAAAATATTTTGAACAGTGAACTCCAGAGTAGTACCCAGAACTTCACAAAGAAGATGAGGGGGAGGAAAGATGGTTTGAGGAAGCATTGGTCAGATTTCTTACAGATCTGCAATTCCCATCTGCGCTACCATCATGAGAAAGAGCAAAAGTAAAATCCAGTTCTTACATATATAATCCCAAAGTTGTAAACAGGCATCTGTGGCAGATCTAAAGTTTACACTGTTTTTAAAAACTGTACTTACTTAGTGAAACACAGTCACTTGTTAGTTCTAGCAGAAGTTGCCTGTAATGCGAGTACTGGGTTACGTGCCCTTGAGGGTGGTCTGAGTTGCTGCAGACAGTGTTTCTCGGCTGTTGTTTTAGGATCGGTTGCACCTTTATGCACATTGTAATATGGTGGCATCAAATCTGTCTCTAAGCAATATCATGCTGTTAAAAAAAAAAGGGGGGGGGGGGGCGGGAAGAGAAATGTGTTTGACTAATGTGTTCTTTAGTCTGGTATATGTCTCTGAGAAACTCAAACAATGGATGGCGGCAATCCTAGACATAGTGTAAATAAGACATCTGCCTTGATCTTCTCAAATGGGAGACATGTTCAGAACTCATACAGATGTACTTTTTAAAATCCTCTTTGCAAGTTTCTCTGAGTAGTAGAATAGTGACTGTGAATAAGTGGAGAGATGATAAAATGTTGGTTTTATGCAGACTGGATTAAATTTGAAGCCAAATCCCAGTCTGGGCTCAATACTCAGAGGTTTCTCCTCTTCCTGATGCGAAGGTGGGGGTTACCCCATCTGACACCTTTGATCTCCAGCCCCTTCTGTGTGTCAAAACAGAGACAGGTCAACTGTAAAAATGTCCTCTCTACACTAAAGCCCGTTGTGTAGCTTCCTGATGAACTGCACGCAGATCTTCTCGGCTTCTTTTCAGTACAAGTTTTAGCTGTATGTATTCACAGCGTAATGCTACTGTCAGCTAGTAGATGATTTTCCTCCTTTCACAGTCAAATAAGCCAGTTCTGGCACTGTGTTGCTGAGTACTATTCTAAAACTCATGCTTGATTTTTTTTTTTGCAGTGTAATCTCCAACAGCATACAGCTGTTAGTGCAGGACCTGGATGCAGCCTGTGACCCTGCCCTGACTGCTATGAGCAAGGTAGGGGTTGGATTTGTTTCGGGAAGAGGTAGTCTTAAGATCCATGTGTAGTCCTTGTTTGCTTTGATTGCTTGATTTCACTATTGACACATCCTTTTATGCTGCCTTGAGACTTAGCCATCTATTGATTTCTTCTTGCTTCTTAGAGCAGCAATTGCTGTAGTTACAAATATATCCTTCACTCCAAAAACTCCTATCGTTCAGATTAGAGCTTTCATTCTTTTGCAGCATGTTAAAATACATGGATAACAAATATACTTTCTGTAAGTATCTAAGGCTTTTGCTTTCCCCTCCTAATGCCAATGGAGCCTTTAAAATTGGGAAAACTTCTGTTAGCATGAAATTTCAAATACACCTTCTCATTTGCTATCTTCTTTGTGTTCTTTGACAAGGAGTTTTACTAGCCTGCTTGTTTGTGGCCATTAAATGGAGGTCCTCAAAGGGTAATATGGAATTGAGATTGAGCCCTGTTGCTTCTGTGATCCTCTCAAGGACATATGGAGCCATTCCTAGAGAGGCCCATGTGATTAGTGCTTAAGGATTTTGTTGCAGTTACACTGCTGACTTTTATACGTTTGAAACACAGAACTGTGTTTTCTTGCCAAAGTATTGTGAAAACCCAGACTTCTTTAGACAGAGGTGAGGACAACAAAAGTGGATTGAACTATTTTTTTAATTAGAAATATTAAACATAGAGCTCCATTTTTGTAGGATCAACACACTGTCTCGCTGCCATGAATTTTAATAGCTTTCTGCTTTATGATGTATTCCAGCTGTAACTAGCCCCGCCACCCCCAGCTAATATTTGAAGTGGAATGCAGCTGGTAATAGAGCTTGTACATGTTCCAAATGAAAAGAGGATTTTTTTTCCCCAGTAAAATAACACCATTGGGAAGGGCTCAGCACTTCAGGTGTTGCATGTCTGCCATGTCAGTTCCTTAGATCCCCTGAACGTATGTAGTGTAGTAGTATTTGAATCACTTAGCTCTGACTGTTTATACCCACGTAAACCACAACCTTGAGAAAGGAGCAGCTGGTAGGCCATTTATTTTTGTCGTTGGAACACTGGTAAAATGCAACACATGTGATAGGACTGATGATATATAAACAAGTTAAGTGTTATGAAATTAGCTAAATAAATACTTGTCACTTGTGCACACATTCCATTATTTGCATCAGACAGAGTCGCTGTTATGTGGTTTTTACTAGACCTGGGTTTGGTGGAAGAGATTTTTTTTTCCTTCACCCTCTTCTTCCCTTTCCTTTAGGGCTGGGTTATTACTCTGACAGTTGAATAAGAAACACATATAATTATTTAAATGCAGAGTTAGTATTTGGAAGTGTAAAATTTCAGTCTATATTAAAGGAGTAAAGACTACGTGGCTGATCCATTCCAATTTTCCTTTACTGGGAAGGCATGTCTGACTCAAGACCCCTTGCGCCATTAGGGCTTTTCCTTTGTTTAGCTTCTTTTCATTTACTTCACTCTGGTGTCCTGCAAGATTGCACATCCCCAGTCCTCTGTTGGAGTCTCTTGTTTTTTGGTTTTTTTCCTTGCAAAAATGTTTTGTAACTATAGAGGTAAATTAAGAAATACTTAAACCTCTAAATCCACTTTGGCTGCAGGCCACTTTGAGAGATTTAACACAGAAAATGGCATCGTGAATATTGCTTTCAGCTGGGAATGGTGCTCAGTTTCCCTGATTCTTTACCTTGTGTATTCTGGAAGAAATGGTAAATGACAAGAAAGCCCCATATTACAAAATTTGTAGGTGATAATCTTTACTCAGACTTTACAGCAGGTGTAGAATGATTAAACACGGCTGTAGGACGGGAAGCTGGGATGTGGGGTAGGAGAGGAATTTGCCCTAAACCCCTGTTGTCATATTCTGGATAACAAAGTACTGTGAATGTGTTGTACTGATGTGTAGCAGGTGCTTAAATTGCCTGGTGTGCTTTATTTTTAATTGTTGGAATGAGGGGACTGCTAATCTGCATGGGATATTTTTGCCCCAATTAAGTTTATGGATTGCACTGGATAAGGCGTGATTTACTTGCTGAATTAAACATCGATTTATATGTAAAACTGTGCTTGTAAGTGGGGCTGGGGGACATTTTAGTGACTCATGTTGATCGCTTGCTGGTTTTTTATATTTTGCTAAAACCTTTTGGCACAGCTGCAATTTCCTACTTCCTTACAACTGAGTGGACAACAGCAAGCGCTTAAACACGGAGCTTTAATAATCTCTGCAATACACACGAGGAAAACCCCAAGAGCAGAGCAATCAGAGCTGCCAGCTGCTAATTAAAAGTCAGCATGAGCGCATTTTAGCCCTCAAACAAGGTGCAGCATGCAACAGTGCAAACCAAAACTCGTGTCAGGAAACAACGGAGGCAGATTCGGAGGCAGCAGTATCTGCTGCCCGCAGCACCCACTGGCTTTCCTTTCCCTCTCGCCTCTTTCTGCATGAGCAACACGAGGGCAAGGGAGAAGATGCTGACTCGGCGGTTGCAGATGCTCCCCTTGCCCAGTCCGGAGCTTATCGTTAGGATAAGCTGGCAGTGGGATGCTACTGAGCACGGGGAGACCTGGACACCGATTCATCCTCCGTTAAATCACGAAGCAACCCCTTTTGCTAGAGACCCACGTCAGTGCTGGACATGGACGAGGGACCTGGTGGTTCCTCGTTTGGCCCTGCCACCCCACTCCCAGCTCTCTGGGGATGTGGGGACATGGGGAGACATGGGGACCCACAGCCAGGCAGACCCAGGAGCGCTCTTGAGCCCCCGCTATGCCCCGAAGGCGGTGCAGCTCTCGTTAGATGTCAAACCACCCCAGTTTTGCTCAGGGTTTCTCTCTTCTCCTCCCCTTTTTAAGAAAGCGCCCTAAAATCTTGATGGTCTGGTGGGTTTTTTTGTGAAAACCGGCTCTGAAGGTAGCACCAGGTCTTCAAACTCAGGTCCTGCCCTCGCAGGCAGCGGTGGTGCCCCGTGTCCTTATGGCACGCAAGGTCTTTCGGGTGCTGCGGGGTGCGCCGTGCGCTGGGCTTCTGCCTTTGGTTGGCGAGTGCAAGGCCTCGCCGCTCCTGTTCTTTGGGCTCATTTTCAGCTTGTGTATGTAAACTATGTGGATATCCCAAGAAAAACATAGGACAAGGGAAAAAGAAGAATAAATTTAAAATGACAGGAACAAAGCTTTACCAGAAGAGTTAGGCTCATATTTCTTTTGATTACTTTTCAGTATGTGTACTATGTCTTTCATTGCAGCTACTGGGGGTTTTTTTTGGGTGAAACACACCCACATACACACACACAAAGGACTATTTTTACTGTTCATGCTTTAAAAGTTTGGTTATAAAGTATTGTTTTTGGAATGAAGACCAACAAAATGAAAGAGCTACTGTTCTATTGTTGTTGCAGTAATTCAACACAGCAGTCCCTTCCCACTTTCTGGCTCTTCCCACTATATGGGGATGGTCTGTTGGTTAAGGATCATTGTCTATCGAGAAGGGCCAGCACTGGGAATGTGCGAGTCCCTCAGAGAAACAGGCACAAAGTATCTTTTTTGGATAGGACAAGTACCATGAGGAGTAGAAAAGCAGTTGTCTCTTGAGCAATCTTCCAAGTGAAAATAAGACGGAATGAAAACCTGTGGAGCAGGTAATGAGAGAGATATCCTTTCTAGCTACCCAGGTGATCTGAGATGAGCAGGTTGGGATTTTGTTTGGTTGGTTTAAATGAAGACAGCTTTGGTAGGACACGTGTAGACTCTCTCAGACACTGTGGTTTTGCAAAGAATTTGGCTTCTCTTGCCCATCAAGTCACTTAGGCTGCATGTTGTTTGGATGGAATTGAATCAGCTGGGTTGCAGTGAACAGAGTAGCTGTAATTAAATTAAAACCAGGAATAAAAAACTACATTCAAAATCCAGAACTTGAGAAAACAAGTTTGAGGACAAACACCTCCTCAAAAGAAAAAGCTCATCTTCCACACGTGCCCTGTTTCCTATCCTCATTTTGTATCTGTTTTCCTCCTGTTTCATCTTAAGCATGAGGAACAGCATCTCCAAACAGTTGGAGCACATTGCAGAGTGCGTAGTGTCTGAACCGTAGCATGGCTAAGAGTGCTTTTTTCGGATGCTCATGTTCCTCAGTGAGACTTTGTTATATACATGGATGCTTGGCCAGGCCTTACCCAATTACCTCCCCCTGCCCCCCCCACCCCACACTGTGTACTCCCTGTGTACTGCAAATAAGGCTCAGAGAAAGTCAAGGGAGTCTCACATCTGGCTCACAGCGGCTATTCTCTTGCATTTCTGCTGATGGTAAATGAAAACAAAATGGGAGGTTGAGTAACTCTTCTTGTTTTGTATTTTTTTACATATATTTGGCATGAGCTGAAGCTGGCATCCTAGCTTATACACCAGAAGCATTTTCAGTGTGAGCTACGCTGGTGTAGAGTGCTTTGGACTTCAAGACTATTTCTACCTCTTCCATCTATCTGTCATCAGTCTCACCAGTATTAAAGTCTTGGCTGCCATACAGGAATCCAGACTTTGCAAGCTTGCAGATATTTTTCTCAAATGCCTGTAATCAGGATTTATAGGGGCACTTCATCCCAGCAAACTGGAAACTGTTAAATATCAAGGCAGTCTGGCGTGCTCCAAAAGCTTTTTTAATCCTACTGGTCCCCATTTGTGTAGGTTACCGGTCACAGTCTTTCTCTGCTCTGGTACAGAAAGGGCTGCTCTCGGTTTTCTTTGTATCTTGTGGAAGGGTTTTGCTCAATCAGTATAGTGACGAAGAACTTGACCTTGGTGGTGAATTGCAGAGGCAGTCTCTTGATGATTCCATAGAGATCTTTTGGCAGGAAGTTTGTACGGTTTTCCTTACCTATTGCTTGAATCTTAATGAATTAAGCAGTCTTTTTGGTTGTTTTTTCCCCTTCTTGCAGATGCAGTGGCAGAACGTGGAACACGTTGGTGACCAGAGTCCTTATGTCACCTCAGTGATTCTCCACATTAAACAGAACGTCCCCATCATCCGCGACAATCTGGCCTCCACGAGAAAGTATTTCACTCAGTTCTGTATAAAATTTGCAAAGTAAGTTACCAACATGGCACAGAGTTTATCGAGGTCTCTGGTTCTCACTAGTCTGTTTGTGTGTGATAATCTATTTGCTTTCTAGTATGCAGCATCAGTGGCTGTTAGTGTCTGGGTCAAGACCCTCTCCATCCAAGGAGACCACAGAGGAGGTGGGGTAGGGCAACAAACACCAGCAGCTGCTGGCAAGGTTAAAAGATTTTTCAATTTCGTGTCTGAAGTTTCCTGCTGAGGCAGATTTTCTCAGGTATTTGTATTGATTGGTTCCTCTTTATGTGCCTAAACCACCCCATAAACTTTTGCGATGATCAGTGTCTACTGTTTGCCAAGTACAGAAAGTTTTGGGTTGGACATCTTTAAAAAACTTTGAACGTCTGAATGTAGACATGACTCTTGCTGTGGGAACCTTTTTTCCTTCCAGTGATAAGAGGCTGCAGTGCTTCCAGGTACTGAGAAATATAGTGCATCATTTGCCTCAAAATAACTTTTCTAATAGCTGTAGCACTGTTGTAAGGAGGGCATGTGTGATGAGTATATTCTACCTTCAGAGTCTAAAAGCTGCTGTTTTGTGCAAAAATAATTCAGTAAGGAGGGGAAATATACATTCAGATTTTGGGGGATATTACGAGTGTCTTCCTGGCAAGTCACTTGAGCAGCATGAAAGAGCTGGAAGATGAGACAGAAATGCCCCTTGCCTCTGGATTCAGGGTTGAGGGTGCAGCTCTCCAGCATCTCTTGGACATCCAAATTTGGCAGTGATGTATCTGAAACAAAAATGCAGTTCTTTGGGAAGATAATTTGAACCCTTCCCTGCTTGCCTGTGGCCAGCTGAGCTTTGCATGCCAATGCCCCAAGAAAAACCCTCAGGAGGACTCTGCCAATTGTAGCTGCTGCTTTTGGTGTTGCATGTGACTATGCTGGTAGACTTGGGAGCAGTACCATGCATATCATGTGTCACTCTAAAATACCTTAACGTTTCATTCATCTGTAATAAGCTAATCATCCTGAAATAAACTGTATGGCCTGGCAGTTACTGTGTGGGTTTGAGACTGGAGCTTCAGCTCCTGCTTCAGCAGGGAAGGATGCAGCAGGCTCTCCTGAGAACTGTTAGCTTTCGCAGCAGGGAGGCTGGCCTGAGAGTTTCATTCCCCCTTTCTATCTCAGGGTACTCATTAGTTTGCGTTAAGGAGCAGTTACTGATAAATCATATTATGACGTCGCCCATAATCACTGTTTGAAATGCTATCTTGGTGAAAATTTATTGCATTTAAGCCTTCTATGTGGTTACGCTTGAATTTTATATTGCTAACATGGTGATAAATAAAAACCCCCATTTACTCAGCTGTTCACAGCATACTCTTAATACCTCAGCTTAGTTGCCTCCCTTTTAACTTTATTGCTAAGCACATACCAAGTAAACTCCAGATAAAATACCCAGCTCTCACGTTTGAGAAAAGTTCACATCTAAGCTGAGTGCCTTCATCACAGCTTGTTCCATAGAAGAGCACAGAAACCTGCAAAACTACTGCTCCGCTTCAAAACGTTTTTTAAGACAGGTACAGCTCTGATCTACAGCATATTAAAATTAAGACACAGTCTTCAATTCACTGTTCCGTGGATCAGGTGTAGAAGTGAAATTTGGTTCCTGAAGATTGTTTTTGCAAGATCATATTTAGAGTCCTTCTCTACAACATGGTTTTAAGGCAAACTAGCCCAGTGGTAAGGGTGCACTGGTCTACTTAAAACACTTAGGACATTTTAATGCGTACAAACATTTGTATTTTTGAAGCTCTGAATTCTTACGGAATATGCTGGCCTGCCCAGTATAAATACCTGGCCTTTTGTGTGTTCCACAACGCTGAAAATCCTTTTAACAGGCGTTGTGCTTCTCCGAATGTTAATGCCTGTATCTTTTTGAACTGCCAGCCACTTCTCAGCATTAATGGATTGTATAAAGTGCTAGTGTTGAGTTACAGGACCACAGGGGAGAAGGCATCTAAAGTCACTAAATTTAAAACTGAGGGATCTGAGCCAAGTCTGGAAGAAGAAAAATGGCCATCAGAAATTGCATCAATCCTCTAACCTAATTTGTCATATTTGCTTTGTTTTGACCAAAACGCAACCCTCACTCCCTTGAAACAGTGAGAAGCAGCTGGCTTTCCAGGAGGCCCTCGCAGGCAGGTTGAGGGGCTCTGTTCTCACTGCACCTCGATCCTTATCCTTTGAAATCAAAAACCGCAGCAGCGAATCCGTGGCTGCTATGCTGGGATGTGTTTGGGAAGTCTGTGACCTGACCTCAATGAGGAAGAGATTAGAACCGAGAGACAGGAAAAACAAACAGCTCTCCCCCCCCGCCAGAAAAGCGGCTTGTCCATCATGGACAGCCAAGCGTGGTGGGTAACTGCAGCAGGCGTTCTCCCAGTGACTCTGGCCTTTGCATCGTGTTTTCAGTGAGAGGAGTTAGGTGGAAGAAGATCATGGTGAGGAAGCTTCTGGAGGTTTTGAAGCAACGGGCTGAGCTAAGCCTGGGCAAGCCTGCAAGGGCTGGTCACCGCCTCGGAGGGCAGCATAAAGCAAAGCTCTTCTCAGCTGCAGTGACTCAGTGACACCGGGATGCTTTGAATGATGTCCTGCAGTAGCTCATCTCCCATCAGACAGACAGACTGTGGTTGCACCTCTGTCTGCCTTGCTTAGCAAGGCATTGTGTTTGATGCATCATCAGTGCAGGGGATTAGGAAAACACAGGCTTTGGCAGAGCCATTCCCGTTGGAGGGGAGCCTCTCAGATGCTGTGGTTTCTGTGCTTTAGGTTCCTAATCCGTCTTGCACTGCTTTATTATTACACTGGGGACTTGTCTGCTTCTATGGAGGGTTTGCTGGATTCAGTTTTATAGCTGAAACTGTAAATGAATTCTGGCATCCAATCTAGCTCTGTGGATGTGCAGGGAGTAGAGGCATTTAGAGTACAAAATCTCGTGCAGAGCATTACCATTGAATACGCACGTATTATTCACATCAGGATTGCCTGGTGTGTGCTAGGAAAGCCAAGCACTGAGTCCAGCCTAGGCAAGAGACTCAAGTGGATTTTTCAGTTAAGTGCAACTGCCCTTGATGGTCTCTGCTAGTCTGAAAAAGAAAGAAAAAAAACCCAGAGCAGCCCTTGGATCTTACGGTTTGTCTTGTCTGTCCTGCTGGAGTTGAGAAGCTGTTTCCAATAAGGCAGCGTGAAATAACAGGCATGTGGGGATGGAAGGTCGCTTTACCCTTCTGCATTGATTGTGGGTGGCCATGCTAAGGGGCCTGGGAATTGTTTCATGCAAGACAGAATGCCGTCTATGGGAGACCATGTGGTTATATAGAAGATTTAAAAAAAAAAAAAAAAAAAAAGGCGAGGGGGTCCTTTGGCTGCCTGTCTGCCACCCTGCAGAAAGAAAGGCTCGCCCTGTTTCTCATACACAACATGAGCATTAGCACCGTGCCTGACCTTACAGAGGGAGGGAGAGTTGGACCTACGTGCAAGATCAAAGGTACAATTAATCTCTTGCACTCTTCCGCTTGTAGCAAGCTGCTGTATCCAAAGCTGCTACCGATTGATCATTTTATAGGATCACCTAAGCTCCAGCTGTGCTTGGCACTCTCTATTTGCCCTCCGTGAATTAGTTATACACCTGAAAAATGGACTTCTAAAACAGATAAGTTACATCTCTGCTGTAATGCTGTTGTGCCTGAGGAGACGGGACTTGTTTTCCTCCTCTTATTTATATTTTGTTGCCAAGGTTGTTTCTCCGGTGGCCAAATTCAAAGCTATTTGGGGCAGCCCAGTAGCTGGTTCTCAATAGTAGTTTGAAATTGTTCTCCTTGACACCTCTCCAGGAAAAGATGATTCACTGAGAGAGGTCGTGGCTGTGTCTGAGGGAAGGGGAAGGGAAGGAGCCTTCTCTTGGAAGGACTCTTCCTTGAACCGTTTCTTTCAATTTGCTCAGCAGCTTGGCATGCTCTGTGCCTGAGTTACGTTTTTGTCATTCTTCCATGAGAAAGGGCAAAAAATAAATGTGCTGGCTTGGAAAACAGGTGGCAGGACAAACAAGATGCTATCCATGCTCCTTGCTTCTTGGGAAGGAAACAAATAGCTTGACAGATGCAAGGGGGAAACCACGCTGAATTTAGATCATCACCATAAACAGTGCTTCATTCAAAAAGGACAGAAAACAGACCAACTTACATGAACTTAGGACAGAGCCATTAAAATCTAAGACCTGCCACCAGGTCATGGACAAGGTCCTGGAAACGTGAGCTTTGTGGGCATTCAGCCAAAGGAGGCTCTGTGAAAGAAGCAGAGTACATTAAAAACAAGGCAGCAGGAGGAAGACAAGACTATGAGTGGTGTGGTCCTGAGAGACGGAGTTTGTGTTGCCCATGCTGGCCCCTCTCCTTGCGTTCAGCTCCTGAGTTTTCCTGGTGCTGCAGCTCAGTAGGGTAGGTGGGGCAGGTTCTGGTCTTGCAGGTGCTCAGCCAGTGCTTCTGCTAGAAGGGAGCGTCTGCTTCTCACTGAAGAGTGAGTGAAACTACCACAAAGCCTAAAATCAAGAAGCAAAAAGCTAAGACCAAAGCTGATGCTCTGGAGTAAGTTGTCCAAGGTGGCGAATATTGGGCTTCCATCTTTGCCACATTCTCCCCGGTTCAGTGTACGTTACTTAGTCACTTTTCTGAGTCTGAAGTCCATGTTAGTAAAATAGGGTAATGGTGTTTTCCTTTTCACAAAACTTTTTCTTGTCTTGATTGTGTTGGCTAGAAGCTTTCTGGAAGAGTGCCTTTCTGTGTGAATGTCCAGGGCCCAGCAGACCTCCAGCCTTGGCTGGACCTCAAGTTCAGTGTGTAATATGCGTGTTATGGAATTACTTGTATGCAGTAAAATGTACGTTCTGGATACAATCAAGATACTTCCATTCCATGAATAGCTATACTAATCCTGGCATGTTGGGTTTTTTATTACGGACAATAGTTTGTTTGCTTGTTCTTGACCTTGTACTGTAATACTTCATATATAGTTTATAGCAATTTATTTACATAGGGTATGTGTGCAACTTCTCAATTAACTTTGAGATCAGTGTGGATTAAAGCAAAAGAATTGTACCTAGGGTTTGGGGGTTTATTTATTTAGTATACTTAATGTGTCTGGAATCAGCTTGAGAACCAGGCACTTAAAAGTGTCTTTGTGGAAAGCCATCCTGGTTTGGTTTTGCATGCTTTGTTACCACAGAAGACTGAATGACTCCAAATACTCACATGTAATTGTGTCATTTTGTATCTCTTCTCTGCAGCTCCTTCATTCCCAAGTTCATTAACCATCTCTTCAAGTGCAAACCTATTAGCATGGTGGGCGCAGAACAGGTAAGAAGTAGTTGTATTGGCTGTCATATTTTATGACTTTTGGGTTCAAGAAGTGAAGGCAGTTTTTAGTAGAAAGGGGCACAGAGCTGAGTTATGTGTCCTGAAATCTGGTGCAGCTGAGGCAAAAGGGATACCCTCTGGTACCGGGCAGAGTGGAAGCAGGTTTACAGGGATCCTGCCACAGTTGAACCGGTCATGGGAGAGGGGTCCTAGGCACCTTCCCAAGCAGAAGAGCTTTTACTTTGCCAGTCAAAGTAACAATAGCACAGGAACAGCAAACCTCTTGCACACCTGTCTAAAGTGTCACGATGAGATTGTTTTCAGTGTGCTTGCACAAAGGAAAAGAAGTTGCTTGTGGCAGAAGCTATTGCAAGAAGCTCCCGCGTCCTTCTCAGAAAGACTGTTGTTTTTCTATCCCATCCTTTCTCAAATTTCCCTCTGCTGCTACTCTGCCTTCTCCTGGAGTTAAGCTCAAGCTTATGGCCTCTCTGCTCAGAAGAGTTGGGGCGTGGTCAACCCGAAGTTGCTGGATGAGATGTGCTTCCCCTTTCCTCTTCTTCAAGAAGTTCCAGGGTGGAGGGTGGGCAGTGAAAAGGGCCTGTGCAGTAATGGCTTTCATCCATTATTCATACATGTGTCTGCTCCTTAAAAGGAGTTGATGTAGGAAACATTATTTGGAGGGGAAGTGAGACAACAGGAAAACTTTACCAAAAAAAACCCAACAAGAACCCCAACCCAAAAGCCCAGGTGTCCAGGGAGTTTCTTACCTCAGGTAGTTTAAACACCGATACTTTTTTTTCTTTCTTTAGTAAGTGTTGAATGTAAAACACACACAGTGCTTGGTCTCACATGACAATGTGTATGCCAAGAGCAGGTTGATTCCTACGCGTTCCCCACGCAGTGCTCAGCACCACGCTCCCGCGGTGGCGCTGTGCCAGCTCTCAAGCAGAGTAATGCCGGATCCTCCCAGGGACTGTGCTCACTGCTCCCAGGTGCTGGCTCCTTCCTCTCTGAGGAAGCGAAGCCGTGGGAGCCCAAGGGCTCCTCCGCAGCCTGATGGCAGTTTTGCTAGAGCCTGCGTCCTGGCTGAGTTCCAGCGAGTGCAAATAGATGTTTGCCTCCTTCGTTTTGCCTGCTAGTTATGGATGGCCGCTGTCTTCCTCTCCTCAGAGCTGTGTGGGAAGGATGGGGTTGTGGAGGCGTAATGCAGTGTTTTCTCTGTTCTGTCCCAAAAAATTGCTAAATGGAGGCCCTGGGTTTGGTGGGAGTTTTGAATCTCGCTAGGCAAGTGATGCTGCAGTGCCTGAAGACAGGACAGTTTCTTTCCTGCGTAAACGCCTTCCAGGCCTCGCTTCCTCAGGCATTGCAAACAGATGCCGAAACACTGCTGCATGGTGGGGAAGAGCCATTCCCACCTCTGCGACTCCGTAACTGAGACCCAGGGAAGTGATGACCCAACATCTAGGTCAGGACTCCCCAGCTTTCTCCCAGGAACCCGCCTCCCTGTTGCACTTTGAGAGCTGTAGGTACCGCAAGACAGTGAGATACAATCTAAGGGAAGGAAAGATGGTGATTATTGCCGCTTGAATTAACGTATGCATTTCTGTTGAAATGCCACTGCCCCTTGACAGGAGCCCCTGTCCCCGAGTTGCACATGGGTGGGCAGCACAGGGTATTTATTTATTGCCTTGAGACCATGGGTGCAGCTGCAGGGCTGTGACCTTCCGTCTCCCACCCCTGCCTGTGGGCTGGGACCCTGCTACTCTGTGAGAATGAGGTTTTGATTTCAGCTGTCCCCTGCATATACAGCAGCTCCTGATGGGCTAATTTTTAAAAGAAAAAAAAAAAAAAAAAAGGCAGAATTGTCCCTAATGGGACTGCTGTGAACTTCAAATCGGTGCCTTAAAAGCTGCTTGGGTTTTAGGCATCAAAGATGGGTTCTGAGCAGTGTGTGTCTGCAAAATGAAACAGGAGCTTTACATCAAAACCTTCCTCTTTCTTAATGGAAAGCAAATGAGTGAAGCACAGTTCCTGTTCATCTTGTGCGATGAGCAAGAACCTGAAAGTGATTAAATGAAATCTTTTTTTAAATAAGTGTCTAAAGTGATTAACCGGTTGCCAGCAGTGGGCTTCTGTCTAATGTTAAAAGGTTTTAATATTACTGTATTGGAATAACAGGCTCAATTTGCTTCTTTAAATCAGACTGGGAAGGTTTTTAGTCTGATTCCCAATGAATATGTGTCATAAGTGGGACATACCTTCCTGGGGTTAGATGTACAGAGGTCTTCAGAAGTTGATCTCTGTCTCTGCAGCATATAGGTCCTCAATTGCCTTAGCATCTTTTGAACAGCCCCCTCATCACCCACCAGCATCTTTCCACACCAGTTTCTCTCCTCTGGTGCAAATGATGCTGCGGAATATGCTCTCCTGGCCTTCCTGGTCCTAAACACAGCTTTTCTTGCTGTTTGCTAATAATCATGTTTGAAATCTGGACACTAGGGCAGTGTTTACGGAGGTGTTCAGTGTGGGGAATGAGTGACTATGGGGTTTCACTTTCTGTGTTTGTCTCTCTGACTTAACAACAATTCTCCATCTCAGCAAGCTTTGGCAGTGAGTTAGCAATGCCAGGGACCTGGAATGGATAATGGGGGGAAATAGAGTGAGGGGACAGAGCCTGCGAGTGCTGCGTCTGCGGGAAAGGTTGCAGACTGCGCAAAACCTATTAGACATGCAAGAGTTTCCGCGGGAAAGACGTGAATTCCCCAACCGTGGAAAAATCTTCCATCTATGGGATCCCTCGTAGACATGCAGGAATCCAGCTATGACAGCCTGAGCCGACATCAGGCTCCAGCAGCTCCAGGGTGCGCAGAGCTGCTCGTTTGTGCTGTGGTTTCCTGGCTTCCCAGGACGAGATTGGTGGCATCGGTTGATCTCATGCAAACCATGAAACACACAGCAAACAGCAATGATACGCTGCCGCAGATAACAGGGTCCAGATTTGAACTGGCATGACCCATCACCCCTCCTCCTCGGCTCAATCCTTTGTATTTGACCTGAATTCCCATGTGTGCTGAAAGCCATAAATGTTCATATTTTTCACGGTGACTGCTGGGGGTTCTGCAGTGCCCGTAACATTCTGTGTTGCTCCAGAAGAACAAGCCGCCACCTGCTCCTGAGAGCCCTTTTGCAGGAAATGCGGTGAGTGTGCCGACAGCCCAGCAGGCTTTCATACTCGCTGCTGTGTAAATAAATTGTGCTCCTCTTCTTCTAGATTGATTTCAGATTTCTGGCCTTCACTGATCTTCTCTCACCTCCTCAAATATATCTCATGCAATCAGAAGTGTGCAGTATTTGGGGTAATTTTGCTCTAGGAAACCCCTAACCCACAGTGTTTTGTCTTCAGACAGCGCTTGTCTGTCTGGGCTAAATTTTGTGGCTGCTGCTTGCTGCTTATTTAGCTGCTGGTCTAGTAAAAAACAACATACAGGCTGTGAGTTTCAGTGTACCAGTGAGCACAGGATATTGAGCAGTTCTCAGTGTAGCTGTATTGTGTTGCAGTTTTCTTTTTAAAGAGAAAAAAAAAAAAAAAAAAGAAGTGGTTGAGTAAATGCAGAAGACCTGACATAATGGGTGGTTGGGTGCAGGAGGAAGCATGGCGTTAATTCATTTGACCTCAGTATCTAAATAACGATACGGCTACAGGTAATCGAGATTGTTTCACTTTATACTGTCAAGGGGAAGAGGACTGGAAATCCATGCCTTATGTGCCAGATGTTGAGCTGCCATAAGTCGTTTCAAGTCAGCAGAGCAGTGCTCTGTTAAAATCAATGAACGGTGCTGCCATGTAGCCACGGGTGATTGTGTCTCCTTGAAGTGTCATTACGTGGGTCAGTCCCTCCTGTTCCTGCAGTCCAATTAGCAGGACTTTTTCCGATGTGGGAAGTGTTAAACTTTTAAGGATGTTGGATTATAGCAGCTAATGGAGGTTGGTAAAAGGGACCTGAATAACAGGTTGTGGTTTAACTATTGCAGCTGCTGCTGGACACTCACTCTCTGAAGATGGTTCTCCTGGATCTGCCCTCCATTGGGTCCCAAGTGGTGAGGAAGGCTCCTGCCAGCTACACAAAGATAGTGGTGAAAGGCATGACTCGGGCTGAAATGATCCTGAAGGTAACTCAAGACTTTTGATAACCTGCCAGCCAGACTGCTGGACTGGGAATCGGAGTGAGCGAATTCCAGGGGGCCCTTCCTTTGAATGCGGCAATCTGCAATTGCACATGAACGTATGCGAGCTTGTCCGGGTGCGCTGCCAGCTGTTCTACAGAACTGGCTTCTTCGCCTTGGTTTTGCCCCCACTCTCTTTTAACATCGCATTTGAGTTTTCATCCTCATTTTTCAAGGTAACCAAGGGCTCAAGTTCTGCTTACTAGGAGAGTTGGGGCACCAGATTCCCTCAGGAGCTTGTGAAAATCAGAGCTAGCATCCATAAGTGTCTGCTGCAGGGCAAACCTTCCAGTTCAGGTTACTCCAGGCCTTTGTGCAGACTCCATCACGCAGGGGAGCCAAGCCGTGCTTGAGTCACCTGTTTACTGTCTAGTGTAACAGCCAGTGCAAACATGTCTGGGTTACTGTATTCACCAGAGTCCTTTTTCTTTTTCCAGAGCTGGTGCCTGGAAAATGACCCAAAAGCAGTGTGTTGTCTTCATATAAAGTAACAAGCAAAGCAATCTCCCCTTACCCACTCTTGCTGGAGTAAGAAGTTAGGTTTGATCCCAGGAGAAGCAATGGGAGCAATGCAGTTGTACCTTCCTGAGCGATGGGATTGTCCCCTGCTCACCTGCAATGCTGTGAAGATGTTCTTGTGAGTGAATTAGTGGGACCTGGGGTCAGGCAGGACAGGCAGCTGCCAGCCAGAGCCTCCTGTAAACCTCAGCCAGGGCAAGGAGGGGGTGCAGAGGCCGGGCTCTCCATGCTTGTCTGCTGCTCAGTGTGGCTTTGCTCCCATGCCCAAGGTAATGTCACGGCTGAGTTTGCGTTCCGAATTCAGAAATTAGTTCTGCAATTCCCTGCTTTTGGAGTAAGGTGACAGATATTAGTAGATATGTTAAAGGAGGTCTAAATTTTCTTAGAAACGACCTGAAGAAAAATACCCTGGTACTGCTAACAGAGGAGCAGGGAGGATTGGTGCCTGTTGCACACAGAAACAGGTCTTTCCTTGGAGCTTATATGTAAATCAGAAAAGTAATGTTGTTAATTTGTCTACATCGGGAGCAGTATAGGAAGTGCCTCAGGCAGGGAGTGCAGGCTGTGGAGTGCTGCTGGTCCGCAGGCTGTGCAGTAGCAGTGTGACTGCTTTTTCAGACATCCCGTGCTTGCCCTGCTGCTGCATGAAGCACTTCTGCTGGCCCCAAGTGAGGGCTCCATGTCAGTGTAACTAGAAATTCAACAGCGATATGCTTATGGCGCTCAGTGCTCCACAAAGCTGTTTTACAAAATAAGGCCCTGTGTAATCGGCGGATGATGGGGCTGAAAGGTTGGCTGGGGCAGGTTTGCTGATCTTAGTGACTGAATAGATCACCCTGAGTCTAGGTAACCCACACACAGCGTTTGGGGCTGGTGTCAGCAACCATCTCTGGGGTTTGGGAGAGAAAAAAAGGCTCTTGGAAGTGCCTGCTCCCACTGGACCACCAGTATTTCTGTAGGAAGATTTCCTTGCAGGAGCCCAGAGCTTGACCGGTCATCTCTGGCTGTTATGTTTGCCTTGTGGGTTGTCTCTTTTTATCAGTGCTCAGACTCCCTCAGCTGTTTCCAAATTGTATATTAAAGAGCCTTTTCCCCAAGAGCTGTTTCACCCCATCAGAAGCACAGGCCACTACACTCCTCAGTGTTTTCAGGGCTTTCCTACCTACTACCAAGATGATTCAGAAGCGATGCCTCTGTTGCATACAACAATACCACCATACAGTAGTGTGCCCAGGCTTCTACTGGTGCAGCTAATTCAGTAGGAGTATCATTGAGCCCGTAGATGGCACAAAGAAATTCATTCAGCTAAGCCCTACAAAGCACAGATGCGAGTGGGGAGGAGGGCGTCAGGGTGCACACATCCCACAGAGCTGTTTCCTTTCTCTTTTGGCTACACTGTCTGAAGTTCCAGCTTTTCATCTTGGCGGAAGATTTTTACAAGGGCTGTAAATTAAGGATTTATAAGTGTATACATGGCTATGATGTTTCATTGGTCTGAAGTGCAGGGAAAGAAAGAAATGTCTTGGTGACAGAATACAGTGTGGGGTGAGCTGGGTCAATGGAAACATATGGAAATGTTTTCAGAGACAGGGAAGAGTCTGGTCCTGTGCTGTTTCTGCCCTGCGTGCAGGCACACATTCACACACACACACATTCACACGCACACACGCACTTCCCCAGAAAGATGGGTTTGCTGCCCACCATTATCAAAAATGTGTTCTCTATGGAGCTCGCTGCTTACGTAAGGAAAATATAACAATGAGTAATCATCTTTCCAGCTTCAAGGCTATTTTAATTTTTTTTCCTGACTTCACCATTGCTGGGACTAAGAGGGTGTGAGCTCCGGGGCAGATGTCAGCAGGGGGTTTGCACGCTGCATCCCACTCTCTCCAGAGAAGCGTATAAGAAGAGCTGCACCCAAAGGACAGAGCAGCTGCATGTGATACTGCTTACCCATCAGGTTACGTGTCAGAAGCAGGAGGACTGCACAGCAGATTGCTCTGACCCACGATGTGCTGGGGACGCAGGGAGTGACTGCGGAGTGTCGTCACATTCCCCTGTGACACGCTGCCTCTGCCCTGCCTCCGGGCAGGAGGGAGCGAGAGGGATGCACAAACAAAGTGAGGGTTTGGACTGTGTCCCAGCTGCCTGATCTGTTGGGGACTTTCTAAGCGTCCCCTTTACCACCAGCACTGCCTTTCTTCCCCATGTGACTCCCCAGCTAGTCTTCCCCATGCAACAAGATTAAAATCTTGAGCTTTGACAATACCCAGTGCCTGCCAGCCCACAGGCATACAAACAAAGTCCTGCTGCTCTTTGAAATGTGATACACAGCCCCTTGGGTCCAAGCACCACTGCTGTGTGGAAAGAGACCCTGTCCTTCTCCCTGCTCCTTACTTCTCTTCACTCACCTTTACCTCTCAGTTAGTAGCAGCATGTACAGCCTCTTTCTTGTTCCTTAAGCATTTTATTTTAGGAGAGGCCAGCCCTGCTGTTACGCATGTGCCTGAGTTGACTGAGCACTTGCTTTAACTCATAGAATTTGTCTGATCTCTTTATTCTTGTCTTGGCAGGTGGTTATGGCTCCTCACGAGCCCCCGGTTGTGTTTGTCGACAATTACATCAAGCTCCTTGCTGACTGCAGCACTGACACTTTCCAGAAGATACTAGACATGAAGGTTAGAACCTGTCCCACAGGGTTTCTGCTTGTCTGCTAGTGCTGCATTGAGATTGTTGGTGACTTTTCAGTAGAAACATAGGGGTTTGGGAACGGGAAAAGCACTCTAAGGCAAGTGTATTCTCTGTACTCTGGAAGTGTGTAGAGTTGCTACTGAAGAACAAGAACAACTTTTCAGCTCACTTCGCATGCTCATACCTGCTCTGGCTCTTGGGGCTGAGTTCAGTTGTCTCGGAATCATCCAGAGGTCTACATACAGCTCTTGGTGGGTGAACAAAAGGTTGGGGTTTGAAATGGGCTCTCCTGCAGCTATTCTCATGCATGCCCGCTCCCGGATCAATGAAGTCTAACTGTCTTGCTTCACTGTTCTTTGCTCCTGCAGGGCCTGAAGAGGAGTGAACAAAGCAGCATGCTGGACCTCTTCCGCCAGCGCCTCCCGGCTCCCCCCTCCGGAGTGGAGAACACTGGCTCCCTCTCGCTGAGCACTCCTACACCCGAGCAGGAGTCCTCTCGGATACGGAAACTGGAGAAACTCATCAAAAAAAGACTCTAAGTGAGCAGAAGTAAACTCTGTTGCTCAGGACTAGCTGCAGTGACTGGGAGCAAAGCTCGTCAGACTTATGATTTACAGTATGCTGCTGAAAAATCTGTGTTCCATCACTCCCATGCCCTGTGATCTCTTAACCGTCATATACCATGATACTGCATCTCCATTCAGACCAAGGGAGAGTTTGACCAAGGTGTTTGCCCTTAGACAGCTTAGCAGGAGTGAAACCCAGGATGTTGCTGGGTCCATGTGGTGGAGAAAATAGAGGTACCTGGAAGACAGCAGCTACAAAAACAGTTTAGGTGGATTCAGAGAATATCTAGCTGTGATGCACTTGGTGCCCCAGCCTTCAGCCTGGCTGAGCTCCTGCTGCAGCACTGAGGATTTTGCCTGAGAGTTCTGTGTTACTGTTCATTCCCTGTTGCGCAGCTGTTCCTGTTTCATTATTTATTTGAAGGGACACACCAACCCCAAACCATCACCACCACCACCAAAAAAACCCCAACCCTTTAACAGCTGGAATCCAGGCATCTGCAGCTCCACTGAATTAGTGAGATGCCCAGGAGAGAACCCCAAAGCAGATTTCTCCCCTGCTCCCACAACAGGCGTGCAGAAACCACCAGTAAAACAGCAAGGCAACTCCTTTTCAGAACAGGAGGAAAGGGCTGACTGAATGCCTTCTGCACCTTGGCAAACCTCCTGCCAACAAGCTGGCAGCCTCTATTGCTGTTACAGCTTAAAGGCCAAACCCTAGACATCTGCAGAGTCCATCTCCAGCCGCTTGTTATTTCTCTTGTGTGTGCTGGACTTGCCCACTGTCCCCAATGGGAGTTCCCGTCCCGCATCTCATCCTCTCTCCACAAAGGGCCGTTCATGGAGCAAGCGTCAAACAGCACCAGCCCCTCGTTCTTACGCCAGCCGGCGTGTCCCAAGCAGGGGTGTGCCCCTTTGGCACCTTTGCTGCCCTGCGAGGAGAGATGCTGGAAACATTGGCTTTAACAGGGAGCCTGGGCCTCTTCCCAGGATGGGACGCTTACAGCAGCCTCAGACTTCGAGGGCCTTCCTCTCCTCCTCCTCCTCTGAGCTTCAGTTTGCACCAGTGCAGGGAGGAGGAGAACCAGAGGTGAAATATTTTGGATAACTCGGGGGCCCCCCTTGCCAGGGGGCCAGCTCCTGTTGGCACCCAGCCACAAAGCCAGCGTGGAGCAGGGTTGGGTCGGTGGACGTCTGCGCCCTGCCCGTTGTGTGAGCTTCCCTGAGGAGTCTCCGTGCAGGGAGACATCGCCTTGTCATTAGCAATGCTGGATTTCTTCCACTACTCTACCCTTTTTGGGGGACTTTGAAGGCATGTGCCCAACTGTGAACAACTGAATCCCTTATGGGTTTAGGGGCAGATCGACCAGTCGTGCCTGCTTTATTTTAACTCAAGCTTCACTTGCATGTGCAGGAAAAAGAAGTCCTGTACCAGTTTGGCAGGTGAGGAGCAATCATGGTGTCAGATATGCCTTCTTGGGAGGGTCATGCTCCTCACCAGGTCAAGTTTGGGCTGTAGGACTATATTTATTAGGGGCTGTGCTTGCTAGGGATTGTAGTACTCGTCGCTGTGCATCTGGGAGAAGGGATCAGACACGCTTCAGGAAAATGAGCTCCATCCCAGAGCTTCACGGGGACTGGGAAGGGGGGAGGTGAAATGAGAAATCCCCAAGTGAGGCAGAACCTGGGCTCACAGAGTCTGCCTGTTTGTGCTTCAGCACTGTCCCCTCTTGGGCGCAGGCTGCTCCCCTTCCCTCTTCTCAGCCCCGTGGCTGTGGGAGGGCAAATTTGGTGCCTGGTTGGTAAAATCCCATTCTCCCTTTGCACAGCCGGCAGGTGAGCCTGTGCTTGAACGCGCAGGATTTAATCATGGGATTCGAGCAGAAAGAATAAATCTGTAGAGATGAAATCCTCGCTGGTCAGGTTTTCTAACGCTGCTCAGACCAACCTGCCACTGCAGCAAGGTGTGCACTAACAGGTACGCTAACACCAGCTCTTTAGGATGTATTTTCAGGGCTCCGCAGGCTTGGGCCCTGGCTGTGGTGTGTGGGTGCTGAGCTGCAGAGAGCGGTAGTGGTGATGTCTGTTGCAGAGCAGCAGTAACAACAGTTGTGGGGAGGGACGGCAGTTTCTCGTCACTCCGGTTTTACAAATCTTCCCAGAGTCCGCTGTTGCTTCATTTATTTCCTCTCCTGATTTCACATCGGGTGACAAAAGAAGGAACGGTGGTTGAAAGCACGTCAGGATTACAAACGGCCATTCCCCAAGGACAGATTATCTCAAGGTGCACGTGCAGGATGGTTCACACGTTATCAAATGCAGTAGCCAGGGAGGAGGGAACATGGGTTTGCAGAGATTCATTATTCCCGTGGAGGGATGAATAATTTATTTGAGATTAATTTTTCTGTGTTCTGTCTATGGATGATTCTCTAACTAAACTATGAATAGCCGAAGACGATGTTCAAGTTACCATCATGTGTCTTTCCCTGAAGGCTTCCCCCGTTTCATTCTCTGCATTTCATTCTGGAGATAAGAGGAAATAAGAGGAAAAATGAATTTTTAGTTTCAGCCTTTGAAGAATGCTACAGGTCTGGGTGTTTGGAGTTCTACTTTTAGAAAGCAAGTCCGCATTTTTCTACTTTCGGTATAAGGGTTTTGTCCCCCTGGCTCTTGGGTATTTAGCAGATTTGGCACATCTGTATGTGTATGTTAGCTGTTTGGGGTTTACATCTCCAGGGAATAAAGGATGGGGTTTTTTCTGTATAAAATGCCACTTTTTATGGGTTTTGGCCGACATGTAACTCTGGCTGTATGTCAGAATGTGACACTAAAATGAATTAAATGGTTACTGATGTTCATCTGCTGGGTGTTTTCTGTGCAACTGCCATGCAGCAAACCCTCGGGGCTGGGACAGACCTCACCCAGAACGTGCTGGACCCAGGGCTCCGTGCTGTCTGTCTCCATTGCTCTCTCCTGCAGCTTTTCTCTTTTCTGGCTTTTCCACCTTCTGCTGCTCCAGCAAGCAACTCTCCGCCGGCAGCATCAGCATTTGCAGCAGCTCCCCGCATTGTGCGGGTGGTTCAGCACAGCTGACCCTGTGCCCCTAAATAATTGGATCATTTCTGATGACTTTAACTGCTGGAGAGATTTCCGAGAGATCCTAATTTTTCCTTTGGAATTAATTAAGAGGTAGCGCCTTTTTTTCCACACAGTGCATGACGTTGGAAGAGTTTCTTTCACTTGGAGAATTAATGACTCATTTGCTTTTCTCCTACCGCTCTGCCGGTCCTGCCCCCTCCGCCCTTGGGCAGGAGCAGCCCATGCCAGGCGACGCGGGTGTTTATTTCTTTCACCAGATTTACAGCCGTGAGTTCAAGCATCTGAGTGACGATGTCCAAGTCTCCACAAGCCTTTTCTTGGCCGCAGCTGGGCGGGCAGCAGACACGGATGCTGTTCGGCAGCATCAGGCCACAGCCCTGCTGTACTTTGGAAAATGAGCTGAAGCATTTGTCTTTGGGCTGTGTCAGAAAAGGCTTTGGCAGAAGGAGTTCCTCTGCGCGCCTGCTCCGCTGGGGCTGGTTACACCAGCTAGTGCTACCATCACCCAGAATGTCTAGGTTAAAGCCTGCGTTCATTCCCTTCTCTCAGCCAGAGCAGCTTCGCCTTGAAGCCCGGCAGGACCCGGGGAGCCCACAGGGCTGCCATCGGGGTCTGGATCCCATGGGGAGGGGAGAATCAGCCTTTGCTGCTTGCAGCACATGGAGTTTCCCAAGCCCTGGGAAAATCTTGGCTCGTGGCTCAGCGGTTCACAAGGGCGGTGGCAGCAGGGCTGTTAAAGCCGATCGAAACTCAGCAACTTCAGCAACGTGCCGTCAGCGTTCGTCCCTACAGCCGAACCGCTCCCAGGGCTGTCATCAATCCCACCGCTTGGAAGCGTCGCTGTGAGCGTGACTCCTGTGCCCGGCGGGTTCGTAGTCTGCTCCATGGGGAACAGCCTGGCATTTCCCATCGTTTGGAAATAATTTTCCATCGTTATCAAATAACACAGGATCCTTCTGATTTGCTTTCCTCTGCCCGCAGCGACGGCCCCCTGCACCGCATCAATGTGCCTATTGTTCGGTTGCTGATTAAGCCAAGCACGCCCGGCCCTGTGGAAAGTCCTTTATGGAAGGAGGATCTTGATAAGATACTCATATCTGCTCTGTCCGGGTTGTGTGTGGGCAGTTAAAGAGTAAATAACATGGACAAATAGGCTGTGATGTACAGTCAGAGGAAAGATTTCCAATGCCATCAGGGATTGCATGGATCGGTACAGTTCGAGAGGCTTAAAAAGAGACGGGCTTTCCGAGAGGGCAGAGTACACGTGCCTTAAAAGCAGGGCCCCTGTATACAGCGGCTATCAATTTTATTTTAGTTACCAAGTAGTTAACATTCTGGTTAAACACTTCCTTTTCATCGTAGCAGGCGAATTTGCAGCTCTGGATGTCGGCGCTGTGGGAGATCCTGGGGTCTGAGCCCGGTGCGAGGCAGGGCGGGCTGCGGAGCCACCTCGGCTGCTCAAACACCTCCATTTTGCCTGCCAAGCCCAGAAACAAGAGCCTGGAAGGGCACAAAAAAAAAATTGTCATTTGTGTCAAGCCGGGCCAGAGTGGGAATTTTTTTGCTAGTAAGTAAATAAAGAACAGCAAGATTTCCAGAAGCCCACGTGGCTCTGCTCATCCCAGGCACGGCCAGCTGCAGCCTCATGCAGTTCCCCAGGGGATCAGCCGTGGGGACACCCGCAGCCCTTGGAGGTGACTGCCACAGGTTCCTCCCGTCCCCTCCTAAATTGCACTAACTGGGTTATTGGCAGCATGGTTTTTAGCCTAGGAGCTGCACGGCAGCTCTGAAATAATGATCGCGTTCATCTGGAAACTGCTCCAGCACCTTCTGAGGCGTCTGATTTCATAAAGGGCTTTTATGGGAGATTTTGGAGCGAGGAGCGATCAGCTTTCCTATTGCTCACAGAGACCAGAATGTCTCTTTTTTGGGATGCATTTAAATCAAAAGGAAGAAAACACCTGTCCAGCACATTTGCTCAGACCCCAAAGATTTCAGTCAAAATTGTTAATGTTCTTTTTCTTTCCATCTGCATTTTTCAGCAAAGACAAACAGCCTCATAGTATTTCTTCAAAGGAATGTAAATTCCTTGAGGAAGTCTCCGGAGTTCCCAGCACCGCATAGCTGCAAACCACAGACGCCTACGGCTGAAAGCTCTGCTCTGCTTTTAATTTTGGGGCAGTGAAGGAATTCTTTTCAGGGGTTTGGGTTCACTTGTGCTGGGCCCGTCAGACCAGACTGCTTGTTACTGCACAGGGGAGTGTTGACTTTGGCTGGTTGCAAACAGTTGCTTTCCCTCCACAGGAGTATTCCCCCACCGAATCTGATGACACGGCGCAATTATTTCATTAGGATTTTCCAAAAAACCTTCCCTCCGTCTCCTCTAGTGCTAGAAAGACCTTTTGCCTCTGTTTTATTGTTTCGGCTTCTGCAGCTTTGCCCGAAAAATGCAATTAAGGGTGGCAGCACCCGAGTCTGAATCCTCAGGGTGGTGGTGGGGGGGGGGTGAGAAGGAGCAGCCTTAGGGGGGAAAATTGTGAGTTTTGAAGGGTGTCGTTAAACTCCCGGGGATGAGTGAAGCCTGTGCGCAAAAGCTGCTGCTTTTGCAACCCAAACAAAGCCCGTGTTTCCTCTGCGAGCTGCCCTCCGAGAAAGCTGGGGCAGCTGCTGCTGAGGTTGAGCAATGGGAGAGGACGGCTGAACCGTGAAGGGACCGGTGCCCCCCTGGTTCCTCCCCAGTCCCCGCTCTCATCCCAGTCCTGCCCTGTGGCTGAGCGAGTACCGCGCTGCTGCGTCGCTCTGCCAGCATTAACCATCGTGGCCCGTCCCAGGCCCAAACTGCCTTTTGCCCGCCGGGAGCACCTGGGCAGACAGCAGGGTCAGGCCTGGTCTCAGCAAAAATACTTTACTTAATAAATCTGTTTGCGGTGCATGGACGCTATTAATAATTCCCGGTCGCTTTTTCTGTGCCCTCCATTCCAGGCAGCTGTGATGCTCGCTCCAGGGGGGCTTGACCCGGCTGCCAAAACACACAGTGGACTCTTGGTATTGGGGAAATCAGCGTGTTGGAGATGGGGACAGCCTGACAGGATCTGGCAGTCGGGGTTCGCTCTTTCAGTGCTCCCCAAAATCCGTGCAGGCATGGGAACGGGCAGCGCATTGGGATGATGCATACACAGTCCATAGATTGACCTAGGGCGGCCTGTCGGGAGCTGGTTTGGCCGCTGCTGTGCAGCTGGGGACAGGAATGAGGGTGCAGCGCCCGGGCAGGGACGCAGTGCGGGGATACGGGGACGGAAGCACCGGGAGGACAGACGGACGGACGGATGGATGGGGACACTGGTGGGATACAGGATGGGGCACGGGGGAGACGAAAAGGAGCAGGCCCCGCCCCCGGGCCCGCCCCCGCCCCGCCCCTCGGCGGGAGGCCCCGCCCCTCGGTTGGCGGCCCCGCCCCTCCCGCCGCCGCCGCCGCCGCCGCCCGGGCGCAGCCGGCGCAGGGAGCGGAGCGGAGCGGCGGGGCTGAAGCTCGGGGCAGGGCGGCTCCGCCATGGTGGGTCGGCTCAGCCTGCGGGAGGTGCCCGACCTCCCGGACATGAGGAAACGGGGCGACGCGGGGCTCGACAGCCCCGACTCCGGTTTGCCCCCTAGCCCCGGGCCCGTCCCTCCGTCCTGGCTTCTCTCCTCGGGGGGCAGCCCCGACCGCACCGCGACCAACGGGTTACCGGAGCCCGACACCCCCGCGCCCGCCGCCGCGGTGAGTACCGGTACCGGCCGTGTCCCCGTGTCGTGTCCCCCCCCCCCCCCACCGGCCTCCGCCTACCCCTCCTGCCCGCAGCCCCGGTCTCCGGCTGCTGTGAGGGAGCCCGCCGGGGAAGCGGGGAGTCCGTTGGGTCGGGGGAGCCGGCGGTGCTTTTAAAAAGCCTCCGGTTTTGGGGTCGGGTCTCGCCCATGCAAGGGAAGCCCCTGTCTCCACTGCCCCAGGTAGGGGTTGGGACGGTGTCGCAGCACTTTGTCTTTGAAAATCCCTGTGGAAAACGAACTCTCGTTATTCCAGAGAGTGACCCAGGCTGGGAAGTTTGTATTTTAACCTGTGGTTTCAGGTAATAGCGTCGGAGAGAGATGCGCTAGTTTTCCGCAAAATGATTTTTGAATGTTGGCGCTGAGTTGTTGGTACAAATATTCTGGGAACTGCAGATCTAGAGGAAAGATCCCTTTTCTACAGGGGTGCTTCCGTGAAATTGGAAAAGGCCGTAGGAGAACCGTGTGTCGAACGGGAGAGATGCTCGCAGCCCCCTCGCCCCTGGATAGTAAAGCACATGTGCAGAGGTGGCTTCAAAAACACGAACGGGGGTTTCTTCCCTTCTGGCAGTGGGACATTGCCGGGCCGGTGTCAGCTCGCAGTGCTGCCTGTCCAGGAAAAGACCGTGGGGACGCTCCATGAATTGCTGCTTGGTGGGAATGAGTTAATCCTTCCCAACAGGTTGCATGTGAATTAGGTTGGATTTAATGCCTTCAAATAGTAGCCGGAGCGTAGCTGTGAAATGAGGAGGTTGCTCATGGCGAGGTGCCCTGCAATAATTTCCTGCTGTGATCTGCCCGTGGGCATATCTGGTGAATCCAGCAAGGAGAGCTCTCTCCTACACTCCTATAATGTTAGCTATAAATTGAAGGTGAGCTCATACAGCGGATGGACTATAGTTTGTGCTGTAGAAATCTATGCTGCACCAAGGAGCTGTATTTCTCTCTCATTTCCTAGAGTAGTTCCTCTGAAATTAGCTCCTGGAATTAGGAGTCTGTCTTCAAAAAATACACCTTGCCACATCTTTGATGCTGTAGACCAGTGTCAAGTCAGACCTGTAGGTTGCACCTGTAGGCATGTCTTGGGCTAGCAGATGCTCCCGCGCGTAAATGTGAACCTCAACAGCACTGTACCAAGGGCTAAATAAATGTGTTTTCTTGAGAATATACCAAATTGTAACATAAAAGGGATTGTTTTTGTGGTTTTTGCAGAATTCTGTGTTCTCCCCCAGCCCTGTTCTCTCCAGCTGCCCTCCAAGATTGTGTCCTTTATCCTTTGGCGAAGGAGTTGAGTTTGACCCTTTACCGCCGAAGGAAATAAGGTAAATACTGTGTTATGATCATCTAGTTTTGAAGGAGTTAGCATGTAAAGGAGTAGTTAGGCCTTATCAGTGCCTGTGAGTCAAGTTAATTTATTTGCAGAGCTATTGTTCCATGCAGCTGTACGTTCCTGGACCTGGACATTTGTAGAGACTGAAGGAGCGTTCAGCCTCTTTTAATCCCATATGTTTTTTTTCCAGGAAGACTTTCCTGTATTTTACTATCCTGCTTTTACTTCATTGCACTGCTCCAAAATGTTGCCTTTCAACTGATTAACCAGAAGGTAAACATGAGGGAAGATCTTCAAAGCAGCCATCTTTCTAGGACTGTTTTGTTAGGGGAAATGAATTTTGCTCTCGTAACCTCATGGTTTTATAATAAGCACTTTACGTCTTATCAGCTGTGGCTGGTTGTATGAAGTAAAAGAAAAGTTAGTATTCAGAGAGTGCATAATTATTTTTTTTACTGCACTCCATCCCTTCACAGCCTGTGAATTATTCCTTTGAACGTCATGATTTGCAGTAATGAGAAATGAAGGCTCCCGGTTGATGACTGTGCAAGCAGAGGTAGACCGATACAATCAAACGGAAGCCTAATGCAGGGGAGGGTAGAAAGGGTTGATGCCCTGGTGTGGGGAAGGAGCCTGCGCCGTGGCTGGAATTGACGGCAGTTAGCACTGTGGAAAAGCTAGCACAGAGTTGTCACTGTGTGAAGCAGATGAAAACTTTCTTTTGCAATTCAGACACAGAGGATTTTCTTGCCAGCAGAGTCTGATGTGCAAATTGTAGTATTTTCCTGCCAGTTGAATCTTCAGAAGTTTGCTTTCAGAGAGTGCCCCGTGCCGGGAGCGATAGCAGAGAACTCATGTGTGACTCTTGGCAGAGGAGAACTCGGACAATAATGTGTGCTTCCATGGACTCGGCACTCAGAGGAATTAGGATGCTTATGTGCACAGCCTAATTGTGGATCTAGGCCTGGGTTTAGGCACTGGAGTTTGAAGGAAGTTCTTAGGTTCGTAGAGCTTAGGCTTAAAACGATGGACGTGAGGATCAGGAAGATGTTTGGTAGCGCTGGCAGCTGAACAAAACAGTGATAGTGCCTGGTGTGCTGCTAATGTAAGGCTTTTTCCTCTTCTCATAAATAAGATGCCAGCAGACAGTTTTTGCATGATGTGGCTGTTCCTGTGTTGAGGTGACAGGTGGAGGGCTGGGGAGCTGCCCCTGTACCCAACGGCTCTGCTTTCCAGAAAATGCAGCCTCCTATTCCAGAGCAGAGCTCATGCAGGTGTCTCTCGTATTTCAGGTACACATCCTCGGTTAAATATGATTCGGAGAAGCACTTCATCGACGACATCTATATGCCAGTGGGCTTAAGCATTTCCTCTTGCAGTCAGACGGTGATCTGTGTCCCAAACTGCACGTGGCGCAATTACAAAGCGGAGGTCCACTTCAAGCCCCGCAACAAGCCCCAGCGTTTCACCAGCACCACCATCGTCTACCCGAAGCACGCCAAGACTGTGTACACCACCACGCTGGATTACAACTGTCGTAAGACCATGCGGCGGTTCCTCTCCAGCGTAGAGCTGGAAACGTCAGAGTGCCTTGGGAACGACTGTGTCCTGGATGGTTGCTGACTGACGGCTGTGTCTCTTGCTCTGATCCATCCCAGTCCCGTCTAACGTACTGTGCTAACTCTCCACTAGCTAAAGCGGGTACAGACCCTAACTTTCCGGTCAGGCTAAGGGAACCCTACCTGTCGTCACCTCTTTCTCAGCTCTTAATTCCTGCTTTAAGCATCAGAATGGCCTGAACGCAGTTTTCTGTGGGAACATAACTTAGTAAGGAACTTGTTTCTTTGCCTTTAAAGTCGTGAGTTCCCTCCCCTTCCCCGCAGTGCAGTAATCAGATGAAAATAACGGGAAGTATTTTCCCAGAGAAAAAATTGACAGGTAAGAAAGAATGTGGAATAGTGCCTGGCAGGTGGAAATCCATTTGATGCTTTGTGGTGATGTGCAAAAATAAGGGTGGTTCGCTCTGTTGCAGAGAATTTACCAGGTCATTTGGTTACAGATAGCCAGAGCTGTCATTCGTTTCAGTTTAGATCGCGAGACTGTTTTCTCTAGAAGAACCATCTCCTGGAAATTGCTGGAAAAAGCTAACAAAGAAAAAATCTGGAATTTTGCATTTAACAGATACAAAAACCTTATCCTATGGCATTCACGTCTGGTTTGAAGGTGTGAGTTGGAAAGAAGAGGAATTCTGAGTAGAGCGGGAGATAAACTGCTTTTGCAGCTCCAGGCAGCAGAGAAAGGATCAGGTAACTCAAGTTCTTTAGATGAATGGTGCAATGTATCTTCTGTACTTATAATGATTTCTACAGCGCTGTAGTCTGTGTAACACACTAGTATTTGTGTGTGTGTAGTAGGACTTGTAATGAAGAATATCAGGCCAAAAATTATCCCTGTATTGTTGGAAAGTCAGGTCTTGACAATGTGGTGGTGGAAAAACACCAGTGCCTGGTTTTATGGTCATTGTACTGTCTGCACTGAGGGAGTTGTAATTCAGAAAGTTTCAGAAAATGCACCATCTATACAGGGACCTAGAACGGAGAAGATGACGCTGGAATCAGGTGTGAGATGCTGTCGTGGTGGGGGTTGTGAAGAGGTAGATGGTAGCGAAGGACAGGCAAATTTTTATTGCACAGCAAAATCCACAGCTGTAGCTATGAGCTTCCCTATTGAGCTTCTCATCGCAAAGGTCCCTGTCCTCCCTAGACTTTGGGATTCAGGATGTCACTGGGATGGGGTAGCATTTGCCTGTCTGTAGGCTGCTAAATAACCCCTCCAGTCCCAAGTGCCTGATGAGTTTGGGGACCAAAGGGAATAACTTCAGATACTCTGAAAGTCCATCTGGATGTTACGTGCATTAGTTTATGGTGTGCTTTGATGAAAATAAGATGGAGAGGCTTCTTTATGCAGATAGTTCTTTTCTATATTGATAGAGAGCAGTGGAGTGTGGAGAGCTTCTGCTTTTGGGAGCGTGGCTTACATTGGTGGCTAGTATGGTGTAGCAGCTCAGAAACACTTGGTAGACTTGACTTAGCTGGACACGGCTTTTCCATGTGTTCCAAAATGCCTCTGAAGTGCCTTCTGGTGCATCATCAGCCCTGGTGCTGCTTTTAAAGAGGGCTTTGCTAGTTCATAGCCCTGAGGGTGAATTTTGTCAGTGGTGAGTTAGAAACTTGGGACCCTGTTCTTGAGCCGTACTGTAACGCGTGTTTGTGCAAGTGTGATGAATGTTGTGGAAGTGTACTCTAGTGTGAACTGAAATGATTTGGGAGACAAAAAATGCAGCAGGAAGGAAGGCTTGAATTTGTGTGGTTTGGGTTTTTTGTTGTTTTGGTTTGCTTTTTTACTTATTTATTAGCTCAGAACAGAACGTCCTTAATCTTTGGTACTTGCCTCAGAAAACCAGATCCTAAAACAATCCCAGGGTGACAGAGGATGCCAAAGTCAGGTAGGCATTGCTCCAGAGTTGTTAAGAGCAGAGCGGTCTTCTCATTAAACGTGTTGGTTTCAGACTAGAGTATTTAGGAGTTGTGTCTTAAATACATGTTGTGATTCTCCCCTAAACATTGCTCCAAAATATACTTGTTGTGTAACAGAAGGCACAACTCAGCCCCTAAGTGTGCGGGGTTTCAAATGGACAGAACTCTTCTTTGGGAAAGCTATTGCATCATTGCTCGCTTCGCAGTTTCGTGTACCTTGTTCCTGAAACATCTGGTGCTGGCCACTGTTGGACACAGGACGCTGGAAGAACACGGACCCTGGATTGCTCCGACAATGCTCTTCCAATGAATTCATTTGTAGGAGATCTAAGAGAAGATTATTTTAAGTTGTAATCATTAATTGTCCCTAGTTAGAAATTAAATGACCCTTACCCTATGGTTTTAGGATAAAGTACCTGATTTTTATAAAGCAAACAAATTATGTACCTCTTAAAAATATTTTAATTGGTAGAGATACCTTTTAAATTATTTATGTTCCAACATTTGCAAAGCTCTGATTAGCTCTGTGCAAGTGTTCTGATGTCTGTGATGTTCCTCCCTGCCCCGCCTGCCCCCTCCCCCCCAATTTTTAATTTGTCTTTTACTTTATTGGTAATAAATGATCTGAAAACCATCATACAGGGAAGTCTCTATTTTTCATTCAAAGCTTTTCGGTGTTCATTATGGTATTTACTTAGAAATAAATACATAATATATCCTGCCAATCCCAACTGCCCTCTTGTTTCTCTTACATCATGTGTTGCTTTTGTTTACATATTGTAGGAAGACGTTTCCTATATAAAACTGTGTGTATTAAAAAAAAAAAAACAACACCACCACCAAATGTTGTGGTTTTATCAGTTCAGTAAGACACTGAAAAAGTGCCTTGAAGACAGCTGAAAATCTTCTCCAGTATGTATTTGAGTCATTCATCTGGTATAGTTTTATTTTTGAAGAGAGTTTCTGGTATGGATTTCAGCATATCCTACAAGTGAAGCACTTGCCCTTTTCAAATACAACACATATTTAACCAGACAGGAATTTCTTTTTAATTTTGGTTAAAAATGTACATGCTCAAATGCTACATCAGTAAAATAAAATAAGACTAAATGTGTTATGCATTAAACTTTATAAAAACAAAATAGATGGTTACAAACTATTGTTTTGAGAGAAATGCTGTAGTGTGTTTCTGGATGCTTATCTGTTCTTTAAACCTTCCTGAATTTGCAGGTCTGCTGATTTTATTAGTATCTTTGGCAGAGTAGAAATGGATGCAACTGAACATTCAGTTAATTAATTCATAATGGGATTTTTTGCTTACTTTTTATGGTTCATCTGGTTATCTGCTTGCAAAAGCTCCATAGATTTGCATGTAATAACATTATTGGAATCTAGGGAGCTTTGAAGCTGTTCGAAAGCGTGCCACTGCTCCTGCGAAAGTCTGTGCAGGCATTTGAGTATCATGCGGTGTTTAAAGTATTAAACAGGAGAAAAGCCATGCATAAACATCAGTTGCTGTATAAAAGACAGTTCGTTTGAAGAGCCACTAAGAAAAACAACTTTAAAAATTGTAACAGCATCTTTCAGGATGGCTTCAGGAAAAACTTTCTCTCCTTCAGATGTGCCCTCTAACTTCCAAATACTTCCTTTAGCGTGGCCTGGGCTGTTTTCCTTTCATATAGTAGTAACACTCTGTATGAAAGATGTTCCTTTACTATGAGAAGCTGAAGTAGGGGAGTACAAGGCAGCCTACTGCTTGACGTGATTTTTAATTTATGTTGGCCAAATGAGCTTCTAGTTAGTACGTACCATGACAAGGATAACCCTGTTGTTATAGATGTGCTCCGATTTCCTTGTATGTATCCTGTGCTTCTCCAGAATGTCAAATCTGAGGGTCTGATACAATGAATTTTTATAACAAAATAAAATACTGTACCTAACAATTAGATTACAAGCCAGGAGATGAGGGCTGGATTCCAATCCCGATGTTGCAGCTTGCTTAGTTTCAAGTACCAGGTAAGTTTGTGTGCCTGCAAATCGTTTTAGCCTCCAAACAAGGTATCCAGTCATTCAGCTGCCCGGAGCTCAGTTTTCCCACCTGCCGCAAGGGCTGTGCTTGCTGGTTTCAGGACCAGCAATTCAGATGTGAACACCCGAAACGCTCAGGTGTAATGCAGTGAGTATTATTTTGAAATAAACTAATAGCAATAACAAGGGGTACTCCAGGACAAATAGGCAGTGTGGAAAGGAGCACTTTCAAATTGTTGAAGTAGTCTGAGTTGCAGCCATATTTTAACTAACGGGTTGGTTTGGTTTTAAAATATAAATGTCCTGTTCTCCACACATATATAAGACAGTGAGTAATCAGTACTAAGCTACAGAACTTGTTGGAAGATATTTGAGTGACACCACTGGTTGCAGCTCAGAGACTGTGCTAGCTCGTTCAGCAATCAGGACCAGTTCACGCTTGCTCCTCTGGAAAATAACTGCGGCAATCTTCTTTACATACTGTGCAATCTCTGCTTGTGCGTGACGCCCTGCGATGAAGTAATGGGCAATGCCTGACACTCAGGCATGGCTCGGTGGGCAAATGTTGCTGCATATACAATTCGTACCGTTTCCTTCTGTTCATCTTATAGATACGCAGCCTTTCTTCCTCTGCTACAGGATCTTCAAGACTGGTGTCCCATCGAAGGCTTTCATTTAGATGAGCAGAAAGACCTTGATCTGTTTGACTAGAGTCCAAAATGGTGGAAATTGATGCTAAAACCTTGTTTATTTCTGCATCCATCTGAATCTCTTTTGCATTATTTTGGGCTGAGTCAGTGTTTCTCCCAGAACTTGGGATTTCAAGCAATGGAGGGGGGTGGGTCTGCTGTTTTCTGGTTTTGTGGTGGGTTTTATCTGTTAAAATGATAAACGCTGTTAGCAAAAATGTATGCATTGCCTCTCAGGCTTTCCTGCTTATTTCATAATGAGGATGATGAGACAAGTGCTTGCTGTGCCTTTATGTGCCCATTAATAAGAAACCAAATCTATAAGAAAATATTAATGGCCTAAAAATCTTATTTTTAAGTGGGAAATATCTATTTATCTGATTGGCTAATATAACGATTCTCACATGTAAAATGTATTTATTGAGGCTGTTAATGCATTAATAGCACTTCTATATTGGCATCAAGTTCACTGTGCATGCCTAACTCGATTTAGGCAGGAAATTGATTCTTAGTTGTTGGGGATTTTTTTTAAGCTGTTACCCATTAATACAGCAAGCGATGTGATTGTTTGGTTTGTTTTTTTTCTGGAAACTTTCAGGCACCTTTTGTACTAATATACTGGAAGTGAATGGCTATTCCTTTTCGTGGAAGATTTTTTTGAAATTAACGTCCCCTTCCTGTAGCTGTAACAGCAACTCAACCCCACTGATGGCAAGTTAAATCAGTGCCGTGACTCATGCCCATGGAATGGTGAATATTTAAACAACTATACTGTAGCTCACCAAAAGAAAACCACTAAATATTTACAGCATCCCAAATCTTCGGCAGTTTATGAAGTTTCCTACTTCTTGACAGATGTCTTATGCCTCCTACTGCTTATGCCGTGTAGTTACATGTACTCGATCTTTTTCTTTTTTTTGGATAGGTTTGTAGCTATATACAAAACTATGTATAAACAGGCTACTGTTTCAGTGAAAGGTGTTGAAGTGCCATAGATGATTTCCTAGGGAGGGTTGTTTTTTCTCTCCACAGCAGCTGTCCTGCAGGATGGAGGGAGAGCCGAACACCGTATCCTCTGGCCAACACGGACAGGTGAATCTGAGCGCCTTCCTGCTGGTACGCACGCTCCAGCCCTGCGTCCCTTCATGTCTGTGCAGTGTCAATTGCACAAACGTGATGTTGAGCAATGGTCACCTACCAGCCTGGTGCACACATGGCGTTGCTCCATGACCCCTTCCCTGCCCAGACCCTGCGTGGGGTGTTTTGGGGACAGCTACCAGGAGCATGGCAGTTTCGTGGGGGACAGTGGCCTTTGCCCGTGCCTGCTGCGGCAGCCAGCCCAGCTCACCTGCCCGCATGATGGTGGTGGTGGTGGCGCTCCTGCGCGGCAGCTGCTGCTGATGATTCTTTCTCCGCGGTGGCTTCGTGCCAGGAGCCTGCAGTGGAGCAGGGCACGGGCAGCCCCTCGCCCCACGCCATCTGCCCGCACTGCTCTCCTGCCTGCGGAGCCCTGCAGCAGGCTGGGCATGGCCCCTCACGGCCGCCCTTGAGCCTGGCAGGGAGCAAGGGAAGGAAGGTCAGCAGCCCTGGCCCAGCCTCCCTCCCTGTCCATGACCCCCCCTCCATCATCTCTCCCCTCAGTGTCTTCCCCCTCCATCTCTCCTCAGGTTTTGCCCTTCCATCAGCTCTTCCCCTCAGTGCCTTCCCCTCCATCTCCCCTCAGCTCTTCCCCTCAGCGCCTTCCCCTCCATCTCCCCTCAGCTCTTCCCCTCAGCACCTTCCCCCTCCATCTCCCCTCAGCGCCTTCCCCCTCCATCTCCCCTCAGCGCCTTCCCCTCCGTGCCTTCCCCCTCCATCTCCCCTCAGCTCTTCCCCTCCGTGCCTTCCCCCTCCATCTCCCCTCAGCTCTTCCCCTCTGTGCCTTCCCCCTCCATCTCCCCTCAGCTCTTCCCCTCCATGCCTTCCCCCTCCATCTCCCCTCAGGTTTTGCCCTCCATCTCCCCTCCCCTCAGCACCTTCCCTTCCACCTCACCTTCCCCCTTCACCTCTCCTCCCCTCAGCACCTTCCCCTCCATCTCACCGCTGCCTTCCCCCTTCCCTTTCCTTTCCACTCCCCTCAGTGCCCGCCCTTCAGTGATGTCTCCGGGGCAGCCATGGCGCAGCGGCAAGCCTGGGCCTGCCTGCTTGGCCAGGGGCCCAGCGCCCTTGCTCTGTGTGAACAACCCTGCCCAGCACAGGTTTCCTCCCCTGTGATCCTCTGCATGTGTAGGTACTGGGGTTTGCCTGAGGTAATATGGCCACACCATGAAAGTGTTGGCTTCTCCGAGGTAGTACAGCCCTGCCAGCAGGTGAAGTATTGCAGGGCTGTGGGGTTTGCAGCACAATGGTGCACAGGGAAAAAACCAAACCCAAGTCCATTGCAGGCAGACCAACTATTGGGGTCCTTCCCACCCCTCCGTAGTACCTCAGCCCTGGAAACAAAGGTGCTGAGGGAAAATCCCCTCTGCCTTTCCCCACATCAGAGCAGTGAAGGTACATGTGAAAGCTTTTGAGGTGACAATAGCTCTCCCGAGTGTTTTGGGGCCGGTGCAATCCTCAGATCTCCTGCCCTTGCTGCTGCATTGTGGTGATGGATGTTTTAACAGCCTCACCAGCGAGGGAGATTAGCGCATCTCCTTCGGAGGTGATCCTGGACGAAAAGCATTCACAGGAACTCTAGCAACAGTTGTTGAAGCAATACACTGCTTATTTGTCGTCCTCTCCCTAGAAATAACATGAGGTTTAATCCCGGTTTGGTTGCTTTCTCCCCCTCCCTGCCTGCCGCTTTCTTTCTGATCTATTTAGATGTGAAATTTGGCAGACGCTCGCGGTTGCATTCAGACAGGTTGTGATGAAATCAGGCTCCCGGGAGGCTGCTCCCACAGCGGATCCCTGGGCTGCAGGCAGCACTTCTCTGACTGCTGCTAATGGTTTGATTTCAAAGTGTCAACAACAGGGGTTTTGCAGTGATGGTTATTACTAATTCTGTACAGCAGCCAGCAGGTCTCCAAAGCCTGCGTGTGGATGAAAGGGATGGTGACACAGGGCAAAAAGGCAAGGAAAACGGCACCAGCAGTGATGGGCTGTAAATAATTCATCCAAACTGAAAAGTGAGTACAATATTTTTAGAGAACAGCTGAGGAAAGGGGATTACTTGTAGTTAGCGGTGGTTGTCATTAATTTTATTATGATAAAACCTGACTTGCCAGCCAAAATAAGAACCCAGTGGTGGTAGCTGGACTGAGCTACATACAAGGAAAATCATCTTCTAACAGCTCCTCCCTGGAGTGCCAGGACGGGTAGTATCAAGTTTGCCTGGTTAACCTGCTCTTTCTGCTGTTGCAGTTGGCCAGGAGGATGCTGGGTGGTGAGGTGCTCCCCAGCAGCAGATAATTTTATTCTGAAGGGGCATTGTCCCCAGGCAAATCCCTGACCCTCTTACTGCTTTCTGTCACTTTTCTCTTTAGACTGAGAGTCTCAAACTCTGCCGTGCCCAGCACAGCCAGGCTCCAGTCTCAGTGGATGTTCTACCTGCAATTCACAGGAAAAATACTCAGAACAAACTTTCCACAATCCTCTGAAGGTTTCACTGCGTCTCGGAGGCAAATATCTTTTGAAAAGAAACAAATAATGAATTCATAAAATAGAATTCCAATTTGTAAACTCTTGCCAGGAAGGGTAATTGCATTCAAGCAGTAGATCTAATCTATATGTCTAAGGGTTGTTAGATTTGTCTTCCAATTTGCTTGAATATTCCTACTGTCCTCTTTAATTTTAGCTTGAGTGTGAAATGAAGTAAAGGTACCGTTGTATTTTTTCCTTTGGTGAGACGGGGTGTTATGATGAACCCCTCATTCGGTACAAAATCTGGGTAATGCAACAGGTGGGTGCATCTGAGAGGAGATTTGTGAACATGCCTTATATTCTGACTGGAAAAATTAGGAATTTTATAAGCAGTTATATAGATCTGGTGACAGGAGGAAGGAAAATTGCACTTTTTGACTTCAAATACAACTACGCTGAGAAATTCCACTAGATTTCCGTGTGGAACCAGTTTACTCCAAAATGCGCATCATTTTCCTGTGCCACAGATGAGCTGAAACTGTGTATAGACCTACCATACCGGGCTACTAAGGAAGCCTTCTTGTGAAATGTTTAGTTGATGCTGTAGGCTTACCTTGAACGAGGAAACGAGAATTAGACCTGAGACTTGTTTGTGCAAGCAAAGAGAGCAGTGGATCAGAATGGGGAGCTTGTCTTTAAAACAGGTAAAAAAAGCCAGCTTAATTTGTTGTGAAGCATCAGTATTCTTTAAACGTTTCCTTTGTCTTACTTATTCTTGAGCAGGTGTGCTCTATAGGCATGGGGTTTTTTGTTCACATTGGGGACTGAATCATTGACCTTTTTATTGAGGAATGATAGAGGGATGAATACAAATTGAATCACTGATGACCAAATAGTAGGGGATTGCAATCAGAGTAACAGCTTGGAGAAAAATCCTGGCCTTCTTGCTGTGAATTATAAAGTGGCTAGGCTGAGCTGGAGTGGTCAGGGTGATGGGAAGGGAGTGCCAAACGTCTCTGACTGTAGCAGCTCCTTGCCAATTATCAGCCTGTGTCCCTAGGAAATGGTCTTTCAGAGAGAAGCAGCCAGCCATTTTGGCCTGTGGTTATTCTCTGTGTTTAAAATTGCTCATAATTAATACTCTTATTATTATGGGTATTAAAACACTAATCATCCACCCCAAATTCTTGTGTCAAGTGCTGAACAGACTGAGAATCCTCACCTGAAGGAACCTGTGATCTAACCAGAAACGACTACCAAATTGCAGAAAGCAGACCAGCAGTGCAACGCCTCAGCTCTGATTGCCCAGCAGGACATGGCTGAGAAGGGGAGGCCAGACCCCTGCTTACGGGTCCAGTGTCCAAACTGGGAATCATTTCCTCTAGCATTTGAGGATTGTTACAATTAGGATTGTTTTGTTGTACAATAGGGCTGCTTTTAAGCATCGGTAGTTCTTCTGGGGGATACCTTCACGCCCACAAGTTGTACATGTCTCTGAAAATGGTGGTCTTTATTTTTCATTTCTTGAGAAATACGCCTGTCTGAGGGTGACACGGAAAGGCTGCTCCCCAGCATGCAATATGTGCTGTGCTGAAAGGAGACTGGATCAGCTTGGGGCATCTGCGGTGCAACTGTCAGTATGGCTGATAGGCTTGCAGGAGAAGGTTGCTAGCCGTTACAGTCCTTGTCATGTGTATATTTAAAATCTCTGGCAGCTGTGATCTGGTGAATAATTCAGTGAAACCCATCACTGATAAAAGAGAGATTTTGAAGGGTTCTTTGGGTGGAATTGGAAGTGTCTGCTTTCTGAGAAATGAGTATATTAAAAATTGACTTCATGCTACCAAGATTAAACTCATATTTAGCCTCTTTAAATTTTTAACGTAATGTCATATTTCTTCTCTGTGACTTCCAGCTCTCAAGGCCCAGCCTTGCAGTCGGACTCCAAAGCATCTGTGGTTCTGTGGGGATCCCGACAAGCAAATTCAACAGCAGAATGGATACAGGCTCTGAGATGTGTGTCGTTTCCTGTGCCTATTGCTCCTGCCAGTACAGCTGGTTAAATGAGGTAATTTATCTTTTTCCTGAAGTTGGCTGAACAGCGTGTTTAATTTATTTATATTATTGCCCATGTGGAGGACTACCCTGGTGCAAAATGTCATCTTCAAGTGCTTTCTGCCCCAGAAATACAGGCTCTGTATTAATGCAAACACTGCTTCCTCTGATGTATTTTTCAACACTTGCCTAAACCAAAAAGCAAAATATATACTCAGACTTGAAGTCAATTTAGGTAAAAGGTGGCTTAGGGTCCCTAAGCTTATCCTGAGGTCTTGGGGATGTGTGGAAGTGATGGGGCTTGCAGGGCCACCAGGTTTCTCAAAAGCAGGCTCTGAACAGGCAGCAAAAGCATAGACTGAGGATTTCTTTTCCTTTCTCTTTTCCTTCTTTCTTTTTCTCTCCCTCCCTTCCTGTTACACAGCAAATTTACTCACTGCATCCACTGGATTTTTAGACAGTAAGGAGCCCTAATTTCTGTGTTCACAGGCTAGTGCAAAGGAACAATTGTTTTTCTGTGATTTTCTGTTGACTCACCCTAGGATCCCAGGCTGTCACTTCACCAAGCGCTCTGCTCTCCGCTCCTCATGCTTCCTGTGCTGCAGGGGACAGTACTTAGCATTTGTACACCTCTCCAAAATGCAAAGTGAGACACGTTTGATTTCAATTAAGTGTGAAGGAGTGGGCTACAAGCAATTGTTGAATGTGGAAGAAAAGCCACGGTAGTGCCTTGGTCCCTCATTCACTGCGCAGTGAGTTGGTTGAAGCAGGTTGGCCGGGTTTATCTCAGCAGGTTGGGTCCGTGCTGTACCCGGTTTGCAACCCTTTCTGCAAACTGAGCTTTTACTGACATGGGGACCCTCTTCACAGGACCATCCACGGCGGTCCCGGGAGGAATAGCTTTGCTGTAAAAAAAGTGAGACCAAATTTTGCTGCTGATACCAGGCAACCTTCTGTAGCTGGTATCTGTTATTAGGATTGCTCTGCAGATTTGGGCCCTTAATTTTTAAAAGTTATGAACTCCCTGCAGTTGTCCCTGGCCCAGGAGGTCACCTGCTTTGCTGCGGGGTGCTCGTTTTGAACATTTTTTTTCTCCCTGCAAAATTCATCTTTGTCGTGCGTTGTTTTTTGCTGTTTTTTGTCTGTTTCTTGGGGTTATCTTTTTTTGCTTCAGGCTTTTGGGTTTGGTGGGTTTGTTTGGTTGGTTGGTTTTGGTTTTGGGGTTTGTTTTGTTTGGGTAGGTTTGTGTTTTGGGGGTTTGTTTTGTTTGGGTGGGTTTGTGTTTTGGTGTTGGGGTTTTTTTTGTTTGTTTTGGGGTCTTTTTGTTTTGTTTTTAGTGTTGTTTTTTTTAGTGGTTTTTTTTTTTTTTTTTTTTTTTTTTTTTTTTTGCTACCAGCTTTCCTTGTTTGTAGTTTTATTTTGTTTGCTTTTTGTTTGTTCGGTTGGTTGGTTGGTTGCTTTTTTAAGTGTCTTTTTATTCTGCTTTGGCTCTCCCGGGCGCAGCCGCCCTGTCCCAGCGCGCCCATCTGAACTGTTTGTCCTCAGACCCTCCCTGGCGGCTCCGCTCCGAGCACCGCGGTTCCGGACCGGGCCTTGGCGGCGGCCGGCGCTGGCGGGGGCGGGTGCAGCGCGGCGGCTCCGCCAGGGGGTGCCCGGGGCCGCGGGGGGCGCCCGGACTGGAGCGGAGCGGAGCGGGACGCGGGCGGCGCCGCCGCCGGGGCTGGAGGAGGAGGAGGAGGAGGAACAACGCTCCGTTTCCGCGTTGTCCCGGGGCGAGGGGACGGCTCCGTGCCGTATCCCAGCGTGGCCCGTAGGGGAGCCGGGTGCGAGAGCGGGACCGGGCCGGGAACCGGAGGGCAGGTGGGTGTGCGGGGAGAACGTCTGCGGGGGGAGCGGGTGGTGCCCCAGCCCGTAGCTCTCTGCTGAGTGGGAGTACGGGCGCTTCGTGCGGAGTTTCAAGTAGAGTTTTAGGTGTTGGGACGTACCGGCTGCTTGGATACCTGCAGGGAAACTGCTGTGGCCGGGGCCGGTGGGGTACGGCTCCTTCCCCTGGTGAGCTGGGACAGGGGGGCTGCTTTTGCGGAGGGGGACTGGGGCATCCTGACCCGGAGCTCCGCTGGTGGGAGATTCTTACCCAAAATGCTGCTGAAAGCAGTCTGGAAACACAGCGAGGTGAAATGCACAAGGCTGAATTTAGGTTGGAATTCAGCCTCCTGAAGGTAACTGAATGTAAGTGACGGAGGTGTGGGGGGAAACAAGCCAGAAGTGGGAGGCTGAGAGTGACGTGTGCCATCGAAAAATTATCAGTCCCGGCATGCTTTTGAGAGCTGTTGGGCTTGTGCATTTTGTGTGATGGGAGCGGCCACGTGCGTCTTACAGAGGATGGATTGTCATGGTTCTTTTGGGCGCTCCGACATGGGGTGACGGGTGCTTTTGTATGTGCAATTAAGAATGACATACTGTGCCCACCCGCAGGGTTTTTAGCCTGCTGCGGCGTGGGTCAGGTACTCCCCAGGGCCTGGTCAAAGTCCATGGCTTTCTTTTTGCTCGTACCACCAACGTTCAGGGTGGTAAAGGTCTTGGAGTTACGGCTGGCCATGCTTGTGTGTTGTTCGAATGCATCCTAAGATGCCTAAAATCAATGCTACAGCTTAAGGATGCTGAGAAAGGATATTTCATCCTCCAGATGTGATGGCAGGCCTGTGGCTCAGAGCCACGCTGGATAGCAAGTTTTTGGCAAAGCCTGGGGTCAGGCTGCTCAGTAGTTTCTCTGCCGGCCATGAACTGTGCTTTTCCTGGTTCACTTGAGGTTACCCGCAAAATAGGCTGGCATGTGGTTCTCCTGCAAGGGATTCCTTGACAAACGCTGGCCTGTGCTCAGTGCTTCCCTGCTATGTCCAATTCTTTCTAAGAAACTTGATGCTTCTCTGGAGGCTGGGAGGTGCTGATTCCACCCTGCCAACCTCCAGCCGCAGAAGGCCTCCTGAGCTTTTTAGCATATCAGAATAGCAAAATGAGTCTCTCTAATTGGCCATTTAGATGCTAATTTGCTTCTCCTAGGCCTATGCCAGATCAACCTGCCCCAGAATGTGAGTCAGAAAGAGCCTGCTGTCTTCATGAATTATTCACTTTACACAACGCACCTGCCTGGCTGGGGATCAGAAGGAAATAGGGCCAAAGTCTGATAAATAAAGATACACCTTGGCAGGTGGAACAGTGCTGGCTTTCCTCTCCAGCACCGTAGGGTGCTGGGGAGCCGGAGGACTGCTTTGCTTGGGCGAAAACTGGTTCTTTATAGCTTACCATATATCAAGTAGCCACACTAATAAGTGCCTCTCATTAATACTGGATTGTTGGTACCGTATGTCAGTTTTCCTGTACAGCTGATTTTATCTTCCCACTCATAGGACTGGCAAGGACCTCTAGGGCACTGTATTTTATAAGCTTTTTAATGAGCTCTGTCTTAAAAGCAGTTAGGCTTTTTGCCACTATTGCTAGGATTGGGAAACAGCTCTCATGCATGAGAACCTTCTTTGTTTTCCCCTCCCAGCCTCATCCCCACTTACTCCTTTTCCAATTTGGCCTTACGTGATAATGACACTTTTCTCCCTTTCCATGTGCTGAGGCTGATTTGTGTTTACCTTGAGCTGGACTGACCAAAATCGAATACACAGCTCTGAATGAGGTCTTCCCTCTTTCACAGGTTCTGGTCCTGCTTGGATTGAGCCTTGAAAAGTCTGTCTGATTGGGTTCTTAAGTTGTTGTCCCAAAGCTTTCTGAGGCTTTGTGGTATTTATTTGGACATCGTGTTTTCCTTGTCTCTGTTGGCCCAAGCTGTAGAGCTGCAAGTCGAGTCTGATCATATTGGCTTCCTTGTGTCGCTTGGCTCTCCATCTCCTGCTAAGGGTTTGTGCTATTGTGGGGATTTGTCACAGTAAGAAATGGCAAAAGGCCATTTCTCAGCTGTGCCCCTGTGCGCCGGCCCAGCACTCTCCCTTCCTGAGAGCAGGGAGCAGGAAGGTGATGAAGATCGCTTGCCTCCACTCTGCTTCTGCCTGCTTAGCCCCTATGAAACGTCGATGCTTGCAGCAGGCTCCTTTGCCGCTGGAGAGGCTGACAAGCTGCTAGATGCGGATGTGAAGGGGCAGTTCAAAGTGGTTTGTGTGTGAGAAAAACTTTTACAAAGCCCTGATTCAGGCCAGCACTTGTGCTGGCACAGTTACTCCCCTTCTCTGGCTCTGAGACTTGGCCGTATCTTGAAAGTCAAGTGTGTGTCTTCTGCCAGGCTTCTACAGCCCCAAGGGTTATTCTGTCGCTTTAAAACAGTCTTGTGCTTTGAAATACAGCTGTGGCACTAGGATCTTTAAAATATGAGGGGAGGACTTGTATCTGGACTAAATAGCCTTTCCCTGCCTGCTTGCACTTGTATCCCTGCTCCGTGACTACTGTCTGGGAGGAAAAGGGACTGGCCGGCAGTGGGTGGGAGGCAGGGGCTGGGTTAACCTTATCTATCTCTACTAGTAATTTATCCTCTGTCATAGCAACAAGAGCAAACACTCACTTAGTTGCTACGGTTTCCCAGGGATAATGGGGTCTGGTGCACGGAGCAGAGAGTAATTACGATGCCTCTTTGAGGGAGCAGCAGCTAAAAGGAAAAACAGGCCAGCACGGTACCTGGTGCAAGCTGGGAGTCCTGGGGGAGGTGATGCCCTTAAAGCAGGCGAGTTAATTACACCGGCACAGCTCAGCTTGGGAATTGGGAACTCATCTCTGGCCAACTGTTTAATTTTTATTTTTTAAATGAAGTATTTAAAAAAAGTTTGCCTAATTAATTTCCTATAAAACCAAATTAATATAGACACGAGCTGCTTAGCTGAAATAACCAGGCAAATGAAAGCTGACTGGAGAGCTCCTTATGGGCCTGTATAGGACATTTTTATATTTGCAGTGCTCTGAGGAATTCATGCTTTGTGGGCACCTGTAATCAGCCCAGCAGCAGGAGGGCTCGTGCAGGCTGTGCTTTCGCTGCCGTAAGGAGGTGTTTTCTGCTGCAATGATTACTTCAATGTCAACAAGACCCTTCAGTTTTAACTTTGATGTAGTCAAGGTAAAGTCAAAATGTGTTTGAGGTGGAGGAGTGGGGAAGGGACTGATGCTAAAAGCGTACATGAGCTGAAAAAGCAAGCTGATAAATTTGGGACAGAAAAATGTTAAGTGTGTTAAATACAGCGCTACAGCCTGGCTCAGGAAGTGCATGATCCAGGAATTTCTGGAGGCTGGGAGGGTATTCTGGAAAAGTATTGCTGTGTTGTGCTCTGTTCTTACACTCTTCTTTAAGCACTGAACCTTCGACGTGACCTGCTACAGCTGTGCTCTGTTATTAAGGTAAAGATACGTGACGTTCATGTTGCTGTTCTGCTGAGAAAACTGGCCGTCTTTCATGGAAGAGCCTGAAATTCTTTGAAGAGCATCATGTCAAAGGGCTGCGTCTGTGTACTGCTGTCAGCCAGGGCTAGATATGGGACGTGCCAATGTGGCAACCTTCTGCCATCGCAGCCGCCAGTTGTAGTTGGTGCTTGAATGTGCTGGTTGTTGGGTCAGAAACCCCTCCCGCTGCTGTTCTGCTGCTGCTTCAGGAAGGCGTGCCTGCCGCAGGATCCATGGCTGTGTGGCTTGCTAGGGTGGCACGGAAGGGTGCTTATCTCTACCCAGCCTGCGCCTGAGGGATGTGCTGCCACACAGCCAGCTGCAGCCAACCTTTGTCTTCCAGGCTGAGAAGTGGGAACTGTCCAGTGGGAAAGATCCTGCTCGCTTTGCTGTCTTGTGGTTGCTCTGCAGGGATGTGGGGCCAGGTCACCAGCATGACCCTGCTGCTGTTCCCTTCACTCAGACCCCACCGGAAGACTTCTCCCTCGCAGACTGAGGTCATGTTCTCAGGTGCCTTGTTCTCTGGCTGCAGAGTCCAAGTCTCATCATGGAGACGGCAGAAGCAGCGCTATGTCAGAGCTGCAGGCAGAGATGTGCTCAGTTCTGCATCTTCTGAAGTGCTCCTGGCCCCTTGCAAAGGGTTGGCTTGCTGCAGGGCAGCGCTCCTTCCTTGCAGCGCTCCTTCCTTGCAGCGCTCCCCTTAGCTTCTGTGCCAAGGGCAGCTGGGTGGACTCAGATTTAATGAGGCTTTGTTTCACGTGATTTCCTCCATCATAGGAAAGGAACAAACAGGTGGAGGGTTTTTAAAGCAGGCCATAGAGTATTGATAAGAACTCCCTTTTAATTCTTAATTCAAGTAAAAAGCAGAATCTTGGAGTGGGAAGTTTCCTTTCTGTAACACTAAGTATTGTGCTTCTCCTTTATTCTGTATGCAATGTACTTGCAGCAGGGCCAAGAGCTGTGGGTTTCTCTTGCTCTCACTGCTAGAGACTGGCTGCTTTTGCCCTTTGTTAGCTTGTTGAGAGGAGTAGAGGACAGGGAGGGAATGGCTCAGTGAGGTAGGTGCTAACTGGAGCATTTTTGAGGGAGAATACAGTGGAGGCTGACTGCAAGAGGAGGATGTTTCACCACAGCCCATAGAAATGACTCCCTAGGCTGGCGTGGTTTTGCTATCCTAGTGTTTCTGATTAGGCTGATTGCACTGTACTTCTTGTCCTGTACAGAGATAAGACGGAGGATGCTTACTGCCTTCCAGATACTGGTACCATTTCTCTGGCATTGTTCCTGTGGCCATGCAAGATATTCCTTTCCCTCCAGTCCTGGTAGTGCTCCTGTTTCTGCCCCAGCAGACTGTGGTCTGCAGTTCCATGTCATTCTTGTTTCCTTCTCTGAGGTAGTTGTGTCAAACCACACCAGGCTTTTTTTCAGAAGCAAAGGTGCAAAGCCACCTGCAATGCCATTTTACATCAGAGGGAGCAGCAGATACCCAATGCTGCCAAAAGAAAACGCTCCTGTAAATATTTTAGGGAATAATCTATCTGAGGACTGTTTGGGGATATGATAGATCTCTAGGCTGTGTTTTGTTTTCCTTCTCTCTTTTCAGATGCTGCTCAGGGAATGGTGAACGAAAAGCATATGCTGAGTAACAAGAGGCAAAAGAGCATGACATTGCTTGTTTTTGTTCAGTCCTGCTGAGAAAAGTGCACTGTGGTATGAGGCTGGCGAATGTGTTTAGGTCTCTCCTGAGAAAAATGGTTAGCTGATGTGCTCTATTCTGACTTGCCTTCAGCTCTGTTAGAGCAGATAAAGCTCTGCAGAGGAGGGGCAGATGTATTCAGCACTGCTTTCTACCCTGAAAGCACAGCTGCTGGCAAAGCAAACTCCTCTGCCCTGACCGTGGTATGGGGCTCATCTCCAGCTCTAGGCTTTATGCTAAACATCCCACAACTGCCAAGCACTGGTCACGTCAGCATAGTTGAGTGCATTCAGCCTCGCCAGTGGACGCTGAGTGTGTGGGCTGTGCTAGTCTTCAGGTGTGCGTGAGTGGGAGGGAAGAGTACGTGGTATATCTGAAGATTAATTTAATATATGCATTTGTGTGGGGGGCTATATGTGCATATAATCCTGTAAGAACACATCAGAGGCTTGGAAAATCTCTGGAAAATCCCAGGTCAGCCATTCTGTGTGAAATTGTAGCTTCTCTCTGCTTCTAACACTGGCCCGGGGGCAGGAGCCTCTGTATTCTTTTGCTGTTGATGCTCGACTGCTCGCCTGTGTGTGAGCTGCTGTGGGACGTGTGCATGGACTGCGTTCTCTCCTCGCTCGAGACTGAAGAAGATGAAAAGAACAGGAGGTGTTTTGGGACAAAATGGAAATGCAAACCCACAGCATGCTCTGGCACCGAGCAGAACAGGGAAAGTAGTTGGTAAATTGAAGATGCTAGGGTTCAAGGATTTCTTCTAGGGATGATCCCTTTCAAAAGTGATCACCTTAACTAATGTAGTAAAGGTTTAAAAAATTGTGTGCGACGCTTCTGTCTGTCCTTCCTGTCTCAACCCTCTTTCTGTGCCAAATCTTTCCTGCAGTCTCCTGTCTCCTCCATGCCTCACTTTGCTGTACAGTCGGACTGTGCTGCTGAGCATTATGCTGAATTTTCAGAGCCTTCACCCTTTTTATACATCTTTCCCCTGGCACTGAAAGGAATCTGTGCTTTATGTGGAATTCCTCCTTTTCTCTCCTGCCTGTTGTAAGTGCTGAGTTTTCAGACTCTTCCCCAGAAATTGGATGGTCAGAGAGGAGGGAACTGGTTCATTTTTTTTAACCATTTTGGCTCTCAAGGCTGAAATGGAGTTTGGGAGGAGATAGCTGTCAGTTCTCTAACACGGGTTAGTGTTTCTGTGCTGGGGGGGTGAGTGCAGCTTGTGGCACATGTGAGCCTTGCGTAAGGAGAAATCGATCGATTTGCACAAGCTGCGTGCCTGCCTGTGTAAGAGGGCCAAGGCCGTGCAGCCTCTGTGATGCCTCTGTGCCTGGCACAGAAGCAGAAAGCTCTGTGTGTCAGCAGTAGATAGCAAGCGTAGGTGCAGCCCACTGAACCACAGGCACTGCTGGGCTAAGTGTGCTGTGGATTGAGACTGGAACATGTGTTTTCTTGGGAACTACTGCACAGTTGGCAGGTGATATACCTTGCCTGCTATTGTATCTGCTTTGTGTTTGCCAAACAGCATTAAACACGTTATCTCTGCCCAGCAGGTATGGTTTCAAAGCTGGCAAGTGTCTGTTCTGGGGAAGGTAAGTATTAATACCTGGAAATTTATGCATTAGGGCTTGTGAGACACTTGCTCTGCTGGAGGGCAAATCCAGCTGGAGAAAAGCTCAGTGCATCAAGACTAGTTTTGCCTCCACTGAAATCTTTTAACTGCATCTGTCCCTTGGTGCTTTCCGTTCTTCTGAGCTGCTGGCAGGACTCAGAACTGCTTAACTGCAAAGCCTCTTTTGGGGATACATTTCTCCCATGAGCAAGCGGAAGTTGGCTCTTGCTACCTTTACTAATGAGTTCACAGTGAAATTGTCATTGAACACAGGAATCACTGGTGTGACCGTGCTGGTTACAGGAGCTGCAGTAGGAGATCTGCTGCAAGAGGTGCTGTCTTAAACATCAGAGAATGCAAACAAGCTGCTATTGTAGGCTGTAGTTATAAATATCAGGCTATTACGGAGGCAGTTTTAATGAACGAAATGACTTGCCACTGTTCATGCTGATTGTCGTGTGGGTTTTTGTTTGTTACCCCATTAAGAGGTAAAAAAAACCCAACTGTAGCTGCTTTGTGTTCTTTAGATTGGCTTTCTCTGTCAGTACTGCTGCGTTGGGGCTCTAGAGGTGATGGGGCAGAGATTATTCTTACAAACAATGCTCTTCTCTAGTTTGAAATGAAAAATCAGAACTGACAAAGAGTTTTTGGCTTGTTTTCAGAGTACCATAAAATCTAAACTTCCAGCCTTGTCTTCAAGGTATTTGAAGGTATTTATTGGCTTATATTTTATGAGGATGATGGTATGTTTTTATCACTGTCTGCGGGCAAGAGTCTGTCTGCTTCCACCCTGTGAGACACCAGCAGATCACCTCTGTTTTGCTTGCCAGAAGAGTGGCCTTTCGAGATGGTTAATAAGGCTGTACCAAGCACTGCCTTGTGCTTTCTTGAGGGTGGTGTGGCAGCTGTGCTCAGTGCTGGTGTTTGTTTCTTACAGGTGTGATCCCTGCCTCCCCTCCCCAGCCTGGTGCCATGGCCGACACGATTTTTGGCAGCGGGATGGGCCAGTGGGTGTGCCCCAACGACCGGCAGCTGGCACTGCGTGCCAAGTGAGTCCTCACCACCCTCCTCTCCTTGCAGCCTCAGCTCTGGTCTGAATGGTTTCCCGGTATCTCTGTGGAGCGCTGGCCCACTGGCCTTGTCCATAGCCCAGTTGGGAGGCAGGAGTTTGCCTGTCACGCAGACCCCTCTGTACCCTAGAAGTGTGCTGCTTGGGTGGGACAGGAGCCTGCTAAGCTGGGGCTTGGTGCTTGGCTGCTGCTCGGAGCTGCCAGCCTGCAGTGGAATTCACAGCATGGCTGGTGTGTGGTGGGAGTCCATCCCACCAGCCCTCCCCTGGGTCAAAGGAAGGGCTTTGGAGGCAGGCTCATATCTCTGCAGCACCCTAAATATAATTGAAAGCATCCCCCAGCTGCCAGCACTCTTTTGTCTTAGGGACCTGTCATTTGATCTCATTTTCCCCTGAAGTTAAATTACTGCATAACCTAAAGACAAATGGGATGGAGATGAGTCAAGCACTAGAACTGCATTTGTTTCTTGGATGCTTTCCTTCTTTGGCAGCCAGTACCATGCCACTGCCACCTCTGCTCTTGTCTGAACCTTTGGGGTCAGCCTGCTGCAGAGTGTTAGAAAATAGGAGGTCACCCTGTGTCTGAGGGGACTACCTGACTGTGAACAGTGCTCACCACTGCCACTTCTCCAGCCTTCACCTAAAAGCCTCATTAAGACAGCTGTGTCTGATAGTGCCCTGCATTCTGCTAGCAGCTGTGACTTTATCCAGTGACCTCTAAACCCCTACTGAATGGTAATTAATTGAGCTGTGAAAGCTCCCGTCTGTCCCCAAGTAAGCTAAGGAGAAATGCTAGCTGCTGTATGTGAGGCACGGAGGGAAGTGGCTTGCTAAAGTCCTCATGTGGGCCTGGGTTAGACCAGGGGAAGAAGTTGCCAAATTTATATTTCCAAGCATGTCTGGTGATTTGTGTGTTTGAACTGAGGACCTTAGAGATGTGTGATCAGGAGGGAGGAGGGTGCAGTTAATCCCTGTGTTCAGGAGCCTGCTGTTGTCATTTGTCATGTCTGGCATCAGCACCCATCTCCGCAAGTGTACTTTCAGGATAGCCAGCCCTAGGTGCACTAGTTTTCTTCATGGGCAGAGCCAAACAGGAGTGAGGACATGAAGTGGTAAAATACAAACTAGAGCAGAAAGGGAAATGAGAGGGCAGGGAGAGACAGCACAGCACTCAGTGCTGCTGGAGGAGTGACGTGGTGATCTGGTCAGTGAGAAGAGACTCCTGCTTTGGGTGTTAGCCAGGGAACAGACTTCTCTGATGGAAGGCTGACATGGGCTCTGTATGCCTGGCAGGTTTGGCCTGTGGGGCAGGGCAGGGGTTTTGTGCTTTCCTTTCAGAGATTAATTCTTCCCTCCACCCCCTCCCACAGGCTCCAGACGGGCTGGTCAGTGCACACGTTCCAGACTGAGAAGCAGAGGAAGATGCAGGCTCTGAGCCCGCAGGAACTTGAGGTCATCCTGGAAGTCATCCGCAAGGCGGAGAAATTGGACATCATCGAGCAGCAGCGCATCGGGTACAGTCACGTTCATTTGTCCCCTTTCCTCAGAAGGAAAGGTCAGTGCAGACAGAGGAGTGGCTCTCCCGGCTGCCTGAGCTCAGCCTCCATCAGTCAGAGCATCCCTTAGGTCAGTTATTTTTCCCTCCCATGTTGCTTGTTTGGATGTAATGAACATTGGGAAGGATGTGATGTTTTCCTTCTCTCTATGTCTCAAGCCTTTCTCGTGCCTTCTTTGAGCCTGGGAGCTTGCTGTGGTTGCAGCCGCCAACACAGTCCCTGGTAAATGCAGACTGTGCTAAGGCAGCTGTCCCAGTGGCTCTGGAAGAGGCTAGGGAAGATGCCGAGTTGTGCAGCTGCACCCACTGCTAGTGGGCAGCGTGGCTCAGAAACTGCTGCTGGCAGTGCAGTTAGCTTTTCCCTTGTCTGCGGCAGCCCCCTGGGATTTTGCTTGGAGCACTGAATGAGTTTATGTTCTAGTTGGCTGAGTCCTCTGGAAGGGGTTTGCTAGCTTGACTTATTTAATTTATGGGTATCCTTTTGCTGCTGCAGATTTCCATTTGCTTTCAGGCCTGCTGGAGGTCTGGCCTCAGCTGCGTCTGTGGTCATCTTACACTGACTGCTTTTAAAGCCTGGGAATTCAGCAGTCCTGCAGCATTTCCCAGCAGTGTTTCATGTTCTTGAGATAGGAAACCCCAGTGGCTCCCAGCCTGTGTCCAGCAGGCCCAGCTTCCTGCCCCTGCACTTCGCTCTGTCCCTGTGCAGTGCACGTCAGTGAGTGCTAACGTGAACTGGCAGTGATGTTTGTGTGATATATGGGAGACCCCAGAAGCAGCCAGCGACCCCGAGGGGCTTATCATTCCTGTGCAGTTGTTGGTGTAGCTGCAGAAAGTGATAGCCTTGCTGTTCCCGTGCTGAAACGTTCTCTGAAATGCCTTTGTTAACTCCTGGGAGTTCTCTTGAGCTGAAGTCAAGGATCATAAATCCACTAATGATGGCTCAGCCTGGCTGTGCTGTCTGACCTCGTCACCATAGGCAGTACCTCTTTCAAACAGACCTTGCCTCCTCTCAGTACGGGACTTGGTTGATGGGACATTAGCGCTAATGAGAATGGGGTTGCATGGGTAGCAAGATTGCGCTTCATCCCTGAGCCACATGCACACGCATGGCTGCAGCTGGTCACTGCCTCTGATAAATGACCTGGCTGTTATCTTCCCCATCTACAAATGGATGCCTGAGGATTGCCAAGCAGTGATCTCATGACAGCAACCTTGCTCTGCATGCTGTCCACATCCTGCATCCTAATTGCTTATCCTGCCTTCATTCCCTTTTGTAGTCCTGCTGCTATGGACATTGTGCATACATATGTGCTTCCTGTCTTCCAAGCGGGCTGTCGAACGAAGCGGGGAGCAGTTACTGGCATTCCTGCGCTGCAGCTGGGCTCATTTTGGTCTGACAGCTTCAGTCTCACATTCCTGCTTCTAATGGGGTGTAGGCAAGTCATGTGCCTGCAGTGCTGCTTTCAGGGAGTATATGTAAAAATGGAGCAGGGTTTGGCAGGTCTAATTTCTCTGCCCTTTCCTGGTGCTGTTTGACTTGCCCTGATCTGAGCATTAAAGGCTTTTCCTACTCTACAGGCAGAAATTCATTGTGCTGAGGCATTGTGTGTGGCTCCAGTGACATTGAGCTCCTGAAGGGTGTAGGATCAAGCCCCTCTTGTGAGCTGTCTGCCCTGCACCCACTAGCTGAGTCAGGCCTCTCAGTGGTATTTGCAGTTTTGATTATTCTGGGCTTGGTGAGCATCAGTAGATGGACTTAGGTTTGTATCCCCTGAAGACCAAGAGCCAGCTAGTAGGAAACACTGAGTGCAGAGACTGAAGTGAAAGTACATATGGTCCCAGCAAGGGGCCCAAAACTGCACAGAAGAAGCAAAGGTAGGCTTAGTCTGGAGCACACGTCTGCAGGTTTTTGGCATGCCTCAGTACCATGTGCTTCAATTTCCAAGGTGAGTGCTGTGACCTCTGCTCTGCCTCTTTGCCTGCAGGCGCCTGGTGGAGCGGCTGGAGAACATGAGAAAGAATGCAATGGGGAATGGCCTCTCGCAGTGTCTGCTCTGCGGTGAACTGCTCGGGCTGCTGGGGAGCACGTCGGTCTTTTGTCAGGATTGCAAAAAGGTGGGTTTAGTCACACAGGTTCCTGCCTGTTGCTGGTAGCAGATCTGTCTAGGAAAGGCTACCAGGCCTCTTGGAAGCTAGATAGCTCTGCGGAGTTAACTTACCTTAGCCCCACTTATCTAGGTTGGTGCTGTCAGACGATCAGGTTTTCTCTTGCACTGTGGTTATCATATTCCTCAGGATCCTGAAGTGCCTAAACTGCACTTTGTGCTGAGATGGGGTGCATCAGCCCTCTGTGCATCTCCTACTTTGGGTTTACAGAGTAGGAGAAGGGGCAGAAATGTATGGCCATCAGAGGCAACTCAGAGAAGAGTCTGTGTGCTTTACTGTTATTTACTGCAAGGTCTGCCCTTAGGCCTTCCAGTAACACCTGTCTTCAAAGGACTCAAGTCCATCTTCAAGTTCCAAACCAGTGTAAGGTTTCCAACTTTGATACATAAATTAGGCTGTGCATCAATGACTGCCTGTGTTTATGTATGTTGTTGGCAGAACACTGCATGGGTGCTGTTTGAAAGGCAGCATCAGTTTTCAGGGAGACTGCTGTTCTGCCAGCGCCCTGGGGGATGATTGTTGCTTGCCTAGGCTCTGCAGCCAAGGGGTTAACCTGTATTGCTGTGGAGATGATGATCTCCAAGGCAACCACCTTATCCTCCCTCTGCTGGGAGGCTGTTTTTCCTGCACTTGAAGCCCATCTTTCCCTGGGGAGATACCTCTGTAAGTGACTTTGCCTCAGCATGTTGCCTGGGGAGAGGTGAGGGTCCCTGCTGGGTGCAGGAGTGTTTCTGACTTGCTGGTGGTAGGGTGGAACGGAGCAGCCTGTGCTGACTCTGTCCCTGGTGGGTACCAGAGCCAAGGAGACGCTTGCCGCTATCACCCACCCGCTCACTGAGGAGATGTCCCGTGGAGCCCACAGGACAGCATTGAGTAAAACCGGTTCCTTTACTGTGGAGTGGTGCATGGTGGCACCTCTGTGGTTAAGCAGCCATGCAGGCCACGACGGAGAACCTTTAGTGCTGGCACTGCTGGAGTTTGAGAGATGCAGTTCTCATGCAGAGCAGGCTGCCAGGCTGGGTCGCACTGGTCCACGGTTGACTGCAGCGCTGCTGGGCTTAGAGTGTTGTAAGAGAAGAGAGGGAAGGGAGGTGGGTGCCCCTTGCAGTCAGAACTGAGGTCCCAGCATCCCTCCATATGTGCTTGCTTAGGCAGGGAGCTGCTGTGAGCTGTGCTGCCGTTGCTGTTGAGTGAGTTTCTCCACTGGATCCAATTTGCAGAAGTAGCTTGACTGAGGCAGGGGTTATACAGAAGATTGCTTGTAAGGCACTGACTGGGAAAGGAAATGCAAATCTTTGAACGCCTGGGTCCTAAGCCAGGGAGAAAGTAGCTTTTTAGGAAGGGGTGGGGAAGGAAGCAGCAGTGAGGTACATGGAAGTGAAAGGTCTGGTTTGAATGGGAGCTACAGGGCAGCTCTCTTGGAGAGGTGCTTGGGCTCTGTGCACATGTGCCTGTGGAGAATAAAGGTCCGGATGGCAGACAGGAGATGGCTAGCTGTTTCCTGCATTTCAAGCACACAGAATAACAGGATATGCTGTATTCTTGCCTTCTTCCCTTGGCGATTCTGCTGTTACCTTGTCCAAAGCCAGCTAGGTCACATTGCCATAGTGCTTTCTAACCTCCATCCTGTGAGCCCTGTATGCTAGTGAGGAGGCAAAAGCTGATTCAGACATTTCCCTGCCCTGTCCGTTTGCAGTTGCTGGTGGTAACCCCCCAGCTAGCGAGGCTCTGCGAGCCTGAGGGTCCGGGAGGGCTGTGACCAGAAAACCCCAGAGAGGGGCTGTTTTTATTTTTTTTAATGGTTATTCCCTTTTTGTCTGGAGTCTGTTGGGCAGTTCAGGTGCATTCGTATCCAAGTTGATTTAAGGTGAGACCCTACTTTTCCAGTGTGCATTTTGCAGCTGCTTTCAGCTTGGCTGCACTTTTCAGCTGTGTGCAAGCTCAGGGCAATGCTGGCTGGGTGCCCTGGTCTTCTCCCCTTATTGCTTTTTAATGTTGTGGAGTGAACTCAGGGAACAGTCAGCCCTTCGGCAGAGCACACAGAGTGGACTGTTACTTTAAGCTTGTTCCCTCTCGTCCAGGGATATCCATCACTCGTGCAGTGCTGTATGCAATAAGCGATGACTTGTCAGGGAATTATGGATTTTTAAAGTTCATAATTTTTTCTTCCTAGCGTTGCTCTGTTACCATCTCATTGCAGCCTGTTTAATGCAATAACAGGAATTGTTGTAATGATGTATCTGAAACGTAGCAAAGAACTTACCTTCAGCAAGTCCCTTCTGCTGAATTGAGGTTCTGTATTTCTTGTAGCCTGATGGATTTTCTGAGTGCCACTTTCTGTTTCATGAAGAATGTTTTTAATATTAGTTTTTATTATCTTAGAAATAAATGCATTATGGCAAGACAAAGATGTATGCAAATGGAGATGTGTTAACAATAGCAGTAGTTAGACAAAGCATAATGTGTCATTAACCATGCAGAGGGTATCAGTATCATATATAAAAGGTGAAGTATAAGTAGAAGAAAGTGCTTTATCCTGTATTTAATGAGGAATAGGGCAGCATCTAATGTCCTTGATTTTTATGTCTTCTTCTGAGGCATTGTGAGTGATGCTCAGTTTTCCAGCTAGTCTGCAGAGAAGGGGAGGAGGAAAGCCCCGTTTTGTATTGGAACTTTCAAAATTTATGGCTAGGAATAAAATAGCTTGGAAACTTCCACTAGAGGGAGTGTTTGAATCTGCTATACATGTGGGGATTGGGATCTTTGAGGGTATTTAAGACTGAGTTGCTCCCTCAGATATTGGTTTAAGGGAGGGAGAATTTGGGGTAATTCAGGTGGTGTCTGCTAATTGCATCTGCAATCCCCATTGGCTTGGGTAGCACCATGTTGAGTATTGATGCAGCAGACCCAATAGGTTGTTCCTTATTTCTCTGGGAGGATGAGGGTGAGGACAGGAACAGAGAGATGGAGAGGAGCACCAACCTCTGTGGGTGCTGCCTCCTGCTTTCTGTGCAGCGTGAGTTAGGGACAGACCTGCCTCTAGACTACACTGACGAAAATAGCTGGGTGCATTTATTCATGCAATGAAGCCATTGCCTCGGGTTCCATCGTTCTGCTGCTCTCCTCCTCCAGGCGTGGGCACTGAGGGCTAAGTAAGCCACTGAGACTTTTGTCCCTGGACACAGACCTTCTGGCTCAGAGGAGGAGCAGCCTGGTTAGGGGGAATATGTAAAACCTTAGCTGGGGAGATTAAATTCACATGTCTTTCTAAGCAAGGTTTTGCTCTCCAGGGCCCTCTTGTGAATGGCTTTCGCTCTGTGAGGATCAAAGAATTCATCCAATTTCTCATTCAAGCTGTAAGCCAAGCCTGATACACATCAGCTTCATTATATAATATTAGGTGATTCAGGTTGTAAATGGCTTGTAATGCCAGCGGAGACATGAAAGTTCCCTTGTGCAGCAATAGAGGCCGTGCGGCGCTATCAAACATTCTGCTCAGGAAATGTGCACGTAGGCATGGTTGTGCCTGCTTCCTAAGCAGCCACAAATCAATAACTGCTGAGTGCGTGCTGAAATGGAGGGGAAGCTGTGGCATATCAGACTACCGATGTGAGGGCAGAATTTCCAGTCATGCACAAACTTGCGCTTGTTTTGTAGTTGGTTTCAGCTGCTTTCCATGCCACAGTGATTGGGTTTTAGGATTAGAGGAATTTAAAAAACCGCTCTGGAAATACGCCTATTGGTCATGGGGTTTGATTTGCCCTGGCCGGTTCTCTTCTCTCCCTGGAGTCAAGGACCGTGCTGTAGATTTGCCTTTGTCTTGTGTCCATATGGACCTGAAGCAGCTTCCTGCAATCAGTGGTTCTCCAGGATAAGTTAGAAAATTGTACCCTGTTTAGGTTTTTAAGGAAAGCAAAACAGCACTGTTGGGACAGATGCTTCTCGACTTTCTCCCAAGGGCTATATGGCTGTGGGGAGTTGCTAATGCCACTTTTTTTCCCCCCTTTTTTTCTCTCTCCTTGTTTCAGAAAGTGTGCACCAAGTGTGGAATAGAAACCTTTGGAGCCCAGAAACGTCCTCTTTGGTTGTGCAAGATCTGCAGTGAACAGAGAGAGGTAAAATACAGCTGTGGAGAGATGGGGCTCAGCAGCATGTACCTACCTGGCTCAAGCCTGTGCTGAGTGTGTGTGTGCTCTTCCCTGTGCTTGGACACTTGGAGGGGAGCTTGGGATGGAGTCTGGGAGCTTTGGCCGGAGGCCAGGCAGGCTCAGTGAATACACACAATGGTGACAACTTTGGTTTATGAGGAGGTGGAGGGGAAAAAACCACACGAGCCCCTCCAGCCTGTATGCCTTTGTGGAATTTTTGTAGCTATGGTCATAAAGAGACTGTTACCTTCTGCTGCTGTGCTCTTTCCCTCCTAGCTCTGTGGCAAATAAACTTGGGTAACACTGGTTCTTTAATACAGCTGGAGAGATCTAGAGTATAGCTGCAATATTTGTCCCTCTAAAAATAACTACGATTGCAGCTTTTAAGTCTGTTTTCCTCCCTGCCTGCAAATTCCCATAACTTGCCAGTGTGTGAGAATCCTAATGCAGGTCTCTAAATTTTTATATCCTTCATCCTTGACTTTAAACTGCAAAAAGTAATGGCCTACCTCAATTCTTGTCTGCCATCCAGCATCCACCAACATCAGGGCTCACTGCTCTACAGTGAAGTGAAGTCAGTGAATTTGTTCTGTGATTACAGAAGGATTTTCATTTGTTCCCATCAATTTATTTTGGGCTTTTGCTTGTGATCCTTGAACATCAATCCAGTGCAGCTATTTCTGACCACTGCAACCAACTGTGAAACCTGGATGCTCTGCTAAATCAATTTTTGAAGTGTAGTGAGAGCATTTGTGCAGGTGTTTGAGATGCTGAAATTTTTTTTAGACTAGTTGTGGAAACTTAGCATTGCTTAGGTTTTACATAGGAGGGGTTGGTTTGTGTGGGAGCACTTGCAAAGTTTGTGTTCAGGTAAGATGAGGGGTACATGGATGCTGCCGGTCTTTCACTTCTGAGCAGCATTGTGGGTGTGGGTAGGGCAGGCAGAGAGCATTCCAGCTCCCTGGATATTGCTAATAATTTGATGCACTGAATCACCCAGATGTTTTGAATTCCAGATGGAGGTCCCAAAATGGAGAGTGAGGCAGGTCAAAAGACTTTCTGTGTTCTGCAGGGAGATGGTTATGGGACTAAAATTGACTTTATTTCTTTGATTCTGTTCTTTCTGTATTTTTTTTCTTATCTCACACTGTACAATTGGTTTTTTTTTCCTATTTCTTATAAAAATAATGAGGAGCTGTGGTCACTGGACAAAGAAGAATACTAACCTGTCCAGTAAGCCTTACATGTGGCCAGTGTGTGAGGGTACAATAACCTTCAGAACTCACTCTCTCTGTGAAACCTGAGATACAGCCAAAGTGCTTCCCTAACGAAAATGGATGGAACTTTCCTTCTTAAACTAAAAAATAGCCTTATCTTACCTCCCAACCCTAAGCTTCATTTTTATTTTTTGATCCTTTTTAAGGTCAGTTCAGGTCTGTCTCCTTTCTTGTTTGTGGTGGTGCTGGTGCCTTGACAGGAGAAGGTTGGAAGGGTCACAGCGTGGACACGCAGCCAGGCATCAAGTCATATATCCCCTCCGTCTTCCCACTTGCTCTACTTTTATTTTGGGAGAAGGTAGGGAAGCATTGAGAATTAGCAGAAGCCTTGAAGCATGTCAGCCAGGGCAAGGAAGGTGAGGCAATATCAGAATAAATGCCTGGAAGGTGGCTTTGATCAGGTCTTCCTTAAGAGTCTGTGTGAGGAAGAGGATGAGGTTCTTAGGCCTCAGGCTGATAGCTGGTACTAGTGCAGTCCCTGAAGCTGGTTCGGGTGTCATGATATTACAGGGCATGCACTAAATTACCAAGTTTCTTTTTAAGGGCTTGTGTTCACAACCAGTTCCTTGTTGCCGTCTGTTTCTGTGATCTGGATATGTCTTGTATTGCCATCTGCTCTGGACCAAACCCATTTGGCCATGCTCTTTGCTGAAGGTTATATTTGCTATCAATGAGTGCAGATGGATGCCTGCTCTTTGGGATCAGATATTCTCATTTCTGTCTAACCTCTGAATTCCCTGCATGGCGAGTAGGTATCAGCCTGATTTTATTTCCTGGTATCCAGGCAGGGAGCTTCAGGAATGCACCGAAGCACTTTGGGTCGTGTGATGCAGTAACAAGTCAATAGCACCCTTCTTCTCTCCCCTTCTCAATGCACAGTGTGACTGAGCAAGGTTCTTTAACCCATACCAACAAAACACATGCTTAAAGTAGGTTTGTCCCAGGCCATGGATCTCTGGCAACACCTCCCAACTTGTCAGGCCCCTAAACTTGACCAGCTCTACTGGGTGAGTGTTTGATGCTGGTCTGGAGTGCTCCCCTCAGCAGGTGTGGTGAGATGGGGTGTTTCCAAGCTAGGTGATTCCCTCTGCATCAGCACTTTGATCGCCATCTAATTTTCTGAACCAGTGCTCAAGCTACTTTGGCGTGATATTCATGAAGTTCTCAACTCTGTTAGCGAGAGACTGTCAGGCACTGAAGTGAGAGAGGGAGGTCATTTGGAAATCTGCATGGACTAAATGATGTTGGCTAGAGTTAGTAAGTGTCATGTGGCTGGGACAAGAGCCTAGGTTGTCCCCTTTAGCCTCTGCCACACACTGAGTGAGCATGTGAGTCTTGTGGTCCACCAGTATCTCAAGCCAGGATGGTGGGGGTTGGACAATCACATGTACTAGCTAACAGCTACAGTGTGCGGCATTGTTCATACATGCGGAAGTTTTCACCCTTACATCTTCCTTGTTATTATTTATCTCTATAGGCTTGATTTAGGCTAGCATAAGTTTAGTGCCACGTGGTAGTCATCTCCCCCTTTTGCTGTGTGGACAGAATCTGTGCTGGCTTCAGTTACAATTAAATCATCGGTATGGCTAGGTCAAAATGAAGACCAAAGTAACAAGCTGTTGTTTACATCAATTTTTCAGTTGGAGTTGAATGCTTGATGCCCATATATCCCTTTGGGAATCCCAGCCTCAGCCATTCAGAAGTGTTCTTTGCTGCTTTCTCTTTCCTTGAAAACCTCCACTGGGAGGGCTGTGCTGCATTGCAATGACGAACAAGTTGCTCTGACACTGTCTTATTTCTGGAGAGTGGAGGAGATTAATGGATTCTGCCTGCTGCTTGCGTCCCAATCATCCAGAAGCAAAACAGTGCGTTCAGCAGCACTCAAGCTGCCAAGCATGATGTGTAAATGCAGAGTGAGGGTCTCCGAGCTGCCAGAGAGGCACTGGGAGGAAAGTACTGTGTTCTAACATGGCCAGGACCTGACAGAGCCTGGATGTTCCTACTGGCAAAGAGAACATCCCCAAGGACCAGCAGACACCTCTGCATCATAAGTGCATCTCTTCTTCCTGAAATAAGACAGACCTCATCTGCTTTAGGCCAGAACTGGCCTGTTGGAGATACCACTTGTCCCAGCTGTTTGCAGAAGCATCTATTGAAAAGTCCCTTTTGTTCTTCCAGGATTCTGTGGACATTCTCCTTTGCAAGGTCTTCTGAGCACAGTGGAATTAAAGCAGGTGTGGATTGTGTTTTATTGTTCTTGCAAGCAAGGGTAGAAGCAAATTCAGTCAAGCTCACATTCACTTTCGAGGGCAAGAATCTCCCTTCCTTCTTCCCTCCTCCATGTGCTGCATTACCTTTCTTGGCTTTGCATCTTGGACTGCCTTTCTGGACCTGAGTATGGAGGGCTGATCCTCCTTGGGGCAGTCCTGTTCCTGCATGTGTATGAAGTCCCATGGCACGATGAGGGACGCTGATCACTGATTGCAGCAAACATTGGCCACAGGTTTGCAGTGAGCCTGTTTGCTAACTTGGCAGTGAAGCAATGATGCACCCATGGCAATGAGAGTGCAGGGCAGAAAGGGAGCAAGTCTTCCAGAAAAACAGGCTTATTGCAGCGGCTGTCAGAGGAACAAAACTGCCTGGGAGGAGCTGTGGTGGGCATGTATACAGCTGGAATGATTGCCTGCTGCCAGGCCTCTGGCAGAGCACGTGAGCTTAATAACAGCTTGGGCAGCAATGCTCGTGTTGAATTAGTTGCGTGTGGCTGAAGTCTGCCTGTCACCTCCTGGCCTGAAGGGGAAAGGGGACCTGCTGTGTTTTGTCATATCCCTGCCCAGCCGTTTAACTCTCGGCACGGCCTTGTTTTGACTGATACCACCAGGTTCTGCAAAGCACCTTCCTGAATTACCACTTTATATATTTTTTTTTTATATATTCATAATTAGCGATGCTATCATCGTAATTAAAATCCTCTTGGAAGCGTTCATGCACATTTACATTTGAATTGACACATCCAAATTTGTAGCGATAATGAAAACAGTTTAAGTAGGGTGGGGGGAGATAGCTTTTTTTAAACCCCATTGGATATGAAAGAGTGTGTCAGCTATCAGGGACCTGTTAAAGTTTTAATTTGCCCCCTCTGCTTCACTTTCCCTTTAATTTCTTCTTCTTTGCTAAACGGCATTTTCATGGCTGGCTGCATTTCTTGGTTTATCACAATAAACCATGCAGAGGAAGAAGATTACTGTGCTGGAGGAACGGAGTTGTCTCCTCCCCTTTTGCCCCCAGGACTTCCCTTTTCATATGTGCACTCATACCATTTTGAACATTATAAACCAGCATAGCCCAGGGTTATTCCTGCCTGGCATGATGATTTCTTGGCAAAATACCATACCGATGGAGGGGAGTGTTTATTTTGGGTGACTCTGGATTGAATCAAAGTGATGTGCACCTGTTTGCAATTCAAAGAACTCATCAATAGCCTGCTGTATTATTTTGGGGGGTGGTAGCAAGTGGTTAGACTCAAAATAGTGTCCTTTAGAATAGAGCCACAGGAAAAAAAGAGGCCTGATTGAGAGGGGAATGATAAACTGTCGAAGGCTGGCAGCCATTGCAGCTTGAGAAACGTTGGGGTCAGAGGTGCGATAGATTTTGCTATTCCGGAAACAAAGCACCGAATAGCAATTTCACCGCCTTTTAATTTTCTTCATCCTCAAGTGCTGAATGTGGGAGTTGACAACAGATTGCTGTAAATAATGTAATTGGAAATCTCTGTGTTATGGAAAAGCAGATGAATGCAAATAACGAAGCTGAAGAGCGCTTGCTCTTTCTCCCTGCCAGTGGTTTGCAGCCTGCCAGAGCCGTGGTGGAGAGCTGGGACAAAGTGAGTGTGTGGGCATGTGCTGCATGAGGGCAACGGCAACAAAGTCCTCCCAGGGTGGTTGCATTTGCAGGTGCCTTTCTCTTCATTAAGCATTGTAGCCCACGAGAAACTGCTCCCCCGCTTTTTGGCTGCTGGGGGATTGAGCCAATAATGCTGGTGTCAGCATGGAAAGCTGAAGGTAGCTGTTTTCCTCTTGCATAGCCCAGCCCGGACTGCTGCGAAGGAAGGGGGCTGCAGAATGAGAACAGCTACTGCATGGCAAGCAGTAGGTGGTAGAGCAAAATGTGGCTTTGCAGCGAAGATCCTTTCTAAGCACCTCTGTTTAGGGGACTTGTGGCTTGCTGAAGCGAACTCTGGAGGGCTGCAAGTGTTTGTTATGATTCCTTCAGCTGTGATCCCGTCCCCTCATCAGCAAGTCCTAATGTTCTCTCTGTTTAGGAGCTTGTTTTGGCACTTACATGTTCAGAGAAGGAGAAGGAGGAGGGATAAGTTTGAGTAGTAACATGCATTTCACCAGGGCCCAGTGATTCTCCGTTAGGTCCCATTTACAGGCTGCATTTAAATGTGCTAGATAAAAATACGCATCTGCTTCTGACTGTCTCATCCTGTAGCTGTAATGATGGCTTGATGCAACTTTAATAGGAATATTATCAGGGTTATAAAAGGCATTGAGCTGTCTGGACTTGTCATGGCCCTGGCTGTTAAATTGGTTTGAAGTAATAAAAAAAGGAGTCTGTTGCTTCAGTAGCTCTTCTCCCCCGTGTCCTCCCCCACTTTGCTTTAGGGTAGTTTGGGTGTCAGGGGAGGCAGGAAGACAGGAGCCTGAAAGAAGTCAATATTTAGTGTGGATTTTGGTTGTGTTTGGCTGGGCCAGTTTGGGCACAGTGGGCTGGGGACAGCTGCAGCCGGTGAGCAGTGGTGTGACTGCTCTGTCCTCAGCCACACACGGGGCCACCACGTCCTGATCTGGGATAATGCAGATACAGATCTTTACTCCCTTCTGTCAAGCACTCAGCGCAAGGGATGATCAATGTTACTTAAAATCGGGTTGTTTCAAGAAACTGGAAGGGGCTGGCTTTCCCTCTCACTGATGAGGATTCCAGCTCCACCCAAACTCAGGCTGCCATGGGGGCTGGATTTCACCTTACATTCTATTGGGACTGGTAGGAGCAAGACTCTCTCCTCCTTGGAAAGAGCAAACTCCTGCTAATAAAGAGGAGTTTTATTCTTGAAGCGCTGTTATAGATTTATTAATTTAAAATCAAGCAAGAACTTTGCCGTCAGGCCGCTCTCGCAATCAATGAAACTACCATCAATAGCAGTCAGCAACATCGATTTGTTTTGATGTATGGATGCTAAAACCAACCTGTGTGCCCATGTACAGAACAGAACATGAACCATGGTCATTTTGGATGGGGCACACTGCTAACCTGGGGGGAGCAGAGGTAGTAAATTAATATAGGGGAGAGCATCTTGCTGCAGCTGTTCTAGAGCTGATCTCAAAACAATTTCAGTACTGCTGTAATGAGACCAAACTCTATTAGAAGCACCAATTTAAAGTGAATATGTATGCATAGAATCAATTTTATACTAGTGTTACTACATCAGAGCTGGGTGTATTATATCATTAACACTTTCTATAACTGGACTTGCTTTGGGGTAGTGGGAAACCATGGGGGTGTCCAGCCTTTTCTTACAGCAATCCTTGCTGTGTCTGATTGGTTTTATGGTGTGCCTAAATTGTAGTTCGCCTGAAGATAATAGGTCTCTTCAGTGCTTCAAATTAAATTACAGATGTTACAGGGTCTGTTCAGAGAACAACTGTAAGAAAGGGCTGCTTCTTCCCCGGCAGTTTGTGCAGGGAAGCTACATGTGCCCCAGCTTACCTGGTGTGTGGGAGGGGATGCAAATTCCCTGGCTGCAGCAGTCCCTGTTCTGCCCCCTGTGTCCTGCGTGTACAGCTGCTGCCAAGGCCTCCTGCCATCCTGAGACATGGGAGGCCAGGTCTTGCCCAGCCTGCAGCTCCTGCATCATGTATGTTTATCTGAGTTGCAGTGGGCTAAGCTCCATGTTGAGACGTCTGTCCTAGATTTAAAAAATGTGTTGCATTTCCCAGTTCTTGATTTTGCAGGGATAGAAGAGCATGTTCCTCCAGGGTCTCTGTGCTGAACTGGTGCATGCTGTTGTCCAAGCTGTACTAAATGCTGCACAGTCCCTACGTGCTAGCAGAGGGGACAGAAGGAGCTGTGTCAGCTTGTACCTTGACTGGCTGGATCACTGTTTTGGCTGTTTGCATGTTGGTGAAGGAGCTGGTAGTGTCCTGCCCATCAAGGACCTGTCTGTAGAAGAAGAACTTGCAGTCATCTCTCCTTTGGGGAATTGGTTGCCCAGGTTTTCGCTTGGGTGGCAGACCCACTGCCCTGCTGCGCTGTTACCCAGCAAAAAATGTTGGTGTAATTGCAGGATGCTCTCACCTCTGGGTTTCCAGATCCTGCTGTGGAGCACACGAACATCACTCTTGCACTGTTATAGTAACAAACATGTATGCTGGGTCACAGCAATGCTGTGCTTTCTTCTGCTGTGTGCTCTTCTTTTAAAAAGCCTAATACCAGGTTCCCCTCTGAATTCAGATTGCTTTCACTTGGCTTTCAAGACCCCAAACACAGAGATTTTAGCTGTCTGCGTTGATGGCTCTGGACTAGGAACTGGGCAACCTGCTGAGCAATCTCCTCCCATCAGTGAAATGGTGATGGTGGTGTCCTGCTTTTTGTGCCTGCATGAGAAGAACTTCTCATGAGTGCCAGGTGTTGTCACTGCCCTTTGCTTTGATTAAGCCCTAAATGCAAATCGCAAACCTATTGCTGTAATTAGGGATATCTGCATTTGCACCCATTGCCATCATGGTGATACTATGTGCAAAATGCTTTGGGAACTCGGAGTAGAAACACTGATGATCTCCTTCACTCTGAACAGAAGTGCAAGTTTTCTACCCCACTGCATGAAATAGAAAATGATATTTTTACTATATTAACTTATTTTTTCCCCGGCTGTCTCATTAGCTCATTATTAGACTGCTGGAAGGCACAAAAGAATTAGGTTTTTAGAGGCCGTTTCTCCTTGTCTAAGGTGCCATCCTTTTCCCTTCCTCTGGCTCACAGCAGGCTTTATGTTAAATGTACTTAATAGAGCTCCTTCATCATAAGCTGCACTAAAACTAAATTGGAGAGTAAGGGGTGTTCTTACAGGAGATATTACAGTTTAGAGCTCACAGTCTGTTTCATGCTGCAGGTTCAGGTTATTTGAATGTCGTTCTTCTTGTTCTGGGGTTTTCAAGCACACTCGTTAAATGATCTGGCTTAGCCTGAATTGCTCTGTGAAATGAACGCCAAGGTTGTACCGTTCAGTACGGCACAAGGCAGCGTTTCTGCTATCCTGGCATTGTCACTTACTTCCCCCAGCTGCTGCCGGTCTCTGACTATCTCAGAAGCAAAGCAACCCAGGCTGAGGGACTTGGCCCAGGAGGAGAGACTTGTCAGGACTTGCTGCCACTCCAGCCAGTGCAAGACTTGCTTTAGTCTAAGCAGAGCATGTGCTTGGGGCTGTTGCCACCCATGGAATGTGCCTGCTCTCTCCAGGAAGCTTTTCTTTGTGCATTCCCAATGGGAAAGCAACAGATGCAGAATCTGAATTGCCTGCTGCTTAGGGCAGGCCAGAAACTTCATCCCGATATCCTTGTAGTAAGCCTGGGAACCTGTGTTTGACTCAAGCACAGCATCAGAGAAACATCTAGTCTTGACCCAGAGAATGTAAGAAGCTCTGTGGTTTGCACTATCACGCTCTGCTCGTCATTCAGTCTGTGCCTGTTGCTCATTCAAATTTGTGATTGTTTTAGTGGTGGAAGAAGGACCGTGGTGAAGCTGGGTTGATAAGTTGTGGGGAGGAATTTGGGATGCTGTGGTAGTTGCAGAGTGCAGTAGAACCATTGGGCTCTGTGAGCTGGAAGACTTGACCCCCCCTGTGTTTGAGTGGGGTCAAGGTAGCTCAGAGTGAGTGGCTGGGCCGAACTTGGTGGGAAGCTCATTGGTGCTGGCTGTGCTCTCTTGCTGTAAAAACCCAGGCTTAAGGTGTTGTGCCCCTGTCTAACAGGTTTGGAAGAGGTCCGGTGCGTGGTTCTACAAAGGGCTGCCCAAGTACATCATGCCTTTGAAGAGCAGCAGCAAATCCAGTGAGCTACACTCGCAGCCTTGGCAAAGTGAGCCAGCCATGCCAGAGGCAGAGAGCGTCGGGACCAGCCGATCCTTCACCTGGGCCAGGGGAAAAGGTTGGTTGTCTGCTTCTTGCCCAGGAAGCAGGTAGGGAGAAGGACCTGGCTTCTACTGTTGCTAGCAGGATTCAGCTAATAGGGGAGGCTCTGTGTTAGAGGTGAGGGGGCACAAGATGTGGTGTGTTTCCCATGTGGTCAGTGTTGGGTTTTTCATGCTATGGTGTGTTTTTCAGATTTCACTGTTATTTAAGTGCACATTGGTGGCCCAGACTAGCCCCGGTCCTCCTGGACTCCCTGTCCTTCAGTCCACCTTGCTTTCCTCCATTCCTTGCAGCCCCCACTGTTTTGCTGGGACTGCCAAGGGAGGGACGAACCGTGAAGCAGACACCTGTCTCCAGTCGCAGCCCAAAGAGCTCCTCCTGCTGAACTACATAGGATGGTCCCACTGATGGACATCGTTGTGCAGTCAAGGCTGACAAAAGGCTGGTCTCGTTCCCTCCCTCCTTGGGGCTGCTTGCTTCTTGCTTCTGCTGCCCTCCAGAGCACTGTTGGACAGATAATTCAAGTCACTTTGAGCTGGGTTAGAAATTACACTGCCAACATCTCCCTGGGGTCTTCCTAGGGCCTGGAGCAAGTGGGCAGAGATACTCTTCTACAGTCAGTGGGCAGGAGCGAGCTGATGCTGGCTGTGTCCTTTTGTGCTTGACCCCCTGAACAGGTGAGACTGGGAAAGGGTGAAGTTCCTTCCCCAGGCTTTGGGGAGGGGGGCTGAGGTTTGCAGCATGGAGAGCTCAAGGCTGAGTTGTTCTTTTAATGTGTCTTGGAGGAGCTGTTGATTAACTTAGCCCTGTGCAGGGCTGGGGCCAGAGCACTGACAAGCCTGAATATTTATTAGCTTCAGCACTCACGTCCATGTTCTTTGAGGTAGTCCTTGATTGAAGTAAACCGTTGTGTCACAAGCGGCATCTTGGATCGCTGCCGCGTCAGATCCCATTCACAGCGCTGCCTTGTAGGGCTTTTTTCCCCCCTCTCTTCCATCTGCCCACCCTGTTGTTGCTCATATGCCCACTCCAGTGCTGTGCCTAGAGCCAGCTGGGGGGAAACAGCAGCTCAGCATTGAGGAGCTGGGCACTCAGGGTCATTAGCACAGCAGTGGATGGATGCTGCAGAATTAAAGCTGCTGCCAGTCTGCTTTGATTTCTCTTCATTTCTTTCTGCTGTGGATTAGCGGAACTGTCTGGCCTCTCTCACCTTCTGTCTTTTGCTATTAGATCCCCTCAATTGGAGAAGACCTCTTAAGTGTACCAGCAGCATACACTCTTCCACATCAAGATAAATCTTATCAGTAGTGCAGGGGGAAATAACCTTTTAATAAAGAGTGCTCAGGAGAGTTGAGTTTATAAGCCTTCTCTTCAGGGCCCAGCTAGGAAAGCACTCCCAGCCCTACTGTAACTTTTGTAATTAAAGACAAATTAGATCGACATTAGATGGTTGTGCTTCCCTCCAGGAGACGCTTGGAAGGAGTTGTCTTAGCAAATGAACTGATGGATGAGGTATTTTCTGTTCACATGATAAGGAAAACATTACGAGTCAAAGAAGTTGAGCCCAGACCTAGGCTGCTTTTTAGTTCAGCTTTGTAGTTAAGGTTTTTTTTGGGAGAAGGTCTCCCCATAAATACTGGCAGGAACAGCAAAGGAGCAGGTGGAGGACAGCAAAGTGGCCTTTGGTAAGCTTTGATGTGGGTGGTGAGCTGCCTTTCTCCCTGCGCCCTGATTTTTGGCTGGCTGCTGTTTTATGGGTTGGATAATATTAATTTATGGGTTTATTTTCTGGTGCTTTCTTTCCTTGTTGCCCTTCTCTGTTAGACCGCCTGTCCTCTGGACAGCTTTCAATGGTCACTGTGGGCTGTAATTAATCTCTGAAGCTGGGAGCTTGTACATCTCACCCTTCTGTTTGACCCTTTTTACCTGCCAGTGCTGGGACTTCTGCTGTTCGTCATCCGAAACCTCTGCAACGTGCAGGGCAGCTGCCTTCCGCTGTGGAGATGATGTAGCTGTGATACTGCCAGCGTCAGTCCGCGACTGGGCCTGGACTGAGCTTTACGAGGCCATGGTTGACAAGGCAGCCTGCCTTACCTCCGCCCGGCTGATAGTGTTTGTCAGCTCACACCTCGCACGCCCTCATCTGAACACATCCTTTTGGCACCGAGTAAAGCCCTGTTGCTTGTTTGGCAGGATGTTCTCGGGAACGAGCTCTGGCATTTAACGTGCCTGACTCTGACAGGCTGCACTCGGTGGGGTTTCCATTATGTTGGCCAGTCGTGTCTAACCCTACTGCTTGCCTCCTGAGGTGCTGAAGGAGCCGTCTCTTGGCTGTTAAGGGATTCAAGTCAGGTGGGACCAGTGCAGGTGCATCAATGTCCCGGCACAGTCCCTGTGTGAAGAGCCTGGGAGAAAGGAGCCGCAGTTGTCCTTTTGACAACCAGGAGCTGCCTTTCAGCAGGGATGGGACAAACCTTAAGTGTCCCTTTTCCCCCCTCAAAAGGAAGGGATCAGTGCCAGTCCCTGGGTACTGGCTGCTCCTGCTGCAGGAGGCTGGGAAGGCAGCGGGACCGTGGGACTGCAGGGACGTGCCTCTTGAAAGAAAAGCCAAACCCACCAGGAAGAAGTTTTATTTTTACACACCCATTATTTCTCTCGCACTCACTGACACTGGATTTGCCGTTGCCTTTAGTTTTTCTGTAATAAACAAGCAGTTGCCATGGGAACCCTGCTAATAGTTAAGGCACAAATGTATTGTCATGGGGAGAATAGCAGTAATATTTCTTGTGCTGGGGAACAGCTCTGCTCCATGTGGTGGAATGTGGGTGGGTTTCTGCACTGGGTCAGGCAGGACAGGGCTGTCAGGGGGTGGGGAGTAATAAGCAGCAGGGCTTTCCTTCTTCCGAACTCTGAGTTCTGCAGAAAAAAATGTAAAGCATCTGTGTGGAAAAAAAGAAGTGTGATCCCTGAGCTATTGCACTGTTTGGCATGAGGGCTGCCTGCTGCTCTGCTTGGTCTCCAGTGGTTTCTCCTGTTGCAATGTGCTCTAGTCCTGTTGCCAAGCAATGCAATGTGCTGGCACAGGAGCAGTGGATGGGCAGGGGGATGCAGTGGGTTTGTCCGGTGTCTGTGTGCTGGAGGCCAAATCCCCAAGTGCGGGGGCACATCAAGCGCTTTTCAGGCCACTGAGAGGGTCATCCAACTTCTCTACAAGTTTGGGCAGTGCTGAAGCTGCACGTGTGCTGCTTCTGTGAAAGGGAGAGCAGTTGGGTCCAGTACCTTCCTCCTGCTTGAAGATGTCTCTGCAACTGTGGGCAGCACTGGGCATGATCTAGCATAGGACCTGCACTCAGCGAGACACTTGGGTTGTAATAAAACTCTTTATCTCTGACCCTCCTACCCACAGTGATCGAGAACTATCGGCCTCTCTCTGGCCACTCTCCGGAGGTTGTGTTTGCAAAGGCTGATGATACAGTGCTGCAGGGGAGCTGTGTGCTCAAGGGCTCATGCTTAGCCCGCTCATCCAGCGTGTCTTGGCTGTGCTGGGCACGTGTAGCTGTTCGGAGCTGTTGCTGCAGGATGCCCATGCGTGCTTTTTCTGTGTTTTTGGCAGCTGCAAGAAGCGCCAGGCTTTGTGTATGCAGGGACTGAGCTCTGCGCTGCAATACGCAGTGGGAGGGAATGTGGCTGGCTCTTTCCATCACAGGTGTGCTTGCGCCAGGTGCACGCGTTTAATATTGGAGCTCAACCCCAGCCAAGTGCTCCTTTCCCCTTGGCCTGAGCACAGCCTTCCCTCATCCTCTGCTGCTGGGATTAAGTGCAGCCCGGCAGCCCTCCACCATTCCCTTTGGCTCTCCATGCCACGGGGCTCCGGTACCTCTGGCTTGGAGGCTGAACCACATGTCGGAGGGATTGTGGGCTCCGGCAGCAGCCACGGGGGTTCAGGCCCTCGATGAGTGACCCATTCCCTGTGGGAATACTGCTTTTCTTGCAAGTTTTGTCTCGGCATATTTTTTTATGAGCTTTTTTTCAGTCAGCTGGAGATTGAGAGGGATAAATCTGTTACGTTCTCTGAAAATACAGCTGTCCAACGACTCTTATTGATATATCAGCAACTGCTGGAACACCAGATTTACGACTTCTGGGCTCTGGAAAGTGCCAGCAGAAGGTCTGGGAGCTTTGGGAGAAAAATTACCTTAAAGGGAAACATTGCTGCAGTGGGTAAAATACACTCTTATTGGCAGCAAAGGAAATGAGAGCAGACAGGGCTGCTCCTGTGGTGCAAGTGCCTTTGTGTCATTAATATTTTCTTCCTCTTGTGCTGGTCCTCTCTGAACTGCTGAGTGGCAGAAGGGAAGGCAGCTAAAGTCACCTCCACTAATTCACTGGGGCCTTCTCCAAATAAATCCTGACTTCCAGCATTTTTAAAGGATTCATGGAGGAAGGAGCTGTTATGAAGCAATGGATTTTATGAATCCAGGAGGCCAAGAAAGAATGATGACCAAGTAGGACAGGAGTGCATTTTCTGAGGGAATTGGGCAATGGGAGAGTCAGAGTGATTCTCACAGCTGAGATTTGGATTTCATAGCAAAAAAACCCCATACTGGTATGTATGGATTGTTATTAACAGTATTTATATATAGTCCCCCACCATTCCCTGGGAGCTTTGAGGAAGTAGTGAAGCTGTCTTTAAGACAGCAAAGCCCAAAGCCAAACCTTTGCTTTGAGAACTCTTAGCCAGAAGTGCAGCCCCCCTGCTTGTAATGGGGCTTTGCTCTCTGCCTGGCTCAGCTCCACAGTCCCTTTCCCTGGGGGTGAGAGGTCCCATTTCTGATGGTGCCAGGAGGGGAAGGCTGCGGGGGCAGTGAGGAGGAGGCCTGGCAGCCTGCCCCCTGCGCAGCTCTTCACAGCAGCACGGCATGTGTGGGGAGCTGCCCGCCAGGGCAACTTCAATAACACTTTGCAATAACACTGGCAGCCAGCTTTAATATCCTCAGAGATGTTAACTCCAGAAAAGCGCTATTTTAGGTATTAATTTTTTTTTTTTTAATAAAATACTTTGTGTACTACAGATCGCTCCCTGAATACAGGAGCGGCTGCGGAGGTCCTTGGCAGAAATGTTTGACAGCTTGTGCTCGCCTGTGCAAAGGGAGGGATACCCGTCCTCCTGCCCTTGGGCAGCGTTAAGGGGTTTGTACTTCTGCGAATTGTGTGTAGTGAATTCTAGGGCTGATACAGAGACGTGAACTGACAGCTCTCTGCTACGCCACAGTTGTCACGTTGTACCACTGCACCCACGTCCCTCCTGCAGCCGGCAGCACCGTGAGGTTGGGCACTACGAGTAACATGGCACAGGGGCAAACTGGTTTGTTCAGCAGCAGAATGGGGAACTCATTTCTCATGTGAATGTGAGCTTATAAATACATACTGATGAATATAATATAAAGAAATAGTTGGGGCTTCGTTTTTCTACAGTAGAGGCTGTAGGTTGCAGTGTTGCCTACTTTGTCCCACATGAGCCAATGTTGTAGTTTTTACTCAGAATTGTGACCCAGTCTTTGAAGTGGCTTCTGAGCTGCCAGGAGAGCTGGTACCTGCCTTGGTCAGATGGAGAAATGCTGTAGGTGCAACCCCTCGAGCAAAAGACAGTTGTTTTCCTGTTACCTTCCTCCTCAGACCCATCATTTCACTTCTGAGATCAGGCCATTACAAAAACCTAGGAGTTGGAAAAACACCTTTCTCATTTTACCCAGAGCAGCTGGCAGTCGAGTTATCTTTTTACACTGGTATAAGCAGGAGAGGTGCTTGCATAATTGCATGGAAAAGTGGAAACAACCTGCCAATTTGGGAAGTTGTGTCTGGCAAGTAAAACTCCTTCAGCTCTTATGGAAACTATGGAGAGTGGAAAGCAGCAGGATTAGGGCCAGGATTCAGGGGTGGGGGGGGGGGAAGAAGGAAAAGAAAGTGGCCTTGAAATGGGGGAACAGTCTCCTTGAGGGAGAGGAGTGACTCTTGCCTTTTAAGCCTTGGGGGCATAGGAGTAATATAGTTCTGGGCGGTGTGCTGGTAGGGATGAGTGCTGAACGTATGATGAGCTAAGAAGTCATGTAATTGCTGCAGGGTCTTTTATTTGATATGCTCAGTAGTTATCTGGTGTTTTCCTTATAGATCCTGGAGCCTCCACAGAGGCCTTGCTGCACTTGAAATGTGGCTTGGAGAAAGCCAGGCCCTGGCCCCAAATGACTCAAACATGGATACTCTTCTGGTGCAGCCAGGACCCCTCCACCGGCAGCTGAGCAAGAGCCAGCCTTGTGCCCAGTCCAGCCCTTAGCGTTTTACTCCAGTGTGGGAGACAGCAAACATCAGGAGGAGAGGACTCACTGGTGTGCCAGCACGGCAGTCAGCAGGAGCAGAGAGCAGCTCCCAGACCGGCCACACTGCAGGGCTCTTGGCTTTGTAGCAGGTAGCTTTGGGCAGCAAAGCACAGCACAGGAGCAGTGTGGTCCCCATGGTTCCAGACCAGTTTAGGAGAGAAGCGCTAGTGGGGTGTGCATCTGCTTCAGGTGCTGGCAGCACTGGAGTGCGTATGGCAGAGTTATAAATCATTTGTAAAAAGTAAAAGCACATCATGTTTGAGAGGAAGAGTGAACAGCTGTGGGGGAACTGCAGGTAGGGGCTCCTTTTGGAGAGGAAGAACGTGATCAGCAAGTCAGCATTTGTTCATGTTTTATTTGGATCCATCTGGCACCCTCTTTGGTAAGTGTTATGAACATTGTGAATAACTGTCTCTCTCCTCTCCTCACCCCGATCTTTTCTGCAGTGGTTTCTAGTGACAGTGAGAGTGACTCGGAGTTCAGTTCCTCCAGCCTGGATGACAAGCCCTTACCTGTGGGGTTAAAAGGCTCACAAGGCAGAAAGCACCGAGCAGGACTAGGTGAGGAGTTCCTGTCCCTTGTGGCTGGAGGGTGGGAAGTGTAAAGCGCTTGAATGTTTGGCTCTTGGTACTGTGGGTTTTGGCTCAGCCACTTGCCTGCCCTGTGCCGCTGCAGCCCACTGGCTGTAGTCGTGCCGGGTGAGGATCTGATCCTTTCTCACTGGAATAGGAATAATGGGTCAAACAGGTGGTGGGTCGCTCCATTGCCTGCAGCCTTTCAGGGTCTGCCCTTGCAGCTGAGAGCTGCTCCTGGCCACGTGGCAGCATGTCTCCGGCCAGCTCCTCACTCCTGACTTCATAGTACTGGAATCACTGGTGCTGTTTTAGGAGTGGAGTATGGGAACTGGGTTTTGACCCTGCTTCTGAGGGTGCCTGGCTGGGAGCAGGGAGGCGGCTGCTCTCTTAGGACCTGGCCCAGCATCTGCACCCACTTCTCCATCCCACAGCAGCATCTCTCTGTTGTGTCTCTGCAGCACCCATCGGGGAAGCCGGCCAGGCCATGGGCAGGGCGCTGGGAAGCACCCACTCCCCTACCCTCTCAGGGAGCCGCAGCAGCCTGGGCAGTGAGCAGGGGGCTGCCCACAGTGCCGTGGAGAGCTTCCAGAGCAACCAGCCGGCGGACGGGTGCGACAGCGATGCTGGCAACAGAGTCGCTGGTAAGCTGAACCTCCTCTTTGGGCAGATCCTTGCTTTTGGGGCTGACTTCCCTCAAAGCACAGCCTTCTCAGAGGCACACCTGGCAAAGCTGCAGCTCAGGATCACCTTTCCCTGCTGCTTTTCTCATGGCAGATGCTGTCACAGCATTACAGCTCACTCCTTCCCTCTTCCCTGCGTGCAGAATGTATTCTGCAATATGAGTAATCGTCTGGGGTGGGAGCTGCCTACACCCACCACCGAGAGCAGCCGTAGCCAGGGTCTGTCCCCCTGCAAAGGCCCAGAGCTCCTGCCTGCCCTGCAGAGGCAGCAGAAAAGGTTGAGCTTTCAGTGAAGCCAGGCAGAAGTCCGGCAGCTATATGAGACTGAATAAAAATTTTCCTAATGTTAGATGGCTCTTAAAGCCATGCATGGATCTTCCCAGAACTCTGCAGTGCAAAAAAAGACACTTTTCCCCCCTCAACAACCTTGGAACAATTAAGTGACTGTGAGAGCAGAGGCTGCTATCACATCTGATCTGGAGCAGCTGAGAGATGCAAATGTGTTCCCTCTGCGGTTCCTGCTAATCTATTCAATAACCCCTTAAGTTATCATTTAGCGCTGCTCCCTCCAGAGCGTTCCTGCCGCCCTGTGAACTGCCACTCCTTTTGTTCCTGAGCCTGTTTTGTGTTGTGCATGTTGAGGCGTAAATTGGATTAGACAGAGCAGGTTTATCCTTTAGTGCAACATGGAGTCATAGTCCCCCTCCCCACGCTTCCCGCTAGAAATAGCCAGCATAAAATTGTTTCTCTGCTCTTCCCTCCCTCCCCAAGTTTCAAGGATTTGCAGTTTCCTTTAATTTTAGTTTTCGCAAAGCAAATTAGATGACTGATAATTCTGCTCTGTCTGTCCTCTCTCTGGATTATAGTGCTACCCCAGACTGGGCACTTTATTTTAAGCCCTGTTGACTGTGGCATTAGAGACAGCTGATTCCTGTTGTGTGTTGGCTCTGCTGCCTGCTGGCAGGGAGCAGCAGGTTGTCCTGCAGGATTGAAGCGGGTGATGGTGGATAGCAGGTGTGATCCCTTGGGTGCTTTTTCTGCTGGTGCTATGTGGCCGTGATAAAGTCTGGATGGATGCACACCTGGACGGTGCGTTTGTACAGCGCTTAGCACTTTGGAGCTTTCCTGCCAGCTGTTTAAACTAACTGCCGCCTGGTCATGACAGTGCAAGCAATATCTGAGAAGCAAAAAATGCCTTTTTCCTGCTAAAAAATTAATGTGCAAAGCTTGGGTCAATGCTTTCCAGTGGGATCTCTCCTTGCTAGGTGCAGGAGAGCTAAAAATGACAGGCATCATGGACATATCTTAAGAAAATGAAAACTATAGCAATCTCATGAGCCCAGTTAAAATAGTCCCTGAGATGTAGAGAGAATCCTGCTAAGGAAAAGGTTAAGCCACGTTGGCTGACTAGAGAATATCTGTAAAGATCTTTATTATCTCTGGGGTCATTTATTTCCCAGTCTTCCTGCAGAAGGGACTGCTTTGTTCAGACATGGTGCGTGCAGCAGCAGGAGGGCTCTGCGGCCCCCAGAGCTGGGGGAGGGAGGCAGGGAGACAGCAGTGAGTATTTCTGCTCACTTGTGCCGGGAGGGGGGGAATGAAACCGGTGGTGGTTGCAGTCGGAAGGCACAGGTTTTGGGAACTGATGGAGAGTGGCAGCAGGCAGGGTTCTCTTTGTCACGTCACATCAGGGAACTAGCCACCAGCCAAGCGTCCTCCTAGGCTGGGGAGCTGCTACGGGCTCGCAGGTAGTTGGGTGACACTACAGCTGTGGCTCTGTGACCCCAAGAGGTGGTAGGATGGGCTATAGAGCAGCTGGCCTTTCTTCAGGCCTGTCCTGTGCCGGCGTTACGCCTTTCTGCGGTGTGGGTGCTGGCGAGGTAGGGCAGCATCAGAGACTGTACCAAACGTCTCTGCAAGGAGGCGAAGGTGGAACCTGAGCATGCTGTGGGAGGCACGTGATGTGCCAGTGTTGTGTTTGCCGTGGCTGTACGCTCTGTCCTGCAGTGTGGGTTGTTGTCAGCACTTCAAGGTGGGGAGGACAGAGGGAAAGTGAGTTTGTTTTACCCTCCGATGTGTTTGGGATGTGGTCTTGCCTCCGTGCAGCAAGTGAGCAGCAGGGGTAAGCATGGTCGGCGTTTGTTTACTCTGAGAGCGCTTAACGTGCCCAGCTGGAGAGATGCTGCAGCGATGTTATCTGTGCAGCAAACTATTGGCAATCACAATCCATTACATATGAATTTAGTAATCAGCATTATGCAGCGATACGACGCGTGTGGCCTTGTGTTCTGTGCGGCTCTGTAGCAGGTGGTTTGAGCAGATCAGACATCCAGGAGGCTGCAATACTGAATGCCCCCATGCTTTGCCAGCAGCCTGGCAAGAGCAGAAAATAAAGAGCAAAACCAGCGCTGTAGTCCCCTAGGAAGTGTCCTTCTCTGCAGAGGGGTTCGCTCGCATGCTCTGGGATGCTGGAAGTCTGGGGTGTGCAAATACTGGGAGCCTCGGGCAGGTGGCAGAGCCTCTCCCCATCTTTAGATCAGAGCTTCGTCTGTCTGTGAGAGGCTTTTCGTCATGGGTCCCTCTGGATGCCACTGTTTGCCAAAAAGCAGAGTCTGCTCTTGCTGTTCGTCTCTTTAAAGAGAGGTGGAGGTGATGGGTGCTGTATGTCAGGATTGGCAAAACTCTTCACTGCATCTCCCTGCCTGTGGGACAGTCCCTGTGCTCTGCTCTGACCCAAAAGCAGAGCAAGGGGCAAAGATCCTTTCTCATTTAAATTGCTGATCCTCAGCTGCAGAATGGGGACGTTAAAGGGAGATTTTGCTATAGCTTTTCTGAAAGAGTCTGCAACTTTATAACACTGTGTTGGGAGCAATTTTTACTTCATATTAACACCTCAGGTGTTGTTCTACCGGTGACTTTCTTTTCACTTCTTTTTCTCACCTCTGCTCTAATTCTGCTCTCAAGTGCGACTTTGCATCCTTAAATCCCAGGCCACAGCCAGAACAGGGAATTAGGGAGTGGTACTGCAAATGCCGCTGGTCTCTCATAGTCCTTAGCTCTTTAAGCCTGAAGGCTGAGATGACAGTATGGTCCTGCAGCCAGGGGAAAACAAGGAGCTATTAAGAAGAGTTTGTAGGTTTCCAGTGTGTTGCTCCGGCTCCGGCTGGGGTTTGGTGAGGCAGATAATGAAGCCTGGGGTTTGTCATAAAATGACTCATTGTCAGAGCTGCACTGGGATTTAGGCAACTTCAACCCATGAGCCAAGGTTTCAGAAGAGTGGTGAGTTGAGAGGCTGCCAATTTTATTTATTTTTTTTTTACCACCTGCTTTCAAACCCTTTCAAAAAGCATCATTTTCTGAGGGTCTGGTGTTTCTTCTTCTGAAGCTCCAGTTCCTAGAGGTGCCCACTCTGACGTGATAGCTGTTAAGAGGAAGACCATGTGCTGGTTTTCCTGAAGAATGTTTTATCCTAAAGGGGATGAAATTTGCACACAGGAAGGAAGCACAATCTTTCTTTTTCCCCTTGTTTGGCCCTGGCTAGGGAGGTGACTTGCCTTGTTCTGGCTGTAGAGCTGATGTGTGTTAAGAAGTGCCTCAGTTAAAAATGAGCAAAATCCTCACTACTGTTAATTATGACATTTGTATTAAAGAAAGGGAATATTAAACGGAATTAAACAAATCGTCAATATCTTCCAGTGGTTTTCATTAGCTCATGGAGAGCTTTTAATGGAGATATCTTTGAGCTTGGACCTGGCTGCTGCAGGGGGTAAATTAAGAGCAAAAGGCATCTCTCCTCAGATCAGTAGCAAGTTCTACTTTGCTAGGTCCCAGTTAATGGGGTCCTCAGTGTCTTCTGAGGAATGGGTCTATGCTGTTTGGTATTCTGTGGGTCATCTGAACAACTTGCTGGTAGGGAATGGTGAGTGAGCTTGGCATGGGCTCTGGGTCTGGAGAAGGCTCTAAATTGTGCTTAAAAGAGGTTTGAGAAACAGCCACAAGATAAGCTAATGAATGAGTAGCATACATCTGAGTGCAAATCACAGTCTCCTCACCTCTGCTTGTTTGCCATCGTGTTGTCTAAATCATTAATACTTAAAGAGCAGTACAGCAGCTGGCAGTTAAGCAGAGCCGTGTTAAACCCTGGTGTTGCTGAGTCTGGGAGCTGAGACAGTGATGGCAGCGCCTGGTGGGGTATAAGAAACGTCGTGGCTTGCAATCACAGGGTGAGACTGGCTGGAAGGACCTCCAGAGGTCAGCTGGTCCAGCCTGGACCCTTTTCCCAGGGTGCTGAAGCTGCAGCTTCTGGGTACCTCCCTTTGGGTGCTTGCTTTTTAGCTGTCATGCTGGGAAAGGCTGAGCAGAGCTGAGAAAAGGGCCTGGAGCTGAGAGAGATGGGCAGGAAATGCTGCTTCCAGGTCTCTTAATCTGGGGAGATTTATGCCCTGTCTTTCAGGAATTGTCTGGATTTAGAAATGAGGTGGTGTCACTCTCTCTGTGGCTCAGTGCCTCCCCAGCTGGGGTAGGCATCAACTTTTGCTCATAAATATGCAAGCTGTTAATACGTGAGAGAGGAAGAGCCATTCTGCATTATTTTCATGGCAGGAAATTCTCAGGGCATCTCTGAAGTGAAAGCATTAACTTTTTTTCTTCCCTTCTGTTTCTCAGATATCTGTTTTGCTCCCTCAGGGACGATGAGGAGGTAACATTTTGCTTCAGTGGGTCTAACTACTCCATTCCATGTAGGAAAAAAAAATTATCCTAACAGTAATTAGACTCTGAACGGGATAGTAATTTCTTTAATGACTTTCTTCATGGCAGTCTTTGGGGAGTTGACTTTTGTTTTTCCTGTGCTTGGTGAGAAAGTTGCTTAAATGTTTTTAGACTGCTCGCTCCCTCATCCATGTGAGCTACAGCCAAACAATGTAGTCTTCCTGGGCTGGCTTTGCAACAGGGTGAAATAGGTGGGCAGCTGCGTGAGGGAGCTGTGCTCGCAACCCCTGCTCTTCCTCCCTCTGCCTTCAGCCTCTGCCTGCACTGAGGACATAGGGTAGGAGGGAAGCGGGGGTCAGATGTGGAGAGACCCTCACCCACACCCAGCCTCTCTCCTCCAAGCCTCTGCTTTCTGCACTGGGTGCCGCATCAATCTTTGCGCACCACTGTTTGCCCCCCTTTGCTTAAAGCTTACTGCTATGGGATTGAGTTTTCCTGCTGCCAAGGAGCATGAGTTGTGCCTCTTTCACAAAGTGAAAAAATTGAAATGTGCCTTCATGGCTGAGCAGCTTTGAGCTGTCTCTGCCTCCTTGTGTTGGTGCTGGAGAGCACCGAATGGTCCTGCTGTATTTATAAATAAAACATGTCTTTGGGTAGTGACAGCATTAGGAAATAGTTCAAGGTTTGCATTCCAGATACAATGGATTTGTAAATATGAACTGCAGAAGAAGCATATGCCCCCTTCCATGTTTTAAGGAATTAAAATATTTTTGTCCTCAAGTGGTAGAACTGAAAACGTTTTCAGGTCTTTTAAGTCCGCCTTGAAGTTAAGTGAATAAAGGCTCGAGTAGCTAAAAAATAAATTACTTTCACTATTTCTGTAATTCTTTATGGAGTTTTAAATTGAAGACTTTTTCCTTGAAAATAGAGGAATGACAAAGACTCATTCTCTTGCCTCTTTCACTCAATATATCTGGAAACAAGTCTGCTGCTGAAGATGAAACTCCTATTTTTGTGCCTTCTTTCACATTGCAGAGGTCTGTGCTTTGGTCTTTGATCAAACAGCCTGTCTGGCCTCCTGCCTCCACATCCTTAGACTTATTCTCTGCCCTTTGCAATACGTTTACTCTTTGTGCTTCCAACTTTCTATTCAGCATTTTGCACAAAGCACTGAGGGCAATAGTTGATGTCGTCTTTCAAAACAAAGCATAAAGGAGAGAGCATGGGAAGTCAGTAATATAGAAGTTAAAAGTGTGGATTTTGGAGTCTTTGTAAACACACTGAGACGTTTTATGGCTCGGGAGGTTATCTTTCCACTGGGATGTCGGCCAGTAGCTGGTGGGAGGAATTTGCAGGACTCCCCGTGCCTTGAACATTTCACATGAATGCAGTGACTGGAAACATCTCGTGTCGTTTCTCCAGGAGTCAACATAACTTGTGTCCCCTTCAGTTCAGAGAAGGGGAAGAGAAGTTAGTACTGACCCACCGCTGCCTTAGATCACTCCACGTTGCTGGCCCCACATTTCGCCCCATGTGCTGGAAGCAGTGCATCCCAGCAGACCATGAGTTTTGCCAGGGGCTGCTGAAGCGATTAGCTCAGGTTCGTTTAGTTGACATGAGCCAGAGTGCCTTCTGCAGCAGAGCATCGCTGTCCTGCACCCGTCCCCAGCCATGGGCAAGGGCTACATTCTGCCGTGGCTCCTGTCCATGGCCCTGGCACGTGGAGGACCTGCTCTGTGGCACATAGATGGTGTCACCTGGGTTGGAAACCTCTGAGAGCTGAGACTTGGCTTTCTGTCTGACTTTGCCCTTTGAGGGAAGTGTGTACCAGAGAACTAGTTCTAGCAGTACAACTCCTTCTTTCTCCTTCTTTCCCCATTTCTTTCCCCTGTCTTTTCTGTCTTTAATAAAGTTTAATGGGCCCTGACTGCTGACAGACTGTGGAGTAATGATGCATAGACATTCTCTTCATTATTATTTTTAGGAAGCTCTTAAAATGGCACTGAGCATGTAAAAGCAACATAAAATAACTTTGTCAGGTCTCTCCCCTTCACTGCTTTCCAAACAAAACTTTTGTCTTTATGTATTTTGAAGGCAAACGGTGTGTCCACACCAGAACACAATGCTGACAGAGGTGAAGATGGAGCTGCTTTGCCTGGATCCAATGCGTGTCCCTTGCCCACTCCTGTAGACCTCACTGCAGACAACGACTGCCGCTGGTGGTGACTATGATGGTGGCTCTTGCACAGGCCTTAGCAACACGATGGCACCTGGGAAAGCACCTGCCTGTCCTCCCTGTCTCACTGACTTGGTTTATGGTTTGGTCCGTTTTCCCCTTCTACTGACTGACATGCACTTCAAGGTGCTGCTCGGAGAAGGATGCTGTGCTGTGCAAGTGCTGCCATGAAGTCCAGACCCGTGTTTGTTGGAAGGGGTACACAAAGTGCTCACTCGAGCTGAAGAAACATGTGCTGCCTCCACTGTTCCTGGCTTGCCAAGCCCAGCCTCGGGTTCAGCTCCTGGCCTCGCAGTCCTGGCTTTGCAGTCTTCAGGAGAAAGAGAAATTCACTCCTATCTCCCTGAAATAGGGTGTGAGGAGACCGTAGCCCTTCTACTGCTTCTCAGCCCAGGGGTGAATTTTCCTCTGTGAACCCCAAGGGTGAGACTGGGGCTCTGGTTTGCACTTGAGTCCCACAGGCCCAGGGTGTCACCCCTTGTGTTTCTTGTCATTGTTGTTCTGGTTTGAGTTGGTATGAGTTTGGCAGCAGCATCCTGAATCAGCTGCTGAAGTTGTGCTCCTGTTCACTTCCACTGAGGTTGTTGTCTGCTCAGGGAGGTGCTTCAGTTAGTAAAGAAGCACTCAAAGAAGTTTGCTATGAATTTTCTGGTCCTCCTGGCTGTGCACTGGCCTGTGTGCCCTGTGGTGAGGGTGATGCTTTGGCAGTGGGATCATGGGTGGTGTGTATGTGCTGCAGCTCCTGGTTGGAGAACACCCACCACCCCATGGCCCAGCTGCCTGCCTTTGTGTACCCAAATTGGATAAAAGCTTTCAAATTACTTTATCTTGGTGAGCTCTGCAGATTCTCCTCCCACATGCACACCTTGTCATCTCTTGTGTGAGCAGGGGCCTTTGTTTTACCTTTTCCTGCAAGTCTTGAGCATCTGGCTGGCTGTGATGGTGTCATCATGAGTCAGGCTGTAGAAAGCTGCGTGCCCTGGTCTTGTTTATTCTTTCGGATGGACAATTTCCCTCCAAGGCCTGACAGATGAGAAAAATCAAATTACCTGACATCTCTAGAGCAATTAGATGTTTGAAGGCCTGAATGAAACCCACACTAGGCAAGTAGGAGTCTGTGGATTTTATTAAATGCTTCGGATCTGACCTGTCTTTTGCTGAAGAAACAAAGAATTCAAAAAAGTTCCCTCTGAAATCATGGATTTAAAGGCAATTTGTGCCTGTTAATATTAGCCTTTTCCCTCGGTTATTACTCTTCTGTTCTTTGCTGCTGGGCACTTTGTGCGCATGTAGTATATGCTCTTACAAATGGCTGCAGTATGAAGATAAATGAGATTGGGTGCTGGAACACTCTAACAGGAGATCGGAAATCAATCCTTGACTTTCTTTCTAAATGAACGTAGTCCAACAGAGGACCATTCCCTGCTTTTCCAGCTAACTTGCTATGGCAGGTTGCTGGGAAAATCCTTCCAGCTCTTCCTCTGTGATCTGTTTCTGCCCTTTTAAAAATTAAAACCTTTGGATGATGTGGGCTCTTTGAGATGGCATAAAGAGAAACCACTGAACGTGGGCTTCACAACATCAATGTTGAAGAGAGCAAGGGATGAGGTTGTTCTCCACTGAGGGATGCTTTATGTCGTGGTCTGTGTTGTTTAAACCTGGCCATTGAGACTCGACCAGCTGCATCTCTGAAAGAGGTAATGCCAAAATTATTAGCTATTTCTGAAAAAGTAAATCCAAAAGTCAGCTTTTGCTGAAATGCCAGTATGATTTCAGAGCTGAAGTTGTGCTGTTTCTTCTGAGAGCTGTAGGGTCTTCAATTTCAGAAGTGTTTTGCCACCAAAAAAAGTCCTGTCTTGCCTTGGAGTTTTTCACAGTCCTACTGAGGCTGTTCTGCTCGTGCTGTCATTACTGCAATGCCTCAGACAGCCTGGCCTGCCAGCCTAAGTTAATTCTATAGAAGAAGGAGAAGGAAAAAGACACTTTTAAATTGACTCCATTTTCTTTAAACTTGTTACTCTCATCAAAAACTCTACACTGAGTTGGAAAGAGTTTTTAAAATAGAGCACGTCATTTCTAACTCTTCTTGTGTTTCTTGTGCTTCGTTCCTGGGCAGTGCAGGCAGGTCACCGTGTTTTCACCCCCACTCTTGCTTCCCGCAGCCGTTTACCACACGGTGGGTTGCCGGCTCTGCACAGGAACCTGGTAATCCTTGCTGGCTTACTGTGCCGCTTTGAGGCATGAGTTTCACTTTTAACTGAGACTAGGCTTTATAAAACACTCTCAGAGATAAATTTGGGACTGCTCTTGTACCATTGAGACTGGAAACCTTTCTTTCTTACCTCTATATTTTACCTCCATGGAGTAGTTCCACCTGAGTTCAAACTGGAACTGTTCAGTCATCCATGGAAGGACTCCTCTTGGGTCAAGGGAAGGATCCAACCCAGGAGAATGTGATCTAGCCACATTTGAATGTGATAGAGGAACATCCACAGTTCTGTGCACATATCTTCTATTAAAGACCACTTTTCCCTTTATTGTGTCTCTCTTGGTTGTGTTTTGTAGCTTTTGTTGGAATATTATCCTAAACTTGTACCAGTTGTCTGCCTTTTGAGTTGGTTCAAGGTGGGCAACAAGGGCTCAGTGAATAGTGCTCGGTCTGCTCTTGTCCTTTGTGTTTCTTTTATTATTTTGTTGTTCTTGTCTCCATCCCTTACAGCTTTTATGTAGTGTTTTACTACTGCAAACAATAAAGTTTTGGCTCAGTAACAATTGCTTGCCATTCTTGAAACAGTAAAAAGTTTTTTTCCATTCCCAGGTTGTGAATACTCTCCAAATCCTTGGGCTGGCTCCAGCGAGGAAAGAAAATAATCCAGCCAGTGGAATGGTGATTCACATGGCTGGAGCATAATTGAATTCTGCACTCAGAAGTCATCTTTTGTCTTGCTCCTCTTTGGTATGTTTTGCTGGTGATGGCAGGGAGCACAGGTCTGCTCTTCAGCCCCTCCATGGAAGGTTTTCCATGTTGTAACCACTAAGCCTAAAGCAGCACCGATTGTCATTCTGTCAAGTGCTGTCCCCACAGCCTCCCAAGGCTCATCACTTGCTGTGTTTTGAGGGTCAGGGTCCATTTAGCTTTGCCTACAGAGAAGCGTCTTTGCATTGTTCGCTGAACGTGTGCAGCCCTGGCTGCTCTGTGTTCCCTTCCACTCGTCATTCAGCTTCAAGGTTTCAAATGGCTTTTTAATCTGTTTTTGCTTTTCCTACTTTAAAAGCACCTCGATAATTGCTGTTGGGATTGTTTTGCTGGGGAGCTGCCATTAGTCCAAGGATGGAGCGTGTCAAGGACTAACCACCTCTTACGTTGTTCCTTCCCCGCTCTTCTTGCCATGCCAACAACCAGTATATGGGAAAGTCGACTGGGGGATCTCTCTGAGTCAAAAACACTGGCCGTGAATTGTCAAGTTTCCACATTTGGTTTTTACAGCTATAGTTTGAGGGGAAAGGGGATGCTTTCTCTGTGGGAGCCATGCATAGTAGTTCGACGTAGCTGTAGCAAATGAGCTACCAGCTGGTGTTGAGACAATGTGTTTCTGGCCATTACTGAATTGGACAGCAAAGGCCCTGGACTATCAGCTGGAGTGCTTTGACAGTGACACAAAATGGCAGATAACCTCTGCAGATGCCTGAAGTTCATTTGTAAAATAAAACTTAGCAGCAGTTGCTCTTCTCTCCTTCCTACCCCTCCCAGAAGATGTTTCCTTCCAGGGAAGAGGGCTGGTGGCAGCGATGTCTCACCAGCCCACCTCTCCTATTTCTTCCTGCCAGCACTCCCATCGCTTTGTTCCTCTGCACGATGGAGACAGCTCTTCCGATCATAACATCTGGTTTCCACAGGTGGGTGTGATCGATGGAGAGTTCAGGGAAGTTTTTTTGAAGGGCCGATGCTGCAATCAAATAATGCGACTTTCAGCAGGCACAAGATGGCAGGTGATGGGTAAGCATCATGTGGAAAACTTATCTTGAGCTGCTCATTCAAATTCCCTCCTGACCATTGCCTCTTATTAGCAGTATATTCAGGTAGCGCTAGAAATGCCTGCGATGCTCGAGAGGCACGAGTTGAAGATCTTGCCATGTAGCTCCGTAGCAGTGCAGACGGGAACACGATGCGTGCTGCCTGCCAGTGACGTGTGGCAGCGCACACAGGCAGCCATGCACATCCTTATACACCCCTGCCCTGCACCTTTCTCCCCGCAGAAATGTTCCTCTCCTTACTTTCATAGCAAAACATGAAAGGAGACAGCCCAGCCCCACGGTTGGTGTAACACACTGCTGCTGGCCTGTGCCCCGTTGTTGAGCGGTCCCTGGAGACGCCCACACAGCATCCAAGGGTGTTGCTCTGATCACTGCCTGGGAGCTGCATCTTTGAGGGACAAATTCAAATCCCCTCGAGTAGAAGGGCTGTACACATTTATCTCTGTGCTTTGCAGAGGTTCTGTGGGTTTGTTTGAAGGTTTGAAGGTATCTGTTGCATTTCTTTTTCCTTCCACCGATTTCTGTCTGGCAGTGGAAGCTGTTTGTAAAATCTTGGAGGGATTATTGCTCTTGTTTTCCCTGTCTGGAATGAGTGGCTCTACATGGTGTATTCTTATTTTGCCAGGAAGGATGGATTGTGATTTTTAAAGTATTTTTGTTGGGGACTGTATCAGTTTAGCAGCAACTATTGTGCTCTGAGCCCTCTCTCAACCCCCAGCTAGATACCATTTCCTCCCGGGTGCTTCCCGGGTGCTATTACTCTGTAGTTGACTGAATGCAGCAAACAAGTATCACCACCACCACCACCTCCCCTTCTCATCAACTCTCCTACCAGCCTAATCACTGTAAGCGGTTATTATCTGGAGCTGGAGACTTGCTGCTAATCAGGGCCTTATCAGGGCCATCTGGGCAAGGGGTGCTGGCACAGTCACCTTCCCCCTCCTGAGCGGGAAACTTCTGCTTTCACAGGTAGCTCTGACTAATTATCACAGGACTGTGGCTGCTTTTAATTATTTGCAATTATACACCTCCCCTCCAGCTGTTTTGTCCCATCCCATCAGAGTAACCCCTTGTGTGGAGCAGCTACCTTCTGGGCTTGGTTTTTGGGGCTGGATTTGGGAGCTGGGTGGAGAGATCACATCTCCTAGACTGGTCCTTGCTTTGCAATGCTGTGCTGCTTTGTAGTGACAACCCTGCACAGCGTCCCCCAGCTCAGCTGCTGGTGCTGACTCTGTGCCGGATATTTCTGAGGCTCATTCACCCCCAAAAGAGTCCCCAGACTGATACATACCCAGCCCCTGGATGGGGACAGCAGCTGAATCACTGAGAGCGGCTGAGCCCAGCATTATTTATTTTTCTGCTGGTGAAGCCAAGCTCAAGAGACCAAGAAAATCTCAGTGAACAGCTGAGCCCCGCTGCGGGAGAGCAGGGGGCAGGTTCTGGGCCATGGGTGAGCAATTGTGAAGCCGCTGATGGGACAGACCTTCATCTTCAAATGATACTCATGCAAAATTAAACTCCTCTAAGCAATCACACCATGGCCATTAAAATGGTGCCTTGGAGGACAGAAAAATAAACTGAGAAACACAAATTAGGGATATAAATCTTTCTGGCTATGTCTGGGAGGTACCTGTTTAATTAGCATCATTGAGCAGCCTTGATGTAATAAGTGCTAAGTAGGAAACTTGCCAAATTTTCCCTGTTTTGATAGCAGGTGACTTGTGTTCTGTTTGAATTTCCACCCTGTGATTGTTTTTCTGTACTTCCCAGAGTTGCTGTGTTGTCCGCAGCATGAGGAATTAGCTGTTGTCACCTGGGCTAATCAGATGCCACTGCACCAGGGAGGAGCTGCCTGCACTGTCCTGCCTGAGCCCTCTGCGGTCATGGATGTCTTTGCATCTAAGGCCTAAGGGATTGAAAAGCTATTTCAACAAAGTATTGTGCGGTGGAGTTAATGTGTTTAATCATGTTTTTTGGTTCCTGTCCTTCCAGAGCACAGAGGTCACTTGCCACGTGGAAATTTTAAAAGAAGGGCTCTCCTCCCTGCTGTGTTGGAGGAGGGCTGGGGAGGGAGAACAAGCTCCGTTCCCTGCAGAGGACTCAGCCACGTGGCTGGGATACAAATCCAGCCCCTCTCCAAGGGGTTTAACACGAGGGTTGCCCCATGTCGGGTTGCAGAGAGCTGCTCACGTGTCTCTGCACTGCTTCTAGTGCTGCCTCGGTGAGCCAGGACCCCCGGCGCAAGGTACTGAGCCTACACAGAGCCACACACATTGGTCCTGCGTTAGGGATAATCCTCAGTGCACAGAGGAGCCTTCTGCCCTGTGCGCCCCATCTTGCACAGCTCTGCTGTGGGCTTTGGGGATTTATTCGTGGGATGAATAAGAATATCTCTACGAGGATTTGGGTTAGGGAGTTACCGAGCCTTTGTTTCTATATCACCCCCGTCTATTCCAGCACTCTGATGCTAATTAGTACCACTGTAACATGAATCTTTTTAACACTGATAATGTTTGTGAGTTATTGGATGCTTGGCCTGGACCTGCCTGGGAATTGCAGGCCCAAAGGTGCTGCCGTCTCCCAGGCATCGTCTTCCCAGGTTTGCATCCTACCTGTATTCACTCTGGCAGCCTCTGTATCATGCTATTTACCAGATCACAGTTACTGACCTGTCACTGTGGGAGACGGTGGGATTAGGATGATGGAGTGGTTGGAGAGGATAAACAATAATGATGCTACATCGGCGCAGCCCAAACAATGCTTTTCTCTTTCATGTTTTCTTTTTCTGTCAGTTTGCCATTCAAGTGTAATAAGATCAGTGCAGATAATTTGTGTATTCATACAAAACATAATTTTCCCTCCTGTGCTTTACCAGCTGCACTGCAGTCAGAAAGGCAAATACGCACTTTCTTTTGCATGGTTATGAATGGGTGCATCTGTTCCTCAAAGATAGGGAAAGGAGGGTGAAAGGACTGGAACGGAAGGGAAGAAATCAGATGCAGCCCATTTCATTGCCTCTGTGGAGAGGGAAGCGTACAGGAATCAGATTTTCGCAGCATGGGGTCAGTCCCACACTGATGTATTTAGGAGGTGGGTGAGACACCAGCATGTGGGAAAGGCAGAGAAAGGCGTTTTGTTCCACCGGGGAGCAGTCCGTGGAAGCACAGCCACCCCACAGCGGGGCAGGGATGCCCAAGGGAGCTCAGCCCTACCTTGATCAGGGTCTGCAGACCACGGTGTAAGGACAGCTAGAGCTGTGCACGGGGCTGGTCCTGCTCCTGCTCCTCCACCCGGGCTGCAGCCATGAGAGCACAGCTATCTGCTCCCGGCGCTGGCTCTTATGGTGCTGCCTTGCTTCGGCTCTGCATAGGGCTTGTCTGAGAATATCAGGGCAAAGGTTGGAGCTGAGCTGGGCTGTGCTTGCTCCTCCCTAGCTGGAGATCACAGTCGCCTCGCTCCCTGGGGTTTTTCCCTTCCTGTGCCAGCGGCTGCATCCCTGAGCCTTCATCTCCACATTCCCCAGGCTCTGCCTGACAGCCCTTGCTGGAGGTCCAGCGTCCCCAGTGAAGGCAGGAGGAGGCGCAGGGTTAGAGGTTGTACAGCCCTGGACCTAATTTATTGGGCTTGCTTTCTTCCCTCCTTTCTCTTTTCTGAGAGAGGCCCACTAGAGAGGCAAGGGGAGGGAGGAAAAGGGGTTTAATTTTCTCCTGTTATCTGGTGTCTCCAGCTGTGAGTCACGCTGACAGCCCTGGGCTGATCAAACACGCGAGCAGCCTCGATTCAGTGTCCCGTCTACGTGGTCATAAATAATGTAAGTGCTCTGCCCCTGCCTGAGCCCATATCCTGGCAGCAATGCACCAGCACGTTCCCTCCTCCTGTTGCCATCATGTTGGGCTCCCGCCTTCATTGCTTGTGACATGGAGTCATTAGGCATTAGCAGTTGGCATTGGCACCTAATGACACAATCATGTGCAAACGTGTTCTTCCTCCAAGCAGGACTTTTTCAGCCAGAAATTCCAGTGCTCTCCCTCCCATAGAGATGGAGTCTCTCTGACCCCTCTGCCAGGTTTGTTTTTATTTCTTACGTGCTTTGCGAGCCCAAAAGTTTCCAGATACAGGAACTCAGCACCTCTTTGGAGTGAAATACAATGCAGTCTACTTAAAATAAAGGATAAAAGTTTACCAAAGCCACTGGGAGCTTCTCAGCTGCCTTCCAGCCAAGGGTCTTGACATGGTTTTTACAAGTTAAAATGTCCCCATTTAATAACTTGAGTGGTTAAAGCAGAGGTATGCTAAATGCCAGGCTTTGAAGCTGTATGAGGTGGGTGGCAGAGGTGGTGGGTGGGAGCAGTGCAGGGCAGGGACAGGCCGCCTTCCTCACCTTCCTCACCTTCCTCTGTGCCACAGTGACAGGGCTGGTCTCTGCTTTGCTGGGAAGATGCTGTGCAGCCCGTCTGGCAAACACACAGCTGATCTGGCTGCAAAATGGGATGGGGACTTGTCTGGGCACGACGAGGCTGCGAGTAGGGGTCCCCTGGTGTCAGATTCCGCCAAGTGAGCGGTGGCTTAATGCTGCTTCTTTTCTCTCCAGTTCCTTCAACTGCAGGGAGCGGCAAGAAACCAAATGGACGTGGGTTGGTTTGGGTGAACAGACCCTGAAAATACCAGATGATTTTGTCTGAGCAGTGCCTTTATTGTCATGGCAGCATCGTTACCTGCACCAGCTAAGGGGAGAGAGGGCTGCTTCAGCTCACCGCATCCCAGCAAACTTCTCACAGAGCTCCCTGCAGGATTTGCTGCTTTTGTTGTCTTTGACTGGTTCAGGCATGTTTAATCCCGAGGGCACTTCGGGGTTTAGCTCTTTGCATCTCACAGGCCAGCACTCAGAGATAGTCACTGTAATTTGCAAAGCTTTCAGCGGTGGCGAGGCTTGTGGTTACTCCGAGTCTTCATGGAAATGGTTTGGACATCGGCAGGCAGGTCCTTTTGTCTGTTTTCATGTCAGCATTTAGGAGGAGTGCAGGAGCAATTTCTGGGGCTGGAGATGCCTGAGGAGTGAGTGTGCACCTCTTGGTCCCTCCGGACTCATAATTCCTGAGCCTGCAAAGGGACTCAGTAACTCCCTGTGCAGCTCTACATTGGAAAAGCACTTAGGGGCTGTTCCACTGCCCGCTGAATGCCTTTCGCCCTGTAATTTTGTGGGTGGGCTGCAGGACTCTGCACAGATATTACTGCACTACTTCAATGCTGGAGCAGGTTCTGCTGAGGAGGCCAGGAGGGTAAACTGCTTATTTCTTACAGCTGTATAAATCTGATGTTGCCACCAAATTGTTGCAATGCGGCTTTGAAGGGGTTTTTGCCTTTCTGTGGTCCACGGCTGCAGAGTCCGTATTTCTATGTTAAGAAATCAAGAATCAAGTAATTGAATCTCTCTCCCCCTTCCTCTAAAATCAAGTAATTGAATCAAAGATCATGTGATCTTTTAAAAAAAGAGAAGAGAGTTCATTTTGGGTTCTCTTTATTGGCTTCTTAAATTCTGAGCTTTGCGGCCTGCTGGGAGTGTTTTATCGAGCTCTTTTCACAGCTGTGAGTAGGATGGACTTAACTGCCTGTTGTCCTGGGACCCAGGACCTGGGCTCTCCAGAGGTGGCCAGAGTCCGTGGGGACTGGGAAGGGGACAGTTTTAGCCTGGGTGACCCTGATGCTGTGGCTGGGGTTGTGTTGCTCCTGACCCCTGCAAGGGGCATGCCAATCCCAGCTGAGGTGCAACCTGTGTAAGACCCTGAGGAGGAAAAATGTTGCTGTTTTGTTGGCATCTGAGTGGCTCGGGATTGTGCCTGACAGCAGGAGATGGTCCCTAGGGTTGAGCTGCCAATGGCCGTGACTGGTCACCCAGAAAGCTGCTGAGGATGCAGTCGGATGAGCTTCATTGGGATGCAAATGGATGTAAATTCCTGTAAACATATGTCTCGGTGCAGGTAGCAGCTCGTGCCCAAATTATGCAAATGTTCTAATCCAATAATGCTAATGTCATGATTATCCAGCAACACGATGTTCATTAATATGGTTCCCTGGCTCTTACACCCATCACTGTCAATGTGATTATGCTGAGGCAGAGACTTGCAGTGTCTCTGGCAAGTGGAGCCGGTCTCAGGGGAGGAAGGGAACACCCAGGTCATGGTGGGACCAAGAAGGACCATTCATCTGCCTGGTGAGGCCCGCAGGTGCCGTGTGTCCTGGGGAGTCCCCTCCACGTGCCTGGCCGAGGTACCACCTGGCTGCCACGCTCTCCTCGGGAGGCCTTTCCTCCCAGCAGGAGACCCAGAGCAGATTTCGCAGTCCCCAAAAGCCTGCAGAGTGCTAAACAAGCATTTCTTAATATCCGTCTCTGTGATCAGATGAACAGGACTAGCAGGGCCATCTAGTGACTCCTCTGGCTGCTTAATGACCTGGGAGGTGCCCCCCCTTAGATAGGTATAATTTTAATGTTTGTATTTTGAACCATACCCCGTACGTGTCCACCTTTCCCTCCATCTCCCCTTTTTTTTGGCTGGTGGTTATGCCTTGCTCTGCAGTTTTGTTTTCCCTGGTTCACTACAGAACTGGAAAATGCTTGGGCTTCCCCACGGTAGAATGGAAATTTGTCGTGCGTCGCCTTGGGTCGGGTGACATAAGGTCAGATGGCTAAATAGCCTCTAGATCTGAGAGGAGAGGGAACCTGCAGGCTGCCTTGCCTTCCTCAACGCCGCCAGTAAAGCTGCTCTCCGGGCAGGAGTCTGCTTGTCTCGGCTGTGGCCTCAATTTCTTTGCTGCTAACCCGCAGGTGCCGGTGTAGCCACTTGCCGGGGCACTGCGGGGCTTCCTCGTCGCCGGCTGCTCCTGCAGCTTTGTGCTGGCTGGCAGCCACGAAGAGCTCAGAGCTGCCTGCCCCGGGGAAGGGCTCAGCACATCACCCCGCTGCCTCCCCAGCTGGCAGGATTGCTCCCTCATGTACCTCCCGCGGGTACATCCATGGGGGTTTTTGCAGTCCCCAAAAGAGCGGGTTTATCTCTGTGGTGCAAACACGAGCAGTCCTGCCCAGTTCAGGGAAGCTGGGGCTGTTTGCCTCCTCCAGCAGCCTGACCCCTTAGCAGATACAGATTTGCCCTTCTCCTCGCATGACTCCAGAGCCTTTCATTTTGCTCTTTCATTTGTGCGCTTATTGCAATGTTGGCATGATATTGGGATTTGCGGATGGGGCCAGGAAAATGCCCTGGCAGCCCCGGTGGCCGATTCCCTCGCAGCTCCCCAAGGCTGGTTGAGCCTCATGATCCAGGGACAGGCAGGACAACTCCCAGCCGCGCTGGCAGCAGCTGGGAGGAGCAGCAGCCAGGACAGAGCTCCACCAGCCTTTGCAGGGCTGTGACAGGTACATTTACCGCCCTAAGTATCGGCACCGAACGGGGGCTTTGGTTGGATTGCTTTTGACAGGATGTCGTTAGCCTGATGTGTATGTGGGAGAGGAGCAGCTATAATACTCTCTTAATGCAGCCAAATTGCTCTTTAATTCTGCAAAACCAAGATGTTATTTCATGAATCCCCAGAGCTCGCTGCGCAGCATCTTGATGCTGCCGGTTATCGGTGGCCTTTTCCCTCCGCCTGCATCCAGCTACAGCTTCTCGGAGCGTGGGGTGGGAGCAGCGCTCCCCTTGCCTCTGCAAAGCTCGGCTGCTTTCTGCCCTCGCTTGGCTTCGCGTGTGTTAACTCTGGAAGCTAGTGGTGACTCCTGAAATGCCTCCTCCCACCAAAATGTGAGCAGAAAGTCTATCAATTTCCATGGCAACAGGGCTGGGCCCTAAATGCTGATGTTAACTGTCTTTCTGGACATCTGTGGAGTCTGAAGAGCTGGGTGTGCGGGAGGCAGCGGTGCCCAGCCCGAGTACAGCTCCCCAGGCCAACACTTGCTGCTTGTCCCAGCTGCCATAGGGTAAGGTGCTGCTGCAGAATAGACATCGGGCTTTGCTCCTGGCTACCTGGAAAGTCTTGAGAAGTGATGTTGTCATCCTCCTGCAGCTGGGAGACAGTCGGGAAGTGCAGAGGTAAAAGCAGGGTAAAACTACTAAGACAAGTCAGCTGGATAATCTCAGAGGACGTTGACTCCAGCTCGGAAAGGCACTGAGAGCAGATAAAATTAGCCTAATAAGAGTTGATGCTACGCAGAACTCTCCTCTCCCTTGAATGCGAGGGATTGGGTCTGCATTTAGCTTAGAGGCACATAAGGAAAAGAGCCACCGCGATGTGAAAAGGTGGCTTTGCCTGGCCTTGTGATGGCAAACCTGCTAAGGCTCTGGAGTTAGGGGGAACCCAAGGACCATGAGGGAAATAAGGGGAAAAAGTCAAAAAAGTCTCATTCCTAAGACAATATCTCTGAGGACTGGGCCCTGGGCAGTGCTGTGTCCTGAGATGGGATGTCAGTGAGGGTGAAGCGGGATGAAGGCAGTTAGGGGAAGGGTTTGTGCAGGAGAGCATTTTGGGGCTGCTGGGGCTCAGAGTCCTGCTTTGCCCAGGGCTGCCCTGGCCCCTTTCTCCTACAAGTTTTGTTTCCCGTAGTCTGCAAGACAGCACAATGAAACGGCAATACCGGAGCGGGGAGCGTGGCTCACGTTTCTGTTGACGGCTGAACCTAAATCATCCTGCGTTTCTAACCCAGCAGAGCGAGCTGAGTGCTGCTGCCTGCCAGCACAGGCAACTCGCGGTGCCTGCCCTCTCTGCGGTTGGGAGACTCCCGAAAGCAGCTAGACCAGCCCCGGGGATGCAGGTTTGCTTGCACAGGTTAGATGGGGTGCATGGGATGGGGATGCCTCTGCTCTCACCCCGGGTTTGGGGAGAAGTGGGTGCATGGGCCATGCTTGCGCAGCTGCAGAGCTGCCTAGTGCCTTGCTGGCAGGCTGCCTTGGCTGCTCCCTGGCCCCACCGGCTACAGCCTCCGTGTCGAGAGACACGTGGAGGCCAGGAATGCTCAGGGGCAGCGCACCCTCCCCTCATGCACCATTCGGTTGGATTTTCCTGCAGCTTCCCCTTCTCACTGCGCGCAGATCCACCCCTAGTGAATTTGTGTGTATTTAATATGTGCGACGGATAGCTAATATTTGCAGCAACTGATTATCTACTCTGGTTGATTTGCCGGTGAAGAGCGTGTTGAAAATGGTATGTCAGGGTGCACATGCACAGCACGTTCTCTCCCCGAACAGGAGGGTAGACATTTCACAGGACTCCAAAACCCAGTGCATTAAAATTACAAAACAAAACACCAACTATTTTGGGATTCACATCTAAATGGCAACATATGCTACACATTAAACATCAGCCCCTACTGAAAGTTTAGCTATTCTGGGCCCATCCTGAATGGCACTGAAGATGCACAGAGAGCAGATGCCTCCCTACCTCCTCCTGTCCTCTTGGAAGCTCCCCTCCAGGTCCATCTGTGGGTAGCAAAGTGCTGGCGTGGAAGACGCCATCCACCCTTGCCACCAGTTGGGTCTTTCATAAGGTCTCTGGGAACCTTAAGCAATATTTTGAGGGGAGAGGGCTCGCTCTTGCTGGCATTTGCCCTCTGCCTGGCTTTTGGAAACGGTTTGTTTGTGTCTGCTTTGCAATAGAGTGTGGGCTGTATTTTGCCACAGTGATTTTGTTCACAGCTAGTAATTGCTGGTTAAATCTGGTCAAATGATGGTTGTTAGCAGGGCCTGTTTGAGCACAGATAACCTCAGATATTATTTGTGCAGAGGAGCAGTGGGGGCCAGGGTGCCCTGGGATATTGGCACTGCCGGGGAGCCTTAATCGGCACAGCCTGGAGTAAGCCTCTTAGGATTATTTAGCCAAGTTTCCTAGTTATCATTATTATTATTGCTTTATTTAGCAAATGCAAAGGGTGTTTAACCAGGTAGGGTCCACAATGGACTCGACGGGCTCAACCAAGCCTCCCCAGCAATCGAGGGTAGGGATCTTTCAGGGGAAGCAGCCTCATTGCCGGTGGCTGTGCATCAGCCAGAAGACCATGCCTTGCATGAGCCGAGGAGCAAGGCACACGTTGCTTTTCAATTAACCCCTTTCCCATGCGCACAGCCATGCTGGAGCTAAGCTCATTTGACGAAGAAAGAAATGTGTTTCATATCTACCAGCGGGGTGGACTGAAGACAACGTAGGTCCAAAGTCACCCCAAAGGGATGGAGGGGTCTCTTCCAGCAGTGTTGGCAGAGCTGGGCTGGCAGTGTTGATAATCCCCTGTTCCTGCCCCTGCAGCCAGATTGAGCTGGCATTATCTGCTGGCACCCTCTCATACCTAAGGCTGTGGGTACTTGTGATGGCTTAACAGAGGCTTAAAAATGGTTGAGAAAAAGCAAAAAGCAAGCTAGGGCTCTGCAGGCTGCCTTGTGTCACCTTCCTGCGTGACTGTCAAACCTCCCAGCTCCCAACCTGCAGTGGGTCCCCCTGAGTTCAAGAATGAGTAAGATCCAGAGGTAGTTCCCCCAAACAGAGGCTTTAATTTGGCATCATCTCTTTGTGCACTCTTCAGGCTCATGTCTTCTCCAGCAGCACCAGCAGAGCAGAGGGTTTCTGTGAGATCGTATGGGTTTGAGCTGACAAAGTATTAAATAAAGAACTGGTGGGTCGGTCACTGAATCTCTCTTAAGCAATGGGGATGTGCAATCCTGCTGCTGTACTTTTCATTTGGAAAGGGACTGATTAAACTGGAATCAGCCCCTGTTCTTGTTGATTTAAACCTGGAGTAACTGACAGCAGAATTTGATACTTAGTGTTTGAAACAAATTTGGTTGAAGTGTGTCCTGAGGACAGCCTGTATTTTTGGATGCATGTTTAACCTATGTGCTGCTGTTTTGTTTGCTGCAGGAACGCTCCTTCTGTTTGCCTGTTGGTGTAGCACTGGCAGGACGGCTCCCTGGTCACATAAGGAAGCTGGGCTGCTGCATGGCTCTGCTCAGGGCACAGGGTGAGTTAGTGGCACAGGCTTTGCTTGGGATGTGCTTAAGCCTCTGCTTGTGCCCCTGTTCAGGACAAAATTTAAATTAAAGTCCAGGCTGTCCCGGGTCAGGATGCTTTTCTAAGCATGGGCTGGAGTTGGAGTGATGCTTCCTGCATCCCGTGTCCCAGCTGTCATTATGGGATGCTTTTGGCACACCAGCCCATGCCCTCATCTGACCTGAGCAGCCAAACCTCTCTGTTGCACCTCAGAACAAGCTGCTGAAGTGCAATGATGTCGTGTGTGCTGAGCTTAGGATCTTGTTGCAACTTGCACGCACCACTGGGAGTTAACACAGCTGTTGACAGGGACAATGTGCTCTTCTCCATCCTCCAGTTCCTGCTCTGATGTTGACTCCGTGATGCCTACCTTTCGCCTTCTCTAAAAGATGTCCTCCCTTCCTCCAGGGCTGCGCTATCCCCCTGCAGAGTGGCTCTGCTCCCTGCCAGGCAGAGCTGTCGGTCCCGCTGCTGGAGTCGGCAACGTAACGTTTAAACTATCTATCTCCCCTCTTGCGGGGCTGGCGAGAAAGCCAGTGTTCCCCCTTTGGGGAAATGAAGGCTGCGTGCGTGGGCACTGCAGTAGCTCTAAATCACCCCAGCAGAGCGAGGGATCAAATCAAGTCACATTCCAGGGCATTAGACAGACGGTGGGAATTAAAAGCTTTACCTGGAAACTAGCTTTGTATCTCCAAGCCCTGCTTTTGTCTCCTAGCCCAACCCTCTATTTTTGTCCCTTTTACCTTCTGTGTGGTCGTGCGTCATGTATGCCAGGGCTTGGTGCCTGGTTGTGTGGTCACCCCCAGCCACTTTCAGGGAGCCCTCAGTAAATATTGGGCTGTGCAGCCTAGAAGGAAACATTCAGGCAGTATGAGAAGGTAGGAAAAGTGTGGTTTATCAAAAACAAGCTGCTTTGGGACTCATTAAAAGCTAAGGAAGGGCTCCAGCTTCTTTCAGAAGGCTTGGGATCAGTCAGACTAGAAAGTCCCATCTGGGCTATTTAGCAGTAAGTCTTGTTTTTGTTTCTTTCAGTCTATAAGGTCTGGGGACAGGGTGTCCCTTGGGGGCCAGTCCTGCCCTGAGAGTAGGGAGGTTTGCCTGCTTCAGCTCTGCCTTCGCTTTTCCCTTAATCTGGTCCCCGCATGCACCCTCTCCTTGTGTCATCGGTTGCTCTCTGCGTCCCTGGGTGAGCTGAGCATCTCCCATCGGTGCTGCTGGGCCTTGATCCCGGCTGTGGGCTGTCAGTGCTGCGGGGCAGCTTTTGGGGTGCTGCACGACACAGGAGGAGGCAGAGGTCAGGGGGCTCCTCACCTTAATTACCAGAGCCTTGATTTTCTGACCTAAAAACAATCCTTGTCTATTTGGGTTTTGTGGTCTTTCTTTGAGAAAACATTTGAAATAATGATGCTTTTCTAACGGTAATAATGACATTAGGCTCTCATACATAACTTTATTTATCTATTTATTTGCCCTTTCTTAGAGGGAACTGCTGCTATTTTCTGGGCATCGAGCCCAATTTTTGCTTCGTTGTGTCTGAGTCCACACTGCATCCTGGATGCTGCACCCAAAAATGGAGCCTGTGTGGATCCAGGCTGCTCCAAACCCGGAGGCAGCTCTTTGCACCTCCCGTGATGTTCCCACCCATCGTCTTGCCACCCGCGAGGTTTTCAGCCTCAACCACACGAATGCGAAGCAGGTGACATTTCCATCTGAATTAATATACTAGGAGTCCTTGGATGTGGGAAGGGGGTTAAACCATCTCAGGCTGGATCCACTGTTGGACCTTGCTGCAAGAGAGCAGTTTGTCTCCGGGCAGAGCAGCACAGATCACCTCTGTGCAATAGGTGGGAGCTGCCTCAAAGCGAAAATACAGCAGAGAGAGGAAGGAGTGGCTGAGCAGTATCTTGTTCTCCCAGGTCATTAGAGCATCCGTATGCATCATGTCTAGGTACAGAGCTATGACAAGTTTGGATGCTTCAGGAGAGAAATGTTTGCTTCCCGGCGAGAAGTAAATTAGGTTAGTTTGCCTAGTGTCAGTATGTTATGAGTCAGGGACGTTCATTAACATTTACCAAAATCTGAATGAAAACTGAATTCTTCATTAAGGAACAAGGTTGGGTGTCATTTTGCTGGTTTTGGGAAAAATTCTCCAAAGAGCGGAGCTTTATTTTTAATAGACATCTGCATGCCAGCCTGCAGGAGACTGCAGTTCTGTGTGCATTGATACGGGATCTGTATGTTGTCAGGTTACCTGGCGGTACCAGCTGTGATCAGCTTGACGTGGTGGTGGGTGACCAGCACACGCAGTGTGTCCCAGCTTCGTGCCAGACCTGCCACGCCTGAGCCTGCAGAAAGTCTGCACTGGGGGAGTTGCCCCTACAAAATATTTCAGGCACATTTTCCTGGGCAGGGTGAGTCTCTATGCAGCGTTTCGCACCGTGTTCTCGCAGCATTTGTCTTCTGACACTTCTTGCTCAAAAGTCCACTTCCAGTAGCTTGTGGAACCACAGATTTATTGATTTGGACGCAGGAGGAGATTAGGTAAAAACAGCAGTTTGAGACCAACTCCCTGAGCAAACCACAGCTCAGCATTTACCAGGGAGCCTGTGGTGGTCTGCAGGGAGCCTGTCCCCATCCTGGCTGGTGCCAGGGCCCTGTCCCTGCCCAGAAAGGTTGCCGGGGGAGTGCTGAGCGTGGCCACGCTGGCCGTGGGCCCTGGCCCAGCCCAGCGCTCGCTCCTCTACGATGCTTTACCTGCTGCATTGCTCTATGCCGGCAGCCACAAGCTGGCTGGGAGAGGCTGTGCCGGCTGGGCTGTGAGCAAGTGCCATGTGTTGCTTCAGTCCCTGGTGCGTTCCCGGCCCCGGAGGCTGCGGGCAGCTTACCCAGCCCGCCCAGCTGGTGCTGAGCTCTGGAGGGGGCATTGCTGTGGGCTGAGGCCGGCTACGGCAGCAGGGCACCAAATCTGGGCTGCCCCTGCCCCTGCGAGCAGCGATGCAGCCGGAGCAGGGAGCGGGCGGCATGCCACCCATGCCCCTGCTCAGTATGCAGCAGAGCACCTCCCTGGCACGTCCCCGCAGTGAGCTGGGAGGGCACGGGGGCTGCCACGGTCCCCCGGGGGTCGGGGTAGCCCTGCTTCCCTCTCCACGGCACGCCGGCGATGCAACGCAACGGGACAGCGGCTCCTGACCCCGAGCGGTGACCCTCCCCGCCTCTGGCGAGGTCTGGCGAGGATCGACCCCACTTTGGCAGGGAGATGGGGCGAACGGGTGTGGGGAGGTGGGCTTCGACCCTGCGTTTCGCTTCCCCCGGGGCGCGGCGGGGCTTTACTGGGGAAGGGGCGGGGGGCTGGCTGCCCACGCTGGCGGCCATGCGGCCAGGGCGGCGGGCTGGCCACAGCCCTCATTCCTTCGCTGCTGGGTACCGCTTTGTTGCTAGCTGGTGACATCACCCGAGAGCCCACCCCCTGCCTCTTATCCGTCTCTCCGTCTCGCTCATTTATTCACAGGCAGCGCTGGCAGGATCAGGGGCTGTGCGAGAGCCGGAGCTGGCGGCAGCAGCATGCGTGCGGCGTCTGAGGTTCAGGGTGCGAGAACCACGTAAGGTGCCCGCCACAGCCTCCCCCCTTACCTACCTCCGCTTCCCCCGGCAGAAACTTCACAGCTCCCTCACGCACGGTCCGGGCTTCTCCGGGGGGGCTTGGCACTGACAGCCGCATGCATGACACTCCGAAAAGGAGAGAAAATGACCATAAGTATCCAGGAGCACATGGCTATTGACGTCTGCCCCGGCCCCATCAAACCCATCAAGCAGATCTCCGACTACTTCCCCCGCTTCCCCCGCGGGCTCCCCGCCACCGTCGGCCGCAGCGGCACCCTGCGCTCCGCCGTCAGCCAGCCCTCCGTCAGCCCCGCCGAGGCCCCCCGTGAAGAGGACGAGGACGTGGACCAGCTTTTCGGGGCGTATGGCACGACGCCCGCTGAGCAGCCGGCCAAGTGCCAAGCGCCTGAGGAAGTGGTGGACCCCGAGGGCTATGAGTCCGACGACTGCAGTGAGTTCCTAAGTTTCCACGGGAGTTTGCCGGGTGCTGAGGGCAAGGGTGGGTCTTAGGACTGGTCCCCATCTTGCTGCTTGAGCTGTGCGCCTTTCCCGGCTGCCGGCCACGCTGTCCGTTCCTGGGATTACACTGCAGCAGTGACAAGCCCTCTGCTCTAGCCAGGGAGGCTGTCACAGCATCGCTCCGGCGCTGCCCGTGGGTGGAGGGAGGCCCTGGGAGCGTCCCTGCTGCAGCCAGGTTGGCCGCTGAACCCAAACTAGGGAAGTCTCCCAAGAGCCACCAGTTGCTGTGCTTTGCTGGTGTGGTTGATGCACTTCTCTGCCTCGTCCCTGCTCGGCTCCTTGCCTCCGAAGGCTGCCAGCTGGGCTCAGACCCTTTGGTTAATCCGTCTCGGTGGTGCAGCCTGCTCCAGCCACCCTGCTGATTAGCTGGCGATACGCTCCAGCATCGCCCGGCTCCAGATCGGGGAGATTTGTTCAGAATGACATCTGCCCAGGAAATCTCTGCCCTCTCCCTCGGCAAACTCCAGCGTGTCATTCTTCACCCTCCAGCTGCAGACAGAGCCCTGCATGAGACCAGGGGGGGCTTTTGAACAGAAGGCTTTGGTTCTGGTAGATGCAGGTGTTTGCAGCGAGGTTTAACCCCTCCCCACCCAAAACGTCCTTCCCACCCAGCTCAGTGGAGCTTGCAGGCTGCAAAGCAGCTGCTGTCTGGCTCTGCCAGCCACGGTGGCCGGGATAGTGTTGCTTTCCTTAAGGTCAGTTAAAACCCAAGGTCTCAGCCTCTAGGGGCCAGATCCTGCGAGGGGCTGAGCGCAAAGTTTGAAGCCGGGAGGTGCCGAGGAAGGGAGTCAGTGCTGCTGAGCGCTGCTGCGTGCTCGTCCTGGGGGAAGGGGGAGGCTGAGCTCCCACGACGCTGAGCTGTTTACGGCCCAGCGCCGGGCAGGCGGTGGCTTTCCCTGTGCAAAATGTCACAGCCCTGCCTCGGCATCGCTCCCTCGCTGCCCGGCGCTGGGCTGGCCTGGGCTGCTGCCATCTATGCCGGACCCTGGAGCAAGAGCCTAGGGAGAGCTCCCCGAAGGACTGTGCTTGCTACAAGGTGGCACGGCTGTCCCTGTGCCCCCTTTTGCCTGCTGACCACCAGCTACAGCTCTGGGAGAGGCTGAGGCTCCGGGTCCAAGCCCCAAACCGACGCTCCCTCCCTCCCCATCCCGGTGTCAGGGTCACGCTCCCTTTGGAAGAGGTGAGAGCCTCTGCGTGCCCAGAGAGAACATCTCTGCTAAGCTGCGTTTGTCCCAGCAGGGCAGTTAACAGTGACTTTAACTGGATTTGGGTTATTTGCTGCTCTAATTATTAGATCGTCTTTGCTCATCCCGGCAATAGAAATGGGAGCAACTGGGCTTCAGGGGCAGAGGTGTGTGTGGGAGCCAAAGCGCTTGGGGCCCTGGGGCGCAGCGCTTTCACGGCTGACTGGCAGGGAAATTGCCTACGGTGCTGCATTTTGCATTTACCCCCACCAGCGATGCTGGAAGCAGCTTGGCTCAGTGCCGGGGGCCGGCGGGTGTTTGTCTCACCCCGGCTGGTGTTAAGAAGAGTGTTTCTTGCAGCGTAACAGGTGTCAGGAAAACTGCTGAGGCTGTTTTGCCAGATGTGGTGGGTTTTCAGCTGGCAAAGGCACGGCGGTGCCAGGAGCAGAGTGGGGAGGTGGGACTGCTGGTGTCACATCTCTGGGGACAGTACCGGATGGCCCCAGCGGCTCTCAGGGCACTGGTTGGCATAAATGTGCAGGATGAAACTGTCACTCCTCCATGTTTAGCAGCCAAGTCGCAAAGCCAGATGAGGGCTTGCTGGCCCCGTTTCCCAGGCGGGGAACAGGGAGGGGATTCGTGCAGCCTGACTTGAGCCGTCGGCTGTGCTGGGGAGCGTCTTTCAGCTCCCCCACGTCCCTGGCAGGTGATTCAGGGCTGTTGCATTAGTCACCTGCACTAAATTTCCCTTAGAGAACCTGTCTCTGCCTGTACAGCAGAAGAGAGTTGGTGTTTAGGTGGTGTCAGTTCCCTCGGGTGACACTCAGGGTTCAGGGATTTGACCGAGGTCTCTGGGGATGGTGGTGTCGGAGCTCGAGCGCAGCACCCACAAGTCGAGGTCTTGCCGGGCAGGGACACGTCTTGCCTCGCTCCCCAGAGATGCTCCCTGCACAGCCCCTGGAGAGGTGCAGGGAGAGGGATTTTGCCATGGCAGGATCCATCAGGAGGAGGAGGAGAGGAGGACTCCTTCCCGTTTATCCCACCTGCCTGCGCGTTTCCCTCCTCCAACACCAAAGCGATGGTGCTGGCTGGCCGGATGGGAGGAGTAGAGCTGCCCCTGCCTGGAGAAATGCAGCATTTGTCTGGGTTTCCCCTACACTCATTCCTGCCCAGGTTTACTTCTCCAGCCTGGTTTCTGGGTTTCCAGCAGCATCAAGGCTGATGTGTGACGGGGCCGTGTTTCTCAGTCACGGCAGCACTGCAGGGTGGCATTGGGCAGGGGCAGGACCAGAGCTGCCAGCATCCCTGCCCGACCTCCGGCACCCCTGGCAGGGCTGCAGGGAGCTGTGCAGGGTAGGTCCTGCCTGCTCCCTGCTGCAGCTCGCCCAGGCCGGCTCCTTGTACCGCGTTTCTTAATCTTTCACCGAGTGGCGTTCCTGACCCCACCAGCAATCCTGGGAGGTGCCTGCGGAGCTGGCAGGAGCTTCCCTCCTGCAGACAGCCTCTCCCTGGGATGTGGGCAGCCACAGAGCAGGACAGCCCTGGGAGAAGCATCAGTGGCTGCTCCCATTCAAGCAGGGTGGCCTGAGCCAGCGGTTTGGCATCCACAGGGAGGAGAGACATGTGTGTGTGTCTGTGCATGTGTGTGTTTGGTGCTTTGGAAACCCAAGAATCCCAGGGCTGCAGAAGGCAGATGGGATCCCTCCAGAGATGGCCAGACCTGGCCGAGCTGTGGTATGGTGAGAAGGGACCCACTGACCTGGGCATTCGCCACGGGCAGATGGCACCCGTCACTGGGAGGCTGATGCAGAGGCTCAAGTTGTTGGCTCTGGGGCATGTGGGGCTGAGGCCAGTGGTTCAGGGCACCGCAATGCAGCGCTGCGGAGCCGGGGAGTGCAGTGCCCAAGGGAGCCGTGGAAGTGCCAAGGAAAACAAGCGTGGCCTCCGCAGGGCAGCCATAACCAGCCTGTTGAATGCAGTGAGCGGCACGGAGGAGGTAGGGCCGCGGAGCTGACAGCAGATAATGAGTGGAGACTTTGGGGCTGGCCCTGGGAGCACTGGGAATCATCCGGAGGCCGGCCTTTCCCATCAGACCTGCCAGCAGCGATGCTGTGAGGATTTGCAGGCTTGTGGTCGCTACCAGCGCCTTTGGGAGACCCCTGGGAGAGGGACTTGTCACTGCCCTGTGCCTCCTCTGTCTCACCTCTGCAGAGATGCTCCGGGACCGGAGCCCAAGCTGTACAGAGCAGGACTCTTCCCTCAGCGGTTTTGTTCCCAACAGAGCTGCTGAGGAGGGGGAATGAGGCAGGAGCGGTGGGGAAACACGCGTTTGGTGCAAACTCTGCAGAAGGGTGGTTTGGTGCCGTTGGACCAGCTCTAGCATCTGCTGTGAGCTGAAAAGACCAGCAGGGATTTGAGGATGGGAAAGAAGGATTCTCTCCTATTGCCTTGGGACACCCAGCTCTCAACTTATCTGTGGTACCCCTGGCTGGTGCTCAGGGACAGCAGCAGTGCCCTGTCCCCCAGGCACCAGCGATGCTTCCCACCCAATCTGGCGGCACGCTGCCAGGGGAACTCGGTTCACAACAGAAATAAGCAAATGCCAGCTAGGTGGCAATGTGCCACCTGCGAGGAGTTGGGTCTCGCCTCCCATATCCCCTGATTCCACACAAATCCCTGCCCCTCGAGTGGCTGCGCTTTCCCTTCCGCAGCACCAGTGTGAATTTGTACCTGACAGATTATTAAAGGTCTCTGAAATCTCTGCACAAGCAGCACAGAGGTAGAAACACGGTCCCTCCGAGGGAGCGCTGCCGTGGCTGCTCTCGCTGGGGGACGGCACTGGAGGGAGCAGCCATCCTTCTTCTGTAAGGTGCAAGCAAGTTTCTACCCCTCGAAGAAATGCTCCATTCCCCTGAGCTGCTGTTTGGCTTTGGAGCGAGGCTGTGGCCAGCGCTGGAATTTCCTCTCTCCTCTGTATGTTTTTGGCTCTGGCTTTTCGGATGGGGAGGCAGCCCGAGAGCAGGGGGGTTGCAGCGGGAGCTAATGTTTCTGGAAGAGCGGCTCCATACTGTTCCTGCCGGTGCTCCAGGGCTGTTTATATATGTACAAACCCAGCCAATTTTATAGCGTGCCCAGCTTTATTCATGGGAGGAGCGGGCTCGCGAGCTCCCGAGCTGCAGCAGCATAAAAATGACTTCTCCAAACTACAGCTGAAAGGCCTGTCCTGGTGCACGGGTGCTCACGACGCCTGCTGCAAGCAACGCCACGGAAGTTATTCTTATTTTGAGCAAAGAAGATAATTAGGCAGGCAAAGCCGTCATGCAGATATTAATTACTGGCTGCTTAAAGACGTAAAGAAGAATGAAGGTCTTAAGGGGTGCAGGGTTTGCAAGTCACCTGGCAATGCTTTTGGCCAGGCAGGAGGAGACAGGAGAGACAACAAGGGGAAATGTGCATTGAAACGATGAGGATATTTACTTCTGAAACGCAGCTCCTTAGCATATGCTGCCACTGCTATTTATAACCTTTGAATCGTCTTTTCAATCCAGATAAGGCCAAAAGAAGTATTTTTTTTTTACTCAGGAAACCAAACAAACCACTGCTGATTTTGGCAGAGCCTGGCACATGGTTTTGCCAACCATACCACGACCCAAGCTGCCTACACCAAAAAAATGCGTACAGCTACCGGGCAGTGTTGGACATGAGGTTTAAGGGCATCGGGGAGCTTGTAGCCCTCCCAGGGGAGATGCAGGATGTTAACCGAGGTGACTTTGGATTTGCTCCTGTCTGGTTTCCCGCAGGATACCCAGGTATCAGGAAGGTACTGGCGTGGGATGAGCTCTTGCCCTTTCCTGCTGGCCACCCCATCAGTGGTCCAAGTGGAGACTGCACATCGGGTGCTCCTCGTCCACCAAGGAGCCTTCAGCCCCCGGAGATGCTCATTCCCAGGGGGTGGCTGTGGCCAGGGACACCCTGGAGTGCTGGAGATAAATGCGGGGCACCCGGTGAGGCCAGCACACGAGGGCAAGCAGGGTCTGTCTGGGCATTCCTCCTCCAACAGCGATGGAGGGAGCATATGTGTCGTGGCCTCCAGCGTCTCTGCTAATGAAGGAGCCACATGGCTGCTGGTTAACGAGGGGTGCTTCTTCTGCCTGGCTCCCTCCCTCCCTAGGATACGATGCCTGGCTGGAGGAGGGAGGTTCCCTGCCACCCTCATCCCTTCACTGACACCCCTTGCTCCAACGTGCTTGAGCCCAAGGGGTTCCCGGATCTTTCATCTTTGTATTTAACACTGAAGGCAATTTTGGGGGGTTGTTAATTGCAATACTGTATTTCATTAAAGGGAGAGAGAGGGAGAGATTTGAAGGCCATTTCTAAATTGAAATTGCTGACAGTCTAATTGCTGCTGACATCAGGGACCATTTAGTGCTGTAAAACATAATTGCATCTCTGAACTGTTCTGAGCAGATAAGTGTTCCTCTGAACACTCCTCCTGGAGAAGACAGAAGAGCTGATGAGCATCCATCAACCAGCCTCTCAAAGAAGTAGCTCCCTGCTCCAGAGCTTGCCAGGGGCTGGCGCTGTGTCTCCAAAATGAAGAACTATTAATTGCCATAGATTTTAAACGAAAAACCCACAACGAGGCAGGGAGCAAGGAAGAAGAGTTGTGCTCATTCCTCACTCCCGGTCCTGTTGAATTCAACCACATCTGTGGAGCTCCCAAGGAAGGAAGGTCTCCTGCCTGTGTGCTGGATCTGGTCCCTGCTGGGTTTTTGCGTAGGACTGGGAACGTCCTGCCCTGCCTGCAGCAACGACCCAAAGTCCTGTGATGCTGCCAACTGGCAGCATGTGGTTCAGGGGCCGATGGGAATGTCTGTGTCCCGGCATGGTGTGCTGTCCCTGCGGTACGTCCCAAAACCTTCCACAGGACGCCTTTTTCATGGAGTAGCTCGTGGTGATGCTGACTTCAGAAGTGTTCTGTTTCCAGCTGCCTTTGTCACCTTCCCCGGCTAATGCTGAAACCCGCAGCATTGCCTGTGGCTGTAGGTTTGTGCTAGAGGTCAGCGCTACCATCAGACCCGGGGGCTTACAGCTTTCAGGGTCTGCACCGCCTCGACTCAGCACCTTATGGGATCCATCCCTGATGAACCGCGCACCCTCTCCCCGCGGAGGCAAGCGATTCGCAAGCAGCAGCCCAAGCAGGTCTGCACACGGACCGGGAGCGCTGTGGGTGCTGGGCAAGCTTGGCCCTGGCTGCGGAAGGCTGCTGGGACTGATGGTGCTGTTTTCCAGGGGTGTCTCTGGGAACTTCCAGGAGCTCATTCCCACATGGAGCAGTGAGTCAGTCCTCGAGCTGCCCCGTGTGCCGCCGGACCTGGATGAGGCACTGCTGCACCCCAGGGAGTCAGGAGTGCGTGCAGCCACCCGCCAAAGGGATCTTCAGCAGCCCGGCTTGGAAATGGCAAGAAATAATTTCTGTTCCTCCTGAGAAGTCATTTACTGACATTTTACATGGGGCTGTAAGTGCACAGAATTACTTGCTGCCTTTCAGGACCTTTAAAATTATCTCCATTGCAGAGGAAAATTAAAGCAATGGAAGAATAGGGACCTATCTTTTATAGTGCATTAAAAAGTACCTAGTCTGAAGGTTACTGAACCTGTGCTTTCTGTAAGGGAGAGCTAATCCAGACAATCCCCAGCAGTCTTTTTACTGCTCCACTCTGATCTCCCTGGCACAAAATCCATGAGCAGATTATCTTGGGAGCAGCAATGCTGATAAGCAGAGGGTCTTAAGGCTTTTGGACTTCTTTTTAATTAGTTCTATAGTGGGGTTTTTTGTGCACACCTCAATTTCTCCTAGTGCAGGGCCTTGCTGGGCTTTCTAATGGCAGTCATGCTGCAAAAGCTTTCCTGAGGTAAGGGAGGTAAGGAGCCCACTCAATCATCGCTTCCTTCCCCTGCGGGCTTTGCCGAAGCTCGTGGGTCTGTTCTGCAAGTGTCGGTGCCTCTTCTACGTCTTGAGCATCTCTTGGGCAGAGAAACTCTTCTCCTTGGGGTGTCCCAGGCCACCAAGGTGGTGGATCTGCCACCCTGCGTGGGCCAGGCAAGGGCACGTAGCCTGCAAGGACAGGGCCTAGATAAAGGAGCAGAGCACAGATTTATCACCGGGTTTTGCCTTTCATCCCACAGGTATAAATAGAAGCTACTTCAGCCTCCCCGTCACCCTGGGCGCTGATGGGAAATGTCAGCAATAAACAATTTCTGCCGACTCCACCAACAAGGGCGGTAGCGGTGCTGTGCCAGGACGTCGCGCTGCCCGCAGGCGCCAGGCGCGCTCGCCGTATCCCACGGCTAAACCCAGAGACTCATCTGCCGGTTTTGCTGGCCTCTAATAATTTTGTGGCCTACTGAATTAATCAAAATGCCCAAAGGTTGGTGGGAGAAGAGGCCGCATTCCTGTGCAAGTCAGATTTATTTTCCTTCTTAGAGCCTGTGTTAAATGTCAGACCCTGGCCAGCACTTTCCCATCAATCTCTCCCAATTCATGGAGAGGAAAGAGGGTCAGAACCTGCTAATGAGTTCAGCTCTCCTAATGGTTATTTTATCATTGGAGCGGAATAATTGTAATAATAACATTACATCCTGCCTGCTGTCTGGATTGCGCAAAGCTGCCTTTGTAGTGCCTGACAAAGACATTTATTTATATTTTTTTATTTGCAGCCTGTGTGATTAGAGGGCAGCATTCAGAATAGCCCAGTCGAGTTAAATACATCTAGTAACAGTGCTTCAAGTCTAATTGCTGCCCTTTTCTTTTTTAGGCACTTGCTCCCCTAATTAAGAGCACAATTGAGTTGCATCTCAGCTGCAAGGACGGGTGGGAGAAGGAAAGCAATCAAAGAAGGGTGATTAGGCTGCTTTTTGGGGTGCCCTGTTCGGAGCTAGGTGCCTCCCTGGGTGGCTGCTGCAGCCTGGAGGCTTTGGGCCCAATCCTGCTGGCTGGAGACGGGGGATCTCCCACAGCTGGGGCTGGGTGCGCTGGAGGCAGTTTTGCAGGAGGGGGTGAGAGCGGTGAGACCCGTGCCAGCGTTCTGGTGTTGGCTTGCCTGGCTGCTCGCTCGGCGTGCTCCCCGCTCCGGGAGCGCGGGGCTGGTTTTCCAGCTGGGCTGTGGTCCTGTTGAGGGTTCACAGGTTGTGTGCTGCGGGAGGTGGAGGTCTCCCGCCATCTCCTCAGGCCTCCGAGCATCCCTGGGGCCAGTCTGCCCAGTAGCGGCTGGCCGGGGATGCAGGCAGCTTGAGCACCAGCCTTGTCTCTGCCTTCACCGCTGTGCTGGATCCGTCAACCGGCAGCGCGTCCCCAGGAGGGAACAGAGCCGGAGCGGCTGCGACCGCGCCGCAGGCGCTCTGCTCCTGCGGGAGATGTGTCCTCGGCATCCGCCATCCCGCTGGGTGCTGGCTCTTGCAGCAGCGCTCGCCCTCGGCTCCGTAGTGGCACCTTAGCTGCCAAACCCCAAGTTAGCCTGATCGCTTTTGTCATCTCCATACGGCCGCATTTTTAAGCAATTAGCACGACACGTTCCGCCGGTGTTTCCGCATCCCTCTGCAGAAGGCAGACCATTCCTTGGGAATCGAGACTCGCCATCAACAAAAAAAAATATATCTGTATAGAGCAAAACCTCTCCAGGGCTGGAGGAGAGCTGGGGATGGAGCCCAGCAGGGCTGGGGGGGGCCAGGCACCCCCATCCATGCCCTCCCATCTGCTGGCAGCTCTGAGACGAATGGGAACTGCTCAAGGTTTGCTCATGGACCGCCAGTGCTGGGGAGCAGGACCTTAGTCCTCAATTGCAAAACAAGCGTCTGCTGCTGTGTTACGGTGCTTTTAGGTTTTGCCCGTCTTGCCGGAGCGCGGCTCCCCGCTGCCCTCGCCCCTGGGGCAGGTTGCAGCGCCGAGGAGACAGGAGGCTTTGTCAGTATTTCCTGGCCGAAGTCTGTTTTCATGCCAAGCTTTTAATTTGTTTTATAAATTGCCAAATCCAGCAGGCTAAGCCGCGGGCCCCCTTCTGTGATAAAAATAAAATAACAGCTTGAACTTGGGAGGGCCAAGCGGCGGGGCTGGCAGGAAGCGGCTGATTAAAGGGCAGGTGGAAATGATGAGGCTCCCAAACCGGAGGCTTCATCTTCCGCTCTTGAGCGAAAATGCAGATTTGTTGAGTTTTGCTGACTTGGCTTTCACCCGTGTGCCGTGGAGCCTCCCTCTTACACCCACTCCGTCGCGATGGGCTGCGTCGGCGCCCGGGGCTGGTGCTCCGATGCTGCCGTACGTGGCCATGAGCTCCCCATCGCTCAGCGCGGGCAGGGGACAGCCAGCCGCCAGCACACTGGGGCACTGCTATGCTTTCCTCCTCCTTGAGTGATATGGAGTGAGTTTGGCCGGTAATTGCTCTGGAAATACCTGTTTGGGCCAAACCCAGAGATGACGCACAAGGTGTTGCAGGTTTGGCCTCACCTTGTGTCATTTCCATCTTTCCTGGGCCCTGGCAGGTAAACCCCACTGATTTATGACTTACCTAAACCGATAGCTAACGTGCCATGAAATTACTCCAGAACAAGGGGGGCTACGTTATTCTGGCAGAAATCTCTCTGAATGTTTGCTCTGCTTTGAAGGCAAGATATTTGCTCCGGAGCAATGATTTTTATTTGCTAGCAGGCAAACCTGTAGCTCACTTGCATCTGGGCTGGAAGATTGCTGTGAAATTGCAGCAGGAAGGTTTCGGTGCCTCTGAATATCTGCCGCCTCCCAGGGCGCCTTGCTGCAGAGGCTATTGACGCTGGAAAAAAAACCCACCTTATTTCCTGCCATAAAGTTTGTCTAACTTACCTCCCAGGCAGCAAACCCTGCTTTGATATTAAGCAAAATTGTTCTGTTTTTTATTTTGGATTTTTTGGGTTTTTTCCCTGCTCTGTGTGCGCAGCAGGAAGGTGCAGTTACCTTGGAAACAGCGGTGGGATGCTGCGCGGTGGGAAGGCAGCGCTCGGGCAGACCCCTTTTGGGAAGGTGGGCGCAGAAAAGCGTGGGCTGCCAGGTCCAGAGCCGCCCTGGAAGTTCAAGGCTGGTGGTAGGCGAAGCTGTGCCGGGGGAGATGCTGCTCCGTGTCCGGGCTTTGGTGTGCAAATGGGGTCTGGGAACCTTGGAGAAAGTTAAATCATGTTTTTGGAAAGCATGTCTTTTTAAGACTTTTCCTCTGCTTTGGATTAGCGCGACTTGCTCAGATCGTCCAAAGGGAAAGAATTTCTCAAACCAAATGTACTTTTGCTGCTGAGGCTCTTCTGGTTTGTTCCGGTCTCCTGCCCCTTCCCTGTGGTCCCATCCCAGGAGCTGCCCCGTTGCTGCCGTTCCTGGGTCGCGGATGCCGCAAGGGAACACTGCTCTGATTAAAAGCTGTTGCTGTTTTTCATTTTAACCATAAAAGTATTTCCATTCTCACTGGGTTTAATTTACAGTTTGCAGCCAAATCGGAGCTGGGAAGGGATCCCATTGGTGGCTCATTTGTTTGAAGGTGTCAGTATACAAATACACATTCTGGGAATGCCAGCGGCGCTGGAAGGGGGGGAGATGTGCTGACAGCGGGTCTCAGCTGTGTCCCAGCCGTGCCCGGATCTTCCTGGGGAAGAACCTTCAGCTCCTGGGGGATGGGAAGCTGCTGGCTGTGGTAGGGCTGCTGATAGATGGGGGTGACCCATGTGAAAGCCCACGGAGGCAAAGCCTCTGCCCCGGCCGCAGTGCCTGGGTGAGCCACAGCCGTTCATCCCTCTGGCTCCTCTCCCAGGGCTGTGCCGGCCCCACCGGCCAAATGTGGGGATGGCCATCAGCCTCCCAGCGTGAAGCCATGTTTCATAACAGGGCTCGCAGGAGACTGCTTTATGTTTTATAATGTCTGCAGCCATTTCTCTAGCATCTTCACCCACTCCTTTTGTGCTTAGAGGGAGAAGAGCCAGCGTTTGCTGGGCCCTGCGGGTTAATAACGTGTTTTCGCCTTTGCAGCCACGCTGGGGACACTGGATTTCAGCTTGCTCTATGATCAAGAAAACAACGCTCTCCACTGCACGATCAATAAAGCCAAGGTACGTCTCGGCACCGGGCACGTGAACAGCAAGGACCAAATATGCCTGGAGCAGGCTACCTTTGTCTTGTGTTACAGGGCCACCAGATTCCTGCCAAAACCACGAGGCCAGCTGGGTGCTGTGGCTGTGCCAAGCAAATGCAGCGGTGAGGGCAGCGTGTGGGGTGTCCCTCTGTCCCTGCGTTGCGTCAGGGGCCCTTGTGCCCCTGACTGTGGCCGTCCCTTTGCCAACTCCACTTTCATCCCAAGCCCCAGTGCTTCTGCCCTCTCTTTCCCCTCCATCCCTGCCTTTGAAGGCATTTCCAGTGGGATGGAGACGGCTGCTCATCCCCGGGATGAGATGGTTGCAGCTATTGATGCTTTTTAGAAAAGCACCCAACCCGATGTTGTTATTTATTTGACGCTGTGACCGGCTGTCAGTTTATAAATGGCTCTTTTAAATGCTGCTAATCATTGCCACAAAGTGCTCTGCCTCAGCGCCTTTGCCGTCTGCGTGATTGAAGCAATTAAGGGGTTTTTGCACATTTTGGAGCAGAAATGGATAATTGAGGTCCTGATTCTGCTTCTGGGCTTGTGGAAGGTGCTTCTGGCCGCTACTTGGTTCCTCTCTGCTTCACGTGGCACGAGGACCAGAGCAGCGAGGGCTCCAGCTGGGCCCTGACAGTGGTGCATTGGTGGAAGAAGACCTCAGTTCCTATAGATCCTGGGAAGAGGTGGAGGGTTTTTAGAGAAGACAGGAGAAAATGCAGGAGAATGGGCTGTGAGCTGAACCCCCAGAGAATCAGCCCATGCTGTTTGCCTTTATCGGATGCTCCTCTCCCCTCCAACTGCAACTGGCTTATTTGCAGCCCCCACCCCAGAACCCACCGTGCCGCGTGCCACAAATGCACGTCCCCACCCCAGGGTTCTGCCCATCTGGAATAAAACCTCAAGCACAAAAGGCTTTGGGGATGAACTTGAAAGCATCTGCCCAGGCAGACCTGGAGCTACTTCTGGCCAGGGGGGTGAGCACAACACCCACAGCTCCCTGGGCAGGGCTGCCAGGGCAGGGATGAGACAGCCGGCGGGTTTTGCTTCCCTCCTCGCCGCCCCCCTGCCTGTTGCCCGTGAATTCGCTGGCAGCCTCTGGGTCAGGCTTCCCTTGGTGCGCTTGGGAGCGGTGCCAAGGAGGAGATTTCTAATTGGGTTTGCAGTGGGTGGAAGACAGGGAGGAAGGAGACCTGCAAGAGGCAAGTGATAGATCTAACAGCAGCGAGAGCAAAGGCAGGGCTGACAAAGGAGAGCCCTGGTCTGCACCGTGCCCACCTGGCTGGATGGGAATAGCAGTTGCAGACCCCATCCCGTGGTACTGGGGGCACCACACAGCACCAGCATCGCCTCTGCTCGTGGGGTGGGCAGACGCCCCCCCCCGCCGCTCTGACATTCAAGCGTTCGAGTCCTGTTCATTTCCATTCTGCTCTCATTCTCCCATTTTTCTCTTTTATTTACATTGCCATCTGCTTGCTCTCATTTCATCTCTCGCCTGGGGAAAGCTGCCAAAACTTGACTACAAAAAGGTAAGGGCCAGGACCCCGGCTGCCGTCGGTGGGAGCCGGCATCGGCTGCGTAGATATTAGAAGTAGCGCTGTAGAGGAGGCGATGCGGTGGCTGCGGAGCAATGGGGCCACATGCACGAGCCACAGCACAGTGCCAGGACATGCGTTGTCCTTGGACCTGGGCTGGGACTGGCCTGGCTGGTGTCTTGGGTACGATGTCTTAGCCCCCTGAGGAAGGTGCTCTCGGGACGTGTCCCAACTCCAGCAGCTCCGTCGCTGCCAGCAGCCCTTAAAACCTGGACTATTGCAACCACATAAGTGTTTTTCTTTCTCCCTTTGATAACCCCCCAAACAACCCACTCTCTCCCTTTAGATCTTTTGCTTCTCTCTGTTTATTTTAATCTCCAGCACTTTTATATCTGCTGATGTCCCTCCTGAGTCCCGTTATCAGCTCCTGGGGAGTGGGAAGGGGGTTAGCAGGCTCTTGGAGGCACCGGCGGCAGATTAAATCCAATCCATTGTGCTTTGCCACCAATTTTCTGCTCTGCAGCCATCGGCTGCTGTATTGGGCAGGAGGTCAGGATAGCTGCTCCATGCAGGGGGTTTGCCCTGGTGCCGGGTGCCTGGGGACATCTGAGGTATTTCTAGGTGTACTTTCACAGCGGCATCTGCGAGATGCTGAGTGTTTCCAGACCCTCAGGTCAGCCTATATCCCAAGTTTGGATGGAGCTGGAATAGGGAATGAAAGGAGGTTTGCTTTATTTTGGGAAGTATGAGTGTGGAAGCTGGTAGCTGTGGGGCTACCCCAGGCTGTGTGGTTACACCAGGAGCAAGGCGCTTGGTGCCTCAGTTTCCCTAATAGCGCATAGAGGTGACGTGCCAAGAAGATGGATATCTGGAAGCTGCTTTTGCAAGGCAGCGAGTGCCTGGCATCTCTGCAGGCTCTAGCCAGGGAAGCGAGGGTCCTGGTTCCTCCTGGAGATGAACAGATTAAATGTGGGGTTGCTGTTAGTCCACATCTTGGAATGCGAGGCGAGTCCTGCCTCTGCAGGGCAAGGGAAGACCACGGCATGCTCAAGGAGCATCCACCTCCAGCCTTAGCCTCTTAGGACAGTCCTATGCTTTGGTGTTGCCTTCAGCGGGTGCAGTCCAGGTACGGTCTCAGCAAGTGGGGCAGCCACCACGCGTCTCCCCACGCTGCCTGCGCTGGCAACAGGTTGTCACCCCTGCGACGCTGGCGTGAGCCCAGGGCAACTGCAGCAGCATCAGGGCTCACTGGCGCTGCACATGGGCCCAAAACAGACGCTATCCTGGGGTATCACGGTGCTGGGGAGGTAAGGACCAAGAAAGCCCATCGCTCCCCAGCTGGAGCAGCGCTGTGGTGGCATGCCCAGCGTTCCTGCCACCTCTTCCTTGCCAGCAGAAAGCTCAGGACCCTGCGCAGGCAGGAGCAGGCAGGCTGCCAGCAGCCGCCTCGCACTAATGGCTTTCGGTCTTGGCAGCAGTGCTGCCCGTAGCCTGCCTTTCACGCTTCAGGCGCGGCTGAATTCAGGCACGTTGCAACTCAGCTTGGATCGATGGGAGAATAAATAGGGGTGGTGCGGGAGCCCGTTTGTGGACTGCAGGAGCAGCTGCGTGGGCTCTCCCCTTGCTGCCTGCTGCTGTGCACGAGCGCCGTGCGTTCGTTCCCTGGGGTTATGTTGCTCCATACCATCACGTGTGGGAAGCGGCCAGGCTGCGCTGGGCATCACCCCCCTCCTATAAAACGTGATAGAAAAGGATACGATTAACATGCAGGCGCCAGGGGCTGTGCCTTGGCACGTTGCGTCACAACTGGGGCGAGGGTCTCGTTTTCTGCTCAGTCCTGCAAAGCCTGACCTGCTGTAACCTGCTCTAGGGGGATCTATAGGGGCAGGAGGCAGCGCAGACACTGTGGGGCTGCGCTATCCTGTAGCTTCGTCGGTCTGATTTTGGGAGGACGATGCCCTGGGCGAGCCTCAGGTGGCTGCGCAGGCAGCGGTGCGGGCAGCTCCCTCGCCCCAGGCAGGGCACACAGAGCAGACGCTGCCCATCCAAGCGTACCTGGGCTGCTCTCCCTGTGCCTCTGGCTGTAGCCGCAGCTAAAAAACCCCCGGGAGTTTCCACCCTGCCAAGCATTTGGATGCTCCTCCACTTCCAACCGAAGCCGAGTGCTGGAGGTCTGCACTGAGCATTACTTATGGATTTACTCATAAATATTTATCACTGCAGGGAAATTCCCATCTCGAAGCTGTACGTCCTCTGGGCTATCAGGGTGGAAGCACAGAGTTTGCCCCATTTTGGAATGGGATGCCTTGGCCTGGGAAGAGGTGTCCAGGCTGGTTTTTGGGCAGCAGGGAGCCTGCTTACCAGGCAGGCAGGTTGCTGTGGGGCAAATGATGGAACGAATCAGTCTCCTGTGACTTCTGTATGCCTCTAGCGTGGCATTAATCGGCAGCCCGATTAGCCCAACTCGTAATTAAATCCTATTGATTAGCTAAATGTCACTGGCACGGAGAGCAGCTGGCAGCAACTGGGATGCAGCGGGGCTGTCGGTCTCTGTAGGATTACAGCCAGGGACGTTGGGGTTGGGTAGAGGAAGGGAACAGATGAAACTCAGTCTCGGCTGCATCGCCTGTGCCTTGATGCACAGCACTGTAAATTGATCGCGGCAGGAGGACCGGTTGGAGCCAGGGCCTGAAGCCAGTGGGAGACTTTGCCCCCATGTATGAGCCCTGTGGTCCTCCTCTGCCTCTCAGCTCTCTCGAAGCAGCTTTCGGCTGGAGGTCCCTCCTTGCAGGAGAAGCAATGGTGCCGGTCACCCTCCGGGTCCCTGGCAGCGATGAGCTCCCACGGGCGCAGCTTTATGGGGCAGAGCCATCGGGGCTGCCGTCACGTTAAATTCAGCCTTGTGCCAAACTCATATTGAGTGACACAGGATGAAGGTAGACGTGACATTAGGAGCCATTTTCCAGGCTCCTGTCACTCCATCTTCCATAGCACATCTATTAAAAAAGCCTTTAATAGCCTCCTCAGGAGGTAATTTAATTGAACTGAATTGATGGGTGAATTACAGAGCTGCCTGTCTTTCTCCATCCATTTTCATGGGAATTTGCTTGCTTGCCTCTGAATTCATTTGCTGTGCAGCATCGGGCAGGTGGGGCGCCTCTGTCACGGGAGGCTGGGGAGAGCCTTTGCTTTGCTCAACAGTGAGCAGTCTGTGTGCCCGGATCTGGCAGCTGGATCCCCTCTGGAACCTGGGGACCAGCCCAGCCCTCTGCTGCCACGTCTGCCCGTGGAGCCGCAGCTGATACCACCACCTTCCTCCCGTCCTCCGTGTCTGCTGCCTTCCTCTTCTGCTGGGCCAGGGACATCACCCGAGAGGCATTGCAGTTAAAGCAGAGCCCTTTCACCTCCATTCGCTGCTGATATTTTTATCCTTTTGGCTCTGCTTTAGAAGCAAAAATCCTCTTTGCTGGGCACCATTTGGTCTCCCTTGCCCCGGGGCAGCGTGCTTGTCTCTGAAGCAGAGCCCTCACCAAGGTCAGGAGCAGCTCGGACCCTCAACCGAGTTGTACAAATCAGGAAGGGCTGGGACCGGGGTGTCCTGAGGGGCTGCCTTGGTGCCCTGGGTTAAGCTAGGTGTGTTATTTCATACATGTAAAGTACGGAACCGATTTCCCCAGCATTTCCCTCTTTGATTTGCCCAAACGCAGGTCTCGCTGATTACATTTTCACTGCACGCAGCCTTTCCACCAGCAGCCCATAGGAATGCTTTCCTGCCAGGTGGATCCCTGGCAGTGGCATACACACATTAATCCAGGGCACCGAATACTCTGCTCATCACACAAAGGGTGTGACAAGTCTTTAGCATCACCCAGCCTAGTTTCCATGCCCAGGTTGGAGCCAGGGTTGGATGGGTACCTCTGCAGAGAAACCCTCCTCCGATCCCGGCAGAGGATTGCCTTCAGACAGCCTAGAAATAACTCCTTCAGGGATCCTGCAGCTAGGTTGGAAATAATCCAAGGATTTTCACGAGGTAGCCATTATCATTTCCACTTAGGACTGGTAAAAATCAAGTTCTATTTTTCATGCTCCCGTGTTGCTTCTCTATGCCAGGGAGTTCGCTTCCATGCGTTCTGTGCAGTCACGGCTTTGGGCTGGGTTTGTGCATCACCCTCAGATAATTTTCAGCCCGCTGGTTGTTCAGAAGAGGAGCAGGTTTGTCTCCTCCCTCTGCCCAAAGCAGGATCAACTCCAGAGCATCGCTGTAACAAACATGATCTGCGTCATCCTTTAAGAACTGTGAGGATCTTGTAGAAAATCCATCAGGAATGGCCACAGCGAGTATTTCCTTGTGTTTGTTCTCCAGTACCCCCAGATTTCTCCGCAAACACTGTGGCAGTCGGCTGGCGACAGCCTCCCACTGGCCTGAAAGCTGTTCTTCCTTCAGCTGTGCCTTAATAACAAAGAGTAGGTAGGTGCTATCACACCCTCTGGAAGCGCTTAAAAGTAACACCACAACAGCAGAGGTGTATGTTTGCTCATAAGCAATTATTAAATGACAAAACCCTGTAATTTTAAACCTCGAAAATCACTGCGCTGATTTACTTAACCTCCAAATTAATTGTGATCAGGGTGTCAGAATCAGCTGCTGGAAGAGCGGAGAGGTGCTTTGTTGCCGATGCCAAGTGCGGGTGAGAAGCCTTCCTGCAGCCCCTCCTCGACACAAACCGCAGGCGACATTTGAACACTGAGTGTGCTCAGCTTTTGCTGCGCAGCCCAGATCCCGCACCAACCATATTATCCTTCCCCGATCACGGGAAAACTGTGCAATTACTCCATGGACTGACGACATCCCAGGGAAATGGGCATCGGTAGATGGGCTCAGCGAAGCTACCCTGCCTGCCCAGCATCTTGCCCTTGTCCTAACTCCTGCTTTTTGCCGTTTCTTCTCCAGGGCCTGAAACCAATGGACCATAACGGTTTGGCCGATCCATATGTCAAATTGCACTTGCTTCCCGGAGCCAGTAAGGTGAGACACCTTTTTTCTTCTCCTCCCCTTCCTGGAGCTGCACCCTGCCCTTTGAAATCAGATCTGGGGGGTTCCCCAGGGAAAAGCTCTTCATCCAGGGGCTGCTGGTTGCTGCAGCCAGACCTCGAGTCTCTTGTCTGGCTCTCACTCAGGCGAGCAGGAGAGAGTGGCGGCAGGAGGTAAGAATTGGGGCTAAATCCATCCTTGCCTCTCCGGTAAACCACTGCCTGGGAGCTGGGTGCCAGCCCTTGACTCCTCGCCCTTGGGAGCAGGGGGTGCAAATGCTGCACTCCAGAAGCTCCCGGGAAGCACCGAGTGAACCGATCTGGAACTATAAACAAAGCAGCTCCTTTTTTTTTTTTTTTTTTTTTCCTTTTTTTTTTTTTTGCATTTAAAACCCCTCCGATCATAATAAAGCAGAGTATAAATCGTAAGGGAAATATTTCCATCTACTTAGGTTCAGTGCTTGCTGGAGAGAAGAGTAATTAAAGATATTGATGTGTAGTGAGAGCTTGGTGTAACTGATGGGGATGTTGAATTTAAATGCTAAATGTATGTGTTATGAATATTAATTGCACTCTTATTTTACACTGAAGGAAAAACCTTTTGGGGGGAGGTATATTTACTTGTTACGGTTCAGTTGAATTAATTCATAATGTTCAGGGCGGTAGAGGGAGTTTTTAACCACATTTCAAGTTCCGCTGGAAATAGGAGAGCCAGAAGCACTTTCATCAGTGATATTATGTCATTTCCATGTTTTGCAAATGCATTGATTAGCATTTCTGCTGGAGGTGATGGAGACCAGAGAGGTGGGAGGGAAGCTCTGAGCTGAGGGTAGCGTAGGAGCTGCAGATTCTGCAAGCCCAGAGCAGCCATGGGGGGACCCTCTCCTTGTCCCCATGTCCCTCTGCCCCTGTGGTTGCTCTGTCTCCGTGCCTTCTTTCCAAACAGCGCTGCCCAAATCTGCTCTGGGAGAGGTGACCAGATCTGGGGAATCGTGGATGTGTCCTGGGCTGGATGGTTCTGTGCAAGGTCCCCAAGTCCCTCGGGTGTTTCTGTCCCAGTCTTGGGCTCTCGGGCACCTGCGGCAGAGCCCAGGCCAAAGACGTGGGAAGCAGGGTCGGATTCGTTCGCCTCACACAGAGGTCTCTACATGAGCTGGTTACTGACTACTAAGTTACTCCAGATGGGAGATAAAGGTGCTCCCAGAGCTCAGTTCCTCTAATTTAATTTGTGTCCCTTGCCTAGGGCAGCATTAGCTGCTGGGTCATGCCCATCACATTACCCCCTTGGCTAAACCCACTTTCCTTCGTGACCACCCGGAGCCCCAGCCCCAGGATCAGTCCCCAGTAGGTCTGAGCAGGCAGTGGGTGCCATCAGGGCACTTTCTTCGCCGTCCTTGTCACCCCTCTGCAGGCTTTACGCTCAGCGACAGGCAGCCCGGCCGGCAGCTTCTCCTCCTGCACTGCAAACGAACTCCTGGCTGAGTGACGTGGAAAGCAATTGGTGTTGCAGGGCTTTAGATGCTGCTGCTAATCGAGTCCCTGCCCCTGCATTCCGGTCGGCTCCTGGAGCGTCGCGCCTTGCTCTGGGGTTATCTTCCTCCTAACCTGGAGCCGGGCGTTTTGCAGCTTCTCACCCAGCCTCCGCAGCACTGCACTGGGTTTCTTTCCAAGGCAGAAATGGCTTTGGAAACCTAAAAGAAAGCACAGCACAAAATACAGAGGCTTTGTCTGGCTCTGAGGGATCAAATCCAGAGCAAACAGCTCCTTTGCACAAAGCGTTTGGGTGAGGTGCTCTGCCGTGGTCCTCGATGGCTCCGTTGCACCGGCAGCTCCTCTGGCTCGTGACCACGTCTAGTCGATCTGGAAGAGCTTGTGTCTTTGGGCTGCTTTTGGTGGGGAAAGGATGTGCCAACAAGGTGACACCCCCCCCCCCGCTTAGCTGCAAGCATAAGCTCTTTTCTTCATGCCATGCTTCACATCCCGCTCGCCTTTAGCTCGGGGCTGGTGAACCAAAGATGGGGAATGTAGCAGCTTCCCATAAAGACGCACAAGACAACTTTGAAGTATTGATTTCCTGAGGGTTCCTGGTGCCCTGCAGTGGCTGAGGGAGGGATGGAACTTTCTGACTTTACACCTTATCAGAGAGAAAATTGTTGCTCTCTCAGGCTGTCCCAGGCTAGGGGGTTGATGGAGAAGCCCCACCTAAAGCCTGCAGCCCTTTGCTTCTGCTCTCCCTCTGTCCCTGACAGAAGCAAGCAGCTCAGGGGGTAAGATTAATGGTTAATCCCCCCCGGCCCTGGGTGGGGTGTGTGTGTGTGCCAGGATGCCCCATCCATGCCAGGGACACAAGGGGCTGTGACAGCCCTGCTGTCCCTGGCCTCCCGCTCTGCAGAGCTGTGGTGCTGTTGCTAACAGTTGCCAGTGCTAACAAAATGCATATTGAGGAAGTTATTTTGAGTCAGGCAGGAACGGGAGCTGTGCTGGGAGCAGGAATGCAAATAAACAGCCAGAACAGCAAATTGGTATTTTTTAATGAACCTGAAAAGACTTTTTTTTCCCTCTTTCACTCTCTCCTGCTGCATAAATGAAGTCCCCATCCTCTCTCAGTGCTCTGCCAGGGTTCCCATTTTGCTGGCTGTTTCCAGGATGCAGGATGTGGGGTTGGATTGCTTTGCAAATGAAAGAATTGCCGTGTCTCTGCCCCTCTGGTTATCGCTGTGATCGGGGCCACCCCATCGAGGACAGACCAGGTTATGGCACTGGGGCAGAAGGACGACAGCACCAATTGCCCCTTCATCTCCAAACTGTGCTTCCTTTTCTCCCCTCTCCCTGCCCATCGGTGCCCAAACGATCTCCTGGGGCCAGGTCCCGCTGACCGCCATCTCCTTTGCTTTTCCAGGCGAATAAGCTGAGAACCAAAACGCTGCGCAACACGCTGAACCCCACCTGGAATGAGACGCTCACCTACTACGGCATCACCGACGAGGACATGATCCGCAAGACCCTGCGGTAGGGCCCCGGGGGCTGAGCGGGATGCTGAGCCTGGCAACGTGGGGGACACGTGTCCTTTCCCCTCAGGGCCACCCCAGGCATCCCTCCCCATCCCAGTGACGATTTTCCAGGAGAGCTCACGGGGACCCCCACACCCCAGCCCCATAGGATGATCATCGCGGCTGCTCGTAGCAGAGCAGAGCAGAGTTATTACCCACCAAAGCCTATAGCTTGTGTGCATACCCTGCGCGCATCCATCACCCCTGCAGTGACCGACGCTTGATTTATGGGGGAGCCTGGGCTGGAAGAGCCTGTGAGGAGCGTGGTCCTGCTTTGTCATTAACTTCATAACTCACTCGCTGGGCTCCTGCCTGCAGAGGTGCTCTTACTTGGTTTTAACCTCTTCATGCCCAGCTCTCGTGGGCACATGTTAAGGCTTTTCAGTCGCATCTTGCTGAGAAAAATCGCTCTGGGTCCCTTTTGAGGCTGAGCTTTTTGGGAGAAAGCTGGAGGCACCTGTGAATTATTGTTAAACTAAATGAAGAGCGTTTGTATGTATTTATTCTAGCCTCTTGGTTTAGTTCAGTCTCTGCACATTCAGCAGCACTTCTCGGGCTGGGAGACATTGCGTGGGGCTGGAGTTGGGCAGGGGCGGTGTGGTGGGGCCGTGTGGGCTTGGAAGTGCTCCTTTGCAGGGAGGCAGACCCCTACGAATGCAAAGGTTTTCGTGTCTTGGCCACCATCCCACTGGGGTGAGGGCAGGGAGTGACCCGGAGCCTGCGGACAGATCCTGCCTAGGGATGGTGCTGGGTGGCCTTGGCTACTCCATCACCACTCTGATCTGGGACTGCTAGGCAGGAGGATTTGCTGTAAGATCTGCTGTCAAACAAAGGAGGATTTTGCATCCTGCTCCAAGGACTCAGGGCTTTGTCAGCTCCATGGCTGGAATCCGACCCTCCTTATTTGCAGATACCCTGGGAGTTTATTATTTTCCCCATGATGAGAGTGCAAGGCTGCCGTATAAAAGGTCCTGCTCAGAGGTGAATTTGGACAGAGCCTACCTGTTGTCTGCCATGTGCACAGAGATGAGAAATTTAGTGCTGCAGATTATTATTTCACGTGGAAAATATTAGTCATGCTGAAAGTGCTGCAGGCTTGTTGGGCTGGAAAGCCTGTGGTCTATTATTATTATTATTATTATTATTATTATTATTATTGGTGGGTATTTTTTCAATTTTTTCACCCCAGACTTTGAAGTTTTCAGCCTCTTCAAGCGTGGAAATCAGTTTGTAGAGAGATGTTCAGCTGAGTTGTTTGCTGAAAGGCGCCAGGGAGCAGAAGGGCTTGACCCCCACCTTTTCGGGGCCCTGAAATCTGCTTCCCCCTGGGGAAGGGCTGCACTTACCCACTCCCAGGAGGCAGCAGGGAGACGCGGGATGGTCAGTGGCAGGGTGACACGCAGAAACATGTGCGTGGGCCGGGCTGGATTTGCCCTTCTCCCCACAGAAATCCCTCGTTAGCACATCGCTGTTCCTGCCTGCCAGCCTGGGTGCTGTAGGTGCTTTGCAGGGAGCCAAACGTGGCCACGGGCTTCTGCATGGCTCAGCACACGGGGCTCCTTGTGCCCCCTCCGAAACTAAACTCCATGCAGGGACCCCTGTATTCCATTTGCAGGACCTCGAGGTGATGTGCAGGGACCCCTCACTCTATGGGGGGACATGCCTGACCGGAGACAGCGTTTCTGTCTTGGGACCTCCACAAGGAACCCAGGAGATTGCTGGCAAGGTTGGTTAACGGCCAGTTACCCAAAGTAGCTCTAAAGAGCCCCTTTTCCAGGGAGGCAAGGGAAGCCTCGGACTTGCCTGCGGTACAGTTGCCCTGCATGAGTTCCCAGCCGGGCGCTCTGCGGGGAGCGAAACTCCCTGCAAAGCCTCATCTGCTCACGCAGCATCCCCAGGGTTTGGCATCTCCTCGTGCCGTCAGAGCCATCCATCTCGTGCTTTCGCGCCCATCAGAGCTGCCTCTTCGCAGGGAGGTTCCCAGGCTCTGCATGAAGACTGAGCTTTGCAGCTGAGGTTTCCTTGCCGGCAGCTGACCCTGGTGAATTAAGTGATAATTAAAGATCAAAATCCTCTCCATATGGAGAGAAATATCCAAGCGCAATTCTGACTCATCGGCATTTGCAGCTGGCTGGTGGGGTTTGCTGGAGCCCGTCACCATGGAGGTGGCGAGCCCCACGTTGACATTGCCACGAGGGCAGCCGGTGGCCAGGAGCACTACAGGGGCCACACAAATCCCCCCCCCCCGACTTTGCCTCCAAGCGTAGTACTGGGATCTGACACTGCGTCCAGATGGAGCAGGCTCTGTCCTGCAGGATTTAGCACAGCCCAGTCCCTGCTGGCAGCGCAGCGGCATGGGACCCCCCAGCCCCATCGCCCTGGCACTAATGAGGTTCAAGTTTTGAGCACCTCAGCAGCACCCGTCCCTGTGTGCAGGTGGGCAGGATCAGTCTTTTCCTGCGTGGGGCAGAAAGGGGAATTGCATCCCCGGTGTTACTGTGGCAGTCGGTGCACCAAAGGTGACCTAAAAGCCAGTGAACTCTGGGCTGGGTGTTATGGTTTTTTAGAGGGGCTCAGGGGGCTCCACCATCTCCCTGGGAAGGTTGTGCGAGCAGAAAAGTGGAGAAGTTTGTGAAATGGAGCTTGCTGTTGGGCTGGGGCTTGTGGCTTTGGTTTTGTCTGGAAATGCCTCCAGAGAAGAATTAAAGAAACAAACTTTTAGGTGAAGAAGGTTTCCCAGCTGGCACCTCTGCTATGGGGCTGTCGCCTGTCGTGTGGGCCATCTCCTGCCCTGGCTGTGGTGGGTCTTCCCAGAGTGGGGTTCAGCCTCTTCTCTTGTGTAGACCCCCAAAAATTTCCTAGTCAGGACTCTGATCCCTTTAAAAAATGCCCCACACGTAGATGGGTGTGTAAAGCTTCAAATGAAATCACACTTCTTAGTCCCATCTCTGAAACCAGCGTACTGCAGGATGGGTGCTGGGACACCCTCGGTGGCCCCGTGTCCTTCCCTGCGCCCGGTGCTCCTTCCCGTGCCGAGCTTCGGCTGCTGGCACGAACAGGCATTGCTGGGCACGTGCTTAGCTGCTCTGCCCAACGGGTTTGGCAGAATTTCGGGTGGGAACGCAAACTCTTGCCGATGGCCCAAGAACTTCCTCCACTAAAACAAAGCTTCTGAGCATCGTGGCTCCGTTTCTTATCTTGCATGGGGGAGTCAGAGCCTAAAATTCAAGTGCTCTTCGTTTTCCTTCAAAGCAATTCTCCAGCCCCCTTTTTCCTTTTCTCCATCTTCTTGGTTGGAGATACTGGCAAAGGAGATTTTATTTATCCTGAGCCAGGTTTAGATGAGACTTCGTGCAAACCAGCCACAAGGTAGAAAAATCCATCTTTTATTTTAATTCCTTGCTTGGATTTTCTTCTTTTCAAACACTGGATATTTAATCAAGTAGAAGGGTGCAAGGGTGGGAAATGTTGCACCTTCTCATTTAGATACCCACTGAACTGTGTCCTCGCTGCCTGGCTGGGGAGGGATCTTTGGTTTATATGAGGAGGGATGGATGGGCTGGGGTCCCTGGTGGCTGGGGCTCACCAAGGATTTTTTATTTTGGTGTGGGTTGAGCTGTTTCTCCTCTGTGAGCCTCTCCATAACACCAGTGGCAATGGCCCTTCACCCTCCCGGTGCCGCTTCCCGCAGGAAGCATCTCCCATGCTGTGTGTTGTCCTGCCTTCAGTGCTTCACTTTACCTGTCCATCATCTCGGCAAAATATCTCCTTCTCCGCCAGGAAAAGCCAACTTCAAAGCTGCGGGGACGCTGGCTTTCCTTGCGCTAATCAGGCGAGGTTTCTGCAAAGCGGCTGGTGGTAGTTGAAAGAGCATGAGTGATGTTCCCCTCGGTCTGGGAGGTGATTGTTCCCTGGGTGCGTCCTTGGTGCTGAGATTCACGGAGGGGCAGGGAACGCGATTGCAAAGTCTCTTTAATGTAAAAATAACGGCGGAGATCAAAGCCGCTGCCAACCTTCGCCTCCCTGCTGCCTGGGGAGCATGTGATGCAGCGGAAAAGGTGGAAAAACCACCGAAAAATCTTCCCTGCCCACCTGGGCTCGTGGTGGGACGTGTCCAGCATGGGTTGGTGGGTCGTTGATGGCACGGGGCACTCTGCCCGTGCCTGCAGCCCTCCTGGGGGAACGAGTGGCATTTGCCTCATTGCAGGGGCTGGAGTAGGGGTATTCTCTGCCTCCTGGAGCACAGAGTAACAGATGCCCTCTTGCCCAAGACCCCCAGCCCCACACTGTGCCCCGACGGGCAGCCCCTCATCCCCCTGCAGCCTCGTCCGAGCTGGTCGAATGACTTTGCTGTGACAGACCCAAGCCCGGGGAGCCCTTGGGGTTCTCCTCCCCAAGCAGGGCCACCCCCAAGGGAGAAGGAGAGGTGAAGGCAGCCCAGCTAATTGCGCTGGCGAGCAGGATTTTGTTAATGAATCAACCCCCTCAAAAAACCACCAGATACTTCAGATTTCATGAAACACAGCAGGTGGGAGGATCTTGAAAGGTCTCATCCATTCATTGAATTAAATATCCTTGAGTCTAGCCCAAGGCTTAATAGCAATGAAACCACCCACCATCCTGAGAGAAGGCAAATTCAGAGCTGCTTGAAAGATGCTGGACACGGAGGGCTGGGATGGCTGGGCTTGGGGGCAGGTTCCCTGTCAGCACCAGGGGTAAATCCCACCCTGCAGTCCCCTCTCCCAGTCCCCGTCCACAGTCTGAGCGCAGCCGTGCCGCAGCAGCTCAGCCGTGGTCTCCGGTGGTGGGAAGCCAGGGGGTGTGACGGGGGCAGGCAGAGAAATGCTGCAGGGAAATTGGAATAGGCAGAATACAATCGCCTACATTAAAATAATACATGTAATATGCAATAAATAGATTGTATTCATAATAAATATCAGAGCTGGCCAGATATTGAATACAATTATTCATATCCAGATATATTGGCGAAGTGATGCATTATTCATATGATACTCGGCTGGCCCACGAATGCCAGGAATTCTTTGTTTAATCATGTGTTTGACAAACATCATGACTCATTAAATACATTATTCAGAAAATAGTATTTGATCAGGTCTAATAGGCATACTGCAGACACTTAGAGATTTGGGGTCCCAAATTGCTTTACTCCAGAAGCGCTGAATGAGGTTTGCTCCGGAACTGCAGGCACACTCATAATTTCATCTAACTTCTACTGTGGTTTCTGCGCTCAGACTTTGTGGCATTTTGTGATGGAGCCCAGCACCGAATCCTTTTAGTTTTAGGAGAGCTGGACAGTCCCAGGACACTGCCCTTTTCTGTTTTCTCTCCTTGCCAGGCGTTGCCGGTCTTTAAGGCAAGCAGGCATCACCTGTGCATCTGCTCCTCCATCAAGAGCCTAAGTTGCTATAGGGACCATAAGGGATCTTAGATACAGGAGATGCGTCTTCAGGCTCCGCTACCTATTACGTGCATGTGCGTTGTGGAAAAGGGGCCTTGTTGACCCCCGTTCTCCCCTTTCCACAATGGGAAAGAGGCCAGAGGAACACGTGTGCGAGCAGAAGTCGTGAGTCAGCCGAGCGGGGTTGCTTGAGCTGTGCGGTGAGTCAGGACTGTAACCCAGGAGCCCGGGCTGAGTAGGAGGGAGAATAAGTTTAATGAGCAGTGATTGTTCACTTGCTGCTTAGTTTTCTTCCAAGGTGGTTTTCACAGCCCTTGACTTAAAGATCAGGACCCCTCAGTGGAAGATGTCAAATCAAAAGCTGAGCTCGAGGGATTGAGTTTAATAAAGAGAGGCGAGAGAGGGGTGATGTTCGAGTTAAAGGGCTCAGGGTGGCAGGTGAACGTGGCTGCCAGAAGCGTCTCCTGCTGTTTGTCATGGAGCTGATTTTCCAACCCAAGGCAGAAAAATTCCATCACATCGATTTCTTGTAATAAAATTCAAGCTGGTGTAATTGCATTACGCCTGCTTCCAAAGGGAGGGCTGGGGCCGGAGCTGCCTTCTCATCTGACTCACGCCTGCTGCCTTCACTTACAGGGCCGGTGCACTGCCAGCCTGCCCGAGTTAAAAATACCGTCCTGGTGAAGATGAACCGCAGACAGCCAGGGAGACTGGGGTTCGGGAGCTGAGTCAGAGGGACTGGGAAGGCTGACACGAAACTCTGTGTCTGAACCACCTCTGGTCATCACACACAGATGGGCACAAAATGCAGGTACTCACCTGAGAGGTTGCCAGAGATGCCAGAGGGAAAAATGGGGCTGGGAGAGACCTGGCGGTGTCTCCGGCTCCGTCGCGCTGCTTTGGAGACGGTGGCAGGTCCCAGGTCTTGCAGATGTGCCAAAAACTGCCTCCCAAGGGACCCGCTTCTGCACAAACACCTTAACCAGCGTGGGATGTCAGCAGGGACAAAGAAGACGGCCATCGCCCCGGCGCTGCGCCAGGCTGGGCTGCTTCCATCACGCAGCACGCGGGGGTCTTCCCTGGGGCACTGTCGGTCCCACGGGACAAAGGGGACGTGAGTTCTGTGGCACTGCAGCAGGTGGGGGCTTGTGGACCCCGACACTGCCCCGATTTGTCACCTTTCTCCTTTGGGGAAGGGTTTGCCGTTCGGTGGGCTGCAGCTCAGGCAGATGTGGTTTGGTTACTGGGCTGTGCGGTGCGGGGAGGGCAGGAGCTGTCCCTGTGGGGGGCACACAGGGGCTTGCAGCTGCCTGGGGCTGAGCTGAAGGTCTCTGAGCGGTGGCATGCTGCACAGGAGCTGGCATTCTCTGAGCCGCTTGATAAGGTGGGAGCAAGGGGCTTCCCGTGTCCCCATGGGCAGTGAAACGGGGCTCTCCAGCCTCTCCCAGTGCGACACTGGAGATGTTCTCCCTGTCACCACCACTGAAGTTTTCCAGCTGTTTCCCTCCTGGGCTTCTGCCCATCCTGGATGGTTCTGGGGCTTCACAGCAAGTAAGACATTGCATTCAGTAGCTTGTTGTGCTGCTGGGGCATATCTAGACATTGTCGGGGGAAGATCTTGTTACTCATGTTCTCGAGAGGTAAAACCGGCACCAAACCCTGCCTCCCCCGAGTGTGCAGGAGATGGCACTGCTCTGCAATTGCCGGCTGTAAAAATAGACCCCTGGCTGTCAGCTCCTTGTGAGGGCCACGCTCCTCTCCTCTTCAGCCCAGCTTTCGTAACTGCGCGCTTGCTTTCCCTCCCCAGAGCTTTGGCCAGATGGGTGTGGGGTTGTGCACGCCTGGCAAGTGCTGCTTCTTGTCTGGAGCTGCCGCTGCTCCTTTTTCGGTTTTGTTCTTTAAAAGAGAGGCAAGAGGAGGAATAGAAATAGGAAATATTGTGGCTGCGTTTAAGATTCTCTTTGAGGATTTTACTGTTGTGGTGGGGTGGTTTTGTTCGTGGGTATCTATAGTAACGCTGCATCCAGCTATGGTTTTCTGGAGAGCAGCATTCCCTGTCTTCCTGCTTGTATTATTTTTTTCCAAACTCCCTTCATCTGCCACTCCCCAGCCCTGATAGTCCTTGTGCCGTGCGACTGAGCCATCCCTGTGGCTCCCTCATTGCCTTTTTATTCACTTGTGAGCATGACAGTGGTCAAACCATCCCTGTACAAACCATCCATGGATAAACCATCCACAGATTAACCATCCAGGTGCTGTGCAGGCCAGAGGCATGGTGTGCAATTAGTGACTCTAAGGCAGGATCCCAGGGCACTATTTGTCTTTTTAATTACTTTTACCCCTTCCTGAGTAGGTTCTGTTTGTCAAAACTTGGCAAGGCGGACCACGGTCCCTGGAGGCAGAGAAGCTGCCCGTGAGAAAAGGGCACCAATGGGAGTGGGTGAAAGAGAGAAAAAAATCAGGCAGCAAAAGGATGAGAAGACACTGTAGGAAAATTTTAAAAAGGGGGAGAAAGGAGACAAGGGAAGGGAAATGCCTTTCCTCTATGGACAGGGACCCCAGCTGGTCCCTGCATGGCACCAGTGTGGGTGCGGGATGCTCCCTTCAGAGGGGGACGGGACGGCTTTCCTTGTCCCCAGCTCCAGGCAGTGCTGCTGGGGGACAGCTAGTGCATCGTAAGGCAGCCACCACCCTCCTGGCCCCCTCTCTGGGATTTTAGGAGCTGCAAGCAGAGGCTTCCCGCAAGCGCTAACTTTACTCTTCTGTCATCTCTCCTGACGCCCAGAGCGGGCTGGGAAAGCAGCAGAGAAATGACTCATTAGCTGCCAGCTCAGGGAAAGGCATTTATAGCTTTCACGCGGAAAACAGCTTTCGCTCAGCATTGCCGTCATTGCCCTCGGATGCCAGCTGCTGGGATGCAGGGGTGCATCCTCGGACCCGGCCCTGCGCAGGACCCCGACAGGGCTGGGAGAGCTTCGCTTGGCCGAGGTGTGATGCCTTTCACAGACTGGGTCTGCAAATCCTTCCTGGTCTTGTTGGCATGGTGGGAGAGGAGGTGGAGGACCCCCTCCATGTCCCAGACGGGGCAGCCAGGTCCCCAGCACCAGGAGACATGCCATGCTCGGAAAAGTGCCCGAGCTCCTCTCCTCTCCGTGGGGAGGCAAACTTCTGCTGGCCATGCAGTCCGAGAGTGGGTTTAGGAAGAGCCTCCCACACCGGGCAGGCTGCAGCTGGGCTGGTGGCGGCTCAGAATAGTTTTGCTTTAGTCACCGATGATTTTGATGTTTTAATGGAAGTGCCATTAGAACGCTTGAGGCCCCAGGTTGCTCTTCCGACAGTGCCTGAGCTGGGGCGTGCGTTAGACACAGCCACTGCGGCACTGCAGGGTTGTGATGTTCAGGGTTCGGGAGCATCTTCCCTGGAGGGACCCCGATCTCAGGGGAGGTTACAGCCATCCCAAGGGGTGCAGGAGCCCTGGCCTGGATGGGGTCTGAGCAGGAGACATAGCCATGGTGGCTGTGGGGCCCAGCTGGGACGAGCAGGTAGCTCCACATGGGTGGCTGTGTGACAGAGCTGGGAGACATGGTGTAGCTCAGCCTCCACCTCCTGCATCCCTCTGCTTCCCTAAACCTGGCCAGTCCTCCATCCCGGCAGCCTCGGGACTCGGCTGCAGAGGTGAAGCAGACCAAGATATTGGGTGTCACATTTAAACATCACGAGCTGCCCTCTCCGGGCTGTAGCAGCAGATTGATGCCCTCCAGCTGCCTGCGAAGGAGGTACCCAGTCACCGGCCTGGGGAATGGCGGCCTCGAAGTCGTACCCTTGCTGGGGGGACTTGCAGTGCGACGGGGCAGCCCCTTCCCTCGTGCCATCGCCTTCCCTCTCCCCGGTGGTCCCGCTTACCTTGTGCTTGTTGCAGGATCTCGGTCTGCGATGAGGACAAGTTCCGCCACAATGAGTTCATTGGGGAGACGCGGATCCCGCTGAAGAAACTGAAGCCCAACCAGACCAAAAACTTCAATATCTGCCTGGAGAAGCAGCTGCCGGTGAGTGGGGGGTTCAGAGCAGCGTCCCCCACCGTAGGCCCATGGATACAGCAGCTTCTCCCTCCGGCATGTGGGAACGTGGAGTAGTTTGACCCCTGAAACGTGATCAGGGATGGGGAGAGCATCCCTTGCGCTGGGGAGGTGGGTGTCCAGCCGCAGCTGTGTCCCGGAGCAGCCTCCCGACTGGGTGCCTTCCCTCCCCCAGATAGATAAAACAGAGGATAAATCGCTGGAGGAGCGCGGCCGGATCCTCATCTCCCTCAAGTACAGCTCGCAGAAGCAGGCGTTGCTGGTGGGCATCATCCGCTGCGCCCACCTGGCCGCCATGGACGCCAACGGCTACTCCGACCCCTACGTCAAAACGTGAGTACTGCTCTGGGGCTGCGCCGAGCTGGGCAAGAGGCTGCCGCTGCCAGCCCTCCGTGAAGCCATGTTGTCCCCTCTTGCTTCTCCCTGCAGTAGAAATTAATTGATCTCATTAGGAGATGCAAATGAGGGCGTCACGGCGGCAGCTCGTATTCGCCTGGAGTGTGTTATTCCCTGGCAATGATTTTACAGCACTTCAGAGTAACGGAGGTGCAGGATCTGCCTGGTGGCGCGTGGCTGTGCCTGCCCTACACCGGGGCATCGTGTCGTCCCCACCGGTTCAGCAGCAGTGCCAGTGAACCGGTGCCCCGCTGCCAGGCTCTGCGCTGCGTGTCAGCACTGCCCTTGCTTGGGAGAGGGTCTGCGGCAAGGACGCAGCCCTGGGGACAGAATTGGTGGCCCAAAGCAGACAGGTATGGTCGGGTTTTGCTGATGGCATAGCCCCAGCACGGCGGCTCGTGGGTCTCATCTGGCGGCATGGGGATGGGTATCCCCCAAGCAAGACGGTGCCTGTGCCCGACGGTCCTGAACCTTGCTCAGCACCTGCAGGCACCTTTGCTTTCCTTCCCAGCGATACCCCCAGCCTTTTGACTCTTCGAAGCCCACACCGTCCCCTCCCAGGACGTAGGGGACGGGCAATTAATCATCCCCTTTCCCAGGTCCCAAGGGAGAGGAAGCTCCCAGTCCAGCTCCCAGCCCAGCTCCCAGCCCGGCAGCGGGGCCACCACCCCGCGCTTTGGAAAGACTCTAATTACAGCATGTGTGTAATTAGGTCAGACAGCACTTTAATCGCAACCGTGGCTCCGGTGGCTCCAAGGCCCGGTTAACAGAGCCGAGGGCACATTTACAGGTCCCACTGACACTTTGCAATGTAAATGACTGGGAGTACCTTCCTTTTGAAAAATACCAGCAATATTTAAAAAAAAAAAAAAGAGCCATTAAAATGACTGTAATGGGCTGCTGTGACTCAGCCTCATCCAAGTGATTCAGGGAAGTCAGTGTCATCCAGGGGCTACTAAGGGATACTGAGGAAGGTGATGGTTTGCTGACGCAGAGCTGGGCTGGCGTGGGGCCCTGCATTGCCACAGCTCTTGTTTTTTTGGGTAGATGGCATTTTTTCAAACTTAATCTCTGCAAAGCAGAGAAGGAAGCTCCCCCTGCGCCCATTCCGTGTCCCTATCCCCAGTGTGCTGACCCAAACTTTGGCACTTTCGGGGATGATATTTGTCAAGGCAGAACTACTGGGATAAACTGTGCCTGGCGCTTGGGAGGCCAGTAATGGAGTTTATCGGCAGCACACTTTCACCTTCCAATTTAATTGTTCTTTAGGAGTGGAGGTGTTTGCATAAAAATCCACTCGTGCTTTTTTAAATGCTCATCGGAGGCTGAGCCACTGAGGTAACAACTCCTGTTGTTGTACAGAGTTGTTTTGTAGGTGCCCCTTGTGCTATCTGCAGTAGATTGTATCTGCAGGGCTTGAATCAGAACAGATAGACAAAGTGATGATTCTCGGTACAAGCCCTAATTTTTTAATTATGAGCAAGATCTGGAAAGTGTAACAAGAAAGCAGAACTGATGTTTAAAGGAGCAGCACCAATACAAAACCACGATGAATTGACTTTGGCCCGGCCCAGATTTTGGACACCCTCTCTGCTTGATGACACTTTAATCTTGTTTGCTTCTCAGCCCTGCTGCTGCGCTGCAAAATATCTGCAGGAAACAGCAGGGCACGAAACTGCAGTGGCTGCACTTGCTCCTGTTCCCTCTTACAAACCTGCGTGTAGTTTCTCTCTCCTGGCAAGGCTCTGGATGAGCAGACCGGTCGCAGGGTCCCAAGTCTGGACTGGTTCTGGACTGGGAGCGTTTGACTTTGCGAGCGGGGAACATGTGTGCGGTGCCAGTGTCCCCTAGGGACTGGAGATGGGATAATCGGTGCTCTCTGATGGCAGCCAGTGACTCGTCTTGTGCTAACGTGGGGAAATGCTGCTTCTTTCCAGCCATCTCCAGCATTTTGGCAGAGGAGGAGTAGAGGGAGCTGCAGGTTTGGGGACCTGGGCAGCCCTACCTGCCTTCCTTGCCGGGAGGGGGTACGGGACCTGTGTGCGACGATGCTGCCTTGGTTTCGTTGCAGTTACTTGAAGCCAGATGAGGACAAGAAATCTAAGCATAAGACGGCGGTGAAGAAGAAGACGCTGAACCCCGAGTTCAATGAGGTGGGTTTTTGCAGGTTGTGGTTCTTGCCTAGGGGCTTTTCTCAGTCCTTGGACTTAAAAAGAGGGAAAAAAACCCCCAACCCCAGTCTTTAGGTGAGGGATCAGGGTTAAGTTCCCTGTGGGTGGCAAAGGGCAACAGCCTGAGGAGGAGGATGGACAGCCCCAGCCGCCTCCCAGGGGTCCCAGCCCCTGCAGAAACCCATCAAGGGTTCGTTCTGACTCTGTCTCTGCTCCCCAACAGGAGTTTTGCTATGAGATAAAGCATGGCGACCTGGCAAAAAAGACCTTGGAAATCACAGTGTGGGACTATGATATCGGGAAATCAAACGATTTTATAGGTGAGTGGGGCACGCCAGAAAGTCTCTTTGACCTCTCTCTTTTTTTTTTTTTTATCTTCACCTTCTGTGCCTCTTCTTCTTTCATCTGCTGCTGTTCTGCACTTCTCCAGCCTCCCTGTTTGTTCTCCATCCCCACGTTCATTCTTGCTGGGTTTCTGTTCTGCTTTTATCCTTCTCCTGCACCTGAGCCTCCTCTCCGCAGCCAGCCCCGCTGCTCCTCACTTCAGACATCCCCTGCTCAAGGAGCACCTGAGCAGTGAGAAGATGCGTCTTCCTCTCCCCTTCTGTTTTCAGATCTTTTCTTCTGAAGAAAAAGCAGGTTTAACAGGAAGGTTTCATTTATCCCTGTTGGATGTCTAGGCTTGTTGTGATTTTGTTACTGGTCACTGTGATTTATTGTTAACAAGTACCCAGTATCTCTGACGGCCGCTGCAACTGCAATGAGTCTCCCGTCCTCGGCACAAGAACAAGCTGCCCGGGGCAGGTCCCGGATCGCAACCATGAGGGGCCGGGGACGCCAGGCTGCGATTGCCCGTGTGTCACATCAGGTCGTGGCACCAGGCCAGGAGAGCAGCTGCATGACCTGGCTCCATCCAGTGTCCCCCGGCATCCCTCGGCATCCCGTGCAGGGCTGATGCTCACCCCACACCTCTCCCTCTCTCTGTCTTTCTCTCAAGGTGGAGTCGTGTTAGGAATTAATGCCAAAGGCGAGCGGCTGAAGCACTGGTTCGACTGCCTGAAAAACAAGGACAAGAAAATCGAGCGCTGGCACACGCTAACGAATGAGCTGCCGGGGGCTGTCCTCAGCGACTGAGCGCCACGGGACTGCTCCCCGGGTGGGCACGGCTCTGCCGGCCACAGCCTTTGGACTTCTCTCGTTTACGGCTTTGGATACGGGGGATCATGGTACCGGGGGCAGCCGGGAGAGCGGGACAGCCCGTGCCATGGCCTGGCTGCAGGGAAACCCTTCCCAGGGAACAAGGCAGCGGCGGTTTGCTCTGCTCAGCAGGTCCCATCCCCCTAAGGCTTTTCCAAAATGCCTCTTCGCACCCCGACACACTCTCACACACACTCACGAGCGTGCACATGCATGCGCACACACGCACGTGTGCACACGCGCACGGACACCACACGCCTGCATGCACTGCGGTTCTGACTCCTAACTCTTTGCTATACTGAATTACCTTCTTGCTGCCTTGCAATTCAGTGGCAAAAATGAATGCATCAGTCTCCGTTCGTGTATCTAATATGAGCAAAAGGCGTCACTAAACCCGGAACTATTTTTTCAAGGCAATTGTGCCATATTTCTGGTGGTTTGTCAGTCTCTGTGGTTTGGGCCTAAACAGTCTTTTATGCATTTAAAGCTCCTCTGTTGGAATGATTGTGTCCCCTGATAACCTAGGAAGACTGTTTGCTTTTCTTCCAGAAATGTTGTGCTCGTCCTCTCCAGTAACCCATGTAAAGTTAGCCAGCAAGCTGAAAGCGCTGTGCAGACCACGGCTTCCCTCTCACAGTCCCCGGGATCGGACGGCTTCACGTTTGCAGAAGTGGGGAGCAAAATAAAAAGCTCAGCAAAGCCACCAGCCGTTCCTGCTTCCCAGGACCGGTAGCAAAGTCTCACGCTGCCCGCCCAGCAGCCGTTCTCCTAATGAAACCATGCCTTCCTGCCCGGAGCCACACAGCCAGGCTTCAGCATGGCTGTTTTTCCAGCAAAGCCAGCTTTCAGGCTAAATTTTTCTATCACTTTTCCAATTCATGCCATTACCTCAAACCCAACCGAGGCGCTTTATGCTGTGAGCTGGTGGCGTGCAGCAAGCTGAGCCATGGGACTGAGCTGGCATCGTGTTTGCAAAGATGCTCAGCTCTGGCATGGCCATCAGGTTGGTCCATTTTCTGCCTCGGACAGCGTCCAAACCAAATTTCTGTGTCCGGCGCAGTAATAATATGATAATATTATTATTATAATAATCCCAGCTCTCATCCTCTGTGACCCACCCTGGCCAGTCTCTGCATCCTCATCCCACAGGGTGCCGGCTCTTGTGCAAACGAGATGAAGTCGTGTTTGCACAAGAGCCGGCGCCCGGTGGGATGAGCTAAAACTTTCTGCGAAATGCTGCACCTTGCCAGAAATTTTTGAAGCCTTTAAACCGTGATTTCTTAGGAAGAGCTGCTGTTTCCCCATCGGTCTCAATTACTACAGCTTCTGAGCCCTGTAGCTGTGTATGCGTGCGTGCGCGTGTGTTGCCGACTTCTTTTTTTGGAAAGCAATCAGATCTCTGGAAACCTACATTTACTTTTCAAAGTGACGATCGTGTTACACCTTGTTTGATATGGGGGGAAATGAAAAAACAATGTTCTTAGGGGCTTTTTTAATAACTTAATATTTGTAATGCATTCTACAGATATGCATGGATTTTATTTGAATGCCAGCAGCGTGTCAAGTAGGATGTTCCCGGTAATCCTCTCTGTCTGTCACTGGTCCAGCACCTTAAAAACTGGTTTGGGTCTGAGCTTCCAGGAGAGCTACAGGCACGCTGGATCGGCTGTGCCTCCCTTTCCTTGCAAAGTTACTTTCAATCCACCGTTTGTTTAAGCACATCTTGCCATGAAACTGGTTTATGCCTGAAGTGGAGTAGGACATGATGTGTGTGGGGGGGTTCCTTCACTTTGTATCCCAGTCTTTTCTAAGCGGACGGTCCGTCCGTCCATCCCAGCTGCATGCAGAGTGGTGGTCGTCATGCCAGGCCTCGTGAAATGTTTGATACCGATGTTTTGCTACCATGTGAAGGCTGCAGAAACTGTCCTTACCTGCATCCTAAAAGACTTTTGTATTTCAGTATTATCTATCTGTGTACTTTTTGTCAGATTTGTTAATATTTATAACGAGACCCAAAAATAAAAAGGGAAAAAAAAAAAAAAAAAAAGGTCGACGCCGCCAGTGCACCTTTTGAATCTCCCCGCATCGGTACCACGGTGTGTGAGCTTGGCGCGTCGCAGCACTTCTTGGATGGAGCGGGGAGTGACCCAGAGACACGAGATAAAGAGCTGGGGCCCGGCCAGGACTCGGGGAACAGGAGAAGGTTTTAAACCAGAGCATTGGGTGCTGCTTGGCTTTATTCTCCACTTTCCAATCTCTTGCTGCTGCTGCTGCAAAAAAACACAAACCAGCACTGTAACTGCGCTGGCTCCACGTCCCCTGCTTTCACCAGGGACCCCACTCCATGTCAGCAGGGTGCTGCGAGGTTGCACAGGGACTGTAAGCACCGGAGGTGGAGGGTGGGAGGGAGATTGGTCAAGGGAGGATTAAAAAAACCAACCAAACAAACAAAATCTCTGGGCTTTCTGAAGTTTCCATTAACTTCGCATCACTTAAGGCACTGTTCAGTAGCGTTAGCAGAAGGGCATTAGCAATGCCCCGTGTGGTGGCCGGGGCAGTCTCTGCATGGATTTTTGCCCCCTCAGACACTGTGACCATCCTCCCCGGGGCGAAGGTGCAGTCACGTCCCTGCACTGGGAGGGAGCTGAGATGCCACCCACCCCACGGCTGCTCCAGCTGCCTCATTTAATGCATATTTTTCCCTGCTGTAGTTTTGGATTGATCGAATGTGTATTTTCAGAGATTAATAATCAAGCTGCAAGCAGCTGGGTTGCTTCCTGGTGCTGAAGGCAATTCCCTCCTTGGAGGCTGCTGTCTCCCATGGGAAGCCCCGAAGCTGTTAGCTCTCCGCACCCACCTCGCCCTTCGTCATCGCTGCTCCGCGGCCTGGACCGTCACGTTGAAATTAAAAACCTGCCGACAGTCCCGGCACGTGTTACACCAGCTGCTTCTGGCTACAGCAGCGTGTGAGCGCGGCACAGGCAGATACTGTGCTTTCCTGCCACTTGGCCCAAATATCCACAAGTATGGCCCAAACTGAGCTTCCCTCAGAGATGGATACATGGAGACACCCCCCTTTACACATATATATCCCCCTATAGTGATACAAATATATATATATCTATAGACACACATTATATATACATGTATACCCATGCATATAGGTGCATGCATACATATGTGTACACATGTGACTGAGTTAATTATACGCTTGTGTCTCTTCATATATTTTTAAAAATAAAGGCTCGGCATTTCTCCTTACCATTTTTACCTGCTGACACGGTGCAGGAGCAGCAGCGGGCACAGGAGCTGGACCAGGTGAGCATCCCTGCGTGAAGCACGTCAGGGCAGGGAGCCGCAGCGCCGGGGGCCCACGGTCGCCTTCCCGGTGGGTGAGTGGGTGCCACAGGGGCTGTGGTGGTGCTGGCAGTGTGGCAGCGGCCGCCCAGGCAGAGCCTGGCCCGGCGGACGCTGTTAATCCATCGGCTCCATTTAATCGGCTCAGGGGACCAGGTCCCTGCACATCCCCGGCTGCGGCTGCCCATGGGATGCACAGCTTGGGGGGGGGAGTCTGTGTGTCTGTCTGTAGTTATTATATTTAGAGTTATACCTGTGTGTCTGTCTAAATACATAGCTATACATAGATAGCTATATAAATAGATACATAGATATGCATGTATAAGTACAGAAATGCACTTTCTATAGTATATTTCCTATATAATTATTATATGCATATAAATATTTTATATAATTTACATGTATGTGTATATAAAATATTTATATAGACTATAATGTATAATTTATTAGTATATGTTATATATATACTTTATGTATATATGTAACTCTACAAGCATACAGATAAGTATAGCTACACATTCACTTCTATATATTAGAGTATCTACAATATATTATAGTATATATAAGATATGAAACATTACAGTATATGCAATAAAAATTTGTTATATTTGTACATATATGTAGAATATATATTTTAAATCTATATAATGTATATATGTATGCATGTATATATAAATACATGCACTTATATATTTATGCATGTCTATATAAAATATACATTGTTACATACACAGCTATATACATATGTATATATAGTTATATATACACATATACATCAATATGTGATGTATATGTTAATAGATATGTGAGTGTATATTATATAGCTACAGATATAGGTAGCTATTTTTAAAGGCACAAACATGAAAGCATGTGTGTATACATGCACTCATTATAGTATATAATATGTAAATAAAATATATATTAATTACATATTACATATTAGATAATAAATATATGTATTTGTATGTATTACTTTTGCATAATTTAATATGCTTATATATGTGTATAAAATCTTTTAATTTATAGCTTATGTAAGTATTTACTATCTGTTATACATATAGTATCTATTGTATTATATGTTTGTTATATACAGTTACAGGTAGCATGGTCTCTCACGCTCGGTCTTGCATGCTGTCTCCACATACATCCATGTATGTGTATGTACAGATACAAATTAATTCTTCTATATAGTGTTATAAATATGTAATATATTTTAGATAGTTTACATTATACGCATTATTAAAATATGCTGGTTAGTATATGAATATGTTTAATATATATTTATCATGTATATTTACAACTGATGCAACTTAACCAGACTGGGGCCAGCACTTGGCTCTCGGCAGTGGCCACCAAGGCCTCTCCCGCGGCCGGCACGGATTTTCCTTTGCTCCTTTCCATGGGCTCACCCCTTCCCAGGCGAGGGGGAGCCGCTGCCCCCACCCCAGCACCCTGCACCCCCCAGGGCTGGGGGCTCGCGGAGATCCCGGGGGTCGGCTCCTGCGCTCCCAGCACAGGTCAACGGGATGGGAGTGCCCACAGCCCTGACAACCCACGGCACGGGGAATAACAGCCAGTCCCGGGTGCTGAGTGTGGGCAGGGGTCACGCTTACGGAGGAACGCAGGTGAGTTGCACAAGGTAAAAAAAAAAATAATAAAAAAAATCTATTTACTCAATTAAATGATGCACCGTTCGGTCATCAGATTTTTTTTTTTTAAGTCACTCTTTATCCCCTCTGGAATAAAGAGCTGATTATAAAAAGAGGGAAGGGAGAACAAACCCTTCAGTTGATTAAAAAAAAGCTTAAGGTATTTTAATGCAAAGCTCCTCTGGGGCGCGTCAGGCCCTCCTGCTTTATAAAGAAGCTTTGCTTTTGGGGACGGTCACCTGCCTCAGCTGGACCAGCAGCGGTGCTCCAGAAGCAACCCGATGTACTCCTCCAACAGCTCGGAGGACCCCCCAAATAACGGGACCCCGGGGCCTTTCGATGGCCCCCAGTGGCCCCACCAGGCCCCGCGGGGCATGTACCTGTCGGTGGCCGTGCTGATGGGCGTCGTTGTGGTCTCCGCCTCGGTTGTGAACGGCTTGGTCATCGTTGTTTCCATCAGGTACAAGAAGCTCCGGTCCCCGCTGAACTACATCCTGGTGAACCTGGCTGTGGCCGACCTGCTGGTGACGCTCTGCGGCAGCTCCGTCAGCTTCTCCAACAACATCAACGGCTTCTTTGTCTTTGGCAAACAGATGTGCGAGCTGGAGGGCTTCATGGTCTCCCTGACAGGTAAGGGCACGAACCTTCAGACCCATCTTGCGTTGGTGCTCTTGTGTTTAGCATTTGGGGAACATTTCATCAGCTTGCCGCATCTCCGAAAGTCAATGCTTTTGTGCTTGATGTAAAACTCATGTTCTTCTGCTATTCTTTAGCGCAGGGAAGGGTCAAGTAGATGGTTGGCTGTGCCAGGTCACCATATGTTCTGTCTTGGTCTTCATAGGGCAGGAATGTCACTTTTGGGCACATTGGGAGTCCTCGCTCGGGATGCGCTTCGTGGGTGCTGGCTGCCGTGTCAGCACATGGATGGTTGTGGGTGCATCAGAAACATGAAACTGCACAAAACCTTTTGTTGACACTCCAGTGGAGAAACTGTGGCCATAACCACGATGCATCACAGACACCCAATTGCCAACTTCATTTTTAAGGGCCAGATATCCTCACAGCTATCCCTGCCATAAGAAAAACATCTGACTTTTACTTCTTTTTACAATATTGACTTCAACAGCTCTTAACCTTCATCTGTTACATCCCAGCTTGGGCAGCAGAGCCACAGGAGAGCCTGTTCCTAAGACACAAACTCTCCTTCTCCCCCCAGGTATCGTGGGGCTGTGGTCCCTGGCCATCCTGGCCTTCGAGCGGTACGTCGTGGTCTGCAGACCCCTGGGAGACTTTCGGTTCCAGCACCGGCACGCCATCAGCGGCTGTGCCTTCACGTGGAGCTGGTCGCTGCTCTGGACAACTCCACCGCTCATGGGCTGGAGCAGCTACGTGCCCGAAGGTAGGGGAGATGTGCTTCAGACTCCACAGCATCATCTTCTTACGTATCATTTTCAAGCGTGGGGTAGTTTGAGAGCATCTATGCTGGTATTTAAAATGTTAACACCTCCTGCTTGCTCAGGCAATAATCCTCTCCCAGAGGTTGTTTTGCAGGAGTGCACGGCACAACACGCTGCAGCCAACCCAGCCCAAAACCTGCTTATGTAGAGGCTTGGCATAACGCTGCATGCCACAAGAAATCACCCTCCTACACAGAGCAGTCAGCCAGCCAAAAACCACAGTGACTGATCTCCAGGTCCTTGGGGATGGAAAAGCGAGAGGTGCTTGGGCAGCATGGCGAAGAAGGGCAGCGCCGGCGCCTGCTCTTTCGGAGCCTGTTACTGAGCCCCTGTCCAAACCCATGATTGGTTTTAGGCTTGTTTTGAAACTTGTTTGTTCCAGGTCTGAGAACCTCTTGCGGGCCCAATTGGTACACCGGTGGCAGCAACAACAACAGCTACATCTTGGCCTTGTTTGTCACCTGCTTCGTGATGCCCCTCAGCCTGATTCTCTTCTCCTACACCAACCTGCTGATGACTCTGCGAGCAGTAAGTACGGCGGGTGCAGGCAAGTTAATGGTTTTCTGCTCCCAAAACCGCTGGCGAGGCACACCTCTGCTGGGATGAAGAGCCTCACGGCAGGTTTTTGTGACAGTCGATGGAGCTGACATCTCCTGGCGCTGATGTCAGGGCACCTAAGGGATGGAAATGCTGTTGGAATTTGTTAATAGGCATCGCTCTCTCTCCAAAACTCCCTGCAGGCTGCGGCACAGCAGCAGGAATCGGACACGACACAGCAGGCGGAGCGGGAGGTGACGCGCATGGTGATCACGATGGTGATGGCCTTTCTCATCTGCTGGCTACCCTACACCACGTTTGCCCTGGTGGTGGCCACCAACAAAGACATCGCCATCCAGCCAGCTCTCGCATCCCTGCCCTCCTACTTCTCCAAGACCGCCACGGTTTACAATCCAATCATCTACGTCTTCATGAACAAACAGGTGAGGGAGAAAGCCACTAGCTAACGAAACCACAGCTTCGCTAGGGCTTCTGGAGAACAACTTAGTGGCCTCATAAAATGTGGAGGAACCATCTAACCTATCTGGAAGCATAAATGCAGGCTCAATCCAGCAGTTGCTGTATAAGCAGAAAGGTTTCGGGGAATAAAATGGAAAGGGAGGGAGCAGCCTCCGAGCCCGAATGAGAACTCATTTTCTGCTTCCATGATTTTATGGGGTCAGGCAACTTAATTTTAGATCACAAACTGCTTATTGAACGCACAAAGCAAACAGAATGAAACTTTTATCGTCAGTAAACTGCCAGGGTATGCAAAGAGTTAGGCTGGGAATTAATGCAGCTCTCACCCAAAATACAATGGGCTGCGGAGCGCCCACCCTGCAGCCTCTGCCTCCAAGTCTCAAGGCAGACACCAGCATTCTTCCACAACACGTAACCTGCGTTTTCCCTGCCCAGTTTCAGAGCTGCCTGCTGAAAATGGTGTGCTGCGGTCACCATCCCTGGAGGACGGGAAAAACCACCCCAGCTGCCCCCGGCCCCCGTGCAGCCATCGCTGCAGACGGGCTGCGGAATAAGGTGACACCATCTCAGCCTGTCTAACTGGGGCCAGATCCTGCCTGCACCAATATCAGATTCGGGCTCAGCCTGGTCCACCCAGCCTCATCCAACATGGGCTCAGAGAAGCTTCTCCCCATGCCCAGGAGATGGATGGCTCTCGGAGGTCAGAGAGGTTCCCCAGCAGCCCTCACGGTGCTCCCCAGAAAGACGTGACATTGTCTTCTTGTGGGAGAGGAGCCACCTCCTCATAGGATAAACTGCAAACTTTTATTTCCCTCTCCTAAGAAAACACCTCTCCCTTCTAGCCTCTCACCTTCAGGAATCTGGAGTCTTTTAAGAACAAAGAAAATAAGAGTAATTTTTCCTCAATGCAAAACATCAGGCTGAACACACTCAGCGGTGACCCCCCTCCACAGCGGTCCGTCCGTAGGACAGAGCCGCACGGTCGCCGTCCCTCCATAGACCAAGTCCTCTTTGCATCGCCTGATCTCGGTGTGAAGTTTGAGGTCACACTTTGAAGCTGGCAAAAAAAATCCAGCAGTATGTTTAAGTGCAGAGTGCGTTAATAAACATTAATAAACATTGACAAGTTCACATGCATCTGTTTTACCAGCTGATAGAAAGTTTGACAGAAAACACTTCGCCCCCCGCTACTATAGCTGGCGCTGCTTCTCTCATGGCAAGTGCCACATATGCCATCATAATGGATAGCAAGAAAAAAACATAGCTCAAAGATACAAAAAGTTACATATTTCATTTATACTTAAGGCAATAAGGAAAAGTCCACTGATTTCCCAGCAAGGGTGCACACCCAGGTTCTAACAGGCCCTGTGGACCCTGAGGACAAGGCAAGGCAGAGCCACGGCTGCCCCATCGTCCGGGTCCTCAACTGAAAGCAAAAGATGCCAAAGCCTGTAAGGCCAAAAATAAAAGACAAAAACCCCCTGTCTATGGGGTTCCATAGCTACACACCTGAACTTGAATCTCAAAACACAATGTTTACCTACACCAGCTGCAATTACACCTCTGGACTACGATGCAGTTTATGTGATTTAGGAGCCTATGGACAAGGCTTCTAAGTGCAAGGTTTAGACAATACCACAGACAAGAATCCCCCGAGACTCTGATCAAATTCCTCTCTCTTCAAAAATGCTATCGGCAGCTTGTCTGCCTCCGTAGTTAATTGTCTTTCAGAATTTGATTCTGAACACTTAAATTGCTTTCAAAATGAGACTGATCCACAGTCACAAGATTTAAAGATTCACTCTCCCCTCTGCAGTTTTGTTTCTATCGCCCGTCATCCACCAGGACGATCCCAAAACACGCCTCCCTTCTCTCCTCCTCCCACCGTCTTCCACCCCTTTTGCTGTTGCAGCGAAACCCCTGAAGGAGTTAGAGGGAAGCAATGCTAAAAGTTGTTCATCATCACCTCACTAAATTGCCTCACTAGCATGCAGTCCACAACCTGACAATCGGCAGTCAGAAATGCAATTTGGACTGGCACAGGTTGTGATGAGATTTGGGAGACTGAGGCTTTTGGTTTTTTTTTCCTTCTGAGATTCTCTGCTCCAAAACAAGAACAGAACAAAAAATCCCCAAACCAAGACCAGTACGATGACAGGTACAAGGGAGCCAAAACCTGGCTGCTGAAAGAACAAACATTTGCTTTTCTTCTCGTCTTCACTCAAACGTACCGCAGGGCCCCGCGTGCGCTTACCGAGACATCCAGCACCCACCGGCAGTGCCGCGTCCCCGGGGCTGGGGGACGAGGATGCCCGTCCTCACCCCATCCCCACGTCTCCACCTCCCTCCCACCGCTTGCTTTCCTACACGCAAAACAGCTCACACGCTAGCAGCTCAGAGGAATTAGAACAGCTCAGCATCACTGTTTTAATTTAATTAATTGGCCTTTCATTCTCTGGGAAGCTGAAAAGCAGCATTAGATGGGCCCCCTCTGGTCTCCTCTGTTGTCTTTCGCTGGTCCTTGTTTAATTGTTCCTGTTAATTACAGCTTTTGCGCCCACGCTTTGTGTTATTAGGATGATTTACATGCATACTAAACTTAAATCTGGAGAAGTACAAGCAGCTGAAAAACTGGAATCTCCAACTACCGCGTTCTAGCCTCGATAAGGAGAGCAGACAGGCTACAGGACTACTTGAAAGGCTCCCTACCAACAGAAATAAAAATTCTCCCCATTAAGATTAAAAAAAGATAGGGAAATCGTTCACAGTCTGCTCACCATTTGGTCTGACAGATAAAATAGAAAAAGAAATCCAAGCAGCTAAGAATATTTCACATGTTGCAAACCAAGGTGATGTGTAACTACATGCACGTAAAAATGCACCTGTTCTTGCTCCACTCCACCATACTGCTACAGCTTTGCAAGTTTTAATTACTTTTTATTTAATTGAGCAAGTCTATGAAACAACAAAACATTGCCCAAAGCAAGAGGGGAATGACCCTCAGCTACTTGTTAGTTACAAGTCACAAGCCACTCAGGACAGAATCACACAATAAATTTGCGATTTAATTTTTGCATGCATTTGTATGGTAATGTAGGATAATGACCCTCTGGTCCTTGCAACAGGCTGTAACGTAACACAACACTTTGCACAGCACCAGGCTGATGTAAAGTAGGACCTTGTTCCAGCAGCTTGTATCAAGAATATAAAGTTCTTCTGCTGCAGCAAGAATACAGAACTCACACACAGGGAAAACTGGGCACGTGCAGTAGATACAATCCCAGGTTAGAAAATACTGAACTTTACCTGGACAGAACTGTGTAATGCACAAAAGTAAGCCGCGTTTGCCATGCACTGGCACTGCTGTTAACTTGAGGGCAGACTCAAACTGCAGCCTCCGTGCTGCTGGCACATCTGCTCTAGCTCTATCACTACCACGACAGGACTGAATGGATGAAAGATTTGTATTTTTTCTTGATCTCTCCTGAAGAAAGCTCCCCCAAGTCCGCTGGTTTGCAGCACCTTCCCTGGAGTAGCGCTATCAGTGTCTAGTTGTGTACATAGTCTGATGATGGGAAACATAGTTAATAACAAGTAAAAAAGAAAACAAAAAACAAAACAAAAAAGAACCCCAAAAAAGAACTACCAAAACCAGAAAAAGAACCATATGGCAGCACAATAACCTTGGAAACTTTTATTAAGTATTGTTAAACCAAATTAACTAACAGTTACAGATAGGCAGCATTTCCCTACATGAACAGGAACGAAAAAGCAACATGGGGTACAATTAGCTAAAATCCCAGTGTCTGTTAAAAAGGGACAAGGACAATCTTCACACCTCCTGCACCTGAACAGTAATTATCACAAGAAAAGTTGAATATAAAGTTGCTGTGCACATCAAAATCCTGACCCAAAGCTCAATCACATCCAGGGACTTTTTTTTTTTTTTTGATGAGGCCTTCCAAAAGTGTGGTTTAATTACACAACAGGTATCTTCGTAATACTAACCAGATTTTCTCATAGTCTTGTCTAGTGCTGGCAGGGAATGTATTGCTGCTTTTGCAATCTCTGGAGAACACTGCCTTTTTCTCATTAGCTTTTTGCACAGCAATTAATCCCCTTAATCAGTCAAATCAGTTCAACGCTAGATCACAAAAGCACTAAGAAAAGAGAAAACAAGAAATTACCTTGTTAAATTTAATGAGCAAGGAAAAACATACACTACATGGGCTGTAACCATGCTCCACACTCCAGCACGGAAAAATTTAAGTGCCTGAGCAGTAACAGCAGTCCACAGAACTACAATCATTTTGTCTGTAACACTGAAAGCTACATAATGCAACAGAGCAAGAAATTCTTTTGCTTATGAAAGCATGCACACACAGAAAAAAAACCCCACCACGTAGCCAGCTTCATACGGATGTTACATTCAGAAAACAGTTCAGTTCTGCAGTATTATTGATACTGCCTTTACATGCAATGATGGTGTAAAACCAGTACAAACTGTATTAGAAAGTAGAGCATTAGATTTTCTTCTGTACTTGCTGCTGCAGTTAAAGGAAGTCCAAGCGTTAGAATTCTTTATGTGGCCAAAAAGGGTTGCAACTCACAGGCTGTATACTGTACAAGCAGCAGCAAGCAGGTGATATACTAGAATTTATTCACCATCCATTTTAATCATGTAGGAGAGCTCTGATCCAAAACAATTACCCTGTAGGGGAAAAAAAAAAAGTTAACGCGGTTGGTTTTTTTCTGACATCAAACCACAAGTTGAAGGGAATGGGATTTCATATTGCTCCTTTCACCTCCTTGACATGGAAAACAAGAATGTATGTCATGCAGCCAGAGAATACACAGATTTCTACCAAAAGCCCAATTTAATTCAAAGAGAGGCTCACGTGAATGGCAAAGATGAAGACTGCTGTTGCTGTAAGCGGGATTTCTGATCTTCAGGACGCGTGTCTGAAAAACACGTGAATTCAGCTCAGAACCAAGAAGAACATACACAGCCATACAACACTTCAAAGAGAAAGCTCTAGTTTTGTCAGCACATAGAAGCATGCTGAATCAAGCACTACAGATCTCTTTGCTAGATACATTAAGTTGCACTTGTAATCAGAAACCAGTCTCGGCTCTGTTGCTATTGAGTGCATTACACAGGACCCTCTTTGTGATCAGAAATCATTCTGTTTTCAAAACCTGAAGCCCAATCCCTACCAGCTCAGTTCTTCAAAGAGTCTGACAGAAAATAGGGTCATATATGCTAATGTTGTGCAAATAACAAGCACAATGATGGTACCTCCAGATCTCTAAGTTTAAAAATTACCATCAACATTTCCAAAAGTAGCTAGGGATTTGGGACATTTCAAACTTTCGGTGCCTAACTGGAAAGCGAAACGTGTTATAGCGTGACTGCTGTAGAAGTGTTAAATGCCCACAACACTGAAGCAACTTCCTTTAGGTCATCTTGTACTACACACTGAAAAATCAAAAGTTCTCTCTGAAAATGAAAGGCTATTGCCTTTTTCTTTCCAGACAAAATGCCAGTTCTTTCATATTTTTTGCACAGCACTAAGTGCACATTAACTTAACGCAAGCATGTCAGCCCCCTCCCTGTAACAAGAAACATCTTTAATTGCAAAATGTTGAAAACGGCAACTTTTAACTTTAGCTGTAGAATACCAGTCAGCTTTGACAGTTCCTAACGGAGATTTGGACTTACAGAACAAACACTTTTATTTTATCTTGTGTCTTCTTCCTTACTTCTAGTTTCTATTAAAGGAAAGCCAGGGGAGATGACACCAAAACAGATGTTTAAGGGATTTGATGGCACATCACAGGTACATACCAAACCATACTGATAGTAACCAAGGTTGTTACAGTGTGAAGCATTTAGGTGCCTAAGCTAGAGAGGTTGAGCACTAAACAGGACACCAGATACAGCATTATCAGCTGTCTTTCAGTGCTTTCGAGTCAGTAGAGGCAACTGCAGTCTCACAATGAGAGAGACAACCCTGCAGCTCCAGCAAACGGTCCACAGTGCTGTCAGTCTCAACTGCCCCCCAAAATTAGAAAATTTTCAAGTGTCTCCAGAGAGTTTAAGTCTAGAGCGACTGTCTCTCTCCTTTAAAAGCATAGGGTAGAAACAGTATCCAGATGGGGGAAATCAGGAAAAGCAAAAAAACTAGCCTGTGCAAGCTTGATGAATTCAGTGCTAACAATATAATAAATACAATACTGCCCAGCACAGCATCCAGTAGAGCTTTATGGACAAAGAGGACCTTCTGAACTCCCTGCACAGCTTTCTGGTGCTCTGCCTCTGGCCCCAGCTCCACCTTCCTCTACTCCCTTCTTCCTTCCAGCACCTTCTGGATCTTGCAGGCTTACAGCCCTTCAAGGACAGAATTTTGTGTATCATCCCAATTTTTTGTATTTTCTTTTTGACATGACGAATGCAGAGCACTAGAACAGAAGCCTCTGGAGACACTAGATGCCTTTTTATTTTTACCCTGACCTATAATGGGCATCTGCCCCCTCCAACCCCTAAACAAACTGCCTCTCCCCCCCAAAACTACAGATGTGCTTTAGCTTTACATCCATATGCACACTCCAATGATCGCTTACATAACAGCATTAAGTAAATGTAGTCTGACTACACATGTGAATGGGCTTTGGATTGAGCCATTTATGAACATGGCAGTATATATACTGCAGGAATCGGTCTGCCCTGTCGGCAAGATCCTCCTGGCTATCATAACGTTTGACTTCTGTGTTCAGTAAAAAAAATAAAATAAAATCCTAATGCCGAACACAAGAATATCTTGCGTTCCTTAGTAAGAGATATGTTAGGAATGACTTATGACTACTCACTGGCATTTACTGTGGAGTTGTTCAGAGTTACTAGGCTCTTATCTTCAGTGCTAAGAGGAAAAAAGTTATGTGGGCTATGAATCTTTTCCTTAAAGTGATGTATATACGACTTCTGCCATTTTCTTCATTTCCTCCTATATTGCCATGACAGTATAACCATCTTCCCAAACTCTTCTTTTCTAAAAAGCTTTCATGATTCTGTTCTCTTAACGTACATTCTTCTCGATCTCAATAAATCCACCATTTTGTCAAATTATCTCTGATTTCTGTGAAGACTATGCACTGCCTTCCAAGCCTACTGAAGTATTTGCTTTCCACCTACAGGAAATTATATTAACAAAACACTCTTTTCCCTCTCAGTTTAGTATGGAGAGTTCAGATTGACGTCTCCAGGCAAGCTCCCTGACACACTACTCTCTAAGGAGTGACAGCCCATTTTCTCTAAAGTCCTGCACAGGTCCGTACCCAGAACATAAACAAAATAAACTTATGAACAAAGTATCAACGATCAGCCAACCCAAGAGTGCGTCCCTGAGGTTGTTCTTGGGCCTCCTCATCTCCAGGAATTGCACGGAGCACTCTTTCTAAAATATCATCAAGAGTCGAGTGAGCCCTGTTGAACAAAAGATTTAAAATGGATGCTGGCAAGTTTAATGCTACACATTTTAAAAGAAAACAGTCATAATTATCAGGGTTCTGATAAAGCCAAAAAGTTGGCGTACTGTAAGCATCAAATCTTGTTAAAATATACTGGAACCATTATTCTAAATCTTTGTAACTCAAAGCCAAATACACCTTACCATCCATTTTTTGTACCTTTCTGTTTCCTCTGCTAGATTAAATGACTCCTCAGTCCATAAACTATGATTTCTCTCCTCATTTCCCTCAGATTCTTTGCTTGACTCTCTGTCTTCCATTTTAATTTGATAGGGAACTATTCACATAAACAGAAAGATTTTAATATCAAAGGTATGAAGGAAGATAATAAAGAAATTAAAACGTGTTTTTATTTACCGCACTTGGGAAAATTCCAGTTATCCACTTCTCAATTACTTTTTCCTCAGTCATCTGATTTTCTACATTAACCAAATTCACATTAACTACAGTCAAAAGGTGGCCAGTAGCAAGACCCAGATAAATATTTTACTGTAACACATTTTTAGATTCACAGGACTGAACATTTTGCTTCACACTAAAATGAAAAATGCATGTGGAAATTAATCTTTAATCTTTCCCCTTACAATCCTAGCTATGGGAGAAAAATCAAAAGAAAACCTGTGGATGCTAGCTTTGTTACCCTACTTAGCAAAATCCAATGATACTCCCCCCCCCAAGACTTATCTCACTAAGTTCTGCTCCCTACAGCATGTGAATATATTCATCCACCTTCTGCTAAGCTATGATAAGCAGGAAGCAGTAGGCTGTCACAAAAATGGAGTCTGAAATAGCTGTACTTTATGCAAATACAACAAAACCACAGTGATTGAACAGCAAGCAATACAGGCTGCTGCATTCCTTACCACCCAAAACCAAGATACTCTCATGAATAAAAGTCCCCGTAGCTTCTATCCTTTGGGAAAAGATCTAACAAAGCTGTAGGATAACGCAAACAAGTGCCAGCATCGTTCTCAAGTGACTATGCTATTTAGCTTTTTTACAGACTAACTCATGTTCTGCCCTTTTTTTTTCTTTTTCTTTTTCTTTTTTTTTGTCTTTTTGTTTTTTTTTAAACGGCTCTTCACTTTCTGACTCATTGGAAACAAATGCAGAGCCTACAAAGATTCAGGTTTTCTGCTCCTCTGATATTACTTGCTGTATATCTAAAATTATTTCCACTTATTACTATTTGCAGTTTCAGAAGCACAAAGATTCACTACTGCTATCTTTGGTATCTCTGTAACAGAACAGGAAATATAATATTGATTACCCCAGTGGATGCTATTTTCTTACACTATGAGATCAGAGGAATTATTTCATTATGGTGAGTAAGAAACATAAGCAGTTAGTGTGCACCGGCCATTTTCTCAGCTGGACTACCCTCCCAGAATGGAAGCTTCAGCTCTATTTTACATCCGCTGCCAACCATCTATACTTTTGTGGGTTTCATCACTTGTGTTTGAACACAGCATACATTACAGTGGCATAGTAAAAGTAGATTAATTCTGATAGTTCAGACCTGCAAACCTTCCGCACCACATTCCCGTATACTTGAGAGAGTGAATACACAGAGAAAGACAGCAAACACTGGTGGAGGGGGTACTATTTGTAAAAACACTGCATATAATTTTACCAAAAAAGGGAGAATCCTCTCAAATTTCTGCTGAACCACAACTACCAAAAGAAGCTAAAAATTTATCATACAGCTGAACATACAGTGACAAGCATTCAGAGTAATTCTGCAGCAATGCAAAAGTAATTTGCTATTTGTAATCTCTACATTAGGACTATTATCAACTAACCATTTCTTTGCACTTCACAGTCATACAATCCTTTCTCTTTAAAGTCTTGAGCGATGGAATCTTGCTGCTTTAAATATTCTGTTAAAAACAGCACATTTCCTTATTGATCTAGATACTCTTTCTAAATTGACTCTATACAATCTAAAGTACCATATTACTTTATCCATCCAAACCCAGATGAAAACCTTTACATAATATATTATTAGTTCATATATTAATCCTACAAATTGTCTCTAACCATCACTTATTCACTTGATGCCAGTCTCCACATATCCTTGTTTTGGTGAATGAGGAAATAAAAAGATTAGAATGTGTCTGTGTGCCTCATTTCTAGAAGAGCATAGGACCAATACACATTTAATTATCCCAGTGTCTGGTGTTAGTTTAGGAAGAGTTTATAGCTGAATAAACAAAGCAAATTCTTCTGTAACACACACCAGTAAAAACAATGCAGAGTTTTTACACTGTGTTCTCTCTGAAGATGTATGTGATTACAAAAGAAACATAAATCACCAAGACTAAGCTCTGCAAAAACACCTGAGGGATGCAGCTGCCCAGCTTGCATTCGTTTTAATGGAGAACATGCATTGCTCCAGGACACCTTTGAAAAATTCAGTCTATACAAAATTCATCTCAGTGTTAAATTAACTGCACTCAATAGGCTAGCTGCTGCCATCAGCAGCAACTAACCATTACATGAAATGCAGAAACTTCAAGGACTAACTTAAATAACCGCCAGTTATTTAAGCTGTTGATGCCTAACTTCCTAATCATTGACCTGACTGCAACTAATTTGGAAGCTCTTGTGTATTTCAGTAGTGAATGATTTGAGAGAAATCCTGACTGAACACAGCTGGCAAGCCTCATACCATTTTGGGTGAAGTGCCTCTTACCAATTTCATCCAGCAGCTCTTGGGCTGGTGGAGGCAGCTCATCAATGAAGTGGTTAGATGCCTGTGAGAGTGCTGAGATAGAAAAAAAACCACCAGTCTAGTTAATTAGCAGTGATTAATCCTCAATAACTGTGATATAGGCTTACATTATGACAGCATCTTGCTGACAAATTTCATTTATCAACCTGCACGAGCCTAGCTCATTCACATTTTATCAAATATCCTTAAGTAACTTCATAACGGAAAAATAATTTAGAGCTAGACTTGCACATTCAGTTCTCAATCCTGTATTGCACATTTTAGGCCAGTAATATTTACACTTCAAACATAGGTTAATTAGAGGTCAGAGGTGTTAGTCTGCAGATGCAAACACAGAATCCATAACCTAATTACCACTAGCAATACACAGTTATGTGCAAAGCTATTTACCTCTATAAAGAGATGTGGGGGTGGGAAGAAAAGAGAAGTAAAACTGCAAAATTTCTTTTCAAATCTGTTTCTCTGTTTACTGATCATTCTATTTGGGCTGGGGCTGGGTTAAGAGACTTACCAGATGCTTTGCTGGTGCTTCTCAAGGATGAAGCAACTACTGGCAACCCATCCTGTGTAAGGTCATACAGAATAAAACACAAAAAGGTAAACTGAAGAACTGCTAGTCTTCAAAACTCCCCTTCAAACATACCAAATCCAAAATGAGGTAAGGCCTTAATTAAAGCCTTAGCTGACCATTACATTTTAAAATAAGCTCTTCAATGAGTTCAGAATATGAAAACAGGGGTAGTACCCAGGTAAGCCAGATGTGTCAAAAATTTTGCTGAGGCTGCTGTGCACTCATCTTTCAGCTGGCCCTAAGATTCTGTCAGCTACATAATCTTTATCCATTTCAACACTGTATGGACAATTGGACAGGAATTCTCTGAAAGGACAGTTCCAACATCTCTTAAATTCCCATTCTCTGCTCTGAATCTTTATTAAAGCAAGGCACACCTATCCACCAAAAGGGCCCCCCAAAATCAAAAGTTTGTAATCATAGACAAGTCCTCACTGTCCACAAAATGGAAACAGGTGCTTCCTGCACTTAATCCTAGAATAAAATTTTAGACAAGAAAGTGACACAATCAACAATCTCTGCAGAGGCAGTCAAGGCAACACTGCACTGTTAATGGGCTTAATGAATTCCAACTGTCTGCTACACAAGCAGAAAGACACAGACCTAACCTGATGACAACAAACGCAGTCTGTTCTGCTTGAACAAACTCTAATTTAATCTTTAAATGACAACCCCATCAATGAATAACAATAAGAAAGGCATAAATTTATTTTATATATAACTGTCTGAAAATACAGTTAAGATAATGCTGTGGCTCCAGAACACCTTCAGTTCCAAAAAGATTACTGGAAATCACTACAGTGACCTTGGAAATTGTCGACTCCAAAGAGAGATGATTTTTTGATACAACAGAGTTGATAGCATTATGCCATGTCTATGCATAAAAAGGACAAACTTAATCCCCTAATAGAAGGGCTTTCTGAACATTTACTTGCTTCCAAACTACTAGATGGGAGGCTTCCACCTTAGTTTTCTTCCTCAAGGAATCACTCATCTATGTACTCATTTACCTTCCCCCACTAAGTTTTGAGAATTCTTGTTTCACATGAAAACTTACATACACACATGCACATGTATTTATTTTCATTCAAGTTTATTCCCCACTTTCACACAGTCAAAAGCCTATAGTTCACAAATCGCTTGTGAATTCAGAGTGGTTCAGATAAGCAGCCTGCTGTTGCCTCAGCAGAAGGCCAAATGATCAACCCCCTTCCTCCCAACAAAAACATACCCTTTTCTACCCAACCATTTTGCAGATACTTAGCACTTTGGTGTTCCAAGATTACCAGATCCAATGCTGGGAAATGGCAATTCTTTACAGCCAGGGATGGGATGGAGGGCAAAAAAGGCCACTTTGATGGTGGTCAACATTTACATACAATTAGGTGCAAGGGGAAGCCGACTCTTTGTATAATCAGTGGCACGCACTGACTGCTTTGAAATCAATCAGAACTTTTTTCATTATGTCAACAGATCCAGGACTCCAAAATACTCAAAGTCCTGGAAGTATTTCTGTGCTTCTCATCTTGCATTCATTTTAAGGAAAAGTATTTTAAAAAAGTATTTTAAAGAATGGCTAACATAAGGTAAGTTTTCTGGACTTACAGGCTCATTCAATTCAGATGAGGAAACTCCTGAAGCAACTGAGGGAATTTCTGTGTTCCTTCCCTCTCCACAGGCTGTAGTGAATGTCCTGGACACTGCAGAGGAGGTCTCTTGAGAACCACAAAAGGAAGAATCTGAAGCTACTTCATGGCAGTGTTTGTATTTCTCAAAGGCTACTGGAATTTTTTCTTCTAGAATTAAAAAAAAAGAAAAAAATTATAGCAAAGCTGAAAATTTTTTTATTATTATTTTTTGTATCTTGGTCACATTACAATGGAAGCAGAAAAAGGTTTCTTGTACTTGAACAGGGACTTGCACAGGAAACTAAGAAATTATTGTCCATAATGGATCTCTAAACTGAAGTCCAAACTGATTACCGAGGAGTTCCACCTCAGACATTATTTATGCAAAACTGCCAACTGAGAATTTTTGACTACTGTATTACACCAAATTAATGAAAGTACAAAGCAAATGATAATTCATTGCTCTTAAACAACACTTAAGTTCAACAAACATTGAGATCACTTTCTCAACACTCAAAACATACTAAGCGCTTATTACATTATAACTATCCAGACAAAAACAATGAGATTTCAAACAACAGGCACAGCATTTCTTGTGGTTACTTATTCCAAACCTGACATTTCTGCATTGGTACTACGTGAATGGAGTTTCCATGATTCACATCAATGATTTTTACATTAGCAAGTCATGGCAGAAAGGTCTGACTCCTGGCATAGAAAGGTTAAGTAATTCACTGGTCCTTCCTTCTTTCCTCTCCGCAGTTACCTGAGTTGAGTGGAGTGCTGACGCCCGTTGGTGCATGACTCACTCTGGGTGTTTCACAATCTATATCCCTGTAGTAGTTCTCTTGCTCACAGGGGATACTTGACAAATCCTGAATATCTGTCGCTGATCTGAAGTATGGAAAGATGTTCTGACAGTTAGAATAGCCACTTCTTACACTTGTGAATCACTAAATTCTGCTATTTTCAGGTTCTTTAAATTTTAATACTGTTCAGTCTTATCTAGTTTTCCAGAAGGAAGAGAGACATTCCCTTTGAAAACTTCCCACGGAATTCTTGGAAGGCTGAAGATCACCATCTTCAATAATCTTGCGGAGACAGAAAAGGTTAATTATTTGCTTTCCCTTCCTTTACAGGATTTCTTAATTATAATAATTCTCCTATAAAAGCAAGCTCAGGAAACTGCCTCCAGAAAGTGGTTCACATTTGATGTTCTTGCCCTAGGTAGAAAACTCTCTCCAAAGCCAAGGGAAGACCTCAAGGTTTAACAAAAATTAACCATTAATTAAGACTAAATATAGGTCTTAGGAGCCTTTAAAAGAGTTACTCAGATAAACTGAAACTGCTAAAGATGTGCACAGGCAGTGATGTCCACTCAAGTTACAAAAACTCTGAAGTGGCTGCAGGACAGGGATTATATCAAGCAAACCAACATCTTCTGCAGATATACCCTGGATTACATTGTCCTTTGAAGACCATGAAGTGAGCAGATGTCTACTGTTACCAAATCAGTAATTTCTATGCAAATCTCCATTATCTGTAAAAAGAAACTTACTCTACTAGTTAAATCACAAACCTATTCTGCAAATTCTTCCTGGGAATCTCAATCACAAGACTATTTTTGTAATAAAATTTATTTAGCTACATACTAATGATTTGCTCTTTAAAGTAATTTTATTTCTTCTGTGTAATATGGACAGAAGAAACAAAGAATCCTAACACTTCAATGTGAAGAAGCACACTCAGATTAACAGTAAGTTAATTACTTATGAATATGAAAATATTTCAAACTAAGGACAACTGTACGTGATAGCTCTTTCATACCAATCTCCCAACTTATCACGAGAAAATATTCTTCCAACACTTCAAATAGTTTTCTCTCTCCCAGCCTCAGTCCGTCTCATCTTCCTGTTTTGTATCAATACAAAACTTTTACAGTGATAATGACCAACTTGCTGAAGTTTTGATATAAAATGGTCTGTGGCTCTTACACGTCTTTTTCATTGCATTCTTCCTGCAGCTCCCACAGTACCACTTCTCGTGCTGCTTCAACACTGGAATAAGTGAAGAAAGGTCATATTCATTGATCCTCTCAGAGAATTATGAAAATAAATTTATTTAGTTTTCTCTCTCTCAAAAGGTTTAAAGGACTACCTTCCCTCTGAGGGAGACTGCAGCTCATAAAAACTTTTTGCTTAAAACCTTAGAAGATGGAGAGTGATAGGAGAAAAATGCCATGGATTTGTATCTGGTAAGGAGAAAACTTCTAATTGACATATACAGTTTCAAAACAAAACTGAAAATTAAATAGAAATCTACAAATATACATCACTACATTGTTTTATCATCCTTTGATTGGTCTGCATTGTAAACTAATCTCTCAAACTGCAACAACCCCGTTCAAGGTCAAAGAGGCATTTTTGAACGCCTCTAATGAATCTAAGGGGATTAGTCAGACGGTCAGAGAGCAACAGTCCTCTCTGTCCTGCTGGCAAAAGTTCAATTCCTAAGCAAAGGGGGAGCAACTAAAACCATTACCTTTTACCTTAAGGCCAAATATTTACACACTTGCTGCCTACCTTTGACACTGGTAACTCAGTTCCTCCAGTGGAGGAAGAGAGAGTACAACACCGACAGACAGCAAAAGTAGCTCTCACTCCCACACTCGGAGAAGGTGAGCAGCTGCTAACTCTGGAGGAACACAAGGAAAGCTGAGCTACAGGGAGGACAGGGGCTTTTAAGAAGCCTGAAAGCCAGGGCTGAAAAACCTTCAGGGTGAGGACTATTTCTCTTTAAGCAAAAGTACCCCTTGCAACATGAGATGGTGATTCTAGCCAACATCTCTGCATACTATTAGAATATAAAATTTACAAAAATACTAGAAATAAACACTTCGTGTTTGATAGATGAGACTGCAAGTCTCCAAGCATGGGCTAATGTTATCTGCAGGCAAGATACAGTGAGCATACTTGCATTGGGTTGTTCCCACAGGAAGGGAAAAGGCATGATCTTCATGCCACTTGAGCTCCAAAACCGAAGCACAACAAAATTAAAACAGATGACTGAAGCCTTAATTTGAATTATCTTTGCTCTGTTTAAGGCCACAGTTTATCAGTGTAAAAGGAACTGTAATACATATACATGACTTATTTTTCCTGTTTTATCTCCCTCATTAAGCAAAAAACCCCCCAAAACCAAAACAAAAACCAAACCTGAACACTAAAAGACAAAACCCCCTGAAACTTGTGAAAGTCCTTTTAGCATTTTCTTGGCAAGGAACTATGATATGTAGATAATAATTAAAAAACAGCACTGGCATCTTATTTGAATATTAGATATATAAGCAGAATTAAAAATGAGAGCACGCTTTATAACCCAATATATGCTTGAAGTAACGATAAAAATAGGTCTGTCTACCTGGCTACAGGCATATGGCTAAGCTGATCCACTCCTAGCGTGTTACTGCCAGAGTTCTGCATCGCTGTGCTACAAAATAGCATTTTTCCTCCTGAATACAAATAACAAATATTCCCCATTATTGGGTTTTGCAAGTACAAAAGAAAGCAACACAACTCACTGAACAGAAAATAGCAACTTTATTAAATTTTTTAGTTCTTGTGACCTTTGTTGTTGTCAAGAGACAAATGTGTTTTAAAGATGCATTTTCATAAACATACCACAGCTGCCAGACACTCAACCACTGAAGCACTGGGGAATATCGCAACATTTACAAATTTGAGCTAAGAGACTAGAGAAGCAACAACGATCCTTCCATTATTCTGCACACACACAGTGTCAGCTCTTACAGTTTTTAAGCTCAAGATCCTTCCAGCAATATTAATGTGTAAATACAACTCTAATTTAGTTTCCAGCACCACAGCATGTTGCATAAAAAGATTAAACTTAGCCCTAGGGTAAAAACAAAAAGGTTGCAAACAAGTTTTGTTTTGTTCTTCTTAACTGAAAAACAGCAAGTACATAATCATCGCACTCAACAGTATTTCAGTGACTGCAATGCCCAAACCTCATCTTCCGGAATCCTGAGTGTCCTGAACACTTGCTAAAATAATGAGGAACAAGAGACCAAGTGACCCTGAAGAATCAAGCTCCAGCCTTCTGACAGAAGTGCTGCTGACAAAAATCTAAGTGCAACAAGACTCCATCTCCCTGACTCCAAAGTACCTTCAAAAGAACGAACACATTTACCTGAAACCTGAATACCTGATCCTGCATCTTCAGGTAACTGTTTCTGTAAAAATCCTTCACAAGCATCTTCTAATTTGCCCTCAGCATCTGAGGTCTGAAAGGAGGGCAAAAAGGAAGCGAATTCAATTTCTCACAGGCAAGCTGTGAAGGGCAGAACAACTCTCACACGATGATGTTCACAATAATTGGAATGGAGAGACAAACTTTTCAAGAGCTTATCAGCAAACAGCATGGATTGGATTTAATAGTCCATACAATAGTTTCAAATCTTAAAGAAATGGAAGACAACTGTTTTAAGACTATCGAGTACTACAATAGATAGAACTGTGAAGGAAAGGCTGAGATTATCAACTGCCTAAAACTTTTCTCAGCCACAGATTATGTAGTTTCCTAGTAAACAAATTAAGAAAACGTGCCCCTCGTGTTTTGGAAGTCTGGGTGTTTGTGGGGTTTCAGGTTGGGGGCTATTTTGTGGGGAGGTTTTGGAGTGGTTTTTGTTTTGGTTAGTTTTGTTTTTCCCCTCCAGGCAGGGGTGTGTGCTTTAAAGGAACAGCGTTAGAATTTTTTACTTTTAGATAAATCTTTATTTGTAGATATTATTTCAAAAGAAAAGAATAAAAACTATCATTCTCCCATTTTCTACAGCTCTTCTTCAAATCAAATGGGAGCATAATAAAACCATATGACCCAAGTGCTTGACGCAGACTTAATTCCTGTCTTTTCTGTTATTTTTACCTCTAGTTGTGAACTTCCCTGAGTAGTAGTAGGAAGGAAAGAATGAGGATCAGGAGTCAAGAATTCTTCAGACATATCAGGAGATGAATTAAGGGAACAATGTAATTTCCTTGAATGCCCCTGTGAAAGACATCATCGTTTGAGATGCTTTCTCCACTCTCTATTAAAGAACATTTTAGTCAGTAATGTTAAACAATACTGCATCAAATTGAAATTACATTTATTGTGATCACTCTGAGTTTCAACGTACCTCCTGCTCCTTACATTACCTTGATGGTTTATAGAACCAAACAAAAAGAAGGGGATGAGGGGGGAGATTGTTAGTCAGATCACAGCTGAAAGATCAGCTGTCTTGGTAGTTCAGTGTGCAACACAGAGACACCAGGCTAAACTGTTTCACAGATAACTAGCTGCAACTAGATTTCTTGGATTACTATACATACTCTAGTGAGATTCTCAACTTGTTGAGGAAGGACTGAATTCTTATGAATAGCCATTCCAGACTCTGCTTGTTCATCTTGTGATGGCCACTGGCAACTTCTTCCTAGGATGTCAGAATGGAATAAAATTATCAGGCAAAAAATAATATGAAGTCAGTGATCTGAACCACTGATGGAATATCAATGAAGAGTAGACAGTAAAACTACACTGTCTGTCAGGAACATGGACAAATAATATTTAAATGCTCACATCATTAATCTAGGCACGTGAAGCTTTCCTTGTTCCTTTATCCATAACTATTACAAAAGTACTACCCACTATGCTGCTACAGAAGAAGCATCCCTGTAGTCCAATTGAAAGAAATGAAGTGTGAAAGCATAGCCATGGATTTGAAAGCTTTGGGTCTCCCATGCTGATACATGGTAATCATTGACAATGAAGGGTCTCCAAGCTCACTGGACATTACCTCCACCTATTAACATGTAATACTCATCTTAGTCTATTATTTATGTTCACAGTGACTGACTGATTGACCTGCTCTGGGGGCAAGACTCTGGAAGATAAAATTGACAATTATTGTGATAAAATCACAGAAGCTGAAATCTGCTGGGAGATGGGAGAGAGACAAAAAGAGAAGAAGTTATTTTTTGTTTTTCAGCCTTACCTGCAGAACTTCTAAATGCAGACTCCAGATCACTCTCCTCAGATTCAGATCTATCCTCACTGCCCGGATCCCAAGACTCAACATTATCACCTGTCTGCCACCTGTATCTTTGTAGGTCTTGACTTTTTTGGACTCTAACAGTGACATGTTGAAAGGCTTCCTTTATACTCTCTGCTTCACTTTCAGATGTGTATTCACTGGCTGGATATGGAAAGCCAAGTTCTAGCTGTCCTGAGGCCACTCTTCTGGCCATTTGTTTTACTTCATCTATACAAAAAGAACAAAATTACCATTTCACACAACAGAATCTGGACCTTCAAAGCATTCCCTGTGTTTCATTTGTGTCTGCAGACTTGGAAATGCTAAGTTATAGCCTGTAAACTCCTTTATCATAAAAAGAGCTAAACACTTCCTTCCATTTTAAGGGAAGCTTAAAACCTGCATAAATTGATACAGACAAGTCTTTAAATGAACCGGTTTGTGCATTCTCTATTACTCATGCCTGTACTGCCATCCACAGGTCATTGCTATACTACCCTTTCTAAGTTATATGCTGTCCCTCCCTTACATCCTCCAAAACAGGGCTAGAAATTCCTTGAGCTTTATAATCAAACCATCTTAATGTGGTTGTGACTATTTTATGCCCTGAATGTGCAAGACACAGGATCCTACTCATTTGGTTTTCACCCAAGAACAGGCTAACAGAGCATCAGCAATTAAGGCACACGGATCTTTCTTAAGTAAGAAAATGTGTGAAGCTTTAATGCACTGCACTGCAGTAAGACTTGCTAACATTAATGCTGAGTTAACACTGATTTACTTACTCCTCCATTCTGATTGCATCATCCTTTTCTCCTCACTTATTTTTGTACTGTAAATTTCAGATCTTGATTTTGGATAGCACCTATAATAAATCATTATGAAATGCATCAAACTCTGTTAATGCACAAGCATATTGTGTTAAGTATTCCCCACTCAGTAAAGGACTAGAAGTTGTTTTAATGTTAATTAAAAGGCTAAGAGCACACATGTTCTAAGAACCCAACAGAACTAGCAGATTGAGCCATCAGAAGCTTAGAAAGCACAGACAGTTATTTAGGTCTATTACAGATTAACCAGACAAGCTGTACATTAAAATCTAGATTTCAGAAGCTGTCAACTGCTTTCACATGATATGTCTACATAAACACTAACAGACAATGAATGTTATGTAGGTGTGCTTTATTCAGGACAGTAAGGTGATCAGTGGACAACTGAAGATATTCAGAACTTCAGACTTGGATAACAACAATCCTACCACCAACCCAATTCCAATCCAAAATTCATTCACTTGACCATCTAACCACATGTCAGCATCTGGCATATTTGTGTTCTAACCAAGTATGTCCTTTACCAACAAATCTTACTGATCCAACCGGGTCATGAGTCAACTTAAAAACTACAAGTTTTCCTGACTGACTGGACCCAAACATTGAAGGAGGTGCCTCTCCCCACCTTTCCAACGAGTAAGATACATGAATTTGCACACATTTTGCCAGATACTTTTAACATGTACCCATACTTAGAAAAACAAAGGGATGACATTAAAAAGCACAGCAAACATAATGAGCTAACGCATGCTCTGTTGTCACTGGGTTTAGCAAGACTGTTCTACTCCCGCAGCCCCTAACATAGGTCCTAGTCCTACACCTATGAAAGCCGAAGTACTTCTACTGAGAATTGAATGAGGCTGTGCAGAGAGAGAACCACCCTGACTAGTAACTTATTTGATAGCTCTCCTGTTACAGTTTTAGACCACTGACCTCTATCAGAGAGGCATTTGGAATCTGTCTGAACACCACTCTTTAAAAGTAACTGCCCTGTTGTAGCAGTTACCCCATCAGCTCTTCAGCTGACAATGACTCACAGTAGGGTCCTAATTGGACAGATGGCTTTTGGCTTACTGAAAAAATATTTAATGCCATCCTTGATCCTGGATGTGTCTACTTTTGACAGTGGCTGTATCAAGATGACTCTGCTAGAATTAACTCTTCTGTGAATACAATCAAAACTCACCACCTCTCTTCTTCACTTCCACTTGCTGCAGAATGTGAATCACCTCCTCTCTGACACTGCAAGCTGAACTTTTTTTTGTATCTTACAGATACACGTGGGAGTAAATGCTGAAATGAGTCCAACAAGCCATGATTCAGCACATGTCGGGCATTCTGGTAATTACTAGTTGAGCTGTCTATGAGCTATACTAAGAACTGAACCGTACAAGCTTTATTCCCTAGGTTATATTTTAGTAGCACTGCTCATGAGAAAGGATGACAACTCCAGGCCTTAGCCTAGTAAAAACTCTGTCCTGGATTTATAGCTGGTTTCATATGTACGCAGGCAGACTATCATACCATGTAGCTCCCAGGGGAATGAGTAGACCTAAATGACTCAAGATTATTCCTACAGCAGGTAGGTACCTGAATTTCTCTCTTTCTCTTTGGGTTAAGCATGTCAACTACTTATATTTAAAAATGAAAATGATCTAGAAGCCCTTACCAATGACAGCTTAGACCTCCATAAGTATACAAACAAAAATCTTTTCTGCTTGCCCTTTTCCCTGACAGTCCCATCTCCATTTCAGTACAGGATTTTATGCCCTCCTGAGCCACAGGACTAGTATTTTGCTGGGGTGGGTGGGGAAAAAGAAGAAAGAATACTATTGCACTGCTGAGCTGGCTATTTTCCACTCCTGTATATAAAGTATATGGTATGCACATATATTTTAAAAGACAGATTCATCCCTCTTCTTGGACACCACCCATAACTACATCTCTTTAGCTGCTAAGGAATACAGAAGTGATAAACACAGTCACCCTGCTCAACACTTTACCTCACGGTCTAGGCTCATTTCATCATCCAGGCTTTTCACCACACTGAAGCCGAGATCATGAAGGTTGTTTTCATTTTTACCCTTACTCATTTCATAAAAGCACTTCCACTTTTCATTTTGAATTGCCTGCATTTCTTTTGCTGTCTTTGAAACAGCTTGGAAGCTGTCTCCACCCAACACTCCTTGTGCCTGATGTGTTATCAGTGGTGGAATATAGTCACTTGATGGTGGACCTATAGCCTTCCATAAAAAAGTATTAACTTCAGAAAAAGGATTATTGGTATTTTGGAAAGTATCATCAGATCTGTTCCAATGTCTTTCTTGACAAATTTGCTTAGAAAGCTGGTTCATTCCAATTTCCTGGAGCAGCTTCTTTTGCTTTTCAGTGGCCTCTAATTTGTCCAGTTTCTCCTCTGTTCTGCACAGGGAATCTGCTGCCTGCTGCAACATGCTTTGAAAAATCTTTAAATTAAGGACGCATTTGCTGATGTGCTGCTCATTTTGGGACAGACTACTCATTTTTCTCCCAGTATCTTGTCTCACCTGTGCCAGCACGCATAGGTCAGAGGTCTCACTTATCCTCTCCTCCTCTTCCGTAGTGTACTCTGTAGTCGATTCTGAAAAGCCACCTTCCTCATAAACTAGCTTTTCCTCACAGTGCACTTCAGTGGATGCATCCAGGTCTCTGAGGGTAGCCTTATCTTCTTCCTTTTGCTGCCTTTTTTCATCATTTAGAGCTTGACCTAATCCAGCTCCTTCTTCCAGGAAGTCTTCATGAAGTTCTGGATAACTGGCAAAGATTTCATTGATTTCAAAGCTACAGAGGCTGTCATCCACATCACTGACACTGAGGGTCATCTGGAGTTCAGAAGCTACGTCACAATTTTTGTCCTGTGCAACTGGCTGTAGACTGGTTGATGCCTCATGGTCCGCTAGTACACTATTCTCTTCAGGAAAGAGAGAGTATCTTGGGGCAGTAGAGCTGTCTGAAAAATTTAAGTGTTAAGCCATTTCTCCACATGTCCATCAAACACACTGCTTTCGTACATTTAGGAGTTAATGTCTTTTAGAGATTACATGAGCAGCATTTAACACCTCTGCTGAAAACAGTGTGCCTGAATTTCAACTATTAACCAGACTTACAGTCTTAAGTTTACATTAACAATTAGGGTGGTAGCTAGAATCCAACACTAACTGCTTTGTATTTTCAAACTATGTCATAAAATCTGTAAGTGCTCACATTTTAATTATTCATCTTAGACCTTTATGGACTGAGGAACATGCTAGGTGAAGGACACATGACTTCTTGCTAAAAGAAACTCACCAGGCTCAGTTATCTCTTTTCCCTGCAATTCCTGTGTTCTCCTCTGGTAGCTAAAAGCTGATGCCAAATGGATGTTCACATCTGCAAAAACAGTAGGTCTTTGTGCTTTTGATGTTTCATCAGCATGACCAGTTTGAGACTTAGTTAAGTCCTGTAATACAAAAAACAGAATAAAAGCCAACTATATTTGACAGTTCAAAGTCTCTACCTTCTCCTTTAAGGTGGTTTGCCTCCATGATGAGAAAAAGATACTCAATGTTTAGATTGCCTCCCACCTAGACTTAAGCAGAACAACTTGAATCTGAATGGACACAAAACTCTGCTGTTTTAAATATATGAAAGGCTACAATCCTGGTAGTCACCTTTAAGTCATTTTTCAGTATGTACTGAATATCCTGAAGCTTCATGGAGCGGTTCTTCTGTTTAGGTTCTAGCCCTGACTTCACAATACTATAATAGGGCATAGGAAGTCTGACATCTGCTTCTAACTGCTGTCCCGAAATTATGAGCTGTTTAATAACTGAGTCTTCAAGACCTTTCCAGGGAGGGGTCTCTGCAAAACATAATTATAGACTTTACGTCAGAAGCTGTATATCAATGTTAATGAAAATAAAGAAAAAAGAAAAAAAGAGTAAAGAATCAGAGATCCTGAAGCATTATTGTCTGCACATTCCCTAATTTACAACTACTGTCACAAACCAAACAAGCACTCAGGCCAGTCTGGCATATCCTCCCTATTTTATTTCAACAGTGGATGCTTTAAAGGGAGCTGACAGCAATCTCCAGAGGACAGTTACACTGTAAACCATGGTCTGGATTCTTCATCACTGACTAGCTAATAGAGGATTTAATTTTTAGGGTGTTTATACCATTTCACTGTGAAACCAGTCAAAGTCAATGCATAACATACATTACATTATCTGTAATAACAATAACTGAATGTTATGCTGTTCTCACATGAAGAAGAAAGATAAACAGGAGAAAAACACCATACAGAAAATTGTATCTCTCCAACATCAACTATTAATCTCACCCTTTAGTTATGCAATTTTAAGTTTTCTGATTACATTTTACAAAAGCTTCCAGTAGTCTTTGCTATTGTCATTAAAATTTGGGGGTTTTTTTGCCTGGAATGTTCCTTTTCCAAATTAACTCTGTATGAGCCACCACAGCAAGGTTTTGTCCAGTCACACAGGGGAATTAAAACAGACATTAGGGGGCTGACAGTTTGCATTGAAAACGTTCACTGGGTTACCCTCGTGACAAAAGCCTAAAGTTATAGGTATACCTGTCAAAGCCTCCTGCACTACTGTACAGAAGCTATAAATATCCGATTTGACCGTGACAACTTTTTCAAGGATTACTTCAGGAGAGCACCACTTATACAGCTGGACTGGGACAGGAATACGTGTCAGATCACTGTGTTCTCCACCATCTTTGCTGTATAAAGGGAAAAAAGTTAAAACTTGGGACATACAGCACACTCAGCTAGAAGGTATATCTTTTGGAATTAAGCACCTGAGTTTGTTATATATGCTTTTAGTTCAAGTACCTAAAAGGTCCAGAGTATACCTGCAAATAAAAATGTGTAATATTTTCACACCAGTAAATGTATTTTGCCACATTACAGCAAAGACTTTCTGGTGAAAGTAACACCTCCTTTAATAAATTTACACTCAAAAAGAAATCAGAAAAAGCTGAAAAAACTTCCCAATAAGAATTTTACAAACAACCCTTTAGCTCTGACCAGCATTCTCTGAACATGGACAAAATATGCCACCTAGCCTGTCAACATTTCTTCTGCAATGTATACGTACGTCTAGAAGATAACTTCCTCGTCACATTTAACTATAGGACATTACCATTAGCAAAGTTTTGTTTACTATCAATTTTAGTCTCTTTTGTAACAGTCTAACCAGCCTTTTACTTCCTTTCTAATCAGATGGCACTACAGGAAAGAAGTAAAAAATGTAGGTAAGTAATAATTTACCTAGACTAAATGAATGGTGTCCCCCATAAAAGAAATACTCTTTTTGTCACTGGTGGCACTTAATTACTACCAGCTCAATGAGGTGTGGAATCTTCAACCATTTTAAGTAAGCCTCCATAAGCAAAAGTTCAGTATAACAAGAAGAGACTTAAACTATTTCCAGCCCAGCAGCAGAATTAGCAACTCAGAGGAACTTCATCTCTGTTCTGTAAGATTAAGTTCTACTTCTCTCTGATGGTATTTTTATACTGCAGTAAAGAGCTGCTTCTCTTACTAGTTTCTATTTTCAGATAGTTATAACACTAAGTCCACCTGAAACTTGCTGTACTGCCTGTGGCAAAGTTAATGTACCTGAGCAGTAACAATTTGGAGTTCTTTACTCCTGTAACTCTGTTGCCTGACTCAGAGGCAGGAGTGCCTAGTCATCAAGGGGGGCACATCAGCAGAATTTAGCACTAAATGTGACTTTACTTGTGTTTGTCCCTTTCACAGAAACAGTGAGGAAATTCTTTACCTTTCTATCATGTATTCCAAGTTGCATAGCTTTGCTTCACCGGAAGAAACAATCTGAATAGCATAGGAGGTAACTGAACGGTGGATAAATCCACGGGAGTGTAGAAAACGCAAAGCGTCAGTAATTTGAAGTAGCACATGCAAAATAGTCTCCATATGCAGTACTGGGAATTCTGTACGCTGAAAAAAAACCCCAAAACAGAAGTACCAAATTTGTATTGCAGGTCTTTAAAGCTTGATGTTGGGGAAAACTGTTATTGTACAGAAGGTGGCAAAGAAAGCAAACATGAAACACACTGTAGTAAAAGTCAGACAAATTGCACTTGCTAAAAAATGTTCGTTCTCAATACCAAATCAACTAATAATACCTTAAAAAGTAATTAAGAAAAAAGAGATATTGACTATGCCAAAATTCACTCTGAAGCAGAATGAACTCTTAGAATTTCTTGCCTTTGACTTCAGTTTCTCCAGTAACTTAGATGTCTGCATTCAGTTAAAGAAACGGTTAAAGAAATAAAATGACTCAATTAACTCCAAAAGAGGAAGAGAAGAATATTGCATTACAAAAATAAAACACATATCAATTGATTGAAAAAAAAAAAAAAAAAAAAAAAAAGAATAAACCACAACTGAGTTCAAGCCTTTGCTTTTTTACACAGGCAGTTTACAATGTACTACGTGCAAATATTCAAGGGCAAAAGCTGGTCTCGCCACATTTGCAGTATACAAGCACATGCAGAAGATTAAAAGTTCAACTGAATTTAACAGCAGACATTTTAAGACTGACTCCAAACAAGAAAATCAACGCAATTGCACCTGAACATTAACTGAAGTATTGCCAATTACAAATTTTACCAGCTTACACAGGCTATCTGATACTGTGCAATGAAATAGAAACCTGGACACACAGACTGATGATTTTGTCTTCTCATTCTCTGAGTAAAGATGGTAGATGTAGTTACTAAACTTCTTCCTCTCAATGGATTACTATTTAAAAAACAAGTATTCCAATTACCCTTTCATGAAGGATGCTGTACAGAGAACCGAAGTTAACTCTTTCATATACTAAACGGGTTTTCTCCAAGTCACTAGACAGACAAACAGACATCAACTGTAGCAAATGAGGATGTCGGAGTTTACTGCAAAGGGAGAGGAAAAAAAAAACTGTAAGGCAAATCCGAGATTAAAAGAGAAAGACTCCTGGCCTTCTAGGTGTTTTTATCAATACAATGTGAATGCTTCTAACTTTTCATTAAAATACAAAAAATTTTAAAAGAACCATAGATCAGGAGGCATTTAGGAAACAGTGCTTACTGTCACAACTAGTAGAATCTGTAAGCAAGAAATGTGCAATGAAGCATTCATCTAGACATACAAGAAGAGAGCATCATCTCCTCCTGTATTATCCAGAGGAGCAAACAGTGTGGGAGACAGAAGAGAGAGACCTGTATTTCTCATTTGGAGAGAAAGTGTAGCCACAGCCTAACAGTCCTCCTGAGGTTAATCCCATTTCCTCACATCACTGGAGACACCCAAACCCCAGGAGCACTTGTGGCTACGGCACTTTCTTTCTTACCTACTATGTTCTTGCTCTGCAATGAGAAGATCAGCTAAGCGTAGTTTACTACAGTTCTGATGGGGCTCAAAGCTGAGTTCCTTCACTGTAACTCTGCTGCCTCCCCACATTAAGCTAGAAGGAGAAGAGGAAGAATTTCTATGAGATGCTTTCTTCAGTATTTTTTTCCAGTTACAGAATTACTTACAAATACTTTTGTAATTCTGAAATGCTCTGGTGCTGTCTCCTACTGTTAGTAACATTACTCTGATGATGCTGGCTATAGCATATACTCTTCCAAATTGACAATAAATTCTTATCCTGTTAAAGACTGGATGTAGCAGGACAGGTTTGCTGTCCAAAGATGCTACCCTTCCATGACCCAAGGTAAAGAACAAGGACACTCTAAACCTCCTTTCACTAAATCCCATCAGCCCACTCTGATACAAGCCAGAGCTCTGGGAAGATTACATGACCAATTTGTCAATTCTCTGGATGCCTCTGAGGCACAACTACTTGATACACAATACAAAAGATTAAAAAAGAGGCTCAGTCTGCACTTGCAACTCTCATTTCACCATAGGTTTGAGCAAGTGGGCCGCAGACATACATATCCAGAGGCCTGAGGTCTGACCCAACAATTACAAGGACTAAACACTGAACAACGCAATCTGTGCAACCCCAGCAACATATTTCCCACCACAGAAAGAATCAGTACTGAAACACTGCTAGCAATGAATAACCATAATTGGGTTAATATTGCTGGAAAGGACAAGAGCAAACTACAGGTATCAAGGGAATCTAAAGAAGATACTAATCAGTGCACTGCACAGAACAAGTTGCAAGCAGAAAGCAGTGGATGAATATAGAACAAAATAAAACTATACAAACAAAGCATCTGGTACAACAACTTGATGCTTAATAGTAACAGACACACACTAAAAGGGGCTACAATCCCTTTGATTCTACTCACTTTGTCATGATCATGTATGGTCCAACATGGTAAGAAAATGTTGGTTCATCATCTGCCTGAATCACATCTTTTTCCCCAATAATAGGGAGAGATGCCAAGTACCCTAGATGCCCGCTGCCTGCAAGATAAAACTGTAACAACACCAGGGCATAACCAAAGGGAATATGCAACAGTTCCCAAGATGCGTCACAAACTCACTAAAAACTTGAGTGCGATCAGTGCAATGGGAGTATCAGCCAAAGCATCAAAATGAAATGTTAAGATATCTATATCAAAAGCTTAACGTTCTAGGAGAAGCAGAAACAGTCATTAAGAACTCACACAGGTGACATTTAACAGAAGAATTTCTATTGCCTGTTCCAAAACAGCTTCCTCTGATAGGGCCTACTAATCACTAAAGGCCTGAATATTTGTACTCTCCAAGGATTTTTCCCACCATTTCAGTAGAAATAAGACCGCGCTAAAAATTAAAAATAACACTGGTTGGGTAATTACTGTGAAGAATATGTGGCTCTGAAAAACTGTACTAATATGGTTGGAAAACTATTATCCATAGCATCTTACCTTCCCAAAACCAAAGCTGTAAATGGTCTTGGCCACATTACCTCCACCTTTCAGAAATCTACCCAGAGGACTGTCAACATTTCTAAGTATCAAAAACAAAAGCAATAAGAGTAACTAATATGCCAAGGCTTTGAGTAAAATACAAAAAAGAGAGAGAGAAAAATGCAGAAATTCTGCAACAGCCACTTAATTCCAATGTTGCATTTGACTGGTCCCACACAAAAAGTATAACACAGATGCTGAAAGTCCAAATTATTGTGCAACTCATTAAAACTTTTTAGGTACACCGTTATGATATGTACTTGTTTAAAGCAAGATAGCCAATTAAAAAAAAAAAAAAAAAAATATGCACGCACACAGGCACCCTGCATCCCTTTTTGTTCACAAGTATGTATTTTTCCTTCATGTTATTGCCATTTTAATACTATTAAAATCCAGTACTTCATATTCCTGATTTCAAGAGTATCTCGTAATATACAGATATTTACAAATACCAACTTTCTATTTGGAACTCTCACAACAGAAATAAAAAGTATCACCAGTCCTAACACGTGTTGGTTTTAAATCTGATATTGTCAAAAAGAAACAAGAACATGTTAATTTTAAGATAATAGAATATGGAAGTAAAAGTCCTTGTAGCTCAATCCCTCAGTGCTTGAGAATATATTCTTACCCTTGAACAAGACCACCAAACCTAGACGGACTGCAGACGAGCGCTTTTGATGAACCAACCTTCCTGAGTAGATCAGAGGGAAAATTTTGAATGGCAGCCTGCATGTGGAATGTACAACGCTGTATAAATTCCAGCATCTAGAGGAGGGGGAGAGAAAAAACAACAAAAAAAATTACTTCAGAACTGCAAGATAAACCATTTAAAATTATTAGATCATGACTACTAAAAAATAACTAGTTCCTTGCAATATTTAAATCAGCATTTCAAGAAATGGATATACAGAAAAACTTGAAGAAAATCAATTACATGAAAATATAAGAAAAAGCTTACTTCAAACACTAGATGACGAACTTCTGAGACATTCACCCACTGAAAATTGTAATATCAGGTGTCTTTTTCAGAGAATAGGAATAGAAGAGAATAATAACAGGAAAGAGGACTATTATAATATGAGTTTTAAATCAATATCGCAGTCATGAATAAGCCTTCTCGATACCGCATTTTGCTACCATGCTAGCAAAAATGACACATTTGCTGACACTTCATGCACAGACTGATACATACTTGAAAACTACTTCAAATTTACTCCCAAACTGCACATACATGCAAACAACCTACATACATCAGGGATCAAAAACAAGGGCCTGTCATTCTCCTCACTGCACACTAACACATAAAGGTCCCAACAAGTTACAAACATGCCTCTGCACCTGCGCAAAACTTTAGTTAAATAATCTGAAACATGAGGATTTCTAAATACCATTACCGATGTTGAAAAAGAATGTTAAATAATTATCTAACCTGTAAAAGCCATGAATTTCTCCCTGGAATGTTGCGAGTTTCTTCACTTTAAGATGAAGATGTGAGCACATAGCTAGCACATATTTAACATGTATTACACACACATACCTGAGCACTGCTTTCTTTTCCAGCTGACATAGCCCAGTACTGAGGACTTTTTCCATCTTTATCATGTACTCTCAGATCACCTCCTTCATCCAATAACTTGCTAAGAATCCACTGATTTCCTGAGAATGCAGCTGCGTGGACTGGGGTGCTTCCATCGTAAGAGCGACTGAAGAATGTTAAAGCAGAAATGTTTCAACCTACCCCTACTATACTCAACCAGCTGCACTTCTGGGGGAAAAAAGCAGCATACCTAGACTGTTTAAGTACTCCCAAACAACAACACATACCACGAAATAAAGAGAATTATGCACCTACTTACCTCTGAGGTTCTTTGGCTAAAATAGCAATGTGCATCTTAAGCACTTCTTCATTTATATACAGTGACTACTGTGTATTACATTGACTAAAACCACTACAAGATTAAACACTAATTTCAATTTAAGAAAAAAAGTATTTTTATACTTAACTGATTAGCGTCTGAGCCATAATCCAACAGCACATCCACTATTTTACCAAGACCTAGCAATGCAGCAGTGAATAGAGAAGTTTGGCCCATGGAATTTACAGCATCAACAAAAATACCTGCAAGAAAACAAACAATTATGAGGCCAGTGCTTGTTGCATCCCACCCCGAGTAAAAGGCAACAGTTGGTTCATTAACACTGAAACTGACTGCCATATTCCTTCTGCGATACAGGAAATATGGAAAAATAATTGTATTAGCAGAAATGGAAAAAAAGAGCAAATAACGTTGAAAAAAACCACAAACACGTAAAAGGATGTATAAATATCAGAGGCAAAGTATTAACCTGGATGAGCAGAGATAACACTGGAGGACTGCATTAATAAAAAACTAAATTCTTCTGAAGCCGTAATTAAGAGTTAGACAAATACTTTGTCACTTTAACCAATACTCTTCAAAATAGTTAATTCCACTCTGCATTTAAACAGGAAACCTAGAGAGCTATGGATCTGAGACCACATTTGGACGGTGAAGTTAGTCAGAGAACCAAGCTAATCTGTTTTTAGTACAAAGCAAAAAAGAAAGGGGGGGGCCACAAACCACTCAGCCTGTGCTCTCTCCCTCCCGGACCAAAAGGACCGGGAACGGTCATCAATGGCGAGCGGCTCCTGCCCAGGCAGCACCGCCCGCCCGCTTCGCGCTCAGGAGAGAGCAACACCATCCTCCTCGTGGTTTGTGACGCCGTTCAGGTGCGATCACTCTCCTCTAGTGACCAACTACAGAAATGACCCCTGAAAGTATAGTCTTAACGCAACCCCGCCACCGCCGCCGGCCACACACGCGCGCACCGCCCTCTACCACACGGACACCCCACCCCGCACACCCACGCCAACGCAACAACAGCCCCCCGCGCTCCCGACCAGACCCCGCCGCCGCGGAACCGCGACCCGCGCCCCACGGTGCCGCTCCGCGCCCCACGGAACGGCCACGGGGGGGCCGTGCGCGGGACACGCCCCTTCATTTGCATGCTCTGCACCAGAGGCCCAATCACACGCGCCGCTCCGCCTCCGCTGCCCGCGACACGGGACGTCGCCGCGCTCACGCCGCCCGCCCCGCCCCTCGCGAGCGCAGGGCCGCAGAGCCTGGGCTCCGCAGGCAAAACGTGCACGGGGGCGGCACCCACCGAGCCTGGGCCGTTGCAAAGTTTTCATGACACAGTATTAGAGATGACCGACCGCCTCAGTCCCTGCTCCCGCTGCCCCATGCCACCAGAGGAGAAGGGGCCCAGGGACCACGGCCAGGCAGCACTGCGCCTCTCTTGCCTGGAGCTCTGAAGGGGATGCCCTGCCTTCCAGGGGCTATCGACGTGTTCAGGCACACTCTCACCTACCAACTAGAACAACCCCACAGAGTACCATCATAATTAACACGGCCCTTTACATCTGTGCATCCAGCCTGAGCACCAAGGACTTCCGCACCACAGCCGACACTATAACACTGAGCAGTTTTGCCCAGCTGCAGACCCCAGCAGATACCCTGTGGCCCCAGGATCCAACCTGATGTACCCCATCTTCCCTGGCATTGCACAGCATAAGGAGTGCAACATCAAACAGCTTCTCCCTAATCCCCATCAGACTGATCACAGGTTTACCATGCTCCAGGTCTAGCCCTGCTGTCCAAAAAGTGGATTTGTTTCCCGGTGTGCAACAAGCCAACAATCACACACTTGGGAGAGACGTTATTTATTTCATATTTGCACAAAGACGGGTGCTAGGTGGTAATTCCAGCAAGCTAGCACACAACACCAAAGAAAAACAATGTATTTATCCTGTTACAGGATTAGCAGAAACCCACCTAAATTTCTATTAATTGGTTAGTAGTCACCATCTCATCTACTGTTGGCCAGTTATATTTAAATTAGCCTTGCCTGCTATGTAGATTAGCACGCATGCTCCTTGGAAGTGGGAAGGGGCAAGTTCTTCCAGCCTGGAGCTCAGCTGGAGGATGACATCTCCCCCAGCCACCTTTACCTTTCCCCCATTTCATGCTTCTTTGGCAATCACCCGGCCTTCGGCACCTTCTGGAGCAGGATGTTTCCTTTTATCAGTCACATCCTACATTTCTTAGGCCCAATTATCCTTAACGTTTCTTTTTGCTCTGATGCACCTTGAGCATTCTTGCCAAGTTGGCAATGCACACGAAGCATCCTCAAAACATTGAGGCCTAATTGTTCCAGGATGTCCTTACTCTGTGAATGCCAACTGCGTGCCTTTCTGATTACAGCCTTACCGGTTAATTTGATATATACAAAATACATCTTGCACAGAACAGTCAGACTATTCTAAATCTCTTGAGTTATTCTTCAACAGCCTGAGCAACACAGATTCCCACAACATGTCACAAAAGGCAAATCCTGAACAGTTTCTCCCCAGACCCTTGTCACTCTCTGATCAACACTGTTCAGAAACAACTCCACAGCACCCACCAAGTCACCTTGCCCTACACAACAGATGGCTCGAGAAAACCATCGACTAACTTGCACACCTAGTTACTGCCAACAAACTTGCAAAGCATTTCTTATTACTGAAAAACCCCACCCCACCCCACATTAAAACCTTCAACCTGCCCGGCAGCCCACACTGTCACTGCTACCGCAAATGCACTAAGGGGCTTGTGAGAAACTAAGTACTGTCCGTTCTGGGACGCAGGAGGCAGCCGGGAGCCTGCCTGTTCCGCGGGAACGCATTTGCTCGCAGGGTACTGCGGCAGAAGGTAACACCCCCTTGTTCTACTACAACTATTTTTAGTACCAAGCAAATAAAAAAAAGGGGGGGGGCCACAAACCACTCAGCCTGTGCTCTCTCCCTCCCGGACCAAAAGGACCGGGAACGGTCATCAATGGCGAGCGGCTCCTGCCCAGGCAGCACCGCCCGCCCGCTTCGCGCTCAGGAGAGAGCAACACCATCCTCCTCGTGGTTTGTGACGCCGTTCAGGTGCGATCACTCTCCTCTAGTGACCAACTACAGAAATGACCCCTGAAAGTATAGTCTTAACGCAACCCCGCCACCGCCGCCGGCCACACACGCGCGCACCGCCCTCTACCACACGGACACCCCACCCCGCACACCCACGCCAACGCAACAACAGCCCCCCGCGCTCCCGACCAGACCCCGCCGCCGCGGAACCGCGACCCGCGCCCCACGGTGCCGCTCCGCGCCCCACGGAACGGCCACGGGGGGGCCGTGCGCGGGACACGCCCCTTCATTTGCATGCTCTGCACCAGAGGCCCAATCACACGCGCCGCTCCGCCTCCGCTGCCCAAAACACGGGACACCGCCGCCGCGCTCAGGCCCCTCGCCCCGCCCCGCTACCGGCGCCCCGCCCTCCAGCCACGCGAGCACAGGGCCGCAGAGCCAGGGCTCCGGGGGCAAAACGTGCACGGGAGCGGCACCCACCGAGCCTGGGCCGGCTACCTGCGATGCCAAGAACCCGTTCCTCTCCGGGAGCAGAAATCGGCCACCGGTGGTAGCACAGCACGGTCACGGACAGGCTGGGGTGACCGCAGCTCTGTCAGCTACTGACAAAGAACATCGACTCTCGCAGAGTAATTCCTCTGGAGTCCGGGGAGACTCCCCATCCCAGGCAAGTTACAGATAATACAAAAGCCCACGCTTTCTTCAAAGTCAGCCGGAGGCTATGAAAAACCTCCCCTTGCCAATTGTTAGGAAAATCTCATTTCCTAACTAGCGTACCAATTAGTCTTTATAGTATGAAACCGCATGAACTTTCTGAAGATGTATAATGGCATACTGCCTAGCCGTGGTTGAGTGAGGGTGACTAAAGGACCCCGGCTCACTGCAAGGACAGCCCTGTTGTGGAAGGTGGCAAAGCTGAGCTACAGGAGCACACCCCAACGAGACACAAATGGCACGTGGCAATAACAGGACAAGACTGTGAGGCTGTCATAGCATAGGAATGTATATACATTATAGATGCTGTTAGTATATTTTGGAAGGCTTTAAGGACTCTGTTTAGCTGCTTAAAAGTAGTCATTCATTATAAAGCAGCACTCATGGCTTGCTTAATGCTTTTGCTTAACATTGACCTATTCTCTGATCGGAGGAGTAAAAAGATTTGGAAAGCCCCAGAGCTAGTTTGAGCCAGGAAAAGGAGACATAGTAGGCACTAGCCTAAAAACCAGGAAAGAGAAAGAACCCAGCAAGAGATGAGAAAAAGGACCCAGTGAGAAAAAAGACAACCTCAGACTCAAATATTACTTTTGCACCAGACTGTGGTGTGAGGGGCAGGAACTTAAGATTGTAAGAGTGTAATTGCCCAAGATTTTAGTGTTTGGGGTCCCTCTCCAGAGGCACCCAGCTCCAGCTGTCTAAATTTGTGCACCATAGATAAAATAAATTACACTTTTTATTTTTGAAGGCCTTGATTAGAGATTCTGCTTTGGGAAACCTAGGGTCAAGCCTGAGGGAAGAAGCAGCACCCAAGGACTTGTGTGTGTGTGAGAAGTTGAAAGGGGCACCTGTCAGCTTGCTGGAGTCGCCCGCTGTGAAGACTCCAGTCCTAGCAGTTGAAGTCTTGGGTGGTGTGTGTGCAACTCCTTAACTGGCATGTGAATGCTTGAGAAGCAGCTTCTCCCTTCACAGCCCCAACTGTAGGGTTCAATTATATGGAACTTAGTTACTGGGCCTGAAAGTAGCTCATGGTCGCTGGAGCATTCCAGATGCCTTTAGAAGGCCTTGAACAGAATAAACAAGAAGACAGAAAAAGAAAGATCCCAATTAGAAAAACACAGGTGCACATTCCACGATAAAGGGAACCTGGCACAAACCACCTCAATTCAGGGGCTTATCTTGGCCAATTGGACTGAGACAAGTTTCGCATGCACTAGTTAATATAGCCAATTATGTCCTGTGTTTATGCGCGTGTACAGAGTGAGTATAACTAACTGTATCTTATGTTTATATCCGTGGACAGTATTGATATAACCAATCACATTTTATGTTTGTGCACGTGGACACCAAATGCTTGCATGCAGCAGCCAATCAAAGCTTCTAAACAACTTGGAGAATTGTATAAGAATGATCAGCTAGGCTCAATAAACTGGCGACTTTAATCATCATATTGGTGTCCTGTCTTCCAGGCCCCACATGGAATAACCCCAAACCTTACACCCAACCCTGAGGATGAGAACCTTAGTTTCTCGGAACCTTAAAAGCTGCCCAGGAAGAATAAAAGATAGCCCGGGACTATCAAGATAAGGCCAGCATCCTGGTCCCTCCAACGCTTCTGTGAAACCCTCCCATTATTTAGCATCATAGATAAGTAATTGCAGCAAGACTGACTCCCTGGATGCCTAGATCCAGGAAGAAGCAAATGGATAATGATGCCATAGAATTATAGTTGCTTTGCAAAACAGAAGTGTGTGTGTGTGTTTAGTAGTGATTGGGCAAATTATGTTGTATCTGAATGCCTGAAAGATACAAGAACCACACGTAAAAATGCATCCAGGGTGCCCCAGTTTGAATGGGACACTTCATGTGCGTGAATAAAGAATTACTGTTGTAATTCTATACTTTGCATCCCAGCTTCTTTCGTTGGATGTCACGGGCCAGTTGCAGTGTTTTCATGACACAACCCAAGAGACAACCATCTCGGTCTGTGCTCCCTCTACCCCACAGCACCAGAGAAGAGGCCCAGGCACCAATGCCAAGCAGCACTGCCTGTCTCTTGCCTAGTGCTCTGAAGAGGATGGACTGGCTTCATCACCTTGCCCTACACAACAGATGGCTTGAGGATACAATTGCCTAACTTGCACACTCGGGTATTAGCAAAATTTCAAAGCATTTCTTTTCACTGAACAACCCCACCCCACCACGTATTAAAACCCTGAACCCCCCTGACTGCTTTCCCCACCCCCCCGCCCTGCCTGTGGAAGGCCCACACTATCACTGCTATCGAAAATCCACGGAAGGGTTCAAGATGCAGGAGGCAGCCAGGAGCCACGTTTGCTCACAGGGAACTGTGGTGACAGGCAGCCACCCCTCCTTCTACCACAACTATTTTTAGTACCAAGCAAATAAAAAAAAGGGGGGGGCCACAAACCACTCAGCCTGTGCTCTCTCCCTCCCGGACCAAAAGGACCGGGAACGGTCATCAATGGCGAGCGGCTCCTGCCCAGGCAGCACCGCCCGCCCGCTTCGCGCTCAGGAGAGAGCAACACCATCCTCCTCGTGGTTTGTGACGCCGTTCAGGTGCGATCACTCTCCTCTAGTGACCAACTACAGAAATGACCCCTGAAAGTATAGTCTTAACGCAACCCCGCCACCGCCGCCGGCCACACACGCGCGCACCGCCCTCTACCACACGGACACCCCACCCCGCACACCCACGCCAACACAACAACAGCCCCCCGCGCTCCCGACCAGACCCCGCCGCCGCGGAACCGCGACCCGCGCCCCACGGTGCCGCTCCGCGCCCCACGGAACGGCCACGGGGGGACCGTGCGCGGGACACGCCCCTTCATTTGCATGCTCTGCACCAGACGCGCGGACTCCGCCCCCTCAGCGCGCCCCGGGGCTCCGCCGCGCAACACAGCGCCGCCCGATGGGGCCTGGGCCAACGCTTCGGTCGCGCTGCCGGGAGCGCCCATTGAAGCAAGGCCCGGAGCCGCTCTCTGCGCACCGTTCCCTCAGTCAGCAGGCGCAGTCTGGGTCCGGGCCGCCGCGGCACGAGCGACGCGACGGCAACGGCGAGCACGCTCGGCTCTGAGCCGGGCTGGGGCGGCCCCCGAAGCCCCTCTCCCCTGCGTTGCTCGGCGACTCCGTGCCAAAAGCGAGCAGCTTCTATTTAACCCCCTCGAAGGACAACGAGCGACACCCGCGGCCGCAAATCCACCCGGCCTTCCAGGGACAGCGCGACGTGACGGAAGAGAGTAGGGTCTCCCCGTCCCCAAGACGCTCTCCACCCCTCCCCGACAGCACTAAACCGCCTTCGCAGCGCCCCCACAATTCCGCAGCTCTCCCCGACCCAGGCTCTGCTGTAGCAAAAAGTCTGTACCCTCCTTGGCGGGCACGGAGGCTCTCACCAGTGAGAACGCTAATCTGTCTTTAGTACCAAGCAGAAAAAAAAAGGGGGGCCACAAACCACTCAGCCTGTGCTCTCTCCCTCCCGGACCAAAAGGACCGGGAACGGTCATCAATGGCGAGCGGCTCCTGCCCAGGCAGCACCGCCCGCCCGCTTCGCGCTCAGGAGAGAGCAACACCATCCTCCTCGTGGTTTGTGACGCCGTTCAGGTGCGATCACTCTCCTCTAGTGACCAACTACAGAAATGACCCCTGAAAGTATAGTCTTAACGCAACCCCGCCACCGCCGCCGGCCACACACGCGCGCACCGCCCTCTACCACACGGACACCCCACCCCGCACACCCACGCCAACACAACAACAGCCCCCCGCGCTCCCGACCAGACCCCGCCGCCGCGGAACCGCGCCCCGCGCCCCACGGTGCCGCTCCGCGCCCCACGGAACGGCCACGGGGGGCCCGTGCGCGGGACACGCCCCTTCATTTGCATGCTCTGCACCAGACGCCCAATCAGACGCTCCGCTCGCACGCAGCCGCGCGGCTCCGCCCCATGCGGGGAAGCCGCCCCGCCCCAAGCTGCGCAGCCCCCGCACTGCGCGGAGGGGCCCGCCAGCAGCCGCTGGAGCCCGGCGCCCGTCACCGGCCCGGGGCGGCTCGCCGTTTGTCCGCACAGAGCCCTCGAGCAGCCCCCAGCTTGTACATCCTGTCACCAGTGCTAAAGAGACGTCACAGCCCTAGGAACAGGACGTGCTCTGTAAGTTCTTCAGTGTAAAAACGAAAGGGAACTGCATCAAATATTAGGGTTCATTTACAAAATTCTCCATTCCCTCATAGCTAAAAATCTAGGTGTCAAAAATACCAGTATCTAAAGCCTACTTTTCCTTAAAAATCCATAAGGATTCTGCAAGCAGAATTAAAAGTTAAAATTGTATTTGAAGAGTATATTCCTACAGTAGGCTTTCAGAATTTCAGTTTTACAATACCTCAACCATTTGCTTATAAGCACCTTACAACTAAAAGCTTATTTTTCAATTTACTTATTTTCATACAATTTTTGGATGCAATAATTAGTGCCACTTACCAGAAAAAGCCAACTACAATACATTTTGCAAACATATTTCACTCGCAAAACTGAATTGTACAGACAGCATGCTATTTTTTACCAGAAATAAAAGCGTAGAGAAAAAAGTAAAACTTTTCTGCCAGCGCTTGTCTAAACTTAGCTTTTACCTTTTTTCAGAAGCTTCTTCACTTTCACATAGTTTCCCTGCCTGACGTACTCATGCAGCTGAGCTTCCAGGGAGTCACCTTTTATACTTCCAAGCTGGACTGGGCAGGGAATTGGAAGAGGGAGAGCATGAGCCATCTTCTTTCCTCAACAGAACTAGGAAAAGGTATGAAACATAATGAAGCTGCAAAACGCCATAGCTCCTGGCAGCTCGAAAAGAACTTGTTTTGACTTCAAAACCTGCAGTAGCTGACACAATCAGTTATGGCCATTTCCTCCAGCCGAATCCCAAGATGGAAGGCGAAAGCAACCTCCCTCCCCTCTAACTGTGCCCTCTGAGGGAAAGGCCTCCCTGCGAGATAAGCCGATGAGGGATTGTTAGTGGGCATAGTCTGGCCGAGGAGAAACGCGGTCCCAAGGAGGAAAAGGGAGAGGTAACGACCCTTTTCCCCCAAAAGCCTGTCAGGTGCAGGCAGAAAAAAGGACAGGACAAAGCCAGCACCGCTCCTGGGTCAGGGCTGCTCGGGCCCAGCAGCCTTTTGGCTCTTTCTGCCCCCCCTCCCCACGACTAACGGGCTCCCGCCCCAGGCTGCGCGTACGCCCTGTCACAGCCCGCCCGCAACCGCCTCACCCGCCTCAGCGCCGACGCCACCCCAACGGCCGCGGCACGCGGTCCCATTCCGGCGGGCTCGGCGCGTCGCGCATGCGTGTTGAGCGCCCCTGCCAAACCGCCGCCTCGCCGAGTTTGGTGCCGGGCCCGGGAGGCGCGCGCCTGTGAGGGCGGGAGGGCGGGGCCTGTGGCGGCCTAGAGTGGCCCGGCGGCGGCGGCGGCAGCGGCGGCAGCGGCGGCAGCGGCGGCGTCATGCAGCGGGAGGTGGGCAGCCTCCCGCTGGCCCCCGCTCTGAGGGCTAAGCTCGTCGCCGCCGGTTTCCAGACGGCGCAGGAGCTGCTGGAGACCGGCCCCTGCGGGCTCAGCAAAGGTATCGGCGGGGGCTAGAGGGGGAGGGAACGGGATGTTGTCTCCGCCAGGCCGCCTTTCGAACCTCCCCCCCCCCCCCCCCGACACACACACACACACACACACACACTTGGGGCAGGTCTCCCCCGCAGCCCTTCCCTAACCCTTCCCCTTCCACGGAACTTTTCCTGGTAGCTTATTAGCGAGGATGGGGTTTGAGCAGGGGTTTCGCTGATTTGAGTGGTCGGTGCATAGGAAGGCGCTTGGTCCGTCCTGAAGTGGCTGCTCCCCTGAGAAATCTGACTGAGACCTCAGGTGAGTCTAGGGAAACGGGCAAAGTAAACATCTACTGGCTTTCCCATGGCCTAAGCAAAAAAAAAAAAAAGAAAAAAAAAGGCGGTTTTGGTAAAAGATCCTTTTTACACCGAGCGGTGGATGTAAATGGGATACAGAAAAAGAACAACCGGAGGATGCTGTCTCTCATTCCTCTTCTTTCCCCAACTCTACAGGCTTTAAACAAAATAAACTTCTATGATGTCAGAAAGTTACCTTTTTCGAGAAGCTAAAATAAGATTTGCACAGCCATTGTAAGAAGTATATCATGATTTTGATTATCAGTAGTTTTATTATCTATGACCTGGTGATAGTTCTGCCCTGAAGATCAAAGTGAACAAGCTAGATCCTCACAGATAGGTGTGTATACAGATAGACACACAGAGATATTTGCAGGTATCTCATCTCTGATACTCGGTCTGTATTTCAAATCTAAAAATAACATGTAAGGTGCTCAGCCCTGGAACAACCTGAGAATAGTCTCTGAGAATTCAGAGTATGATCAGTAGGTGCCACTGTCACTTACTAGTCTGCAACCTGACTTCTTTTACAGGACCTTATTTGCTTCAAATTAAATTAATATGATAGCACATTCAGTGCACAATAGGTGAATTGCTCTGCCAGATCTCATCCACATCTGTGAACAGCAGTTTTGATTTTTTTTATTTGCAGATAGCTTACTGTCACCTGAATTCTGAACACAGGGCATCATTGCTATAAGTTCTTTTGAAAATCACATCATTAGTTCCAGAGTTTTTGGCAAGCTGTGTGCATCGGTGTACTAAAAGAATTAATATTTCTGTGTTGCGCTGCAGAATGACTAGGTTCTGTCAAACTAGTTGAATTATCTCTTCATACTTTAAATAAATCACTGCTCATAAAAATAAGGTAGTGTTTCATGGTTTTGACTTTTCTAGAACTTGGAATCTCCAAAGAAGAGGCACTGGAAGCATTACAGGTTGTGAGGCACGAATGCCACGGGGATGCAGCAAGGACTGCTGGGGGATCAGGCACCACCAGAAAGTGCACAGCACTGGAACTTCTGGAAGAAGAGCAAGCCCAGGGCTTCATCATCACCTTTTGTTCAGCGCTAGACAATATTCTGGGAGGAGGTGTGCAAATAACAAAAATCACCGAGATCTGTGGAGCGCCTGGTGTTGGGAAAACACAGCTATGGTATTTTATTTTTAGATTACTTCTGTGCAACTGACAATCACTTTGTTTAGTTTAACTATGAAGAGAGTTTGTTTTTTTCTTGTTGTCATGACTGCAATCTCTGATTCTTCTACAGCATTATAAATATAATCATGGCAATGGCTGTACTGCTTCCTGTTCCATGTATTTCTCAGCAGAAATGTCACTTCAGGAGTGATTTGGGAGGGGAGAGCTTTGTGATGTAAATATTTATCTTTTTTCTCTTTCCCATGGCAGTATGCAGTTGGCAGTAGATGTCCAGATCCCAGAATGCTTTGGGGGTGTAGCTGGAGAAGCCGTGTTCATCGATACTGAAGGAAGTTTTATGGTAGACAGAGTAGTGGATATTGCAACTGCCTGTGTGCAGCATTGCCAGCTTATTGCTGAAGCTCATCAAGAGGAAGGTACGTTGCTAAGTTGTTTCTTTCTGCCTAGTAGGCTAGGACCTGAGTGAAATGAGTGTCTCGTAGGCTGCAGTTTTAGTTTGAGGGTTTCATCAGCAGTGCTGGCTTAAGGAGTTCTTGTTGCCAGCCTTTATATTTCCACCTGTAGGTATCATACCCTGAACTGTGTCAGTACGTAGAGCCATGTTGCAGACTGAGCTGATCTACTTTGAGAATAATTCTTTCTCTACATGATGATTTGTGGGTTTTTTAGGTACATGGGTTTTTTTTTTTTTTGTTGTTTTTTTTTTTTAGCACTTTAATGATTGAATTTACAGCAAAACCCAAACACAACTCTCGCAGCAAAACTGAGGGATAATGTGCTGCAACACAGGGACAGGAAGAGCAGCTTGGGAAAGAGAAAAGGAACTGCAGAATTTCTTAAAGCAGTGTTACAGCTGAAACCCCATATTGTAAAACTGTAGGTGGAATTCAGCTCTTTCATAAGGTCAATATAGCCAGGTTGGATTTAATGAAGAGTTTTATTCTATAAGTCATCAGTGTGTTGGGGGTACTGACACAACTTTTATGTTACTCTTAGAGTATTTTACGCAGCAAACTTCTGTTTGAACAGAGGTAAAAGGACACCATGTTACAGAAGCTACTGCCTGTACATTAAACGACGGATGATTAATAGTCACTGTTGTCCTCTGGTGGTGTTCTGGCTTGAAAATGATTTACTGGAAAAGTTCTTTTTTCAGAAATAAATTTTTCATTTTTGGAGCACTCCCTGGGAGGCTCCGGTGTATCTGTGTGCATATGCTGAGATAGCATCTGCTCACCACCTTCTTGACTTTCAAGCCAGATGGAAGGTATGTTTCCCACACTCTTTTACCTTGACTGTTTCTGTTTCTGGGGCTTTTGCTGTTGCTATATGTGGAAGGCATGGTTTGGTAGAATGATGAAAGTAGCAATATGCTAGTACAGACTTCTGACTCATTTACTCATCTATTTATTTGTTCTCAGATCATCTAAAAGCTTTGGAGACTTTCTCTCTTGAAAGTATCCTTTCTCACATATACTACTTCCGTTGCCGTGACTACATAGAGCTTCTTGCACAGGTCTACCTCCTCCCAGACTTTCTTTCAGAGCATTCAAAGGTAAGGGTTATTGCAGACTTACCAGAAGAGATCGCTCCTCTTCACACTAGAGATTTTCAGGGATGTTCATCTCTTCTAGTAAGAGTAACATGAGTAACACCTTGGTACCTCATCAGGTTGGCAGTAATACTTTGGTTGATGCCAGAGTACAAATGTAAATCTTGCTTGCTTGTTTGCTTTTTCATTCCCATCCCAATTATTCCTGAGAGTAATTTGCTTTTGCTACCACTGCTGCCATCATCCTGAATCTCCACTTTGAGGCGAGCATGCTGGATCTATGTTGCCACATGTTGTTACGTTTCTATGAGCACTGACTTACGAATCATCACAAAACTGCTTTACAAAAGAGTCTCTGAGCCAGGTGTGCGTGTAAGGATCATGATGCAGGGGGCTCAGAAAGGATTACTGCCATATTTTTTTTTGTCCTAGAAGATCACTGAGGCCCAGAAGCATCTTGTACCATCTTGGCATGCAGAAAGTGACTCTTCTTTTTTCCAATACATCTTCTGTTGCTACAAGCAACCAGAGCCTGCAGCTTGACTCTTGGGTGGACTACAGCTAGAAAGTTTCCTAGTACCTAGTGTCTTAGTGAAATGCTATTGTAAGGCAGATTTTCACCACCTCCCTTCCAGATTTCTAGATTCTGCACAGCAGATCACTCCCTAACAGGATTTGGGGAAGGTGGCTTGTGCCTCATTCTAACAGAGCACAAATCAGTGTTGTGTAGTTAGATTTTCCTTTGCATATACTTTCCATTTTTGGAAGCTGTTATGTTCTTGAAAGTGCAGATGGGAGTCTTACTTTTGCTTAGTTTAGTCTGGTTATTTCCCTTTCTCTGCCAGGTACTAACGGTGCCCTGTTGTGTTTGCTCTTGTGGAAAGTACATGGCTTCATTAGCACAGTTACATTGGGCTGCAGTTCTCTGGTACCATCTGTGCTGATTATCTGTGCTTGGCCTGGAGCCTGAAATACTGAAGGTTGCAGGAGAACCGTAAGACCTTCTGGTGATTCCTTGGACAGGCTATAAGTGACTTGACAGATTGCTCATTGCAGTCCAGTTCTCATTAAAATTAGTCTAATCCCTCTGTGCAGACCTGGAGGTGAGACTGGGACCACAGGGAACCTCCAGGTTTTAGGGGTTTTTTGAGAGCACTGTAGTTGTAGAGAGTGTCATTTGGAAATATGAATTAGTTTGAGATCTTTTTAATAATATGAGAAAGACCAATAATATGAAAAGGACTATGTTAGAAAATATTCTTGTCATAACAAAACTAATTTTTTAAGGTCTAGTAAAGACAAACTGACATGGAGAAAGCATGTGTTACCAAGCTTTCTCTATATAGCCTACCTTTAAGTCTGCTTATTCGCTATTTTATAACAAGTGCAACTAGGAGAAAAAAAGCTAAATTACATCCTATCTGGACATACTCATCTGATAGGCAAGTTACATAACTGTATACATTCCTTTCTAGCATGAGTCATGTTTATACTGTTAAACTGATTGTTCTTAAAAAATTATGCATAAGGAAGACGTGCAGGCTCATAGAAAAGAATTTGCAGGAAGGAGGAAAAATGAGAAAACACAAGAATATCTTCTTTTGATTCTAACTATTTAATCTTTTTCAAATTAAGATATTTTTTTTTTCTTCCAGTTGGAGGCCCAGGGCCATTTCACAGAGTGATGTTTGCTGCAGGCTTGTATGTTACAGTAACAAAGCAACTTCCCAGTAATGAGTTAAATCAATAATACAGAAAATCAGTTTTCCTGTGTTGTTTCCAATTTATCATCTTGTGCATTAATGCAAGAACTTGCAGATACCTAGGATTTGAGTGACATCTGAACATACAGACGCTGTAAGACGATCCATCTCCCTTCTGTATTTCAGACAAACTTGGGTCATCAAAACAGCTACAACAAATGAAGTTAGAATAAATCAAAATCCCAGACTAATGTTTATATAGTGTCTTGAGGGTGATGAGCCAGCAGCAGCATTGTGCTCTAGCTTCAGCTAATGATTGCTACAAAAGAAATAATTCAGCAAAGCAAACATCTTCAGGCAAGATAGATACTCGGCTCCATTGCACAGTGTCTGGAATAGCTTTAAGCATCTGTTAAAATCTATGTTTCCGAGACAGATCATGAGCCTTAGAATCAGATGAGTTATCTTAACAGTGACTACAGACAGCATGTATTCTAATTTTGGTTTGGATTTAATTTTTTGAGGGAGAAGGTGAAATAGTGTTTGTGGAGAGCTGATTGAAGTACAGTTCTGATGTTTAATGATTTTTTTTTTTTTTCTTCAGCTTCTCTTCTGCAAGGCTTTAAGTCCAGCTTTGTTATTTTATATTCTGTACGAGGTGCTGCAGAGATAAGTCAGCTAGCTGTGAGTGAGCTCTGAAACTGGAAACAGTTGGAAGGGCATCTCTGTGCTGAGTTAACTAATGGAAGAGCTTAGTGCAGCTTTTTGTTTAAGCTAGTGCAGCTATGGTCTGAGCTAGTATCTATGCATAATGCAGTACTACACTTAGCAAGTGTACTACTAGCATGTTTGGAGCTTGAGGCTCTTTACCCTGCACTCTTGTGGAGTGCTGATTGTCTCCGATACATGTAGATAATAGGTGTTATGCTGTCATGCACATCTGAGTATGAAATAAAAGATTGTCATCACCTTACATAAAACATTCCAGTGCACATAAAAAGAGCTCTTACTGCTTTTTGTCATTTGTTTGTAGGATAGTAGTGGTCGTTTTTCCTTTTCTTCTGCCTTTAGGTCCGACTGGTGGTAGTTGATGGCATTGCATTTCCTTTTCGCCATGACTTTGAGGACCTCTCACTTCGAACAAGGCTTTTGAATGGTCTGGCACAACAGCTGATCATCATAGCACATGATCATAAATCAGCGGTAAGTCTGGAGCAGGTTTAAATTACAAAAGATGCTACTTTGGAATAAATACATTACAAAGAATTAAGCAAATCTGATTTGTGGTTGTCTGTAAATAGCAAAATAAAGCTGCAAAATGTCCTCTGCATTTGTGTTTGCCAATCTGGTTAGTAAATATAGATGGATCACACAGGCAAAACTGTTCAGGTGGAAAATTCCTAGACTTACCAAAATAAGTAAAATTTGCATTAAAAGCATCCTGTGGATCTTAATTAAATGGTAGCATATCAATTTGTCATGCTGTTTCACATAATCTTCTTTAATGATTTGGCTGGACAAGGAATGCTCCTTTGGTGACTTTTACCTACAAAGCACGCACATTAAAATACATCAGAATACTTAGCAATTCCAACATAATTTTCCACTCTTCATTTAAAAATAAACTACTGTCTTAGCAGAAGAACTGTTCTTAGGGAGGAAAACCACTTTATCTGCTAGTTTGGCTTGCTCTTCTGGCATCCATGGAAACCCATAGCTTCCTTCCTGGGCATTGTTTCTACATCATTTACGCCAATATGGAGGCCAGCAAATCTGCAGCCGCGTAGCCAGCAGATGGCACTCAGAAGCTACATCTGTTCCAGAAGTTGTTTTGGCAGGTCTTTTACAGCACAGAAAAGCATTGTTCAGGAATTAGAGCTTACACAGTCTCAAAATGGTGCTTGTGCCTGTAACTGTTTCCAGGTGACTTGCAACCATGTCACCCACAACTCTCTTCGTGCAATTGGCTTTTGTTCATAACTGCTAAAAATAAGCCTCCCCTTGTGCTTCCTCTGATAGCTGCAGGAAGGGAATGAGCACAGCTCTACATTCCGCCTGGGTTGGGTGATTGGGCTTGCTGCTGAAAGTGTACCCTCTCTCTCGCCCTGACATGAATTATGAAGCTTCTTCCTGCTGGTGTGGGTGCCAAGGGAGACGAATGTTATATGACTGCTTGATTTGCACAGCTTCCAGTTTACTGAATGCTTTCACTCATGAATTGGGTACCTGGTGACCTTGAACAGAAGCAGTTGTCATTGTACAGTCTTTTTTTCCTTTGGTCAAGGGAAACGTATAACTTATTTCTATTGAACAAGTAAGCAGTTTAGTGTAAACGCTTGCTAAATAAACACATGCTAAAGTTAAGTTCAATTGTAGAGCTTCAGAAATAATTTAGTTCAGAGTGGCCCTCTTAGTTTTTGACTTAGTTCCATGTAGCTTGCAAGCAGTCTAAATTCAGCTTGCGTGCCAGAGATTGCTTGTCAGGCAGCAAAGCTGGGCAGTCTGAATGCTCTAATATGGTAAGAAGTTCCTTTAGTTTCTAAAGCTGAACTCGGTGGGTTGTGCTAGGATGCCCAGACCAGCCCTTCTCCAGCAGTGTGACGGGGAGCCAGTTGGGGGCTGTTATCATCCATATATGAGTTACTTCTCTAAAATACACAATATATGTCTTGGGGCTTTCAGCTATGTAAATGCTTTGGTGTGTGCTCAGTGGAATTGCTTGCTCTAGCACACTTTTCTAACTGTTGAAGCAAGAATCATGCAAGTACGTCAAACAATGAAAACCCCTAGGGTTTAAGATAGGTACAATTTTTTATTTTTCATTTTTAATGAACTTTGCAATTAATATTCCTGGCTCTTTTCTGTCTCAGCCACCCCCACTTCTACCAGGGATCTAACCTAGACTGTCTGTGAACCTCCTACGAGTGATTCGTGCTGCGAAAACACTCCCCCGCTCTGTCTGTTCACTTTCATTCTGCTTTGTGTTGTACCCACTTGCGCATTTTTAGACTACAAGCTGCAGAAATTCTGTTAATCACTAGGCTTATGCATGTTTTGAGCAGCACCAAGTTCATTTATGCCAGTGACTGAAAGCTATCTCTTTATAGAGGGCTAGTGCAAATCATATCCATCTAAATACATATCCAAACAGTATTTAGTACAAATACGATAGAATATACAAGTTGTGTAGGGTTTGCATCCTTTGGGAGGGGAGAAATTTAGGTTCCTTTAAAGTCTTGAATGATAGAAATCTACCTTCCATGAAAACTGAAAATACATTTTGCAGGGTTCTCTTATTTTGTTTTGGCTGTTGAGAAAAGGTGAGGCACCTTTACAGTTTCTTCTTGTTAACACAGAAGTTTCATGACAGTTGGCAAGAGTTTTGCTTGAGTAACTATTGGTAAAAGCTTTTTGAAAAACCCCTCTCTTCCCACCCACCAGTATGCTACTTTTCTGGGCATTTTCTTGTTTGTTTGCTTCTGTTTCCTCTTGTAGGTAGTTCTGACAAACCAAATGACAACAAGGATTGGACAAAACCAGTCCACATTGGTACCTGCTTTAGGTAGGTATTTAGCTTGTGAGTTGAAAACTGAGTTAATTTTCACATAATATAACTGACTTTCTTTTTTAAAAGTCATGACGTTTTCAGATTGAAGTCACACATTGAGAGTGTTGCTGGATTATTTTTTTTTCCTTTTTAAACCAAAAATTTTAATATTAAACTTGATAGTAGATCTATCAGTATTCCTTAATATAAAAATAAATATATAATATATAATAAATCACCCTTTATGGGGAAGCACTAGGTACTAAGAAGTCTCTGAGTAACTAGGTTTTTAGACATGCAGCTCATGTATTGCAGCCTTCCCCTGAGGATCTTAGGCTGTGGAATTACCTCTATTCCAGCTGCAGCTGTGTCAGCTAAGGAGGCCACTACCCCTGCTGGAGGTCACTGCTGCATCCCATGTGCTGGTTGAGCTGTTTATGTGATTGTCTTCCAATCCATTTCTGCCAAAAGTAGGCCAGGTAAGCTTGAGCTATTTAAATAATAAGTAAACCTCTGATAAATCAGGTAACGTAGACTGAAATTGGCTGGTGAATGATCATGCAAAAAATGTAGGGATGGACCTGGGGACAGTAAACCTCTAGCAGGAATGTGGCAATGAACAGGTTAAAGTACTAACATAAGAACGCAGCTTAATAGTTGCACACCTCAAACTATGCTGCAATTTCCTAAATTCCCTGAGAATCATTCACTGCCTCTCCAAAAACAGTTTAAATTGTTTATTTTGCCATTACACTTGAACACATTCTATTAACTATTTGCAAAGGCATTTAATATTTGCTGCATAGCTGGAACTTTCTACCCATTGCTCTCTACAGTTGTGATGTAGAGGGAGGTTCTATGTGGGAACCTCAACTACAGCCTGCCCATGGTGACTTTAAGTGTCTTTTACAGGCTGCTCCATTTTACCCTGTAATGAGCAGAGTACCTCATATAGACTCTTCTGCTGCGGTCGGTCACAGGGGAAAATAGAACAGTTCTTCTAAAGTAGAGATTTTGGCAAATTAAGAAAAAGCTCAGTGTTTTAATCTTATTTCAGGTTGTAACTTTGTATTATTTTACGATGCACTTAAAGGGCACAAATTCTCTGTGCACAGCTTCAGTTTCTGTGAACTAAGTAATGATTCCCTTGTTCTGGAGGGGAGGGAGAAGAAGGGGACGGTACAAAGGCAAAGATGTTCTCAGTGTCTCTACGGGCATTGAACCATTTGGCACAGATGTAAGATAAAAATGAACAAATGCAGACCATTTCCTTCAAGAATGTGAAGAATGTTGAATTTTGAGCTGTGCGTGCAGATAAAGACCCAGCTTTCAGTATCTGACCCTTTTTGTCATTTTTGCCTCTTGCTCTCTGATGTATTATTTTTGGCAGCCTTTCTGGCTACAAACTCAATTAAAGCTAATAGATTCTGTCTTTTTTTCAGTAGCCAGCATTGTTTGAGAGGTGTTGTGTTTATTGAGTGATAGGGACAGTAAAGAATGTGAAGACATTCAGAGGAGTTTATAATTCAAAGATACCATGTATTGTCTTGCACATATTTTCTTTTACAAACATTTAATTTGACATAACCTCATAGTGACCTTAAACTGATTGTGACTTTCACCAGAATGCATGTGTAACCACATAGTATTATTAAACTGAGCAGTGTGTACTCTGGCAAAAATGAGAAACTTTGTACCAGTTGGTAAAATATTTAAGCTAAGAGATATTCCCCTCATCCTAAACGGCAGTATCTCAAGTTGAGCATTTTGGAATGGTACAAAGCTGTTTTCATTTTGATGTGAATTTATTCCATAGACTCAGTGCAAGTATTGAGCTGGTGGATAAAAAGGTGATTTTTACGACCCACTCTGAAGGGATGCTATTTCAACAGTCTCTTCATAAAGGCTAAAGAACCTCTTACTCCTCCATGGCTGGTTGTAGCCAAAGGAACTGTTGAGGGAGGGGTCAGTAGCAAAACCCCAAGTAACATCAATCCTATTGCTCCCCTAAATAGGTTTTCTCTCCATTGACTGCTAAGCCTTAGAAACAGCCTTTTCTAAGATTCCACAAGAGCATTAATCTCTAAACTCTTATTCAGCTTCCTAGCAGAAGGGAAGTTCTTAATTATGGGGGCGGGGGGGCGGGTAGGAAAGCACAGATGCTGCAACGTATTAAGTCAAGAGCTTTATGAAGGGGACAGCTTTCTTTCCCACTAGTAATAGCTAAGCTGGGTGTTCCTAGACATTTCTACTGGATATATTTAGAAAGGAGGTCAAATATTAATCTACAGCCAGTTTCACTCAGAAATATCTCATTTCACAGTAGCATTTTTCTCTCATATTTGATAGAGTTGGAAAAATTCTGGTGCGGAATGTGTACCCGTTGTAAAATGTGTTTTGATCTCTGACTTGGAACTGTATCTGATAGTCAAAATCTTTAATCTCAACTTAGATATAGTGGAGCAAGATGGCAAGATGCCTAGAGAGTCTAGGTCTTCATTACAGCTGAATCATCTTTTTTTTTTCTTCTCTATGGTATAATGAATACCAGAGCACATGGGGCATGTAGGGCTGGTGACATGATGGGAGACCAAGTGATTCAGAATTTACAGGGCTGTGGGCAGGTGAATAGGAGAGGCTTGCAACACCTAACCAAAATGACTGTTTTAAAATGCAATCCATCTTTGGACTACTGGCTGTCTCCTGGGATAAACAGAGGAAAACACCCAATAAAACTGCCTATAAATTGACTGAGCTTGTGGTCAGGTGTGAATTGAAACAGTAGGACTGTTTCCCCTGAAATAGCATAACAATCCAAACTTCCTTCTCTCTTTCCACCATGCCCCCCTGCCCCTTGCTTTTGCTTGTGTTCTTTTGCATTTTGCTGTCAGAAGCAGAAGACTGCTTCGGGGGCCCTTAGTACTTTAATAATCATTGACTTTCTCCCAAAGCTTGTATCCCTAAGGGAGTGATGTTTGTTCATAATTATGCCTGAGAGATAGAATATCACAATTTTGAAGTAGGTTTTAGGCATACTCACTAGACTTCTTCAGTAGTAATTACAAAAATCTTTTCTTCATGCTGCCTCTGTTTTCAAGATTTGTCTAGTGCCTGTCCTTTATTAGGTGTATATATAAAACCTTTATACAAATATGGAATATTGCGTCAAGCTTTCTATAAAACACACTCTGAGTACAGAGGTTATTCCTTGTCTCAGTATATTTGATAAACTAGTTGTGAAATCCTTGCACATATGAAAACGATGCGATTCATTACTGCATGAAAGGTATATGTGTTTTAATTGTGGGGTTTTTTTGGAAGGCTGGTCTGATTTCAGTCCAGTTTACTGATGCTGCTGCTGTTGTAGGAGACAAATAAAATAGCCTGTCATTTTGTGTCACCCAGGAGAAAGCTGGGGACATGCTGCTACTGTCCGTTTAATCTTTCACTGGGACAACAGTCAGAGGTAAGTGAAAATGTAGGCCAGTAAGGTACATAATAATACTGACAAGTGTGACATTTGAGAATCTTTGTCAGACTGGCCCTAGTGGCCAAGCAGGGATTTGAATTTGACTTCTTGCCTTGGTCTGCCATGTCCCAGGCTACTGAGGCTCAAGAAGAGCTTTCTAGTTCAGCCTAAGACAGTGTGGGCTGAACTGTCATGCTTCTCCTCTCACCATGGTCAGCTTGCTGCAGTGCTGTACTTTCTGACAAGATGCCATGTCTCATCAAAATATAACAACCTAATGTCAGCTGCTCAGACATAAGAATTTAGGATCTGGTGGCTAAGTAGAATTTTTTTTTTTTTTTTTTTTTTTTTTTAAACTATCTGCGTTTTGTAAACAGGGAGTAGAATTTCTTGGCTTCAGGCTTTTAGGCCCTGGTTAGTACAAAGCCAAAGATGCCAGAGAAGGCTTTCCACCTAAATAGTGACTCGCAGGACGTCAGACCCTGAGCCTTACTGACCCCTGAGCCTCAGTGGCAGCCATTGGACCTTTCTGCTTTTGAATTCAGCAGGATGGTTCTGTAAAACTGGACAGCTATGCAGATACCAAGTTACAATGGCCTGCAGAGAGGTAAAAAGAGAGCTGTGTTTACTCCGAATGCAGAGCTGACCTATGGAGGATGATTTTAGAAGCCCGAAGGAATGAGGATGAGCCTTCTAAAAACAGTATGAAGTTCTGTCTGTTGCAAAGAGATCTTTGCTGTTTCCTGGTTCTTTTTCCCCCTCTTCACTGTATTGCAAGCTCACTTCTCTTTCCTGGTCAGTTACATTTGTCTTGTATATAGTATCACAATGCAGCAACTTGAGATTAAGAAGCCTTGCTTCAATTCCCTAATCTTCTGCAAACAGCGAACAAAAATGCTACTGGAATGTTGTTGTGCATAGTTTTGCGTGTTAAACTTGAAAGAGGTATGCAGTGACACTTTCTTGTGGAGTTTTGTTTTTTGAATTCTGTGTTTGAAGGCAATGCAGAATGATTACAGCAGGCTGTTTAATTTGGAATTAAATTAACATCACTGCCTTTATAAGAAGTTGCATCAACATAATGATTGCAGAGTGAACAAAAGTTAATTTTATATATCAAAAGTAAAGAGCTTTTTTCTTCTGCAACACAGCTAGGAAGATTGTAGATACAGGTTCCAGAAAGCAAGACAAAGATAGAGAAACGTCTTTTATTTACTGTTCTAAATATGCAGGTAATATGGAACGGGGCCTGCAGAAGCATAGCAATTCTGATTACAACTGCCTATCTGTAAAAAGCAGAAATGGCTAGATTCTATTAAATTTTTACATGAACTACCTACAAAGATGACCATTTGAAAATCCATTTGCCTTTTTTTTTTTTTTTTTTTAAATTGTGCTTTGGCCAAATATGATACCTGTCTCCTTTCTCTCTACTAATGAAAATGTCAGAACTTAATTATAAGGGTTCTCATTGCTGTGAGGGAAGATCCTGTTGAGTCAGAGGCACACAGCAGAGCTCTAGCTGAGCCACTTGTAAAAGCATGGCTTCTGCAACTTCAGATTTAGGCTATTTTGTAAAGTATAACCCACCACTTAAATGTTCTGAGGAATTCCCTGTGTAGCTAATATGAAGTGGCAGTGTTCCTCAGGCTGTAATTACGTGCTCTCTAATAGAATGGCACCTCAGGGAGGAAAAAAAACCCCAAAATAATTAACAGGATCTTTGGCAGGGTGTCTTGGTACAAGGAGCAGAATACTTTTGCTTTACATAAGTGTAAATTTTGGGAAGGTGGGCATGGTGCAGACTAGCAGCGCTGGGATCAGTTGAAAAATCCCTTGCTTTTGAGCTGCTTTGCACTGTTTTATCTATAGTATGCAAGCATATTATTGGGCTAGGTGCTGTATAAGCACAAATCAAGTTGAATTGCTTAGAGCCTAAATGCACAAAATCAAGCAAGTGCTAGAGGAGAAATACAAGAGAAACTATTTTCTCAAGGTTATGCTGTATGTCAGTGGCAAGGTCAGGCTTAGAAATAGAACATCTTATTCTCATTCTCCATCCACTAGGTTATATTGACAGGCTTGTGAAATCTCTCGAAAAAAAATCCCTAGAAGTATTTGAATTCTTGAGGGTATCTCCCAACTTTGAGAGGTCAATGAACAAATGATTGCTTAATGGAGTAGGAAAGAGTTGTGCTCAAAACCCGTTTTGTTTGCGTTTTAAGAAAGTGGCATTTGGAATTAATTCATAGTGAATATTGCTCAAAAATTGTGATCAAATACTGTGATGAAACAAGGCTAATTAATCATTCACTCTTTTTAGTAGGTGTACATTGTATTTGAGCTGACAGGTCATGTAAGGATGGGAATTTGGTATCCACAGTGTAAATGACCTAAATGAAAATACATACATAAGAATTCCACTGGTCACCTACTCCATAATTATGGGAAAACTTGGGTCTGGTCATTTGGTTACTTGGAATTTTTATTATTGTATTCACTAATCATAATCATCTGGTTTTTGTTTAACCAGGTTGGCGACGTTGTACAAATCACCAAGTCAGAAGGAGTCAACCATACCGTATCACATTACAGTTAGTATTTCTTTTGGGATGGAGATAGAGAGATGGGAGCAAATTGTTAGCTGTAAAGGAGCTTCCAGACACATAGACAAATCTGAGAATGATGTTTGCTTTAGTGTTGCCTTTCAGTTGCCTTCTGAAAATAACGAGTAATACTAGGATGTCTCCAGGTTTATGAATATTTTGTACCTTTCCTCTTTAGAAAAAATGACCCAGCATGTTAGTCCTCTTAGAGTTAAAACATTTTGATTTCCAGATCAAATTTACAGGCAGCCTGTCCCCATCTGTTCTTGTGCTAGTACTGCTTATTTTATCTGCCCTTGATACTAACTTTTGGCCTAAGTGCAATTACAGAGAACAAACGTGCACTCTCTGAGCCTTCATTTTGGGAGACTTGAAGAAGCCAAGCTGTTTTCTCCCTTGCGAGGTAGATTTTTGTTTCCCAAGTGGCTCTTCTCTGCATCTGTTCAAGCTGCGTTTATCTTTTTAGGACAAGGGTGACCAGAATCATACATGGTATTCCAGAGGTCTCACCAGTGCTTTGTGCCATACATATTTCCACATCTCTGCATTAAGTGCATTTCCTGATATAGCCTAGGTTGTATTTATCTCTTTCATAGCTCCATCCTACGAGGGACCCTATGATCCACCAATATATACAGGTTTTTCTTTTCTGTCATTATCACATGAGGAACTTCCAGCTTATGGCTGGAGTCCTTATTCATCCTTAGTTAAATCCTGTGATTATTTTCTTTTGTGGAGTCCTTAGATACATATTAATGAGGATACATACTGTCTAAGCTGTATTTAGGTTTTAAAAAAACCCACCACTCAACTCATATCTTCAAATATCAGATACATAGGTACATGCCATAACTATTTGCTGTGTGTCCTCATGGAAACACGTTGCCATAGCATTTGCTGCAGATTTTAATGCTGCCATAAGATGAGATCTTCAAACTGTTGAACAGAAATCAGATATTTTTTTTCACTCCTGAATGTATTCACCTGAACAGAAGAAATACTGTAAAAAAAAAAAAAATAAAAATAAATATTTTTTCATAGTTCTGTAAAGACTGGAAGGGTAAGTGGGACTACATCCCAAGGTTGTTTGGATCATGTGATATGAGTGTGCGGCCCTTTCTCTCCAGCTGACAAACAGATGGATTTTATCTTGGACAGTTTAATTGCCTTTTCCTTTCAGTTTCATATTAATTATAAAACAGCTATGCTCTCTTCTTCTGTGTGAATGCACACAATCTTGAAATAGAGTTGAGAGTACATCCTAATCAAAGATTAGTTAAAACTTAAGATTATCTCTGTGCTTTTTCCCCTTAATCTTGTTCAGCTGCTGCAGCAGATCGTTTCTGTAGGTAAAAAATGTATTATCCCTGCTTCTTTAATGAAATTCAGGTCTGATGGTAACAGTCTGCTGTTATCATTTCTCATTCCCATCTCCGTAGTTAAACTGGAAGATGTGAATACATGTTCGAAGTTTCCAAATCTGACCTGGCACATCTATGTATAACCAGCATACAAAGAAGGATAATTTAAAAAATAATAAATTCCTCAAGCCTAGATCCTCAGAGATGTTTAGGCTTATGCAAATTAGATACTTTGATACCATTGACAAACTGGCTGTTCAGTGCCTGTAAGCCAATGGAGAAGTGTGTAACTTAGTGACCAAGCTCTAGCTCTTTTTCAGCTGTGTCCTTTCCAGCATACTGGCAAGTTGATCACCACTCTGAGCCAGTGTGGAAGCTGTGGAATGCTTATCAAATGAAATAGAGTTTCTTTCACAGGTCGATAAGGATTCATTCTTAAATGCAGAGTATAGAAGTGTAAATCAATTTATGCACAAGGGAGTAAGTAGATCATCTGATTCACCTAAATTTCCCAGGTAATGCGACCCGCTTATTTCATTGTGAAAGACAGAGACCCAGGACCTATACTCTGGGTAGGAATTGTTAGTATTTCCCTGAACTGTGGAGGGTCTGCCAGACTAGCAATGAGAACACTGCTCAAGTAATAAAGCCATCTACCTTTGTCAATCTTGATGCAGTCTGTAGACACCAGAAAACATCAAAGAACAATTCAAAACTACCATAGACTGTCTGAACTTTGTAGGTCTTTGGTTCCATTAGCCATGTTCTCACCATCTAAAAAAACACTAATGAGCTTCACAAATATACACAAAATTCTTTTATTTTCAAGGCACTGTGCCCAGAAGGTACATGCCTTTAACTAAATGCAAAACATCCATACTAAGCAGCCTACTTTATCGTGTTCTGGCCTTTATAACCATTGGAATGTTTTCGCTGGGAGTCTAGCATGCTGGATTAAGTGGATTCTTGGCCACAGATCCACCTTTGTGCCTAAGGGAAATGGCAGAGATTAGATGCAAGCAGCAGTGAAACACTAAACTTGAAGATTCCCCATTACACTATTTAGGATAACACTTGAGTTGCTTATAATAGCAGAGGGACTGCACAAATTCTGCCCTTGTGGCACCTCTTGCTGTTTGTTCCTTTAAAAACATAGCAGGCTGTGTGAGGTGAGGCATTTAGAAATAGAAATACAGTGATGGGAGACTTCAGCAAAGCAGCTTGATTGGGTTTTGTTTTGGTTAGGATTGATCTTGGTGGGGGGTATGCTGGCATTTTAGAAAAGTCACATGTCTGATAGTAATTCTACCTGCTTTTTCACACTGCACCAACCTAAAATGTCAGCTTTTCTGAAATGTTCTGACCCCTGTTGTCTCTACCTGAGCATTTAGGATCCCCAAAGCAATTTCTTTTTCTGATTAACCCCTTTTCCTGTCTAAGTCTGCACTGCAGTGCATCTTCACTGAGCTGTCAGCAGTGCTCCCTGCACAGCATTTGTCTGGAGATGGGAAGACAGTTGCAGGCTTCACATAACATCTCAGTATCTCCTTCTGCATTGATGACATGTTTAACTAACTGATTTTCCAGATCTTTCGTATTTTAAAATCTTTTAAAACCATTAAATTGTGAGCTACAGTAACAGAAAATACGAATGGTACTAAGCCAAATAGATCACTTTAAGCTCTCTCCTGAGTAGCCGCATCTAGTTTTCACTTCGACATTTAGTTTTTGGCAGTTAAAGGATCTCATCCCTTTGTGTCCCATAAATTACTATGCTGGGACAGTCTTTGCAGTCTAGAGACTGATTCAGATATGCTGTTCTCTTACAATGTCTCATTGATGTTTTCAGTTCATTAAGTAGATACATGAAACAAAAATATCCTAGGTTTTAGAAATCCACAGTTTTGTTTCTGAAAATGACTGAGGCAATTAATCCAGTCATCTCCTTGCTTCTGTGGGAGCTTGAATAAGGGCTGAAGGATTTGGCTTTTAATTTATTTAAATAGGCAACATAAGTTAATTTACAGAGAAGCAGTGCTTTGTAGCCATAGGGGTTATTAGTGGTAAAATGAAAATGATAGCCTGGCTGATGAAAATAAAATATCTTTTAAAAGAAAATGAAGAGACAGTTATTAGTTGGCATGTGTGTCGAAAAGCTTGCCGTTCTGAGCTTAGCCTGGTCTATAAACGTTCTGCGGCCACTCATCTAAAATAAATGACAGCATCATACCTTATTCTGATCTTCTGGGAACTAGTTACTCATGCTTTATATCCATAGAAGTGTTATCACATGATTTTGCTTATATGTTACAGTCTCATGGCTTCCGAGATGTGCAGCCTCCAGCTGTCACTCAAAATGCAGAAGATACTGAAATGAACCCTCGCAAACGGCCACGGAGAGAAGAGGAAAAGTAATAGCAATTCAAAAGTTGAATGTTAAAAAATTTGTGCTACGTGGGAACAGTTGCATAGTGAACGTGCAACCAAAGGTAGCCTGAGAGACTCGAACTTAAATTCCTGCTCTGGACATTATTTTAACATTAAGACTGCAATATGCACATTTTTGTTGCAGGAAATTCCTTTGTGTATGGCATATTTTACTTTTATAATAAAAATCTAAGTTTCCTATAACAAGAGGCTTCAGCTTTTGGGGGGGGAGATGGAGACTACAACTCTCTTACTCTGGCTAGAAAACCGATGAAATGCAAGCATCTAATGTGATACATTTAATGACACAGGTCTCAATCACTCATCTGGGTTTTTGTGTATCTGAATTTAACAAGGTTTCATGCAGCAATCTGCTTACATGCCTCAGACCAGGGCAGAAGGCAGTGGAGCTGCTGGTGGATGCTTTAAGATAAATACATGCCTAAATGCTGTGCCAGACTGGGGCATTAGCCCTTACCTGCTGCAAAGTCCTTGATCAAGGACAATCAAAGCACTGTTTTGACCTTCTCATTTATCTTGTAGTGGTAACAGTAGAGATGAAAGACTAGATCTGAAGGACAAAAGATTTAATCCAGCATGGTAATTTTATGTTCCTGTCTTAGTAAGAAAGAATATTTTACCATCACTCAAGCTTGAACCAAACTGCTGCATAGCCCTTAACTTCCATGTTCTTTTTTTACCAAAGCATTCAGAATGGAGCTTCTGTAATTGGGATCTGTTTTGTTCGTGGCTTTAATAAAGAGGAAACTCAGTCTTCTTACAACACCAGCAATATATTAGCAGCTCCAGAATCTAAACCAAGTGAAAGAATGAATGTACACTGAAATACAGTGGGGTTTTGTCCTCTTTTCATTAAGAGAAAACAAATCAATAATATTATTGGAAGAGGAGAAAGGTACTGCAGTGCAGAACAGTAATTACTTCGATTATGAGAAGTGTTTGTCAGTACACGTGCACACATACGACCCCTTTCTGGCATAGTGCTTGATGTTATAGCTGAGGAAACTCAGCCAGCAGGCTAAATGGAGAATTCAAGTTGTGGGAGTCACTATCATTAATTTTTAATTTAGTAACACTAAACTGACTTTGCCTTGAAACAAAATTCAGTGCTGAATCTGAGTCACAAAACCTCTCTATTCAAAAAGCTGCAAAAAAAGTGGCAGTGATGTTTGGATCATTATAGCCTTTAGATATAAATTGCATAATAAAATACTAAAAGGAAAAATATTCAATTGCCATGCAGCAAACTGGGCTATGTCAAAATTTAAAAACTGTGAGTCAGGGAGAAGCTCTCAAACAAGCATGACATAGAGGAAGAAAGGCAGCGGGATTTGTGACTCAGACAAACATTTCAATGCAGGAGACACAGGCAAACAAAAGGATCCTACCGCATGTGATGTCAGCAAGCAAATGCTCCATTTGGGAATAATAGCTTCCTACGTATTGCAGTGCAAGAGGAGGGGGGAGCTAGCACAGTACACATGCCTACGTAGCCACAAGGAACACCATCCATTAAGAATGTTGTAGCAATATTTTAAGAAGCACTGCTGGTTACCAGTGATAGCTGCTGTCTAACATGTTTGATATTTATGGAAAAATCCATTTCTCTCAATTTATTGTGTTCTGATTTAATATCCTCAACACGTTCTTCCATGTGTGAGGAGAGTAAGGACATGTCTCCAATATACTACTAATTTCAACTAACTGTGGTTTTTTTATTTTGTTTGTAGTAGAGTAGCATCCAGAAGCCCCAGCTGAGATGCTGATCCTGTTATACCACAATAAATTGTTTTGTCTGAGTAAATGTTAGATCTTCCAGTATTCCAGGTGTCATTATCAAAATAAAAAAATTGTGTAGTTACTGGTTAACAGTAGGAGTTACAAAATGTCCAGAGGAAACATTGGAGGCTCTCTATGCTGAGATTTTTAAATATTTTTTTTCATATTGAAGCTATTACAAAAATCAGCTCTGCAGACCAGAACTAGAGAGAAGGATCTGTTGGCGGAGACAAAATTAGATTAAATGAGCCAGATTTCGTTCTCATCTGCTGGAGACAAGGAAGCTGTTCCAGGCTTAGAATTGCATATAAAGAAAGAATTTGACCGTTGCCTCGCCAATAAATCTTCCATGGCAAGTTGATATTTTCTTACATGTGCCTGGAATTCTCTTGCATTTCACAGCATCAGTGCACAACAGTGAGTGGCATGAGAATTTTGTGACTGCGCAGAAAGTAAGATTCTAACTACCCAACATCGCAGCACTGAATCAAAAACAGAACAGGTGGTTTGATTTGCTGCTTACGTCCCAGTTTTCTGAAAGCCAAGAGCTTTAACTATCATGCTGATTTTAGAATTATTCCATTTTGTAGGGACGACATTTACTTGTGGTGTAGGAACCTACTTCGTCACCACAACAGGAATACAGTGTCTACCACAGGGCTTGGCAACCGGAAAACATTGTGGTCACAGCATACTTCTTCTCAAGCCCAGAATCCTGCTTTGAAACTCTTTAGTTTGGACAGGGAAAATAACAATTTATTTCTTCCTGATTTTATGTGTTCTGCACCTTTTCCATTATGAAACACTGAGAAACCAACTAGCTTCCAACTAGAATAAATTTAAGAAAACACAAAGAAGAAACAGCTTAACTGAAGGTAAGCCAAGGTTCAAGTTATGCAATCAGTCTCCTATTGAAGTTAATTACAAACTGGTTGACTAATGTGGAAGGAGATTCATCTGCTAACCTGAACATTGAATACAGTACATTTAAAATAGAATACCTATTTTTCTGTTGAATTTCAGTTACTGTTCCTTTATTTATTTTGGGGGGACTAAACTCAGAATCAGATTTCTTCTAAGGTATTTCATGGATTAACGACAAAGGTGAAATCCTTACTGCCTGCCTTTTTAACTCCACCCTTTTTCTGAACAAAAGATGGGCGAGTTGGAAGGACAAGTCATTGTGTTCCAGCTTCTCAGAAGAGATTGTCTTTACCGTGCTCAGGATCATAATTATTCAGAAAGGCACATTAAGCTGTATTATACTGTTTTAACACATGCCAATTCTATATGAAATGTATTTGATTAAGTTTTGAAGTCTGGTTTGATGCTTTCTTGTCCTAAGACAGACTACCTTGAGGAAAATTGAATAAATAGAGCACTTACATTGCAGTAACACAAATATTACAACAGAGTACAGAAGGGACATAATACTTCTTTTTACAGGATAAGAACCAGGGAAGTTAACCTGTGGTTCCCAAACCAGTTCAAGCGCAACAGCCTTGCTAAGACTACGCACGCAGGAGCCCGGCTGTAGGGGAATGCGAGCCACCGGCTGCCGGAGCTGGCAGTGTCTTAGGGCCGCCAAGCAGCCTGCCCAGTCCTCCTCCGCACCAGTCCTCCCCTCGACTCAAGGAACCAGCGCCAGCTGGTACCTGCTCCCGGGCTTCCCCTCGCCCCGGCTCCCCAGGCTGCGTACTCAACGTCTTGTGGCTTCTAGCCATAGAGTCATTTTGGATGATTAGGGTCAGGAGAATTGGCTTCCCTTGGCTGGTGCAAGATTTCTGCATTAATGTTCTATTGGAAGAATGAAATCACTGGGAACTGGCCCCCTTCCCAGTACTGAATTTCACTCACAAATGCACCCACTGTCAAACTGTAAACTACTGTCTTGCTTCCTACAAGCAAGAAATATTCATACAATATGCACTTATCTATTTATTAGAGAGTCTAAGTTCTACACAGTTTTAACTATATCTATAGAAATAATAAATGGTATTAAAAGCAATAGTTCAATCGCTATACAAGCAGTAAAAACGTTAGGTTATATGCTGAAAGAATGCATAGAGAAGTATGTATTTTACTAAGTCATTATCCAAGAATTATAGCTAATACTGTTCATTTTATTGCAAGAATTACTTGCCATTGATTTAAATGGAGCCAGAGAAGCATCAGGATATTAAAAAAAAATTTTAAAAAATCACATTTCATTTTCAAACAATGAGAAGGGGGAATGTGTAAAATATAAAATAGCCAGTAATGTATTTAGGAAAGTAAAAAGGAAACACTATAGCCCTCAATAAATGGTTCTAATTGGATCCGGATGCTTTGCTCAAAACCTCCAAACATGCTGTTTGAATACTTGTTCAGCTTGGTATCTCACATTGCATTATTTCTGAGTTCTGAATTTATGACATATACTTATAATGCTCTAATTTATTTAGTGTAAACCACTGCAATTTTAGCAACACAGTTACAGCTACTTAGTGATTCTTTTTGTATTGTATATGTTGCTAAAATAAAAAGTTTTGGACTAAAGAACAAGTTGTCTCCTTAGCATGAAAATTATGCCTATGAAGTATAGCGTGTTAATATGAGATTGTAACATAATTTGCAACAACTTTTTTTACCACATAAGCTTACTACACATTGGACTGTAAATGTTATGGAATACATCACATAAATGTATCTCTTTCAAATTCATTTATTCATTTATTATTTTGTATAATTAACACAAACTTCTGTGGCTAAGTCATAGAATTTAAGACTGTTCAAAGAAGTTAGCATCAGCTGCATACACACTTTAAAGTTTGTGAATCCTACCATTCTATTTTATCTGTATACTTATAGCACATATATTTACAATAATAATGGCCAGGGTCTGGACACAACAGTGGCTGGTTTCTGATATTCATGTAAGTGATTGATTTTTTGATTTGGTTTTTTTTTTTTTTTTAGAGATATTTCTAAGTAGGTGACTGTAAAATTCAAGGTCTTGTGACTGGAGCAGGATATCACAGAATCAGGAATCTAATCTACAGTGAGATGATGAACAAGTCATTTAAAGTAAGTCTGTGAAAGAACCAATATAATTTTTTTTAAATCCCACTAGGCACCTGCCTTAAATTTTGCTCTCATTTTAGGATGAACTTCACCCTCCACCCCAAAAGGGCATAATATGCACACACTGTTAAACCCCTGGTATAAATGGGATTTAAGTGGTACACCATTTTGTATTGCCTCCTCTGAGCAAAAGTGAGCTTCAGGCTTAGGAATCCCAGTAGTGCCATATTCACACAGTGTGGTACTGTGGGGCTTCAGCCTCAGATGAAATGTGTTGCAAAAATGGAAAGTACAGAGGAAGGGCCCGGCACAGTAAAACGGCCAGCAAGCTCTGTTGTTTGCTGATATCCAGGAGGCCTGTGCCCCTCATCTCCGTTTAGCAGTAAAAGGAAATTATGGTAATGAAGAGTGACTGATTGCTGTAGTGGATCAACCTTAATAAGAAGATATTGGACTCTGGTGTGCTCCTGCCTGCAGGATGATCTCATGATTTGACAACATCCAGACCACATTACCAAGTGTTATGTGGTCAGCTGTGTTTTACTGCGGCAATCCCATGGGCTCTAATCTACAGGCACACTTCAATCAGTCAAAGATTTTATGATGTAACAAACTTCATCTTTGCCTTTCTTAATAGGTAACAAGGTGTGTTGTGCTATATCTGCTTCAACAGTGTTCCAGACCTGTTCAGTCATTTTGAAGGGCTCTGCTTTTCATTAGTTTTACTTCCACATACTTTTCTCCAACAGATTTCCAAATCTAACTAAATAGGCATGGACTAGTATCCCGTTTCTCACTATCGCTATTCAAAGAACCCCCTTTCCTAAACAGGGGTCTGAATGGAAGGCTGAAAATGGAATTTTCCTTTGGAATGGGATCGAAAATTTCCATGACAGCTGGAAGTGGGATTCAGGCTTGAAACCCTGTGTTTTGCAGTGGATGTGGACAATTCAGAATAATCTTTGACTATTAAACTGGAAAAGCTGACTTGACCTCAAAAACTTTATTAAAAAAAAAAAAAAAGGAGCAAGAGAAAGAAATAGAGATAAGGACTTTGGTATTTAAGAACATCCTAATACAGTACTTATTATGGCAAAGGAGGCAGTAAAACTGTAGTAACGGAAGTTATTGTGCCTTCTAAAACTGCAGTTGAACAAAGACTGAACCTAAGAAAATTAGCTCGAGCTTGTCAACAAGAGCTTTCTCACAGTATTCCTTTCAAATTCTTGCCGTCTTTACTCTTAACCAACTGAAATTATTTCAGTGAATTGAACAATAATTGTCTCATTGAGTTTGAAGAGCTATAAAAGGAACAAATACAGTCACATTCACAAGGTGACCGATATAAATCATATTAATACATACAGAGAATTTTAATCTCTTTAACAGTATATTGCAAGCATCATTTCATGTATTACCTCATATACAACACTACCTTCAACAGGAGACATGTCTTCAAAATGAGAACAGCCAAAAGCTTGGAAATCCTTGCTTTTCTGGTGGTTTCGCCTGACCAGGAAAACAGAATATAGCTTCTAAAATTACTTCTGGTTTACTGCAAAAGCCCTACTTTTTAAAGACATCACTTTAGAAAGGCAATTTATTTACCATTGGGTTTTCCCATTATACCCTTTTGTATGGTGTTGGAGCATACATCATAGGTATATTAAATATTGTCAAATCATTCTTAATGTCCCTACATGTTTTCTACTTGTCAGTGTACAGGAATCACTTTCAAAGGTTACAAAAAATTAAAAAGCACTTCTTCTTGCACTCCATACAATTCAGGTCACCTCCCCAAGGCCTGCTCAAATCCTGCTTATTTCTCACCAGCAAAATGAGAAAGAGGAAGGCATCATTTTAAGGCTAAAATAAAACAGATTTCTTCCAAAACAACACTGTAAAACCTTTTTTTTTTTTTTTAAATGCAACAAGATGAAGCCAGAAAGGATACAAACACCTGCATTCCCTTCTCAAGTCAGGTGCAAGTCTTATCCTCTATTTGACAATACGTTGCAAACCAATGATTTCAGACTCAAAATTTTATGAATTGTGCATTTATTCCATCCACCTAACTTCATCACATAGGAACCATTCATATTGCTGCTACCCACCAATCCAGAGTGTACTGAGGCATTCTAAATTTAGCTTCCAGAGTTACTGAATACTAAAAACATTTCATAATAGCACCAAACATGCCTCTCACAGATTAGTGCTTTACTTGATAATACATTGTATTTAGAGCTTCCTTTTCTGGACAGCAGCAAGTAACAGTGCGGCTACCTTCTGTGGTAATTGCCCACCCCACTGTCTCCACATAGTGAAGTGATAGCAGGTTCCTGGCTGCCTAACTTAGCCATACCACCCACAGCTACCATATGTTCCACATTGCAGGTTAATAAGAATGGTTTTTCACCTTTCCCTCCCAGAAACAAATGTCAGCATGGCTTAAAGCCATAAGCTCTTTATTTAATATTGAAGCAAAACAATACTAACTCAACTGTAGTGCCAAAACTTGACAAAGTATCCTGAGTACAAAGTTCTACTCTATTTCATTTTAATTAGTGTCCTTTGCAATTAGACAAATGATGAAAAGCACATGGGGACTGCCAAGATGAATCAAGGACATCTGGTAACACTAACATTTCAACATGTAAGAGGGTAGGTATTACTCTCAGATACTCTTATGTGCTGTTTGAAACAACTAAAAAAAATAAATGATTGTCAAAAATTTAAGAAAAAGACTATCCAAATGCTTTTGAATCTTTTCTTGGAGAGCCTTAATTGCTGTTTGTCATACAACACCAATCTAATCGTACATCTTGTTGAATTAGCCGTTACTTCCCTAAGATATTACGTTATAATAGGTATTTTTAGAATTGAGATATTACCCTAAGATTATCTGGATTATAGTTTCTTAGAAACTCCAACTGCCTCTGAATTACTAGTGAAAAACAACTAATCATGAACTTAAAAATGCTTTTTTGATACTTGCATGGATATGCATTCTCTTGAGGCTTGTGACTCACTGATGATGCAGTCCACACAAACCTAAAAAAAAAAAACAACAAACAAAATCCAGCAATAACATCATCAGCTGCAACTGTGGGCTACCCCTTCAAAAAGAACTGCAATGTTATTTACCTCTCAAACCCACCTGGCATTCCTAAATAAATGAACCTTAAACTGAAAATATATAAATGGTATACTAAAAAAAAATTACTTGGAGATATTCTTTCAGGAGAAGCTATGCAATTTTCTGTCGCTTTAATAGCTTTTGGCTGTGAAAGACTAAGACTAACTGTGACAACCACATTTTTAACTCTCAGGGCTTTTACATATTCACAAGATTGCAATATGATCAGTCAATGCAGTTGCCGGAAATATTCTAAAATTAGTTTGGCTCTGAAATAACAATTCACCAAACAGAAGACAGATTTACAGCAGCACCTGACACGGAGAGGTAATTACTACAATGCAGAGAACAACAGGTTTCTGCAAGCTCCTGTCCCTGTTACAATCCATTAAAATTTGAGAATACTTTTGCACATGAGGCTTGCGATTTGGCCATTTTTCAAGTCATATCCGACATTAAGGATACCGTTCCCTCACAGGTGTACAAGCTATTTTAAATGTGTGGCAATTACACCTGTTCATTGTTGGTATTTATGGTCCCGATAGCTCCGAAAAGAGCTTTTCAGCCGCAATGAATAAAACAAGCCAAAACGCCTTTCACAAATGAAAGACATTTATTAGACAGCATTGGAATATCAACTCCAGTTTGTCTCCTACTGACTGGCTGCAACTTCTAAGTTTCATTCGGTGTGACATCTTCGGCTACTTACGAACGCTCCTTTGCCAGAGCATCGAATGTGTAGGTACCACGTAACGCATCGTTTATGAATCCATATGGCTGCTCACACGCCGATCTCGGACGTAAATCAGCGTCACGAGTTTTGCTGCTAAGCTTTGGAAATGGGTAAATATGACCCCAAAGCTGCCCTTCCCGGGAAGAGGGGGGAGTATTTTCGAAATATTGAGGAGCGGGGGGAGCCCAGCCCGGGCCCCACACCGGGCCGCCAGGTCAACCTCGGCCGCACACGCCACACCGCAGGCTTTCCAGAGAGGAGTTTTGGGTGGTTTTTTTTGCCGAAACGCGGTTTTGTTTAATCGCCAGTTTCCCTCACGCTAACCCACTCTGATTTCAAAACCACTCTTCAGAGGCTCCGCCTGGCAGCCAGCCCGGGGCAGCCGTGCCCCCACACCGCGAGGTGAGGCCGGGCCGAGCCGCCCCCGGCCCCGGCCCCGCTTACCCTCCGGCCCGGCGTCCTGGCAGCCCAGCGGGAACCCGCGGAGGCGACACCGGCGCCGGAAACGATGAGCGCAGGGAAATCCTGAGGCAGAGATTAGGTAATAGGGAATGTGCTCTCAGGTTTCCTTCGGGTTCCTGTGAGGAACCTACGCGTCTGGCTGCCTTCGCATGACTCATCACATCGGCGCGCCTCTCAGCGCGCCTGCCCTCCACCTGCCTCCCCCCTCGCTCTCCCCGTCCCCCTCTCCGCCCGCTCGGCCTCCTTCCCGCCGCGGCGCCGGGCCTTCCCGCCCCCCCCCCCCCCGTCGCCGCCTCAGGCCGCGGCCCGGACCCCTCAGTCCCCTCAGCGCCGGCCGCGCTCTCGCCGCTCAGGCGCGCACCCCCTCCCCCGCCTTCCTCCTCCTCCTCCTCCGGCGGCGTGCGCGCCCCCGCGGGTCCGGCTCGGGAGCGCGCGCGCAGGCGGGCGGGAGGGAGGGAGGCGGCTGCCGGCGGCGGCGGCGGGCGGGCAGGCAGGCAGGGAGCTCTCTGCGGGCGCAGTGCTGATCCGCCGGCGGGCGGCCGGGAATGCGAAGCAATGGCCGCGGGCGGCTCGGGCAGCAGCAGCGGCGGCGGTAGCGCGGAGGAGAAAAGCTACCGCCGCTTCCTCGAGCTGTTCTTGGGCGAGTTCCGCGGGCCCTTCGGGGCAGAGCCGGCGCCGGCTCCGGCTCCCCCCCCCGCTGCCGACGCCGCGGCCGCCGCCGCCGCTGCTGACGAGGAACCCGGGGCAGAGGGAGAAGCGGGAACGGCCGCCGAGGCGGAGGAGGGCGAAGGCGACGCCGGCGACCCTCAGCCTCCCGCCCCGCCGCCGCCTCCCCCGCCGCTGCCCCCGCTGCCCCGGCCGCTCTCGGAGTACATCACGGAGGAGGAGGTGGAGGGCGAGTGCCTGGACCTCTGCCTGCAGCAGCTCTACAAGTAGTGAGTGCCGGGCTGAGGGGAGCCTCCCGCCGCGCTGAGGGGAGGGGAGGCAGGGCGCGGGGCTGAGGGGGAGCCTCCCGTGTGGGGCTGAGGGACCCCCTCTGTGGGGCTGAGGGACCCCCTCTGTGGGGCGGGAGGCGGGGGCAGAGCGTGGGGCTGAGGAGATCCCTCCTGTGTGGGGGGGAGTCTCCATTGTGCGGCTGAGGGACCCCCTCTGTGGGGCAGGGCGTGGGGCTGAGGGGATGCCTCCTGTGTATGTGTGTGTGTGTGTGGATTCTCCATTGTGGGGCTGAGGAGACACCCCCCCCCCCCCCCCCGCTCTGTGTGTGGGCAGGGGGTGAGCAGGGCGAGGGGCGGTGGAGCCCCCCCACCCCGCCATGCTGGGGGGGCGAGGGCAGGGTGTGGGGCTGAGGGAGACCGACCTGCTGGGGGAGGCGAGGGCAGGGTGCTTGGGGAGGGGAAGGTCCCGCAGGCAAGGAGTTAAGGACTTTGGTGGTGCTCGGGATCAAAGCGTCCTGCTCTCTCCTGTTCCCCCCCCTGCCCAAAAGACGCCTCTTCTCTCTGCCCCACTCCTTCCCTCTCGCCGGGACGGGGAGCGAAGAGGCGAAGGGAGTAGAGAAGGGAGAGCCGCGAGCATCCATCTGGAGAGCAGCTTGCTTGGGGAGGGAGAGTGGTGGGGGAAATGCCTCACGCTCTGGTGCCAAAGCAGGAGGGGGGCTTTGCCTGTGGTTGGTTGTATTGAGGCTTGAAATTGAAATGTTCCCTGCGTGAGGGTTTGTAAATGGGGAAACCTCTGCCAAGGAAGAAGGAAAGGGAGAAGAAGGGGCAAGGAAAGAGAGGAAGCCTGCCCTCTTCTACCCCCTCTAAAAAAACCAAACACCCCACGTCGAGAAAAACCACACCATGTATTTACAGACCGGGGAGAAGAGAGGAGTAGAAAGCCTTAGGAGAAAGCTATCCATAATCATGGGGCTCTTTATACCGTCAGCTGGGGAAAGCCAGCTCTACTCTGCTCTGTACGGAGGCAGTTTCCAGATCTGTGCTTTCTACAGGCTGGTGCATAAAGAGGAAACAGATGGGATCTATTCCCAGTGTGAAAAGTCTGTGGACTGAAACCTAAAGATCAGTTACCAGTGCCTTGTATTGTGCTCAGCTTTGGCTTTGAAGGCTTGAAATAGAAATGGTAGTTAGTGGCGTTTCTTTAGGAACCTTTTTAAACTGATGCCACAGGAGGAGACAAATGAACCTGCGAAAATATGCACAGCACACCGGGGAGCTTTCTGCCATTGAGCTGATAATTGTAATGAGAGGTGTTACTCAGTCGCAAAAATAAATAAATAAAGAACCGGGTTTTACAACTGCATGGTCTGTTTCTATTCAGTTCTCATCTGCCCTCCGCGTTTGTGGACGATAGGGACAACACAATGATAGCTGCAGAGGACAAAGCTCTGCTATTCACACATGCTTACCCTGCCACCTTTGGAAAGTCTTTCTCTGGAATACAGCGGCACATTCGTAGGATGTGGTAGAGAAGAGAGAGCCAAGTCCCTTCTATGTATTTAGGATGTGTTTTGTTTTTTTAAAACAGACTTGTGAAATCAAAAGTCAGATTAGTGTAAATAAAGTTTTAGACATAGAGCAGATTATGTTAAAGTATTATTTAAAGTATAGCTATGAAATTATTTTGAACTTGAATTCTTCCCCTGCTCCTTTCTCTCTGCATGTCCCCATACCCCAGGACAGGCAGACTTAGATTGCCCAGTTTCTGAGGCCCATATTCATGCATGAAATTATTAAACAAAAACAAAGAAAAAAGACGACATTTTGAGAGGATTATTTATATAGGGATAGCTCTTGCCAGGTTGTGGGGTTTTTTTGGTTGGTTTTGGTTTTTTCTTTTTTCAGCCTTTGTATAAATCTTTTGGTGGCTACTGAATGAAACATCTCTTTGACTTTGTTTATGGTGAAATTAATGCAGACTTCCTTCTACAGGCACCTACATTATGAAGCAAAAAGCAGTATCTACCTCAAAATTAAGGGAGCAGGGGATCATGTTGTAACAAAACTGTTTTCCAAAGGTTTAAATGTTTTGCCAATGTATAGAAAATGCATTTTCAAATAGTAAATTAATATCTTTTAAGTGAAGATTGATAGACATTGATTTATATCTGTCTAGCTAAGATAACTGCAAAATGTAATTCTTTAGAACATTTTAAAATACTGTAAGCCAAATCTAATAACTTTTAATATAGAGAGCTAAACTGAAATAGCTTTTTCTTGCATGATGGTGGAATCTGAGGTAAGTGCAAGTATGCAAAACTGTTCTTCAGATAAAGTATTGTATTTTTAGTACACTCTCCAGTCACCAGAGAAACTTTAAAATGTCACAGGATTATAAAGCAGGCAAAAGTAGCATGTCTTCCCCCTTTACAGCTAAGGGTTCTACTGGTCAGATGATTCCAGAGATGGGAAACTTCATGCATACAAGTAAAGCTACTCTTGTGCCATATGGTTATGATAGTGTTAAAAAAAAAAAACCACATGAAAACTCAAGTGAAGGGGAATATTTTATTGGTATGTCATTAGCAAGAAAGACTATATTGTGAAGGCATGTTTTCTGTAACTGTAACTATGTATTAGTCAAATGACTGGTTTGCATTATATGTAGCATGAGGATAAAACCCACTACTGTGAAAAATCCAACAGCTGTTTTTCAGCTATTTTAGGCGCACAGCTTTAGTTCTTTTTGAGGGAAGTAAGACCATCTCAGAAATGAGAACATATTGCCAATCATGAAAAAAATATGATAGTTTTCTGCCACTGTGTAGATCAGTATCAAAGAGTTCCTATTTATGAGATTTTCCTGCTATTTTCCGAAAGACTCATATTCCCCTTTGAGATTTCCAGTTCCTGGTTTCTTTCTAGAGACAGCATATGCTTGGAAAATTAGATTAATGTAATCTTTATATCTGTCTGAATCCCACAAAATAGGTACTGTGTGCTTTCTTAGGGATCCTCAACAGAATGAAACTGATCAATAGGAGGTATGTTAGATGAAGAAAACAGTCAAAAAAGAATGTTTGAGGAATTGCATCAGAACATTGGCTGATAGCTTGAAAGTTCCTTTTGTGATTATCTTCTATAACGTCTTCTTCAAGAGAAAGCTATCTAATTTAAATAGTTTCTGTGTAGAAACAAATATACTAAGGACTTAATCTGTTAAATATGGGACCCCATTGATTGCTTCCACTGATTCAGGAGTAGACCTCATTTCTGACTTATTTTAAAGGAAGAAGTTACTAACTTGATATAACAGTTACATATCATGGTCTGTTCTTTTCCTCTTCCTACTGATACTTTTATTAAATCTAATGTATCTAAGAAGCTGGTTCTTGACAAGACATCTGAAAAACTCAACAAAGATGTGGTTGCTAAGAGAGGAGAGGGCCAGACTTAGTTAAATGGTGCACCCTTAGAAGTTGTGCCAATAAGAAGAACAAATTTATCTTGCTGTTACATTTTTTTTCTGTACAAATGAAATAATTTGAAAAATTCAGTTGTATATTGGTCTTGTTTTTCTTTTTCTCCCGCTCCCCCCTCAGCTTTGATGAGAATAGGTATAGTTGGTATCATTTGTATGTTCAGGTTTACTTTCAGTGATTTTGGTGGTACAATATTTTGCTTTCAAATATTCATTTAGAAACAATTTTAGCAAGATTAGAAAGTAGGCCTATTTGTGTTGAGATTTGCAAAAGAAGAAAAGTAAAATAAAAATAAAATTTAATGTTATGTAATCTTAAGTGCTTAACTAAGGCGCTGATGGCAAAATGATTATTTTGAGGACTGCAAAAATCTTGCTCTGACTTTGAACATGAAAAGAAAAACTTTTAAGGACTGCCCTTTTAGATTTCTTCAGAGAATACTATGCAACATTCACAGAATATTATAGATCCCAAGTTTTGGATTAAGGAAGTTTGACAGAAACCATTGAATTTCCCACTCCCAGCTCTGTTGATGATTTGGTTCTGCACCATAGATTGTTTCTGGGTAACAGCATGACAGTGCTGTGGCTGAGGCGGGTTGTAGCTGTGTTAATGTCTCACTGGAGCCCCCTCCAAGATTAGGAATCTCTTCCAGAGGGTAGTTGTTGAGCTGGCTGCTGTCAGCCACGTGCTACAGAGTGAGCAACAGTGGCCTGGAGTCCTAGAGACTCGGCCGTGAGTACCACGCTGTGCCGTGAAGGTGTAGAGCTGTGCGCGTGTGGCTGCTGATGCCGACACCCTCAGACCCAAGGGATTTTGGTCCTAGAAATCATGGTGCTTCTCTGTAAAGAAATTCTAAAACATCTCGTAGAAGTGCATGCAGAAAGTTGGGAGAACTTCAGTATTGTTATTAATGCCTTATTACTTTTTCAAAGAACCTACTATGAAATTCAACCCCTGTGTTGGATGAAGGTGATATCATAGCACACAGAGATGGGCATGTTTCATACGTTTTAGACTGGAAATCATTGTAATCTACAAATAGGTGGTATTTAGTGATAATCACTTTCAAAACACAATTAGTGGTGTACACAGTGAAAGATCCTTTACGTTCTTTAAGGCATCTTCAGTTCATGCTCCCACGCTTTTAAAAATACTGAATCAAATCAGATATTTTAAAAAAAAGAGTATCAGCTAAAATGAGCTATTTAAATTGCAGATTTACATTTTGTAATAGTTAACATATATAGTGACATTTCAAAACTTACTAATTTATGATTAAAAGGATGCTGAGTGCGATGGTATCTATGCTTGGAAGTTGCTTTATATAGCATTAAAAAAAATCATTCTTAGTGAACGGATTATGGGAATGTATTCATTCCAGTGCTTTTATTTCAATGAATGTTGCTAGTAGTACAACAAATTAAAGGGAATTAATTTTGTTAGGAGCTTTTCACACCAAGATTTTTTTGACCCAAGAGCAATTTGCATAGATTCTACTACTCCTAGTGAAGCTGTTTGCTTTTGCATACAAATTGATTGAAGAATTAGATCTGTGTTAACACGTTCTTTTTTTGGACCTTCTATAACAACTGTTGAAACTAGATTGAGTTATCAAGAAAGAATGTATATATGAATCTGTATAATAAATCTTACTTGTAATATGTTTTTCATTTATAAGATACTCAAAAACCTTTGACTAACTAAAATCTTATTGCCAATATCTTGTGAAACTACTTTTGACTCTTATCTTTTGAATGTGATTAGCATGTTAGGCTTCATTCCTTTGGAGTTTGTTTAGTAATTCTTCTTTTTTGCACAAAACACTGCATAGAATATTTTTTATCCTTCAAATTCCTCATTGTAATTACCTTCAACAATGGCAGAGTGTTTCTCCACCTGTACTTTGAAGAAAAGATAGTCTACTTAGTTGTGGTTCTTTTCACAGAAGATTTAAAAAAATTATTTTTATTGATGTTAAGGTTAAACTTTTAGTTTTCTTTACAGTATTTTAGTAGAAGTTTCAATGCCTTGACTGCTCTGTCACTGGTGTATGCTCTCATTTGGTTTTTGCTGTCTCACTAAATTGCTTACATGACCGCATTAAAAGCAAAAGCAACAGGGCATGTAGTACACAGATAATGAGAGTACTATTTATTCCTATATTTGATGTCACTCTGAAATAATCTCTGGCTGTTCTGCACCGTTTTCTTTCTTCACACTGTTTGGTGCATACTGTTTTTTGGTTTGTTTTCTCCTAGGAAGTATTCTTTCTCGCTGACTAGGAAAGAGATCTGAAAAATGAGATGAAATGGAGTTAGCACTTTAAAACATTAGATGTTCTTTGAACCATGCTGCAAGACTGTCTTACACAATGCAATCATGATTACGTAATGCAAATGGTTATAAAAATAAATGTGTCCTGGACAATATGTGTCCATGATGTGTTAGTAACCTATGACATACTACTAAACTGTAAATGGTCATGGCTGCATATTATAGTGTAAGTCCTCATCTTTGGTTTAGCTGAAATCAACCCGTAAACAAATGTTCTAGATTTTTTTTGTTATAACATGTTAGTGATTAGATAAAATGAATGCAAGTTGTGGACTTGTTTTACAGAAACATTTCATTAGTGGCCTTTAATAAGGTGTTTTATAAAGAAGTATTCATCAGAGTCATAAATTTGAACTGCATGGGAAATAGCTGCCCTTGGGTACTTCAATAATTAATACAGAAGTTAAACGAGTTAACTAGATTGTAGGATTACCTCAGTTTACGTTTCTATTGGATGGAAAACAGCTAAAGGCAACTAATGATTGAGTAACTGAACCAACAACTGAACCAAGCTGTAGTACTGCTCACCAGTTCTGAACTCTGCATGCAATCAGTTGAAAAGTTTGATATTTTTTTTGTTGGTAGAGCAGGATTAAAAAGTTGACTGCTAAACTTTGATCATGGGAAAATGTGCTTGGGTGCAGACAAGTATGAATTGGGAAACATTTGCACTTTCTTGTAGCTGTAATTACAATAAAAGGAATATTTTATTAATTGGGTAAAACTGTGGGTAGCTCCTTAAAGTTGATTTTCTCAGAGGATATGGTTTTGAAGCTATTTTTGCTGGCCTTTTATGGTTCAGTAAAGTCTGTTATATTTTACCTAACAATTTTTCAAGTTTGGTTTCTTTTGCTTTTCATTTACAATAAAGAATTTGAGTACTTGCTCTCATTTGAGAATATGATCTTTTCATAGGCTCTGTACTTCCATCATGACATAACTAAAAATAGAAGCAGCATATAAAAATAGGCCTTGGCATTTTAACTTCTTGGCACTGTCTCTAGGGCTGTTCCTTTCACCTCAGGCTGTGACCTTCTTACTGAGGTTCAAAAACCTGAAATGAACATGGTAAGTTATTCTTCATTAGTGTTGCGAACACTGTAGTCTACATGTTATATTAATTAGCTTCTAGAATGATTCTTTTACTTTCAGTCCTAGCTTAAAGTTATGCAACGCTGAAAACCCCATGTTCTAGTTGAGAATTCAACAAATAGTTACGTGTTTTCTTTTTCAGTTTACCAACAGAGAAAATATTAGGTAACTAAAATTTGGGTTTCCGTGTATACTAGCTTTACATGCAATGAGCTTTTGCTCGATTAGACATTGCTTGATTATTCTTTTAAATTTTTTATATATATATTATTTTTTTTTAAGAAGGTATTTTGCGTATTAGTTTGTAATAGGTCACCTGAAAATCAAGGGAAACATTCAGCTCCTATTGGAACCTATGGGCCCAGCTGAGGACAGTGGTAAACTACCTAAAATTCCTACCTGCATAAAAAGTAGGAATTTAAACCAATAAGCTAATAAAAACTAATCATACACACTTTACATATACAGCATGATATATATTTTAATCTAAAGCTTTTAGCAGCTTTTTGTATAAGTAGTGTCATTCTGTTTAAGCCATCAAATCATTGTGTTTGAGGCAAATATGATTGAATGCATGTATTTTATATATAAAGGTCCCTATCTTAAAAGAGTTTATTCTCTCAGCTGTCTTATTACCACTTTCTTCTGAAAAGCTGTGTAAAAACCTACGTGTTGGGTAACGAGAAGTCAGAAGCTCAGTATTTCTAGAGATTAGGAGGAACACTATTGTCTAGGGAACAGATATGCTTTCTGCTTGCAGAACATGGGTGCATTAGGTTGTTCTTAGTTCTGCTTTCTCACTGGAGTGTACTCCACAGAGAATAAGGGATATATCTGTTATAAAATTAATTTAATCTGTCCTCAGTACTCCAAAAATGTTATGTCAGATTTTAGAAGAAAATGAATTGGTCCTAACCTTAACATTCAAATGTTAATTGTTGGTGAAAGTGCCCCCAATAAAAATGAGCACTGGTATAAATACTGTGCTGAACTACTAAGGTTAGTCTATGTTAAGTTCAAAGAAACATCTGTTATAACAGTTACCAGAGATCTTGCATTTTTACTGAACATTTTAAAATTTTGACATGTGGAAGTGATTTTAAAGTGGTGCTTGTACATATGATTCTTCTGTGACGGCAAAGAGTAGTTTTGATGTGCCCAAAAAGGATTAAATTTGAGATGTATTCATGTATTAGAAATCTAAAGAGAAAGTGAGATACATATTATTAATTTACAATATCTGATAGATCAGAAGAAAGAACTCCCGCCTGACCAAATACTGCACATTCTTTAAAAATAAAAATAGCGTGAGCTCTTTTCTCTGGTCTTTAACCTTTTACCTCAACGGTACAAACCGAGTGAAATCCATGAAAAGAATTGTCTTCCATGTAAATGGAGGGTTAGCGTTATCACTGTGTAACACTTGTGCAATTCCCATTGAAATAAGTGGAGAAAAGAAGATGCAGTTTCCAAGAGAGTCTGGCTGGGGATGTATGCCCAGGCTACCTCGTTGGAGAGGAGAAATGAGCCTATATTAAGTAATCTGATCCTCTTCCCCAGTGCATTGTTCATCTGAGAATGAATTTTAAGTGGTTTAAACTTTCCTCATTGGTGTTAACCTTTTTCAGTTTGACTGATTATGAATGACCCAAATGATCATATAGAATACTTAAAATCTTGCTAATTACCTTGTATACTAATTTTAGAAAAAAATTTTTTGGATATTAGATACTTTTGGTTTAGCACCTCACAAAACTGAATTGGTGCAATTCACATTCACTTTGTTTTTATAAGTGCTGATGCTGTTTATGACATACAGTACAGTCATTTTTAAAAACATCAGACAAGCCACAGAGTTCTAAATCTATCTCTGGGGATTAAAGAAAAAATAGTTTCTCCTACAAAATTACTAAACATCCTAAAATATCTCCTCCCCCCCCCCCCCCCCCCCCCCCAAATCTTACAAACTCTTTCTCTGTCTTGGGAGATGTGAGAAGAAAGGTTTGTCAACAGGGAGTAAGAACAGGCATTTTTAATTATCTAGAATCAGTGTATATAGAGAGTACAATAAATGAGAAAAACACCTCTTAAATTTATCCTAACTAGTTGAAAATTTAAAGCAGAAAGCTATGAACTCTAAATATTTTGATTAATTTTTTCGTAAAAGGTGTTCTTCTATTAATGTAATTCTATATTAAACAGATTTTTTTAAAAATTACAAAATATGTAATTAATAAAAAGCTAGTTTTGCATTAACATATTGAAAGCTTTTCAGTTTAATTTATCCTCTGAAAACTGATGAAGTAATGCAATTTCTGTTTCCATGCTATGTCTGTGCATCTTAACAGGAATAAAGACAAAGTTTGTAACAGCCCAAGAAATGTTCTAGTAAGACACATGTGTTTATCTATATTTACTTGTCTGTGAAAGCTCTCTTAAACACCAAATTTTGATCAGTCCCTTTATGAACAAAAATCAGCTAGCCAAACAGAAATTCAGAATAAGAAGGGAGTTTCAAGATATCTTGCAGTCTCATCCTCTTTATTATGGAGTGGAGCAAAATATTAAATTGGGAAGTAACACCTTGGCTGGGGGGGAGAGTATTTTTTTGGTTTTAATTCTGAGAAAATTGCCATCTGAAATAGCGATAACAAAAACATCTGTTGAGGAAGTACAGAAAGAAAAAGGAAAGCACTTTGAGGAAGTCTGCTTTATATTTGTAAAGATGTGAAAAACAGCTAGTCAGGTAGCATGAAATAATAAAGCAGAAAGAGGAAGAAAGAATTAAATAATATCACAAACTGAGTGACCCACCCATGTTCCTTCCATTAATTTCTTAGAGAATCATTGTCAGTCTGTGAAGTGGGTCTGCAAAAGAGAGAAACTCATCAAAGTTTTTTATAACCCCTGTTTTATCATGGCAAACTTTCTAAACTGAAAGTTGGCTAGTTACTGATGTATTTATACTTACTTTGACGCCATTGTAAGATATTAGGGGCTGTGCTGTTACTTTAAGTTAGAGAAAGATCTGGTACTTTCTCTCATGCTCTTGCTTTTGTGGGGGTTTGTTATTAATATCTTGTTACCAATTACAGATGCTTTTCAGGGAGCTGTTTTAGGCTTCACTCAAAGGTTTCTTGGAAAGACTGGTAAAACAATTCAACTGTCTCCTTTTAGTGGTGAAAAAGGGATGACACTGTTCTATTTTGCCTGGGGACACCTAGCACATAGAAAAGAAAACATTCTGAGGTGTTAAATCGGCGAAAAAAAAAGCTTTTTTAAAGAGCTACTTCTATGTGGGAGCAAACCCCCAAATTTCTATAGGCTGGGAAAAAAAAAGAAATTAGGTTTGTTAATTTTAACAAGCAAATAATAGCATAAGTTCATATAGTATTTTAAATACTATGTGCCAGAAGAACATTTTCCTCATTTTCCAATATGCTCACTACTGCAAAAAATTAAAAATGCGATATCTTTACATTCTTCTGGTAGCCTTGTGGTATATTCTATAATGGGATCTTGAGGGATTTTGCATTGAGAGGCATCCGAGAGTTGTGTTAGTACTTACAGTAGAATAAGGATTCAGAGATTTTGCTAGAAAAAAAGATTGCTGCAAAATCAATTTTGTGAAGATAGTCAAGAAAACTGAACAGCGTAAATCAGTGAGATATTTTACTAGAAGCAGTACCATAGAATTGTATCTAGCTGAAGTATCTGTCTAGACTCTTGAAATACATTCCATGGGAACTTGTATTTACTTTTCTTAGTTGTTAATTTCTGGTGACAAAACAATGTTATCCACTGGAGCATTAGGGAATATGAGTTGCTAGTCTCATTTAGAGCAAGGTTAAGTGACATGATAAAAATGATTACAATGAGAAGTCTAAAATAGCTACCCATGTAGTAACTGGTAGCAAGAATAAACATGGAAAGTTTCAGGAAAATGCCAAGCCTAGACAATGTATATGGAGGTTAATTCACATTTTCTCCACGTCAAGACCTTCCAAGTTACGTCAAAGGAAGTTTGGGCTAAATAAAAAGGCACAGGATATAACTCTCCAAAAATTGCTACTTTAAAATCCAAGAATAAACTAACACACCCTGTAGTTTCATAAACCCTTATGTTTCAGAACTGTGTTAATTAATTTGCCATATATTTATCCTTCTTTTTGAAGACGATGATTTGTTTTACTTTTCTGTTCTATGAATAAGGAAGGATAAATACATAAAACTGGGCAGGAGGTTGGAAGAAATTTATAGTAAAAAAAAAAAAGCAAGTGAGTCTTGATTTTAAAAGTAAACATTAAAAAAATTTCCTCTCCACCTAAGAAAATCCTTTTCCTTAATCTTTTCTCCCCACCCTCTCCCCCCCATCAAAATGTTTTCATATCTTTCTGTAGTTAAAAGACAATTATATTGTGCTGCTTGGAGAGGGAGAAGGGGCATCAGTCCTTTAGCTGTAATGAAAACTTGTGACGTCTTTCAAAAGATTAGATGTCTAGCTATAAAAAAAGACTGTTGAAATTTCACCGCTGGTAGTTACACTATAAACACTTAATCCTTTGCTTTTCAGATTTTTTTTTTTGTGAGTAAACGTATGGGGTCTTCTAGACTGCTCTTGAGAGACTTTTTTTAAATCTGTGATATCCAAATTCTTTCCTTTTAAACATTTACATTGACGGGTATTTTGGAGCTTCAAGAATTTCTCCAAGTCTAAGCATCTCTCATCACTCAAACCCTGAAACATAGTTCTTCAAGGAGATAGGTGATAGAATCTGTAACAGAGTAAATTTAACTGGAGTTGTTTTCTGACATATATAGAAGTCACCAATTAACACTTAAAGAATAAAGGGACAGAAGGATAAAATGTACTAGACAGTGTCAAATGAAAATAATTTAAAAAAATTGTGAGAGTGATTAGATGATCTGAAACATCAGATCAGCTGAAACACTGTTGAATTGCTAGCATGCTCACTTCTTTAGGTAGTTACTTGCTAACTTCATACCTAATGGGCTGTGTTTAAACATCCAAGTAAAATGTTGATTGAACCTAATAATCTAATCTGTTCCATTTAAACTCTGAACAGCTGGAATCAATAAAAACTAAAGGACTGATGCCCCTTCTCCCTCTCCAAGGTAAAAAACTATATATCCTATTTGATTTCTAGGTGAAAACGGCACATTTTTTCTGAACCATATTCACTTATTTATTCAATAATCTGATTGTCAAAAGTAGCTATAGTGCAACAGCTTTAATGTCATTACTATGGATTTATAGAATTGTAATCTTTCTTAGGGTTCACCATCCTCTTTTATCAGTGTTGAATGTTTCTTCCGTGACAAAGTCTGGCAAGGTAAATAAATGGTCCAAATTGTTTTGTTCAACCAACATTTCTGTGTTCAAACCAGCTATAGATGCTTTCATACTTCCAGGAGCAGTTTGAAAAGATAAATCTGTCATCTATCATTCTCTATCAGTTCCTCCTCATGTTATTTTACTGTTTAATAAATGGGAGATAAGAATTTATCATAGTCTAGAAGTCTGATAAAAAATAGAAGTACATTGACATAGCAAGCTACCGAAGAAACTGATGTTAATGAACTTTGTTTGCTGCTTGTTAGACATTGCGAGGAGGACAATGTACTTAGTTTCAGAGGTCAAAGACTGCAACTAATCTACTAATTCCAGCCCCCAAAATACATCAATTTGGTTGGAAATGGTAATTATTAGATTTGTTCTTTTTGATATGTAAGAGAAATTCTGCTTGCTGCTAGCAGAATTTAAGTGTGGAGTGATATATTGACTTAATATTGAAATAAGGATTTTGCAGCTGTATTAAATATACTTGTAACTCCCCAAACTCCATGTTCCAGCCTACATGCTTGGATATCCTGTAAAAGAAAGCATTTCACAAGTATTCTTTTGCTCCACAGATTAATCTGGTTTTTCCCCCTCCTAGATCCAAATATAGTTTACACGTCTGTTGTGTGAATACAGTTAATTGTATGAGGATGACGCTACTCTCTGTATTTGCTTGCAAAGGTTAATTATTCATTTGTTATAATCATAATCTGAAAAAAATATACACATGATAAGGCAATAATTTTTAAAACAGCGCTGCTAGCTAGATACATGGCTGATTAATTTTACGGTAACTTTTACTATTGCTTTCTGTGCATAGTTACAAAACCATTACAGTACTATCAATGAAAACAGTAGACACTACTAGTGTTAGTATGAGTAGAAAATACAAGCTGCTAGTCTCAGTGCAATGATAAAGAAATTTTGTAGTGAGGTGTCTAAAATTGCTACCCTTATCATAACACTGGTGGGAACAACAAACTGGGAAAGTTTCCGAAAAAACGGCACCATAGACAAAGCACTTCAGGAAGTGTTACCCTTGATATCATGCTTGAAAATATCTTTCAGATTATTTTATCTCTGCAAACTGTTGGCCAAGCCATGGTGCTCAATAAAAAAATGAAGCACACAAATACACAGCTCAGATCCTGTCTATGACAGCTTTTACCTATACCCAAGAAACTAAACAAGCTTGCCCATGCTCACTGGTAAGATCAAATTAGTTTCCTTAGTTAAAAATAATTGCTTGTAAGCATACTAAAAAATATAAAATCAGTTAATTGATATGTTAGTGTATATATGTAAGTTCTTTTGCTGATTTGTTTTGTTCTGAATTAAGTGTGCAGGAAAATTCTGACAAAGGATAAAATTTTCCTCTAGATCATATTTCAGAGAATGCCATTTGAACATAAATAAGCTTTACATGCTTTAAGTTGATTTATATCACTGGAGTATAAAAGAGGAAGTGAAGAGTCTGAGGTGATGTCTCAATCAGGAGTTAGGCCTTAACACCTGCAGGGAATAGACTTCTCTCAATAAAGTGTTTGAGGCACCTTAGTGAATGCCTATTTATATAAAAAATAGCTCTATAGTGATAATATGTAGTTAAAAGCTGGTTTGACTACATGTGACTATAAACCCATTACCAGTTTTTACTGTGCTCTTAAACTTTGCCAAATATGCTCCTGTGATAACACCCTGAGCTGTCATCTCCCTCTTTCTGAAAAATATCTGAATTTGAAGAAACAAATCTGGATAGTATATAATCCTAAATAGCTACCTGGAATATGAATTCTTCCTATCGGTTATTTCTCTGTTTGTATTAATAAGTTTCATTCAAGCCTTATTGATCCCAATTAAGGGTTGAAATTAATAATTGACTTTTGTTAGCTCAAGGCAAATTAATCTCAAGGCACTGCAGTAGATTGTACTCACTTTCTGTTAGTGAACTTGACAGTCAGATTCAGTTAGAATCCAAGAGTGCAGCAGCAGGACTGTATCCCAATATCTTAATGTGACAGCTACCAAGGGAATTACTTTCTGAAGCAGAAGAATGGAAGCTGGAAACATTGAGGGGGTGGATGCAGACAGATATGACAGGATTCTAAGAACCTGGGATTCCTGATGGCGTAGGCCTTCAGAGACCACCCACTGAGCTTTGGCAGGTAATAATCTAGGAAATTATAATACACATACTTTAAATGAATGTGTTGAGATGTCTGATCTGAGATCTTCATTACACATACAGGAATGCTTTTGCTGCTAGAGCTCTGTATTTTACCAAATTCTGTTGAAGATGAGAAAAGATTTTAGAATGGATTTTGTAATGATGTAGCATCTAGTTAAGTGAGTAAAAGTATGACCAAATTCTAGAGAAGATAGCATCATGATATTCCTATAAAAGAAGCAAGTTCAGTCAACTTAGATCTGCTTTAACTGAATGGTGCTGGCATATATCCTTGTGCTCTGCATGTGTATGCCTATGTGGGTAATTATATTGTAAAAATCTGGCATGCAGAAGAATCATTATGACTAAAGATCTAAGACTTAATCCCCGCCCTGTAACAGTTCTATAGAAACTTTTTTCAACAGAGTAACTCTGTGCAAATGATGGAAATTACTGTTTGTAAACATTTAAAATAAGGTGTTTGCATTGTACAACATAGCCTCATTCCTTTGTCACAAAGCCACCAGACAGATTTTCGTCTTACAGCTAACCAGATTAAGCATTCTGGCTAGATCTCTGTATGCTGTTACAAAAGCATTCCATCTTCTCCCCCTCCCAGTTATTTTGAATCTGAAATATAAAGCAGTGTGCATGTAATTGGGGAAAGAAATGTAATATATTTATTGGTGGCAAGGGAGTTCAGCCTCTAGTGGGGCAAATGGCAGTGTGCGTAATGAGGTTCATAGCATAAGATTTAGTAGCATTGTAAAGGAATTCCTGTCAGAGTGTGGCTCTGATAGGACTTATCAAAGAGTACATGCTACTTATCTATCTTCGGCAGAGAACTCTAACTCTGTTTAACTGTCAGCGCATCTATAATCCTTCCAAGTCTGGAATTGTTGATAGGGTGCCAAATATCTTGGATTATGTATTGTCAGTAAGAGTAAGATTTGTGATTGCGATATCAAACAAAGCAAATGTAGCTATTTAATGAAATAATGCTGAGCTTTTAATATGGCATAATATAAACCCAGATTTATTTTTTTTTTTTTTTTTTTCATTTGGTAACGTGAGCCATTTCAGTTTTGTATTGGAGTTAGAGAGATAAAGACTTTCAGGATTACAGATACCTATGTACAGATAGATAGCACAGACAAAACTAGCAATTTGGGGGGTTATTTTTGCATGATGGAAGTCTTAATAGATGAAATGTTCTGGTCAATTAGTACCTTTGTGGCATTATGAAGGTGGTATTAAAATACATTGGAGATGAGACAATGTTATAGCATTCAGCAGTGAAAAAATAATGTCAAATAGGACGAAACGGCCTAGTGCTGAATGGTGTAATCAGCAAGTAGGCTATTTTAATTCTAACTCTCCATAAATGAACATCTGTCTGTTTGCTATTTTATATTTAAAAGCATACACACACAGACACATGCATACACAGGCTCTGTAAATAAATATATTTTAATTTAGAGCTGATAGAGTCTGTTGTTTCTTTTTTTAAAACTGAAGTCCTGTGTTAAATCTCAGAACAATTTCTGCCAAGTGCAGTACCAGGTATTAGCTCAGGGGTTCTTTCAGTTTCTGGGGGTTGCTCCTGCTCCCCCTTCCCCAGTCAGTGCTCATCTAAAATTGCATATTGTTGGCAGTTCTACCGATGATTTACGTGGTAGTGACAGTCAAATATGAAGAACCAGACCAATGCCACCAATTCATGTCATCTCAGTTCCTTGCCAAATGGGTAGAGCTCATCATTTTTGGCTCCCTTGATACAACTGCCATTAACTTTTGAAATTCTTACTGTGAAGACTGCAGCACCTTATATTCTTACCTATCTGTAAAGTATGTCTCTTAACAGGAACATTTAAAGCAGGTGAATAATCCTTGTCCCCCACCCAAAATAAAAAAAAACACCTCGACCTTTTTTTAGTTCACCCATAACAAAGCCCTTGGGCAAGTAGCTCCTATAAGCCTACATTTTTCTTCATTTCCTTTTCAACTCAAGGGTAATAGCAGTTAAATCTAGTAAAATAAATGTTGATTGATGGAGTTTATTCATCATATCAAGCTAATGAGGCATCATAAATATATTTTTGAATGTGTAAAATCCATTGGGGGTAATTGCTGCAGTTGGATAAAGGATACAGCGTCTTGATTCACTTGTCTTGGAGTCAGGAACTGGCTGAGCGAGTCACTGTTGATTCGGATTTTTTCAACATGCAATGGTGCAAATAGATTATTTTTCAAAATTCTCCAGAGGAGAAATGTGACAATGCAAGCCTGTCTGGTTTTTGAGTTTATCCCCAGAGATGCAATAAAACGGTGGGATCAGATCCAGAATTTCAAGAAGTAAAATAAATTAATGTTTCCATCTCTCTTCTGCTGACATACTTTGTTTACAAGATCTTGGCTGAGAGTACTTTTGTAGCTCATCAATGTCCTTGTTTCATTTACCCATGTTTGCCACAGAACTGGTTTCTGGTCTAAAGAAAAAGAAAGGGTTACCTGTATCTATTATACTGTATATTGATAATAAAACAGTGATCTTGACCTATGCATAATGTGCAAGTCTGCACTTAATGGTGAGAAAATGTCTGCCAGCGTTTAGAAATGTTTGTCATAATACAGGGAATTACAAAGGCAATTGGTACGCTCGAATTCCTTTCACATGGGCTGCTTGTTTGCATCTTAACTAGATACTTCCTCATTAGTCCGAGAAATGCAGGTCAAAGAACCCGGTCAAAATCTGGTCATTTTGCTTCTGTGTGCTGCTGTTCATCTCCAGGAAATCTGGGTTGACTGAGTGAATATGGACTCTCTATTAATTATGAGTATTATTTGTGCAGGGAGAAGCAAATTAACCTTTACATGCAAAACCACCTCACTACAGTGCATATGCATTAAATCAGTGAAAGGTTTGTTATTTGTGTTGATATCTTACTGTGTTTTGCAAAGTTCAAGAGAATAATATTTTAACAACATATTCCTTTGGGTATGATGATCACACTAGTTAAAATTTCCTGTAAATTGAAATGTTACTCTTAAGGTCATTGTTCTTTATGCATAGGAATGGAAAGAACATGATGCATTTGTAATGGAAAAGAGCATTGCTATGGAAAATGTCAGCCTAAATTGTTCCTCTCGTGTATACAGAGGTTCTGATGTCAAAGGTAAATGTTCTGGTATTAAATGCCCTGGAATTTCTTTAGCTATAGTAAATGTTTTCAGACTCAGCTATTCTCTTCTGAGTATCAGCTTGTCTGATTTGGTACTTGGTTACAAGAACCTGACACTAGTATTTATCATGAACAGGAAAGCCAGGAGCAAAACCAATGCAAGTGGCAACATCTTGACTTGCAAAGGAAAATTTTCTCGCTGTCCTTCTTCCCTCATTCAGGTTTTAAATTACCATTCTGTCTTGGGAAAAGTGTGCAGATGTCCTTCTAACCCAGGGATAGTATGAACAATTCAGTGCAATAAATTAAAACAGGTGAAGGCTCTTAAACTGGATTGTAAGGTAATTCAGTTGATCATCTTCCATTAGCAAAAACTTGAAATATATCTAAGTGTTTTGAACCTAGTTTTCCTGGGGTGGGATGGGATATGATTATGAAACTGTGGCATTTACTCTGTAACTGTGCTAAGTTAGATTGCCACAGCATCTCACTTGGGTGTCATGACTCAGGTTCATGAGAGCTGCAGTCTGACACATTGAACTGGAGTTTAAGCTCACAGCACAGGAATGGAGGCCCTGTTTCATTGCAGCTCTGCTCTGTGTGGAGTCCAACCACAGCCCAAACTATACATGAACGATTACATTAGATGAAACGCAGATTAAACCAGCAATTCATGTGATGGGTTGAACACAGAGGAAGGAAACTACATCTCAGGGATTGTGTTTTAAGAGTGCGGGATTATGGTTAAGAAAATCTTTTGCAAAGTCTGTTTCCTTTTTGCCTGCTATCTTGCCTCCAAAATAGATAAAACACAGATTATTTTCTTTTGTGGCCTGGAAGAAGTTTAGGTGAAAGTGCAAAGGAGTGTATGTAAATTACCACAGGCTTCTTTTTGTGCTTGTTTTGAAAAAGCTAAACAAGGAGCGTTAATGGTATTTTTATGATCTATTAAGGTCTGAAAATGTTCTCAGGACTTTTATAAGTGTCTATCAGTAGTTCAAGTTTAAAGATTAGCTCCTGGACCCTAAACCTTGTTTCTGCAAAATTCCTAGTAGCATTTTTTGCGCCACTTAATACTAGTTTCTTTATTTTTTGAAGTATAAAACAGGCATAATTTTGCCAACTTCAGAGATGATGTAGGTCTTAATGTACTTCAGTTGTTGTGGGCTGTGGAGTCTTAAGAATGTGAACTTGAAAATATAAGACTACCTTTTGGGAGAATGGCAAACTAATTTAGAAATTGTCCAAAATATCTACACATAGAACTGTTCATTATAGTCTTAAAAATATGTAGGGAGAAGGATGTTGCCTAGTAAAATGTTTTTGGGGAAAGGTTGAATTTTGGATTTGCCTTGTGAAGGGTGTGCAAGAGCATACAGCATATCCACTAGATTGCTGTTCTTTCACAAGTGCGTTCAAGTGACTTTTTTAAACAATATAAACTCTTAACTATTCCTCAAAAAGCAGCTGTTCCATCCCTTTCATCATTTATGTTACCCTTTTCTGTACTTTTTCTTGTTTGTCTGCACATGTATGCGCTGGGAGGGAGGTGTAAGGAGAGAAACTCGGACTGAGATCCAAATCACAAATAGCATTCAAGTTGCACGAGAACTCAGGATTTATAAAGTAGTATAACAATGTTCCTGTTTCTAATAATTAGTACCATTCTACTTGCTTTATTTTCCTTTAGTGAAGAGTAAGCTGGCTTTTAAATAGACCTATTTATTATAACTTACAAGATGTTTCTCCCAAGTGGTAACAGTCATTTCAGAGCCCACTATTTTGTATGTGAATTTAGGATGGACATTTTTTCCCTATATGCATCCCTTTACATTCATCTAGACTACAATTTTGCCTGCCACTTTGTCACCATCACCCAATAGCATGACATTGTTGCAACTAAAAATATTCTATCCTGAGTAAATATTATATTAAGATATGTCATTTAAGAGAAGGTATATATAGCACTGTTTAACTTTTAAATGCTTATCAGATCAAAATAATGAAAATAAATTGCTCCTGTGTTAAGTATAGGAGAATGCCCATGAATTTTAAACTGGCCTCAATTATCCTTCCTGCGGTGGTGCTTTCATTCAGATAAGCCTGCAGCAAAGCACTTGGCCTAAAGATGTTCATATGCTGTGGTCTCTCCATGGAAACAGTCTTAAACCATAGAAAACAATTCAATTTTAAAAAGGCTGAATCTCCTTTCCAGTTGGCTCCTAAAATAACTTTTAGTTCAGCCTCACACGTGCTAATTGCAAGTTAACTAGGCAAAGGCTGAAGGATATTGTTAGAACCATTTTAAGGAGAAAGTTAGGGACATTGTTATGACTACCATTTCACTTATACTTCAGTTGCTAGTGTTGTCTTAAAGAATGATCTGTTCTTTCACCACTGAATTTTAATTTTGTGGCCCTTTTGGAAAGCTGAGGATTATGAGCATTACTAAACTCATATTGTGGAATCCTGCCTTTAGTTAACCATTTGCAGTTTTTTCAGATGCAGAAATTACAGTTGGGGTTCCTTTTTCAAGCTCCTTTGGCAGCTGCTAGTCTGGATGTGAACAACCTTGTTGGTATCTCCCTGTTCTCTCCAGACAAAACCAATTTTTCTAAAACACATAGGAAAGAGAAAGTATCGCCATTTTGGTTTAGTCATAATTAGCCTGAATATTAAGCCCAGCAGACAGTTTCAATATCTATTAAAATTAAATTTGTACTATAAGTTTCCTTGGAACTGAATACTGGTTCATTTTGCATCCTTTTTTCCTCCATAGCTCTTACATAGTAAATTTTCCTTGAAAGAAGATTGTATATAAGAAAACAAACCAAATTATTCTGACCATATGTCAGGGACACCCAGCAAAGTATACTTTGCAAACATGACAGCTTGATCCAAAAGACATAAAAAAGTCTTTCCTGCCTTAGTGATTTTAGGTGGTGAGTACTATTGTGAACCAAATAGATATTTTACTGATATGCCAATGACATGCAAAACCCCCACTATTCACAGGATTGGGAACTGGGACAAAAAGATAAGTTAAGACTTTCCTGAATGAATGCCAAATCCTTTGTGAACTGTCTGAAATGCCGCTAGTGAAATGACTAGATTATGTTGATTCCTTATCACTAAGAGAAACAGCAAATGCTGTACAATTGCTCCAGTCATGTTGCCATGATATGACTTCCTTTGGGTAAATTATGATCTCCTTTTGGATCAAAATTATTTTTATCTTAATTTTCAAGGCTCCACCTTATTTTAGTCAGTTTGTTCCCTCTTTGTTTATGGCCTGTGCTCTAACAGCGTCTTGCAGTCTGATGTTCCATTGTGCAGCAGGGAATCAGTCTCTTCACCTTTCAGACCCTCTGTGCCCATTATATTTTCTCTGATCTTGAATGATGTTCTGTTTTCCTCTCATCCTTTAGCTCTTTCTTCAAGATTAATGTTTCCATCAGCCTTCTACTGCTGACTCATTCCTGATGTCCTAACTGACTTGCTCTCACAAACTGTAATGTGTCAACCTATGAAAATAATTGATAGAGAGAAAGACCAAGAAAATATATGGATAATTAAATAACATCTTGTAATTTCCCGTACTGTTCTGTGTCTGTCAGGTGTCCTCCCCACGAAGCTTGAAAGTTTAGCCTATTTGTGTCTGTGTTATTGCATGTATCCAGCCATGGGCCTATAGAATCGAGACAGACACTGAATTTGCTCTTCTTTTAGAGGTGATTGTCCTTTGTTCAGAAGCTGCACAGCTACTTTTCTTCCTGACAATTCTGTACGTTTTTCTAGTGTTTTTTCATCCGTGAGTTTTCAAACTGATCATTTATGTCCCTGACTATCCCTACTCATGTGTATTAAATTTTGTCTTGAGTTATTTCATAGCATGGGGAAAAATGGGATTCTGCAATCGATTGATTTACCAAAGAAAGCCTGTAATAAAGCTAGGCACAAGCCTGGGCCTTCTTGATTTCCTTTCCTTACTGCTATGATTTCTCCCTTTGCCAAGCTAAGCCATAGCAAATAAAATTCCAAAGGGTTTCGTGGTTTTGGTTACACAAATTTTAGCATCATTTTTGTATTGTAGGAATATTGTCTCTAGTTACTCTGAGATACTTAGAATCTGTCAGGAAAATTAAATCATGTTGCTTCGTGCTTTTCTTCCTCAACTGCTTTCGTGTTTCTATAACTTCCCTTAGATACTTAAGATAGCTAGATAAATCTGGACACTGTTCTCAGTTTAAAGGATGTGTTGGATCTGGAATAAAAGTGATGGATGATAGGTTTGTGAATAAGAGTGAGTACTTCATGCTTTGGTTCTATTGTACAGGTGTCCTGGTAACAAAACCAGGCTGCGGGGTTGCAGCTGGTGCCGTATGGATGCCTACCTGCTTTCAGAGTGGTATTCTGTCCTCAGAGGTTGCATGGTGGTAGAAGGGACTGCAGGATGAGGAAAATCATTCATCTTCACTTAGTATTTTTTTTCAGTGGTTAGCAACTGAAAACTTACTCCTGATGAGTACTGTAATAATGGAAGATAGAAGCCAACGTGTTCGATTCCTGATAGTTACTGTAGCTGCTGCTACAGCCATCCGGAAAGAGAGATTTCAAGTCTGCAGCAGAATGAGCAGGAGATGGCTGTAGCTGTGAGGAGCCAGAAAGACAGTGTCTGACTTCAGGCACCAAAATGTCTTGCAGTATCTCTGCTCCTAAGATACACTGGCCTGTGAATAGACCACTGAGGAGGTAAGAGGAAACCTGTACAGCTGGAGCGGCCCTTTGAATTAATATTTCGTTTTCCAGGGCTGTCAGACCAGTGCTTTTCACATGCCCTAAAATTTAAAATAAATTGGAAATATTTCAGAATTGTGCGTATACACAGTCTAATCTGTTTAATTGCTGTCTGACAATATGAAATCAGTTCTGAATGTATATCATTCAGTAAAATAATAATTACCATAGCAACACACACTACATCTGAAACATAGCTCTTCCCTACAAAAGCCCAGAAACAGAAAGCCTGAACTCTTCACACAGCTCTAAGAGCAATTAGTGAGGTTTTTTCCTTTTTTTCAAATCACAGTATTTGAAAGAGGCCAACAGATGTCGAAAGGTAAACAACAATCAAATGTTGTTTCTGTACTTCATCCTTAATTAGGGATAAATCACTGTATTGTATCTTTTATGGCAGAGATTGTAACTGATTTTGTGCACCAAAGATAAAATTGCAGTAGAGATAGGATATCAGCAGGGATATCATGTTGATGCTTCTTAAGTCCTGCTCACACTTGACCCAAAGGAAAATACATGTTCTGTGACCATTTCCCCCAGGGTTCTTTGTTGCAATTATCCTCCTCCTGGCTAAGAACTGGCAGCAAAGCTCCCGAGCAGGCAGCCACCAGGATGTTCAACAGGGTCTTCTGCTGCAGGTTAAAATTTTAAACTGTATTTCTTGAAATAAGTGGGGCAAATAGAGATGTGACGATATTTTATTGTGTCACTTTTTTGTTCATAAATAGATGGAGACTTAGGTTCGTATGTGTGTTGCTAAAGAATATCGGAAGAGCACAGGGTGGCTTTCTGTGGGTATCCTCACAAAATGAAGTAAAATGCTTAATTTTGAAAAATCACACGGATTTTCCTTTACCTGGATTTTTTTTCCCCAAAAAAGTCCTATTAGATCCTCATAAGATCTGTGTTTCTGCTTCTAAGTTTTACTTCTCTGTGAAGAACATTAGTGAGTTTGACAGGTATTTGGAGCTAAAGGTGTGTGCAAATGCATGGAATTAGCAAACCAAAGTTAATCCTAGTAATTTAGTGCAGTTCAATTGCTTTCTGTAATTACAATGGTAACATCTATGTGAATATTGCTTGATTTTGTTTATGCATGTACATGTGTACATGCACGAAGAGTTTAGTGTTTTTTCTTAATGGATACCGTTACTGTCAGCACAGGTTAGATGCCTGAGTTCAGAGTTGTCAGTCAGAAAATGATTTAAAAATTTGGTCTAAGAATAAAAAACCAGCAGTGGTCTTGGGTGCATAATTTGTTCCCTTCTGTAGTTTAAAATGACAGAAGCAAGGATGAAGAGACTTTGCCCTGCAGGGAGTAAAAAGCTACTGAGCTGGGTGAATGATAGATGGCTACACTAAAAATGGTTTTCTTTCCAGAATGAATTTAGAAGTCACTGGGTCCATAATGTGAACTCTGTGGTCTATTGCCCTTGGGGTTTTTTTTGTGTTTTGTTTTGGTGAGGAAGAGACACTATTTTCAAAGATTAGCTTATTTACAAAAGTGCCTATTGGATGTGCAGCTGATTTCCTGCCCGTTATTCCATCAGCAGGAGTAATTGTTCCATAGGTACAGTCAGGATATTTGACCAAAACCCATGGTGCTAAAACCACTGAGGATTCACTTACAATCTTCCTCTCAAATACTTAGGAGTGATGACAAACTCTCTATCATAGTCTCTCATTGTTAATTTACATAAGCATGTGATCATTGTTACAAGTAAAAAAATTTTCTTCTTTCTGACATGGTGGAAAGGTGTTTTCAATTAAATGCAAAATACATGCACTTGCTGTCCTTCTGTAGAGAAAATGTCAATTTCCTGTGCTCCTCAGTAAAGGATCTGTCGTGAACACTTGCCCCATTTTCATTGAAAAGTTCCATGATACCTGACGAATGTAGATTATCCAGGTTCATAAAACCATTATATTATTAGCACAACCAATTTGTACCACTTCATTAAGCATTACCTAAAGACAGAATGAGAATTTAAAGCCAAATTTTGCTAATCAGTTATATGTGTACGGTTATTTACCATTATTTATTGATGTAACTTAGGACTGTGTCAGGAAATATTTTAAATTAACTTTTTTATGTGCAAAGGACTATAGACTAACAGATAATATAAATTTTTGCATTCCGTTCTGCATGTTCAGAGTAGCTTCGTATAAAACAACTGATTTTTAATAAGTAATTTACATTCAGAGAATGGACTAATTTCTTTGGCTATGTGCTCAACGTGCATGAAGTACAAATACAAATGTGGGGAAGGACCAAAGAACTACTTTTCTCCAGATAAATGCAGAATCATGTCCTTTTTCACTTTTTCTCTGTTGATTACTTAAAACAGCAAGTGTCTGAAGTTACTGCATTTTCAGCAAACTAGTTCTTTGTGTGTGTGAAAATACCAGTTTGGTAATTCCACCTGTTCTTTTTCTTTGTTTTTTTTTTTTATTCCTTGTCCTGTTCCTTATTTTGTTACAGTGGATTTCAAATTTTTATCTGTGTTTCTGTGGGGAAGAATTTGTAGTTTTTAGTTGCTTGGATCCACAGCAGCAACAAAATACTTTGGAATGACTTTTTCCGGGAAGCAAGAACATGTTTATATTTGCAGTTTAAATTGCTTCTTTATTCACTTTTCTTTTTCCTAGCTTGTGCTTTCTCTGTTTCCATAACAACAGAAAAACTCTTTCTATAGTGCCTTAGTATTTTTTCAGCAAAATACTCATTTTGTTTCCCCTCTTTTCTCTCTTTTTTTGGATTGATATCGAAATGAGTACAAATTGGAACTGATAGTGGGAAAAACAGTTCTCTTTTCTCTTAGTAAGGTATTCATAGGTCAAGATTGCTTCTGACTTGCTGTAATCAAATACGTTTTTTTCCAGGGAACATGCCTGCAATCTTCACATTTTCCACAGGTTTTTTTCTTACTATTCTGTAGACATATATCATAGCAACTCAGTCTCCAGCCAAAGAGCACTGAGAAGAGCTTGCCAGCACCTCTCTGAGCTTTGACAGGAGGTGATGGCTTGGGAAAGACATGGTAGGCTTAAGAACACTCTCTGCTTGTTAAGTCATATTCTTAACAGTCATATTGGCCAGGCCTTGGTATCAGTGGCAGGCTTCAGCAGATGCGCCTTTTGGCAGTGCTTTCTGATTAAAAGGGCTTAATTTTATTATTTTTAACCATGCTTGTCAGTTTGAAAGCATTAATATAGTTTTGTGTGTGTGTATGTATCTCTTAGAGAGATTATTTGTGACATGAAGGATAGAACACAGAGAAATTTCATGGCTTTTCATTGATTATTCCCCCCCCAACATATCTGCTGTTGCCCTTTCTGCTTTAAATTTATTTAAACCTTAGATTTGTTAAATATCATTAAATTTATGTAGCAACTTTTGATTTCAGCTTGAGAATCATATAGTAATTATAAACAGTGAGCAATACGATCTTGAAGTCACTAGGTTATAATTTTTTTACTTGTTTTTTGATATTAAATAATTCACCTGGAAAAACAGAAGTAAAGAGAATTAGTAATGTTTTGGTATTACTTTGATTGTAAGGAACTGATCCTGTTTATTAAAGGTAACTTTTTAGGATTTCAGCACATAGGGGATCGGTGTCACTCATGTATTTTGAATGCTGGTAGTCTTTAAATGAGCAGGGTTCCTGCTGAAAATTCAGGAGTGTTTTCTAGCAAGTTGAGGCCTAATTTAAGGTCAGTCACTGTTGACAGAAATACTCTCTTTGCAATTCACTCACTTTTGATATCAAACATTAGAAACACAGAGTAGTCGATAGTATATAATTCTGAGTTAATTTTTTATGTGTTCAAATCAGCATTAATGTTTATCTTCTCTCCCATAGTGTCTGTTTTGTACCATATCTTTAATAAGAAAAAAAAAAGGCAGTTAATAAGCATAAACTTACCAGTTGGAAAGCCAATTGGGAAGACGTATTTTTTCTGATGTATGTGCATAGCTCTTGCTTTTTATTTTTAAGCATTCCTCATAAAATTACCAGAGTGTTAAACCAAAGGTATTTATAGTAGCTGAAAGACTTTTGTACCAACAAATTTTTGTGAGTACAAATTCTAATACACAAGCAGATGGTAGCACCTGCAAAGTTACAGATGTATGTATCCCTTCGTGGAAAAACGAAGTGCTATTGTGTTTCTAAAGATTGATTGCTGAGAGTTTACTTCCAAAAAACATTGTAATAGCCACAGTAAATATAAATGGTAGACAGAAAAGGCTAGTCGTTTTTGGAAGGTTACTTGGGAAGATGCATGCTGCGTATGAAGGTTAATACAAAGAAAGGCCAGTTTGTTTTCTGTCCGCTTCGTTCTCATTTTGTGTGTCAAAGCTGTAAACCATACTGTTAAACTGCGAGTATATTGAAGTCTTTTGGTTTAACAAGATGCGTTGAAAGGTTTCCCTGGATGCAGATCTTATTTCATGTGGTGTTAAAATGTTTTCTTTCTTTCAGTTCCACAAAATTTGGCATAGTTGTTATTGAAGACTTCTCCACTGGACTTTGGCACTCATGATTATTCCTTACTCCATTTTATTTTCCACTTTCACTAGCTTCATTAAGTATCTCTAGATGAGGATTAAAAAGACGGGTTGGAGGTCACATCATCCTCGCCAACTTGTAATTATGTCCCTATTATCTCTAAAATCAAGACTGATCTTATTAAGTAAGGAGATTTCCCTCCCACTCCCATGGGCATGCTAACCTGATTAACACAAGGTCATTCTCAAATTCTTTAAGTTGCTTGAACTACTTGTTTTTTGCCATATCCTAACAAATATGTTGCTTTCCATCTTGTGCAAGTAGGTTGCCCATTATGCCACACTTCTAAGTTCTGTATACTTTGCTGCATATATTGGCCTCATATCTTGAAGATCAATGTAGTACACTCCAATCTCCAGCTTTATGAGTGGCCCTTCAGATTAGCCTTCACATGGATCATGAATCCTGGAGCAGAAGTGCTCTGCTTTGTCCTGGCTGCATTCCAAGACAGTTTTATTCTCCATGTTATTTTTCTTTACTTCCTTACTAACAACAGCAAAGCATCTAGGTATATTCATCAGTCTTGCAGAGTTTAGAGAGTTACTTAGCTACCAGGGCCTCCTGGCAGACATCTCAGTACAATTTCAAGACATTGGATTTCGATTGTTTCAGATCTCTGCTCTTAATCTTCTTTTGTTTTGTTTTGTTCTTTTAGAGAATTGTGGAGAAACTCCTGCCTCGGGCCATTTGGTCTATACTTTCTGTGCTGCTTCATGCATTGTGTATTAAGCAGCATGGAAATCGCTCTTAAGCGCAATACTGTGGCCCAGTTCTCCAGCATACAACTTAAATACAGGCTCCAGTAGGTCTGCGCGAAAGGTCACACTTCAAAGTATGGAATTCCTGTCCCAGGGAAGAAAGCAACACTGTGCATGTTCTTTGATATTTATCAGGTAGTTGAATACTTCTCTCTTCTGGAAGCTCTCCAATAAATTCAGTTTAGAAAGTGTCAACAAAACTATTGTCTGCCACTGAGCTGTAAATCTTCTTGACGTCCAAGTCATACTCAGTAAGCTTTTCCAGTATGTAGTAGTACATTTTAATGTGTTGGGCAATCAGCTGGAAGCAAATTATTAAGAAAAAATTAAGACTGGTTTTGCCTTTTGTATTGCTAACTGTTGCCTTAAACTGTAGGCGTCTGTGTGAACATGAAATGTCCTAGGCTAAAGCACTGGCAATTTACCTGTCTCTGCATGACTTTAGTAATTATTGATCAGCAGATGCAATATGAACAATTCTGTGCTGTTTTAGAAATTATGTGGGTGTTGGATGCATTTACAGTAATTATGTATTTACAGCTAAAATCGGAACTGAAAGAAAAAAAGATACAGGACCCTGTTCACAAAATGTCATGCCCTCCTCTTTTGTGTTTGAAAAATAAAGCAAATATTCTTCTTCTAATCCATGTGCACCAGGCATGTATGCAGTTATTGCCTTTGTATAATGTATGCATTGCATATTTCCAACATCCCAGTGGAGTGTGTTTGCTATTTTTTGTTTGTGATTTCAGTGCAAAGTAACAGGTCTTTTCGGAAATGGCAGGAGGGAATTTTTCAGGAATCCACATAGCCTTTTGTGAGTCCTTATACTCCGAAAGACTTTGCACTACTGCAGCTTGCCCCTACCTGATGTAGGTAGGGATATGGGTTTCACCAGGGTCTGCAAAGCCGTGCCATTTATGGGAGAAGTGGTTTCTAATAAGCATTAAGATATAATTCATTCTTTCCTAATCCTCACAGGGAATGAACAATTCATTTCAGAAATTCCTCATAATGATATTATATTCTAAACTATGGTGCAATAATATTAAATACATTGCTGCATAGTATAAAGGGGAGTTTTGAAATAAAATTGTCTAGCTGTCAATTTTTGTGTTGCCTAGTTGTCTGAGCTCCTAATCTCTACTTCCAGTCTTACAGATATCCGTGATTTGCGGGCAAAATTGCACCTGGCCTAATTCTGCAAGGTCCTGAGATAGCTCAGCTATTTATGTTGTTTTGGAGAAATCAGCATGTTCATCACTGGTTTTATTTGCTGTTTTTATTGTATGAGAAACTTTTGTAGAGAAAGATGAGAATGGTTAGCTGTTACATTTTTACGTGTATCTGGGCATTGCAGCTGAATGCCGGTTGTTTCCAGCTGCCTGACATGCTTTGTTCTACAGGAAATTGCAAGTCAGCTTCTTGGTGCTCTCCTCTATTGGTAAATTTTAGTCAAATTTAGAGTACGAAGGTGGTATCTCCTGAGATTAAAGATCTCATTTCTAAAGACTTGTGCCCTTGTTGTTCCAGTGCCAAATATGGGAGGAGGAGGGGCAGGGGCATGTGCATGGGGGGAATGTGAGACTTGCCACTTTTAATCAAATTGTTGCTCATTTTACAGTTTTGCCATATAGCGTGTGTTTTATACCAGAGATTTTTTCAGCTATTGAGCCTGTTGGACTCTGACGTTTGTCATTATATTAAAAGCTTATTTAAAGACAGGAAATAAAACAGTTTTTCTTATGAGTGAAATTCAGGCAGACAAATCCAGCTGTTGCATGTAAAAATAGCTACAGGTGTCCTCAACAGGAGAAAGGTTTTCACATGTTGTTATAGCAACAGAAATTCAGTAGAACTTTAAGATTAGATATTGTCTGTTTTTTCAAAATTTCTATTAACAAAAGCATCCCAATTAATTTGCTTTCTTAAAGAAACACAGATTTAATAGGAAGAAATTATGCAGTATATCATTAATTCCAACTTACAGGTTATATCTACTGCTTTTGCATAATATAAAAAACAATCTAACTTTTTTTAATAAGTGGTCTAGTGTCAGCTTGAAATATGCTTCATGTTACCTGTACAGCATTTTGTATATCTCTTGATGTGGGATGTCTGTTATGTTATACTGTCACTAATTGTTAACACACACACATGAAATTGTATAATCACATTTTTCACGGGAACAGTAGTGTTGTGGCTGAAAGTATGGAAATATGATGAGGAATTTATGCAGATATTTTGTTTTTTCAGGACTGGTATTTCGACTTGAAAACATAAATATTTCTCCTATGATTAACGGATGTTTGTAGCAAATGTCAAATCAGCTCATTCTTTGTTTTACAGCTGCTTTTGCATTGATTGCAATTTGTATGCTGGGTATGGCCCTATGGTTTCTTTCCATAACTTCAGGGGATTGACATATGTGGCAGCAAGACTAATATTTCATTAGAAAACCTTATCATTCTGAATGCTTCTTATTTTTAGCATAATTGTGAAATGTTTTAGGCCTCTGTGTTTGAAAGTTGCTCTGTCTCCCTTTTTTGCTCCACATTTCTTTGTGTTTTGTTATCTGTCCTAATTTCATAATAATATAAACAATATTTAAATAGAAATCTACGTCCCAAACTGAGGAAGTAACCTGAGTGGCAAATTATTATTCTTTTCATGCAATTAATGCTTAACTTCTCTTGCCCTTCTTTTCCTCTCCCTTTGACTGACAATTTAAATATTTAAATTGTAGGTTCTTTGGGTCAGGGAGCATTTTCTGCTGTGCTCAGTAGCCATCACTTGAAATTCCACTTGAATACAAGAAATGACAGTCCGGATACTGAGACTTTTAATATGTAGCAGTACATTTCTGTACGTTCATGGGGGACTACAGTTAGAAGCAATGGCATTGAGAGTTGTGTGTTAAGCAAGCCCTTCTTTTCCAGTCACCACCACACTGCTGTTATCGCCATCCATTATTTCTGCTTTGCTTTGCTGCTCCTTTATCCTGTTCAGCCTTTGTATCGTGCCTCCAAGCTGTTTTACTTTGCATGCTCGCTCACTAGCATGGAGGTGACAGGAATACTGTCCTCAGAAGTGCTGAGTGACAAAGAAGACATGATTAGGATTCTAGTCACTGTCACTTGGGAAGCTAATACATGGACTTGCAGAAGGAACAATGCACGAACAGAAGAGTTGCATGGGAGCAGATGCAGAAATAGAGAGCAGCGTGCAAGGAGAGTGCGGAGGTAGCATAAGAACCACGTAGTGTTCTGTTTTGTTCATATACAGTGTAATTTCTTTGTGATGACCTTATTTATGAAGCTACCTCAGGAATTTGTAAAAATGGTAACAAAAAAAAAGATGACAAATTCATATGGAGAATTCCAGTTAAATATCCAAGCGCTGTGCCACTGTAACTGAGGCAAGGAATGGAGAAATGGATAGGTATCTAAATGTTCATTAGTTGTTCTGTTTGCAAGAATGGTCAAAACCTGTGGATAGCAAAGTGTAATATTATCTTCCAGAACTTTCAAAGGAACTTTGATTTGCCTGAAAGCAATTTTGCTGACAAAAATGTGGTTCTAAAATAATTCAGAGATAAATCTAAGGTATCCATTGGTTGGAGTAAAGGTAATTTATATGCAGCTAAGTTTGCAAATTCATTCTCACTTAGACTGATTAAGTATTTCCAATCTTTAAATTTCTGGGAAGTATAAGGAGCCTTATTTTTTTAATTCTAAGTTACAATTTGAAATATCCCTGCTATTGTGTCCAAACATAGAATGAGCAAATACCTAATACCTGGAAAACTAATGTAAGCAGTATGAGACATAAGGAGACTATTAAGCATATTAGTGCCGCTTCAGTGTAACTTACATTGCAGAAGCAAGTTTGTGTATTTTTACTAGTTTTTTTTCACTGGACTTCAGGTTTGTTTCCATATGAAACTTGGTCCTGGAAATTTTTATGACTAATAAAAGTAATGTTATTCCTTAGGTCATAACTTAAAAGAACTTGGGTCAGCCTTGTACACTGTAGGAACATATTAAGTTGAATCATCTGAGCAAAAATAGATCACCAGAGAGCAGTAGATGAACCTGTTACACGGAAATTTGCTGCTCTTTCCAGTCTGGACAGGATAGTAACCGTATCGGCTGATGGGGAATGTTATATAGCTGTGAGAGGAGACATCTGAGGACGTGAGACAGTAGTTGCAAAGGAGGTAACATCAGCAACTGATTTGAGAGGGACATCTGTGTGATTGGATATATCCTTGTTTGAATAAACTTTTTTATTTATAGAAAGAGTATGTTGCATCAGTGCTCTCTGTTAAAATCCAAACACCTATGAGCTTCTGAAATCAGCTACTACTTGGATGATAAGCAACAATTTATGGCAAACGAAATCCACATGGTCCTGGTTTTGCTTAAGTGTCTGTAGTTCTGACAATTTTGTAATGCTGTAACTGTGTGATGTTTACTTTTTATGTAGAAGAGGAAATTGAAAATGAAACATGATAATTCAGGGTCATGGTAATGCCACATTGTCTTTCTGGATTCTGAGAGCTACTACTCTATTATATCTGGATACCTTAATGAATTGGGAAAATGCAACTTTTTCCAGGAACATAAATTGCTTCTAGTTTTTTCATGTTAAATATCTCTGTGATTGTGGTTATCTATTATCAGTATCATAAAGTAATCCTAGATGAATTAGAAAAGTTTTCCATATGGTCTTCAAATACAGAGAAGAACTGGCTTTGCAGTCAGGCTCCTCTAAGGTAATTCTTTGTAATAGCTTTTTATCACTGCAGTTTGATTTCCTTTCTGTGTCATGAGGACATAAAGATGAAAGTAAACAATTTTTGTAATTGAAAACAGTAAAAACTTTAACTTACTTCTTGCATTCCATCCTTGTGTAATTACCTTTTTAAGACTTTAGCTTAAAATAACTGAATTAATCTTTTTAACACATACAACAAGTGGTTAAAAATAACAGCTAGTTTTCAAATTACTGTTGACCATACAGTTAAATAAATAAGTTCTTTGGCTGTTAACTATTAGAAAACAAAAAATTCATGAAAATGGGGAGCATAAAGGAAGGGGATATATAAAACACAGAGTATGTATAATTACTTGACTACTTAGCCTTATAAATAGCATACAGAAATCATGTTATGCATAGCTGCATATAGAATAGAACAAAAATATGCAAAAGGATTGCCTTGAAAAGACCCAAGCTAAGTACTGAGGTATAATAGTTAAGCACTAAAATAGCTTTCCAGGAGACCTCTTCTGTTCTCTGCTATCCAAAATGTTGTTTCTCCAGAATTTTTACTATCTTCTACCTTGCATATCAAGTCTTTCATGAACAGCATGGATTTTCCTTTTTAGATCTAGTTCACATGAGGATAGTCCATCAGAGACATCCTCCCTGGCATGTAATTAAAACAGTGTCCTATCTGAAAAAGGATCCTACCATATCTGAAGAATGGACCTGGTTGTATGAAATAATTCTGTAACTTGGGAAGGATTTTGCCAGATTCATTTCAGGAATACACAGTCATATTCTCAGTCAATGACCTTTTTCTGTTGGTTTTCTCATTCCCTGCTTCTATTAGCAGATACTAGTCCAGTTTACAAATACTGGTATATATTCCCATGAAAACAGTCAATAAGTTAGCATTAAAATCCACTTATAATTAAATATTATATATAGTTTCAGTTAATGCTGTCATGTTCTTGCAGTGGGGCCTTGCCCAGTGCTTAGTAAACAAATCTAAACAAATGGATGTGAAAGCTTTCAGAATGAAACTCTTCTGGATTGCCTGCCAGGCTTTCCATTATTCATAATCAAGATTTTTTTTTTTTTTTAATAAGTTGACCTGTTTAATGATAAAAATGCCTGTGAGTATAATTAAATTGAATTCTGTGCTTAAAGTGACCCTCTGATTCATGGGCATTTGCAGTAGAAAGAACAAAAATAAAATTAAAGCCTTATTGAAAGGTACAGTAATTAAGTCTCTCAGTTCTGATTATTACCAGCTGGGATGAGAACAGTGGATAAGCAAATAGTATTCCTCAAGCAAGAGGCTGCCAGTATAAGGTACCTAGAGATCTGTCTACATGGGAGATGCTTCCCTAGGAAAAAGATTTTATTTTTTTTTTTTTAATTTCTCCACGCCCCACCCCCCTCCCCAGCCCCAGTAGGGCAGAGAAGGCTTAGAAGAACTGAAATCATTACAGAATAATTTTTTTACAAACAGATGTAAAAGAGCTAGTTCTTCACAGTCTTGCATCTTTTTACAGACATAAATGAGCAACCCTGACTGAGGAACAACCATAAAATGTTATTGCCAGTGTAGATGCCTGGTAGATTTTGCTTTGATAGAGAGTTGACCTCTCTTTCCTTAGGTGTTAAATGGACATGTGAGATGGAGCAGGCTCTGGACCTGAGAAAAAGATGCCTCTTTCACAGGCAGTCAATATATTATTCGGTGCCTATTTTGAATGATTAAGTAACTAATCTGATTCTAAAAGCATGCCTTTCTGTTGCTTTGGACTAAGGGCCTGATTACTATTCTTAATTAGTTACCTCAATTCCCATTGATTTCCGAGAGAGTTAGGACACACCGATATCTTTGTGATCAAGCTCTAAATTCTGTAGCCAGAAGACACTCTTATGTAGGACAGGCACTGGAGGGGGTACACAACATTGTACAATGTTACTGCAGGTTACGTTATGAGGTTAATTAATAAGGGCTATGCTCTGGAGATACTGTGTCTCTTGAATTACCCTCCTTCCTTTTAAGGAAAAGAGCTAAGGGAAATTTCACATGTTTTTTAATAGAATAGAAAAATCATAGAAAATAGGGCTGAAAAGCAGCTCAGGAGGTCGTTTAGTCCATCTTTCTACCTCAAGGTAGAACTAGCTAAATCTAAACCATATCCTGAGAGGTACTTTTCTGACCTCGTCTCTAAATTTCTGGCAGTGGAGATCCCGCAACCTCCTTATGCAGGCTATTCCAGTTCTTGGTAATTTTAGTTACAGTGGAAAGTTTTTTCTTACTGCCTAATCTGAATCTCTCACGTTAATTTTTTCAACAACGTTTGTCCCTTCCTCATGAAGACGTTACGTTGTTTTCTGTGTTAATCTGCTTTATTGTTTCATATGTGAATTACCGTGTTTCCTTATGCATCATCATTTACTCATGGGTAACATTTTCTAAACTTTTAATCATTCTCATTGCTCTCTGATTGCTTCCCTCCAACATTTGTATTTTTAAAACTAAGATCTTTACTGCAGCTGAAGTAGTTTGGCTATTATGTGGTTGGAGGGAAAAAAATCAGAAAACAGACATTATCCTTGAATCCAGTAGGCATTACAGGATGTATGCATGTATGTACAGAATGGCTGCAGCTTGTGTATTCTTCTGGTGTGTAACCACTGCCCGTGCAAGACATCTCATCTTCAGCATGTGTAGGATAATATGTGACCCTTGAGTGTTCGCGGGGCTGTAATTCACCGGAGGGGCTCTGCTGACGTCATTGCCTTAGGAATGGTACCAAGGGCCCAGAAGTGAACTGGGGCGTGCATTCACTCTTTAGCCATCTGTTGTTTTTTATTACAGCCTCCAAATTCTTCATACTTTGATCTTGCATTTTTCATCTGAATGTCTTCCCCCACGAAAGGGAAGTTAAATTGTAACCAGTAAAAATATAGGAATGGATGAAAGGATATGCCTTGTGAAGGAGTAATCTTGATGTGAAAATTGTGGTGCATGTTTGAATTTTGTTCTGCCAGTTTCTATCTGTCCTTTTAGTAAACTCTTTTCAACAAGCATTGTTGGGCGTGCTCCTTGCTATCTCTATCCTGGATCTCTTACGCACAGAACTTGCTTGTGGAGTATTGGGTGTTTTGTGCCAAATAAGCAAATGGATGATCCTTCTAAATCTCTTCTGCGTTTGCCAAGCTGAGAATCCTGGTATCTTCTGGTGAGTGGCTTAGGCTTCACCTAGGTCTTTAGCAAATGAAGTTTCTTATAGAAGAGTTACTAATATTTGAATCTACTGGCCATAATGGGAAAAAATCATAAGTATTCATTACCTATTCCACTGTATGATGATGCACTATATCAAGTTGAGTCTAGCAGAACTTTTAAATTAATTACACTATCCGTTTTTTAAATTTTTTGTAGTTTTGTATTGAACTATATCAGCTGCTGAGTGTTGCTGTGATATGTTTACTGTTCCCTTTAAAAGAAGGGTAAAACTCAGGTTATCAGAAATGGAGTGTAGTCATATTTAAAATTGATGTGACAATGATAGAATGGACTTATGTATGGGGTTTTTTTTGTTTAAAAACGAGGTAAAATCATAACTTAGAGTTTACATATTATGCATGAACAACCTTGAAATATTGTGCTAATGGTATAAAGGAGAGGGCAGTAGACTGGCTTTAAGAACATATTCTGAAGTTAAATTATGAATTTTGCCTGAGACTGAGCACTGTGTCTGTCTGAAGGCTGATGTAACTTCCACTGGAAGACTCAATCCCAAACATGCAGTGCAATGGACTTAGTTTAACAATATTTTTCTGTCTCAAATTTATGCAAATCTAAGTATCTTCCTGAGTACTCCCACTTACTAAGGGTTTCATCAAGAAACAACATAATATTAAATACATATAGTGAAAAATCTGTTTGTTTTTTTCTTTTTTCTTTTTGTCCTTTTTTTTAATTGGTTGCTGCTTTAGATTCTTTAAAATACGATACTTCAACAGGCATTTTATTTCCAGTATTGAAACTCTGAAGGAAATAGAGAGAGACTGGTTATTGGAGCATCCTGTAGTTCAGCCTGGACTATTTATTTCTCTAATTTCCTCTATTTCCTGACCATTTCACATTTCTTGTCTTTTTCTGCACCTTCACGTCACAACAGTCTCTTTTGGAGGAAATAGTTTGTCCTGGAAGGATGTCTAAAGAAAATGTTGGGAGGTCTTCTCTGTTAATCATCAGCTCATCAGACTTGGGCAACACAAAGCAGAGGTGTTGACTGGAGGAGTCAGTTTGCATTGCACGTGCCTGGGCTATGGGCTGGGATGTGGCAGAGTGAAAAGATAATCAATGGAGAGGATAGAGAGGAGCAAATGTCTGATTATTTCTACCATCTTCCTCCCTTATTGAAGGCTCTGGTGGATATAGGATGCAGAAGTATTGGCAGTCCTGATTTAATGTTACTCACTGTTTCTTTCTCTTATCAGTCTTTCTCATTATTTTCCTTTAATAAATTCCAGAGTAGCTGCAATGAAAGAGAAATACTTTCTAGCTTGAAAGTAAAATATATCAGCATGTCAATCTCCTTATGAATGAAATGCCTAAGACATTCACGTTGTAAGAAAGGTGTCTTTAATTATGGTAGTAGCAAGTATGCAAATTAATCTCAATCATTCTATTAATTTTTTTTCTGTCTTTCTTTTTTGGTAAGGTTTTGCAGATATCTGAACCTGAAGAGTTACTCAGACATGTCTTATTGTACATTATTGTTCTCTTCCTTGCAAACCTTTCGTAACTGCTACTGAACGTCAGAGAAAAGCTTTGATGACTGAGGTGCTAAACTGATTCACTATTGTTTTCAATTGGGATCACATTAAACTCAACACATGCACTAAAAAGGGCCCATACACTCCTCCTTTTCCAGCCTAAATGAAGTTTGCTATCAAAACAGACATTTTCTTTCTAACAGGAGTAGATCTGTATTTAAGAAATGGCTATAAATGCTAATATTTTTTTGCAGTTTATCCATTTTCCTTCTTGCTAGATAGATTAGGGCAATACATTTTGCAGGAGGAAGAATACTGAAGGAATACTCCTTTGGTCCTTGAAGTCATTCCTGCGGGAGAGGGAGCATAGCAGAGATATAAAGTCCTCCATCAAATGTAGAAACCCTTTCCCCCCATGTCCAGGACTATGATTGTTTCCTGTGATGCTGCCTACTGAAGATTAATGACATTTTCATAGTTTTATATTTAAAAGAAAGGGAAGATGAGAGAAATGAGACATTAAATAAAAGAAAGCAAAAAAATGTAGCCCCCTGGATCAGAGATCTTAAGAAAATATGTAATTCACCCTTCTGTGTTGTCTAAATTAAGCAGCACTTTTTCCTAATATAGTGGTGACTCATTGCTAAAAGGTAGAAGAGACACATGAAGAATTGTGCAATACTGCATTATTCTTGACAAGCTATGCTAAATATCAAGAATTAATATATAGCTATAAACAGGGGACCAAAGTGGTTTTCCTTATTGAATTTTTCAGACCTCCTGTCATGGGCTGTCCTTGTCAGTAAGAGAGCGTGGTCTGTCTTGGCTTTGAACGGCAGAGTGAGGTGGATTTGCATTCTTGCGTACATTGTTTTCCCTTTCTTTGTTTTGTGGTTACTTGAGCTTATGTCTCTATTTTATCGTCATAAGCGTTTTGTTTTACTGCCATCTAGCCCATATGAGAGTGCATCAGTGCTAAAGCTGAAACCTTGCTATACTTTATTTGGGAATGAATTGATTTTCTTGCCGTCTTTGGTACTAATAAAAATCTATAAATCAAATGCATGATTTCAGCAAAAACGTGGCATGACTGGTGATTATATAACCAGCCCTGATCAAAAAGAACACGCTGAATATTAGAAAAGACAGAGTTGTGATAAAAGGGTGAGATTTTTGTCACCAGTCCATTATTGTTTTATAACAAAGCTATAACATATTATACTTGTTTAATTTCCCTGATCCCTGAGGAGATCATGTTGCTGCCTTTGCATTCCACCATATTTGATTTTGCTACAGTTTATTAATCTAATTTGAATTAGGTTTTTAATTTTGAAACAGAAAAACAAAGCTAATGAATATATGTCTAACCAGTAAAGATAGTGTAGGGTAGAACATGCCTTTTTTCTGCATATATAAAAATCTACAATGTTTTACATTTGTAAAGGTTTTTGGATGGGGTCTTTTTGCTCATACTAAAGGGAGTTTAATTATGCAAGGTGCTTAATTTGCATTTCTGGAAGTTTTGAGCTTCTTCAGCTCATGCCAAATCAAGCCCCTAACTTTTCATTCTCAGTAACTTCAGGAAGGATTTGGACCTAGATTACTCTTTCATACCCCCTGTAGCTTTTCCATCTGCTTTTTACAGTACGCTTTAGAACAAAATTCAGAATAATATTTGTGTCTGCATGGATGAAGTAGGATTCTTCCTATATTCTCTCTGTATTACGGGAGCAACTGCTAATTGTCTGTCCCACCTGTGGCACTAAGGTTCCTGTTTTGTGACCACAGCTCTTATCCTACTAACCTGAGACAAAGAAATGAGAAAGTCATGATGCACTGTGGAACCCAGGAACTGAAACAGGAAAGAGACACATGAGGAGTTCACTAAAGTAAATACAATAATATTTTATTAGGTAGTCATAGTTTTGTAATATGCTGTCCTTTCCCAGCACCTTCTGTCCAAGCATTAAAACATAGTTTCCGGATATTAATGAATTAAATTTCACAGTACTCTTTTAAAGTTTTAATGCGGTAAACCTTTTTGACACCTAGATGGATGGATGTGTAGAGATTAAAGAAGTGTCATTTGTCAGATGCAGAACCTGGGAGCAGTGCTCAGTCTCCTATCATGTTACATCTTCCAATTTACTACTGCTGTGTTATTATAACTTAAACCTTGCTTTAACAGTAACTTTTCCTATGTTATCTCCAAGCTCAGCTGGTGTTCCTAATCTTTTTTTTTCTTGGTATATTATTTTCAATCTAACCAATTGCAGTTGTGTCTTTTATGTTGACTCCAATCATCATTAAAAAGCTCACTTATGCAGGTGCACCGCCTGTATTTTTATTTGAAAACTATCTGCCCTTGAGGCAATCTTTGTGCTGCCTGACTGTACTTCTGATAGATCCAGTTGCATGCTATTAGCAGTCTTTTACAGCTAAATCCAACAAAAATAATTCATTGCTATTTTTCAGTGTGGATTTAGAATACAGGTTTGATTGGTGGTTTTGTTTTGGCTTGGTTTGGTTTGGTTTTGGGCCTTGTTTTTTTTTTTTTTTTACATTTGGTGCTTTGTTGACTGTTAAAAATTCTTGCACTTTCATGGCTCTTCTCATGGTCTGTCTAAACTCTTTCATGGAATTGTCTGTTCCAACTAAGAAAACATACTTGGATTTCATCTTTACTTGATTGCATCCTCCTGAATTTGTTCTTTTGTGATTACATAATTACTATTTCAGTTTACTGCTACCCTTAGCCCAGAACTGTGCCTTTCAGAGGCCTCTCTGTTTCGTTAGTTTTTCAAGGCCGTTATCATTGGTAGAGTTGGTATTGGCTGTGTGTTTTGCGGGCATAATTGATTGAATTTTTATTTTCAAAATATTACTTGGCACAGTGTTTTAATGATGTCTTTTCTGGGTTAGCTACATGCTTTTGTGTGACCTTCAATCTTCTATCTGTTTTAGTCATCTTCCTTTTCCCAAGGAGTCTGTGGTGATTGTTCATATTTAAAAACACACACACACACGTATATACATGTATATGTATTTCAGCTACAGATGTTGAGTATTTTCCTTCAAGTCAGTGTCCCAGTATGATGTAGATTAGGGGATAAGACATCAAGGTAGACAGATGACTCTAACCATTCTCATTTTTATTGAAAATCCCATCATAGGTGTAGAAAATCAAGATGATCTTCACATTCTGGTTAAATTTTAGCTTGGATAACTTCAATTCCTGTATAGATTCCCACTGTTCTTTCTAGCATGGTCCATTTTTTTGCTGTTTGTTCAAAACAGTTGTGTAATGTTTCTATCCATGGTTAGCAATTTGCTGGTTTTCATCCAAGGTAGCTTTTATGTCAATGCTGATAGAAGTAATCATTTATTTTTAGATTCTAAATAATTTGGGAATGTATAAAGCACTGTAGATATAGAAGATAATAATTTGTCTCAAAGGTTCCTTATTTTTTATTAATGTTTTGATTTCATATTCTCTCTGTCTGCATATCACTTACTCTCTGAATATGTATTACCATTGTAATTGATAGTGTGACTCCTAAGTAACTCTCTTAACTGCTGATTATAACTGTGACACTGCTCCATTTGAAGAAGCTTTGAGCCTACTCATCACCGTGGGTGAGTCAGTCCTCACTAGTGTATTATTTACAATCCTAGTTCATGGAGCTTCAAACAAGTTCTGTTGTGTTTGAGGAAGATGTCTTCTGATCTAAGTTTTTGCCAGATCCTGAATTAACTTTCAGACAATGTTGCTTGTTTGCATTTGTTTATCTTCCACAGAAATAAACCCCTAAGTTTTACACATGTATTACATGATTCCATGTTCTACTGTATGTTTAACTATGCCCAGGATAGACCTAGTCCAGGCTCTGGACAAAGGCAAGACAATAACACAGATTTTCATCTCCTTTCCGCTTTTATTTCACTCAGGCTTGTGTTGTCTACTGGCTATTCTGTGCTGCCTCCTTTCTTGAGGTATTATGTAACAGATTCTTTCTTATATTTAGAGCTTGTCTGTCTTCTGAAGAGATCACAGGTTTAATAATAAACTTACAGGAAAAGATGACAAACTTTCTTCAGGGGGTGGAGAGAAAGAAGAGGTTGTTGGGTTATTCTTACATGAGCTGCATTAGATTGGGGCAGCGTTATTGCCTCTGAGGTATGTGAATGGATTGTGTTAATCCAACACGGCTTGTACAAAAGAAAATGGAACAAATAAGATTGCAAGGAAAAGCTGATTCTTTTGCATAAACAAAGCCCCAATTTTTGGTGAGTAGGCTGGTAGAATTTTTTTTGTATTGAGAAGTCCATGGTAGAGAATGATGTCTTTAATCGTGCAAGATTTACTTTGTAAAGTCATAGCTATAAAAGGTGACAGCTCTTATTTTCAGTTGACCTTATAAGAGTGATTGGAATGTGTACACAATTTTGTTTTTAAATGGTGCTGGAAATAATTTTAGGACATGTTTTCCAGTTTTAAATAATTCACTGTACCTTTTCAGGATGGGAGAGAGGCTACAGCACTGCAGACTTGTTTGAAATCCTCAGCTTGTTCAGAATCAATTCATATAGCCTTTGTGCGCAAAAAGAGCTATATATAGATACATACTGCAGGCAAGCTGCATGTTATACAGGCTCAGGACCTGCTTTACCCAAAGCAAAAGCCATATATTTCATCTTTTGAGCATGGTCACTCCTATGACGTACGGCATCTTCAATACAACTGTCTCAGTGAAATCAGAGCACAGATTTTAAACAAGCCTCTGAACTGGGAGAGGTGGGGAAGCTAAGCCAAAGAAGAGGGAGTGAGGAAGCACAGAGATCCATGTCACTTGAGCCTGCTTGACAGTTTGGATACTAGGGCTCATTCCTACAATCTAACATGTGATGGAGCAGTTTCAGTTGCCTTAATAATCTGACATGGCCCCAAAGTGATATTTCCCCCACTATTACCTTAGTATTTGGTAGGAGGAGGTTGGTTTGGGTTTTTTACCTCTCCAGGTTTTAAATTTTTTTATTTTCACTCCTTAGAGATGCTACAATTTGCAGAATTTCCTGCTGTAAATAGATCCATATAGAAAGCGGAAGGTGAACTATAAAAGGAAAACTGTTTGGTTTAAGCTTATGTTGCTACAACTACTCCCCCAGTTCTTCCCTCTGCAGCATTTAAGTGTAAATCTCCTTGTCATTTGTGGGCATGGTTCTCCTCGTGAATCGATTGTGTATAGTGAATTTCATACTGGTGCAGTCCCCTGTGATGTCAGTACAAGGTGAGAAAGCAAGACGTTTCCCCAAATTTCTATCCAGACATAGCTCAACAGAGGCATGTTATCCCATCAGTCAATCAAGACAGCTATTTGAATGCATCTTTTAAGCCTCAAAGAGCATAAACTCAAGTACTGTGTTTAAAATAATTTGTCAAGTATTGTCAAGATAATTTCTGCCCCTGTTGTTTTGTGTGTGTTTGATGTTTCATGATGTGGCCTCTTAAAAAAGAGGCATAGAGGAGAGACAGGACTTGGGATTTCCTTGTCCCACCCTTGAATGTGAAGTTGGATTTGCCATTGTAAAATGAAGATAACACTTGTGCTTTTTCCGGCTGAAGGGAGGAGGGATTATAGGCAAAGGAGGAGAGAAACACTGAGTTCAACACTATGAGGTGCTTTTAGATCATTAACTGGAAGGTATAGAGCCATGCTAAAGAACATGTAAATAAATAAGTTCAGGTTAATAATACTAAATAGCAGTTTGATGTGACCTGTTCAATCAAATAAAAATCTGTGCCTTTTTTTTTTTTTTTTTTTTAATAATGTACTGTGTTCCTCATACCTGCCCTTCACGAATGTGATTATTGAAGATGGATAGCAGTAGGTTTTGCTGTTGTCTCTTTAGGAAATCTTTTAAAACAGGATTGGAAGCAGAATATTTTACAGCCTGTGGAAAAACGTCTAAAGGCTGCCATTGTGTCGTTCAGGCAAGAACAACTGAAAGCCCTAATGCATTTTATCTGCTGCTCTGTTCCTCAACACTATAAATAATTCAGATCTGTTGGCTTAACTACTACTGGCAACTGTTATTTATTAAGAATGACTGAAATAACTATGTGGCTCAGTAGAACAGAATGCATTAGGGACTTTAATGTGAAGTAGAATAGTTAAAACATTTTGATTATCCTTTAAAGAAAAAAACTAAAACCCTAAACCTGCCAATGTTCTTTGCAATTCTGCAAAAGACAAGCGACAGTGGGAATTAGGATGTGATCTTTCCAGAATAAGTAAATGTTTATTCCTTTAAAAGAGCACACCCCCTGATACTAGAGCCCCATTTATCCCTCTGGTGTCCTGTTCTGCATGCACTGATGTCAGTAATTTTGAAACTGAGGTTCCAATAAAATGTTTAATTGCCCCACTGTATAATGTTTGAATCTACTTGTAGTTATATGTTTATCTGTAAAATTATTTTTAAAGGTACTGTATAGTCTTTTCATGTTTGCTTTTAATTTGATTGTCTTGCATGGCACGCTCAAGAGAAAGTAGGTAGAAGAGCAGCAGTATTTTGTGGTGATCAGTGCAAGTGAACTGCAGTTCTCTTGTTCCGTTCCCAGTTTAGGGTTAATTAAATAATGCTCAGCCCTTCTTGGTACTATTCATCATTAGAGTTGAAATTGCTTTCCAAAGGGCAATATCATTATCCCTATTTTGCAGACAAAAAATTAAGTCATTGGAAGGGCTAAGATCAGGCAAGGTATTGCTACAGCAGAAACAGAATACGTTACTATGGAGTGGCAGATATTTAGCTGTACGCTATAAGATGTATTACTGTGTAACACCAGAATGCTTTTGCAAGTCAACTGATTATAAATGGTGCATTTGGAATAAATTTTGTATCACAAAAGAGTTGACAACCAGGACTCAGATGACTAATTATCTAATCTTACATCTGGCATAAACACCCAAGCCATTTGTATGATGAACTGCATTTCACAAGAGTGAGAAGGGAGCGAGAGAACATTCTCTGCTGACTCAGTGGTTGTAAATCTTCTGGGGTGTGTTTTGCCTTATATTTGATATTTGTTCAATGGGTTGAAAGAAGTTAAGTGATCAAATGTCACTTGAAAATCCTGGCCTGCAGCTTTTTTCTCATTTACACAAAGACAAATATTACAATACAAGCACAATTATTTGGGGTCTAGCTCTGTGTGGTGTTACTGAAAGCTGTTCATCTGAATGAGCACTGTAGATTCATTGTCTTCACCCTTTTTTAAAGAAGTCATTTTACATTTGTTCGCCTTAATGATGATCTGTAGTAGCGATACAAATTAAGAGAGCGGTATGTGCTGCTGTGCAGCATTTTGTTTCATTTGTTTGAAATTAAGTCATTAACTATAAGAGCACAATACATTTTTCTTTTTGACTAGTAATCAGAGGGCTTTGGCATGTTAATCTCGTCTGAAATAAAATAGATGCTCTGCACTGGATGATTCTTATTTAACTTTTATTTCTGAACACATCAAATTTGTATGACATATCTCTTCAGGTTAAGGGAAGCATCAATGAAAGTTTATTTTTAACAGAGAGGGAAAAATAGAAGATGAGTCAGTGGTAAGTAAATTATATGCCTGAACTTTTAGGGGCAAAGCGTGCCTGCTGTAACAAAGTTTTCTAGAGAGTGTGTCATTATTATTTTATAGTAAGGAGAGAAATTATCAATAACTCCAACTAGAGCATAAAATACCTGAAATAAAAAGAATATATGTCAGTATCTTGAGTGCAAGTTTGGACACTCTGATTGATTTTAGACAGCATCTCATTCTGCCTTGACAAAATACAGAATTTATAAATTAAATTTTATGTATACTGTGTATGGTTTTATGCTGATGTTGGCACACTTTCAGATGTAAAATTAAATTACTTTTTCCAATAAGGCAGCGTAGATTGAAGCATGGATTCCTTTCTTTGCTAATGGAACTAGTAGAAAGATATTGAATTATGCTGACTTTCAAATTGACCGAGAGCCAGTGAGAGAGAAATCAATGACAATTTTAATGTCCTGTAGAGCTTTTAAACAGGCCTCAGTCTAGCAGAGCAACTCACTATGAGATAACTCTTGTTGACATTGGTTTTCTGGTTAAAAAATGTACTTCAGGTAAGCACGCATCTTGCATAGATGTAAGCTTCGTTACCATTCCAGACATGGAGATGCTAAATAGGCAGTGACTAGTTTTTGGAATGGCAGTCCTAAGACTCTGGTTACAAGGTATGCATGTCACTCAAATGTTAGGTGTTTCTGTTGGAACAGAGAATGCACCATGTAAATATGCAAGCTAATCCCTGTAAAACAATAACAAAACCCAGAAGGATCTTTTATTTCAGTATAAATTCCTGGAAGTCACATGTATGGGTAATTCCAATAAATTGTCTTTATTTTGATTAATTAATGATAGGGTAAATGCATTTTTTTAAACCATGTATTTGCATTTACATAGCTGAATCCTAAAGAGCTAAGCTTTATAATAAATGTCCCTCAAATATGTGGATTGTTGGTATTTTTTTTAATTTTATAATAATATTTTTATAAGTTTGTAAAATGCATTTTATAGAAGTAATTAAAGTTTTATAAAAGACTATCCAATGTCTCAGAATCTTGCTGCTGAGATAGAAATGGTTCTGATTTAGATAGGGGGAGACTGCTGTATAGATATATCTTCAACATCTCACTATTGAATCTGAGGTTCATGGATTCTGGTCCATTTCTGTAATAAAATGATTTCTCTTTGCAGTCCTTCAAAGTCTAGTTTAGCTTTCCTTTAATAACAGATGGATATAATATGGCTGTGAAGGACTTTAGTCCTGGAATATGATTTTTCAATAGCAAACTTTGTATCTTCAATTCTTTGATGTAATGAAGAAAACTATCATACAGTCACTTCTGGGAATTCAATTTCTTGCAGTAATTTGGCTTTCAGCTCCTAGAAGATCCATCTTGGGTTTTTAAGGGTTGTTCATGTTATAGTAGACAACTTCTGTCGTTTTAAAAGCAGCTTTTAATGCAGGTAGCATCAGCTCCACAGAGATTGAAATATAAGTAACCTCAGAACTGCCATATTGTGAGAATGAGTTAGAGAAATCATAGAATTAGATTTCAAAGATAATATACAGACCATCTCTTCAGCAGAGTAGCTCTGTAGAAGCTGTTTTATGCAGTCTGGATTCTTCACAGTTCACCCCTTCAGTGTCAATTGCATTTTAGTGACAGTCTTTAAATCACAAATGCTTATGAGTGGTTTGTGGTCAGCAACCATTTATTTTTAAAATATACACTAGTCTTCATGACATTGTACCTCATCAAAGAGACAAAGGTGACCTTTTTATCTTGTCTTGCTTATATTTCATTAGCTTTATATACTGCAATGTGCACCTACCCCTGCAGAGAAAGGAAGTAGTGACTTGCTACGCGGCAGAAAATGGATTAGAGGTCTCAGTTTAATTCATGTGTTGAAGATGGTATGTTAAAAGTCAAGGGCTTCCCTTAATGACCTGTATTGTCAGATGAAATTCTAGTATCATCATTCCAAGAAGTCGATTTCAAAAATCTGGTTTGTAAAGGAAGCAAGGCTATTGTGCTTGCTCACTCTGTCCGCCTGTCGGGTTCCTCCCACTGATAAGCTAAACCTTGTAGGCCAATTTCAATGAAATTCAAAAGATGGGTTGAAGTCTGAAAGATAAGTGAACACCTGTCAATTTTCTGAAAACCGGCAGCAGGGTGGGTGAGAAGGGCCTCTCCAAGGTGAGGGTAGGGAGGGCTGAGCCCTGATGGATCCATCCGGCAGAGGGCCAGCCCATGCCCAGTTCCTGGTGTCTGTGCAGTTTGTCCTGTAGAAGAGATGGTGATGGGGGGGGGGGGGGGGGGGGTGTGGGTTCCAGGGAAAACCAGCTCTGCTGGAGTGGGGAGTCAAGGGGCAGAGCATCCACATCTGCAGGGCACCTGGGCTTGCTCTTCCTGCTGCTGGTAGCCTCTCGCCTCTTTCTTGGCTTTTATTTAGCTTCTAGTGAGAAAGGTGTTTGCAGCAGTGTGCTAGAAAGCCTGTGTTAGACGTGTTCTGAAACACGTTGGTGCGAGAGAAGTTGAACACGTGTGTGAACGTAGCTCAAAAGGGGCCTGATCTTAGATTTGGCATCCATGGACAGATCTAGCGCCAGCTGCCTCTGGACCCCAGAGGCTGGGAATTTGAGCTGCACTCGCCTGCAGTGCTCCGACTGGAGAGAAGAAGTAGGATGTCCCTTTGCAGCCAGGTATCCGAGGTAGTCAGATAAAAGAATGTATGTTCATGCTCTTGCAATCATGCTTTCCTGAGCAAATTTTTTTCATTTATTTTTTTCAGCATTGTGCCAGTATTTTAATTTTGCTCTCTGCCCTGTTTTTTTTTAATTAGTTTGGTATGCTATGCGGCACAGCACTTCCTTTACTTCCTTATGTATAATATCCTATCAAAACCCCCTGACAGATGAGTGCAGCACCTGAGTCCTTTTATGGGATCAGTGCCAATGTGCTCATAATTGAGTTCTGTGGTTTTGCAAATGTTTCCCATCTGATCACCAAACGTGATTTCCTAGAGGTTCCCATTCATACCTATTTCACATATCCTTTACTAGAGAGAGCATTTTGTTGACTCTTACTATCATTAAAAAGTGAGGAAAGAATTTGAATATTTTTTTTATCTCGGATTAGATCTTAATTTGTGAACAAGTCAAAGCCAATGTCTTTGACTTGTAGTGGTTAACAAGTGATAGTTAAAAGGTTATTTCTAAGGGCTTTTAAAAATTGTTGTTCTTTTGGTGTTTTTTGAAGTTGGTTATTTTAAAATTGAGACTATAAAGTATTTTTACCTCAGTCATAGCTGTCAAATATAAGGTTTTATTCTATTTTATGAGATAGACTTTCAGTGATTGCAACTAAGCTCAGAACTTGCATTATTCACCATCAGCAAAATCTGCGAGCCTATTAAGAACTTGCAAAGGGAAATTATTGTTCCTACAAAAGCAATTTTATTCTCATTCACTATATTTATCTGTGGGTCTTTAGGACATTTCTGAGACCATAGCCTCTGTAAATGCTTTGACAAGATACAGCTATTACAACATAAATACAGTGATAAATACTGAAAGTCTGATTGGTATGTTGAAGCATCTTAATCCAGCTGTTGAAGATGTTATCTAATGACCAGTGTCTCTGGTTTTGGTTGGGTTTTTTTTAATGTCCAGTTAAGATAGACTTAACTGCAGGAAAATATCTCTATAAACTTGATCATACGCTCTAGAATACGCCAGTAAGCACAGTGCAAAAGGTGATATTTGGTAAAAAAGAGGTACCACCGCAGTGTCTGTATAGAATATGGGCATGGTAAACACATCAGAAAGAGTGTATTTTTGTAATGGTTGTGTATTATATTTCTGTTGCTTACAACTGTCACCACAAGGACAGAATCATTTTGAATGTGACCAGGCAGCTGTCTCTATGAAGCCTATAGATAGCAGCTTCCTTGTGTAGCACATTTTCAGCTCCTTCAAACAGATTTATCAAGCATCTTTACTGTCTCAACACTGCCAGCTCAAATGACTTCTCAAGGAGCTTTGGTTATGCAAGCTTTTAAAAGGTGCATTGTTTTTTCCTGTTTCTTTCTTGTTTTGTGTGTGTGTGCTGGGTTGGCTTTTTTTTTTTAGTAACTCACTGCAGCAGCTAAAATCTAGTGCAGAGTTTCACCATGTGTTAGGAAAAAAAACATGCTCCATTTGTCCTAGGCTTTAAATAAGCATCAAAACTTTCACCAGCTGTGCAAAGCAGCAGAACAGCACAGGTCAGAGCAGAGCGGTGAGCTCACAGGAGAGAGCGATGCTTTGTGAGTGACGAGAGGAGAACCTGCGGAGACGGGAGCTGGAAATAGCATTTGCTTGGCATAATTAGAGGATACATCCGTAATCGTTTTGGGGTCTAAGGACTGCTTAGCAGAATATTCCATTCTGAGTCCTTCTCCGAGTCCTGTCTGACTTAGAGGAGTTAGGAGACAGGCAGAAGCCCCTCAGCTGGGACCCTGTCTTTCTGGATGACGGCTGAAACAGGAGGCTGCTGAAGGGAGGGCTGGGTAAACAGCCAAAGGATCTTCCCAAAGAATTTCTCTGCTCATTACTGCTGCAGTTCACAGCATGGGAACTTTCAATAATAAAGACTTTAAAGGCTTCTTCAAAGAGCTTCCAGGCTGTATCAGAAGCTCCATCTGGAAGAAGTCTCATGAGACTTCGGAGTGTGTTGTAAATACAGGCCAGGGACAAATGAGGTTTTTCTTAAATTGAATCTTGCAAAACTTGCTTTCTAACAAGAACTTGCAACAGGCCACATTACCTCAGGAGTGTTTAGCAAACTGCATCCCTAGTGTAATGTCTTTTGGAAAGGGTGCAGTTAGCTTGTCATCCCTACAAAGTCTTTTACTAGCACAGTAAATTATAGGTCTTATGGGAATGTGCTGTACTTGGTTCTTTTCAGGTCATGTTCTTGGTCTTGGATTGCTGTGTGAAACTATATACGACGCTTTATACTGTTTGTCTGTGGATTTGTTTTGTGTTTCAGCAGATTGAATAGCATTTCTATTTAAATCATGTTTCATTCTAACTAAAACAATTGCTGTTCTGTAGTGTCAGGGGATTCTTGAGGTAATAGGAACACTGTACGTTTTGTGATTTACTGACCATTTTGGCCTTTGAAAGGCACCAGTACGTTTCGGTCCATTTTTCCTGCTTTGTTGGGGTTAGTGATGCCTCATCAGTTACACCAGACCGTGACAGCGTTAAGTATTTTCAGCATTGGTGGCACTCAATTGTGTACTTTGGTCAGGGGCAGTAATGTGCCTGTAGCATCATTTTCCCATCAGCAGTGCTAATGCTCCAGGAACACCAGCATTACCAAGTTTTAAGAACTTGATGTCTTTTGTGGTTTTCCCCTTTTGAGATGCATCATCTTTTCTAAAAATGTGTTTACATGGTGCAGTTGTTTATGACCGTGAGTTAGCTGCCTGCATCAGACTAAACCTGCCTGTCTTGAGCTGTTTGCCCGTGTATTGCACTTAACACTTCTGGCAGCATATGAGAACAGACAATACGGAATGAGAAAAAAAGAATGAAAGCTCCATAAATCTTGTATAGATTGAAAGTATTTTCCACTATCATCTTGATATTTTTCCCTTCAGTTGTGCTGTTATCTAGAAATCACAGAGTATTTTACAAACATTGAATTAAACCTTCTACAGCCTTCGTCCTTCTCCTCCTCTCCCCAGGAAATGACATTATTATCCCTTCTTTGTAGATGAGGAATCAAAGGTCTGAGTGGTGAAGTGACTTGTCCAAGGTCAGTTGCTGAATTAGTGGCATGGCTATGAAGTGACACAGGCATTCTAGCTCTCAGCTCTCTGCTAAACAAGATCATGCTCTCCCAGTTTCAATTTGTCGTAACTTAATGAGCATCTAGAATGTGGCAGAAGAATTTATTCTGAGCAGCCAACAGGTAATCCTTAGTTACACAAGCAGCAGGATGCAATGCATCCCCTATGTCCCCATAGATCCTCTCTGCTACTTCTCGTTTTGCATAAAAGATGTGAGGACCACCAGTGTGGCAAAGTCTGATCATCCGAGTGTGGGTCTTTGCTGTTTTGTGGGATGCTGTAGGTGTCCACCTGAATGTTCACGTTTGTGATAAAAACAAAAATCCTAGACCTGGTTCTTCATTTGTCTTGGTGTAACAATAATGAAGTGCCCGTGATAGCAGTTTGACCTCGACATCTAATCTATTTTAAAAGAAGTAAAAAACTCTCCAATGCAGTCTGCTATTCCTTGAAGGGGAGAAGTAATTCAACTAAAGTCCTCTCAGGAGCCAAGAGAAGTAAATTTTGAGTTGTGCTAATCAGGAAGAGGAAGTCATCTGTCTGCTTCTGGTCACTTCCCTGCTTACATGGCATAGTCCTGTAACAGCTACATAAGAAGCTTTGTGATGAACAAATGTCAAGGGCAATTAATTCTTTGGCAGGCAGCTGTTATTATTAGGACAAAGAGTGGCCAGACATAGAAGGAAAGCCTTCAGCTGATTTATTTTCTCTACCTTTTCCATCAAAATTGATAAGCCACTAAACCCCTATGGTGAACTTTTGCGCAATAAGAATTTTAAATTTGCCATCTCTTTTTTTAGTAGGAGACTTTATATTAGATTTAGGGCACAGAGGAATAGCTCAGAGTAAATGTTTGGAAAGTCTTCTCCACTTTAATGCTATCAGGAAGGAGCAGAGTTGTGTGTTAAGCTGGTAACATAATAATATGTGGGCTGAGTTAAGCCCACTTCAGACAGTTTTTCTCAAACTTAATTGATGGAAACAGCCCACTTTTAGGCTTGATTTATTACCTTAGCAGAATTATTCCAGGATTGCTGCAATGCAACTGTGGGTGTTCTAAACACATCCACTCTGCCAGAGAATCAGGAAGGATGTACTTAAAATCCTCTAATTTATCTAATAACATCTTTAGCAGCTTTTCGCGTAGGTTTAGTATTGTAATGGAAATGCACTCTTTGGCTAGATAAAGAGCTCCTGTGTGAAACTGCTAGCATTGGCTGTAGGGACATGTAAATAGCATTTGGAGCTGATTAGGGAAATGCTCTGACCAGCTACATACACTGTAAATGTACCTTTCAATTTTGTAATCCATCACTATGGCTAAAATAATACCTAAAATTTCGTGTATGAACGTTCATGACTCTGGGTCTTCACAGATGTGGCCTTCCCACCTTCCAAGCCCAGGCAGAGCAGATGTTCCTCGTGTCACGGAGTATTTTTTCCCTGCTGTTTAGGTCCTGAGTCTCTATTGTAGCAACTGTTGTTGTCTCAATTCTTAACCAGGTTCCCTGTTTGCCCATCAGTGGATGTTTCTGAGGGGTTGTTTATAAGTGACACAAAACAAGTTTGGTTTTCCTAAGAAGTTTCAGCACTGAGCTGGGGAGGGTAAGCCTCGGACTGGGAAGCAAGCTCAGATTCCTGCAGGTGCTAGCACAGCCTGTTACGTTCGTGCCCAAAGTGAGCTCTGTCTGACTTGTGTTTGTAAATGCTTTCAGCATGGATTCTTCTGCTGTGTGTTATTTAGGCTGAATCTTAATCTTTCTCTGCATTTTTTCAGAACGCTGTCCTCACAGTGTTGCTAACTGCTGGCATAATTATTCTATCCTAGGCATCGCAATCTCTTGCTTTTGTTGTAACATGGAAATTGCATGTAACATGAATAGTAACCAGTATCACCGCTCTGGAGTATTGGAGCTAGTAATGGGAACTAAAAACGTGCTCTTTGTGAGCTAAATAAAGGTGGATGAAACGAGATAGAAAATCAGCTTCTACACACACAGAAGTAAAGGAGGTCCCAGTGTGTTTTCCTCTTGCTGATTACTCTTACCACCGGGTATTGCTGTATGTAAATAGGATCAGAGTTCCTGTGTTGTGCTGGGGAGAGCCAGTTCTAAGATTTCCTCCAGCAGTCATGCTTCATTAGCGTGCATGTTGCTGAGGTTTGGAGGTGCTGCGTGAGCAGAATACTCAGCTGCTAGTTCTAGGAAATACTCTTACGGATGGTGCAGTAACACGGTACGAGTGGCTTTCTGTGTAACTTCAAGGGTCAGACCTGGTCTCATGGCAATGTATCACTTGGACAAAACTATTTGTTGCTAATCTTATATTTAAATAATTTATAGAAATGTTGAATAGTAAATAATGTGGGTCGGAGGACTTATTTTGTGTACATTTTCTAAATCTGTTACGTAATCTTACTGTTTGTAGCAGCGTTTGGTATCAAGAATCTGCAAAACTTTATGGTAAAATGGCCAAGTGTAGCGAACCTGATTTTCCCCACCCCCACCCCCCCCCCCCCCCCGCCGGAATTCAGATTTCACTGCTGAAGCTATAGCATGTGGGCCAGTTTAGGATGGCAGTTGGCTTTCCTGGGCAGTGAACCAAATGTGAATGCAAGCGATGGTTGTCATGTGTTTCTCAAGCTCCAGAACGAAGTCTGACGAGTCCGGTTTCCTGTGTAGAAGTTTTTCTGCTCTGGATCTGGTTGACTGATGCTTTTAAGCTAACCCCCCCGACCCCCACCCCCTTCAACTGTGCTAAAAGCATGTGAACAGACTTACTAGGCCTAAGCAGAGGAAATAGGGTAAGGAAGTATATGTGCTCATTGCCTGTTCCCTGGACTAGCTGACGCAGAATTCTGTTGTTGATGGATGGTTTCTGAGACTGAAATGAGCTCATATGTCTCTGCGTGGTGCTGCAATGGTAGACGTTTCTTATGGAGGACATTGTTATCCCTGATGATAACAACTATGGAAACTGAAAGTTTCAGGCTGTGTCAGCAAGAGACACCTGGAGAAGTTAAGGCAGACCAATGGGAAATACAAAGTCATACATAAATTAAGAGGTATTAAACTCCTCTTGAATGAGAGAATTTACATTAAAGTGGCCTTGGTTTGCTATAGATTAATTAACCTTGGGAGATACCAGGCTTAATTAAGCTACAGTGAGTTAAAGCCACTTTATTCTTGATAGAGATGATTCACGAGGGAGTTTTTTAACCTTATGCGCATCAACTTCATACCTCCTATGGGTTTGCCTTAACTTTCAGCATCTCTTGGTGAGGTTTTGGACACTTTGAAATCTGAGGACTTTTCTCATCCTTTGGAATCCTGACTCCAATTCTTAGGAGAAACTGGACAGAATGGGCTTAAGATAAAAGTGTATAATGCACACGTAGAAAATGTACGCTAGAGCAAGGGTTGCATGCCAGACTCCGCAGGGGGGTTCAAGTTTAGATTTGAAAAGCATTTAATTAGAGGTTACAAAATGGAACATTAAAACGTAAGGCAGGGACATAAGTGTGAAACAGGGTTACTAAAATCCATACGGTGAGTTTGAGGTCTTGCTGCATGGTTTTGGAGCTGTCTAGCAAAGAAGAATCGGAAGTTTTGCAAATCTTTGTTCAAATTCCCATTTGTTTATAGAAAATATTGTTATGTATTTCCCTGACTGTAAGTTACCTTGCTAAATCAGATAAAAATATCTTTCTGTGGGTTTCTTTTTGTGATTTGTTGTGGTTGTTTTTTTTCTTTTCCAGTAATTGCCCTTCATTTTTGGCTGCTGCTTTAGCTAGAGCAACTTCAGATGAAGTTCTTCAGAGTGATCTTTCAGCGCACTACTTACCAAAGCATGTGGACAACGCAGATGGGATCATACGTAAGTACATCTGTGCATGATAATGTACAATTTTACATGGTGTGGATCTTTCATGTACACTGTATACTGGAACACTTTGCAGATAATGCATAGATTTTTAAATTCAGCCTTAACATCAGTCATCCATCTAGTCTGACCCCTTGAATGGCACTAGATATTCCTCAAATGAGTTCCTTCTACCAGCTAGCTAAATGAAGCTAGACTAGATTTCTTGTAAAGGAATATCCCATATTGATGTGAAAAGATTAATGGAGAATTCACCTTCACTCCTGATAGAGCTAGCAGCTAATTTCTTAGTCAAAGCTTTCTCATCTTTGAATCTTGCCTAGTTTCAACTTCTACTATTGAATTCTTTCTCTATTTTTAAATGCCTTTCTCCAGTTGTATTTGTACTTGTACATTATCAAATTTTAGCTTCTTAAGACCAGGTGGAAATCACTCCTTTCTTTTAAGTGCACCTTCATATGACTGTATCTGATGGCCCGGAATTTCTTTATAAGAACTTTAGACTATGTGGTCCTGCTGCTTGCTGGCAAGTGCCAGTTGTCCTCCTTCATCCTTAGAGCAAAGTCAAATATATGTGGGAAGAGAGAATTTAATTCTGAATTATTTCAGTCAGTATTGTTTTTACTATGGTTTTGAATGTTTTTATATGGTTTTAGCAAAGGATAGTATAAAGATATTACATGCTTTAAAGGAAAATTTCCTTTTCTCCATTTATCTGTGTTGGCTAACAAGATTTTTTCAGCATCCAGCTCAAAGCCATGCACCCTAAATCATTTCAGGATTCTGCTGACCTAAATAACCTTGAAAAACTTTCTGCGGTGCTCATTACAATGAGGAACAATGTTTCTCACATGTATTGAGAGGAGTTCTGTCATTTGATCTTGAAAATACAATCACCAAACCACTTTGTCCATTCCCTCCTTTTCTGATAAAAACAAAAAAAAGTAAATGATTCTAGGGGTAAATAGGATCTCTAAATCTGGCCCTTCAAAAAGGGAAGGTTCTGCTGTATTTCTCAGAGGCCTCTGGAAACCTGAGAAACAGAAAAACATGCTATGGGTTCCCTTTTTTGTAGGTATTGCTGCCTCCTCCTGCTGAGCAGGTAAATGGAATAGATTTGTCATTGTTCTGGCTGAGCAGCCTTCATTAATTTCACATTGAGATCTCTGAGACTTGCATAAATATTTGACAGTCTCCAAGGAAATGTTGACTAAGCCTCCACACAGAATATCTAAAGAGTTCAACAAAAAAAGAAAAAAAAAAAAAAACACCACAAAACCCTCACACCTACAGAAATTGCCATTTAAATATATCTAAATCTGTAATACACAGATGCCAACATAGATTGATATGTGTACAGGCTATAGCAGGCACTAAAAATATGGCTCCAGATGTAGTGTGTTGAGGTGAATTGTCATAATGAAGGTACTTGAAAATAAAATATACCTTTACAGATGCAATGTAAAGTGTTAAAATATGAAGATAAAGGGGGAGAGGAAGAGAGAGAGCATCTTCTGGACCGTAGTAAAGCAAAGGCTTCATATGAATGCTGAAATTTCAAATAATATACCATAAATGATCATTTTTGAAATGGAGCATTAGTTCAAGTGATGCGAGGTTTAGCTAAGAAAATCATAACAAAACTAGGGGGATTCATGCAGGACTGAAGGAGATTTCATTGCAAAAGGTCAGCAACTCCATTCTAGCTAACTTCTTAGTAGGAGTCCTTTGAGAAACCTGGGCTAGTTACTTAGAAGAGAGCTGTGACTGATGAGTGCCCTAACCGGTACCATATAGGGAGACTTTCATGCTTTGAAAGAAAACAAAGGGAACTGTAGCAGGTGATGAAAATGGGATTTCTACATCTTGAAGTTTTGTGCTCAGAGTTCTCTGTTTATCCTAATGATGTTTGGACTGCTGCAGAATGTGAAACCAAGCTGAATTCAGCTGGCTGGTTTTGATATCCAATTCTATGTTGTTTTTTCTTTCGAACCGAGAAAGATATTTACTCTGTATAATACAAGGACATATTACCTGATTTGCCTCAAGTCTGAATTTGCTAGAAGAAAAAAAATAATTCCAAATTTCCTTAGTGACACATTTCACTCTGCGAATTGCAACGTGACAAATCATATTGTGTACTTAGGAGTGGTAAAAGCAGTTATTGGTGTGCTGGTGGAAAGGAAATTAGAATCTTCATGAAAGAGGAATGCTAATCTTAAAAGAAGGAAAACTGTTTTGAGTCCACAAATGTAGGAGTGCAAGAACTTGGGCCTGTTATATTCGGGGTGACCATGTGTCTTTGGATATCAAGAACAGAACCTGAGAGTCATAGGCCATGACTGATTCTTCTCTTCCACTTGCACTAGAGAGGAGCAAGAGAGCTTCCATGAGAACTGAAAGATGTTTGATTTCCTTTTTGAAAGGTCAGATTTCTTTTTTGTGGAGGAAGATATTCATGTGGGGGTTTGGCATTGTTAAAGAACCACCAAAGGAGGCTGGATAGTAGGACCACGTTACATGGTGGAGGTATCTAAAACACCCAGCAGACTTCACAAAGCAAATTGCAAAGTCCCATTACCCAGTCTTTCCAGGGACTAGGAGATGGGATTACTATAACCAAGACACAAAGTGGTCATTGACTAGTCAGAAACTGGATTTCTTAGATTAAAGAAAACCTTGGTCATTGGGTTGATGACATGTCTACAAACCTGGGTATTGACCCCTGTTGTCACACTATCGGTATTTTCAAGAAAGGTCTTAAAATTTAGGTCCTAAAAAGAATCTGATTACTGGTATTCTTTCTGCCCTGATTTTGCCCTAAAAGAAGTCGGTAGTCTTTGGGAACAATAATGCCTGAGTTGGATTTCCCACTAGCTGTGGTACAATTAAGTGCTGCTTCCAGCTCTGGGGATTTTGGAGCAGCAGGAGGGAAATGAAATTCTCCACGACACAACCGCAATGACAGCTGAGTCAGCTCCGGCTCAGGGCTGCAACATTAACAATTGATGAGTAATTTACAGCTGTGAGGGGGTGGTTTAACTGTTGTGGGCCTTTCTCCTGTTTTAACCTCAAGAGCAATTATTGATGATGCTGACACTACGCATACTCCCTGCTGGGGAAGGGTGTTTAGTATCTCAGCACAGCCAAGGGGTTTACTCCCTCCCTCCTTCAGAGTGATGCTCTGAAGTGTAACAGCCCCATGACATTGAAATATATACCATTTCACTTCATATATGCCCAGTGGAAAGAAATGGAAGAGCAAGTCTGTGGGGTTCACTTCTGAAAAATACATTTTGGACATGTCAGGCTGTACATGTTCCCTCTTTAAATATATTATCCAGCAAAGAGATTTTCCGTTGAGAGCAGTAGAGGTGTTGTGGGGGAATTGGTACCCCTAACTATGGCAGTGATGGGATGACCCAGTCATTTGATTTCCACTTGTTTTAAAAGCTCTGTGATCAAGAAGCTAAGACTCCTTCTTTTGATTATGCATATAGCTTATTTCCAGCTTAATGGCTGCTCTTGCAGATCAAGCTTGAACAAACTTATAATCAGCAGAGCTGGAAATATATCTTGCTCCTAAGGATACTGGCCCCCAGATCACTATAGCCCACATCTTGCGTAGACCTAGTACAGAAATTAGTAAATGCTGCTTTTAGGTTCTTCACAGAACTTCTGTGCACTGAGAGATGCTGTAACTCTCCCCTCTGTTCCCTGTATTTGAGCCATTCCTCCTCCAGGAATGATTGGCACTCATGCATTCCTGCTGTTTAGCTTTGAAGATCTCTGGCTTTGGTGAACAATCATGAACAAAGAGATTTTGATGTGTTCAGCTCTGATGTTTACTTCCTGTTTTCCTCCCCTGAATTTCAGAACAATTGTCAAGTGCCCGAGTTTTCATATTTTAAAATCACTATTTCTCAGGAGTGACAGTTCAGCATTTTCTTAAATTTAAGACCATTCTCGTTTTCTCATTTGCTCAGGCAGATTTCTTTGACACATCATCTAGTCAGGAATCTGGAAATAATGTTATGAAACTAAGAAGGTACCTGAATGTGTATTCTACTGAACATGTACACCACCAAAACATGTTAAAGTAACGCTGTTAATTTCTATAGATTATTTACCACTGTATTGCCTTAGTTCTGCAGTGAGGTGTTGTTTCAAATAGATAGTTCGGTCTAAAACCAATGCGCCATTGTAATGGATTGTGGGTTTTGTATGTGATGCTATATGCCATGACAAAGTCCCTTTCAGAGCTGCCATGGCACAGCTGCACCACCCTGTGCAGAGCAACACAGGGGATCAAACGCGGAGGGAAACGCACTTGCTTTTTGTTTTTTCTGATGCTGCAAATGAGTTCCCCAAAGTTACGGGGGAATGTTTAAGTTAAAAAGACAAACAAACAATGAGCTGCTTACTGATGAATGCTGATTATGGTGAGTTTGGCTTCCTCTTTTTATGCATCAGAGCCCAGAATTTCCCTGCTGACATCCATTTCAACTGCTTGGCTAAAATGGTTTTGTTTCATCTTTGTAATGTATGCAAGAAAAAAAATTTCTCACTTAATAACACTCTTAGCCTTTCATTTGTGGTTTTTGCCTTCCCCAGAGATTGAGACAGTGAAGCTAGCCCGCTTAGTTTTTAGCAAACTGCATGAGATCTGCAGCAACTGGGTGAAAGACTTTCCACTCCAGCCGAAGCCCCACCGCTACTACGAGACATCCATCCATGCCATCAAAAATATGCGCAGGAAGATGGAAGACAAGCATGTCTGCATCCCAGACTTCAACATGCTCTTCAACCTCGAGGTAAAAAGAGATCACGTGGGAGACAAATGCATACGCTAAATACAGTTTCCATTCTTGGGGGAACTAGGCAGTCGTCTACTGTGAAAATGAAAGGCATACCTGTGATGGACCTGAGGAATATTGACAGTCAAGAGACAAACCTGGTCTCAAGTTAGTTCAGTTGATATTCTGTAACCATAGCGGCAGTATGACAAGCTGTTTCTACATAGGGTATATAGAATAAAAGAGCAATTTTCACAGACTTCAGGTGAAATGTCATCTAACTAAACAAAGTTTCTACCGGGCCCATCCTGATGTAGCCACTCATGCAGCAGCTGAAGGGCTGACTTGCCATTGTGCAGAAAGCAGCCCTACTTTTGTGAGTGGCAACTGATGCGTTGTAGTACCATGTGATAAATCAAGGTAGGAGCCTCTCTTTGGCTGAAGATGACCAGGTGTAGAAGAGGATTGCCAGTGGAAATGAGGAAGTGGTTCACCTTATAGTTCCTCACTGAAGCCAACTGTCTACAGGGGTGGGTCTGTACTTCTTTTCAACCCTTCCTCTCGGGAGGAAGAAGCCAAAAGCAAGAATTCAGAAAGAAAATTTAAAAACAAAAAAACAAGCAAAAAAAAAAAAAAAAAGGAAACAAAAAAAAATCGCAAAACATAATTTCCAGGAGAATGGGGTGCAGTTCACACAGGAATCTAGCAACATGAGTAGTTTGGAACTGGGGCCAGACTTGCCTCTGTTAATTTCTTTATGTGGCCATTGGTCACTCGTGCTTGCTCTTCAGATAGAAAACTGGACACTGAAGAATGGCAAATACAAGAAAGTGGCAGGAATTTTACCTTTAGGATGGGATTGCTGCATAATTGATTATTACATCACTTTAACAAGCATCTTCTGCCCCATCCACGTTCTTGCCTTTAAATGATGTTAATGCAAACAGAGGCAAATGTTTCCTTTGCCTGTCAATTGTCAGCTTTCCTATTCCAATTTGTGTTCGAGCCCATTACTTAAAAATTACAGCGTACAAATATTCTAGTCATTGAGATGGCTGTCAAGGTCGAATTGGCACTGACAGTGGGTTGGTGTGTTATATGTATGAACAGGCACAGGAGTTGCTGTCTCTTGGTACAGCATTGTTTCTCTGAACAGATAAGGGGAAGCTGAGAAAACTGACTTGAAGATGAGTGATTTTGCTGTTTGATTTGTGAATGTAATCACAATTATCTGATGAGAGAGTACGTACAGGTTTTTTTGAAAAATAGGCATCTGAGGTGATATGGATTCAATTTAAAAAAAAAAAAAAAGAAGAAGAAGAATGAAAGCAGAGGCTGACTGGCTTCACATTTTAACTGTACTGGCATTTTATCCCTGGTGGATTCCAGTCTTGATGTAGACTTCATGCAAACTGTATTGGATGTTCTTCTCTCTCTGTGGTTTTTTGCAGTCACAAAACCTCCTGCACAATCTGATGAGAATGGCACTTTCTATTTGAGTTGAGTGACTGAATTGTAACAAATGGGACATAAGGAACACTGAGAGCGCTACATGGGTGATTCTTGCAGGGCATCTCTTGCAGTTTGCAGGTAGAATTCATCAGCAACAAGGTGGAAATTTCCCACTGATGCAAGTAAAGGTTGTCCGAGTAGTTTGTTTTTCCAGTGGAGACTCTGCCTCTAAGTGCAATTGAAAGAGGACACCACAAATCTCAAGTTCAAAAGTTTTAAGACAATCTAATTAGCTGTTTGCATTGCTTTCTCCTGAGTTGTTTTCTCAATGTGTTTGCATCGACAGGACCAAGAAGAGCAAGCTTATTTTGCAGTGTTTGACGGTCACGGGGGAGTGGATGCTGCCATCTACGCCTCCATCCATCTCCATGTGAACATGGTCCATCAGGAGATGTTTCAGCATGACCCGGCAGAGGCGCTGTGCCGAGCTTTCCGGGTCACCGATGAGCGCTTTGTCCAGAAGGCAGCCAGAGAGGTGATTGATTGAGTTACCTGGGCTTGACTCTGAAAGTTCTCATCTATAAATTCTGTCTTTGGCAGCAGGGGTGCTCCAAGTGCTGTGCTGAGCACAGGCCAGGGGTCAGCACAGAGCTGTCCATGCACAGTCCGTAGAGTCCGTGCCCACTGGTGGGCTTCTTCATGTTCCATAAAGACATCAGGCTCCGCTTCTCACAACATCCAGTTCATTTAGAAGGATGCTGCTGCTATTCTTATGTTCACATGCTAGCTAGGTTTAGTCCTTGGGGTGGGGTTTTTTTTTTCCTCATCTCTGCAACATACGTTTTTCTTAGCTCTGGAAAGCAAGAATAAATGGATAACTGACTCCTAGACCTCCTAAACTTAGGTAAGGGCTGAGTTAAGTGCAGGGAACTCAAGATGCTTACAAATAAACCTCCCTCCAAGTTCATTAACATGCATGCATTTCTATCAACAGATAGGAAACAGGCACAGGAAGCCGACTAAAACGGTAGCACAGCAGATCACTAGCAAAGCCCAGCTTCTGAAATGCAATTCCAAGGCAAGGGAAGATCACTTGCATTCAGCCAGGTTGGCTCTGAGGGACTGTAACTGAACAGTTGTAGCTGTAAGGAAAGCACTGCCTGTTCCTCCCCAGGAACAGGCCGTGTATTGGAATATGAACGTGTTCTGTCCTCGAGTTAAGCAAGAAAATGCTTTGCAATGGTTCTTATGTGCTTATTTAAAACTGCGGGCATTTTTTTTCACCCTATCCAGAGTCTGCGCTGTGGAACCACCGGCGTGGTGACTTTCATCCGAGGAAATATGCTGCATGTGGCTTGGCTTGGGGACTCCCAGGTCATGCTCGTGAGGAGAGGCCAAGCTGTGGAACTGATGAAACCTCACAAACCAGATCGAGAGGTGAGAATGGCCTGTTTTAAATACACCCGGGTGGTGTTTACCGCTGAAGCTGACAGGTACCAGCTTTATGTGGGATGCTGGGACACCTTGCCAGTGTCTCTGGGAGCGGCAGCGTACATCCCAGTTATCCTGGTTTGTTTGGAAGTTGGTATGGATTTGTGTGCAAGTCCTTTGTTCTCATCTGTTGGGGCCTGCAGCCTCCGCCATACTGTGTTTGTGAAAACAGCGAATATTTATCGAAGTGTTTGGAGTGCGATGGCAGCGCTAAGTGCTCTGTCCAAACAACTCTTGTGTTGCCTTGCTGTTTAGGATGAGAAGAAGCGCATTGAGGCACTTGGTGGCTGTGTGGTCTGGTTTGGAGCCTGGAGGGTGAATGGGAGCCTGTCAGTCTCCAGAGCTATTGGTAAGAGTGGGCTTTAACTCCTTTTTCAGACTTGCTTTTCTTTTAATTAAAAACTTAAATTTTCTAGCGATCAAAATTTGAAATACAGCTGAAGATAGACCTGTGAGTGATAACCTCTATTTTTTTTCCCCCTCTACAGTTTGAGGGAATAATTTCCAAATAATTGCTTTAACTTGGGGTAAGAGTCATTGCCTCCATGCTGTGTAAAAGGGCTTCCAGATGCTGTGGCTGCAAACCCACGGTCTTGTGTATCTGTGTGTTGTTTTTCTGCAGGGGACGCTGAGCACAAGCCATATATCTGTGGGGATGCAGACTCTGCCTCCACTGTACTAGATGGCTCTGAAGACTACCTCATTTTAGCCTGCGATGGCTTCTATGACACAGTCAATCCCGATGAGGCAGTCAAAGTGGTGGCTGACCATCTAAAGGAGAATAATGGCGACAGCAGCATGGTAGCACATAAATTAGTGGCATCTGCTCGGGATGCCGGTTCCAGCGACAACATTACTGTCATTGTGGTATTTCTCAGGGACATGAACGCAGCGGTCAACGTTAGCGAGGAGTCGGACTGGACAGAGAACTCTTTTCAAGGTGGGCAAGAAGACAGCGGGGAAGATAAGGAAAACCATGGAGACTGCAAACGACCGTGGCCCCAGCACCAGTGCTCAGCACCTGCAGACCTAGGGTATGAAGGACGAGTGGATTCCTTCACCGACAGAACTAGCTTAAGCATAGGGTCCAGCATTAACCTGTTTGATGATCAAGGCTATTTAGACCTGACAAAAACAGAAACTAGTACACCTCAGAGTGCCAAATGTCTGCCACCGATTCAAGTGTTTAGTCCTGGCATACCAAAGAGCGCGAATTTGATCAACGGCTTAACGCTGAAGAACGAACCACCAGAGCGCACCACGTCACCGATCTGTGGACAGAGCAATCCCAGGGAGTACAACGCTCCGCTTAGCATGGGTGCTGCAGGGCAGAGCATCTACAGGGTGAAGGGTTTATCCACCATCTTCTTTGGGCTGGAAGATGAACTGTTCAAATCCTTGGGAAAACGAGCTGCGTTCTTTCACTTCCGGCTCTGTAACGGGAAGAGGCGACGAGGAGCCAGGCTCAAACCAAAGTTTCACACGCCGCTCTTGGCTCGTGAGCCTTCCCATAGAGGAGGATCGAGTCTGTCCTTACCTGTCCGGGGCCGCGGTAGCACAAGGTTGTCGGTAAGACACTCCCCGTGGTGGAGGCTGGCTAGTCATAGCGCTTACAGCGAGAGCATGTTTTTGATGCGAAGACAAAGTAATTGTATACCAGATTCATACCTTCATCAATGCTGTAAAATGTAACCATCTCCCTTGTGTTTCCCCGTCAGACTCCCAAAGTAGACATTCCCAAAATAAAACTGGCATCATCAGAAAGCGAAAAAAGGTGGGCATTTCAGAACTGTACTCCAGTCCCCTGCAAAGCTCAAACCATGTGTAAATAGATCTAGGAATGAACAAATGTAGTTGTTTCAATCTCAATAAAGTTTGCTGGTGGTGCCACCCTGAGCAATGCCACAGCCACCCGACCGCCCGCGCGCACACACACCCACACCCACGTATCTAGCCACATTCACCGGTGAAAGCCAAACAGGGGGTTCACGTGAATAGTCACGGTTAGGGAACAGTCTTTGACAACACAGAAAGTTGAACCTGCCTGAGGTATGTCTCTGGAGCAATACGTAACGAAAGATTCTGGTTTAGAACTGCCAAATTTTTGTAGAGTGGGGGGGAAGTTTCCGTAGAAGTCAAGGTGTGGGTTTTTTTTTTTTATGTTCTGCTTTCTGTTTATTTCAGGCGAGCATTAAGATGAATTAGAAAATTACATCCACTTTTGCAGGTAGACGACTAAAAGCCATACAGGGTTTTACCAGGTAACTTAGGAATGGACAAACTAAGCTCCTGCTACTCTGTTCTCAGACTCCAATTGAGGTACAGACTCATAATTTACCTATTTTTTTCATGTAACATAAAATGTGGAATATGAAGAAAACTGTTTTTTGTAGTTTTTAAAAAAATTATTTCCTATGGCTAGAGGTGCAGTGTAGGGAATTTCGTATCTTTCTGGTGCTTTTAGTGGCATTTTTTCTCGTTTGTCAGTTTAGGAAACTGTTCTCAATTAGTTTTAATTGAACATGATTGTGCTTAATGCTTTGAGCCAACCTCTTTCCACCGCAACTTCATCTCAGGTCTTAAAAGAAACCAATCTGTGGAGATGCTCAGTACAATACTACTGTCACTCAACCAGTCAAACCAGAGAACTGCTTGCGAGAGATAATGAGCAATTTGATGAGCTGTTTGGTTTCGGTAACAGTTTCTAGATGGCAAAGGCGTAATTTAATACGAAGTTGCAACATGAAGGACGGTAGGACGCTACGTCTACAAGGAGCGTTCCTGCTCCAATTTGGTGTTTTCCAGCATGTGTAGGAATGGATGCCGGGCTGCCGGAGCAATCCAAAGCAGACGGAAATGCCGTGGACGCGGATGAGCGGGGGCTGCGCTTGGGGTTGGGTAGAGGGGGTGAAACTCAGTGACAGGCCAGAGCTCTGCTTCAGTTAAACCTTGGGTTCAGAAAGGAAAGCGAGGAATGTCAGTTGCCCTTATTTTCATAAGCAGAGCGTTATTTATCAAACCAGGAAACAAACAGTACCCACCAGCTCTTCCCTACTCTCGAGGTGACGTTAAACCCTTAGGGGAGCGGTTAATTGGGACGTAAGTAAGCAGACGATTCCCGTCAGCTCCGCTAAATGCACATCCTGTTACTATTCTTTGTTACAGCAAGACATTTGGAAGAGTATGAATAAAGCGAGTCTTCACAGGCATTTACTGTACAATTCATATCATTTTAGCAGTAACAATTTAATAACAGTATTAGTATTTAGCTAGAATTTGCAAAGTATTTTAATATTAAGTAGTCAGGAGATTCTTCGAGATGACGAGATGGCAAGGTTTGAATTCTGCCAATTTCCGCTGCTTCTATCTTTGATGCACTATTTTAAAAGCAATCTGATGAATAGCAAAAGGCTTCGTGAGCAACCAGGAGTTGGAGTGTGGCTTTAGATTCCTTTGATCTTTTTCAGACTTTTGTTTAATCTTACGGGATCATTGGCTCTTATCTGTCATCTTATTAAGCCTTAGCTGTTGTCAACGTTCTCTTTAGCTGCAGCATATGTTCCAAGTCAGATTTACTGAGGAAATTTGAGAAACCATGAAACGGTAAAATATGCAACTCTGGGGCATCTCTGCGGTGCCTTTGTTTTAAATTATTCACAGTAATAATGACGCATTGAAAGTCCATCTTAGAGCTGACTGTCGTGCTTCGGAGAGAAAGGTGGTGTAAGTGCAATTCTTTGTGTGAGTAAACTAGAATGAAAAGCCGTGATGGATGATAAAACTTCTTCCCAGTCTGCGGGAGCAGTTGAAGAGCACTGGGCTGCATGTGTGCTGTTCTGGGAAGGATCTAGCTTTTTAGGTGTGGATTCATAAATGATAATTCTGCGACTCATACCATTTATCTTGCTCGGAGAAAAAAATAATCTACCATCGTAGTTGCAGTGTGGTCAGGTAAAAACATTGTATAGATAGCAAGTGTTCATTTCTTCACTAAATGCATATTTATAGAGTAGATAGGAACCATTTGTAAGGTAAGTCCTTTAAAGTTCTATACTATTAAAAGTAGTGGTTATTGGTCTGATATATGCTGCTCTTGATTCTACACACTAGACAAAAAAGCAGTGCTTTGTGAAATGCAGTGTTTTCTCTTAATGCCACTGGTGATAGGAAGTAGTTCTCTTCAGTTCAAAATCCTGTGCCCTTATTTGCTGCTTGCTAACGTAAGCAATAATCCCTCTCTAATGGTATCTAAGTGTTCTGTATCTCGTACTTTGATTGTCTATCTGGTGACAATGTAAAAATATTAGGCTAATATAAAAGTATCTAATTGTATTTATTAACTGTTGATACTGAGATTCAGTCTGTGACCTGTGTTTTGTATTTTTATCGTGTATCGTAGTGGTGGTGAAATTTGTATAACGAATCTTTCCAATAAAGAGCTGAAGTATCCCTTTTCCGCGTTAACACAACCCGCATCAGTTTCAGTTTACGTGTTAACTGTGTTTGCAGAACTAGGAGGTAGGTAGTGAAAACATTCTTTCTTTTTTTCTTTTTTTTTTTTTTTTTTTAAATTGTGTTGGTTTTGAGACACCAGGCTGTTTGTCTGAAGCTGCTCAAAACTTGCTCGTAAGCTCTTCACTGTGAGTACTAGTGGGATTCACTCAATCCCCACTCTGGTAGTTTCCTGTGTACACTTTTTAAATGTGCAACTCTGAGGAATGTCTGCGTTGCAGAGAGCAGTATAGCACCAGACCAGGGAGCTGTTAACCCATTTCGATTTGCACTAAAGGTGGGTGGAAACGCATGTATATAACTTCTCTTTACCTAAAAGTGCCATCAATTGTCCTTGCAAGTTAAGACCATTCAGCGTTTGATTTAGATTGCATTCTAACACTGAAGGACAATGTCAAAGCAGACTTTTAACTTACACCACATTTATAGTGGTACGTCGTCATAGAAACTCCGCTCTGTTTTTGGAACACTGTGTGTCAGTGAGAAACGCGTTGTCCTATGGGCAGATAAGATGAGGCATAACGAGTTCTGTGTTTATAGACATGGCTGCTGTAGTTCAGGTCCACTATCTCCTCACTAAATCCTCCTGACCCTGGCAATGTTCTGCGGGAAACAAAAATGAGAAAGATTGGTCTAAATTAGGGGCTCTTCTAGCACAATTTATTCACTGGGCACTAGTCACATAAAGCCATCGAAGGGGATACTGCAGCTTTGTTCACGCCTGTGATTTAGGGCAATCTTTCTTTAATTCATATCCTCTTTGCAACAGGAACAAAACTTTCTACCCTTGTATCATGTGCAATAAGTAATAATGAAGCATTAACACAACCTCTGACTTCAATGTTCATATCCTTTTCCAGTCCTCGCTAATCAGGCGATCGCACTATACTCGCCAGCATCGAAGCTAATGAAAAAAAATAAACCCCACCTCTTAGGGTCTAGTACAACTATTGTGCATCGCAATCGCATTTTGTTAGGGTTTTTTTTCTCTCCTTCACCCTAGAAGACACCTTGGAACAAGAACAGGGGAAGCTGGCTGAGATCACCCGAGTACTTCTGCTCCTGCACCAGTACTCGTGTAGCTCACCAGGGGTGGTGGCAGTTGCTGCACGGGGTGCTCCTGTTGACCTGTCTGTATGATCTTGTTCATGAAACTAACATGTTCTTTATGAAGTGAATAAATTAAAGCTACCCATTTATCAGCATTGCGACTTTCCATTTGCAATCTTGTTCTACAGTTCACATACAAGTTTAGTTATAACCATGTATTAGTCATCCATATTTTATTTATGAAAGCTGTTTATACAGGAAAAACTGTTGGAAGTTTTACCAATATCTTAATAAAACAGTAATTTAAACCACACTTCAGATAGTCTGTTTATTTAAGAGCTACCCAAGACAGCAACCAACATCTGAACTGTCTTTACTGTGGTACAAGCAGATTTCCTTTGTGTGATGTGTAACAGAGAACGACACGGCTCAGCACTGGCCTGTACGGTACCCAGGGCCCACCGGTTTCACAGCCAGAAAGGGAAGGGGCTGTTAGGGCACAGCCTATGTTAATTAGATAAATAAGTCTTCCAAGCCTCTTTCCCCACCTCTTGTTTAAAAACCAGCTGTATATAACAATATCTGTATAACCATAAGGTGAGCAAAGCACGATGGTACCAGCTCCTTTCTTGTCCCTGCAAAGGCTGGACACAGACTCCCGAACCAATCACATGGCTAATCAAAGTCATTTCCTTCAGCTTGGGCCTCTTATTAAGAGTAAAGCATCTGTGAGTGTTGAAGAGGCAGAGCTCCATGATTACTGCTAATTGAGCAGTGTATAATAATCAACATGCAGTCCTGTACAACAGTAAACACTCACAACGCGCTAGCATCACGTGCAGCTTGTCACAGGCCACCATCAGCGCGCAGCAGCAGCAGGAACGATCTGTGCACGAGGCAGCTCAGGGCTGCACCTCCTTCCTGCAGCCCAGAAACACAAAATCAAGTTTGGGTAAAAACTGTGGCTCTTCCTCAATTCCTATTTGAATACAGGGGATTTAAGCACTTGGCCTCGCTTCTACGAACATAGCTTTAAAGAGCCCAGATGGGTTTAAGCGCTTTTCATTGAATAATTCAGGAAAAAAGGGACAGGTGTATGGCAGGAAAAAGTTATCCTATAAGCAGTCAGGCATTACAGCAACCCTGTACTAAAGCACAAGTCAAGCATGGCAGTAGCAGTGTACTACTTCCCCCAGCAGCCAGCCTCGCCACTTATTTACACACAAATGTCTAAAACTTCATACCAGATTTCAACATTCATTTTATTAACAAAGTGCAAACAGTTTCAAACTAGGAGTTGTACAGCACTGACACCGTGGAACATTCATACAGAAACGAACGTCAGTACAGCCAGCTGAGACAAGGACAACTATTGGTTACTCATGCTTTATCGCTAACCAGGTATTCAGCTTTCATCATAGCTTCACAAATAGTTTAGCAGCTCAAAACGCGACGCACGGTGGCAAAGAGTTTGGCAACGGGTTCAGTTGGTCCACACCCCGGAGTGAGGAAAACAGCTCCTGTGCCAGCTGCCTTACCCCGACCCTCCATCCATCGCATCCGCAGGACGCGGCTGTCTTACACAAGCAGTTCATACCATTTAAAATGAGGACACGCACGCGTTTGCGGTTATTCCAATGACACAATAGGGGAAACATCCTGAAACAGGGCTCCAGCACCTTTAGGACATTTTTTCAGAGCATCTGAAGCTGGCAGAGCCAGCAACCTTTAGTGTAAGGCCTTCAAAGGTCATTTTGCCCCAGAAACAGATTTAAGACAAGTGCAGAAGAACCACACGAGGGTGTCTGACAGAACGGAGTGCGCACACAGCCACCAATAGCAGCCTCGGACTAAGCTCCAGTGAATAAACACACCTCTTCCCAGGGACACGAGCCGGCAGATCTTCAAGGTTCTCTATCTGCTCCAAAGAAAGTCAGCTTTCATTGAAAACCCTCATACGGGGACAGTGTTACAGCTTCAAGCAGACACCATTTTAGGAGTCAAAAATTTGATGCCAGGTACTTAAATCCAAACAGTTTTCTAGTGACAGCTCCATCAGCATGCAAAACTCAACCAGCCCTCCCTCAGCACTGTGTGATTTCTAAGGACTCCTTAAACCCAAAAGGTAGCCATGTGGCCCTGGGGAGGCAGGGCAGCCCCACGGCAGCGGGTCAGGCTGCGCAAACACCCACCCGTCTACGCACGAGAAGACGAACGCTGCCTCTCACCCCTGCAGCTCAAGGAGCAGCACGGGAACGGTGCGTGCCCAGGGCTACAGCCGCCTCGCAGGCCAGCTAGGGCAAACAGTTACGATTACCTGGTGCTGTCTTCTCCAGTAACAAAGCCGAGATCATCGGGGCCGACTTGATCACCCTCTGGGAACACAGAGCACCGCTCCGAGGCTGAAAACAAACCAAGCAAAAACCCAGTCACCTTTACCAGATGAGCAATCAGAACACAGCAAGTTAACTTTCATCACCTGCGAGGCCCACTGTGTTGTACTTCATCCCCAGTACATGGGTACACGATGTGCTTGACACAGAGTTAGGACTGCCACAGGGTTTTAAATTTAAGATACCTCTAAGTCAAGCACCGATAGGAGCGACGTTTTGGTTCTCCTGATGAGTTGTGAGGTTTTACTGCCCGCTGCAGACACACAACAAAGCAGCAAACTCCAATTACTGAGCTGAGGTGTTAGGCCATGCCGCTAATGCAGTGGGGGATGCTTATTCAGGCCAAAAGTCAACTTCACCTAGCATCAACCGTCACCTTACAGCTTTTAATTTGATCAGAAGGTTAAAGCTTTTCAGAGAAATAGGAGATGAGTTTTTGAAACTACACTGAAGTGCTCAAAGCACAGTCCTGCCAATTAAGATGCAAATCCATGTCTACGGCATTGGTTACCTCCCTGAAATTAGCCTACTTACAGTGCTGATCCTGGTACACAGGGAGTCCCAATTCAGGAGAACTAGAGCTGTGGGTTTTCCAACACCTCCCTGGGAGACTCACCTAAACTGACTTCTCAAGGCTAGGAAGAGTTCCCCTCTCCTGCTTTGATCTGTTTTTAATTAGGATCCCAGGAGAGGAGTTCCAAATCTTACTGGCGCTTGCTCAAGCGTTAATACCTCTACAGGACCATCAGGGATCTCCGCTTTTGCAGCGTTCTGTATCAGAGGGGCTCAGAGGCAGACGCGCGGGAGTGTTTGGGGAGGGGGGCTCACACGCTCGATTCTACCTTCGCTTGATGACTGGACGGAGAAGGTGTGGTTAAACCCCTCCGAGGCAGAGGTGGCATCCTCCTGCTCTTCGTTTTCTGTGTCACATTCAATGTCACTGTCACTGCTCATTCCTGGTAGGAGATGAAGGACATGCTTCTGACATACCCCAGCTGCAGAAAAACCCAAAAAACCAAAAACCACAAGGCAAAAACGATAGCAGTATGATCTACGTAGCTGGAGCATTCAACTTTTTCACACGTAAGAGTTACCAGTATCAAATACCAAGAGCTGGCAGGAGAACAAGAGAGAAGGAGCACGTTCAGAGCTAAATGTATTTACCAAAGCACTCAGGAATTTGACAGAACAGCAGGTACCAGCTTTGAAACCGGCCTCATTCTGCCGTGCAGCTTAGCTTAAGAGGAGCAGTTCCAACATGCCACCAGCTGAGCGCAGACTCAGGTGTCCACAGCTCCCTCCTGGCTGAGCTGCACTCCCCTGCCAGCTGCTCAGTCTACCTCTACAATTAGGACAGAAAATAAAGGTTGCTTTTTTTAACATTTAAGAGGGAGTATGACCCATGGAGCAGATGCACCTACCAAACCCTTTAAGCAGCAATGCTCTATTCAAGTCTCACACACAAAACCCATGCTTTTCCTACAAAAAAGAACCATAGCTGTTGATAATCAAGATGGCTTCCTTTGTTTTGCCAGACCTTGAGCGTGCATTGACAGCAGTGAAAACTCTCCCTTTTGTTCACTTTTGTAGGTGACAAAAGGGGTTTGCTCTGTTCTTTTACTTCTTCTGAGCTGATACTCATTGCTAACAAGTCTACTGTAGTTTTTCCTCTGAAGGGAAAGAAATTGTAATATTTGTTTCCTGGGGTTTTCAACAATGAAGTATTTCAGTTTTTAAAACATTTTCCTATTAGGCTCTCTGCTATAATAGGAGAACTGCAGGAGAGCACATCACGATCACGCTGCAGTGACTAAGAGCAGAAATTCAGTTTTGTCACTGAGAGACCTTCTGTAAATGCCAACTCCTACACAATATTGCACACTGCAGATAGAGATGGATGCTGGCACCTTAATATAGGCTTTGCGCTACAATTCAGTCATTGAAATTCAAATTAGTGCAGGGGTGGAAGGCAGGAGAGTTTTAGCAAGATAAGAAACACTCTTCTTTTACGTGGACTTTCAAAAAAAAAAGCCAATAATATTTTTTTCCAGCATGGAAAGGATGCAGGAAGGGAGGGAGAAAAGTTTCCTCCAAGTCTCTAAGGAAACTGGCTTACGTACCACAACACCCGACACGAATGAAGTGTTGGAGAGATTCTAGTGCGGACGTGGAGGTAGTTACCAATGTGGTTTGTCCCTGAAGGCAGAAGACTTAAAAGCCAAGGTCATTGGCTACTATTATAATTAGATAATTTTCAAGGCCATGCAACTGAACACCAAAGCAAAGACCTGGAGACATACCAAGAGGTACAAAAAGGAACTAGTAGCCCTGAGAAATAGACGGCACCATGTAGCGTTAACTGCTGGGTCTTCACATTCCTGCTGCACTGTAACATCACTATGTCTCCACAGGCAGCAGTAACACAGAGACGTTCTCTCCTCATTCAGATTTATACTACAGTTACCAAATGTTACAGCAAAGTTCAACAGCCATGAAAACAGGTTTTGTTAGTGTTTTTTTTCTTTTTCTCTTTTTCTTTCCCCTTCAAACTATTTCCCTTACAGAAATGGATCATCATAGTGTTGTCACATTGCATTTGCCCTCTACAACATCCAATTTACCTTCTTCTGGCCCTGCAGAAGCACCTTCAGAAAGCATGCCCTGCAGTTCACCAGTTTCAGAGTTGCTCTCCAGACCACCTGACTGTGCTCCTTCTGTACGACATCCTTTAGAATTTGACCTTAAGAAAGAATTTTGGAGAAATACAAAAACCCATGTTAGAAATTCAGCTTTAATACAGCTATGGAAACAAATCCTTTTAGTGCCACATCTGGTTTTACTCATTGTTTAAGTCTCTTGCATACCCATTTAAACTTCCAGTTTTGATTGAGAAATATTTAAAGTCTAAAAAAAAAAAGCCTGGAAAAGTTTGATGCGTAGTTTCCAAAAATGGTGACTCTCACTATTTAAACAAACAAACAAACCAACCCCAACCAAGTATTCCGTTGCACTTAGCTTAGTTATCCAACCAGGTGTTATTATGAAATTGCTGAAAAGCTGAGTCACAGTGAAAGATACTGTCATACAGGAGGAAATCAAAACTGCTAACTTTCAGTGAGAGGATATTTTGCAAGGAATAGTGGGAAAACAGACTGGGCCTGCCTTTCAAATACAAGTTTCAGACTGCAGCCACAGCTGATCAAAATAAAAGAAAAAATAAAAAAAGAAAAGACGACTTGTAACCTAGTTGTAAAACCAAAAATTGATATCCAGAGGGAACAGCAGCAACCAAGTAAACTTCAAAGTAATCTCTCTTCCATGCTACAAGCACCTGGTTTCAGTAGATTGGCATTTTTTCTTTCTAGATCAAGGGAAGGTGGAGGAGGACATAACAAGAGGAAAAAAGAATAAAAACCTTACCCTAGAGCACCAACTTTTCTGGTCTTCTCTACAGCAGCTAGGCCAGAAACTCCCACATCGGAATCTGAACCTTCACAAGGTCTTTCCTCTGGCTTAGGCAGTGCCTCAGACGCACTGCTGCTAGCCAGGGGCCTGGAAGAGTGATGCCGACTGCTCAACTTTGAACTCCCTACGCCACCTGAGAAAAGAGGGAGAGAAACTCAAAGCACATCAAGCCTCATTTCAAAAGGCTAAGCATCCAGTTGTTTTACATCACCAGTTTGGTTACAAACACGTGTATGCACAAGCGCATCTTCCCCACGCTCACTCTTAAAACCTTACGTTTTCAAGTCAACGTATGGGCAACACATACCATTTGATATCCACCCTCTAAACACGCAGAGCTTCTGTTTCAGCTGCCATGTCCGATGGGAGACTCGGGTCTCTATGTGCTTACAGATTAATCCTTCCCCATCTTGTGTAGTTAAAACTTATCTTCTATTTATCTTCTAGTAACACAGCCACCCTCTTCACTGTCATTTTTCCCAGCTATAGAGGCAAAGTCTTTTGGCTACAGTAAGGCAGCCCTTCTAGTCCTGGACAAGGGTGAAACTGGGCACAAATGGTACAGTTACACTGTGTAATGACTTTATGGTATTTTCCAGTTCCTCACCCAAGTCTTCTCTATCTATTTAGCATTATAAGAAAACACTTGCCATACCCCATTCCAAAACTCCACTGGGCAAAATAACAATTCCTGTGTTAGGCGTTTCATTTCATTACCGCTTAAGGAAGGGCATCATAAAACTCAGGAGCAGCAATATCATACAACTCTTTCATCACATATATCCGGAGTTTTCAGGAATTTCCTTTAAGTCAAATCACAATTTAAGCCTGGGTCAGTATTTTTTGATCTCTGATTTTCATTATAAAGTTAGCTCCTGAAACATCTTCAGAGAGACAAGAAGTAACATGTAACACATACATTTACGTTCTGGTAAGTCAACTGCACGGCACTGTTTCATAGCAGATCAGCTATCAAAGGTACAATAACGTTAACTAGATTTGAGAAAGGATCCAGTCAAGTTTCAGGGAAATTTCAGCTGCCAAGTAAAAGACTCCTTGAAAAGTTTTTGTACAACACATGCCAAGATGCATCCCATCACACAAGTAAAGATGACCTTATTTACCTTCAGAAGTTTGACTGTCTCCCTTTAAACGAAGATTGCTATCCCCACAGTCCATAGCTCTTCGTAAAGACAGACTACCTGCTGCTCCAGAGCGAATAGGTTTGGGTGAATTACTTTTCTTACTTGCAGCTGCAAAAATATTTTAAGATGTGACAAGTGTTCAGTCAAACTGCTGCAGTATTCTGTCTTTATGCTTCTTTTAAGTGCAGTTAAGCTCCATACTAGTCTCATTGCTCATTAACTCCCAATCCTGCACAAAACTCCTTCCACACCCTTCCCATCAAAGATGCAGCCTAGAGGGAAGCTCAGCTAACTATGGATGTGGCCAACACTACACCAGTAATGCTCACTTGCCTGACACTAAGGCAACCTTCAGAAAGCCATCAGGACAGTGTAAAAGGATAAGGATAGCCAAAAACATCCCTTCAGCTCTTAAATTCAAAGTCCAGTGTAACAAAGGACCTCAAAAGCAAGAGTGAAAGGCAGGCTATGGGACTCGCACTGTTTACCACTTCCCAAATTAATCATTCTCTGAGCATGTGTCAGTGTGGATACTGCTACAGAAACTCCTCTAGGTAGAGGAACAGGAGTGGTAACTGGAACAGCAAAGCACCAAGTTCTACTGCCACCACACCCCACAAAGGTGGGGGATCTAGGCTTCAATGCATCAGAAGACTGCTCCTGTTTTACAGAGCACTGTATGCCTGTTCCTCTTGTTCTGATGCAGAATGAAGTGACTGCCCTGTGTCTTAGTAACCTTTGAAGGACGAAGCATTTGCTAAGGAAAGAGCTGGTATTAAAAACCACACAACACACAAAAGCTAGCACTTCCAAAGCAGCTTGATCTTTTCGTGGCTTATTGACGGTACAATTCAGGGCTCCAAACTTTAACACAACTCTTTCTCTTAAGCTGCATCATCAGAGAAGAAATTCTCCGCTCTGTGGGAGTGATGAAATGCAAAACAGACCTTTGCTGGAGTTGCAGAAGCCCTATTTTGCAGGTCAGTATTGAAAGGAATAGAGAGGAATGGAACTATTCTACTGGTTCTTTAGTCCACTCATTTTTAGAATGTATTTCTTACTCAACTTAGCTCCAAAATACAAGCAGTAACTTGAATCAAAACCCAGAAGGCTGGAAAATCATCTCTCCCAGGCAACAGGGAAGCAAGAGCGGATTAGCAATCGGTGCTTTTATTCAGGATCATAAGCAACAAAGCACTTGCACAGCCTTTGTGCAGGTATCCAAAAAATGCCACACTGGCTTACCGGTGCTGCCACTAGGACTCAGTGACAGTACCCGAACAGCCTAATACACAGGCACCTTTTTGAAAGAACTCACCTTTCAAAAGGCAAAGTCCCTCCAGAGAGAACCCTGGCTTACTTGAATTTTAGCAAGATTTCAAGTTACTAAAGCATAGCAAGTCTGAATTTTTAAAATTTTGTTCACAAAAAGCAAGCATCATGGAACACCTTCAAGTTCATAGATGGGCCAGACGCAGAGCAGCAGTCAACAAGACATGACCTTCAGCTAGGATCAGTTCAAAACTGTATTAAACTTCAGAACATTCTCACTGCATTAGGTGCATTACTGGTTGTGGAGCAAAAGTTTTGGCGCTTTTACCGACACGGGCTGAAACCAGTTTCAGTAACATTTACTTACTCAAAGGCAGTGTGGGTTTCACATTTCCAGATTCTTACAGCTGAACTGGAGTATGAGTAACTATGAAAGGTCTATTTCCAGATGCCTGGATATATAAACCTATACAACCGACATCTGTAAGGGCAACATTTAAATCCCCCCTTTTCTATGCACTTACAATTCCTTATGTAACAACTGGTAACCGAAGACTTTGTCAGTAGTTCCATTCCTATTTCCTGCAGCTTGCTGCAGCTTTCCGTTCCACATGCAGCTAAAGCACCTTGCTCAATGGAGAAGAAGCTGGGCTGTCCATCACATGAGCCAGCATTGCTGCTTCTCACTTCTGATAGTTGGTTTTTTACATCAGACATTTTGCTTCGAACTTCAGCCATCTGAGTTTTAAGTCTTTTCAGCATCTTCAAGTCAGGTGGCACACGCCACATTGCCTGGTGCCTCCGCTGATCTCGATCTTTTAGAGAATAGGATGATGCTTTACCAAAAGAAAGGTTAAAGAACACAACAGGTAAATAAAACTGTTCTCAAATAAAAACAGCCATCTATTTTTAACAGCTTTAAGAATTCTACCATTTGCCCTGCTATAAAAATGAGGGATAGAGAGACATTCTTCTGCACTGGTATGCAACCTAAATATTATGGTGCCAAGCAGGTACTGGGACCACAGATTTTCATTCCCTACCTGCCACGGAAGAAGGCCCCCAAACGTGCTCACTGGAAGAAGCAACGCTCCCAATACTACTGCGTGAATTCTGATGACAACTGAGCTACTACTCTATGTTGCCAGACAAGCCCGAGTTCACAAGCCTGGTTGCCGGTTCATGTCAGATTTGTTACATGTTTTTATAAAATCTGTTGCGTGCACGTAAGGCGCTCATACCACCAATGTATCATGCTAACATACAGAACTCAAAGAAATCTGAAACTAGGGAAGGAATTCCCTTAAGTACCTAACAACAGAAGATTGGGTCAAGGAGCTAATACCCGAGTAAGCCTACATACTGCTCAGCCAGAATTAGATCAACTTTGATGTCTATTTGAAATGCTATAAATTCTGTAAGTGTTTCACTGCAAATTCAGCTGTTCAAAACTGTAAAGCCAAGTGGCTCTTAGAAACCTTCAGCTTAGGAGGTGAAGTCTGGCAAACTCCAAATATAACAGCAGTTTTCTCTTAGTTGACCAATTTGAATAAGCTCTGGGAACAGTCAAACCTTAAGGGAACCTCAGCCAAACAGGTAATTTCAGCTGCATAGCCAGTAGCTGAAGATCACCAGGAAGCCATTCAACACAACAGGAGAGCTTAATCTTGCTCGAGTAGTGCAGCACAAAGTGCGACGCCCTCTCTTAAGGTCCTCTTGTCTAAACCTTTTTCCAGGCAAAACAGAGCTGAGACTTAGTCATGTGCTGCCTACCCTTTTTGTACTTATGGAAGTGACTTCCATTTTTGGAAATATGGATTACATTCAGCAGAAAATTCATCTGCCTGTTTATGTGACTGCATTTAAAAAGGCAACCATAAAGGAACAAATAGGTTTTAGATTCAGTAACACCAATGTCACTGTTGCAGCAAAAGCAAGCATTTATTTGTAGCAAATGGACCATTATTTCTCTTCAGTTCTATTAAGTCACCAAATGGTTGTTTCACAATGACCTGAAATAAGATGTTGCAGTAGTGGGCCAGCTAGCTCCAAATACGTCTTAATCATGATAAATGTATTATTGAGATTTAACTGTAATTCTTCACTAACAAAACAACAGAAACAAGCAACCTTCAGTGATAGCCGTGGGTGCCAGAATTGCCAGCTATCTTGCTTTTGCTGCACATGAAGTTAATTGCTGGTTTTGGTTGAAGGGTCCTAACTGAACAACATATACTCTTTGAAGTCTTCAATTATTTAAATACCATCACTATTTTTGGCTCCTGACATTTTGATCCATTTTCCTTCCACGAGTGCTTACCTGTGCTTTTCCAGCCTTACTACTACACACATTTTTCTAGTTCTGTTTTATATGCTATTTTCATAGAAAAGTAAATTCCAGGATTTATTTTCTAGTTAGTATACTCTGTGCTCCTAGTACTCTCAGCCATTAAGTGTACAAACCGTGTGAAGTGAGAGGTGTAACTGCTTCCTCAGCAGATAGCTGTTTTGTGTTGTTTTGTTTTCCAATGCTAACCCCTTCTAGAAACAGGCCTTTCATTTGTCTCCCACTGTCTCTCTACAATGTTGCTACGCAAAACAGCCAGCCAGTTCAGTCACATCCCCCAAGAAAAGATGAGAAGGCCCCCCCTTGATACACACTTCTGTTTTCAGTTGCGTCATCTGGTGTTCTCAAGCTGAGGTCAATCATTAAGCCAATGAATGTGTTAGAGCAGGCAGTAAGATGCAGCATACCAATGAGCACAGATGAGGATATGGAAGCCTAGTTATCAATGAAAAGGACTGCCTGTTACCCTCTTTTTCCCCTTCCCTCCTCAAATCTGCTTCTAACTCTGGGACTGCATTCTCAGAGACCTTTTCCACATTGGAATTAAATCATCTGATACGTGATGTACAGTTACCTCTGTTCTGCAGAAGAGAGGCAGGGGGACGTGGCTGAAGGCCCCAAAGATTTTCCATACCATTTCTGTCTTTTAGATCCAACAAGTGGATTAAAATTAAGGGATCTATATCTAGTAAACTGCTACTGGCTGTTGAGCCTAGGGCACTTCCTCCCCGCCTTGAAGGTCTTCCACTTGCACTGGTGTAGCCATGGCTAGTACCTAAGGAAGAGTTATAGAGAGAGTGTGCATATACGTGAGACAGGTGATGCATTATTCCCTGTAAAATTAAAAGACAGAGTTCTACAAGCAGATTAGGAATGAAAACATTCCAAGAAACTTAACAAGACATCAGTATTATTTCATGGATTTATAGATTTTGAAAGCATTCAGATATGCTTCTAACTAAAAGTTTAAGCTAAAAAGCACCTGGCAGTGGGGGGGGGGGGGGGGGGGTGGTGGTGGTGGGGGGGAAGAGTACTGCACTTCATACCTTTTATGTAAATCTCTTGAATAGATTGGTAAACAAATCAATACAAAGAGCATTTATTCTGAAGACATGCACATAAACTTTCTACGTGTACCCATCCCTCCCCCCCAATTAGATTAAGGGGGTGAAGGAGGTGGGGATCTTCAGTTAAGTTCTGTTCTGTGTTATGATGTTCCCAGTACATAGTGGCCAAGGCACTCAAAAGATGAAGAGAGTCTTAAGAGAAAATAGTTATATCTGTGAGATTAAAATTGTACAGTTTAGTAAAACTCTCTTCCAACACAGACAGGTGACACTACCAGCATTCAGACTGGAAAGCAGTGCAAGCAGGTAAATGCAAGAAGCTCAAGTGAAGAGACCGCATCAGCTTTTACAAATGCTGTTAAAAATTACTTTCTAAAAGCTCCTAAGTAAATGCTGTTTTTACAGCCACTGTGCTCCTACTCTAAAGACTATCCTTTCAGAAGGAAACAGACATGTCCCACAATTGCCTAGCTCTCAAGAAACTTTTGAGTAGTTTTGAAACAGCAGCTAGAAGCAGGACAGTTAAGGAACTCTGTCTTTCAAGCACTAGCAGACTTCCACAGCAGCATAAATACCACTTCCAGTATCTTTGCCATAAATAAATATACTGATATTCCATATAAATATTTCTTCGAGTCTTATTCATCTATGGCTACATTGGGCTATAATCATCTCTAGGCTGCAAGAGATCTTAGAGCACCTTTTCATTATTACATTAAAAATGTATTTCTGCTGGACTTGTAAGGATTCTTTACTTCATTCCCTCCAAGTACTTCAGGTTTGACAGTGCACTAAAACCTAAGTGAATGTGTCACACGTTCAGGGGCCACACAGACATCAGTAAAAACTGCTTGTCAGTCTACTCTTTTGATCAGAATGGAAGTGGTTTCAAAGAGGCAAAAAAGCCTCCCTCCAAACTTATGCATCATTTTTACACAAGCACATTCAGAAAATTTCTCCCCCTTTTTTTTAATGCACCAATGAAATGTTTCTGCTACACTGCAATAATCAGTACAAACCACATGATGCAGCATTTCCAAAAATAGAAATGCCTGCAGAACACACAGCTTGGTCTTGCTTCCAAGAAGAACAGGGGAAGGAATCCAGCAGCGTTTCGCATATGTGGGAATTCTGAAGGCTGTTTTTCATACCTGATGCTCCAGGAGTAGCAGCAGCTGCTGCATCCTCCATGAGATCTCCTTCTTCCAACTCCATATTACTGCTATATTCCACATCATTTTCTCCAGACCTTAGGAGATGATTGGGGTGGAAAAAGGAGAATACAATTATTAGCTTTTTTCAGCTCTTGTTAAAGGTTATGGCACACACCTTGAAAACAACATGAAGCACTGTAAATAGTATTTTCTGCATTCCAAGCTACAGAAACGGAACAAATCAAAAGTGTGTTAATCAAATGACTGACTCACTAACCAAGAGTCCAAAAGTGCCATACGTATCTAGACTGTAAAATCTGATCCTGCAAACTTCTATATTTGTATGTGTTACAACACATTCTCATGTTTTAATGAAGATTCTAGGATTTGACATCGTCTCAGCTAAGAACCTTAAACTAGAGAATTTAAGTAACTGTCCTTATTATCACTCTCCTACAACACTTCCTAATACCAAACCTCTCTTTCGTTACAGAGTAGAAACAGATTTCTTAATAGTGTTTCGGGAAAGAACCTTCACAGACTATCACTTGTCAAAGACAGAATACAACACTAAAATGAATGAAGAGATCAGAAAGATAGTAACTAACTGAAAATTCAATGTTTAGTGTTAACTATATCAGTTCATTTTGTTTCCAGTATAGGAAATGCCCCTCACATTGCACTAGAATCCTCCCCACAACCAATTGTGATACAGCAAATGAATCAGTTTCCATTGGAATATTAGGATGATTACCCTGGGAGACAAGTTGATGATCTGAAAAGCATTTTAAGTTACTTACATAGTTTCTTCATCAATATCATTTTCTTCAGTGTTACTAGTTGCTGTCGAACTAGCTGAAGAGCTGCTACCATCAAGGTGGTTCACCTCATCTTCTCCAGCAAGATCTATATCCAAGTCACCATCAGAGAGCTCATGCTACAGGAAAAACAGAACACATCTTTATAAAAAGAAACATTTCAGTGGCACTTTAATGCATTCACCAAACGCTATGAACCGAAACCGCCTCGCCCCAGACTGTCACACTATCATGCACGAGTTAGGAGAGTCTCAAAGCACAATAAAGGCTGGTAACAAACACAGAAATTGGATTTTTCAGCTGCAACTTGGAAACTTTTTTGCAGTAGGATCTATTAGCTCTGTTCTGGAACATCTCTCTAGTGTCACCTCTCACTGCTAGCTCTCAATTGTGTTACCTCCTACTTCCATCCAGAGGATAATAAATCTAATTTACAGTTCAGAAGTTCATCTATGTTTCTACTGCTATCCTATCATAAAAAGCTACACATAAACAAAGAGCCAGGAAAAAGATAATTCCTACATTAAAGTCTTCATGCTGGATCTTCTCTTCCTCCTCTTCCTTGCTATCTCGCACTAGTCCTGGAGCAGCAACATTCTCAAGTAGTATTTCAGTGCTTTGTCCAGATTTCTTTGATCTTGTTTCTGGACCATCATCATTCTGGGGACTAAGATGAGTGTCTGGAGGTGAAATGCCTCGTGATTTCTGAGTCCGGGAAAGTTCAATCGCAAGTCTCTTAAATATTAGAAGGATACACAAAAGTATACATAGAAGACGACAATGAAGCATCATCATCAAATCAAGTATGTTTGTTCACTTGCATATATACTAGTTTAAGAATGCCAAAATCAAACTACCAATAGCAACCCAAATAAACACAACTGTCAAACATGAACATTGTAACCTAAACCAGATAATTTCTGGTCAGTAAAACATGATTTTACATCAATATACATCTCGCTTACTTCTTTAAGGTTATTTATCTGTTGGATGTAACTTGTCTGAGCTGCTTCCAATTGAGCAATGTACCAGTGTTGATCTCGGCACTTTTGGAAAAAGGTCGGCGAGCGCACCTGGAACCTTCAAAGGAACATTTTAAAAGTTTTTTTTTGGTTTTTGATTGGTTGGTTGGGGTTTTTTTTGTTTGGTTTTTATTCCCCACCCCCCACCCCCCCCAAATCCAAAATGCCCTGCATAAGAACATCATACAACCTGAAATCTAGTGATGAAATAAACTTAACAGACAACATATACTTCTATAGTCAGTATCCTCAACACACTGAACAGTAACAGTAGGTAGTTTGTAGGAGAGGCAGTTACGTGAGAGGTGGTTATCTTCACAAACCAACACTAACAAAATTAACACACTACAAAGCATTTAACAGGACCAAGAGTAGGACTGTACAGAGACTATCTGAAGTAGATGGATAAAGCTTCTATATTTTGTCATAACGTTGCAATTCCCATTGACAGCACTAGTTCTCCTAAATTACAGGCTTCCTTTATTCCCAAAGTTCTCCTATGCTCACTACAACTGTTTCTAAGGAGGGGGAAAGAACATCCTTTTCCTTTAATTTAGTTAACTACAGATGTCTAACCCAGGCTTATTACCATCAAGCATAGCTACTTCTCAAAGAAAGAGATAAAGTTTCCACAACTCCCTTCTGCACATTTTCTTCCTTAAAGCTTATGACAATGAAATCCATTTATGACAAAACATGTCACAAATTTTTAAAAATTCAATTACTTAATGATTTCCTATTTCAGTAGTAGGTGTGATACTCTGAAATGTTAGAAGAAGAGCCCCACTAAGTTGTCTTCCTTACCTTAGAATCACAGTGTCGTTTTGCCTGTTTAAATAGCCTTCGTTGGCTAGCAAGTCTAAACGAAAGAATCTGTTGTAACCCCAGCATTCTCCAACTTCAAAATCGGAGGCAAACTCTCGAATTATGTTTTTGGTGGGATCATTGGTGGACTGGTGAACCATTTCTACACGGTACTCATACCTACACAGGAGATGATCACAGGTATTAATACCAAAATAAAGATATCAGAATTGCAGAATGCATCAAGTTTAACAGAACTGCGCTTCCTGGGAGGCTTGCGTGCCCAGCTGAAGAGGTGACTCAGTCTTAAAATTTTACTGAACACTTACATAAACAGTACAAGGGGGAACAAAGTAGTAATAGGGAGCAGAGTGGTAAACCAACTCTAGGACTGAATACTAGGAGACAGATAACCTTATCAGTTGTTTTGCCAGCTTGCTTTTTGTCTCGAGAAAGCCACTGAGTATCAACAACTTTAAAATATTATCTTTGGGCATGATTCAAAGCTCAACAGACAACAGAAGTCTCACTATTCTTTTCAAGAGGGCTCTGCATCAGTCCCTAGCAATGCTACAGAACTTGAGGTCATTCTTTGCAAACCTCTCCAGATGCTTTGCCACTAGAAAAAAAAAAACCAGCTGCTTTTGCTACAGGTTTGCTTACTTGGATGTCTCTGGCAATCCAGCGGACAGCTCCAAGAACACAGACAGGTAGTAGCCCCGTACTACTCCATTTCCATCCTTGAAATAAATAAAATAAAACTGAGAGGTAAATAAAGAAAGCAAAACCCAGAAAAACAAAACAAAACACCTTGATACACCCTTGAAGCTTAGAAAACAACTTCAAACAATACAGAATTTGCAGCAGTAATCTACTTTGTATGTTACAGTTTTGATTTTAAGTCTTCTGTGACCTAGAACTCTTACTGTATCTTGAAACATGGAGTTTGCATCTGGAAGCATATATGCAGTCTAGTATTGCTATCTCAGACATAAATCTCAAAACAGAGCTTTAATTATTCTATTAACATTTTAGGGGTTCAATTAAGTGGAAGACTGAATAGACAAACACTTATCAATGTACTGGAAAAACATTTAACATATAGAAAAATCAGTAAAAAAGCTCATAAAAATCTACTTAGTTTATTACAGTCCAATTCTTCTCAAATTCTCAACATGGAAACAGCTCAGGTTAAACATTAGTTCTGAAATATTTTACATATAGCTGCATTTCAAAGCTACTTAATTTTTGAAAGCAGAGCAATTTCTTTAGAAAAAGAAAAAAACATGCAACATGAAAAAGTTAGGTCAGTTAACTGAGAAACAATATTAGAATCACCAGAAATCAAGAAAAAACATGGCAAAACCTCCATCACACTCACCTTAATCAAGGATGAAGAATGGCTCAACTTGAATCCTCTAGGTTGAAGAAACATTTCAACTTACCATTTAAAAAATAAATTTTAATGCCTTCTGACAGCACACCTTATGTAGTCAATCCTGAATTTACAATACTCTGAAAACCTACACAGGGGTCCACCACAGCATTGCAAGAATACAATTCTGTGCATACATAGGCTTAACAGATTAATCCAGTTCTCTGAAGATGCCATGTAAATCACTAGCAAACAAAACTTGTACTCCACCACTAAACCCGTATTTCTCCAAACACAGCTGCAGTAGCAACCAGAGCTTCCTGGCAGCACTGACCAGACTAGTGGACTGTAAAAAGATCACACCTTGTGGGTTAACATTCCAACATTGACAAACGTATTGCTTCAGAAATCTGAATATTCAGCCTACTGAAAGGACATTAGTACAACACACACGTTTTAATGTCAGCATTTGAGAACTGGAGGCACAGTAAAACAACTTTAATACCTTGCCCTCCTCCCAACTTCCCAAATAAGTATTATTCATAAACATAAATATGGTAAGTTATTCTGTACCTCAGTTCTGTAAGAAATATCTGCAAAACCCACTCAGACAGAAAGGGTAAAAATATCTATTCTTATGGCATATTGGTAAGACCCATTTTTAATTGCCTTTAAATTAGCCAGATTAACTATACTGAGAACGCTCATGCTGGATATCTGGCGGCAGAGAGGGGATACTCCAATGGTTGGTGATCAACTCTACAACCTTATTACATTCTTTTCATACTGCTTTTTATATACAACATGAAAAGAGACCACCTGATGTTTCCTTACAAAAGAAGCATATGAATGCTGATTAAGTATTTTGGATGGAATAACAACTCTAGTTGGAAATATAACTCACTGGATAAACTTTTAATCTCCAGCAAAGTCCAGACACTTGAAGAGGTGGACTGTAAACAGGATCAGCTCGCTGACGCAACGTACTATTGAGAAAGGAAAAAAACATTTGCTATTGGGACAAAGCAAAACCCTCCATGAACTAGTAAGCTGCATACACACTTTCACTCTTACACTCTAGAACCATCCTTCTTGCTGCACAGAGCATGTAGCAGCATATGAGGCCCATCCAAAATGTTAAGTGTCCATACAGATATATATATTCCTTGCAAAATTAGCCAATCTTTTTTTAAAAGAGAAAAAAAACAAGTAGTTTGCCTTTATCATGGAAAACCTTTCTAGCTAACAGTTTAGCTAGGGTTAATTGTTCACCTGGTAAACAAGAGGTTTTTGACTGAATTCCTATAGCTTAGTTCCAACCTAATGGTTTTCTGTAGAGGCTATTCTGCATTTTAAAGAATACTACTCATGTAGACAAGAAGCAGAAAAAGCTTCCCAATATGCACAGTAATTTAAGATACATTCTTACCTGAAGTTTTCCAAGACAAATGTAGTTGAGTCATAAGCTGGAACCAATTCACTGGGGGGTGGGAGGGAAATAAATATATTAGAGTTGAATAACATGACATTAAAAATCCCAACTTTTGGAATCTTCAGAAGCATATAAGATGATTTAGGTCACCAGAGCCACTGAAATTCACTACGACTACACTGGGTTATTTCAGTACTTCCGAAAATTCCATTTATAAGCCTTCTCTCCAGTACCTCTTCATGTGATATCACACAAAAAAAACAAGTATTTCACGTTATGAAGGGAACAGCAACCAAAAGCATTTAGGAGGATTTGCCCTTTTATCTGTGATGACTAATAATCTCTTAATATGGTGAATTTTTAATGTAAGACTCCTTGCTAGTTCTAGAAAGGATGAAACTATTGCATGGCTGAAAGCACAATGCTTAAATGGTTTGTGTTTCAGAGCAGGAGATACCTTACTGCCATTGGAAAATGAACATTCAGCTTTAAACCCTCCTCAGAGGGGCATTTAATTATTCTTTTCAGAAAACATGTCAGGAAAAAGAGTTTTGAGATTGCATTTAAAAGCAAACCAAACTGACTTTTGCTAGAGAACACAACAGTATTTGAGGAATTCTTTTAAGACCTCCTACTATCAATTTTTGGAGATGCTTTTCAGCCAGCTAGCTTAAACTCTCAACAGACTTCCCCAGAACTCAGCACTCTTTTTATGAAGGAATGCGCTATGAAGTAATTTTGGCTGTATATTCTGAATTAAGGTGACCTGCAGAGGCATCTCATGAGAGCCTTGCAATTATATACTGAATGACCCAATAATAAGAGAAAAAGGACAAATCAGTAAACTAAGTGTAAAAGAAGAAAAAAATTGTCAGCTGGAACCCACTGCCCTGACTCCCCAGCAGGGACTACAGACATAAAATAAGGCTTGCTGGAACAGAAAAGCCTACTTGCAGCTTAGGTTACTAAGAGGAGTAAGTTAAGCAGTTTACCATTTTTGGTGTATAAGCCTGGACCCAAATTCAGTCAGAGATATCAAATTTAACACAGAAGTGAACCAAATCATGTTACCCCACAGATTACCATTGCCATAGCTCATGTAGCTGTGAAGTATGACCCCCCCCCCTTCGCTAGAGGCAAGTTTCAGGCAAGCTCTCCAGCAACCTATCTATCAGCCACTCTTTCAAATCCACATGTCAAAATACAGTGGTACTCTCCTGTCCTAGTTTTACAAAAGGCTGATGTACATAAGAATACATCTACCTCCCAGACTCACTAGAACATCTTCCTCCACACAGCAGTACAGTAAAGTGAGAGTTACTCTCCCCTAAGTTAGTTTAAACATTTTTTAACAAGCAAACCAAATCTTTGTAAGGTGGCTTTCAGGTTCGAATTACAACAGAAAGGAAACTGAATGCTTACCTTGTGAAGTCTGGGGGGACAGGAGTAGTGACAAATGAGGCCATAGGTTTCCGATGAACCTGCTGGAACATCATCAGAATCTCTGAACTTTTGGATATCAACTCACTCTTACTGCACGATCGTAGCTATATGGGGGGAAAAAAAAGAAGGAAAAAAATCCTTACGTCATTAGTAGAAACCATAGGTTTTGACCACTTTGGTTTTAAACAAATAAATTGCATGGCTGTCACAGCTCCAGAAAGATTACCCACAATGCAATGTAAAATGAAGCTTGGAGGGTTTTGGTTGGGTTTTTTTTGTTTGTTTTCTTCATTTGTTTGGGTTTTATTTCCCTTGAAACTGTCAGCTCTTAAGACTAAGAATTTGCCTATGATAGCCGATGGTCAAGTGTTCTAAAATTTCTGTTAGGAATTCTAATTCTGTCTCAGTCCAAGGCCTGCACAACACATCTGTGAAGTCCTGACTATTTAAGACTGAAATTCTACAATGAAAGTTACAGCAACTACTATGTACTTCACTTGGGTTAAACTAAAATATATATATATATATATATATGATGTCTGATTAATACCAAGTCACATCTATTACTGTGTTTAGGCAACAATAACAAAATAAATCAATCTGGAAAGGACACTTAATTAGCCATTAGGATAATTTGCTCAAATACATCACAACACAGCAATACAAGCTCCTGTGACATTTGACAGTTCTTTCAAGTTTTATTTATTCCTTTACTGCTGTATTGCCAAGCACTGTACCTTTTTTTGTCCATCCAAATTTGAACATAACAAAGCCTATATTATCTTAAATAGCAGGCCAAACCCCCCCCTTCAATCCGCTTAATTCAAGATATCTTACAAAACCAGTGTAAAAACAAAGGGGTGGGGTTTTTTCAGGTTTAGAAAAAACCCAAACAAACCAAACCCAACTAATCTTAGATGTTCCTTGAATAACTAGTACTGTATTTTCTAAACCTCTTTAGTAAAGGAGACAAACCTACTCTGCTTCTTGTTTATACTTTAAACATTGGAAAAACATCTTAAACTTACATTTCAAACTTTGTCAGGCTTAAGTGAGACCAATATGTACGTTTTAAAAAGTAATTTTTTTGCTCTAAGTTCTTCAAATAATTATATTACTTTCACAAAAAGAATATGACATTCAAAGCCTCTCTTGACAAAGACATACATGATGACTTTAAATAAGCAGTAGAGACCTACACAGTTGCCAGATGTCTGCATTTCCCACAATTTTTTTTTACTAACTAAACTTTTCCTCCTATTTTTGGAGGAGGAGAGGTCATGTTTCACTAGCACAAATTTGTTATTATTTTACTGGGTTTTTTTCTGCAAAAGAGAAGCAGATCTGCAGAGTTGCATACACACTGCTCCTCAGGATCTAGAAGGTCCTCACCTGGACTGCAACATAAGTAACTTCTGAATAATGTATAAGCAGAGAGCTCTCACCAACAGAACAGACCAAAAAAAAATAATGCTGATGCATGGTATGCAGGAGCACCCATCCTCCTGATGTCATCAATTCTTCAACTAAGACATTCCACCACAGGTATGAAATAAGTACAAGTGCAAGGATTATTGCAACACAATAATCACTGATCAGGTGATAAAGCCAGCTTAGCATTCTTACTGAATCAAAAGCAGTGCAGGGAACAAAAAGGAATACAGGACAAGAGTCATCACTCACAAAGAAGCTTAGCCCCCATCTCCAACTTAAAATGTGAAACTGCTGAAAGATAACTACTGGATGCAGTAATGCCTGAAGAAAGAAAACCCTTCTGGTTCCTCAGAGCAAGCAGAAATTGTTCAGGGCAAGTACAATCAAGCTCTGCAGAACTTGAAAATTTCTTTTAAAAAAGCTGAACTTACACAGCTAGAAGCAAGATGAAAAAAGTGCTACCATGTCATCTTCTTGGAAAGACACATGGACAGGAGTGAAAGAACTAGAACCAGTTCAGTTTTCCTCCAAAGCACGAAGAGAAACAGAACATTTTTGGTTATTCTCCCTTTATAGCCACCACTATTCATATGTAGTTGGTAGCTGCAGAACTAACAGAATCTACCCACACTGTTGAAATGCTAAGTTACCTTAAACAAACACATAACTGTGTAGTTTTATATAATATTGCTATTAATCCCTGTACTAGTTTTTCAAGCAACAGAAGACCTTTCATTATTTCTAGAAGACATACTTGTTTTTAAGAAGAAATTCTGCAACCTAAGGCCACTTAAATGAAAAGATACCCTCAAGAAATATCCATCAATTAATAGTTCAAAAATAAATAAAATAAGAAAGGCCGACTGAGGAGGGATCTATATAACACTACATTTCAGCTCTTTTCACAATCACCTGATGTTCGACTTCTTGAAGCAGGGATTCCAGAAGTTCAGTTTCTTGAGTAAGCGATGTCTTTTGACCTGTTTAAAGAAAAGATGACATGTTTAAAGAAAAAAAGACATACTCACTGGATTTTAAGAAACTGAGATTTTTTTTTATTTTTTTTTTTAATTTTTTTTTTTTTTTTTACCTGGAAGCTGCCCCAAAACCTACTCAGGTAAAGGATTTCTAAATATACCAAGGTTGATTGAGAAAGCGTTTTTAAAAAGCAAGCTTACATTTTTTAATTAGAGCTGTAGTGAGGAATTCACTTGAGGTTAGGACAGTAATGAAACATTCTGTGCTCCAGAAATGGCAGGTTTGTTGTTTTGGGGTGCTTTTTTGGAGGGAAAAAAAAAAAAAAAAAAAAAAAAAGAAAAAAGGCAGGTTTGACTTCACTGAATTTGCTGTCACCCAGACAAGCCTCTTTTATATTAGCTGACACTTTTCTCCTAAAAGCCACTATTTCTCTTGACTTGGTTGTTTAAATGTTTTCTTTACAAAAAAGAACAAACAATGTTTAAATGTGTTTGTGCATTTCAATTAACATGAAGACCATGACTAGAAAGAATAAAAACCTAAGTCACATTTGTCAGTTTTCTATCATGGAGATTTTCTTTGTGTCTGTCATAGATTACATACCTGAAGTGTATTTGGCAATTGTTAGAAGAAAAAAGAAAAAAAAAAAAGGTGTTACATGGACAAAATGTTAACCAGACATTCTATCACAGCTTTAAGACTGCTCTTTACAGTACTGGTATTTTAGTACACACAAAAACAAATCTTGTGACTGATTACTGTATTCAATACAGGCACGAAATATATATGAATGCACGAATCCTGGATTTAACTTAAAGCAAACATGTTAAAGTACTGACATGAATTTGAAGAGGAAATTGAAATATAGCTAATATATATTTATTATGTTGTTTTGGTTTTAATGGAAATTAACAAAGAAATAAATGCAAGCATTATCAAAGCTAGGGACATTTTCCAAGCATGAACTTTTCATGTTTTCTTTGGGTGGGTGGCAGGGAGAGAGGGTTGATGTGTGTCTGTGTGAAGATTTCAAGCATCAGAAACATTTTCAGCACAGCTATTTTACTGCCTTATTTTTACTTCCAAGACAAGTACATGGATACAAGGTCAAGGATCTATTTGTCGGTGTACTTTGATCTACCGGTGGCATACCTTGCAAAACTAAGGTCTTAAGTACAACATTTCAAGAGTGTCTAAAGAAACTGATATCCCAAGACGACGTCATATTTAGTATGTGCTCCTATCAATGCATTATGGAAATGAAAGCACACATGGAATAACCAAGGCACAGATGCAATATTAGCTGAGCAAAGCATACAGAGTTGTAGCCAACTGAGGAATATTCTGTCCTTCTCCCTGAAAGCTACACTTAATTTTCAGCAGTGTTGCTTTAGGAGAGCTGAAGTGACCAGTCCCTGGGTAGCAAAAGCGTCAGGATCCAAAATAGCAGCTCTGATTCCAGATGCCATGTTCTTCATCTGCAGACAAGGCTGCCTGTATGCATGGATCCAAACTTGCTCACCAGACATCTCATAAAGACTTCTAATTTTTAAAAATTACATTAAAAGGAGTATATATTACAAAGATGTCACATTACAGAGGTGGACTTCTTTGCTAACACAAATGGTGGTATAAAAACACTTCAGGTGAAAGGTACTAAACATCTTCCAACTAGGTGGAAATATTCTCCAAGTTATTATACAAGAGTTTCTAACAAAACACAACCAGGTTACATCTAACAACTTAGAACTGTATCACAGTAACTACATAATTAAATAAAAGTGTTGCTGTAGGCAGAAGTTGTCTGTCAGCAGTTAACCTACTCAACACCACAAAGTGTGTAAGGAGTCATACGCCCAGGGCAAGAAAGTTTCTCAACAGATCTACACATTGTTAATATATTTCTCATACTCATAATAGATCAGGCAAATACCTACCCATTAATGTTATGAGCTTATTCTTCAGCTGAGTGTCTAACCGGGCAATCATCATCTCCACTGCATTCCTGATTTCCCGAACTCGTTCATCCTTTGCACTACGCACTGCCTCCACATTCCTCTCCTAAAATGGGGTTCAGGAAAAACATGCACAAAAACAAAGCTTTCACACTTTTGCATGTTTCACTCATTTACGCATTGACTCCACTCTTTCAGATCCCAGAAATGCCTAGGCCTCCCTAGAGTCCCCTCCAGCCCTATTTTTCTATGACGGAAAAAAAAAAGTAGTCCTGGTCTTACTGAAGCTTGCATTTTCAGAATAAGAAAACAGAAATGTGTTTTCAGATGAGCTGCATTACAGGCTATTCCTGCTGCCAGCTGTAAATATCCTTTGACTTTTACTGAATACATAAGTGTGCCCTCTGGTGGGTGACCACAGGTTAACAGTAAAGTTGAGCAACATTTTCTCATTACATAGAGATTTGTCATATGGGGGTTCTTTAGCATCAAAATTTGTAAATACAACTGCCAGTTTCTCTTCTGTAACTTGGGCAGCACAGAAAAGTTACCTTCTTGGTAACAAGAACAGTTATTTGATAAAAATTGCGCTCTTCACCCCGGAAGGTGAAGGTCAGCATCCTCTCAACATTTCACAAATACAGGTAGCCCACTTGGTGATATAACAGTCACATTTAAGCTGAAGCAGAGCTAACCTACCACAGCATGTGGCAAACAACTACCTGAATAATAGCATAGACAAAAACCATACGGAAACTTGTTTAAAAAGACCCTTATTTTATCTGCACAAAAACTATACAATAAATGTAACAGCATTCAGCAGAACACAAAAATAATCCTTCCTAAAATACAAGAAATTGTATTGAATTGTTAGAATTCCCACTGAAACTGTCGAAGCTGAACATGTGGATATTTGGATATCTAACACATTTACCCTCATGGGGAAGAAAAAGGAGATTAACAAACTTCAAATCTCTAACTGGTGAGCTGCTTTACAGCCCATCCTGTAGGCTCAAATATACTTATAGTTTATTCTCCTAAAGAAAGGAAAATAAGCTTTATTAGAATAAAGCATCTTTATACTTGTTTAGCATGGCAGACTGCATTTTTGTAAGTGTTGACAAAAAAAGTCTTTCAGAGAACTGTGCAACTCTAGCTTTTATATAGCATACACCCAAAGAACAATTCCCTGTTAGCTAAGTCACATCATCTTCTGTCTGGCAACTACAGAACCAGCATTGAGAATATGTTAATCCTTCCACATTGTATAAAAAGAGTATAACTAAAAAGTAAAAATACCTGTCTATGGGATAATCTGATTACCTTCACAGAAGCAACAGCTTCTAAACAGATATTGAAAACATCATAGGCATATGAAATGGCGTACTACAGGAAAATTTTAACATTATCTTGGACTGATTTCTTACCACTTCTTGCACCAAACTGATCAATTCCATGAGTCTTCTCCGAAGCTTTGCCACTTCTTCGTTTACTTTTGTGACATGTTGCTCATAGATTTCTGCCAGTGGCTTAAAAGTATGTCCTCCATGCTGTTAAAAAAGAAAAAGGGAGGGGAGGAGGTGGAGAATAATAGAGCATCTCATTTTAACTTTACTCCACTCCTATTAAATTACTGGAAGAGAGGGGAAGAAAGCTGCCTAGTGTATCACTCATTTTGGAAAAGTTCCAAAGCAGATTGTATGTAGGAAGTCTGTCTTTCACTTCCCTTCATAAGAAGTCAAGAATTTGGCTTTCATACCATCAAAGCTTCCTGTCAAAAGAGTTATTTGGAGCTTCAACAGTCCTCCAAAAATAAACTGCTTCATTCACTGTGCAATTCTCTAACAAATCAAATAACACTAGAAGGGTTATTTTATTTTTATTATTAAAACACACTGTCCCAAAGCACACTGTTAACCATTCATATTCCAAACAACGACAGCAGCCTCTCCTTAGAATTCTCAACTGAAAGCATAATAAACAGTATGGTGAACTGTGCTACTAATACAGCTTTGAAGACATTCAAGATTACAGGCCATGATGTTTAAATAACCTAAGTGTTATCTGTGTTTTCTGAGAAAGACTTCTTCCTTTGCCCGTAAAATTCTCAGCACCACCTACAGATTGTCCAAGACATCATGAAGTTTATAACAAGGAAGGTAATTCTGACCTCCTTTTGGCAAAAATTCAATTTGCTTCTCTAATTATAAACAGAAGGTATTGCATTTCACAACCAATGGTCACATTAAATTATAAATACACATACAACTACAGTATTTGCATGGCAATTCAATAGCCATAACAACAGTTTCATAGCATTTCTATTTCTTCAAACCGGTGTCAAACATAAAGCTTGCAGTCTCTTATTGTAGCATACTATGTGCATATAAGCAAGCAAGTCTCTTCTTACCATTCCTCCCCAAAGCGCACACTGGTGGCAGATACACTTCTTACAAGTCCAGCAGAAAACACTAAGCTTTTCATGATGATTTTCACACCTTAAACAAAAAATACACGTATCATCAACAGAAAATAGCTATGAATTTTCTGCAAACTCAATTTAACATTTTCACTTGTTTTGCTGCCTGATACTGAGAGTAAAGCACAAAACATCAGTATAGCTTTGAAAGAATACTACTTGTATTCAGTAAATACCTTTTGTAAAATAAACATTGCTCTTAGTATTCTCTCAGGTAGTACTTCACAGAGATAAAGTACATTACTAAAACTGGATTTCTACCCAGCAGATAAAGGATATCATCAACAAATCAAGCTCAGAATTCTAGAAGTTAATATTTCACATCATTAAAATCCTAATCATACACTACCTAAAGTAACCACAGAGCAATGGCTCATAAGCTTTTTGGAAAAAAAAAAAAAAAAAAAGGATCTTTGTCAGTTCTTAAAATTTCAGGAACAGCATCAATCAACAAACCGAGCACAGACCAGGCCAGACCTAAAATACATGCCTCTTCCTTCCCCCTCCATTAGGATTGAGGAACTTGGCAAGGAGGCAAGCATAGAACACATAATTAGTCCCTGTCCATTTTTCAATGCTGTTTCTCACACTTTTCTCCCCCAAATCTCCGGCATGTATCTTCAAACACATAATAGCACCGGTAATGGGATAAAACCAGGAGAAAAGCCTGCTGAAAAAGTACTGACAGTTGCTCCTAGGAAGAGAATATATCAGAAAATACAGGAGGCTCCAAAGACAAGGAAGGAGAATGAACAGCAATAACATGACAGATACAGCAACAGTAGTGCTTTCTGTGGGACTTTATATATTTTATTTGATCTCAAACTGAGTTTATCAATTACATTTTTGCTAGGGACTAGAATACATCTTCTCAGAACAGCTTCTCTGCTTTTATGTGCTGAGATACCAAATCAGTACCCATAGTCTTAATGGCACTGCCAAATGAGCAAGCCGTCAAGAGACAACTTACTTCAGATGTGTGGTCATTAAGAAGTGCTAAGAGCCTTAAGAAGTATTACTACCCTTCATGTTTCCCATATCTCTCATTTACTATACTGAGTCAGACTAGAAATAGTAGTAGTTTGCTAGTCAAAGACACGGAAGAACTTTTAGTTGATACATTGAGCACAAATCAGCTTTTAAGTTATCAGTTTGTTCCCTGATTCTAATAAGCTGAAATTAAAAGCCCACTGATATAAGGTAAACTGCAAAACATTTTATGTCAAGAATGATCCATTTACTTGTCTTTTTCATTTTCTTCATGCTTTGTGAGATTGCACAGTTGAAGTGTATCAAGCTGTTGCGTGACCTCTTCTGCCCAACGACAGTTTACAAGCTCTCGTAGCTGCAGTGGGGCTCTGCAAGAAGCATGGCTAGAGTTAGACCAAGAACTTAGCTCCAGGAGCTAAAAGAGAAACATTGAAGTGAATTCAGTTAATCGATTCTACACTATTGGAAAAGTCATAGCCAAAAAGCTGAAGCTGTACTAGTTATTAAAAAAAAAGTTTTAAGTCGATTTGCTCATTTGGGGGTTGGGTGGAGGCAGGAACCACAATGAACCACCCCACAATGACATACAGAATAGCTACATGGGGAACCCAAGAACTATTTCCAGACTTCTTGACAGGCTCCTGGATAACGCTGGGCAAATAATTCCATTTCTCAGTGCTTCTTTAATTTCTCTCATTATTCAACTATCCTCATTGCAGTGCTTCAATTATCACCTTTGTAAAATGTAGATACATTATCTCCTTACAAGCATTTTAGAGCTACTGATCAAATACTTCAATAGCTGAATATTTTAAAAGTTCTGCAGAAATGGTTGGTTAGTTGTTTTTTAAATACCTCCCTTCCCTTAGGGGAAAAAATATGCTACCTTCCAATTTTTGGTTTATCAAGAGCTAGAATGGCTAGGTACTCAAGAACTAGAAGTGCTAAGGAGTGCCAAGGCTTGGGAGGATGGGGTGGGGCATTGTATTAAAAAACCAAAACAAACAACACATTGTAGCTACCTCTCAGACAAATCTGCAACACAAAGTAAGTCTCACAAATTATAGGTATAAAAAAAAGTACACATTTCAGACTGAAAACTGAACTTGCTGGTCTCTGACTCTCGCAAGAAGAATATGAAGAGTTGGGAATACCATCTAGTTATTCTTATTACACCAACTATGTGCCACCAAAACCAGCAGTGTAATGGGAGAAGAACAAAGATCTTGCTTAGCTTGTCCCAAAACTAGAACATATTTTAGAGTAAGTATTACACCAGAGTAAACTTTTATAGTAACAGCAGGCAGGCCTCAAAAATCAAGCTTACAAATATAGCGCAACAGCACTGAAAAAAGATCTATCATAACAGGACAGTACACCCAATTCCTGATAATTTATTTCTGATATTAAGAACACCTTACCTACAATGAGGGCACTGAGCTCTTTGTTCAGTCAGCCAACGCTATGAAGGAAAAAGGAAAAACATTTTTAAAGAGACTGTGAGAACTGCAAGCAAGTACATTCCATCGTTAATTAGGAGTTACTTCTTTTTATTACCATCTTTCTATATTTTTTCCTTTTTTTTTTTTACAGATTTGTAATTTAACTGTTCAACCAATTAGTCACAGCAGAAGCTGCTATTTGTATCTTAGTAACAAAGCAACCACTTTTCTTTAGATGTCAAAGACACTTCAGTGTACCAAATATTCCATTAAAAACCACACATGTGGTGCTGACTCCCATAGTGATAGACTAAAGGGCATGTTTCAACAAAAGAAAGCAAAAGATAAAGTGTCTTTTTTTGAGCCTGTTATTAGACTTCAAGGTAACTTACTTATTCCTCTCGAGCTATTTATATGCAAGTTAGATACCCGCAGTTCGACGATCAAATCCACAAGGACCCTCTGAACGTTTCTCTTCCGGAAAGCTCCAAAGACAAGTAGCTGAGGAAAGAACTTCACCTGCCCACTACAACTCAAAAGTGTAAAAGCTCAGCAGTTGAAGGGCTTGTATTTGTAAGCTCACTACTACGTTTAAAGCTTCTCATGAATAATCTCTCACCACCCAGCAATGGTATGTCATCCAGCATTCTTAATAGGTAGCACGAATCCTTCACATATAGATCTTGTCAGAGCTTTCAAAGCAAATTATGATTGTTCCGAATTCTAGAAATACTACCCGAGGTCTGAAAACCTTGGCTGAACCCTCCCCCACTACGCTAACATGTAACAGCGCCTGGAGTTGGAACTGAAGTGTTATGCATTGGTAACCATGACCTTAATAAATGAACTGAGGTATTTCAGATGCTGCTTCAGCCTGCTATACCAGACTCCCTTGAGGAAGATGTAGCCCATACCTGATCATATCATACTGGCTTGGTAAGCATTTTAAAACATCTCAAATATGACAAGAGGTGATGTTATGACCTTCCAGTGCTCCACACTGACAGATACAAAGTCAGCGTTTGATTCCTGTCCCAACTTTTGTTTTCCATACGGGCATCACTGACTCTCAAAAGATGCTAAAGAAGGGATCATTATATGTCTGTTTCTTAAAAGCAATTATTCCAGATAGTCCCTATAATTAGCACTACTGAATGCAATGCACAGACTGCCTGGTTTTTCCTCAGGGTGTCATAAAAGATTTTGAAAGGGAAGCTAAAGAGCACAGAGCAGGAAAAAGGAATCCTTGGAACTCCAGGAAAAGGGGCAAGAAAGAAGCAAGAGCATGTTCACAAGATCAGTAGTTTTTAAGTTCATATATTTGCAAGAATAAACTATAATAAGCAAACTCACCCGAATACAACTGAAACAACACAGCTTGGAGCAATGAGGACACAGACGTGCATCACGCAATTTCTCCATACAAATAAAACATCGGAATACTTCAGCAATGCTCTGCAAAGGGTAGATTATCACTATTGTTAAGCCACACACTTGAAACATATCGGAGTTGCATTTATTTTCCAGGCAGAGTGCCAGGTTTCATAAATGCAGTCCCATTCCAAACAGCTACGGAGAGCGCACCTCAGAGCCAGATGCTAAGTCAAACACCATGGCTCCCCTCCCCACTTTCTCCTACACTGCATCAGCTCTTAGCACCCATTTTATAACACTATTCTTCTTCAAGGAATAGTTTGTCAGGCTTCTCTTTTTCCAAGTGGGCCTTTCTGTAGCCAAGATATTATTCCTGCTTGTGATCACATGGGATTGAACAGTTGCCAAAAGAAACTGTGCTGCACCTGTAGATTCTGAACCCACGAGTTTCAATGTACTGGCACTAACTAATTCAAAAGCATGGTAAGTGCACATATGTATTATACAGAATGCTAACGAGAGGGGTTGAATTGGATGGGGTGGTTTTTTTGACTTTTATAAGACCTGCATTCTTTTAAGGTCTACCATTAGCACTAGAACCACAATTTCTACACCCCCTCACACCTCACCTTATTAATCTTGGGCAACAAAAATACACTTTAACATATGTTTTTACTATACCCATTTGAAGAGAGAAGCATTTTGTTCTAGAATACAACCACCTCATCCCTCCCCATTCTCAAAATGAGAAAGGCATTTTCAAATGCCAAGCTACATTTGCTTTCTGTATCAACAGATTTTTCACTGATAAAAAAAGTTTTACATTCTGTATTGTACAGGAGTTAGATCCCTTCTGGCTTTAACTACAGAACTTTGAAAGATTCTTCAGATAGGCTATTCCCCCCCCCCCCCCAGCCCCGGCAGAGCTGAAATTATAAATCAGCACAAAAGCAAGGCATTCTCTTCAATTTACACCACATATCTCCCATACATTAATGTCTTCTTTAATGGTTGCAAACCATTGAAACGCAATACACGGGTTTATGGGAAGTTATCACACAAGGTCTTTTAAATTCTTCTCCTATTTGGCTGCCATTAATACGGACCACAGCAACGCGTGCAAGCTGCCCAGGTTACAGGCAGACACCACTGAGTATTGCGCCTTCACGCACGCCAAGACGGGTTCTGTCAGCGCCAGGTCTCCATCCCCCTCCGACGTTCCTCCAGTTTATTTTTCTAACCCTGACTACGTAAAATAACTGCGTGTCACCTAGAAATACCACCTCTTTACATCCTGCTTCCTTTCTACCCAGCTCCTCAGCGCACAGACAAGCCAAGCTCCCTCCTATGCGCATCTCTGCCCACCACAGAGCTGCCATCTGTTTTCCGCCTCTCGGGCGGCCCGTAGCTCGGTACCGCTTGGCCTCTCTCCCCTCACACAAGGGAGGGGGGAACCTGTCGAGGGCTCCGCGGCCCCGCCGCCACCCGCCCAGACCCGTAAATAGGTCAGGACGCCCTACCCCACCACTCCCGCCGGAGAGGCCCGGCCCCACCGCTCTCCATCCCCCGCCGAGCAGAAGGTGCGGCCGCCCCGCCTGTTCCCCCTCACGGCCTGAGGGACGGGCCCCCCCCCCCGGGGGAGGCAGCGCTCCCCACACACAACACACACACACACACACACACACACATACACACACACGCAGCCCTTCCCGCCTCCCTGAGGGAGCGCGAGCGCAGCCACGCCAACCGCCGCCCAAGCCGCTCACCTCCACGCTCTGCTCGTCCATGGCCGCGGCTCCACCGCCGGCAGGGAGGAGAAAGCTCTCCCCGGCCCCTCTCCCTACCACATAAACCCCGCAGGGGGGGGGGGTGGGTGGTGGAGAAAAGGTTTAAGAGCCGCCGGGCAGAGCCTGTGCCCCGACCCCGGCCATATTCGCGGGGAGCGGGGCGGCTCCTCCCTCCGCCAACCCGCCCTGCGGCCGCTGAGGGGAGGCGGCGCTTAACCGCCGCACCCGTACTGCGCAGGCGCGATGCCCGCCGCGCCGTCACGGGGCGTGGTGGCAGCTCCCTGTCAGCGGCGGCCGGAGCGGAGCCCGTGGGGCGGGCGGGAGGTACCGCCGCGGAGCCGGTCACTGCTCGGGGGATCCGCCGTCCCTCAGCCGCCGCTCTGAAGGAGGGTTGGGGGGAAGCTGGAAGGGTCACGGCGGGCAGCGGCGCTCCCGGCTGGGAAAGCGGGAGAGGGGTGCCTCCGGCCGCGGGCAGGTGCGGGCAGCAGCACCGCAAGGCTGGGATGGAGGTGTAAGGCGAGGGGACGGCGTGGCTTTCTCAGAGGAATTTGGAGGCAAAAAAAGCTTCGCCCTCAGTCAGTCGGTGCTGGCGACGGCATTTCAGGAGTAGGCAGCGCTAAACAAAAATCTAGCTGCAGGGATGGGTTTTCCACGCCTGGCACGGCTTCAGAAACAAAGGTAACGCTCCTCAGGGCTGCGGCCGCAGTTAAATTACGCGCAGCACAGTCGCTTACCCGCTAACAGGTATCTTTAATTGTTTTAGCCAGATTTCACTAATAAATATTTAACGCTGTTGAAGGGAGCAAGGGTAAGGATCGAGTCCTGCGCTGAAAATGGGTCAATACGATTAAGTCTAAATGCTTCAAAATTAAATCAGTGTGTGAAGCGATAGCAACCTTGTAGGTAAAAGGGCACACGCAGTAGCAGACATCATAAAATCAAGTTATCCCTGTCGTTTCCTCCCCTTTCTTCTTCGATATGCAACCTGTTCCCCTGCCCAACAAACCCCAAATAGACCAACCAGTTCATTCATGAGTTCAGAAATCAGCCTTTCCCTTCCAAACGGCACTAATCTAAATTTCTCTCCTTTTGACAGCCATCATTTTTCACAAAAACTATAGGAACCTAGTGAACCTCAGGTATCTTACTATCTCAAATTAGGCTGAAGTAAACCTAAAAAACATTAAACATAAGAAAAAAAAAAATCCCTTTTTTACAGTGAGGGTGGTCAAAGGCTGCAACAGAGGTCGTAAACTCTCTGTCCTTGGAGTTGTTTCAGGACACTGCCCTCAGCAACCTGCTGTAGTTGTCCCTGCTCTGAGCAGGGGTTTAGACTGGACAATCTCCTGAGGTCCCTTCCAACCTCAGCTATTCTGCAAGTCTGCAATTTTGCTGGACTATAAAAACAAGACAGTTCACATCAAAGGAAAATTAAAAAGGTCAGGGACCAGGTTCAGGGGTTAGGGCAGGGCTCAGGGTCAGGAGTCACGTAAACAAAAGCGTAATAAATCTATGGCCTCATCTCCTTAGCTTTCATCATTTATTCAGGAATGTAAGTACAATTAAGTGGCTTGGGTTATTTGTCTTAAAAACCCACTCAGGAATGTAAGCAAGAACATGGAGGTGTCACATGGCTAACAATACTCTTCAAAAATTCATTGAAGATAGCCCCATAAATATCCAAGATAAAATACCAACCTCAATGTTTTTTAACTCTCCAATTTTAAGTACTGTAAATGGAATTCGTATACAGAAACATTAACAGCTTTCCAACAGTGGACTTGCAGCTCCTAGACACCAGAGAAATACTTGCTTGTTAATAATCCAGGTGCTATGACCAAGATGCTTGTGTGCCAAATGTGAATGGCCTGAGCTTACATTTACACAACTAATTTAACATTTCCTTGTTTGTCAAGTTCCACAATAGCAAGTTCTTTCAAGATGCGTATTCTTGAGTCAGTGGCTTTCATATTCATCTTGTTCATCTGCGAAACGCTCAGTGCTGCTCTGTAAGACAAAAGCAAACTGTTTAGCAAAACAGAGTATCAAACATCGGGTCTGGCAGAAAAAGGCTAAAAAGCACGTACTGTTTAATGAATGATTTTTGCAAGTGCTCTGCAATTCTCATTCAGATATTGTCATCAACTTTTCTGCGCTACTTCAAATTGAGAACAGTCATTTGCTAATCCAACCTTAGGGTTAAAGAGACAGAATTCCTGAGTTAAAAACTTCCTCATTTTTAACATCAGCCTGCAAGAAATCTGCAGCACACAGCCCAGACAGGGCTCAGGGCTTGGGGAGGCAGGAGGAGCTGGTGTGGGGAGGGCAGGGTTCAGGAGTCACGGTTCAGCATTAGGGCTTTGCTTTTCCGGTCTGGATGCAGATTCCAAAAGCTAAAAGGGTTTGGCGGTCTGACTGTGTCAGCAGAACTTCCCTGAATAGACCCAGTTTTGGACATCTGTACAGTGAAACCAGAGTGGAAAAAGAACCTGACGTGCAGTTTTGAAAACGATCAAATCATACAAGCCATTTTTACACAAATTAATTTAGGGGGCTTTGTATGATGGCCTAACACTTTGGGGTGTGTACCTAACCAAGAAGAGTGTAGGGGAGTAAAAACAAATTATAAAGTTGTAACATAGCAGCAAATGGTTAACTAGCTGGTTTTGTTTTCTTTGAAAAGGCTGAATTTCTTTACAGCTTACAAAATCCTTACTAATGAATGGCTTTAAGTCTTACCTGTTCTTATTTACAATGAAGTGGTTAAATAACTCCTTGTACAAATTGTTCAGGTCTGCTAGTTTAACAGTACTTCTGATAGTCCTTGGTACAGTCATAAGTGTTTCCTCAGTCAATGGTTTGAATTGCGATTCTAAAAAATGGGAAATAGAAGATACTTGTTTCTTCAGAAATTAGGCCAAAGCTAGGAAGTACTTTCACTACTTTTTAAGAAACCCCCTAAATGGGTCTAAAGAAAATATTTTCTAGCAGGAGGAAGGAGAGACAGAAAATAGTCCCTCCAAACTATCATCATATCTACAGACCCAGGGAAAAATCATTTAATTTGAGATCTGATGGGGATTAATAAATTTGGTTTGTCAGTGACTAGTTTTTATCTTTCTTTTTTTTTTTTTTTTTTTTTTTTAAAGAACTAGGAAAATTCCTTTCTGTAAGTAGGGATAAATGGATTAAACAAGACCTATTTCTATGGTAAGACTAGTACCTCATTTCTTCCAGACCATAAACACAACACTACCCACTTCTATACCATCAAAAACAAGAAAAACTCCCAGAGACATGGGAACTATATGTGGAATATAACTAAGGGCTCGCTTGCTTTTATTAGTCTAAATTCTTCACTTCACATAAAAGCAGTAGTTCCTAATGCTTGAGAGTGAAAACAGTGAATTTGCTGTGCATCATAGGCTCTATGTTCTTTAAATAAAAGAGCTCAGAAACCATACCTAGGTCTCAGCCTATTCCTACTACTGTGAGATTTGGCCCTATTGTACTAGGGGTAAAACAGGCCTTATTTGTCAGCTGAAGTTATTTACAGTGTCTGCCTTTTTCAGAAAGTAAGACAGTTTAATTCATTACTCCCTGAATTCTAGATGGTAACTTTGTATGTTTGAATAGCACAGGCCTATTAGAGTTCAATATTGGAGATGGAAGTCTTGAGAGATTGATACTATTCACAAAGCTTACTTACTGGGGCTGAGTGTGAGGGGGAGAAGATCAGTCAAGGGAAAAAAAGAAAACATCAGGAAAATTTTTCTTTCAGTACTTACCTTCAGATGAGCCAGAGGCTGCAGATCCTGAATGGCTAGATGGCTAAAAATAAAGGAGAGATAATGTCAGAATTTGTTGGAATTTTATTTAGAAATTATTTTTTGAAATTTCATTTCTGCATTAGTAGTTACATTTTACTGTTGGATAACCAAGGATCTTGCAGCCACTGAAGTCAACAGCAAAATCTTAGGCATTAAACAAATCCTGGTTTCAAATAAAAAATAAGTTTAAAATGGATACAGAAAGATTTCTATGCAAGTCAGATAAGCCTTTTCAGCTTTCTCCTTTTCATTCCCATCTGGTTGTAGCTGAAAGCACTGTACATGCAGCAAAGGAAAAAGATGGCTTTCCTATTTTCAGGCAACCTTCAGAGGCTGACAGTTCTGACAAGCTGAAGGTAGCTATATCTGACTCTCCTCAGCCAGAAATACAGCACTGACAAAAAAATCCCAGGGCCTTTGTGACATCTTTCCATTCTTTCTGCCTTTCAGAGAACATCTTCGAAACATGCTCAATGACAACATAGGGACTGATACCAATTAAACTGGCCTCAGTAGCTGTAGGATATAGCTACATTTTGCATTGGGCCTGGATTATGCCAGCTGTATGTGAAGTGCTTTAGAATTAAATAATGGGAAGACAGAAATTGAAAGCATTTATCAAGGTAGGAGAAGATATTTGCAAACAAAGAGTGAATGAAGCTGCAAGATACTGGATGGCTTTCATGCAAACCAATTGTGGCAATAAAGGGACAGAAAGCGAGGCATCCTTTGACAGCAGAATAGTCGGCAGTGAGAAGACATGTAGAAGAAGATAAGGTCAATAAGATAATTATACTCTATTAACCTTCTTTAATATTTTGCTTTTAATGTGCGGCCCAGACCAATTTAGCTGTGGGAGAATATCTGACTTTTTAACAAGTATTAGTTTAGATCTATGTTACTCATATTCCAAATTTCATTTAATATTTTACAGGAAATTAAATTTCTCCCCATTTTGATATGCATTTGTTTGGATCAATTACATTCTTCACTCCCACCCAAAGGCCTCTTATATAACACGTTAACAGAACAATAAGATTGACAAGAGCAACCAGCTGCATCTCTGAAAAGAAACAGAAACTTATCCCAATTAAAAAATAAGGGGAACAAAGTCTTCCATCAAAGCAAATTTTTCCTTCGTGGACAATTTAATTGGAACAAATCATACACTTAATCAGTATGCAATAAAAAAGAAAAGGTTTGTTAGAGACTTTAGTCCCATTTCTGAAAAATTCCATTCATTTGAGAGGTATTAAGTCACAAAAACAGCCCTTCTGACTTCAGCTGAGCTATACTCAGGACTAATGGCTTTTGGAATACTGACACTCTGTGGCCTAATTACCTCTTCCACGAGCGATTCCATTTCTTTAACAGTTTGGCAGGTTAACTGCTGTGCTGCAGTCTGTTCTTCTCCTGACAGAGGTAAGCGCTAGGAAAAAAAACAGAGAACTCTGATACTTTCAGTTCCTAGGGTGATGATATTTACAGAAGAACTCAATGTTTGTGTAGCGCTTTTCTCATGGAAACTAATAGTAGGCTCCTACTTTCCTTCAAATGAAAGCAAATTTACAAGCAAAGTATTTCTGAAAAATCCAACCATAATATTCCTTTAGCATCAATACTATAAATGATTGAACAGAAAGAAGATAAATTACTCGACAGAAGAAGTATTTCACTTAAAGACTTACATTTCTCCGTAACAGTTTAATCCATCTTTGGTTTAGGAAATATACAAAGTACAAGAAAATCTTTATCTAAAAGGTCTAAATATAACTCAAGAGACAAGAGTCTTCCACTTTAACAAAATCTAAATATGAAATTATTCTTGGCAGCATGTCCTTGGAACACAGGGAAAGAAAATATTTTTTCCTTTCTGTGACATACAACCACTGTCTTTTAAATCATTATACAGTATATTTTATCCATAAAGAAAGACTTAGCAGTAACTTGTCTAGAGCTGTTGACAGATTAAACACAATCTTGGGGCACTGTCATTAGAACATTAAAGTGAGAGCTGAGATCTGGGAATATGTTTTAGTCACACCAGTTCTGTCTTTGCCACTAGACTATCAATTAGCTTTTTTCATCTAAATCATCTGATTCGTAAAGGGACAAAATTAATGCTTTCACAACCTCTTCAAAACTGTAATGAAGCAGTGTCTGAAGACCACTTACGAAAATGTGTTGTTTGTTGTAGGGTTTTTTTTAATAGATAGATAGGCACTATCATACTGAGAAAAACTTAACAACTTTGCACTAATAACAATTCCACCGCATATATTACAATGCATTGGTTTTAACTGACTCACTTCAGACAGTGAAAATAAATTTGCCATTTAAAAGATTTTTTGCCTTTTAATATTGGTTTCGCGTTCTAATTTCTTTAAAGCGGCTACTTTTAAAAAAAAGTCAGTATAGAAGTGGGACACAGCTGTGCAGAGAGGCATCAATTTCTATGAAACTGTTCAAACGTGTGTCACACTATTGACGCTATTATGGCATTACTTCCAACTCCAAAACTGAATACCACTAGCTTAACTGTTGAGTAATGAATCAGGCTTGTGATTTACAAAAAGAGCTCCAATCTTGCAAACATTTCTTCCGGTAAATGGTCTTCTTATCTTCTAAGAGTCCTCTAAGAGTCTGCACATATAACAGTTTCCAATGGAACTACTCACATCTACATTCAAGGTTACACAAATACGTGTTCATTTACAGGAGTGAGACTCAAGTAGTTAAAATGAAAATACTACCTCAAGATCAGTATGTTGCTGTACTGCCTGAATCATCTTCATTGTGTTCTCTAGAGCAGCACGGATGCCCTTCATGGATTCCCTCTGCTCTATAGAAACTTTTTCCAGCTGCATACATAACGTTTTATACCGAGATTTCACCACTGAGAGTTCTTCCAAGACAGCGACTGGATTTTCCTACGTAGAAATTAAAAGTACATTTAAACTATTTAAGAAGACAAAATTAATGTGGCCATATACCAATTAGAAGTGTAGTCATTAGAGACACTAAAATATACCATGAAATGACCCTTTACAATGAAAAGTGTAGCAGTGAGCATCTGTTTCATCTATACATTTATTTTTTCATAAGCAAAAATGATACGTAGTGTTAATAAAACAGCATAAATCTTTGGTTCCACAACAAATACAGGAGGATGAAATTACTGTGCTGGTGGATGTTAATGGCTTTTCTGAGTTGGAATAAGTTAAGGACTTCTAAACTAAAAAGATTATTTTTCCACTATATGTTACAATATACATGGAGACAAGGACTTATTTAAAAAATCCTTTACATGCTGCCATTTATTGTTTTCCTCTTCCTCTCATCTGTCCCCCAAATCTGAATTTAGACATTGCTTATTAGCAAGTTTATCTTTTGATCTCAGAGCAAGGATGTGTTTTAGCTCAGATTGGAATCTGTCTCTTAAATTTAGGTATAACACTACTACTCATTTCTCAAAGCAGAACATGGGCAAATTTCACTATACCAAGAAAGGAAGGGGGTTTTGTTGGTTTCTGCACTGAATTCATATTAGGCCAGTTATCTTGATATACGATGCAAGAAATACTTTATAATAACGATAAAAACCTAACAACTAGATAAAAGAATAGCCACCTATATTTTAGGATTAAAGAAAATTACCCATTTATTACCAACTTCATGCAAAATGCAATAAAATCTATTAATTTAATCTAAAAATACTACCTCTGCTGCTGGATTATCAGGAAGACTTTTCATTATTTCAAACTCCAGTCTGTGTTGAATATAATCCAGATCAGATTCTGCCTTCTGGAACTAAAATATTTAAGGTCAGCCACAGTATATTAAAAAACAAAAATTGCAGACAAAACCCAACCATTTGCGTTTCCTGTATTTCAGGAAAGCAGAAGCCAGATGCCTCTGATTTAAAGGCTCATGTACTATAAAAGTAGATTTCTATTCCTCCAATCTATTCCATTACCTAATGTTTGCCAATTACACTGACACACTTCTAGCCTGAAACATATAAAGCAATAAACTTTCAGACTTAACATAACCATTTTCCTCTCACATGTAAGAATTACATGGGTGTACACACACACACTTCTATTAATTTTACCCTCTTTCCATTTGTCTAACCCAAATTACCCAGTTGTTCTCTTTGTATCTTGCCACTAGTACCTTTTTCATGCAGGCCCCCCAAAATGCATGAAAACACTTCTATCTCTTATGTTACACGCCCTTGCAATGCCAAACCTCTCAAGATGAAGTTTTTAAGTAGTATACCAAAGAGGTAAGTTCTATCAATAGAAAAGAACACGCATCTTTTTAAAAGTGATCTTCACTCAATGCAGGAGGTGTTTGATTTTTTTACCCTGAGATATTAACATATTTTCCATCAATTTTTACAGCTTCTTGGCTAACTGCTGCTCTTTTCAAACATTAAAAGTTCTGTTAGCAAAACTGCAAAACTCCATTATTTACACAGCAGAGATTATGAATAAGTGTTCAGGATCCAAGCATATCAACAGAGATTTTATTATGAATTATATTAGGAATGCATTCTCTCAGATGGTTCTAATACCCATAATACATTTTATTATTCCCCAATAAACCAGACTGATAAATAGATAATAAAATTGATGACATCACATTTCTTTCCCTGGGATAAATAAGCCACCAGAGAATTCTCTAATTGCCTTGTAAAACAGTCTGCTGATAGCATTATTACTTAATTAATTTTAGTCTGCAACTTTAATACCTATTAAGGACTTCTGTCCTTAAGAAGTCCTTCTGTTTAAAGAAAGGCAGTTTTCCCAGTTCACAAACAACTCATGAATTTCTTATCGTAATGATTTGGTGATTTTACAGTCACAGAAGAGGCAATGATGAAAGCAAGTTAAAAATGCTCGTAACTTACTGAGTGTGGTTTTCAGAATTTATACTGAGATTAACCCTGAAGTAATCATTACAACTTTTTAAAGGATGAAATAAGGCTATATTTGTTACTGTACCCCAAAGTACTATCTGGCAGGGCTATAATGGTAGCTACAGTGACAAACTTCAGTAGTCTTTGGATGTAGCCTGTACTCAGGCCTGGATACCAAAAGGATGTTTATGTTTTAAACATCAGCCTTGAATTCCACCTTCAGGAGCTGCCATTAATACCTTTGAGGATCTGGAACTTCAGATAGCCTAAAGGAATGGTGTTCGATCCAAGATGTTCTACAAGAAAAATCCCCTTTCTGACATAGTGAAAATGTGTGATGTTTCGTACACATACACACCTTCAGCAAATTTTCAAATAATAGCTTAAGAAAAGAAAAATAAATCTAGTAAAGACCTCAAGCATCTATAAATCAAAGGGAGAGCTTTCATCCATTACTCCCATAACTTACCATCTACCCAACAAAACTCCTTCCCATATCCACCCCAGAAACCAGTCATGATAAAATGTGAGGATAAAATAGTTTTTATTACACCATGTATTTTTAAAGAGTTCATGAGGGAATTTCTCCTAAATGCTCAATCGTTTCTGTTCTCCTCCACCAGCAAACATTTTTAGGTTTTCATTTCTAGAGGCAGGCACACCAAAAAGGTAATTTTTTTGCTTTTCTCCAACTCCTCTATCTGATTAATAATTATTGGGAAAGCAGACACTGAATATGGGTGGCTTTTAAAATTATCCATGAAGGTCTGTTCCTAAATATTCAATATTGATAATTTGAGATTTACAGAACGACAGTAAGCAACTAATACCATACTACTACTATAATTCAAGGCATTAAAAATTGAATGTGAAGCTGAATGCTTATCCATTGTGTGGCTATAATTTTAAGATTTGTGCTTAATGAAAATACTAACACAGTATCACTGCTTCCTCCTGAAAGTATGCTAACTCCAAAAGAAACAAATTTTATTATCAGCAATTTCAAAGCATGTTTATAAGCACTGCCATATGTTCCTCCTTTACGATCCATTTTTCCTTTATTTTATAAATATTTATTTCTTGCTCTATTTCAGGAAGCATACACCTGCAGAAATCGCACCTTAATGTTATAGGTTAGGACCGCTCGTATGATGAGTACTGTACATCAATCACACAGAAAATGCAGTTTGTGAAATGTAAATTTGTAATTTACTCACAGGCTTAGAAGAAAGTGTTAGAAACTGTGAGGCAAGACTCAAGCCATTGCTGCATACTCTGCTTTCAGATGCTTTGACAATACTATTGCACTGCTAGCTGTAAAGTACAGTAGTGCAATAAAGTCAGAGCATTCGTTAGCAGCAAGAACTCTGTACAAGTAATCAATACACAAAATACGTATTGGAAAAAAATAGGTCGAGTCAGATAGTGGTTTCTGTGGATCATGGAGAATTGGATAAGGTTAAGGTTCACGAAGTCCTAATAGAGGCACACAAGAACTCACATATTTCAAGACATTACTATTATTCATAATCCCTGTCATTCCACTGACCAAGAAGGGGGGAAAAAAAGGAGGAAAACACCCAACAAAACACTCAACAGATCTGTCAGAAATTCAATTTCAAACAATTTGTTGCTCTTTTTAACTGGAAACTACGATTCCAAATTTATTTATTCCTTAGATTTGCCTCATAGCAAGCAAAGATTCTAAACTGCTATCAGACAGATGTTCTTAAACTGCATTACAGGGAACATTTTCTGGACACCAGAGTTTATTCTTCTCATTTGCAGGTGTTGAATACACTTAAACACACACTCATTTCCCAACATAGTGGATGTACATTACCACGTAGACCACATAGAAGTTAGAGCACTATCAAAGTGGGCATGTATTTCATAAATCTCAATAAATGTGTTTCTTTTTAACAAAACCAGTAACTTCATATAAAAAGTTTGAGAACTCTTAGGGTCTGAAGGTGCTAAGATTCTTAACAACAAAATGCAAAGTAACAGAGGAATGGAGAGATAGGTGATTGCTGATGCATACAGAGCAACAACCTGAGTCAACTCCACACCTGTAACATTTCCCTAGAACACACTGTAGGAAATAAGAATTCTATACAGTGTTCTTCCCTCTTTGCAGGGCACTTATTTCTAAAGAAACATACACACAGAGTTTATGGTATTTGTCATTAAAAGACCAGTTAACATTTCTCCTTGGCAAATAACAAGAAGACAGTGAGAGGAAAAAAAAAAATATCAGTGGCAATCTCATTTTACAGTTGTTTTGCAAATCACCTTCTGGTCTCAGACAGTGACTTTTGACTTGTGACTAGAAGAAGAAGAATGAATAACGTAGATAGTATTGCTGGCCAATGCCCTTTTAACATTGCACTGCTTTTTGTGCATGATCACTAGTAGTACAACATAAAAAGGGCACTGGACAGACACCACTCAAAGGAAAAAGTAGATCCACTATACTAAAAATACAGAAATTAACTAAATTGCTCTGAATGAAGCACTCTCAACTCATCTGACACTTTATCCATTTGTTATCAAATTTTACTAAATGGATGTCCACACAAAATTTCTTTCAGTGTGAACTGCTGAAGTGCATACTGGAAGGCACTGGCACAGCACGTGAAGTCCTGGGCATTAAAGGTTAATGAAATGGTTGTTATACAGAAGGATACATTTATCACCAGCAACTACCATGTACTATATTTTCATTAGAGGCCTGACTCTGTGTCTGCTGAAGCTGTTGGAAAGATCTCCGGCCCCAGCTAACTTCAGTGAACGCTGGTGCAGCACAGTCTCAGGTGCCCAATTCCTAAAATACAGCACCCAGTATGCTTATTTAAATTGTTAATAAGTTAGCTTTACAATCTTTTGTGTAATGAATCTCATATTGTAGATCTTATGGTTCATTCAGCTCTTCTTGTTAATATACTTTGAGCAATAGTCTCAAAGAACCATCAATAACCTGGCATTTTCACACACATTGTTCTTTTTAAGCACCTACAAATTAGTTTATCCCTGGTTCCATGAGACTAAAATGAAGCTTTCCATGAAACGCATGTCAAAACCTCTGGGGAGGTAAGAAGCATTTTTTTATCACACTACTGTGGAGAGAGCTGACTTCCACAGGAGATCCAGGAAGAAGAAACAATAAGCAGAAGGAAGAGCAAGAGACACAAAGCTGCGAGACATAGTTGCCACTGTACATATTCTGATTAACTTAAACAATGAAGAAGAGAAGTATTGCACTTTTGAATGAGGTTTGTATACAGGAAATTAATAAGTGAGATTGTTCGAGGTGTATTTAAGAAAACACCCTTTTCTTAAAAAAAAGGCAAAAAAACCCAGGTGAAGATGCAACTGCCTTGTGCCACCCAGCAGTTTTAATGGAAGAAGGCAGCCAGGCATACCATCTTCCATCTTCTGCTAGAAGAAATTAACAGAAGAATCATACAGAAAAATGAAGAATAACAGGGTGAAATCAAAATCAATTTGTTTTTCAAATGGATTACCCAAAGATTTGGTGTAATTAGAACAGGGTGGAAGACGGAGCTATAATCTCAAAACCTCTGGAAGTTGTTAGGTGCCATCTGTGCAGATAATTGACCCGAATGAGCTCTTCACCTTGAAATTATTTGCGCAATGATCATTTTGGTCTACTCGTAAAGCAGATCATAAGACAGTGTCCCATTACTGTCTTCTTCCACTACTATATATAAAAGCCCCTTTTAGCTTTAAGGGGGCCAAAATACCTCTCCAATTATTTACATGTCCTAAAATTAGAATCGCTAATCAGCAAACTTTAAAAGACTTTCAATAAAACACAGAAATAAACCATAACATAAAAATAATCAACATCTAACCTGAGCATTTCTAAACGGATTTACACGGAAAGAAAAACATGCTACAAGGAAAAAAGAAATTGCTCAACAAACTAGGTTTTACCAAAAAAAACCCCCACAAATGAATACTGACAAACGATATGGAGAGATCAAGTTTACACTATGGGCAAGGCTGAGGTTCTGAATTTGAAATTAGAACAACTTCAGAGCTCTGACAAGAATGTAGTATGTCGAATTCAAATACTGTATATTACCATTCTAAGCGTTCAGTTTGATGACTGCAGTTCAGTAGCTAAAGGAGAACAAGCACCCCCTCAAAAGCATGGTTTATTCAAAGGAAAAAAAAAACCAAAACAAAACACACCACCTTGTTTTTAAAGTGAAGTAAAACTGATAATTGGGTAAGATAATTTGAATTCTCTGATCTTTCGACTAATGCAAGTATTTTGGCATTGATTTAAATTCTTACTTTTTATTCCTTAACAGAAAAAGTATTGTCACTTAAAATATTCACTCAGAAGTGTCTTACTTCTGTAATGACATGCACGTCACTGAATGAGGTGACAAAGGCATGTTAGCAGAACAAGCTCACGTTTAGACAACTTTCAGCCAGTTGTTTCTTTTCGGACAATGGAAACTTAGTTGCCTACTGTTCCTAATGCTTTAAGGGGCACTTTCTGGTGGTGCTGGAGCAAAGTGACTGAAGGAGCAATAAAGTAAGGAAAAGTAACCAAACCAAGGTTAAACACTGGGCATTAAGGAGTGCACCAATTTTGTGTATTGAAGTGAAAGTCTATCCCTTAGCCTAATGACTGCTAATGTGGATATACAATAGTCCCCACCATGTTCCCCCACTGCTCCTCCTGACTTCTCCTGGATATTTCACTTTGATGATGTTACTGTGTACAGATAAAAACTAGGAGACTATTAAACTAATTTTTATTTATTTCTTAATGAGAACTTGAAACCAAGATTGTCAAGAGGAGAAAAAAACCCCAAAGACAAATCTATTGTATTATTTGTCTCTGTATTGAATAATGTACTTTTTTCTCCACGAGGACACTTGCAGTTTATCAATTAAGGTACCTAACACTGCTGCTAGGACAATTAAAATGACAAAAAACTTCTGGAAGTTTCCCAGCAAAATCCAAAGAAGCATCCTCTTTTGGAGAGCTATGTCAGTACAAGCATTTTAATTTCTGTAAGGACTTAGGAATAGAAATTAATATTCTCTATTAAGCATTTGGATGCATAAAATATTCCCAAAGCATTTTCACTAAAAAAAAATATGTGTAAACAAGTTTACATTATATAGAATGAAGACCAAGACTTGAAGGATGCCGCAAGGAACTTGTCCGTTTAAAGAGGCAGTTTCCCAATATGTAAAAGCACAACATAGCTCTTTTTTTTTTCTTTTTTTTTTTTTTCCCCCTTTTTTTCTTTTTTTTCGCTTTCCCGTGAGCAGGGCAGGCAGAAGGGCGGCTATTACATAAGGCAGCTCGGTCTTTGCCCGCAGGGGCTGGCTCCGAGAGCGCCGAAACCGAGTTAAACGCTGTGAAAAGAACTACGCGAACTTGAACGGCTGAAGGAAAAGCCACCCTCTCCTCAGGACTGGCTACAGCCCACACCTCGCCAAGAAGGAACGGCTGAAAGGGCCGGCGAGCTCCTCACGACGGACAGACGGACAGGGGGTCCCGCTGCCGCCCCGCTCCTCTCCTCAGAGCGAACGGCCCGGCCCCGCAGCGCCCACCGGCGGCGAGGCGATGGGGGGGGCCGGGGGGGAGGCTCCCCCGGCTCTTCTCCCGCTCACCGGCCCCGCGGATCTTGCCCCGTTCTCCCGGGAAGAGGAGAAGGGGAGGTTGAGGCGCGGCAGCGCCGCAGGCCCCGGCGGGAAGCCATCCCGGCGGGAAGCCATCCCGCCGCATCGCCCCGCTTTTCCTCCACCTCCCCCCCCCCCCTCCGCTACCGGCGCGAATGAAACAGCCCAGCCCGCCCTCTCCTCCCCCGGACACCCCCCGCAGGGAAAATGGTCTAGCCCAGGTGAGAGCTCCACCCTCACCCCTCGCTGAGAGAAAATGGACTAGTCCGAGAGCGCTCTCCTCTACACCGCCTTACCCCCCTCCCCCACCGCGACGGGGAAATGAAATGAAATGAAACGGACCGGACCGGACCGATCCGGCCGCGCCCCTCAACGGCCCCGTTCCCCCCACCCCGCCACGGAAAGCAATAAACGCTCACGGGACTGCGCGGAACCCGCCCCATCCATCCACCCACCCACACTCCCCCCGCCCCCCCCCCCCAGGTGAGAGGGAAATGGCCGGGCCCTGCCCCCGCGCTGAGGGGGTGAATGGAGCGGCACCATCAAGCCCCGCCCCCCCCGGGGGGGTGGAAGCAGAATGGACCGGCCCGGCCGAACTCGCCTGACCCGAACGGCGGTCGCCCCTTCGAGGGCCGCGCGGGCTCCGCTCAGAGCCCGGATGGGGCGCGGGCGCGGCGTGAGGGGAGAGCGGTCGCTCTCCCCTCACGCCCCTCAGCCGCGCCCGCTACCCCCCCCCTCCCCTCCCCGCCCTTTTCCCTCCCTCAAGCGACAGCCCCGCGCCCTCCGAGGCGCTCCAACCGCCATCCCGCCGTCCTCCGACCCCGCCGTCCCTCAGCCCGGCCGCCGCCCGGACTCACCATGGTCTCGAGCCTGGTAACCGCCGTCTCCATGTTGAATAGTTGACATTCCTCAGGCGGCGGCGGGGAGATACCCACCCCCCGCTCCGCAGGATGGGAGAGTCGGCGGTCCCCATTGGGCAGCTGTCACTCGCCGCTCGCCTCCCATTGGCTGGCCGCTGACAGAGAGCGCTCGCTATTGGGTCGAGAAGAATGTAAACCCTCTTCGAGGTAGGGGGGAGCCCATTGGTTGGTAGAAAATCTGCAGCTAGCGATTGGCTAGGTGGGGGGGGCGCCGCGAGCCGCTATTGGTCCAGAGTGGAATCTAGCGGTGATTGGCTGGAGTAGGGAGCGGAGCGCTGCAATTGGCGGGAAGTGGAGCGGTCGATTAGCCGCGGTCCGTCTCTGGCGGGGGGTGTGGGGGGGAAAGCCCCGGTCACCTCCTCCGGTTCCCTCCGGCGGGCCGGTGCTTCCTCCACCATTCAACCCGATTGGCCTTTTCCAGCCGAGCGGTGTCCCGCAGCTGATTGGCGGGGCTGAAAAACCTTTATCCAATAGCGGGGCGGATCACCTCAGTGCGCCCCAGGACGGGGCGGAGCAGCCGCTAGGGCCGCGATTGGCCTTTCGCCGCTCCCGTCGAGCTCGGGCCCGCGTCCGTCCAACGGCCAATCAGCGGGCGGCTAGCATGGGCCGCGGGGAGAGAGAGCGGGCGGGGAGGGGGGAGACGGCAGAGAGCGGCGCTCCCATTGGCTGAGCGCGGCGCGGGGAGCGGTTTGAATCGGCGGCGGCGGCGGGCGGGGAGGTGAGCGGCGGCTGAGGGGGGGGGGGGGGACGGCGACTGAGGGGATCCCCCCCCCCCCCCCCGCCCCGCCCGTGTCCTCGGTCACCCGTGACCATGAGGCAGTTCTGTGTGAGGAATCGCCCGCTCCTCGGTGCGGGGTCCCCGGAGAACGGGGCTGGCCCCACGCAGGAGCGGGGAGGCGGCGGGGGTCGCGCCGAGGGGGGTGGGTGTGTGTGAGGTGCGGCTGCTCAGGTAACGCCCGAGCGAGAACCGACGGTCAGGGAAGCGCTGGGCTCGCTTTCTGCGGTTTCTTCGTGCCTTTCGTCTACGCTCCGCGCAAACTTCCCAAAATGCAGTATTTATCACTTCAGGATAAAGAAAACCCGTCAATAAAAGCCCGGGTAAACCGGTACTTTTTATGTTGTTCACTCTCTCGTGTGCAAACACATCCTCGTGGATCGTAGGAACTTCAGAGAAGGATATATTTCTAGTCGGTTGTATGTAATGCTTCTAGCAGGACAACCGTGAATAACTTCTGACTGGATTTTTGAGGTGCAGTCCACGTTCTTCCCTACCTATTTGGTGATAGCTCTGTCTTCACATGAAAGTGGGTATGTTTTCTATACATTAATTTTAAATGTGTCTTCTTTAACAGTAATGGCAAAGTATAAGAAATGCAGACGAAAACAGAGAGCCCGAGCAAAATTTCTACTGGGAAAAAAACGAGATGCTGCAAACCTCCAGGGCTCAGGTTGTCCTCCTCCACGGTAAGAGGCTCAGTTTGAACTTTTCCATTTAACTCAGTCTCTGGGTCCACTGTTTGCTCGCAATGGCTCATGGAACTGAGGTAATAGAACCATGTTTGAAGCCTATTTGCATCCTGGCATGGATGCTGTAGAATTGTTTCATCTTGTGTATCTTCCAGTACTCTACCTATCGTTAACTTCAATATGCAGGAAAAGCAATTTGGATAAAAATATATTGCAAATATGATTCCCCCACCTTTATCGAACTGTATTTTGGTCTTTCCTGGTCTCTGTGGTCATGTTTACTCTGTTGTCACCTGCTGTTTCTGGTGCTTGTAATTTCCAGATGATTGGTCACAGTGAACTTTTTTAAAGGTTGAAATGATAAATATAACTATGGCCTCATTCTGAAATGTTCTGTCCCAGGCCAGCAGGTGATCTTCCTCTGAACACGTCACCTGTCCCAAGCCATCTGTCCTCACTCTGGTCGTTAGCCTTGCCCAGTATAAAAAATGTGGTAAAACCCTTTACAACAGCAGCATCATTTTTGTATTGTTGGTGCCAGAACACGGTTGCACAGGTAAGTTTTCTACTTCTCTATTTTTGCCAGTGTGTGTGGTTGTTCTTAGCGCTCAGATGCAGGATATACAGTCACATTTGAAAACTAAGCTGTAAGTGTAGTTATGTCTATTGAAACATCTAAAGTGTATTTAGTGTTTACTGTTGAAGGAATAAATATGAGAAGAGTGTCAAGGCAACTGTGGACGTGAAATGCATACGTGCAATTGTAGGGTTTTTTATTGGAATATCAGGAGGATTTGCAGTGACAGAGGGTGCAGTCTTTCTTTCATAGCGGAAATGATTGTGTGAATTTTTCAGGTCAACCGTGAATTATACTTTAGAATTCATAGATGAAGTTAAAGTTTGGGTTTTTTTAGAAAGTCACTCCTTGGGTTCCTGCCAAGGAAATATTTGGTGACGTTTTGTATCTTTGTGTTGCACCTTTCCATTGACTGCAATGAGAAGACCTTGCGACAGAACTTTCAGTAGTAATCATAGTCCTGTCTCTGGTAACACAACGTGGTGAAAACACTTACCTGGTTTTTTTTTTATGCTTAGAGTTTTAAGGTGGTTAAAGACACCGTATTTCCATCACAAATCTACTTAAGGGAGCTAAATACGTTCAGAGAGCAGCTGGAAAAGTTGGAAACTGAATTTTCCAGACTACAAGGATTACTCCAGGTCAGTCTCAATCCCAGTGGGGCAGGGTAATGTTTGCTTGTGTAAGCACGTAAGGAACTGTGGTCAGTGCAGATGAACTGCAACCTTAAGAGCTTCTCATTGGGCATTCTTTGCTTTCAGCATTACTGAACTGCGGTTACCTCACGGCTAGAGGGAAGCGGTTTGCTGGCAAGCCTCATAAGAGGCTTTTTATGTCGTTCTGGATCAACTGAAACCAGAAATTTTGTCCTCTGAAATTCCATCTACTTTTGGCAGTGGATTTAGTATTCTTTTGTTTATTTTCAGATGAATGGAACTGCAGCCTTGTCTTCGGAAAATTCTCTTTGTCAAAGGTGTAATAAACCAGTTCTAGGTGCTCCTGTAGAAGTGCAGATGGGCCTCCAGTCATCAGTATGTGGGCCTTCCACAACACAGCTGCAGCCTGTATCTGCACCTGCTCCACCTCTTCCTCCGCCGCCGCCACCACCACCACCACTGCCCCCACCAAAACTGCCTCCAGCACCTCTCCCCCTCAAACGGGGTGATGGCTCTAAAGCACTTCTGGTAGGGAGTAAGAGGGTTCCTCTATTTCTTTTTTCTCATGGCTGGGTTCTCTGGACCTGGTTTCATTGGGAATCTGTGTCTTTGTGAATGCTCAGTCACTTGGCGATCCTAATTTCCCTTCCAACCACCTTTGTTTTCAGGCACCACCAATGAAAAACGATGGGCCGATGCAGATCACTCTCAAAGACCTCCTGAATGTTAAACTGAAGAAGACAAACAGCAACCTGAGAATGGACAAGGTAAACCGGAGGACACATGGATAAGAGGATGTGGTGTATCGAGGCAAACTCCATGCTGGAACTGGTGTATTTCCTGCAACGCTTCTTTTAGCCCCTCAGAATTTTTTCAAGAAACTAGCTCTTCTCTTCCAAAACCCCAGTGATCAGCTTTAAGTAATCCTTCTAATTCTGCACCTGGGCATTTGAAGTGAAGAAATTAAGTGTCTAACTCCAATCTCAGCTGGCATGCAGGACAGTTCTCCTAATTTTAGAGAAAGCATGTAGCTTTCTTGTAGCTTTATGTCTGTGTGTTACCAATAGATTTTGGGCTGTCTTTTGCCCAGCTGAAATCTTGTTTGCAAAAGGGGTTTTTTTTTCATAAATCTATTTTTGTCCAAGGCACATTCAAATCTTAATGAGTCAAAAAAGCATAAGCGCCATAAACCACAGAAGTCATTCAGAGTATAAATATTAAACAGATTTAAGGTCAGCGAGGCCTTCTAAAGTTTATTTGTGGTAACATTTCTTTTCTCACTCTAGGCAGAATCGCCAGTGAAGACACGCAGGGCATTAATTACAGTCTCGGATTTACAGAGTGTTAGTCTGAGACCTAAATCCAAGCCATCAGCTCACGTTACAAACTCCTTAATGTAAGATGCTTTCTTCCTTTCTTTGATGTTAGATTTTTCTATTCTAAACAGTGATTAACATTGTGTACAGAGCGGAAAATATTTTATTTTAACAACTTGTTTTGTTCTTTCAGTACCCCTCTTAAAAATCAGTTAGATCTTCGAAAACATCTGAAGAAAGTCAATATACAAAGGTAAGTTCCCTCCTATTATCTTGTTTTGTTTTTTCTAGAAAAAAATAAGAGAACTAAGCATACTTCCCCTTTTTTCCAATCTTTTCAGAAGTCCTGGTGGCACTCCACTAAATAGTAAAGAAAACATTGAATGCGGGTCTGGGTTGACACCAATTATGACACAGGCACTACGGCGCAAGTTTCAGGCAAGTCATGGTGTTTCTCTTTTTGGAATGACACACTGGCCTTAAAATCCAGAGAATTTCATACTGATTCTCTTCCCTACAGTGCAGGACGTATGTATTATGTATGTTACAGTCTCTCCATAATTCTCATCCAAAAGTGCTAAGTACCCAGAAATAAGGGTGCTTGTTTTGCTGATTCCTGTTTTAATGGTAAGGTGACTGCAGAATGGAAATGCCATTGCCCGTCTTTCAGCAGGTTATTTGACAACGCCAAGGTGAAAAGTTGCTTTTTTTGGTGGCCATTCTAGTGCCTTGATGCAATCTCTAACTTCGTAGTTCCGGTTTGCAGGAGAACAAAACCTGAGGGTTAATAATGTATTTTTAAGGATTTGCTGCATCTGTTTTCTTTTGTGGTGTCAGTTAAGAATTGCACTATATTTTATCATGGTCATAATTAGCACTAAGTTCATCCTCCAAGATCTGACCCTTTTCTTGTTTTGACAGATGGCTCATCCAAAGAGTCCCTCGCCTGCCCGGTTAAGCACAGCCAACAGCTTTGATGAACAAAAGTAGATTTATGGAACAAAGTATTTTTCATTTGTGGTCAGGAAGCCACTTGAATCCCATTTTTATCTCACTCAGGCATATGCATTTGTAAGTAAATCTGCTGCATGTGAGAACAGGGAATTAAGAAATCCCATTAGCAGATATCTGCTTTTTAAAGACAGTGTCTTTCTAATGTGTCTCAATCTGGTTGCATCTTCTCTGTTAATGGAAAAAAAAACCCAAACCAACAAACAAACATGAAATTTTGTGACTCTTTTGCTACCTGGCCGCTGCTGAAGCGGGGACTGTGATGCTCCCAGCACTGCTGCTTCTTGTAATATAAATATGCGTGTGTCTGCTGAAATTCCGTAGTGTTTTCACATTTATTTTTTTTTAACAAAAGAGATCTTGAGGGTAATTATACTGGCTCAAAGAAAAGCAGCAGTTTAGCAGTCTAATGTCACCGAAGTGAAAGGCTGCAAGTTTCCACAACAATTCCATCGCGTGGCTAAGAACCTATGAAGCAACTGCACTCTGCGTCGCTTTTGGCTGGCGTCGGATCACCCGTCGTGCGAGAAGACTGCGCCGCGTAAAGGCAAGTGACCGAGAGCCTCCTCTGAAGTCAAATTCACCGAGACCTTCTGCGACTCCCGGTCGGGACAAGGACCTGCTCTCGCCCGCCGCCGCACCCGCTTATCCGGAGCGATGAGGGTGGAGGGCGAGTTCTGGTGGCACGACGACGGCCCCACGGCAGAACCGAACAGCTGGGACCGTCGGGAGAGTTGCATCGCTGATGATGTCATGTCCGACGCTCACCCGCTCCGCCGTCTCGCCGCTGCCGGCTGAGCGTTGCCGCGCTGTGTCTCTTGCAGCCCACCCCCCCTGCCCTCCCGTTGTGCCTCTGCGCACCCCCTCGCCGCCTGGCACCCGCCGCACGTGGAGCCCCCCTCTCACGTCACCACCGCGTCCCCATCCCAGCGGTGATGACGTCCGCTTCGCTCACACCAACCTCCCTCCCACCAAGGGGGGGGGCCGCGCATGCGCAGGGGGCGTGGCCGGGGCCGAGGCGCCGCCCCTTCCGGGCAGGCGAGGCGGTGGCGGAGCGGGGCTATGCCGCTGCCGGCCGGCCTGACCGGGGCGGCGGCGGGAGCCATGGCGGCGGCGGCGGCGGTGGGACCCATGAGCCTGCGGGAGCTGCTGCTGTCCGCCACGGCCGCCGCCGAGGGAAGCGGCGCGGCGACGGGTCCGGGAGCCGGCGATGAGGAGGTGTGCGTGGTGGGCATCTTCGGGAAGACGGCGTTGCAGCTCTGCTCCGAGAAGGCGGCCCTGGTGAGCACCGTCTGCGACCGGCAGGTCTTCCCCCTCTTCGAGCAGGAGGACCCCGAGCTGACGGACGGAGCTCCCGGGCAGGAGGGAGAGCCGGCGGCCAAGGACTACAACCAGCTGCAGGCCTACTACAGCCAGGAGAGCCGGGTGCTGTACCTGGTGCTCACCTCCATCTGCGACACGCCGCAGCTGCTGCGGGCCTGCGGGGATCTGGCGGCGGCCGAGAGCAGGGAAAGCGGGCCCGGGCATCCCTCCGGTGGCCCGGCCCCGCTGCCTCACGCCGAGGCCCACGAGTTCTGGAAGCACCAGGAGAAGCTGCACTGCCTGAGCCTCCTCTACCTCTTCTCCGTCTGCCACATCCTGCTGCTGGTGCACCCCACCTGCTCCTTCGACATCACCTACGACCGCGTCTTCAGGGCGCTGGACGGGCTGCGGCAGAAGGTCCTGCCCTCCCTGAAGGCTGCCATCAAAGACTGCCCGGTCGGCAAGGAGTGGAAGCTCAACTGCAGGCCGTGCCCTCCGCGCCTCCTCTTCCTCTTCCAGCTCAACGGGGCCCTGAAGGTGGATCCCCTCCCAGGCAGGGGCCAGGACCCCTGCGGTCACCTGGAAAAGCCACCCCCCAAGAAGCACTCCCCCAAGAGGAGGTTGCAACATGCTCTGGAGGATCAGATCTACCGCATCTTCCGCAAGAGCAGGGTGTTAACCAACCAGAGCATCAACTGCCTCTTCACCGTGCCTGCCAACCAGGCTTTCGTGTACATTGTGGCTGGTGGGGCCCAGGACGGAGACGATCCCGTGGCCATGCTTCTTGACCAACTCAGGAACAACTGCACCATGAGAGAGACCGACTCGCTGCTGGCTCCCACCCTCTCGGGACCCAGGAGGTATCAGATGATGCGCCATGGCAGGCAGCAGCTGTCCTTCCACGCGGAGAGCAGCAGCAGCAGCTCCAGCTCCTCTGGACAGCTTGTGGACTGTACCCTCAAGGAGTTCTTGTGGCAGCACGTGGAGCTGGTGCTCAGCAAGAAGGGCTTCGATGACAGCGTGGGGAGGAACCCGCAGCCCTCTCACTTCGAGCTCCCGACCTACCAGAAGTGGGTTGCTGCGGCTTTAAAGCTGTACGAAGTGACCATTGAAGGCAAAGATGATGACCCGACCTCTCTCACCGGGGAACTGAGCTCAAAAATCATGGGTAGCATCAAAGTCTTGGAAGGCTATTTAGATATAGACACCAAGTTCTCGGAAAACCGTTGCCAGAAAGCTCTCCCCATGGCCCACAGCGCCTATCAGTCCAACCTGCCCCACAATTACACCATGACGGTCCATAAGAACCAACTGGCACAGGCCTTGCGTGTGTACAGTCAGCATGCCCGCGGCCCAGCCTTTCATAAGTACGCCATGCAACTGAACGAGGACTGTTACAAGTTCTGGAGCAACGGGCATCAGCTTTGCGAAGAGCGAAGTTTAACTGACCAGCACTGCGTGCATAAGTTTCATCTGCTCCCAAAAGCAGGTAAAGCAGCTCATTTGTAATTGGGTTTCGTGGTTTAGTTTTTTATCTGCTTTAAAAATGTCTTAGGCTGAAAACACTGACTTTTGCATGTTTATGGAAAAGGAAAGCTTTGCAGCTTTAAAGCTTCATCTTTGTACAGTGGGTTTAATTATAGCTGAGCTGTCGCACAGGTTTCCTTTATGTTGAATAATGTTTAGGAGTAAGTCTCCTGTTAGTAGTAACTTTGATTTTAGTAGTAACTGATTCTGTCTTCTTAATTAGAAGCATTACACTGGAGCTCTTATAACAATAGATGTGTAAGAGAACAAAAGTTCTCTGGGAAGCATAGATGCCTCCCCCCCCCCCTTTTTTTTTTTAAATAGCTTGATTGATGTCAATCAAGGACTAGAAACTGTCTGATACACATTTATTGCAGGCATTTAGGCCTTTTAGGAAGAGGTTGTAAAGCCAAAGAAGATTCAGTTTAGTGGTATTACCTGCACTGGAACTTTGTATTAAAAGTGGGAAAGGGAGGTGTTGCTTGACAAACCGGTATTGCTGGCAAATAATTTTGCATATGTGTATAGCGAGGAGGAAGCAGTGGATGAAGGGACTTAAAGAATCTCTAGAAATGGTGAACAATTTATCTAGGGTTTGACTGATTTTTTTTCTTTTAGGGGAAAAGCCAGAAGCAGACAGAAATCCTCCAGTTCTGTACCACAACAGCCGGGCTCGTTCTACTGGTGCCTGTAACTGTGGAAGGAAGCAAGCTCCTCGGGATGACCCCTTTGATATCAAAGCAGCTAATTATGACTTCTACCAGGTAACTGTTAGGTCTTTTTGCTTCAAGCATTGCTTTTGCTTCATCAACAAAGTCTGTAACCTGAAGTGACTACAAGTTTCCTCTCAACCTTATCAACTTGTAAATGTTGCTTGGGGAAGATATTTGTGAGAGCAGAAACTGCTTGCACGATGGCCTGACCAGAGTGGGCAGTTCTTTACCAGTGCATGCATGCAGGAGCATCTATTTACGCTTCAGGTGTGTTGGTTCATGTGAATTTTAAATCCATCATGTCTGTGGGCTGTATTCCCATTGCTGCTTTGGTTCTCACGCAGCGCAGAGCTCTTGAATCTTAACTGTTAGGACTCTGAACTCCCTCATCTCTGAGGTGGAAGATGGAAAGTTAACCATGTTTTCTTTCTCATAGCTGCTGGAAGAAAAATGCTGTGGGAAACTGGAGCACATCAACTTTCCCGTATTTCAGCCAAGCACACCAGATCCGGCACCTGCTCGGGATGAGTCATCTCCTGCCCCTCCGGAAGGCGAGATTGAGAAACTTAAAGAAAAAGAACCTCAGACTCAGGGAGAAAGCACAGGCCTGAGCTTAGCCCTCAGCCTGGGTCAGTCGACAGGCAGCTTGGGCACTTACCCGCCTGACGCCCAGGGTGGAGGGGATAACGCAGAAAGTCATGGGCAGAGTGGGGACTCCAAAAGTGAGAAAAGGCCAAGCCTGGTAGATCGCCAGGCATCCACTGTCGAGTACCTCCCTGGGATGCTCCATTCTAACTGCCCCAAAGGCCTTTTGCCCAAATTCTCCAGTTGGTCACTGGTTAAGCTGGGGCCTGCTAAGGCTTACAACTTCCACACAGGCTTAGATCAACAAGGCTTTATCCCGGGAACCAACTATTTAATGCCTTGGGACATCGTCATCAGGACGAGAACTGAAGATGAAGGAGACTTAGATACCAATTCCTGGCCTGCACCTAACAAGGCTATTCCTGGAAAAAGAAGTGCAGTTGTGATGGGAAGAGGAAGACGGAGAGATGACATAGCTCGAGCTTTTGTAGGATTTGAATATGAAGATGCACGTGGTAGGAGGTTCATGTGTTCAGGGCCTGATAAGGTCATGAAGGTGATGGGAGGGGGGCCAAAGGAATCCGCCATCAAAGCCCTCAATTCTGACATGCCACTGTACATCCTGTCGTCGACTCAGGGACGAGGACTGAAGCCGCATTACGCTCAGTTCATGAGACTCTTTGTCGTGGTTCCTGATGCTCCACTGCAGATCACATTAACGCCTCAGGTAAGAAATGGAAGAGGGAATCTGGTAACTGCAGAGACAGGGTTGGTTGTTACATCGCTAATTGCAGGACCGGAAGGCACAAGGGTGATAGGCAAAGGGTGTCAGAGGGATGCTACAAGAAACTCTTTCCAACTCGGACCAACTTCGGTCAAGTTCTCTAAGGCAGTAGTCGCCAAAGTATCTGTTTTATAAACAGGTTTGTTTTTTTTAAACTTCAAGATTGGCTTATGCCAGCTTTATACTTTGTATAAAGTAAGTTTTAAAAAATATTTTATCAAGGATTAATTAGTAGCATTCTATACTGTAATAATTGCTTCTTTTTAAAGATAACAAGTGAGTAATGACTGTAAGAATTTATCATTTTAAATGTCATAGACAAAAGCAGTGACTCATTTCTGAGATTAATTATTATTAGTTACCCTTTGAATTGAGGAGGTGAAAAGGTGGTGGCTTTTTTAATTGGAGACTTTTTTTTTCCATTTTCAAAAGCATACTAAAAAAAACAGAGAAAAAGCTCCATTTAGACTTTCTTACTTTTTAAGGTAGTAAAATATTAGCAAGTGTATCTTCAATTACTGCTATATGAAATACCATGCGCACGTAAGTACTTATTATTTGTTAGTATATGGCAAGAAAATTGGTGTTTATTGAATAGTAGTGTCACTGATAAGTCAGCACAAAAGGCATCTGTATGGGCGGGGAGGCAGATTTGGGACACTCTGTAACCCTTTGATCTGTTTGGGAAGTGCCACAAGATCCTTAATACTGAGTCACAAAACAGTGGAGTTGGCTTCTTTTATGGGACACCTTCAATGACTCAGATATGAACCTGCTTTGGTTTAGAAGTTAAAGGGAGAATCCTGACTGAAACCTGACAGCAGCACCAAAATGTCAGTGCGGTTAGCAATTTGTCATGTTACTGTTTGAAACTGAGGCAAGAATTGAAGGTGCAGTTTGTGCCAATACTTCTTTTGCTCTTCATTCCCAGCTTACAGCTTTTGACTCCTAAGGGTGTGGGTTTTATTTGGAATATCTGTTATGCTATGCGTTGTGGGTTCCACGCATCAGTTCCTCATGTGAATAAGACTTTCTGAGTCTTTTAATGCGAATTGTACAAGAGCCCTATTAAATGTTGCTGAAATCCTTGAAAACTCACGTTCGTTTAGAGTGAGGTAGCAGCTCCAGGGGTATCTGTGCTACAGTGTTGAAATCCGCTGTTACCGCAGCATTTACTACTGCCCGAGAGGGGAATGGCTTGTGTTTGTATTGTGGATCTCTTTGGTAGGACCTAATCTGCAGCCTTAAATTCAGCACCTTCACTGGGATAAAATGGGGAATTTATGGATGTCTCACAATAACGGCACAGTGGTTTCCTGGAATGTGCTCAAGTGGATGAGAACCGGGTTGTAGGCAAGACTTAAGGGACTTTTTCTTGGATTCAGCTGGCTTTTAAGTTTTGGGTGTTGTTGTGGTTTTGTTTTGGTTGGTTGGTTGGTTTTTTATTCTAATGATGTTTGATCATGTACTACTTTTGTTTTCAGGTTCAGCCAGGACCACCACCTTGTCCTGTATTTTACCCTGAGAAGCAGGAAATAACCCTTCCATCTGATGGACTGTGGGTGCTTCGATTTCCTTACGCATATGTGACGGAACGCGGACCCTGCTTTCCTCCCAAAGAAAGCCAACAATTAATGAGTTACAAAGTTCTCCGGGGAATACTGAAAGCAATTACACAATAAGAATTATTCTGGTAGATTGATTTTAGTTTAAAAGGACTATCTTCAATCCAAATCATGGATTTTGATTCATGTCGGTTACCCAACAGCTATCACTGCAATCTAGTGAAGGCCACTGTATTTCACTGGAACAGAGTCAGATTGAAAATAAGGTCTTATATCAAAGTGGATAAAGAAATCCAGGAGACATGTAAATTTTCCCTTTGTTACATTTTCATATGTAAGAAATAAAAGCTGGTTATTGCAATAGACTGAGCCTGTATTACTAGATCTCTTGACGGTAGTGCTTTTCCCCATCATATCTTTCTACATCCATCTTTCTAGGTACATATTTAGGAATATTTAAAGATTAGCATTGCCTGGAATCAAGAGTTTCCTTTGTCATATTGAGGTAATGATGGGCAGAATATTTGCTCATTTTCTAAACAAGCTATTGGTATGGAAACAATAGATGCTTTTAATGTGGTGATGTGAGAAATGGTTTGTGTTTGATCTTGTCTTTTGGGGGGTGGGGAGAAGGCATTGCTGTTATGATTTGTATTGACACCATAGCCAGGAACTGTGCTTACTGATATCAAGTTGAAATGTTTTACTGTATTTGTATTCATAGATCAGATTTTGTTAAAAGGCTGGCTTAATTTCGTTATTTTGGAACAGACGCTCTCTCTGGAAACTAAACCTGCTGGTAAATGTGTGGAAAACAAGGCTGTATGAGCTTGTTCATTATAAGTAACTGCAGCTTAATTGTCAGTATAGCTTGACTTGTAGTGATTAAACAGACTTTTGGTTGCTAAAAGGACGGTTTTGGCCCAGTTTGAATCTCATGGAGGGAGTTTGGGTAATTATACTGCGCTTTCCAAAAGATGTGCTACATGATGCACTGAACGGCCGCTTAAATCCTGCGAGCTTTACCCGTGGCTCTCGGTGCCAAAGCATTAGTCACAGTAAATCAACTTCTGACTTCTCGTCGAGGTAAGATGTATTAGTGATAGCGGCTGTACGCGGAGACCTAATTTCATTTCTAGAATATTTGTTTTTAATTAGCACGCATACAAAATTTAATTTGCCCTTTTGTTACAATACAGTAATTACACCGCGTGACCGGAGCCGAGACCTGGTTTCTGTTTGGCGTAGGACATCTCTGATCAGCTGTCTGTGGAGAACATCCCCCTCTCTCTGCGCGGACGGCGGCATCTCCCTCTGCACGCCTTAATGAATTTAGATTTACTAAGCACTTAGCGACTCCCGAGCGCAATCGATAAAACACTACAGAGAGCAGTTGTCTCCGAGAGACGCGCGGCCGTGCTACAGGCAGCGGGGCAAGCGAAATGGAAAATTAAAGCATGTAACGGGGAATCGCTCGCAGCACTCGTGAGCCGCTTCACGACAGAACTGCAGCCGCGACGGCCGCCGGCCCGGCCGCGCCGTGAGGCCGCGCTCCCCCGGCCCCTCTGAGGGGAGCCCGCCCGACGGCCGAGCCCTTTGGCGGGAAGGGCGGGGGTCCCCCCGCGCCTGCGCAGTCTCCGCGGCTCGGGGGCGGAGGGGAGGCGGTGCGGCTGCGCGGCCGCAGCGGCTCCCGCAGCGTCGCCGTCGCCGCCGCCGCCGCCTCCTCCTCCTCCTCCTCCTCCTTCTCCTCCTCCTCCTCCTCCTCGGTGGGAGCCGGCTTGCGGGCCGGGCCGGACCGGGTGAGGGGTGGGACGGGAACGGGCGAGGCCGGGCGGAGAGCGGGTTAAGCCGGCGAAAGGCGCAGGATGTCGGCGACGCTGTACCTGCTCTCCACGCTGGGTGGATACGTCCTCACCTCGGCTCTTCTCCTCAAGTGTCCGGGGCTTCTCCACCGGCCCAAGCGGCAGCGCTTCCGCTGCCGACACATCTCCCACCGCGGCGGTGAGTGACGGGGTACCGGGGAGAGGAGGAGGAGGGGAGTGTGCCCTGCCCGCCACCGCAGCCGCCCCTCAGGCGCCGCTTCCCGCCCTCCCCTGAGGCGGGCGAAGGCTGCGGCCGCCCGCCCGCCGCTCCTGAGGGCTGCAGCCCGCCCCGGCTCTCCCGGCTCTGAGGGGCTCCCGCCGCCTTCTCCCCACAGGGGCGATGCCGCCTTCCCGCTCCCTCGGGACGCTTCTCTCCCTGACGCCGGGTTCGGGCGGACGGTGCCGGAGCCCTGTCAGGAGGATCTTTGAGGGGCTGCTGCGCGGTGCCCCTCTCGGTCGCAGCGGGCTCCCTTTAAATCTTCCTCCCGCAACCTAATTTTAGGTGCCACCTGCTGACCAGTGCTTGATTTCAAAGCTGAATTAATCTCCGAACTCGCAACGCGTCAGCCGAAATCGGCTCGTTTGACGTGGGTCGCGATGGTTTCCCTCTCGAACGTATATATTGCTTTCTTCCTAATGATTCTGGGTGAGGGTATTTCTCTTCCTCATGAGCTGGGCAGCTGGCTGTTGCTTAGGTCAGGTACAAAAGATCAGTCTTCTTGCCTCTGACTGCCTCTTTGCTTTGCTTGCTGGGTTCAGAAGAAATGCAGTTTGCTGTGACTCTCTTCTTGTTCCCCTTGCTGTTGGAGACGGTTAATGGTTCAGCGCCGTGGTAAAACCGATCCCATTTTGAGACTCCTGTCCTCTCCGTACACCTTGCGCCAAGGCCTAGTGGGTAGCTTCTGTCTAAAATAGCTAAAAGATGTTTTTAAAGTTTCTTCTACCTTTTCCAAAGCATTGGGAGGGAAAAAGTACAGCAAACTCTATTTTTGTGTTCTTCGAAGATCAGTTCCGTGCTTTTCCTTGCTGCCTCGTTCAATTCATGAACGTACTCAGTTTTCTACTAAATATTTTTCCTGAAATTCTGTGGGAAACACATCAGATGCTGAGTTCAAACAGTTTATGTATGTCGTATCTAGTGCCAGTTTATGTAGTGTTTGATCACAGTTCTAGCCAATGGTCTTTAACTACCGCTACTGCCTTGAATTATTAAAATACAAAAAATAGAGCTGATCTGTTACAGATTTTATTACTTGTATTTCTTTCAATTAGTTTATACAACAGATTAAGTTTCTTTATAGTCTTAAGTATAGCATAAAAGGCACCTTTTGGTTTGGAACACATATACTAGCCGTTTCCTGGTAGGTATGTATTTTCATTCAACGAACAAAGGTTCTCAGTTTTGGTTGTTACCTGCTTGCTAATTTGCAAGCTATTAAAAACCTGTGGATGACTTTATTGGAATTTGGTATGATCTCCTTAACCTTCTTTTGTTCTCTCTTCTTTGTAATGATCTTGTTTCAGATATACAGCCCTAAGCCTAGAATGCAAGTGTTCTGGCCAGTTGCGCTAAGCACCATTAGAACAACAGGAAAGCCTTACTCAATGGGAGGATTATTCATTAGGCATTCAGAGACAAAGTCCACAGTCTTTGAATTGTTCTGTGTCCACACGTATGCTGTGAAATACACCTACGGTAGAAGTACAATGTTTGAACAACATCTCGGCACCTTTTTGCTCATCGGGTACTATGAGACTGAAGGTCGCTTACTCTTTACTCTCTGTAGTGTTTACCTTGTAACTTAAATTCCTGTGGGACTTACATTCTCGTCAGGCTTTAGTCATGCTGTAGCTTTAGACTCAGTGTCAGGTTTCCTATTGCATTACTCCTATTAACTTCAGAGATCAAGGTAACGCTTAACTTGTTTGGCTTTTTCCTCTCTGAGATGAAGCTTTGTATGTAAAGTTTTTTTCAAGTCTGTGGGTTTTGATTTCAGTTCTTTCTTCATGCAAGAATTTTCTTATCTCAGTTTACAGTTCATCAGTGGAAGCATCCCTGAATTATTTCTTCAATTCTACATAATTTTAAAATTAGTCATTTCTGAGATCAATAATTTAACTCTTGATATTCTGTGTTAAGAGTCCCCTGTCAAAGCCAGCTGCACGGACTGGATTGCAGGGTCTTTGAGACAGGGTAGCATGATGATTTTTACAGAATCATGGAATAGTTGAAACTGGAAGGGACCTCTGGAGATCATCTTATCTGTCCAGAGTCGGGGCAACTAGAGCAGGTTGATCAGGACCTTGTCCAGTTAGGTTTTGAATACATCCAAGGATGGAGGCTCCACAACCTTTCCAGGCAGCCTGTTCCAGAGTTTGATCACTCTTACTATAAAAAAGGGGGTTTTCTTATGTTTATAAAGGGAATTTCCTGTATTTAAATTTTTTCCAGATGCCTCATCCTTTCCCTGGGCATCACTGAGAAGAGTTTGGCTCAGTCTTCTTGTCTTCCTCCCATCCGGTATTAATACGTATTGGTAAGCCTGTCTTCTCCAGGCTAAACAATTCCAGCACCCTCAGCTTCTCATTGTGTGCAAGAATCTCTCATCCCTTAATTTTCACAGCCCCTCTCTGGACTTGTTCCGGTAGACCCATGTCTGTCTTGTATTTTGGAGCCCAGAACTGGACACGGCACTCCAGGTACAGTTTCACCAGTGCTGAGGGGAACAATCGCCTTCCTTGACCTGCTGGCAGCATTCTTCCTAACAGGCTTCTCTACTTATATTGAGGGGAAAACTCAAAACAGCAGAACTTCTAAGGGTCATCTCCTTGAGCCAGTGCTTGACATTGACTCCCTCTTGTCCCATGACGGTGCTTTCAAAGTCAGAGGATGCAATCGTAGTGTTTGGATGTGGGCATTTTGGCTCACAGGATGCTAAAATGTGCTGGGGAGGGTAATTTCTGCATGGGAAATGCAACAATGCAAATGGGCAATACGTGACTCTGTCAGAAGCCCTTCAGTCAGCCCAGCCTTTTCATTTTTAAGGAGGGAAAATGATTTAGTACATCAGATCACTTGCTTATCATAGTTCCCTTTTCTGAGTGTGGTTTGTGAAAGACTTGTTGCTGATTTAGAATTCCTGTTTCAGCTGGTGTCTCAACTTTTTTTCCTCATTTCCCAAAAACACTACATACAAGTCAGGCATTTTCTTACCAACTGGTTTGACTTGCCATACCTCCCTCCCTAATATGTGACTTACTTAAAACTTTATTATTGGAAATTTCTGCCTGGGAATGTTGGGAGACTGTTGTTTTGTTCACAAATTGAAGAGTGACTCAGGTTTTTTTCCCCCTCTCTTACTGTTCAGGTTGTATGGGCTTTATTGTCACAGTTGATAAGTTATCTAAAACCTCATTTTTTATTGCAGTTAACTTATAACTAATCATCCAGGTCCTGTGCAGGTTTTTCCCATCATCAGAAATACACGATGAGATTCTCGTGCTCTCCTCTATCCCTTGATGACTTTTGCCACTCAGCCTATTCCTATTTTGCAATCAAATTGGTGAATGTCTAATCACAGAAGCTGCTGTGGATTTACCATACTGGTTTATGTTAAACCGTGCAGATTTTGTCATTATGATTCTAAGTCAGTTAAGTCTTTCGTTTTGGAAATTTACCATTGCAAGCTAACCTGGTAACAATTTTAAATTGCTAGTTGCACATGCATAGAATTGCATTGCCTTCATTAAGTAACTAAGTACAGATAAGTATGTATCCATGAGGTCTTGTTAATAGGCAAGGCCTTAATTGGAGCTTTTATAATTGTTGTTTACAAAGTCTGTCATTCATCACTGTTGAAGTGGTTAAAATTTGCATAGATATCCTCATCAGTACATGTATCATCCTGGGGCTGTTTTGCAGTATATAATATTGCCTGTTTTCTGAGGGAGGAAGATGGGGCACAACCTTTTCCAGTCCCTAAACTGACTGATTTTCAAGGATTTTTATGTAGAGAATGATGGCCTAAGAGTTGCAGAGTTTACTCCTGCCTGAGAGAAAATTTAATTTGCTTGTCCTTTCATTTCTTAACTGGAGTTGATGTGTGTTTCATTCCTTGTGTATGAGACCTCCCTTAGCCAGCAGCATAAACCTTTATTGACAATTTGTGCTGTTTCAGGAAGTATCCTTGCACTGAAAAAAGAGCTTGTCATCTCTTTGAGCATCAACTGGGTTATGCGTTTAGGGAATATCAGCTTTAGAGAGTCTTGGGCACTTCTTTTCTTCATTTTTTTGGTGTGGTGTTTTTTTGTTTGGTTTTTTTTTTTTTTTTCTTCCCTTTAGTTACCTTTCTGCTTATTATTCCTCCCACTTTAGCCTGAAACAGACTTTTTGTATATACTGTTCCTATGCCTGTGGAGCATGTTGTCATAGCCAAATACCATGCCTTTAAGGAAAAGCAGGGCACCCAACCTCTGGTAAAATAAACTCTTTGTTTTGTATATTCAAAGCATCATACAGGTCCAAGATAACAGTCTTTCTCTTTTTCTTTTTTTTATTGTTTTACCTTGCGAAAGTCCTGTCTCTTGGGCCTCCCCAGTAGGTTAGCAGCAACAGGGATTTCTGACTCTAGCTTCATAGTCATTCCTCCAAATATGTAACATTTTAATCCATTTTTTAAATTTATTTATTTCCACTGGGATTGAGGGGAGGAACAGGATTTTGTACATGTTTTAGTTTTTGTTATTTTTGTAGGTGCTGGAGAGAACCTGGAAAACACGATGGCAGCCTTTCACCAGTGAGTACAAATGGAACCAATAATGCCTAAATTAGCTGTGTTCTCATTGTCTTTAGTGAGTGAAGGAATCAAGAAAGTTAGGGCTTCCATCAGTTGTTTGGGGTACTGTGTCCTATTTCTGAAAGTCGTCTCTCCCTTTGGATGACTTTGGCTTGCTAAACATCACTCCAATTTAAACAAGATGGAGTTGGTATACCACAAACCATGATTTGTACACAATAACGTGGTAGACTGGCAATTGGAAATAAAACTCCTGAGGCGTGATTCCTCCTGTGCTAGCTAATAAAACAGAAAACAATACTGCTTCCATGTTTAATGGTGATTACTTCTGTTAATTTATTTGTTGGTATAAAGCTATTTTTTGTAACTAATCTCACACACTTTTTTCTAGATACATTGATGTTTCTCAAAAGGTATTTCAGATCATAGCCTATAACAATATGCTAATTAGCATACAAGGCTGGATTTCAGGAAGGCTGAATCTGTTGACTGCTGTTAAGGCTGTAAGCAATTCTCTTAGGTATTCTACAGTTTCATGGTATTCAGTTCCCTCCTCTATACAGAAGGTTAATAATTTGTCTCCAAGAATTATTGTAACTGAAATCATAATGTTAACTGACTTTTAATACACCATCTGTAAAGCTATTAAAAATGTTTGTGTTACGTTTTTTTCCTTCATACACATACTTCATTGGCACAATGTGTGAAAGCCTGTTATCTAGGGCTTGAAAATGGAGTTGGTACTGGAAAGCCTTTTAAGCCTCCAGTATTTAAGTAGTGAATTCTAACAAGGTTCTCAAAGGCATTTGAAAAAGAAGCATATCGAAAACTCCAGCTGCCAATGAGAAGTGACCAAATTATGTAGGCTTCTCTTTGTTTTGTTTGGGGTTTTTTAATTTGCTTTGTGCTAAGTAGCCTCATCAGTTTGCACATTTCCTTGCAGACTGAGGAGTGCCAGCTTCCCCAACCAAACAGTGCTATTGAAAGTACTGCAGTATTTTCTATCTCCATGGAAGCTTAGCATAGTTTTGTGGTTTTTTTCCTGCTGGTCTGCCTTTTTTCAAGTCTGCTACGACACTTTCTGGGAAGTGCTTCCTTTTTTAACCATTTCTTAATTTTCATTTAGTACCATACTGGTTTTATATGTATAGGGCTCTTGCAAAGCAAGTTACACCATAACCTATTTTTATTTAATTCCCAGAAGTAAGCTGTAGTGCTTAGAGTAAGGATTGTGCTAGGAGTCAAATAATGTTTTGTTATAATACAGACATTTGACTGACTCTCTTCTGACCATTTTAATTATTTTAGAACTATAGTATAACAAATGCGGTTGAGGTCTACTTTTTGAACTCTTCACAACTGTCAATAGCAAAGTTCAGTTACTTGGTTTGAGATTGTCTTGGTTGAATAATAAAGGCACGTTAATTCTGCAGAAAGCAGAGTCAAAGTGATAATACCTTGCATTAGGCAGTAGAAAGCCTTCTGGCTTCCTCTGTGAAGGGGTAAAGGTGTTGTCCTTCCCATCTCCACTGGTAAGCTAGCAAAAGGAATTGGGTAGAAAATTGGTATCTGCGTGGTGAAAAGTTATCTGGATTGGCTTAGACGGCTCGTATGCACTAATCAATTTCTAATCCATCAGATTTTGCATGAAGCCAAATAGGGCATGCCTGCAAGAGCTGTTTCTTCAGGTTTGGACAAGCAGGCATATTTGACCATTGATGTGTCAAATCCAGAAGAGAATGCTTGTCTGCAGTGTAAGACCCAGCCCCTTGTTTTTGTCTCGTTGACAGTAACCTAAGTATTGACAAGCAAATACTTTTAGTTACACTATTTACGCTTTAACAGCAATTGGAGAATATTTAATACTGTTGCATGATAATGAAGAAATTATTACAGTAATATATAAACAAAGTGTATGGGGGGGAGGAGGCCTTACTGGTAATTTCAAATTCTATACTAGCTTAATTTACAAATATTCTGGAAAGCAATTATAAGCTTTTTGTACCACAGACAGTATTTTTTTGGTTTTGCATGGTAAAATGGCTAATAGATTTTTGGGGGCTGTAATCATGTTATGCTGTACTTAAATGCTTCTGTGGTGGTTTTAGATTTTAAAATAACTATTTTTAAGACAAAAGAGACACTTGTGGTGTCTTAAACTATTTGGGGATCTGGCATAAAAGATGTTGTAAGACTATAATTACCAGTTTAATTGTCCCTAATACAGCCATGTACTTTAGCATTGTCTTGACAGGAAGCTGCTAAGTAAACTCTCCAGGTATTTTCTCATTGTATTTCCTTTTCTTTTATGAACATACTCGGTCTAGAGAGAAAGCTTTAAACACTGTAGTTACAGCAATAAAAGTACGTGGTCAAGCTAGCATTTATAAACTCTATATATTGTGCTACATTAGGCCTTGCCTAATAGAATTTAGTTTCTAAAGGTAAGGCTTTTCTTAGACATTTCCTGGTATGTCCTTTCCCTTGAAAACAGTTGGAGTTAAACACAAGCAAAGAGCTCTACCACCCTAATTTGCAAATGTGAGCCTGCTTTACAACTTGAGCACTGGAGCAGTTGGATCTGAATCCAACACATTCTTCTGAATCTGGAAAGCATCTGGAGTCTTCTCTGGAACAACGTACATTTGATGTGTTATTACAGAGCTGCAGAACAAACTGATTTCCAGCTGAAAAACTCAGCACTTTAAGGAAGCTTATTTAGCAGCAAGCTGCTAGTAAGAGCCTGGCAAATTCTCAAATTTGTTAACAAGGGAAGTTGTTGTTCTTCTTCCATGCAGCATCAGTCCTGAATTTCTTAAGCGGTAATATTTCTGATAAATTTTGCTGGTTAAGTGATAATACGTGGAACTAGATGGGAACGTCTTCTACAAATTTGGCAAATCTCCTGCAGCATATTTGGAGGTGCTTTTCCTCAGGAGGAAAAATTACACAGAACAGGCTGTGTATCTTCCATGCGTAATAGGATTTCATTCCTCTCCTAATTCTTAATTAGTGGCAGTGGAAAACAGTTAACAAATTGGTTTTAATTTGACAACTCTCTTCTTGATCGTTATCCCAGCTGGACCAGAAATTGTGTTAAACACTTTCAGGAGTATGTTCTAATTTTTTTTTGTTTTGTTATTGCATTTGTGAACATTCATGGCATGTCTGAACTTAAGCAGTCAGTAAAGCCCTTTTCTTAAGGAAAAGGCTGTTACTGAAGTCGCAGAGCTTTGGGTCCCATATAGACTGCACTCACAGATGTTATAGGTTTGTTCATAGGTGGAGAAAAAAGAACAGCCCAGTGTTTTGAAGGAATTGTTCAGAGTTCAGGCTGGGACTTTTAGCTGTCTGCTGGAATGATACCTTCTGAGTGTCTTTTCTAAGGAAATGAGCAATTCTCATTCGAGTAAAGCTTAGTTTTTCTGTTCCGGTGTGAGGTTTCTTGTACTTATTTTTCACCAATATTACTACTACTTTCTGCTTTCGTTACTCCTATAAGCTAAGCTTCTATAGAGTGGATTTGGAATCGGATTAGAACTTTTCAAAGCAGTGAATTGAAACAAGAATAGCTATTTTTCTTTGAAAAATATGAATGGGTGTTTTTGTTGTGTTTTTTTTAATTTTAAATTAAAAATTTATCATTCAAATCATAATAATGTTTTAAAAATGTAGTTTTGCTAGCCAGAAAAAGCCAAAAGCCTGAAAGCCCCATTGCTATTTTCCTGATCCATCCATCCCTGATTAATTTCAGTAAAAAAAGGCTTTCACCTCCCTGTCACTTGTTGTTTATGCTTACCACAAAATTGATTACTTCTTGAAAAGTAGTTGCTTCTTTCAGTGGTAAATGTTCTAATATTAATAAACATCACACACAAAATTCTGAAATAATACTTTAGAAGTAGGTTTCTTAATACTGAGGTGGTAGGCTGCAATTGACGGGTCTGCTACTTGATTTCTATGGAAGACAGAGCCAAAACTCCTGAGTTCAAATCCCATCTCTGGTTCATCAGCTTTCCCACCGCAGCAGTTATTTTCTTCTTTCTTTGCAGCAAGATTGTGAGGGTTCATTGCATCATAAAGATCTAAAGTACTTCCAGTGGGATTAGTTTAATTGAATAACATGTATGTTAGGTTTGGACCTGTACAAAATACATGTGTGGTTCAAGGCAGACCTCTTCGCTTCCAGTGCCGTTAATATAGGAACAGACATGTTGGAGCTAGATTGTCACCTGACAAAAGATGAGCAAGTGGTTGTGTCCCATGACGAGAACCTGAAGAGATCAACAGGAGTTGATGTCAACATATCTGACCTCAAATACTCTGTAAGTTGAGGAAAAAATGTTAGTGCTAGATGATGTTTAAAAATGCGTTTGTAGAGTGGCTGGGGTGGGCAGAAAGGTTGTGTGCGTGTGTGTCTGGTACCAAAATCTAAGGAGGGGATTCATCTTGTCTTACTTAAAAAAAAAGTTAACTAGGCTCCCTGTGTAGTCAAGGGAGAAAAACTGGCACGTTTCCAGAGGGTGATTAACTCCCTCCAGTAGTAGGTTTGGATGAATAGCTTCCTGGAGGTGGGCCTGTTTTGCCATACTGATGACAAAGGAAGCTTAGTCAACAAGCTCCTTCTCATATGACCAGCCTTTTAATGGGAAAACCGGTAGATGAATCCCACCTGCATTGACAGTTTTAAAAGCCTGTCTTACAGAACTGTCTTTCCATCTGATGTTTAAGTGGAATTCTCAGACAGGTGTCTGGAAACTTTTTACCTTATTCAGCTACAGGTATCACAAATCTAAGAATGCCAAATAGTTGAAGTAAGAATGAATGCAGTGGTTCTGAATCACTTTGGGGGCAAGAAGATTTAAAAAAACCAAATAGTTTTTGTCTTTAAAGGTAACTTACATGGCATATGAATTATAATTTTTTGTCTCTTTCAAGAAAAGTCATGATTATATCCCTGCATTTGAATTAGTCTTCTATTTCCCTTTATTTTTAAGGAACTTCCACCATATCTCTGCAAGTTGGATGTCACATTTCAGAAAGGTAAGGTTTTGTCTCTTGCTGTTTCAATTTACAGTAACAGGAACTAATTTTCCGTTATTGTACTGTGGCAGTTTCTTATTTTGGCAAAGGGAGTAGAAAAGTGGATTTGCTTCTATCAGTATCTTGGTAAGAGAAGTTTTAAAAGGAAAATATAATCCTAGCTTTAGAAACCGAAATGTATTTTTTTCAAACCAGTTGGCAGGGACTAAGTTTAAGATGTAAGATATCTTTTTCCAAGTAAACATTTCAATTGTTTGTTTGTCTACTTCTTGCAACTACTTTCCAGTTCCGTTGTGAGCTCTTCAGAAGGTGCTGATTGAAAATTTGTTGTTCCAAAAAACAGAGAGAAGGCAGAAGAGAGTTTCTTGACAGCTCAGATGCCATTGTGCTGGTGCACTCTGGGCTTGAAGTACTACGAGAGGTCAGACAATATAGGCGTTTTCAGAAGGGTGAATGAAAAGAGTGGTAGTTACTGTATGTATGACTTAAAGTTCAGTACCAATATTGCTGCAAGAGAGGAAAACCTAGAAAAAGACTAACCTGTTTCCTTGTGAAAACTGTGGTTCATGGGACTGTAATTTGAATAAAGCATCAGGCTAAAACTGAGAACACTTCCACCTGGAAAAGGCTACCGGAGATGGTATCAGACGTGTTTGCTTCAGGGGCTTTGTGACTATCTTCTGTAACCTTTCCATATTTCAGTTGCCCCGCAAGTAAATGTTGTGTTAAACTTCTCTGTTAAAAATTGCAAAATACTTAAAATGCCCCAAGATGAGTTCTATGACATGTTATTTGCACACTTACAAATCTTTTGTTTATGTACAGTAATACAAAGAAACAGAGAGAGCCTTCAGTTAATTCCTTAGAGCCACAAGCAGTTTCAGACAATAAAACTGGGGGGTTTGCCTTCTGTTCCCTTTACTCATTATGCTCCTCCAGTAAATTTTCCTAGAAGGAAAAGTTTTTCTCATTTGGTCTCATTTCATATTAATCTCATTCCATTTGGTACGTGGTAACTGAGCCCATGTTTGCTATTTCAGGATTTTAATGATGCCTGCACTCCTACTGTTGCTAAATAATGACTGAATTTCATGAAGTTAAAACCTAAATGTGCAATATGCTCAGGGCATTTTCATTACAGAAATGAGCTTGTCATACTTAGTTACAACTGAGTGAAGTAATTTTTTTTTTAAAGTTTAAAAACGTGCTAATTCTAGGAACTATATATTTTTTTAAAAATTTTAAGATAACAAGTGCTCTGATACCTCAGCTTTTATCTGTAGTGTATTAAAAATGGCCACAGCAGTGACAACCTTCTTGTTTCCTCAGAATGTCACTGTGAGGGAAAAGATAACCGTATTCCGCTCCTGAAAGAGGTGTTCGAGGCATTTCCACAAACTCCTGTCAACATTGACATCAAAGTGAACAACAATGTGTTGATCAAAAAGGTACGTGGAAACCTATGCTGAACTTAGACTGAATGTCATGTCATGGTGTTGAAATTCCAAAAGAAAAGTTTCTTGGAGTTGATAGCAGTCTGTGATACTAACATCTGTGTTCTTGGACTGCTTCATCTTTCACATGTTAGATCTTGCTCTGTGTATGAGGTAATACAGAAGACAGAGAAGTGATCTTGTGCAAGATATTTAGCAAACAGCTCTTTACTGACCCTTTATCTTGACATGAAACTGATGCTACGCTGCTAGAGACATGTTTGTTTTGTATTTCATATGAAGGGTCTTCTTATGGACTGTTGCCTACCAAAGCAGCATAAAAACACGATGTCAGTGTAAAGATAAGTGTTCATCAAAGAAAAGGAGATCTGCTTTCCATCAGATACTATTTTGCCATCTAGTTTTCTTAAGTTCTCTGAGGTTTTTTGGTAGGTATAGTGGTCTTTCTTTTTATCTGTTGACCTGAACACCTGTTTTTTTCCAGCCAAAGCAGCACAATCATCTTCAGATGGGAGGGAGTATAGAACTATCTCTTCTGTAATGACCTACGTAGTTGAAAAGTAGCGAATAGAGTTTCAGTTAAATAAAGCTGGACATAATTTTCAAGGAATACATGTTAGGGTTCTGCTTTTTTATATTGCAGGTTTCAGAGCTGGTGAGTCAGTATAAGCGAGAGCATTTGACGGTATGGGGGAATGTCAATTACGAGGTTGTATCAAAGTGTCTTAAGGAGGTAAGAATGGGTCCAGCTAAGCTTCATTCTTCTTGCCTGCTTGTTACTGTGCGGTGACAAAATGTACAGTAGAGCACCCTGTAAATCAAGGTCTAGCTAGCTATGCCAGACTTTTAGATGCGATGAGAAATTTTGCACTTAGATTGTATTCTGCCTACTACACTGTTTCAATAAGTCAAGCACAGTTAACACTCATGTATTCTGCAATAAAACACTCGAGGAATTAATCTTAGTCATGTTTTATTCTTGTTCTGTAAAATATAGGGTGTTATGATTTTATGCCAGGAACTCTTAGAGCATGTTTTGCACATCATTCATCTGGTACAAAAGCAATTTTTCTAAGGATTGCTTATTGTGTGTTTCTTTTTATGAAAATAATGGATGTAGCCACTAGTTGACACATGGTTATATTGGTATAAAGCTATTTTACAGCTATAGATGCTATTTCTTTTTGTGCTGAGGAATTGTACAGGTTAGAATTAAATTAAATTTATGCTTAGTCTGAGGGAGTTATTTTACCTTAGTGAAATTGATCTAGTTGTGAGTACAGATATTGTTTCGATTTAGCTGTGCAGGACGACACACCATTTCCTACCTGAACAGCAGTTATATTTGTTCATTTTTGTAGCATCTGTGCCCAGATATTTTGGTTCATAAACCAGCATCTTTAAAAACGTGTTGTGAAGTGATGTCAAACTGTAACATGTCCTGTGCTAAAGCATAGCTTGTTCTTTGCGGTAATACTAGTCTAAGACAAAATGCTGCACAGTGTCATGCAGTCTAGAAAGACGATGAAGGCAGATGACAAAAGCAGTACTGCAACCAGTGAAATTTTACCTTTTTCAGGTCCCAATGCCCCTTCAAACTGTGTAAAACATTTGCTTGGATTACAGGCTACCAGAAAGAGTAATTTAAATTCAGTGGCAGGCATATCGTAAACAGTTGGCAGCCTAATTGTTAGGTGCAAGTGCTAAACTTTAAACATGCATTGATGAGTAAATTTAACTGCATCAGATGCAACAATCTACCAAGATAAATTAGAATCTTTCTTTCCTGGTTCCTGCAGAATGCTGACATTCCCATCATCTTCTGTTTGCAACGTGTCCTCCTGCTTCTTGGCCTCTTCTACACTGGTCTGCTGCCATTCATTCCCTTCAAGGAAGAATTCTTGGAAATTCCCATGCCTTCAATCATTCTCAAGTGAGTTAGAGTCCATCAGTGAGTGCTGTACTGAAATGATAGTAAAGCAAGTGAATGATTATGCCAGCTTGAGCATTGGTTTACTCAGTATCCTCCGGCTGAGGGTACTGCTTTGTTAGTTCAGGCACTTTTGTATATTCCTAAGAGAAAGCTATGCAAATCTGCTGCTGCTCTGTATTTAACCTGTCTCTAGCCAGCTCTGAGTTACTCAGTTGTTAGTGTGGGGTGCCTGTGTATATCAATTTTTCCTGTTTACAGCATCTCCTGTAAATACTGCCTTCATGCAGCTGCCTTTAAAACGCAGCTTGTGCTGATGCCATCTAGGTAGTGGTATGTAGCAGTGCTGTACAAATAACTAATTCTTGCACTTTTCTACCTCTTTCTTGAGAAAAAATTAGTCTGAATGAAGCAAAGAGGCAAGTTAGTAACAGGGTGGATATGAGATTTCACGTGCTCTTTATTTCTCATGCTTTACTCAAAATACTGCTGAATACCCATCTCTGCTGCTTCTCTTAAATGTAGCACATTTCTCTGTAACCCAATTCTATGTCACTGTCTTAGTGAAATTACTGCTCTAATTTGAGAAACTGCAAGATTAATTCTTCATGTTCCTTTTGCAGGAACATCTCAAATAATATTTTAATCTGGGCTCTGGTAAGTTTTTGTTTTCTCTTCCTCAACAGGCTGAAAGAACCACAGAAGATGACAAGAAGCCAGAAATTTATTATCTGGCTAGCTGACACGTAAGATTTTAATCTAATTAAATTTTTATTTATCTTTTGCCTATATATTAACAGTTGGCTCAAGCAACTAAGACTAGCTATTGCTATAGCTACATGTTATGTTGTATTTTTTTTAGTTTCTTCTAGCTTTTTTGTCAGTGTAGCATAAATCATATTCAAATCTTACGTAGGTGTTCCTGTACACTTTTGTTTCAGTGTATGAAAATATACTGAGGTGCAGTAACAGTAGGCATTATTCCAATGTAATCCATTTAGTTTCTTTCGTTAAATGTGTTCAGCTAATTAGCATGCAAGTAATTAGCAGAATGCAGCTTTCACATTTCATGGGATTGTGACTTTCATAATGTTGTCAGAGGAGATACTGTTCGGCTTACATGGAACACTTTGCATTTTAAGAATATCTGTTCTTCAGAGGAAACTTAGTCATATGCTTTCAGAGGTTGAATGTGATTGCAGTATGTGTCTTCTGGCTCTTGCTTCTGTGTCTGACATCTCTTAGTTTGATTTCTTGAGTGGCCAGTAGAGTTTTCATGTCTTCTGGTGGGAAAGGATAAACTCTCTTCTGAAAGTGAAGGGATTGTGACTCATCGGATATGGTACAGGGTACCTGTACTATGAAGGAGGAGTTTGCTGGATTTGATCTTTGGAAGAGTTGGTACAAATACCCATAGCTAATTGAAATTTCTGGGTATCTGTGCTAACCAGTCTTGAGTTGCTTGAGCTAAAAGTTTTCTATAATTAGGTTTCTAATCACTTTCTTGTGGAAAACATTGAATCTAAACGCTGTATGGAAAATTTATTACAGAAAATCAACAGACATTGAAAATTTCATATGTACTTCAAGTTCTTAAATAATATCTTTCTCCTTTCCGCAGATTGCTAATGCGGAAAGCACTTTTTGACCACCTCACTGCTCGGGGCATTCAGGTACAGTGTGGCAAAGTTAAAGGACATGTGCTTTTAACCTCCTGAGAATTTGAACCAGCCAGATATGGCCTTGATGGGTTCATGTTCTTCCCAACATTTTCTGTTGTGTTGCTAGGATTATAAGTTGCTTTTTGGTTCCTGAGCAGTAGCTTATGCTGTTATATTTGCAGATCTGTAGTTGCAAAGGAAGAATTGTATGCTTTGAAAAAGACTCTTTAATTTAAATCCCTTTAAGATTTTTTTTTTTTAGTTCCCCCACTTCAAACTTAAGCCTACAAAATCTGCTGAACTGCTTACCTATTTTGGGCTTTTCACAAAATCATATTTAGACTTTTAGAAATATCTGAGCTCTCAGGTAACAAAATAAAGTTGGAGTCACCACTAGAAAATGCCCCTTTTTGGAGGATGAGGGGGAAGAACTTGGATATGTTTGTGTACTTGGCATCACAGCGTAATCATTTATCATTTTAAATATATGCAGCATCATCTCTTTCAAATGAAGCAATTTAGGTCAGAAGTCACTTTTTTCTTTAAATGTGAATATTTTCTGTAATAATTTGTCTTTCTATCCCACTTCATAGGTGTATATTTGGGTACTGAATGAAGAACAAGAATACAAGAGGGCATTTGATCTGGGAGCAACTGGAGTGATGACAGACTATCCAACAAAACTTAAGGAGTTTTTACACAATTATCCAGCATAAAGGAAGAAAACCAAGGAAGTTCTTGCAGAACAGATTGTGAGCCAAGGATTTTCTTCATTAAAAAAATTGAGCAGCATACACAGATCATTTTGTTTGAAAGATGTAATTGGATGATCTATTACATTGTTGTCAAGTTGCTACCTAATGTAAAGGTTGTCTATTTATTTTAAAACTTTAGTTACATAGTTTACATTTGTAAATAACTCATTTAGCAACAGCGCACTTCACAAGTAGTGATCACTAGGAAGAAAGATGCTAGATAGGATACTTGTAGATAACAAGCATTATTCTACCTGTCACAAGTGTTCCTAAGCAGATGTCAAGACGCGTCAGTTACTCCAGTAATATTCTAGTGGGCAGAAACTAAAGAATTTCTGAAAGCGTACCCTGTGTATATGCATTTCTTGTGTTGCTTTTAGTTTTCAGATAACTTATAGGGCAAAAAAGAAAAACAATGCACAGGAGAAATAGAAAGCAGAATCTGTGGCTAGCCAGATAGTTTAGCCTGTGAAGTATAGTCAGTAAAGGTGGTCACTTTTTTACCAAAATTAACTCACTTGGTATAGATTTGCTCCATTATTCTTACTGATAAGAACGTTGAGCTTGAGTTGCAGCTGACCCCTTTCTGATGTGATGGTAATACTGTGACTTACTGGTCAAGGTCTAGATAGAGTATTTAAGCCAGGTTCTGGGTTTGACACTGAGTTCAGCTGCAGGGGTCTAGGTTTGCCTCTGGTTCTGACCTGCCTGTCAGGCTACCATGGCATGGCAGTAGCTAGCTTACCAGAAAGGAATATTGCATTTATAGGTTACACTTACTTTGAAATAGTCCTTTCACAAAGGAAGCCAATGTTTTAGAAGTCTTTTGCATGTTTATAGTTCTAACATCTGTTGGTGAATGGAAGTTGTTTTTAGGGTGAGGGACCAAAGAAGACGTAAGTTTGGTCAGGAGTTTCAGAAACAGATTAAAATGTTCCTATTAAGTGAATTCACCCAAAGCAGATTCATATGCATACTTAGAAAAGGAGCAAGTGTCAGTCTAGGACATGTAAATTTTAGTCTTTTCTCTCCACAAAAGTACATTCAATATTCATTAAGTTTATGTGCGTGGACATGGAAGTAACTTTACTGGCAAAAGCCAGGAAACCCCAAGTGTGATGGAATGGGGTTAGATAGGAAGGTATTTCTGGAAGCTTACATGCTGTTCTGTCATTGTGAACAGGTGTTACACGTGTGTCAAACAGATTTGAGCCTGCAATGCCTGCGTGTTTTGGTGTTGTCATGTTAGTGGTAGGGGTTTTCAGAAGGAATTTGATTACTGTAGCTTAATTATACACAATGACATGTATAAAGCTCAGTCATCTAATCATCAGATGCTGCTGGAACAAAACTATTGTTTAGCGATACTGTCTACTTCTTCAAGGAACTTCATGTGAAAATCATGGATCTTAATAATAAATATAGTAGCCAGATGCAAGAGTATATTTATTGCAAGGTATACTCACTGTTATAAAAAATTTTAAAGTAATTAATTTTCTTCCCTTGCTAGCTCAGATTTGGAAGGGCTCTTGTGTCACTCTACTGGCTGCTGTGCCATACTTGTAACCATAGAGCATCTTTGCTATTCCATTACATCTGTCAGTAGGTTGTCAGTGTTAGAATGTCAAGTCCATCTGGTTGGACAATATTAGTTTGTGCATTATAATTCCTTTCTGAGGAATATTTCTACATGGATGAAGTGGAAGAAACTACTGCATTCACAATTCAAGTGAACATGTGATGATTGTGGCAAATGAGTTAATGGTGTCCTTCTAAATATCTGCCTGGTTAAGATGGCTGTAGACTGAATTTCCTCTTAACTTACTCACGCTTGTTGCACATTGAATGGAAGAGAGGAAAATGTAACTTCCTAACTGTTCAGAGGAAAAAGGATGAAATTATTTATTCTGTGCTAAGCTTCTTGTTTCCCTTCCAGACCAGTTATGTCTGGTCAGGTAACTACTGATGATCCAGTCTAGTCATAGTTCTGCCTGCTTTCTTAGCAGTCATAGAATAGTTATAGAATAGGCTCCATATGCAGCTCAATAGGTAAATTAAAAACTTCCACCCTTTCTGACTTATTTGATTTAGTAGCCAGTGTGTAGCTCCAGGTAGTTTTGGTGCAGTGTGGTTTTCTTCAACTTAATTGCTATCGAATTTCCAACACGCACACCTTTACTAAGATGCAAATATAATTCTGGTTTTAGAGAATATTACCAAATAGCACTTATACATTAAGACTTCTTGTTTTTTTAGATTAGGAAAAGCTAAGTTTTAAAATACCAGTCTTGATTTCTGGACTTGATCTCTCAAGGGGTAGGTGATGACTTAGTTTCTCTCTCAAGTTTCCCTCATCACTGCATAAATAAACTATTTTGTTTTATTCTGTATTGAATGACAAAATACAGTTATTGAAATGGCAGACTTAATTTTTTAATTTCACTTTAATCTTTTTCCTCTTTCTCTCTAGCAGTGGTGTTGGAAACTTCTGCCTTCAAAGATGCTCAACACATCTCTCAATCACTAGTCTTCCTACATCTGATGTAGCTTTTGACTGTGCTGTTTATACATGACCTCTCTTTGATAAGTCTGCTACTTACTATCTGAAATTTGAATGAGCCAATTTACATGGGAGGGAAGGAGTTCAGTGCTGGAAAAGCTGCTGAATTTATTCAGTCACCCATTTGGGCTTTAGTACAAGAGCTAAAGTTTGATCTCTTAAGACAGATAATGTTGCATGGATGAGGCTATGAATCCGAGCACGAATGCACAGGGTTCAGGCCATGATAACTGTTTATAACAAAATAACATGGAATTGAGGTAACTGTAGAATGTTTGTTCTATCAAATCATTGTTTTGAATGTTCCAGAACTTGCTGTGTGATTTTTAAACCACTTGTCCAGAAAAGCGTTTGTTGAGAACTTGCACAGCTGTCCAGGAAGATGTTCAGTTAATCTCTCTTTCCAAGGAGAGATTCTTTTCAGGTACTTTTAACTCTTAACTATTGTTTAATATTTACTGTGTTCTCAACCCTATTGCAAAATACTTTATGTATGAAGGATGATGCATGTATTTCATGCACTTTTAATTTGCAGAATTCCGAATCTATGAAGTGATTTTTCTTTTCTTGTAAAGAAAGATTGATGCTCTTGAAAAGTGACACATTAAAACATCTTTGCTCATAAACGATCTAAAACTAAATACTTTGTAATTGTGACTTCTTTGCCTAAAAGTATAATTTCTGAGATTATGATATTTATATTTATAGAGTAGTAAACATTGAGCTTTTGATGGTGGTCTTCCTATGTGGATAGGGTTGCTGAAAAGAGGGGGATATCTTATGTACTCTGAACTTTCAAGAAATTTTTGGCAATGACGTTGGTTTTCTCATATAGTAATCACAGTATCTGCAACTATGTGTGGCTAAATGAAGCCGGCAGCGGACTTAAGCCTGCCTTCTCCATGTACAAATGAACTTTTAAGTAAAACTTTCAAAGTCGATTCCAATTTGATTTTTCTATAATTTATTTTAAGACAGAAACAGTAGTAGATAAACTTGATCAGAAGGGGGTCTCCATATGCGATGCTAGAAAACAGCGTAGAGAATTCTGCTGGTTCAGCAGTGCAGTATGTGCTGTTGCTTCATTGCTTCCAAACAAAGGTCTGTCTGCAGAACAGGCATCGCATGCTTCAAAGCAAGCAGCCTGTCTGTCCATATGAAAATTCAAATAATCAAAATTTAAGATCAGAGTGGAAAGGTATACAAGTTAGATAATAAACTCCTGAAATTTTACTGTATGTTATTCAGCTTGAAGTAGATGGGTCTCGAGTAATAACAGTAGAGGGAGGAACAAGGATGCAGATCCCAAATGTCTTAACTATAACAGCATGCCAGGGGAGCTGATTCTGCATATTTTTTTTTGCCATCAGCATCTTTCACTGTAAAGAACTGGCAAATTGTACTTGTCTAGGATTGTAGCACTTAAAGTTAAAAATGGAGTCTGTAGTTCCTTATGGATGAAAACAGCAAGGTGAAATGAGCAAAGAAATGCTTATTTTAACATTGATAAGTATTACATGTGCTAGTGTTTGGGGTAGCCACACTCCAAAGTAATTGTGTAAGTGAGAGCATTGGCCTTTGCTTTGCACTTCAGTGTAAAAAGGGCTGTCTGCATCAGAGCTGCTTTCTAATTATTTATTTTTAGGAATCATGATCCTTAATTCCTAAGCACAGTAATGCATGCCTGAGTAAATATCACCTTTTTTGGTTGGGGGACATGTCATCTTTTTTTAAGTATCCTGTTTTGGGTTTATCCGATTTTATGATTGATGACCTGATTCTGGCAGTGTTACAAGATTGTATGTGCACATTTATAATATTACAGGTCAGGTTTTGAAAGCAGTGACAAAATCATCTTATGTAGCCTGGTTCTAGACATCAGCTCTGACCTATAATCAGGCTCATTAGTTTAATTACAGAATGTAGCAGTTTACAGATGTGGAGGATATTGTGTCCTATCTATGTATGTAGATCATACCTGAGTTGAATGGGGGTAACGAAAACACTCAGTTATCTCTACATGTAGCGGAGGAACTGGCCTGAGATTGAAATGGAGCCTTCATTGTAAAAGGGCTTTATCTGCTTTTTTTACTTGGTTATTAATCATAATTTTATATTTTGTCTCTGTTGAAATGGTAAATAGCTGATAGTTTAGACTTAATTTTAAAAATTATTCTACTGCGGCCTTTAAATTATCCTGAAATACCTTTCAGTAGCATCCTAAGGACACTTGCTATAATTAACTGTCTTCCCCATGCAGCGCGTCTCCTACCTGCTCACTTTTGTAGGAGACTTGCGCAAAAGATTGTGGATGATCAATGAAAGATCAATGGATTATAGAGTATAAAAAGCCTTTGACAGTTGACAGGTTTCTGCTTCTGAATTGGGGGCAGCAAACTAGCTATGTTTTGACTATGTTCGTATTAACAGGTATTCTACTTGTAGCAAGTTTCTGTACAGTGTTGTGTTGTCCTGTGTTGGGTTATAGTTTGCTGTAGCTAGGATGCTTTCTTTTTCTGATGATAAGCAGATTAACGTTTCCTCTAGTCCTAGGGGTAAATTTCCCGTTTTCCTACCGGATTTCCATTGAATTACATTAAATACTAGGTTTTAAGGTCAAGTGTAATTTTTAAAGCCTTGAGGCTTCATATTAGGCAAGAGAGGTGAAGTGGGGTTTTTGTATGTAACAGTATTTAGCAACTTTTAGCGGATTTTGGCAGGCTGATGGAAGGATTCCCGAGATTGCTCTGGGCAGTATTTTACTTCTTTACTGCACATTCTAAATGGTTGGTAAACCAGAATAGGGAATTGGGAAGCATTAATGAATGTTCATGTGTCTTTTAACAGGGAAAGTATTCGTCTATGATCACTTCAGGTTGTGTAACCCATCATAAATCTGCAGCACTAAGACTTGGTACTCAAACAGAATAATCAGAAGAACTTGACAGTTTATCCAAAGCAAGAAGGTTTGAGGTGCAGCTATTTTCATGTATTTTCAGGATACGCTTTTCCACATTGATGAGCAAGACCATTGGTGTTAGTAGAAATCTCAGAGATCGTGGTTTGTCCCTGGAATTTCCCGGGTGCGTGGAGAATGGATTGTTTCCTGGCTATGTGAAATGCCCTGCTTGAAAGCATGTGGAAAACAAAAGCCACAAAACCTTAACAAAAAGCAGGATGGCAACCGGGCCGGTTCCTGCCTGTCCTCCTCCAGTTTGCCGCAGGAGGCCGCCGCAGCCCTGCTCATCTCTGCTGATTTTCAGCAGGGCTCTGTCCCTCCACACTTCCCAGTAGTGAGAGCTGATGGGGAAACTGCAATGCAGAGCTGGATTAAAAGTAGGTGCTCGTTCAGTTACAGATTCTGAGTTTTGCCACGGTTCTGGGGCTAGTTAAGCCGGATTTACGGGTGGTCTAGTTCCTCATTGTGGAATATTGCTATGGGAAGGAAGATGAGTGACAGCGTGCTGCGGGTAGTGAAGGTCTTACAGCTTTCACTGTCAGGTGTCTTGGTGATTTTGGGGGACAACATGAAGCACTGGGAAACACTTGCTGTTTTGTTGTTGGACCTAAAATAGTGATGCTGCAAGTGGGGGAAAAAAACCTGTTGCTAATAGATGAAAGCACCTTTCTTTGACCTGAAGTACTTGAAGGTGTTGTTTCCTGATGTGTCTGAAAAAGTTTGAAGTACCCCCACTTTACAAATAAAGAAGTAAAGGCAATATTAGGTGAGGTATCTTGATTTCAAGGCCAGTGACACCAGCTACAAATACAACGGGGGAGTGCTAAGAAATTGAGATTTTCAGCAGATTTTAAGTACCACTTAATTCTAATGCAGCAATAAAGATGTTGAGGCAATTATCTCAAGGAGTGATCCAATACTTTCTGCCCTCTCAATATTGCCATGGCAAAAGTTAGCCCCAGTCCGTGATGCTTTATCAATTAGGCTTTTCTAGTCTAATGATAATAAAAGTTGAAACTGATGTCAGACACTGAGCAGAGAAACACTGAGCAGGGAAAGCTTAGCCCACTAAAAGTATTCATGATGCTGATTAAGCTGTGCTGGCAAAGTTCGCAACCAAACTCTAACGCAAAATCAAATGTGAAAATGTGACTTGAAGCTTCAGTGAGAAAGTAAGTAGGATGCAGCTAGTGTTTTATTTTTCTAAAATGAGTGAAATGCTGCTAATGAAGCACTGCTAACCCTAAAAAGCTTCCAGTTTTTGTAAGTCATAGGGATCAGCACATAGTTTACAGAAGAAATTTTGGCTTTTTTATGGTCTTATTTTTCTGCGGCTTCAAAGCTGTGTGAACCCCTAGATTTCCATGGTGATACCGAACGTAGATCAGTTTAATTTCAATTAACCACCATCCTAAAGCAAACTTAGTACAACAGAGAGCTTTGTATACATGTAAAGCATCTTGATGTTCTCTTTGTAAATAATAATGTACTTTTATTAGCAAACTGAAAATTCTGCTGCATAACTTGCCTTTGGGTGAAAAAAAAAAAATTCCACTGTTAAGCAGCAGCCTCTTGATGTGCGAATTTATTTTGCTGATGGTTCCAACTCTGGGTACTTGCGGTCACTTTTCAGAAGTCTCGGTGCTTTAAAGTTCAAGAAAATTTTTTCACTGCTTCCCATATATAACCTTGTCTAGATCTGTTAAATATGGCTTCATTTAGCACTGGTGAGATGGTCTAAAAACCTGATGTGTTAGCTCTTGCTGCTGGGCTTGAAGAGGAAGGAGGTTATCTAAGAAAAGAAGAAGAAGCTTAAAGTAAGCCTTCAAAGTAGGCTCCTGTTATGTTGGTTTCGTAGCTGTCTAAAGATAACATGGCAATTTCCTTCTTCATTTGAGTGTATTTCGTAGCTAGTAACTACCATGGTGCTTGCATCTTCGTTAATAGCATATTTAAATTGTACTTGGTAACACCACTAGCTTACGGGGGGGGAGGGGGGAATGTAATTTTGTATTTTTAAAATCTGGTCTATAGAGTCCCTTAGCTAGCTGGCATCCATTTTAGTAATGCGATCAGAGGGGTGTATTTTGCTTGTGTGTAAGAAAACCATATTTACTTTATATCACAAGGTAGGGGTTTTTTTACCCACATGTAATAAGAGTATCACAAGTAATAGAAATATTACCTTGCATTGCGCCTCACTTAGTGTGTATTAAAGTCCATATATTTAACATATGGAACAGAACATTGCCCTTGCAGTTACCAATAATTACCAGTCACTAGAGAATTGCTTAAAATATTTTTAAGAATTTGCTAAAGCAGTAGAGCGTTAGAACAAGATTAAACTCATAAAGCAAATATGTTTTGGCCCATAAGATGTATCACTTTTATCCCTTGATGTGAGAAAAGGACAGATAGAAAACACTATTAAAACTCTACTTTATACAGTGCTGAACTACTGCTGCCAGCGCTCCCGCAGTGGTGTGCCATGCATGTGCTGTCCTGAGCTGAAACTAAAACCCGTGCAGCGAGGAGCCTCCAAATCGCCGTGTTCGGAGCTGCACGCTGTTTTAATTACAGTGCTTTGAGGTGATTGCATGTAATTTTGCCCTCGTACTTTTTTCTGGCTTAGCTGCGTGCATGTGTGCTGCCCTATGCATGTATGCAGGGACATGCGTACGTCCGAGGTCTGCCCGGAGCGTGCCTGCAGGTGTTTGGGTACAGGATTGACAAGATCGCCACTACAAAAAAAAAATAATCATGGTAAGCAGTGGGATGAAGCTAATGGAGATTTCCAGGAGAAATAGATAATGTCTTCATTTGCAATTACGATCCCGTGGCGCGTTTGAAGGAGTTGGGCTAGCACTGGTGGAAGTTGGCGACGGGGCTCGGTGCTGTTCCGTGGGGAAGAGTCGGACGACCTCTGCGTGAAGCAGGTACCGGTCATTACTGCGTGTTTATTTCATGTGGACTAATTGCCTTGGCGTTTAAAGACAGAAATATAACACAGACTATTAGAAAGCGACTGCTATTACCCCCCCCCCCCCTTTCCCCTCCACCCTCTGCCTGGGCCTTTGGCACCTTACCAAAACTGGGTGCTCCCCCCGTGGAGGTATCTGTAATTAAAATCTCTCCGAAAATTAAAAGTGCCTCCTGCCAAACGGGGCCATTTTAGGCTTTAGAGGTTGGAGTGACCAAAACTGCTCCCTTACTACAATTTCTAAGGTTTTTGGGCTGCGGTTTCCCACGGGGCGCGCTGCGGCAGGGTTGGCGCAGTGCCCCTCGCCCCCCCCCCCCACCCCCCACCCGTGTATCCTCCGCGCAGGCGGATCACGCTTTTCCACGCCAATACAGATCATCCACCAGCGGCTACCGACTACTGCTGCCCGCCACCTGGGTCCCTGCGGCCTTGCTCCGCGGGGGACAGCCACTGCCACAGCAGCCCCGGGTGGGCCAAGGGCGGCCGCCCCCTCCACCCGTGGTGTGTCCCCCACCCACCCGCGGTGAGCGGTGCCTGCGCCTTTAAGAGGAAACGCATCTGTTTGTTATTCCCCCTCCCGCCCCCCCCCGCGCGCTCCACGCCGGCAGCGCCAGGGCCGCTCCTATTGGCTGCCGCCGGCCCAGCTGCTGTCTGCGCGAGGCAGGCGGCGGGGAGGGCGGGCGATGCGTGCGTGCGTGTGTGTGTGTGTGTGTGTGTGTGCGTGTGTGCGCGCCGGGAAGGGCGGGAGCGCCCCTACCCGGCCTCGCGTTTTAATTGGTCTGGAAAAAAAATGGGCTGCGGCTGATCGTAGCCAACCGCCGGGGTGTTGCTATGTGCCAGCGGTCGGCGATTGGTTCCCGGTGGTGCCGCTCAGAGCCAGCAGGTTCTCCGGAGCGGTTATAAAGCGAAGGGAAGCTGGCGGGAGGGGGAGGGCGCTGCGGGGCTGCCTGCTGCGCGTCGGCCGCCGCGCTCCGTCTGCGCTGTGGGACGCGCTTGAGGCGGCCGCGCCGCGGCGAGTGAGTCCGGCGGTGGTGGTGGAGGGGGGGGCGAGGGCCGAGCGGCGGGGCCCTGCGGTGCGGCGGGCGGTGGCGGGGCCGGGCCGCTGCGCGAAGCTGCGCCACAGACGCGTCCCGGTTCTCCCCCCCCCCCCCCCCCCCTTTCCTCTCCCGCGGTGGGGCAGCGGGGACGGCTGGGCGGGTTTGGGGGGCGCTTCCTCAGGGCCCCCTGCCCCGGTGGGGTGTCTCAGTGAGGTGGTTTTTCCTCAGGGGAGCCGCGTCGCCTCAGGGGAGAGGGCCGGGGGGCCTGCGGCGACCCTGGGGCTGGCAGCGGGCGAGCAGGGCTGTGCGAGCGGCGGCCTTTGTCTGCGGGGCCGGGTGAGGGGCTGGAGGCCGGGAGGGCAACAGGTTCGAGCCCGGGAGAGCGTCCAAGGGGCATCGCGCAGGCGAGGCGAGAAGGGTTTGCCTTTCCCCGGACGCTTCCAGCGAGGGAGGAGATCAACAGGAGGGACCCGCGGGAGCGGGGCAGGGGCAGGGGCTGGCCGGCGGTGCCAGGAACCGCCGGAGGAGGAGGTGGAGGAGGAGCAGGGAATGGTCCTTCCTGACGAAGTAAATTCGTGATAAAAACCTGAAACCCCAGGTGAGATCTCTGCCTGCCACAGAGGTGCACGTGAGGCTTAGGTTTGTGACTCCCAAGTCTTCACCCGGGTTCTGGGGGCATCTCCTGAACCGTTGCCAGCACGGCCCAGAAGGCTGGCTGCTGACCAGGGAGAAGTTCCCCTGCTGCTGCTGCTGCTCTATTTACCAACACTGCTGCTGGAGTCCCTGGAGACCAGGCCTTTCTCAGCTGCAGGCTGTGGCTCTGTGCTACAGAAGTGACATCATGCCTGGTGTGGCAAAAGAGACGTCGCAGGGCACCTGGATCGGCCTGTGGAGAGGGCATCCTCGGCCCTACGTGATGCTTGGCGTTAAAAGGCAGGCAGTTTCTGCACATGATGCATTGAAACTGCTCCCCCGCAGGGAGCAGGGGTAACTCGGCTGGTCTGTGTTGTTGCTCTAGCCTCTGGTTATGGGTGTAGCAGCTTCCTCTTCTGCGGAGCGCTGTGCTGAGGTCCAGGGTCAGAAGGTGGAATGTCAAGGGTCCTTCCTCTCGTGCTTCTCCACAGAAACTTCTGGGTTTGATCCAGAAAAGCCAGAGACGTTTGAGATGACACAAGCAGCCATGGAGTGAGCTAGGGGTCCATAGCTTCAGGTTTTAATGCTGATTTTTGAAGGCAAAAGAATTGGAAATGTTCCAGATTAAAATGTGATCTTAATGGTGTACAAAATTAAGTTGAATGCTTGCCCCCTTCCTCCACAATTTACTGGAGTTACTGTGTACCCACTTTTTATCTGGCCTCTGTCTAAGAACTAGTGTTCTTAGCTTGCAGAGAGCAGTTAAGCGAGGGGTGGGATGGTACACCTGCCTTCCTGACACTGCCTTCCTCAGGGCCTACTACATGCTCCAGATAAGGATTTTCTGCTAATGCGTTTACAGTTACTTAAAGCTTATGCTGGGTATCAGGGAGAGGCCTTTGCTGAGTTAGGCGGTTGTAAACAAGCAGATACTGAGAGAGCCCTACTCATAATCTGTGAGAGGATTCTGCCTGGAGAGGATGTATTTTGTGACTTCATTCTTGCAGAGCACTCTCATTGATTTTGTTCAAGATCTCATCGTGTTGGGATCCATGCCTCTGGTTTCTTGTAAATGTTGTTTGCTGTGTAATGGCAGTGCTTGAATAGAGAATCAAGATGTTCTCCTTTTCTCACTGGATCTCGAACTCTTGTTTCCTGCTGAAAGACCATTTAAAAGTGATCCTTGTGCTTTGAAACTAAAGTTGCAAATGCTGTAGGGAGGGCAGAGACATTACTTTCATGTCATAAAGATGTCAAGTGGTTCTCTCCACCACCACCCCCCCCTCCCTTGGCTTTCTTTGCAGGTGTCTCTTTCATGGTGCTAGGATCAGAATAACTGGCAAAACTGTATAATTGAGCTCCCTTGTGTCCTCTGGATCCGCAGATTTTGAATAAATTATTTCCTTTCTTTGCTGTTTGGTGTGGGTAGTTGAGTCAGGGTTGTATTGAGGAAGACAGCACCTGTAAATCTACATTCCCTCAAAGGCTCCTTGACTCACGGATTGAATACCTGTTGCTGAGAGAGAATTTAATTAAGGAACTGGTCACTCTGGTGTAGGTCCTAGCTAGCATTTTAGAAAGTGGGAGCTCCTTGATCTAGTGTGGTAGTACACAGGCATTGCAAGGATTGCAGGGGAGTAAAAACCATTTATTTCTTGTTCTTGCATCACAGCCTTGCCTTTGACCATGTGTGTGGAAGCCTCTTGAAGAAATGCCAGTAAAGCTAGGCTTTTGTTGGGCTTTGGTCATTAACTGTCAAACCTTTGCTTGCTTCAACTTAAGCAGAGTCTTCATTAGAGGTCAACTACGAAGTGCTAGAGCAATGGGCTTCAAGAGGGATCACAAAGTGGAATCTGGAATGGAGAAATTGAGAGTTCAGTTCTCTTAGCTGCTTTGAAGCTGATCAATGGTGTTCAAGGCAGAATGGTGTAAGAGAGTGTATTTATCGCTTTGAAACCATAGCAAAGTAATACAGCTTCCTTGTTTTCCCCTCCTTGACAGAGACCTGTAAGTTGGTCCTTCAGGATGTTCCTTCTTTTCTGTGCTTGTTAATTCGGAGGTCTTGTCTTCTAGATCTAATCACAGTAACTAAAGGCTGAGGGTAGGTTTCCTTTTCCTTCCAGAAGCCAAGGCAGGTCCATAGAAGAGATGGACTATTCTGAGTTAAGGATTTTTCAGTTCTTTAGAACAGATCTTTAGCTAGTGAATCAGCATGTCTGGTGGTAGTGTGATGCTGATTGAGGATCTGGATCTCTTTTTCTCAAAACAAAGACCTTATATAGTTTGTCATCTTTGGGGAGACGAAAATACAGTTTTCTTGGTGGGCTGCTGCTCAGGAGTGCTGGGTCCTGGGCCTGAATCACACTCCCTGTTGCCCCCATCGGTCCCTGCTCTTCATCCTCCATGAAGTTTGGCAGTCAGTTCTCTCTGAGTCTGTTTTCTGTCATGTCTTATTTGCCTTTTTGTTCCTCGTTTGTCAGGGCAGGTAGTTGTCTTGCAGTATGTAAGCTGATTGTTCTTGCGTTTTGGCTTTGTGACCCTCTACTCAGTAGCCACATCTACCAGGCCTGTCTGAGGGTGTTTTCCCACCCGCTGCGGTGGGATGTGTTGGACATCGGGAGCAGCTTCATCTCCGGAAGCGTCACTGGACTGGCCAAGCCACTTAAGGCTGCAGGAAATAACATAATTAATGAGACTTAGTTCTCCCACATCTTGTACCTGACAATCTCGAGTCACTTGACAATGCTAATTAAAGCTAATCACGCTCCTCTGTTTTTAGTAAATAGCTATTATCCCTGCTTCACTCTTGCTTTAACAAATGATAGTGCCAGGCAATGTGAGTCATTGGAAGTTATGGGAATGCAACCGTAAGAGCTGCCTTCCGGTCTCTTTGCGCAGGCTTACACGTCCAAGTAGAGATCGTTTCTTTTACACCTGTTTTAAGTGTTGGTATAGCACGTTAAAAGGTGTGATGTTTTGCTGACTCACAAAAATATGTAGCTTTTTTACTCCTTTTTTTACGGCTGTTGTGACTTGTACAGAACTAAACTCCCAAGGTCGAGCAGAGTCTATTAAAAGTTTCAAAAGCTGAGGATGCTTTGAATTTGCCCTTCAGAGAACTTTTTGATCGACTGAGAGGGAGGGCAGAGTGGTGTCAAAGCTGCACTCTCACTTCTCCTGTTTCACATTGGCAGTGACTTCATTGTGAGGACAAAAATGTGGCGTGGTATGACCTAGGCGTTGCATAGCTCAGCCACAGAACTCTGGAAGATTGAGGTTTCACTGATGAAATATTGCTAAAGGATGGGTCGAGCAGTATGTTATTAAAAAGAGATTGTCCAGCATCACAAAAAAAGATGGAGTTAATTATTAACTGTGGGTAAAAAAAATCTTAACGAGAATCCCAGGAACTCCCAGCTCAAGCATGCGTCAGTAGGCACAGAACTGTAAGAGGTGAGTCAGTTCACGTACCTTGGCAGTAACATGCAGGCTAGTGAGGATATCCAGGAGGAACTAATGACAGAAACTGGCATGGTAACAGCTGACTTGACCCATCTTAAACTACGTTCAGTTATAAAGTATCTGTCATGTGAAGATTCAGGCTATAAATCTTCACCTGACCTTGCCCCCTTGATGTATGGGTTGCTAAATGAAAGCTAGAAGGAAGATGACTGAACTGCCACGGAAAGTATGTACGTTGTTAATATAGTAACTGTTGCATAAAAGATGTTACTGGCAGAGATCAGTCAGAATTCAATATCTTATCCTTAGCTTTACTTAGAAAAAGAGACAAATGTACCAGAGAAGAAAATGAAGTCACTATTTCTCCCGTGACAGATGTGCTTCCGGGCAGCGCAAGGCTAGTTAAAAGATGCTCCTGGGAAGAACCCTCTGAGCAGACGGGGTTTGTGAGCAGATGAAAACTTACAGGATTTGACAAGGGGAGCTTGCCAATAGTAAGTCATGACTGGTAGCTATGGCATATCCTTCTTTCAGCTACAAATGACTTTGAGGATATTGGAAGGATACTTGCAATAGATGAACGTTCTCACCGTGTTCCCTGTCAGTACCCAGCCTTTATCAGGGAAATAGATGGTCCGTCCAGCAGACCAAATTAATTGAATCCTAGTCATACCTACATTTGCCAAAAATGAAGACAATAGAGCAATATTAAGGAGCACAAAAGAAATGTAATAATATAAGATGATTTGGATAGCTGGACTGTTCTACAATTAAAACAAATGAGGAAGAGAAGCTGGGAAGATAGAGTGCTTCCATTTTGTCAGTAATTGGTCAGCTGGATGGGAAGAGCTTCTCTTTGATGTCTTTAGTTCAGGTTGGCACTAGAATAGCAAGGCGAGGGTCGTCTTTCATTTTGTAGAATGCTGTACGTACGCAATACTGGCAAAGTATGATGTCCTTGATCTGTGGCTCCAAATGTGGGCATCACATTGAACACACGGCTTTTTTTCAGCAGAAGCACGGGCATGAATTGAAGAGACCATCTTAAAAGTGCGTTTGAGCCATTGCTGTTATCTCGCTTGAGTGCATCATATATACTTGGCCAATTCAGAAGGACTGTTATCCCATTGCGGGGGAAGCTGGCATGAGTTTTTGCAAAATGTAAAGGAGGAAATGGAGTCATTTGTGTTTTAAATTAGTTTAGCTGGCAGTTTTTGTTTATTTGTGGCACAAGTGGGATTTGCTGGTAGGAGCAAAAGTAAGTGCTGGCTTGTTTCAAATTTCTCTTGGCCAACCACGATGCTTTTCTGCATGTATGATTCCTCTTGTATTTGGTAAGGCACACTGGCATCTATTGCAACTGGTTATTGAATTCAGCTGTGATGGAGTGTACCTGCAAAGCAGAGGTGGGCAGCTTGCAGCTATAATGTGCGCCACGTTGCTTCTTATCAGCAGCGCAGGCTCTTCTGCATTGCAAAGGTATTGCTGCCAGGCAACTCGTAGGAGAGTGGGAAGAGAATTCAGCCAGAGGTGTCAGTCATTCCTCGATAGAGACTGAATCTTGCAGTCCATGTTCGTGTGGTTTCAGAGACAGGCCCAGAAGAGGTAACAAATTTTGACGCCAGCCCTGTGACATGATATCCATCCTAGCTGACCTGTGCCTTTTGAGATGAAATTTTAAAGGGAAGAATTTGATTAAAATTCCAGAATGATTCCACTTCCCTGCTTGCCAGGGGTGTCTGTGGTGTGTCTGAGTGGATTGTTTTGAACAGTGTTCTGAATTGCGGGGAGAGATGAGTTAGCAGTTATGACACTGAGTGGTCTGAGTCCAGCCTTAGATCTGTAAATGAAGTCAGAAGGTTCTCATGGTGATCTGGTCTCCATAGTCTGCAGCCAGGAAAGAAGCATCTCTGCGCCATCTTCATGGAGTTTTTTTAACCTGTTCTTCACTTTCCAGTCAGTTGTGCACTGTAGTTCAATACAAGAAAGCTTTTGCTTTGAACGCAGGAGTCCTCTGGACTTGCTTCTCACCACACGGTTGTGCTTGAGAACCTGACAGTGCACTGGTGTGGATGTTATGTATTTAAAAAAATAGTAAGTGAAACTTTTAAAATCAATTTAATCTCGGAATTGACAGAAGGCAAATCAACTATGTAAAGAACAATTTTTTAAAAGATTTTTAAAAATTACTTCGTTTTTAATAAATTATGGATTAATAGTGTATACAGTGACAAAGCTAGACAGGCTTAAAAAATTCCAACCCAAAGGGAGTTTTAAAGATTTGCTCTTTGTTCCTTTTAAGTTTCAGCTCATTTTTATGTACCTTCCACATCATCTTCATAGAAAGCCTCTCCATCAGAGAGAGACCAGGAAGTTTGTTGTGGGTGTGCTGAGTCTATTTTTTATTAAAAGGGTTGTGATAGACCATAGACTGACGTATTGCCTGTTTAAAAAAACCCAACCAACCAACCAAAACCCAAAAAAGCAAAACACCACCACAACAAAGGAAACCCCCAAACCCACCAGTGTTTAAAATGCTATTAATATAATTGCAATGACAGTTTTGACAGGTTTTGTATTGATAGCTATTCAACAGAACAATAACTCTGATGTTTTTCCTGACAGGCTGGCTATGGTATGTGGAGCATGGCAGGTGCAGCATGGTTGGCATCGTGCCTGTCCCTGATTCACTATGGCCAGATAGTCTTTAATTGCTTCTTGCTGAATCTCTTTTTGATGCCCTCTAGTGGTTACCTGGCAATTGTCTGCAGTACTGTTTGCCATTAGTATCGCCTTTTTGCATCCATCCATCCAGGTCTTTTTCCCAGAATCATAAAGAGCTTCCCAGTGGTGAAGGGTGCTGTCTCCAGTGTGCAGAAGAGAGAACTAGGGCCCACAGAAATGAAGGCTTGCTAGGAGATATCCGGAGGAGTAAAGGGGGTTAAATGTATTTCTAGTTGCAGGCAGTCTAAGTGAGAAACCTCATCTCTACTATTATTTGTATTGCAATTGTGTCTATGTATTTGATAAAAGTAAATGCAGAGGATTCCTGCCAGCCCTGTTGCACCATTTCTCATGTTATTTTTCTGTCTCCAAGGTCTTGCAAGGTTTGGATATTGACTGGAAGGAGCACAGGCGTTAGAGGAGGACACTTAGAGTTCATGTATCAGTAATGACTTTTGATTGTGCTAGTACTGCTGAGCTGCATGCAGTGTCATCAAGTGTTTGAAATTGGTGCATTTCAGAAACTTGATACTGAAGGAGTAAAGGTCCATTGTGTACATCCATATGCTATTTAAACTAATCTCTTGGCTTTCCCTTGTGTTCCATGTTTAAATTCAGAATGGTCGTCCTTTCTTTCAGAGCCTTTCACAATGTACATCCTACCCTCCTACCTTCCGATGATCTGGCTTCATCTTTTGCAAAGCTGTTGCAGTCCTTTATGGTAGTGAGGATCTCCAGAGCTGCCCCAAACCAGGATCTTTTGTTGCGGTACTACATCAGCAGAGTATGAAAGCTCCTTAGCTGTGCAAGGTGTCTTGGAGGGTTCAGCACCTGAGATTCTGACAATAACTTTTATTCCATAGGGAAGGCTGGCAAAACTGGGCATTAAAGCCAGACTCCAATTTCAGCATACCACCATAGAGGCTACCCTTCCTCTTTCAAACTGCAATGCATTAAGCAACGTTAAGGCAGTTTCCATGTCAGGAAAACCCTGGTAAGTAAGTGTGCTTACCTCAAGCATTTTCTCAGAATCATGCTAAGACCCTGGAGCAACACAGGCTGCTACAATTTGTGGCCTTTTAGAAACTGAACGCTCTCCAAACCTGATTCTTCTTGTGCTTTCATTGCACTCAGCGTAAGTATATCTCTAGCTCTTTCTATATTAATGAGAAGAGACGCCAAAGAAGAAAGGTTGGGTTTCCAAATAGATGGATTTTTTTCAGAGCTACTGCAGGCAGCTTTCTATAGCATTTGCTGTGTTCTAATAAGCATTTAATGGACTAAGGTTCATCTTAATCAACTAATCCATAAAACAAACCCTCAGACCCAACAAACCTGTTGTTTGTCCTGCCAGAATGAACAGGAACTTCGCATCTGAGCAGCATTGCACGTGGGTTTTATGCAAAATTAGACTTGCGTGTGATATTTTTTTGTTCTCTGCCATTGTGGCATATGGACTTGTCCAAGCAGTAGCCTTGTCTAGGAAGTGTTTGGCACAGACTTGGCATTTCTCCTTTTTTGTGTTTCCTGAATTGCTAAACAGCTTCATGTGAAAAACGGCTGTTGGACAGGTGGAGGGTGAATACTGAACTAAAAAGTTGTTTGAACAGCAAAATGCGTGTCATGGTTTTTCCTTTATGGAGGTGGCATCTGCTTAAAACTTAGCAGGATTAAGCAGGGCAGCCCTAACATACACAGTGCATGCAAGCAGTACATTTAAGCTGATTCCCTCACCGATAACCACAGTAAACAGTGTTGATAAGAATTCTAGGCAAAAGCTTTCCTTTTGTCTAAACCTGTTTTCTGACTTCTTGTGAACTAATTAATATGCACAGATTTCTGTTCCATTGACTTGAGTGTGTCCATCCCAGAGATAAATTTCTCTTGAAGAAATGATAAAAATACTGGATTATGTTGCTGGTGACAGAAACTTCTCTCTCTAACAGTATTGGGCACGATGATAAAATAAAGCTTTTTCTTTTTTTTTTTTTTTTGATGTGTGAATGGAATGACTCCAGTAATGCCCACTGTCAGTGAGGCTGATGAACATTAACTCACCATTCTTAAAAAACAGAGGCACAGCCTAAAATTATCCCCATGCCTTTTTTCTACAGTAGAATGAATGCACCGTTAGCTGTTACATGTGTTTTAATTCAAACGTGTTTGCTACTAGGACATAAAAAAATGGAGGAGGTTGGTTTTCGCATTGCTGAGAGCCATGGATCCTATTTAATATGTTTCAAGATGATACTCAAGACAGAAATGGGTCCTTACAAGCTACTAGCTGTGCTCATGGGATGTAAGGATGCATTTCCTATTGTTTTTCCTCTCCTCTCCCTTACTGTGATGAGAACAGACCTCTCGGTAGATAGCGCACAGAAGTGCTCAGACTGTCGGGCTGAATGCTGTATGAAGGTAGTGCCTTTATAAAGTATGGCTACTGTATATGAGCTTATCTGAAGTTTTTTTCAAGGCAGTTTCTTACCTAGGTTTCCCACCAAGTTCTTAGCTCACAAATCTTTATTCTCTCCCCTGCCTTAAGCAAAGAGATCAATTTGATGTGCCTTCTCAGCACAGTACTCAGAACAGGAATTGCAATTAATCTTAATCTGTGCTCTGATACCATCTCACTTGAATATATTTTTTTTGTCCACTTCTAAAAGGTCAGATTTTCTGCTGACATTAATTGTGTTACGAGGTCAAATAAATGAACGCTCATGAAATGCTTTTGCAAAAAGCTGCATGCAGCAGATAATTTGTGTGTGCGTGTGTCTTCATTTCTCTGTTAGATAAATGCAGTTGTAGTATTTCCTGGTTTACTCGTCGTTCTAGAGCATTGATGCTTAGGAGGCCTCGAGAGAGGGGTCAGCAAACAACAAATTAAGGGATTGCACTTATATTATTCTGGCTGGGTATCATTTATGTCTCCATTTGGCTTTGAGGATGCCTGTGGACTGCTTTCTCCAGCTGTTGTGCTGCAGTGCTAGGCAGCTGATAAGAGAAGAAATGTTTGGCGTAATGGTATGGGAGGGAAGCGGTAAAACTGGTGGTTGGTATATTTACCTATCTGTGCTGAAGAACAGGAGAGAGAGGGCATTGCACCATTTCATTACAAATCCATGAAATTTGAGGTTTGGACACAGTCTGGTTTTTTCATTCAAAAATCGGGTAAAGCGATTGTCCGTCCATCCTTGCGCTTTCCTCCAGATGGTCTGTCCAATGTAATCTGTTTCTTTCAGACAGGGCTTGGTGCTTTGCCGTGGAATCCAATTGCATTTGGCCCCAGAAAGAGCACACTTAAGTTTCCCGCTTCCGTGCACTTGGAGGACAAGGCAGGTGGCTCACAAATTCCAGGTTCTGAGATCTGTTACAGCTGAGATACAGTGTATCAGCTGCTGAATGGGGCTTGGAATGTGGGGATGATGCTGTTGTCTTGTGACTGTAAAGGTTGGCACTTGTTTAGTTCAGGAAGGCTGGGATGCATTGCTTTTACTTACACCTAAACAGCAGAAAATAAGGAAGGATTCTACTTTGTTTTGCATCTTGTTTCTGCCCTGTTGCAAGCTTAGGGTTCAGTCCTCAAAGTGTTCCTCACCTTGTAGGGGAAAACAATGCTGTATAATACAAAACTAACTCAGTTTTGACAAGTCTGGTGCACATGGAGAAATGGGGCAGGATACAGGTGAAGACTGCCTGATTGCTTTACTTTTCTGATTAGTGTATATGGCAGATCTTGCTGAAATACGGAGATGCAGCTGTGTACCAAATAGTGCACAGTCTGCGTAGCTACCGGTTGGCCAGGTAAATTCCTGGCAAGACCCCTTTTGTCTGAACAAGAGGAGGTTTAGTTCCTAACAAGCTGGGCAGTGAGTCCTTCTGTGTCAGGATGGGTCTTCCAAAGCTCTCACTGTAACTTTAATTGGAAAAGGTTAATCTGATTAGTTAGTGTTTGCAAAGAGCTTTAAGGATGAAAAGTGCTATGTAAGTGCTGACTGTTATGATCAGGATCGATATGCTTTATCAGCAGTTTGCTGGATGAGTAAGACTCTTTTTTGCCATTTGACTCTAAGGGACCTGCCTTCTGGAGAGCAGAAGAAAAGTATTTTAGAAAAAGGAAAAATGGGTATCCCGTTGTCTGACTGGTGGCTGCCTCCTAGTGAGCACTGTGCATGGTCATGATATAATGAACCTTTGACTGCACCAAATGATGCCCACGTGAGCCTATGACGACCTTCCAGTATAGTGCTTGTAGGAACTGTTTACTGGAAAGCTTGCAGATAGCGTGCCTGGCTTTCAGGGATCATCCAGCTGGCAGTAGGTTCAGTGGGTAATGCTTTCAGAAACACTAAAGCAACTTGGATACCTTGAGTCTTGTTTTTCAGAATTGACGAGAAGACTTAGGAGCAGAAGTGTTGAAGACAGGGGTTTCCATAAATGGCACTTTGGTACCCAAGTGATGAGGTTTTTTGCAGATCTGACTGTCTGACAGAGATCACGTACGAGGCTTTCTAGCAAATAGTAGTAATGGATTCACAGTCTGATTTTTGTTGTTGTTTTCCAGTATGACTTGGATAGTTTTGTCGTGGTAAGATACTTGTGACCAATGCTAACACTGGGCAGAAGAGATCATCTAAATGGGATGCTTATGGGTTCTGCAGGACTGCCTCCTACAACAATTCTCTTGGGCCCTGCCTTCAGTTCCCCTATTGACTTTCTGATTTCCATCCTGCTGTTTTGACACTTTTCCCTTTAGCAGGCCAGAGAGATGTATTTGCTTAGAATAGCTCCAGTCCAGCCATTCTCTACGGCGTACCTTGAGCCAGGTGTGTGGCTGGTGCTTTTTCTGGGACAGTGCATCCTACTGAGCAGTAGCAGAGCCAGCTTAGCACACAAACTCCAGTGACGTATTTTAGCAGTGTAGCAGCATAGTGACCTGGGCTGCCTTTATTCTAACCTGGAAGATTATCAGCTGTGCTTCAGGCGAGTTACTCACCCTGGTTTGGAGACCAGCTCTTAAGCTCTTGTACTTTTCTGTCCACTTCAGAAATTTCCTTTGCAGGTCAGGTGTGGGGTTTTTATTTCTTGGTTTTCTTATTTTCTGGGGAGGAGTGAGGGGGGCGGTGGTATTGTTCCAGTATTTGATACACAAAGCACAGACTCTGAAACTGAACAGAATCAAGTTTTATGGAAAGGAATATCCTCGGGGGAGGAGCAGCCAGAGTTCATGATTAATTTCTAGAGCATGCATGCACGCCATGTATCAGGGAAAAAAGGGGAGCTGCTTCCTTTATCCTTTATGCTTCTTCCATCCTGAAAAGAAACATTTGTAGCTGGTAAGGCTTATAGATGGGATCTGAAAAACTGATTTCTGCCAACAAAAAGAGACCCAGACTTGAGCTGCCTTGAAGGTTCTGTCAGGTTGTAAAAAGTTTTCCATCCTGAATAGGATTTTTAACTCTCTCTTGCTATTAAGAATAGTCTTCAGAGGCTGCTTCTTGCTTTGACTGCTGTCAGATGTTCTGAGTAAAAAAAAAAAAAAAATAAAAAAATACTAGAGTGCAGTTTATAGAGTAGCTTCTACCTTTAGAGCTTGCAGGGAGTATAATGAAGTAATCCTCCATTTCCCATATGGAAACTAGGGCAGAATGGAGAGAAGAACTGGTTTGGTGACTCGTGTACTTTCCTGGTGGCTGAGGAAACCCATGTCCAGCTCCCAGCTTTCCCACGGGCTTCCAGGCTGTCGCATCAGTGAGTCACATAGGGCAGCAGCTAGGAGGGCTGACTCTGGGTCCTGGCTTCTCCAAGGTGTGGTGCAGAGTTGGACCTCAACGTGCACGCTTCTCCAGAGGTGTTTGGGAGACTAGGCTTGATGGAAATCATCTTTTTAGCATCTTTGCACCTTTGTAATCATTTCCAAATCTATTAAGTGTTGGAAGAACGAATAGAGATGGCAAGCATTGGAGCGACAGGAAAGTGGTAGATAACAGAAGCAGGAAGATGTAAGGGCAGTCAGCAAGTCAGTGTCTGAGCTGTGAATAAAAATCTGTCCTCCTTGATCTAATCTGCAAACATCTGCAATCATACCTCCTGTCTCCTGGCTGCTCTGACTCTTCCCTGTGCTCTCGATCAAACCCTAGATCATCCTGTGGGCTAGGAGACCATTATCACCTTTGTGAGCTAAGTGTTCTGTCTCTTTTCTCTTTTGAACTTAGGTTTGTGTGAAGTCCCCCATTCCTTCTGACCGAATCTCTTCCTCTGAAGCGGTCACCAGCGTGTGGAGCCTGCCCCACACCCATCACCTGCCAAACCACGGCCTTTACCTGTGTCTTCCGGTGTTTCCCGTGCGACCCGTCCTGCGGGAGTGCCTCCTGGGCCACCCCAGAGTTCACGCAGCGCTCAGTGGCTCCAATGGTGAAGATGACAAGGTCCAAGACTTTCCAGGCATATCTGCCTTCATGCCACAGGACCTACAGCTGCATTCACTGCAGGGCTCATCTTGCCAACCACGATGAGCTCATTTCCAAGGTACGTGCATGACCTCACCCACAGGTGCTGGGCAGACGCCTCTTCCCCGGGGAGCGGAAGGGTGCGTTCGCTCGCACCGCAGGTCAGTTGCCGTGGAAGTGCCTGGCCTTAACCGGTACCACAGTTTTTGCTTGGAAAATGGGCTCTCAGCCTAAAGGATCTATTTGTGAGCTGCCGTTTTTGTTTTAAGAGGTCTTGAAAATAGCTGTAGGGGACCGGTTTCCAAATTCGGGCCTCTGGAGTGCTTACTGGCGGTCGGTCTCTTCCCATGATACTGCCTCCTCCCTCTCATTTCCAGCTGTAAAACTGCACTAACTGATGGCCAGGACTGTGTAAATTACCTTTCTGATACTTCTTGTTTGTGTACATGCTTGTCAGCGTAGTGAAAGGGTTGTTGCATGATCATGACTTGGAAACGAAGTGTCTGGAGATGTTCTCTCTGTTAAACTCTGAGCTGTACCAAGCAACTACACTAAAGCTCCTACTTACGGGAAGGTTCTCTGATGCTTCTACCAAAATGTAAGACGGCTTTCCAAAGACTGATGAGTTGTTGCTCAAACCCTCGTATTTTTGCCAGTCTACTAACAAGACACTTTGCAGTGACAAAGCAAAGGATGGATGGTAGGATGTGCTCTGAGCTGGGGAGGGTGGAAGGATTCTGTGCTGTCTTCTGATCTGTTGATCATGAGGGGAAGGGTCTTGAGGATAAGCTAAATGAAAAGCTTTCAGAACCACTAAGGCAGGGGCCTTTGATGTGAAGGGAGTCGGCCAGTAAGAGGATCTCTTTCTGAAGTGCGAAAACTAAACTTACTCAGTGTCTGTTGGAGCCTGCAGTGCCTGGCTGTGGTCAGGCATCAAGTTTCCAGGTTTTGGCTGCCTTGGCAATCAACTGTTCCATGAAGTTTATTCAGCTTATAAAATTTGTGTTCAGAAGAAACAGACACACCATAAGATTTATTAGCTGAGATGAGAGGAAATTGCGCTGCAAGCTGTGTGTGTGTGTGTGCATGCGCAACTTAAACCAGTTCAGCTTCTTGCAGGAGCCTTGAGAGAAAGGTCAGGATCGCAAGGGGCGGAGGTGCTCTGCCCGTTAGAAGGTGTGTAGTTACGAAGTGGTTCCCCTCTTCCTGTTTGCACAAAAAAGATTAGAAAGTGTCACCTTGCATCAAGGGCATCTGTCCTTACAGGGTTGACATCTTAACAGCTGTGGAGGTCCTTTTAGATTCACCATGCTGGGTGTTCAGACTTGTCTTCTTCCGTTGGAGGCTGTCTCCTGCCTTTTTCTCTTGGTTGGTGCATGGGCCAGGTTGATGCTTACCTCTGTGATGTTGTCTCCATGCCAAACAATTGAATTTTAAGTATTCTGGTATGAATAATGCTGATTGCAGACTGCTACAATTTTGCTTTTTGCAGTTTCTGAATGGACAGGCTTCCTATTAGGCTATCACTTCTGAGTCATTCTGGGCCTCATGGGAGCTCCTCTTGTGCTGGTAAAATTGCAGTGGTTCTTAGCAGAACTGTCCTTGAGGACAGCAAAGCCTCAAGCTTTTAAAGAGGAGAAGGTTGTACGTTTCCTCAGCAGAAAGAAGGTTTGAAATGTAAATGTCAACAGCAGTCTATGCCCAGGTCTGGATATGAAATGCATTCAACCTGTTGGATCAGCTACGTGACTTCAGGCTCCTGTGCTCGGTTGAGGTATCTGTAGAGTGAGGTAGTGACTCCCCTTCCTTTGCATTGGGAGAGTTGTTGCCAGTTGGATTTCGTGTTGGGACACAGAAGATGCTTTAGTGGATAAAGAAGGAGGCTTGTTTTACTGTTTCTATGGTAGATTAGAGTTTGTGCTCTGCTTTTTTGGCCTTTTTTTTTTTTTTTTTTTTTTTTTTTTTTTTGACATAGCTGGTTCCCAGCCAGGGAAAACACAAGGCTATGCGTGCCCAGTGGTTTCACCTTTGACACTTCCTTCCCCTCCTTGTTCCGTGTCCATGCTCCTTCTGGTCTGCTGTGCAATGCAGGCAGCTTTGCAGGTAAGTAGCTTCCAGCAGGGCAATGCCAGTGCTGCAGACTGTTTGGAATTTGAGCTTCTAGCTGTTGAGGCACGCAGAAACTGCCCAAGAATGCTGACTGCTAAAATATGGACATGAGAGGGAAGGTCTGAAAGCACAATAAGAGGCTATGTGTATTGAATCGTGGCAGTATTAACTACAGTGTGCTGCAGTGCTTGTATCTGCTCATTCTAAAAGTTCATTGTAGACTGTGGTGTACATTTGTAATAGTATTCGGTCCTCATTGCTGGTGGCGTACTAGCGGGCCGTGCAGCTTAAATGCAAAGGATTTGGGGTTTTAGGTTTTATTTCTCAGGGTTATAAACCTTAATAAGATACATTCTTTGTATAATTGAAAACCTTATAAAAGTAATTGTGCAATCAAAATTTGTACAACTGGCTATTAAACTGAGAACAGAAGGGCAGTCCCTGCCTCAAGGGGTTTCCAATATGTGTAGAAACTTTCCCAGGCAAACTTAAATAGTCATCTTTTTATCTGTTTGAGTTAGGTTTTAAACATTTCCCTGAGGCCTTCAGCAGTTCTTTCATCACAGCCTTATATTAGCATCTGAGAACCAGGCAGTGCAATTGCCATGCTTGTTTTCCATGTGAAAACGTGGCAAATGGAGGGAAGAAACAAGTGCCATGAGGATTGGAAAGGGAGTGGGAGATTTTGTCAAACTGGAGTGTTTCTCAATCTGCAGTGTATCTCATCTTGAACCTGACTATGTCACTTTAATCAAAACAGCCCAAATGACACCATCTTTGGAAACGTTCCCCAGAAAACAGGCTTTTATGTAACAGCAGGGTGTTGGTGATTTGGCTTGATGAAATTAATTCCTTTACTCCTTTTGCCCCAAGTTGTGCAGAGACCACATGAGAGCTGTGCTGCTTTGCATGCCATGAGCTTTTAGCTCCTTTGGATACATACAAATTGCAGCATTGGCTCATGCCGTTGGCTGAAATGCAAGCTGGAGCTGAATCCCAGTATTGTTCTGTGTCAGCCCATACTTTATTTCCTCTTCATCTCCAAGTTTCCTCTCTTAGCCCTTCAGCACCAGTGTTAACTTACTCTGACTTCAAAGTGTTTTGCCAGGACCGGGTATCTGAAACTCTTTGACAAATATGACTTGGCAGGGCAGTTTTTGCTTTCCTTTCTCCTTAAGGAAAACCTTGTGCATTAAAATGGGTAGAAGGTTTCTCAATAAGCCATTGCTATTTAAAGAAAACAATCGATGCTGAGGCTTTTAAGAAAATCCAAAGCTGTTACATGAAGCCGGTTACCAAAATGTTGCCTGCTTACTTGGCCTTTTATCTTCTGCAGCCAGAGGGAAAAAGTGGTTTAGTATGTCTGATTTGTAATAAGATATAAATTGTGGGTTGGATTGTCTGGCCAAAAAAGGTCTTATTGACTTAGGAAATATAAGGTGATCAGATAGATTGGGTGGAGTGAGTAACTAGTTTTCCTTTATATGTTCCTTTGGTGTCTGGGTTAGCATGAGTGGAGGTTCTTGTTCCCTGGTAGCAATGCATCATTTAAAAATCTGTGCCAAATTTTGTACATACTCTTGTTTCATTGCTTTTTCCAATGCCTAAGTGGACTGAGACTTCGGGAACTCAACCTTGCCCTGCAACAGATTCCTGTGTGACCTTGAGTAAGTCACTTAATGTCTTTGTTCCTCCTTTCCCTACCTGTACAACTGAAATGCTGCTGTTTGTCCAGTCTGCTTGAAAGATAAAGCTTTGGAGCAGGTACCGTCTGCTCTTATGAATTAGTACAGTGTGTCCTAATCCTTTCTGGCTTTACTGTAAAAACAAAAATACCATGCCAGGCGACTGTAGTTAAAAAGCATATTTCAATGCCTTCCAATTGCCAAAAAACAAGTGAAAGATACTTGTTATTACATTTATCCTTCCCAGGCACAACATCCCATGATTTTTAGAAAGTTTAAGAAAAATATACTGGATAATCGATGGTGGCAAAACCTCCCCAGGAAGGAGGTAGAGGGTTCTTTCCTGAGAAATGTGCCTTCTACATCATTTTCTAGTGGGGCCTGGGGGAACAGCTAACAGAATAGACGTTCAACAGTGTAAACAGCATCTTTTCTCTTCCTCAAAGTAGCAGACGTGATGCTGGTTTCTACCAACTCTGTGCTACTTGGACTCTTTGTCAGCCTTTTCTGTTTGAATTCATTTGAACCTGGTGTCCAGTAAAAAAGGATGGGAACAAGAGTGAAAAGATACAGGCCAAACACAGCCGTGTTAGTGTCTCGGTTGCTGACTTTTTTTTGCTATGTGAGCAGTAATTCAGCAGAAATGTCCCTGATTATGGAAATATTTAGAGAATGTCTTGTGGGCGTCCTGCAGTTTCTTTTTTTCATGAATTACTGTGATCCAACTGCTAAACATTACGCAGTGATGTATCCTCTGAAGTTAGCCTAAGGCTTGTGGAGGAAGTTTAATGTTTTCCTTTGATGTCTGCATGGGACCCTTACTGAACATGAATGTGAAATCCTTCAACACAAAAGGCTGCAGCTCCTCCAGCACAGAGAGTTTATTAAAAAATAGAGAACTTGTGTGTGCCTGACTTTCTCAGTTGAGGTTGGATTGGTAGCTAGGGAACACTCTAGAAGCTCTTTTTTCTATCTTTTCAAACAGGAGTTGCAAGGTTTATAAGCAAACCTTGCTCCCAGTCATTGTGGCCTAGCTGCTTCCCTGGCTAGCGGACTGCTGGAGCTTGAGCTTGTTGGTACTATAGCCTTTTAGTGAGCATTATGGCAAGTTGAAAGCGTCAGACTTTGCTCTGTTGCAACTGGGGGATCTTAAAAGGATTTGAAACTTTGGTGCTGGCTTTCAGGTAAGTTGTGGATGAATTCAGCTACTTTGAAGCATTTGATGCACCATGTGTAGGTGAAATTAGCAGCAATTGTTGGGCTTTTTGGTTTGGTTTTTTTTCTTTCTGAGGATGTGGGCAAGGCAGTGTGTAATGTTCTTAGTGCTTTACTTGTCACAAACCAGCTGATACTTGTATGTTAGTTCACCTTGAAGACATAAAGGTATTTGCTGGGTGGGGGGAGCATGCACACAAGCTAAAACAATAATCCTAAAATTATGACGTGGTTGCTTCAAAACTTTAATCCTAATGCAAAAAGAAAGAGGCATTTAGTAAGTGTCCAAGACCAGTCAAGTGAAAATCCTGCATTCCCATCATAGGAAAAAACTGTGTGTGGGATGAGGCAAGTATTCCCTTTTCATAAGTATAGTTCTTACTATCATGGGGTTTCTTCCCAAATATCAATTTAAGTTTCCCAGCTTCACGGTAATGAACTCTTAAGGCCAGGAGGAGCTATCACATCATCACATCTGACCTTCTGTAGAGTATGGGCCAGCAGATTTCCTCCTGTTTCCAGCATGTCTTTCACAAAGAGCATTTAGTCTTGATTTGAAGACTTCAAGAGGGAGAACCCTCTACTCCCCTTGGTCATTTTTTCCAGTGGTTAATCATGCTTACTATTAAAAATCAGAGACCTTGGATTTAGGTTTGTCTGCCTTGTGCTCCCATCATTGGCCACTGTTTTCTTTCTCTTGCTGATGAAATAGATGTATAGTAGGTACTATTTCTCTCTATAAAAGGCTGTGGTATACAGTAACCAAGGTCACTCTTCATCACTTTTTTGATAGGCTGAACAGATTCAACTTTGTCATGGTGCAATGTTGGGGTTTTTTTCCAGTTCTGTATAATTTTTATGGTTCTATTCTACATCTTTAGCATTTCAGCACCTTTTTAGGAATGGAAACCGGGCTGGTCTCATCATTCCAGCCTCAGACTCAGCAGTAACATCTTTACAGTGTACACGTTTCATAATTTTGTTAGTCTTACTGGCTCAGAACAGTAAGCTTCTGTTCATTTATCGATTTTATGCACATTTCTAGAAGCTGTCCTACAGCTTTTGGATCCTTCTTTTCAGCTCTTGTTCCCTAATGAATTGTCACTTTTTGGTATTACTCAGAGCTTGCTCTTAATTGCAAGTATTGCTAGAGTTCAAGCTGTAAGTGATGAGCAAAGCAGCTCCGTGAGAAGTCATTAGAGTTTTTTAGCTTCCCGTTTCACTGCTGTGAACTTGTGGTAAGGTACCTTATAGTTCTTGGCTTCCATGAAGTTTAAAATTAAACGTGGGTTGAGAGGTCTTCAGTTCTTTGTAGAACAATGTGTCATCAAAGGTGTTAAATGGGAGCCTTTTCCTTCAGCATTTTGACCAGGAGATTGAGCACTGATTAGGCAGAGATGAACTCTTGCAATCAAACTCATCCCCAGGACCTTTAGTAGACAGATTTGTGTTTGCTGTCCTTGCTGTTGCTGGCCTGTATGGCAGCAGGGAGGAGGGGAGGGAGTATCAAAGGCTGTCATTTGAGTACCTCTCATCAGCTCTGAGCAGCCTTTATTTGAGAGGGAATAAACAAACAAAAATGCCCTTTGCAGGAAAAAGTCAGCATATGAAATCTGAGCTGTGTAATGAGTATTTGTAGTACCTATTCCATGGTACAGCTACTTAAATTAGATCTTTCTGTCCTGTGTAACTGCTTCCTCTGGGGCTTACCCTACAAGTCACTGTGCTCCCTCAGTTCCTACTGTCCATAGTGGGATCTGAAGACAGTCAGGATCAGGCCTCTTATTTAGTGAGGATGTGGTTGTTTAATAGAGCGAGCCCAGGGTAATTTGTACCTCCTTGTATAATTGTGTTTATATAGCAATTAATTGCTATGTGATTTTAAAATATTTCATTCTGTTCCAAAAAAGAAGGAAAAAGGTAATGATTCAAAACAGTTTAGAATTCCTTGTCAAGGAGGACGGACAGGGTAAAAATGGATTTTTCTAATCCATCACTTTCTTTATGAAAATAACTCTCCTTTCATCTGCTGCTTCCTCTGCCTTAGAATTGATGACCTGGGCATAAATAAAGTATTGTTCCCATTTATTATCCAGGGGACTGCCAGGGATGAAGGACGGTGAATCATCAGGGTTTTTGCTGCAACTGCTGCAAATCCTGAACAACTGGAGCATGGAGTTGATCAGGTCTGAGCCTTCCTGGGTTTGCTGGGTGTTTCAGTTTTTGGCCCTTGCAGTTGGAAGAGGAGGAAATGCCAGCAGGCTCAAAGGCTTGCTGGTGGGGTGAACTGCCCTATGAACTTCCTATGCAGGTGTGTACTTTTAATCTGATTTATAGTTGTAAGAACAAGCCCAGGAAAAACGCAGGTATGAGTCTCACAACTCGTGAGACCTCTGGTTTAATCTGTAATTTAGTCCCGTGCACACATGCTGGGGGGGCTTTTTCACCTACTGCCTCCTGGGGAGAAGGCCCTGGCTTCTCAGGAGGAGTCTCTTGTGGTAATTTCTATTACAGTCTCATTTTATAGTAGCAGGAAATGCTATCAGAGGGCTTCACATCTGTTTTAAGGGAGCTGTTGCGTCTGCCAGCAAGAAGCAGATCTCTAGCAGTCTGGCCTCTCCTGGAGAGGGGCCTCGGCATCCGTCTGTCAGAGGTGTTTGGCCTGACAGTTTTTCTCATCCAGCAGAACTGAAATGGGCAAGGACTGAAGCTGGAGCACACAAGGAAACTCCACCCGGAGTCTTCTCTCTTAAAATACATGGTGTGTTTGCATGGAAATCGCAAATGTTAGAATAAGTAGCAATAACAAAGGTAGGAACTGAGCCTCTCTACCTGAAACCTGGAATTTGAAGATTTCCAGTGATCTCTGTCCTCTCAGCAGTGATTGCGACAGAAGGAATGAGTTAAAATCAGATTAAGTTTAGCTTCTTATGGAGTATCTCAAATACGAACACCTCGATTCCAGCCCAGCTCTGAGAGGGGAGTCTGGGAAGAAATGCAGGCGTGGGTACACGTGTGGTCTGCTTCAGATCTGTAAGAGTCTGGGCCTGCCCTGCACTCTGGCATGGCTGAGAGACCTCGGTATCTGGGGACCTATCCTCTGGTGCACACATTTTTGTTTGATTTCCGTAGAGGGCATATGCACAATAATAAAATAAATTTCAGTACCACAATTCTTCTTTTATAGTAGAGACAAACATTCAGAATTTAAGCAAGAGATTAAACAATGAAGGGTAACTTCCAATGAACCTTCTCAGCAGTGAGGTCTACGTATGGTGGCTTCATCTTACTGCAGTGGATCTTATCCAGGGACAGAGAAGAGCTGCTGCCCTGGACAGATCTGCTTTTGCTGAAAAGCAAGTTTGCTCTCATTGTCAGCATTGGTGCTATTGTGAGCTTAGCGGCTGTATTAATGGAATACAGTGTTCCACTGATACACAGACAGTCACTATTATGCTGCTAATTAAATAACTTGTTGCATTAGCAGTTTCCGTCTTCCAACCCAGTTCTGTCTTGTGTTTATCTCTAAAACCCATGCAGTAACAATAATTAATGTGGAAAGAAAGGGCTTTGTGCTCCCCCTTGCCCCTCCTTTTTAAAGTGACTTCATTTTTGGATGCTTTGAGCCGGCATCAACCTACAGGAAGACAGCAGCACTCAAAAATGGGGGGAAACCTCACAGCTGCTGCTGTAGCAATTGCAGATTCACCAGAATAAAATGCATTTTTCATCTCTTTGTATCCAGAAAGACACCCCTGCACTTAGTTGTCATCTTCTGTAGTTTTTCACAGTAAGTAACAAAATGCTTCTCTCCGTATTGCCCTTCTACATACCAAAGTGTAAAGGTTTGCATTCAGTGGGTGTCACCGATGACTTAAGTGCCGGAGATGCCAAACTCATCTCGACTCCCTTGAACTTCCTGCAGATCTGGGAATGCAGGTATCTGTTGGTAATGAGGCCGTGGAGGTGGAGGGATCAGGGTTAACCAGCGGTATGGCCTGAGGCCCAGCATGAAGACCTGGAAGATGCGGATTTTCATTTCCTTCTCCCATCCCGTGTCATGTAGATCAGACAGTGAACATGGAGCTTACCATCTCCTTTCAGGCACTGTGTGTGGGAGATGGCCTGCCCTTCTTCAGGGCTCACGGCAGCGCTCCTGGGAGGAGCTCAGTGCGCTTCATATGACTAAACATCACTTCTGCCAGCAGGCATACATACCTTGGTAGTTTTCTTTGTTTTAACATTGGGTAAATGTCGGTCTTCTGTTGCAAGTGGTATTCTACTTATCGTCCAGCAGGAGTTAACCTGTGGCTTTTCTGTGTGCATGAATTTGTGGCTTCCTCTCTTTAATCCAATGTTGCTTCCGCAGGCTGTCTTGGCTTATCGTTTGGAGTGGTCTATGTGGGAAATGAAGCAGCTCTCTAAGACACATGCCTACCCTTTCTCCCCACTCCCTCTTCCCGTGGGGTTAAAAATGCTCCTTAGGCATTGCACTTGCTCTTATTTTTGCCTGATTAAGCAGTCTGGTGTCAATACATGTGTAGTTCCAGAAGTTGATGGAGATCATTAGAAAAGCCTAGATCTCTTTTAACTCTCTCCTCAAAAGAGGTTGGTTTCCCATGAGATAGAATAGAGTTTTACCTGCACTATACTTGTGTGTTATACAGCGCTTTGTTCCCTGGCAGCAAGGAGCAGTGGAAGAGATAGAGGAGAAGTGTATACCCCAGAAGAAGACGACTGGACCTGGTCAAAGAACTCAATGCTAGATTCCCTTCCACTCTGCAAGACCTCTGGTAGATCTTGAATTCTTGATTTGAAATGGGGGCATGGGGCAGCCATCCATGCTTGCAGAAGCTGCGCTGCCTTTCTTCTTCTGGTCTGACCAGTGCTGAGTTAATGCAGGAATGGATTTTCCTTCAGCAGAGGGAAGCTGAACAGGAGAGGAAGGGAGCAGTTGCTCCCTGATGCAGTGCCTGTGCTCCCTGCTCTCAGAGGCTGCAGGGCTCTTCGTCACACGCATCTATCCTCCCTGCTTGGGCTGCAGAGAAGAGAGGGATCTCTCTCTCCTGAAGCTGCTCTGATTTTGTGTGCCCCCTAAATAAATCAGAGTAATTGCTTTTACAAGTAAATACTGCATCTGCTTTGTTTCCCACAGTATTTCCATCCTTTTTCATCTTAAAGTCAAGTTTTGAAGCACAACAGCAGCAGCAACTAGAGACCATCAAAATCACAAGAGAAGCCCCAAAATATTGTGAAGGTTTATAGAAGTAATAAATTTGGTGTATTTTTTATTTGCCTGCAGTTGTTTGCGCCTTTAGCATTCACATTTTGAAATTTCACTTTGAAGTCTGTGGGCTAGAAACACATTTAAAAATAAATAAGAGCAGAGTCCAGGAGCCCAGGGCTTTAATAAGGAGGCTGAATAGTACAGGACTCATGATAACACGATGAGACTTAACAGTGTTGTGTTTGAACTGAATCAAAGTCTGGAGGGCAGCCTGCCAGGCACCTTGGAGGGAGAAGGGGACGGAGCAGTTTGCAACTACTTTCTGAATTTTTAGATGCTTCACCAAGCTTTGCTGAGGTTTTAGGCTTAATGGAGTGGTGGCTTAAATTGTGTTAGAAATCTGTGCACTTGAGGAAAACCAAAAATCTCAATTTTAGGCAATTTCTGTTTCCCTAGTGATCTTCATTAATTGCAAAGCCTCAGAAGAGATCTCTCTTCAGCAGTTGCAATGTAAAATTTCCCTTTGAAAGAAATCTCCTGCTCTCCCCTCTAGTGATAATGGACAGTCATACTGACACAAGAATTAATAACTGGGAATTTTCTCCTGGATCCTGACCCATTTAAATCGGTTTGTACAGCCTATCTGCCTGGGAGCAACACAGCCTCATCGGAGCATTGGTGTCACCTTCGTGTTGTGCTGACGTATGTTCGAGAACCGCTCCAATGAAAGGACAGAGCAGCATTTCATGGCTCGCTTCTGATGGGATCAGGCATCTGTATAGTCCCGTTTGTTTTCCGTTTTCCTGAGCAGCATTGATATTACGGAGATAACACTGCAGAGTGTGTGCTGAAATGTCCTTTTGCCATTCATGATACTTTTCTTTAGCAGTTTTGGAAGTCTTCCGAACAGTGCTGATTTTTCTTAGTTTCAGCTTCTAGAAACATGAAAAGATGAGAGAATCTTACTTTTAAAAAAACAAATCAAACCAAAGTCCTTATTTAAAAAAAATTTTAACATCAACTACTACTTAAATTTGCCTGAATTTTGACCCAAGCTGGGCATTTTAAGGATCAGGAGGTGGGAGGCTGGCATATGGCACTGGAACACTTGGACTTAGAGCACAGCAGAGTCCGTGATGTGAAAGCTGCATGAGCAATAAGGGCCCTTGGAGGTCCAGGCAGGTCTGAAGATGGCTTCAGGTGGTGGTGATAGCTAACTTCTTTCAGCCTTTTCAGAAAGTCTGCCCTTTGTCTCTTCTGGTTGTGGCACAGGGGATAGAGGACTTGGACCCAGCTCATGCAGCATTGCTTGTGCAACGTGAAACAGTTCCAATGGGTAATCGTTGTCCTCTTTCACACAAAGCAGGCATCGATGCTTTCCCCGTAAAAGTGAGATGTAGCAGAAACATGAGGTTCTTCAGTCACTGATAATTTGCTCCATTACATTGACCTTTTTCCTGACAGCGTCACCATACAGCCTTTTCCGAGCAGCAGAGAATTTATTTTACGGGGGGCAGGGGTGATGCCAGCGGGATAGCCTGCTGGTATTTTTGCGGGTGTGTGTTCAGACCTTTTGCACTGTCTGTCTGCAGTCTCTCCCCACCTATCCTGTGCGGTGAAAGTGCTGAGTTGGTTCCCATTAGGACAAAAGCCTCTTATCAGAAACACAGCTCGCCCCTGCTTATGTTGGGTGGGGAGGGAACACGGGGGTTGAATGAACACCTGCTGCTGCCAGGAGACAGAATAAAAAAATCTAATAACATTTCCCATCAGAATAAAAAAAGAATGTAGTAACATCTTTCATCTTTCTGGTCTGTGCACCTTCCTTCTCACAGACTACATAACCCAAGACACAAACATGGTGTAAAACTGCTCAGATGTAGCTGTTCCTAGGATGAAACACGCAGACTCGTAGTTATTCACTGTGTATTCGCACAGCAGTGTAAACTGCTGGGGAATAAGGCTGTGCTGAATTAATTGAATAACTTCAGAGATGAGTTTGGTCCACTAATTCCATATCGACTTTGGGCTTTAAATAGCATTAAGGACCCATGTTAAAACTCAATTAAAACTCAGGAATGCAGTTTGAACAGGGTAAGGTCACATCTGTGCACGAGGTGGAATAATGTAACCAGTTCCCTTGACATGGGTCTGTATCTTCGTATAATTGGAGTAAAATTGAATCTCAGTTTAATCTGATCATTGACTGTCCCTTCTGTGAGGAAGAACAAGGTGGAATTAATGAACCCCGAGGAGGTCTCTGTAGTCTGTGTGGATACAGGGACCAAGTAATTGAACTCATGCTCCCTTGGGAAACACTTGAGTATGATGCAAGGAGATGGTTGAAATGGCTCGTGCTGTCTCGGGCAGACCCCAGAATCTTCAGCAGGTGTTTTCCTAGTTATATTTTCCCAACTTATTTTCCACTGCACAGTGACTCACAAGTAACCTCCTCGTAGTCATCATACGCTTAGTGCTGTTACCAGGTATAGTGGTTCCTCTAAACACATTGCAGGACTTACCTTTTTAATCAAATCATTATTGCCATAATTAATAGGGCTTGAAAGGTGCCATTAAGGCAGAGCTTTCTATGTGATATTGGTTGTTAGGTGGGGTAGCAGCTGATAGGGATTGGGATTAAGTGCTGGAGGGAGCAGGATGAGTGTGAGGAGAGTGTCTGTTTTGGGAGCATATCTTTATACGCAAACTCACGTGCACTCCAGCTGGATTTGACATCATGCTTTGGTCGTACTTAAAAGGTCTCCTCTCCGTATTCAAATTGTATTTTATGAGAACATCTCATCCTTAGATGCTTAAGGGCTAAATCAGCAGCAAGAATAGATAAATCTTACAGTCAGTGTTGTGCAAATGATTGTAGTAACTTAAAAACAAAAGTTGTATGTGTAGGTGGGAATTAAGTGATAACAGAGCTATCTCCGAATTGATCGTTGGATGAATTTTTCTCACACAGACTTCAGTGCCTCTTAAACCCGGGATTTCGTAATACGGTTTCTCTTCCTGAATTGCTCTGTCCCACTGGGGATATCACAAGCACAGAAGACATGTCCTTTTTTTGAAGAGTCCAGATGGCTGTGGTAATTTGGCTTCTCCTGATGCTACCGTTTCACATTGCCGAGGACGTGCCGACTGCCGTTGATCTCTGGCGGTGCCTTTGGGCCCTCTGTTCTGTTTGCATCCTTGCAGTGAGACTTATTTGTAGCTTTGAAGAGCATAGCATGGAGGGGCACACTCTGTTCATTTTTCCTCTTGTACCTCTTTGGGACCAGTTGCCTTTTCATTTTTGTTTTATTGGTTTCTTAAAAGGCTGCCAGCTGGATATAGGTAAGTGGGGGTTTTCTCTACTGCAGACTGCAGAGAACAAGCATCAGTATGTAGCCGTTTAGTCCTGGCAACTGCTTCCTATTTTTCCAGATGATTCCAGCCAGCTCTTTTTGTGTTTAGCCTATTGTCAAATGCTGTCACAAAGACTTGGGGTATTAATCCTGTCATCTGTTCAGAGTGTGGAACTGCTGAGTGGGCTGCGCAGTGAATGAGAAGCTGTAGGTACTAGGGAAAAGGGGTATGGTGTGTAGGCGTGTTTGGAGCACATTCAGAATTCATGCATTTCCCTGGCTGTACTGATTGAATGTAAAAATTTCCTTCTGTGTCTCCAGCAGTCACCAGTAACAGGAATGTGCAAGTGCAGAGGTCAGACGGCGGTGGGAACGCAGGTGGAATGTGAAAGAGGCAGGAGTGATGGAGGGGCATAGCCCTTCTCTGCATGCACGTGTGGTTGTCTTGTCTGCTGTTGCTCCACCAAAGAAGGCGCTGAAGGAGTCGTGCATCTTGCTCAGAGCAAACAGAGTGGTAGATTCAGCGCTTCGGATTGTGGCCAGATATAACACATGGACTAAACCAAAATGACAGCTCCCAAGGTCATGGGTGTTGAATGTTACAAGGCTTCAGCTTTGAGCCTTGCAGGCTGAGTCCGTCTCTAGCAAGCAGAATGTGTCTTGCCACGAAGGAGCTGGCACTTCTTAGATGCTGGCTGTATGTTACATTTCCTTCTGTGGCAGATCTGGTTTAACAGCGTCTGTGAAACTCAAACTCCCTATTCTGCAGACTGTCTCTCACTAGAGCTGCAGTTCTGCACTGTGGTTCTTTGCCAGCAAATTTAGTTTGAGAACTTCCTACTCTGAACGACTCGTGTCTGCCCCCATACTGTGATTATTAAGCAGTCTGTGTGATTGCCCTTTAAACTGGATCCGTGATACGGCGCAAGGAGAAAAAGCTATTTCCCTCAAACCCACCCACCCCCCACAAAGTATTTGTTTTTAAAAATAATGATTTCACAGATCTAATTTTGAATCGGCACAGCTGAGGGGGCCATAATGACTGTCTGTAAATTGGGCGATAGGAACTTCTTAAACCGGAGCAGCTGCCAAAGGCATCTTAACATGGAGCTTCTGCAGTAACGAGAGACAGCTTGGCAGGCAAGGATCTGCAGCAAATAGCTGACTCCAGGCTTGTGGTTTCCCACCTGGGTACTCAAATCAGCACTCCTTAGGCCCTGCAGCTTTTAGATGCCTCCATGCTGAGTGGAGCACCCAGGAGCAGGGAAGGTTTTTTAAGATGACTAGTCAAGAGGAATAAGCTGTTGTGTGTTGCACATCTCAAAAGCGTGTATTGTTTTTTAGAGGGCTTAAGCAGGATGGGGAGGGAGAGTTTTGTTGCTGGCATATACAGATGTGTTTCCAGCCAGACACTGAGCGTTAGCAGTGCAGAGAAAAGTATGTGCTCGGGCCTTCAGTGGGAAGAACAACAACAAAATCCTTTCCGTTTCTTTCAGCTGGAAAGTGATGCCAGGAGCTGTTGTTTTAGAGAAGCCTGGATTTATAAGCATGCATGTGAGATATACCTTTGAATGCGTATCAAGAAAATCGACATAGAAAAAATGCATAGCATAGAAAGTAGGTCTTACTGCTGACTGTCACCAGTGAAAACCAAGCCTGTTGTGGAAATCTCTTTGTGTGTTTCTTAAAACAAAACAAAAACAAAGAATGTCTGTTTGTGTATAAGTGTATCTGTTTCTTCTGATTTCATAGTGTCCATTACAGCATGTGCCAAGTTTTTCTGGAGTGCCAAAAGAGAAGGAGCATCTCCAGAAAATGCTGAGGTTTCAACAGCCAGATAAAACCTGCCTGTGCTACCTTTATTAAGATACAGTCAGCTTAGTCTTGCAGAGAGCAAATGCCCTGGTGAGCTTGAGGTAGTTGCCAGACTTCCCTCGCTTCTTTTTATATGATTTGCCAAATCCTTAGCTAGCTGCTGGGTGAATATTAAGACAGGCAGCAGCACTGAAAGCTGAGCAAGGGTATATTGAGAAGTTCCGCTTGGGCAGGAGATAATTATTGGGATTTTTTTGCAGTGACCACCCTTAGATACCCTAAAGCACTGGCTAGAGCTGGAAGGAAGGGCGGGCACCTCTGAAAGGATGCTACTGTCCCCTGGGAGTGGGCTGGAATAGTGTCCAGTGCGCCCTGAACACAAAGCTGATGGGTTTGGTTTTGTTGTTTATTAAAGACAGGCCTTTGTACAGCAGTAATGGAAAATCCTATTTCTGTACCAATAAAAACTTTGCTCCCATGGTTGCTGTTATTGGCAAACTTAGTCACTTTGGTGTTTATGGAAAAGTATTTACTGGGAAGGACTGGATGGTTAGCAAGCTTCATCTGCTTTCATTTTGCTTTGATGGCACACATGTTGCTCTGGGACCTTCTGTTTCATCCTGTACCCCATCCACAGTCCATCCTTCCAGGCTAGTATCCCTCTTCTGCAGCATGGGTGGCCAGTGCCCCTGCTGTTTGCTGTAGCAAGGTAGAGCATTGCATGAGTCTGGCTTGGACTCTTCTTTCTGGCCTGGGGGGCATCAGCTTTGTGTGGGTTCCTACTTTGCCCCACAGGATGCCGAGACAATGCAGTGTGTGTTTTGTACCAGTCAGGCTAGACCTAGTTGGCATGTGGGGTGTCAGCCAGCTGACAATAACAGTAATAAGGAACTTGAATGCTGCAGAAGGATTAAAAGAAGCTTCTCTAATAAATGCAATTACACAAACATGCTTGAGCCATGTGTCCTATTTAATTCCTTCCCAAGAAAAGAGGCATTCCTCAGGGCACTGCTTTTGTCTAAGTGAAAGAGATATCCAAGTGCCTCAGGCATCCTCTCTGAATCCAGAGTGGCTTTTCTGTGCCCTGGGTGGCAACTAATATTGGGCTTCAGATTCCTCTGAAAAACAGTTAGTCCTCCAGGACTGAGTCAATTTTTTTGCCAGGCAGTGACTTTATAGCTGGCAGAGCCCTTGCTGCCATCCAGACCGCACAGGCAGCTTTCGCTGCTGGCTGTGGCTGCCTGCCTGCATGCCCCGTGGCATTGTGTTTGCCCACAGAGGTGCCTCTGCTCTGTGGTAAGGAGACTTTTGGATATGTTCTTGCAATTGGGGATCTTCCAGTGGGCCTTCGCCACTTCTGGAGAGTACCTTGACGCCAACAAGGACACCAGGCTAAACACCGTGACAGGCTGTACTTGTTCTCTTGTCATGGCAGTTTTAAATCACGCCTTTAATGTTTTGTTCTCTCCTGGTGAGTGAATTTTCCTTCTCTGCCTTTCAAATGAACAGGACTGATGATGGAGAGAGCATCTTGCAGGCTGTTACAGAGCTGCTTGCCGTTAGCCCCAGCAGCACCCAAGAAATATTCGCTGGAGCTAATGGGTTGGTACCCCAGCTCTGGGAATTAGGACCATTAGCTGGAAACATGAAGCAGCCTTCCCAGTGCAGAGGAGGCAGTTGATTAATGCAGATGTGTGTGGATGTAAGAAATGGGGTCCGGATCCATCCACAGGCTTGCTGGTTCTCAGGCATGGCTTTGACTTTGCTCTTCCATGAGGCAGCTGTTGGGCAAGCGTAGGGGTACATCCATCCCTAGGGCTGGACTGACGGAAGGGGACAACCTGAGAAGGGCAGGGACACCACCACCACCACCCCACCACCCCAAGACTGCTTTGTATGACGTGGGGAGAGCACGTTTGTGCTGCCCTAGGGTCGGGTAGCTCTTAACTAAATAGATGACCAGCGTTAGTGGGCCAAGGACATAAAACCTTGTATGTTTCTCTTTTCTCTCAAAACTCTGTCTTCCCCCTTTTAAGGGTATTTAGTCTGAAATCATTGCTTATCTATAGAAGCTGAGGTTTTAAGAAAACTACTGAACATTCCAAGGTTCCTGGTAAGGTGTAAGGTAAAGGATTAAATGGTCCAGAAAAGCTGCTCTTTGACTTTCCCAACTCCTTGTCCCTCAGTGCATACATTCCCTGAGGTATCTCATAAGGTAACTTGTGTACAGAGAGCAACTGTGCTCTTGCTCATAAGGACGAAATGTTTAATTCAGTGTGTGTCAAAGTACATTAAAAATGCAGGTAGCACTTGCTATGTGTGAGCCAGCTCTTGTAAGCGAGGCACCATCACGGGGTAATGTTACAGACTTGACACAAATGGAGCCTGCTGGCTCTTGGAAGTGTCCCGGCTACCTGGAGTGTCCTGCCAGGCTGGCATTGCCCCACTCTCTTCAAAACGCTGCCTTTTCATGGTGATGCTTTTAAGATCCTGAGGAAACGTAGTACAGAGAGGATGGGCCATGGCTGGTGATTACCTGGTGTGTTTTTGCTGCTATGTGGTTCTCTCTTGTTCATGGTCATCTCTATGCAGTTGTATCTCGTCCTATGAAGATCAGTCCTGAAGATCTCCCTGGCATCAGTGGGAATGTGAAGACTCGCAGACACCCCAGCAAGGCTAAGGTCTTTTGTAAAATCATTAGAATAGCAGTGCTGTTTGTGTGTGCAGCACCTTGCACAGATAGGTCCCCATCTCTCAGTTGGATTCAGCATCCATCTGTGCAGTCTTCCTAAGGGGAATTCACGTGCCGTCAAGTGCAACAGCGGTGTTTCAAAACTGTGGCAGTGCAACGGGAAGCCTCTGTGAGCACCTTGGGTTTAGAAAAGAGATTCAGATCAATATTTGGCAGCAAGGCTGCATTAGGCAAGGTTGAGGCATTAGTGTGAAATTCATAAAGAGAACTGAAAGGGTGAAGATAGACATTTCTGGGATATAGGAGAGAAAACAGCTTAGCTCTTGAAAAGTACATTGGGCTTGTACAGCACTGGAAATGCTGGTAATATCAGGTGAAGTTCTCGGTGGGCTGCCAGTACGCCTTGTGAAATGGGCAGACATTAGAACTGGAGGCAGCTGGCCCCTTCCCGTCCGCAGGATGAGACATCTGTTCATCAGTGCTCATCTCCTCCTGACATTTCGGTTTGTGCTCTTTCCATCTCAAAGACTGTAACGATGTGCGTTTCTCAGGCCCTGGCTAACAGTTGCTATAACTACCATTAATGCAGTCGTTGAGGGCAGGTCCTGGTTTAGCCTTATTTCTATCAACCAGCCAACTGAATTTTGTTTTCTTGCCTTTCAGTCCTTTCAAGGAAGCCAAGGACGAGCATACCTCTTCAATTCAGTGTGAGTATAACTTTGTATGTGTCACCTGTGCATCTCTTAAGATAGATTTAAGAAAACCCTCCTGAAAAAGAAAACAAAAGGATAGCCTTCCTTTAGAAAACCTCTGCCTAAGACTTGGGAGCTTGCTGAAAATGGTTCAAGAAAGAGGCAGGAAATAGCACTGATTCATATCATGTTGAGGTTTCAGATAAGCAGCTAGAAAAAGGTGGGGGTTTTGTCATCAGACTGAGAAATAAGAGCTAACAGATGAGTCATTCTCTTCTCAGAGAATGTAGTTGGACCAAGGAGTCAAAGTTTTGTAAATGTAGAGAATAAATGATATCGAAATACAAACTTACTTTTTAGAGCTAGCATAAAAATTAAGTATAATTTTGCCAATAACCGAAAACGGTTTTGGTGAGATCACCGCTGGGATGTCATTTGGAAGAACTGCTGACTTCAGTTACATTTTTCAATTTTCCATTTGGGAAAGTAAAAGTACCATTTTATCAATTTGAAAGTGAAAATCTTTCTCAAATGAATAATTAGTGCAATTTACTAGAATGTTATTAATCTTCTGTTCAAAGCTTTATAGAATTTTTAGTTGAATAAAAATTCTATTTTACCTTACCATTCTGTTCGGGAACTGCAAGAGATCTTTGTTTCAGGCACAGCAGTGCTACTCTGTGTCCTGAACCTCCTGCTTATGTTTTCAAATACTGCAATAAAATTGCTGTCAGCTTCATTGTAGCATCTTGATGTGGAAAGACTAATAGGGAGCATCTCTCCTTTTTCCCCAGAGTTAATGTGGGTTGTGGCCCTGCAGAGGAGCGGGTGTTATTAACAGGATTACATGCAGTTGCAGATATTTACTGTGAAAACTGCAAAACCACACTGGGTTGGAAATATGTGAGTATCAGTATCATTTGTTTTTCCTGTGAACATCTTTGCTCCAGCCCTTCCTGAAGGTGTGTGTATGGTAATGTGGTCTCGTGGAAAGGCCATTAACTTGTGAACGAGAAAAGTGGGTTCTGGTCTGTAGCCATGTCTTGTTTCCTTCCTGCGTTTCCATTTTCCCTCCTGTCTTGTGTTTATTGCATCCTTTCAGCACAGCAACTCTTTGTGGCTAATGTATTTTTTTTTTACTAAGAATATATACTGTGGGCCTGGTTTTGGTGGGTGTCCCTTAGCGATACTTGACATAAATGAGGATAACTTCAGTCAGTCTTGTGGTTCATATTGTCTTTTTTCCCAGATGATATCAGAATAATAGAATGATCCATATAATGTTAAATGTCATAAATTCAATTACCTTCAAATACAGGCTTATGATACATCATAATTTCTGCTTCAGGAGGCACACAGTGTACTTGTTTGTCAAAACATTTCGACCAGTGTTTAAACAAAACATATACTGTATTTGTGGCCTCTGGACAGAAATATTCTTTAATAAATCAGTTGAAAGGCTATAAAAAGTAAAGCATCAAAAATTGATGCAGTAGGAATTCATGCAGAAACACAGCATGGATCTCACAAATGGAGAAGGACACTAAGTACATAAATTGAGTTTATTGTAAAACAAAATACAAAATCTCGTAAACACAGCAGTAAGCCCAAGTCTCTCCAGCAACAGAATTAACATTCTTTCAGATGCGTTACATGCATGCAGAGAGCCCACCTGGGCAGAGCTGAACTGCTTTTGAGGACGCAACCTCAATAATGGGAGTCCCTCCTGGTTAGGGATCCCATAGATTTCCTCCTTCTTCAGTTCTGCAGTATTGAAGCGCTGCATGTTTCTGTAGCTGCAAGCATACAGCTGTTTAGAGTGGGTCCTTCTCGTCCCTTGGTGCCCGTTTGCTCCATGTCCACATGAAGTTTACCATAATCCATCTCGTCCCACTGGTAGTGCTTTTACAGTAAGTTTCATCAGAGGACCTCTGTTCTTAACAAACATTAATAAATTCTCAGTTCACCCTAGAGAGAGGAGGTGGATTTTATCACCAATGATTCCTAAAGCATAGTTCAAGGAGCAGTTGCCATTGGCCTACAGAAAGCTGCATGTTTACACGGTGCCGATTGTTCTTTTTTTCCAGCCTGTAAAAGACAGCTAGAAGCAGGATTTAAGATTCTTCCAATGTAATTTTCCTGAACGCCAACAGGAGGACCTGCAGTTTGACTGTTTCACTCTGTAGACAAGGCTAAGACTTGTACCAGCATTCCGAGACCTGATCTGTAACTGTGACTTTACCTTCAAATATCATCTTGATCTCATTCTTTCTCCTTTTTTTTAGGAACACGCTTTTGAAAGCAGCCAGAAGTATAAAGAAGGCAAATACATCATTGAACTAGCTCACATGATCAAGGATAATGGCTGGGATTGAATGGAAACGCCCCAGCCCTACCAGCGTGTAAGAGAATGCCATCCAACCGAACATTATATCCAAGAGTGAGAGAGTGACTGAACGCTTGGTTCCATGCATTTAGAGGCTCTGCAATTTGGGAGCATCTTCACACCCTTCTCCATCTTTATTGGTGACTGGCCTCTAAATTTCTGTCTCTCTGTCTCTTTTGCTTTGTATCTGTTTGTGAGTTGACCCTGGCTGCTTCTCTCTCTGTTCTGGCGTTGGCTAAGAGAATGCACCGAATGCCCGACAGCCATTCCATGTTGACGAATGTTTAAGTACAAACTGAAGTTGGCTCTGTGGCGGCATTTTATCAGAAGGTCTCGGTGCGGGAGGAAGACCCAAGTTTTGGGCAGGAGAAGGTGATAGGGAGTGGGGAGTGGGCCCGAAGGGAAGTCATCAGAAGTTGAAACTGTACTTCTCCTTGAAGTCCTGGTTAACCAAGGCTTGAAACTATCTACTTGTCTAAATGGACAGAAAAATACCTCACGGCTGCGTTCTCTCCGAATTGTAAAACCGCTGCTCCATCGGTGGAGCTTCAGTCTAAGCTGACTGAGCACAAGTCATAACCAGTTCCCCCCGCAAGCTAATCGCAGATCTGTGTTTTGTTTGCCATTTATGAACTTGTTGTTTGCGGGGGGAAGGATCTGAAGGCTGGAGAGATTCCCTGCCTCTCCTTTTTCTCACTGTTTCAGGGCAGGTAGGCCAAATGTCCCAACAGAGCACAGCTGTGGAGAGCACCCTCGCAGCTGGAGAAACCAAATCCTGACTCTAGAGCCCTTCAGAGAGGAGGAGAAAACCACTTAAGGCACAAGGGGGCTGGAGCTGCAGCTTAGAAAATAATGACGGTGGGGCGGGGAAGGCATGTGCTAGGCAAGAAAGAGGAAATTATGTAGAGAAGGATGGGGACAAACTTAGTAACGCAGGGTACCCCTTGATTTCCCGGCCTCCACTGAGCATCCTTGGGGGTATTTTACCAATCCTTCACAAGTGCGAGTAGGAAAATGCTGTTACAGAATCTTTTTCTTAAATCCCAGGCCACAGTCATCAGCTCCGCTCTTGGAGCCTGGCAGAGAAATGGTGCAAGAGTGGGGAGAGGAGGGAGCAGAGGAGCCTGGCAGTTGTAGCAGTATTGCACAGGTGGATATTTCAAGCCATGAGGTATCCTCACCAAAACCTTCCCCCCTTTTCCCACTCCCGGAAGCCTGTTGCAGGCACAGGGGGAATGGGAAAGAAAAAAGAAATTAAACATCTTCCCCCTACCCTGAAATTGTCTATGCCTTGGAGTTTAAAGGGGAGGGGTAGATGTGGGCATCATAACTGCAAGGGACAAGTCCTTCCTATTTTAATTTTTCCATTTTAATTACTGTGGACCTTCCCGAAGTGATTGGTGGGGAAGGGGCATCATGTGTGAGAGGGGAGCTGTGTTAGACATAAATGACAATGTGAAGTTTGCTCTGCAACAGTCCAGCCAGTATCTGGTGCATAACTCAAGACTATTTTAACCGAATTAGTTTTATCTTTCTGAGTGAATTTTCTTTTTGTTTGTGGAATTCTTTCAAGTAGGTTAATCCATTGGGGGAAATCTTTCTTAATCCAGAAGGAAAGATTATTGTGCAGGGGTTTGTAACTCCTTATGAAACCGAAGCTTTGGAGCTGTAATCTGTTGTTGCTTGCCCCCACCCCCAAGAGACTCTCAGTTAGCCGTGCGGATCAGGACGGAGGGCTGGTGGTGAGAAAGTAATTTGCTGTTAAATGAAGGGGACGTGAGCAGAGATGCTACTTAGGGATCAGGGTGGAACTTTCGTGTTAGGTCCTTGTGCTGAAACCCAAACCTGATGGCCCATCTAAGCAAAGGCTGGTTTTTTCTCTTGAACCACTGTTCTTGACAACCTTGGAGAGAGAAGTGAGATGGAGGCTGGCCGCAGCTCCTGCAATGGATGGAGTTGGCTCGGTTTGCGGCTAGCCTGTTAGGACGTGGCTTCTGCCTTCACCCTTTCTGCTGTGGCTGTGTAACAGTTGCTTCAGCTTTTGTTTCTGATCGTCTCTGCTTCCATCATCCACATTCCCTTCAGTGATAAAAATCTAGTAGAAATCAAAAATTCTGCAGTAGCCACTGTCTTGGTGACTTGGGCACTGACCTGGTCCCATTTTCCTGTCCTTTGGTTGGTGATCCGTGACAATTTATTGAGTTTTGACCAGTGAGAAGTAATGTGCGTTCTTTAAAGAGCTCTTCGGTCTTCCCAGATACATAGCCTTTAAAGGGGTCTGGTTAGAACTGGAGAAGTAAGGGATAACCCCAAATCATTAATATGAGGTTGAGAAAAAGAGCACGCAGGGGCTCATGGTTTTATGTTGGTGTTTAGAGTGATTGCCTATAAAAAAGCGATATAAAAGGTAGGCCTGTGTAGGGGACTGCTCTGAGAAATAAGAACAGTTACTACAGAGCGCTACCAGATGTAAATGTTTTTATCCATATATTTGGGACAAGAAAGGGCGATGATCCATCAGATCAGGCTGTTTTTAACTGCTCACAAGGGTTATGCTTTTAATGGCAACCAGTCTAAGCTTGAATACGGGAAGATCTTAATCTCGTTTTAATTGGTTTTGTCCCATCAGCATCCACAGATTCACACTTGTTGAGAATCTGGCCTCAAGCCCTGATAGGAAAAAAATACGTGTGCCTGTGAACATCCCCAAAAAACAGAGAATTATCTATAGAGTGACGTTAATACGCTGTACAGGCAGATAAGGAAAAACGGGCTTGCGAGCCTCATTGACGTTTGTTCTCTGCTATGTGTCCATTAAATACAAAGTACTTCTTAGTCCGCTGCTAACTCATCTGTGACTTGCTATATTAAGACACATGACAGAATTGGGAGCTGGTGACCAGACAGAATGATCAGATCTGTATGCTAGTGGCTACCGCAATCAGAGCAGGCTAAATTGATGACTTGTAGAGTGGTATATTCAGAGCATAACCAAAGAACCTCACTATCTGCATCCCTCTGCTCGTGGGAGTTGACTGTAGCCGGTTCCTTACTGGCTGGGGTGAGCAAGGTGGGACCGTTGTTTCTAAGCTGGAGATGTGGCCCATGGAAACTGCCTCCTTGGGCAGGCAGTGCCTGAACGCAGAGCACCAAGTGCCCATGGTGCTGCTTTCCTTGGGTGACATCCTCGAGAAAACACGAACAGCAGCGAGTTTTGCTTTTTTTTTTTTTTTTTAACGTGGCAGCCTCGTGTCTGGCAAGCTGCGTGTACCCTTGAGTTTACATCACCCCTGTCTACCCCAAAGCTCAGACTTGAGTCAGTTTTAAATTGTTTTGCTCTGGTGGATTATCTGGTGTGAAATCCTGATCCCTGTAATAAATATTCAGATGATAATATATACAAAGCAGAAAAAAAACCATTATCTTGTGAAATATACTTTTGTAAATAATATTTAATTTTTTTAAAAAAATAATATATTTGGTGCTGTTTCTCAGAGCCCCTCCCTGAGAGCACTTTTTTGTTGTTTATAAATGATACTGTTTCCTTCTGTATTTGTTGGAAAATATGTTTAAAGGGAAACAAAAATCATAATATACGTTGTCCTCTTAAGTCGATCCATTTTTCCTCTGGACGTGGCAGGAGAGGGGAGTCACTCCCGCTTCCATCTGGCAGAATTGGTCTCCGGCAGAGGCGGTGGCCGGGTAACGGATGGCAGCCCGCGGTCTGGGCAGGTACTGATGTGTGGGACGGGAGGTAGCTGCAGGCACTCGGGGAGTGCTCCGGTGTCTGGAGTTACGTGCTGAAACACCTTCAGTCAGTGCCGGAGGTCCTGTCCGGCAGCTTGAGCCCCGCGTCAGCTCATGATGCCACAGGGAATCCCACGAAAGCCGGTGGGGCTCCATCTGGGCACGACTTTCCTGAGGAGATCTGGTTTGTAGGATCTGGGCCTGAAATTTTCTCTTGCACCAGTATTGGCTGGAGTGAAGTAGATTTGAGACTTAGAAAACAGGATTGAATATAAGCTGCAACCTCTAAATCGCTGTTTCCAGTTGCTTGGGGGCAGCAGGGATAGAGGATGGAGATTTCTAACTAGTCATTGTTTTTAAACTAAAACGTAAGTCTTTGGACATGGATCCTGGTTTTCTTTTTGAATTTTTTTTGTTGTTTGTTGTTTGTTTTTTTTTAAACCAGGCTGCTACATAACAAATTAGAGTAAAAGTTTACCTCTCTGGCAGTAAAGTTCTTTTTTTTTTTTTCTGTCTTTAACCTCCCCCCTTCTCCCCTTCTTCGTTTTTAATTCATTGGGTCTCTTGTTTATCCCAAAGTGGACCAACAGCACAAACCACTGGACTGAGTTTTGCTGAGCAAGGAGCTGTTTTCAGTGCTGAATAACTGTTGCACGCTCTTTAATTCTCTGTTTTTGGTGCACACGATTTAAAAATATACAGAAAAAAAAAAAACCCTACAAATGAAATCTGTTGTTGTTGTGATGATCAAGTGAGAATTTTCTCTGTATGCATTTTTCTAACTGGTATGTGAGAGTGTGTTAATCATGCATTTCACTGCACTTCCTTGTTTCGGGAGGAGCATCGTGTTTCCGTGTGAACCAGTTCTTGGATGAAGAGATGAGACCCAGGCAGCCGGTTGGGTAAACAGACTGGCGAGAACCAGAGCTCAGCACAGTGGGAAGGAGCTCTTCTCACCAGGTGAGAGGCCTCAGAAATTAAATGCTCAGAAACAATTACGTTAGACATAGATTTTGCAGAATCCTGTTTAAAAAGAATACAGAAGAGGGGAAACAAAATCATCTTGAATTCAGAAAAAAAAATCAACATATTCAAATGCAAGCAGAATGGCATTGTGTAAGGTACAACCACAAATAAGCTATTCTCATAGTTACGAACTGTATGTATCCTTTGTTTTGTTTTTCATAAGGAAATGGGAATGCTTTCCCCACTGACAAAACTAAAGGACGATATTTCCAATACCAGCCTGTCTGTTGATGCTCTTGTGTTTACAAATTGTGTATACTTTTATTTCTCTGATCTTATTTTAATTTTATTTTTTGGCATATTCTTTCAGGTCATTTGCTTCAGTAATAAATGCAACTGTTTGTTTTCAAATAATTGATTTTCACCTTTTCATGTATTTGTACGTTGTATATAGTTCTTCAGTATTAGAGGGAGGCGTATTGTTTGTCATATTTACAATATGTGTTGGTGCTCATTTGAGAAAATAAAATTTTCAAGTACTAAAACTGCTGGTCCACGTTTCTGTTTTAATCTCCTATACTGTGTGCAAATTGGAGGCAGCAAGAGAGGTTACATTTAGCTTGAAAACAGTCAGATTATCCTCTTTTCTGATACCTGCCAGTCCCGAGCAGTCACCTGGTGTGCACTTGAATCACTTCAGCTCTTAGAGACTGCAGTCATGGGCAAAGATCCCATGGGGCAGAGCAAAAAGATGATCCGTAGTCCCTGAGGTCTACGATGTAGTACAAAAGGAAACCTTAAACGGACCAGGAGACAGAGCTGACCTGCCTGGTGCCATCATACCATAACCGAGCGCCTTTCCTGAAACCAGAGCAGCGAGGGAAGCACGGACTTTGTTTTGTGAGGTATTTTAAGTTATTTTTCAAGTAGCAACGATAACAAGAAACCCGTGAAATAAGAGCCCCTAATTCTTGTTAAATCATTTCCCATGGGTGAAGGGTTTTGTCAGCACCATTACATAGCAGTGCCTGCAATGGTAGAATGCGTCCAGAAATTCCCAGTGGCCAGGAAAGCACCCTGGGGTCTGGAAGTTTTGTTTGTTGGTAGAATTCACTGTGTAGCTCTGCGTCTTGTAAAGTTGTGTTGCGGTGAGCGGAGGAGATGCCTGTTACTCGCAGTTAAACCAAAGCATTGGTAAAGCTGTCTGGCACGGTTGGGTATTTGCAAGTCAAATGTCCGTTTCAGAAGTTGAGCAAACGAGGTTTTTTCCTGGGTTTGATGCACACTAGTCCTGAAGCAAAGAAAATCCATGTGTGGGAAGCAGAGCTTGCGTTTTGGAAGGGAAGAGAGCACGTAGGGAGGGTGATCTTTCAATATTACAATACAGAGCAATTCCTTCGAATAATGGGGGAGCTTGTCCACCTTGGATACAGGCTGTGACATTTTTGGGAATCATTTTTGCTAGCTGCAGCCTGCCAGGGCTTGTCTCATCTGGTGGCGTTCACTTAAATGCCAGAATTGCTTCTCTGCTCCCAGGTGAGTGGGGTACAACGTTTCCTGGTGCCTTCAGCTCAAAAATCCATTTGAAACTGCGGTCGAATTGAAAGCAGTGCTTTATTTGAGGTCGTTTTGGCTAAGCTGATGCAATCCCTCTTCATCCCACGGCTGAAGACGGCTGGGACCTGTCCCTGTGCCCTGTGCCACTGCCCGGCAGTTCACCGTGCTGCCGTATGCCGGCCAAGCGCCCTTAATTCCCCATGTGTCTGAAAAAGCAACTTAACCCTCTTTGGAGAGGACCTGACTCTGCCAGCTGCTAAATGCCCTGAACTCAAAAGTGTAGCTCAGGCCACAGCAAGAAAAACTGCACCTGAAAGATCGGGGACAAAGAGGAGCCGGGTAAGGAGCCAAGGAAGATGGGACTGCGAGCCCACGTTCCGTGTGTGCCCGTAGCGCGGGCAAACGGGTACAGCTGATGGGACAGTTGATACAATTAATTGCTTGCCCAACAGGCTCAAGGGAATTCGAGTTCTTGGTTTCACCAAAACCATGATTTCCCGTTGTTGGCCCCACGCCCGCGTGTGACGTGCTGGGTGTGTGCTCCAGAGGCTGCCGGTGGCATCCGTAAGAGATGGGAGGATGAGACGGGCGCTGCCTCCGCCCTGCGCAGGAGGAAGGTCTCGGGCATGATGACATCTCCAAAAAATGCCCGAGACCAGTCCTTCGGGCACGCCACGGTGCCTGGAGATGAGCGTGGTCCGGCGCGGGGCGGCTCCTCGTTCCTACAAACCCCTGAAGCTGCCGTACATGAACGGCCGCCGCCGGGTCACTCCAAAAGCCCAAAGGCTTTAACCCAGTTTCCATCTCGTGTCGTCAAGAAAAGCGATTACTCCATTAAAAGGGCAGCTCACCGAGCGCCCGTGTCCAGTGGCCGTGCGTGTGCGCGCAAGAGGAGGAGTTTGGTTCCCACCGTAGTCAGCCGTTCCCAACGGGGTGAGGACGCGGTGCCTGCGACGGCAGCGCTGGTGCCTCCCGCTTGCATTCCCCGTATCTCGAAGTATAGCGGGAAACACCGGGCTCGGAGCCCGAAACAGCCAGGGAGAGACCGGGGCTCCGGCCCTTCTTATTGACTAATTCTTCTAAGTGATTTGGAGAGGAAAATAAACGGTATTTGTCTTGTTTCCCTGCCTTTCCTCTGAAACCGGTTGCTGGGGTGGGAGGGTGCGATCCTGAGCGGTGCGGACAGCAGAATTCCCTGGTGGGGTTGTAAGGGGACCGGCCGATGTGGTGGCCGCCGGCTGCTTCTCACCCGTGGGAGCATTTCTTGTTAACCAGCCGAATCATGTGCATCGGCCGTGGACCTCACCAGCTTGGGAGTAAGCCCTGTAGGGAAATTCCCCCCCCACTCCCCAGGAAAAAAGGTCTTGCTCAGTATTTCCCATCCCAAGCATCCGAGTAAGAGCAGGAGGGATGACTCAAGGGTCTCTCGGGAAAAGCCTCCGACCCCACGTCAGCCTTTTGGCTCCGTTAGGATGAAAGTGGGAAAAGCGCCAGAGCCGCGACACGGCCGAGGGCCGCGCTCACACCGAAGGAGCGGAGAAAACCCTTTGGCCGGGAGGCGATGGGGGTTCCCGGCCGCCGTCGCAGGACCGGGATCTTCCCCGCTCCCGGGGCGATTCCCAGCCGGGGCGAGGAGAGGAGTCGCAGGGAACGGCCGTTCTATTTGCGATACGGGGCAGCGCTCTCGCCGGCTTCCCATTAGATGTATTATTAAACTGCAATTAGAGCGCAAGCAAGCCAAAGCAATCTATTAATAGCCGAGTGCAGATAAGCTGACTCAGAGAGCGGCAGACGTGGGCTCTGGGGAGCGGCTGCGGCTTCGCTGCTGCAAACTTGGCCCACGGCTCCGCAGCAGGAGGGATGGAGGGATGGAGGGATGGAGGGATGCTGGTGCATGAAACCCCCTCCTCGGTCCCCATAAAGGTGCCGTGGGAGCCACCGCGACCTTTACCAGAGGACAAGCTATAAAAAGCAACGGGGCTGAGCGTGGGGCAGCTCCCAGAGCTCCTCTCAGATCCCACCGCTCACAATGAGTTTGGTTTTTTGGGTTTTTTTCAAACGATGATCACGAAGCTATAAATACAGCGGCACCGGTGGCCTTTAATCCTGGTTCGAGAGCAATTTGACACTCCTGCTTTGCTCTTTGGCCCTCCTTACGGGACACAAGCTGGGGAGGGATGCTGCCGGTCGCTTCTCCGTTGGTTCGCCTCATCCCTTTTGTCCTCTCCCAGGTGAAATCTCTCGGGGTTCAGCCCCACGGACACCCCTGGGCTTCCCCCACACCATCTCTCCCACGGGGACAACGGCTCTGACCCGAGCTGGGGGATTTTCTTGCTGACAGAGAGGATTTACAGTAGCACTTTCAGGCTGCCAAACGTACCAGGGTTATTTTTACCCGGCTCCGGTCGAGGTATAAATAGTGTTGAGGCCGTTCTGTGTCGCTGGCTGAGAAACATCCCGTGGACGCGGGCTGGGCACGAAGGAGATGTCACCCCGTGGGTGCCTGCCCTGGCCACAGAGGGGGGTCCCTGGGGGGAGACATAGCTGAAATAGCAGAGTCCCAGTGCCACCCCTCTCCACGTGGTCCCCAAAATCCACCGAGCCCCGTGGCCGGGCAGGTTTCCTCGGCCTCTCGGTGCTTTTTTAGGGAGTTCTGGGCAAAAACTTTGTCTGGGCCGTGCAGGAGGTGGCCACCTACGTTAATTAGACATTAAATCTTGCCAGGAGAGACCTCTGTCAATCGGGTCACCCCACGTTTGTAAAGGAGGGATCATCCCTGCAAAGGCAGGTGCCGGGGGGGCTTGGGGAAACGCTGCTGCGAGGACAGATGAGCGGGAACGACAGACATCACCGACTCGCCTCCTATGAGAAAACACATGGAGATTTTCCAGCCTGCCCTGTTATTTATGGCTCGGGATCGAGCAGCCGGCTGCCGGCGGGGGCTGCCCCGCACAGCGCCGCAGAGGACGTTTCTGCAGACGTTTTGTTCGCCACGTACGGAAACTTCTGATTAGGTGAAGTAAAAAGCTGGGGAAAAAATAATAAAATACTTTAGCAGGGGTCCGACCTCACCCCGTGGAAACGTGCCCCTCGGTAAAGGGTTTCTGTGCGAGTTTTTGGACGCTTTACAGCAATAACAGAAGGCTATAGGAGCGTGCTTTTATATAGCTCCGCTTCCTTGTGAAACCCAGACTGGTGTTTTCTTTTCCACTTGGACAAGGATTTTCCCATAATTGTGCTATTTTTATGGAAGTTTCAGGGCCGAAATCGAGGGCCTCTCCTAGCTGAGCCTTGGTGTCGGAGGAGCTGAAACGTTGGAGGATTCAGCCTCTGACGCAGGTTTCCCGTCATCGCCAAGTCGCTTCGCTTGCAGATGTGTCTCGCCTGTCAAAATGGGAGGTTTGCTCCATCCTTACCTCCCAGTGATTTTTTGTTTTGGAAGGGGGAAGTTCCAGCCCGGAGGCGACGTGGCCGCGACGCCGATGCCGCACGAACCGGGGTGCCGCGGGGGAAGCGCCGGAGCCTTCCTGGCGCAGAACAGGAGCGCGACCAAAACTTGCGCTCAGAGGGCACAAAAATGAACCCCTCATCAAGTCCATATAAATTTCTAACCGCCGGCCAAGAGGGGCCTTTACCTCCCACGTGGCAGCTCATCAACACCCTGATTGCTGCTGATGAGATAAAGCTGCAGCGCAGGGTAACGAAGCGCCGGCAGCCCACGACTGAGATGCCACCGGTGAGGTATCAGCTGTGCCCATCTCAAGGGCCTTCCCTGACCCCCCCCCCCCCCCCGCCCCAGGATTTACTGGTTTCTGGAGAAACCGTGATATATTTTTGCTGGGAGGGAGCTTTATCTAAAGCGTCGGTGCTGCTGAAATCCTGGCCGGGCTTTGCTGCTCAAGCTCGTCTCCCTGGGACGGGTGTTGGGGCAGATCAGTGGGAAGGGTCCAAATGGGAGCAGGTTTTATAGGGGACGAAATGAACTGGCTGAAGGGATGAGGCTCCGTTGTCTTTAATTTGAGGTCAGATTTCTTTCTGAATGCAATATTTGAGCTGTTTATTGAGCTGCTGTGGCTCTGCGCTCCTGGTTATTAGGGCCACAGGAGGAGGTTGTCACCGCGGCTGCGATGGGGGATTGTTAACGTGGATCCTGTTTGCAGGCTTGTGAAGGTGAATTTAATCTTTTAAACGCTGATGCCTGGCGGGGACGAGCTCCCACGAGCTGGGAGCTGCCGGCAGCCGGACGGCATCGCTGCCGGCGCCCTGAGCCATTAGCAAGGCAGTAACAACGTCCTTTATCTAATTGTAGCCACGTCATACCCGGCGTTTCTGGACGTGACCGGTTGCACGTCCCTTCCCAACCCAGCTCTTCCTGATGGACGCCTGTGGAAGTCGGGGGCTGTTGATTTGCTCCGTGGGGTTTTGGCAGCTTTTTGGGGCTCCCCGTCCTACGGAAGGGGCTGTCGTTTCCCCTCCTCAATTCCTTCCCAGGTCCAGACACCCTCAGATACACAAGAGAGTTTCTTTGGCTCCATTTGCTGTCAGCTGGAGAAGAGGAGCTCAGCACGGACAGGATGGACCCAGCTCGTGCAGGAGGTGTCTGCACGGGGCCTCCCGTCCCCGCATGAGCTTCTGAACCAAATCCCTTGTGCAAAACCTGAATTTCCCCCAAACGCAGACTGTTCAGCCCAAACTGGGCTGGGTTGTGCTCTCTGTAGCTGGCTTGCACCAAGGCCAGGCTTTGCTTGGGTTGGGTTTAGAGGAGCCGCAGCCGTTGGTCCCCATCACAACCCGGCTCTGAACATCCATGTGTGCATCCCATGGCCTGGTTTCTCAATCAAAAAAGTCTGGGAACTGGGCAAGGTTCAAGTCTTATAAAAAAAAAAAAAAACAAACACAAAACCAACCCCTTGCTGGAGACGCTGGCTGACGGAGAGAGGGCTTGTTTTGGTTTAGTTGCCCACAAGCAAGAAAAGCTAATTTGAACCAGAGGCTGGGAATGTTTGAGCTAATCCCAGGTGAAAACTGATTAAGGGCTCGGTGGGGAGATTTGGAGCAGGTCCTGGCGGCACGGGGAGCCCGACCGTGTCCCACCGGCGGCTCCCACTGCGTCGCCTGGCAAAACCACCCCGCTCATCAATGATTAACAGAAAGCCAAGCTCAGACCTGTGTTTCCCAAGGCATTGGAGGGGATTTCATGGCACAAACTCTTGCCAAAGTCCATGGAGCTTAAGCCTGACCTATAGCGGCTTTCAGCTGCCAGGAGCCGGGGAGGGGAAAACTTTGTGCTCGTTTCCAGGCTGATGAGCAAAGGCATCGCAGAGGCACCTTCGTTAGCGCTTTGGCCACGGGTTACCCAAATTGGCAACGCGGCAGCGAGTGCCTTTGTTCTGTCCGTGTCCAAAACAAATATTTAGGTTTTGGCCACCGTTTTCAAGGTCTCGTAAATTTGTTTCTATGGGAGAACGCGAGTCCCAGCCTGGGTTAGCTCTGCTTCGTGATGCAGGCACCCCACGCAGGCAGTGCCCTTTCCAGGGAGCAAAAAGCAGAGGTTTTAAGTGGGCTCTTGAGGATGAACCAGCCATTAAACTCGCTGTACAGCTAGAGCTTTCCCCAGGGAAGGCGTTCCATAGCTCATTCCCACGGGTCTCTCCCCTTCGCTTTGCGGGAAGGGAGGTGTCCCAGAGCAGGGACACGACGTGTGGCACCCGAGTCCCTCCAGCATCCCTCTGTCTGGCACGGGAGGGTGGCAAAAAGGTCTTTGCAGGAGCAGCAAACAGGTTTTTTGGGGGTCAGTCGCCTTCAAGCATTTGGAGCAGCGAGTCTTAAAGAAAGCCATGGGAGATCTTCCCAACGCGCAGAGCAAAGCTCCCTGCGATGGGAAGAGCCTCGCAGACCAACTCTAGACCCCAGCGGGCAGCAGGTTGGGCCCTCCCGACTTAAATATTTGCTTTTTATCTACCTTGCCCTTTGCCAAGTGGCCGCGCAGCCCCGGCCCAACAGCAGCCCCTTGTCCGAGGCTCGCGGCTTCGCAAAAAAAAACGGCCCAGCAAACAGACACCGGGTCTTGTGCATCGCAGCTCGTGAAACCGCAGGGCTTCCTATATGTATAAACGCTGAATTCTTCACCTATATCGTGCCCAGCAGGGCCAAACACCGCTGAGCATCTCCTCCAGCTGGGTAAATACTAAGCAGGCTGGAGCTCGACTGCGGGCAGTGCTTCAGCAAATAGTGTTAGGTGTAAACACAATGTCATTTCCTTTCCAGAAAAATATTTACTTACCTCTCTGGTCATTCTTGAATTGAAAACATATTTGGAGCGGCTTGTAAGGAATTGCTTAGATTTGATTTTTTTTCTTCATTTTTTTTCCCCTCCCAAGCAGCGTTGGGCTCCGGAAACACGTGAGGAGCTGCTGCGGCTCCACAGTAGCAACATTATGGTGAAGTCTGAGGCATTTTTAAAGACCCCGTTTCAGGTGTTGATGTGTTGTTGCATATGAATCACACCTCGGACTATGAGCCCTTCTATCTATTCATGGGCTCTCAGCATTTCAAACATTTCCGAGGCTGAGACCTTGCTGCAGAAGGAGTCCCAAAGCACGTCCTCCTGCCTCCCTCCTCCGAGCCCATCCATCCCCAACACCCCCCCCCAAATTTAGCTGCCGCATGGGGGGCACCGAGCCCTGGGCTTGTCCTGGGAATTAAGGGAGTTTTCCTCCCGGCACCGAAGCAAGGTCCCAGGCGAGCTCTGTATGTAAATAGTTGCATGCATATATTTGCATATATCTGAATGCAGTAGGTAAGCTGGGAGCGATGTGTCTATTTAATGATGCTTAACCATCCCCGTTATCCATACGGATGGGTAGCTGGGAGCGAGGAACTGCAGGGAGAGCCCAGCCCGCATTCCTCTTCTCCTGTTATCGGTGTTTTATCCCTCGGATAAAGCCAGGAAAAGGTTTCCCGAGGATTTGGAGAGAGCGGCTGTGTGCCGGGCCGGCTGCCCCACGCGCTGTGGGCTCAGACGGGGCAGGCGGTGGCTGCGGTGCTCACGGAGCCCAGGCTTTCGGGTACGTAGCATCCTTTGCACCTTTAGATGCCTTTTCAGGAATTAATTTGTCTCTTTGGAAGATTGCAAACTAAGTAGCTCGCTCCGATCAGTGGGTTTTTTCCCCCCTCTGACAGTAAAGAATATTGGTAAATCTTATTTTTATTAAGTCCAGTCTGTAATCTGGGACTTCTAGCCCCTTTTCCTTCCCTTACCCGAGGCCATAGCATGATACGGGGTCAGAGCACCCCAAAAACCGGCCATACCCGGGCTCGGGATGCTGCCGGGTGGGATGGGCAGGGAAGCACAAACTCCTGCTCCGGTCCCCGGGGCTGAGCCGTACCCTCCAGCAGTGATGTCACTGGGTTTTGTCCAGATTAAAGGGAAATGAAAATTAATCCTCAGAGTCCAGGGAGATCTCTGGGGTTTAGCATTTTTTTCCCCTGATCATTCATTATTTTTAGCAGTTTTTTTTATTTTTAGCTCCTCATAAAGGCAGCAGGTACTCAAAACCCCGTCCCCATCATCTGAGCAGGCAAAAGATGGGAGAAAGGACGTGGTGCCAGAGCAGCCCCAGCTCAGGCAGGATTTGGATGGCCGGCAAAGGCACAGCAGGGCTCTTGATAGGAAAGACATGCACCAAAATGTTTTGGTCGTCACCTCAATTTAAAACCAAAGCAGCCTGCCGGGTTTCAGCCGAACTGTTCTGCACTTTGCTCCGGCACAGGTGAGCTCAGAGCTCAGCCCCGTCTCCCTCCCTTCCTTTTCCATAATATTCTTTCTTAAATAATTTTGCTGCGTCACCTTTTGGCTTCCTCTATTTGCATTTCATTAGTTAAAAAAAAAACAAACCACCTTTCTATAAACAGAGAGAAAAAAACCTTTCTATTTTCCTCTCTCGTCACCGATGCTGCCTTACAGCAACGTGGGAGAAATTCATGGGGTGCAGGGAGAGCCAGGCCAGCAGCCGTCTGCGCCCAGACCAGCAGATCTAGAGGTGAAAACGGCAGGAACTTGTATTTTTTTTAAGTTGCTGGGTCTTCGCAGCTGCTCGTGAAAAAAATCCTCCGGCACTACAGGGCTGGGGGTGAATGCAGCTCAAATCAGGGTCCTCTCTACGATACGGGTGTTGCAGGAGGGGGGACGTGCTCCCCTCTGCCCGTGGGCGAGGGGAGAAATGAAGGCTCCTTCACCAAAATAACCCAAATTTGGAGATGCCACGGCGGTTCATCAACCCGTCCTCTGCTCCCAACAGGAGGTTTCTTGTCTGACCAGGGCGCTCAGCGTCCTTTAAGATAAATCCTTTGCTGCTACCGGCCTCTCAGCATCCTGTAAACTGGAACAAAACCAGCGAGGTTAATATTTAATTAGACATATTCTTTCCTTTGGATTGCAGCAGCCTTGCGCGGCGTTTGACACTAAGAGCAGATCACAGCAACCCCGGGATTTATACTTATTTTCACGAGGTTTGCGGAGGCAGGAGGTGCGCACGGGGCTGCGTCGGTCTCGGCGTGAGACGGGAGAAGGTGAAGCCGTGAGAGGCTTCGTCGCGGCCGCCCGCCGAAAAAAATGCAAATCCTCTCCCCGCCGCATCCAGCTCGGCACAAAGGCGGTAAGCCGGCACACGAGGGCTGCGCGTTGCCTGGCATCCTGCGTCAGAAAAAATATACGGATGTCAGTGCTCAGCTCAGCTGGGGCACAGGCACTGGGCTGTGCAGGGATCTTAATTAAATCATTTCCAGCTAGATTGGGTAACGAGCCCTGCGCCGGCACGCAACGCTTCCAGATTCCTCTTATAACCGACTGCTGCTGCTCCTTTTTAAAGAAATAAATCACCGGGGCCCTGCGGGGATTTGCGGGTGCCCAGGTCTGCTCCCGATCCGTGTCTGAGAGCGAGTTGAGCAGCACCGGCTTCGCCACAGCCGGGGGAGAGGAGGCGAAGCTACCGGCTTTGCCAAAAGCCGCAGGGCACGGCCGCGGCCGAGCGAGAGCGTCCGCCAGCAGCTGATTGCGTTACCGAAAGAGCGGAGCATCATTTTTTGTGGGGTGGCGGCAAACCATTAATATTTTGCAGACCGTTGCCGTTTTGCTCCCGTACGTTCGTCGCCGCGCGTTTGCGAGCGGGGAGCCTTTCCGACGGCTGGGGCGGCTGCTTTGACGTCCCCGCGGCGGGACGAGCGGGCACGCCGTCGAGCGCGAAGCCAACCCTTCTCTTTTGCCGAGCTCCGTTGCGTTTACGCCCCGGCAAACAGGCATCCCTCCCTCTCCCTGCGTAACACGGGCTGCGCGTGACCTGCCCCGCGGCCCCGGCCGACGATTTTATTTTATCCCTGGATAGCGATGGTTTCAGCCGCGGACCGTCGGCGGGTCACGCTCCGGGGATGGCACCGGAGTCCTACGCCGGCAAAGCGAGAGTTACACAACGGTGCCGACGGCAACGCCGTCGTTCCCCCGGGACCGTGACCGGGGAGTCCTTGGGCTTTGCCCCGCCGATGGCCGGTGGCATCGCAGGGACCCCCTCGGCGCAACGCCAGGGACGCCCCGGGCTCCTCTTCACCCAACGCGCCGTACCCTCGGGTTTCGGGCGGCGGGGAAGATTGATTTCTTGATTAAAACCTAACGCATGGTATAATTAAGGAAATCCTCCCGGTTCAGAAAGTCATTAGGAGACGATTAATTGGGATGAGGCTGGGAGCCGCCTCCTGCGGCGGAGCAGATGCAGACGCGTCGCCGCTGCACCCCAAGGGCTCCCGCGCCACGGCCAGGTCGTCGGCAGATGCGGGGCGAAGCCGCGTTCTGCAAATCCAGCCCGGCCAGAGGTGTTTGAGATCCCTCTCGGTCGCTGTTTACCATTTAAGGCCTTTCACTTGAAAATATTTCATTAAATAGAAGTTAGGCTTTAGCGGCGGAGTCCCAGAAAGCCGGGGCTGGCAGATCCCTCAAAAGGCGATCCGCTCCACGCTGCTGCCCACAGTGGGATCCATCCTTCCCGGGGCTGTGCCCGTCCTGCCACCTCTTGGACACCCATAAAACGTTCCCGACCGGTGCGCGTTGTTTCTTTTCCCTGATAATCTCCGCAGTTCTTGCCCTCGTTTTATTTTCAGCATTAAGAGCAGAGGTAGCAGCTTGATCTGTGGGTCTTCTCCGGCTTGCAGAGGGATGTCAGGCCAGCGTGGACGTCTAAAGTTCGTGCTCGGGGCTGGTGTCTGTGTCACGAACTGGTTTTATTCTTGAGATGTTAACTGAATACTAAATTGTAGATCTGTCAAATAGATCGGGTGAAAAGATCAATTCGCGTTAGATAGAGGAGGCTGTGTTTTGAGACAGAAAAAATGAATTAGGGAAAATCAGTAATTCAGCCTGTCAGTGTGCACCAGCGCGAGTTATTAACACACGCATCAGACACGTCTGATGAGCTTTGCCTCTGAAAATTATTATGGATGGAGGAAATTTTGGTGGCACAGACGTAGCGTGTTATTTGTAGACAATTTAGCTATGCTCAACATTTAGCTTTAAGTTAGTTTACGCCTGATGGTTGAGTATTGAATGGGGAAAAAAAAAGTCATTCTGCAGTTTAGATGGTGTTAAGTCATGGACTTAAATGGGCGTACTGAGCTGCATGCGCCCCGAGATCGCCCCTCTCCCTCCCGCAGCACCCTGTAAAAAGGGCACCAAAAGGTACTCGGGGGCTGCGGGTGCTGATCTCTCCCAGGCACTGATTGCAGCTTGCTAATTAACCTCCTCTTCTCGTGGAACTGCAGCAGGGAAGAAGCTGCTTTGCCTTGCCAGTCTGTCCTCCCTCATGCCCTGCAGGGCTGTTTTTTCTATGTAAGCTAAGGAAAAGAAAAAAATTAAATACGAGAGAGTAAAATTAAATCTACCATGAAAATGCATCACTCTCCAGCAAAGAGTAACTGCAATTACATCCGCAGTCTTGTCCTGTCCAAAGGACGATGCGGTCTGGATGCTGCTGGTCACGCCGGGTAACATGTGGGAAGTGATTTACATTTTATTTTGCTGTAAACGTCGCAGCTGGCTGAAACGCCCCGGCGTTACGCCAAGCCGCTGAGCAAAAACGCGATTGCCTCTCTGGAAGAGGACGGCGGAGGGCTGCTCGCTTTGGGTAGGTGTGGTGAGGGTCGACGTCTCAAAATTAGGCTGAAATCTCTCAGTTCTGCATATCTGGGGTAGCGTAATCCCACCCCGCGCAGGGCCGTCTGCTGTAAGGCTTTGGCTGGGGCTCGGTCGATGGGGACGTGCGCTCTCGGGATGGCGCCCAGGTGCCCGTTGTAAGAGGCAGATTTCTGGCGAACCTTTGGGGCTGTGGTTCCCACAGCTTCTGAGATGGCGTTCAAAACGATCGCAGTGGGTGTCGGGGGTCATTCTGCTTAGGGGGTTTTCCGTCCCTCCGGCAGCGTGGTGGGGAGGAGCGGGTCCGCGTCTACGTGTTTGCGTTGGAATTAGCTTGCAAAATATCCATTTATTTGAAAAAGAGGAGTCTTTGGCATCTTCCCCATGACGTGGGACTCTCCAGCACCCCAATCACGTACCTCTGTGCAACGGGTAAATCAAACCCTCTCGATATATCCTCATTACTCGCTCCCCCTCCTGGGCCAGCGTGCACGCCTGCCTCAGCAGCACCCGTGTGTCGTTTCCCACCGCTGTGGACCTCCAGGCATCTCCTTGCAAACCACTCGCACCAAGGGCGTTTCAGACCAGCAGCAGGATGAATCTGGTGCTGACACGGCTTTATTTCAGAACGCGAGCATGAGATCAAGTGGCTCCAGGAGGTCCCCCGTGGCCTCCGTTCCTATTTTCTGCCGGTCACGCAGCAGCAGGTTGAAAGGCAGCAGTTTATGTCCGGTTAATACCATCAGGAGAGCATCACGCAGCGCTTCCCGCTGCATTTCGCTGCTGGGTACAAAATGTCCTGGACCAGATGGAATTCTGACCTGAAGCATTTGGAGAAGCAAAGGCGTCGCTGGAGGGCGGCGGGTTGCCCGACGCTGCCCGGCTCCGACGGGGAGCTATGGGAAGAGCCGGGTGAGCCTCTCCAACGCGGGCTGCTGTTTGATTCCTCAAGGAATAGATTTCTCCAAGGGCTGCAACCGTCCTGCTCTACCCCAGCAGAGCTTGTGCGTGTTGGCTGATCACCCGTCCTTCCCCACACAAGTTCTCCCCAAACCTGGGGTGGGGGGCAAGCCTGTGCCCTGAGGACCTGCAGGGTGAATGATGGGGTTTCCTCCAGTTTAGGATTGCTCTTGGGTTTCTAAGGACGGGGTTTATCCCCCACCCCAGAACGAGGAGACATCCCCCCCCAGGAGCTGTGATGGGTGATGTTCCCCTCCGAGATGCTCCGAGGCTGGTCAAGGCTCGTGGGCAGCAGGCGTGGGGCAGGCAGGGGTTTCCCCGCTGTCTGCTGGGCTCTTGCTCTTCTGAAAGCTTTAAATACACATACATAAACCCTGCCTTTTCGGATTGCTCTTTTAGAGATAAATAAGGGTAGGAATGGAAAGCAATCACGCAGCCACTTTGCTGATCAAACGCAGGACGGAGGAAGCTGCCTTTTGACCTCGCGTTGCATCTAAAGTACAGGCTGGAAGGAGAGGCCTGAAAAAAAATGACAGTAATCCGGGCGAGACGTGATCAAAGAAACGCTCTGCAGTAAAAATCGTGGTGAAAAATCCCTTGAATCACAAGCATGCGGGCAGCCACTGAAGAAAGGGGGAAAATAGGACAATTTTTTTTTTTTGTTCAAAAATTTATTTTTTTTTAAACAAACCAGAATCCGACTGCATCACACCCCACGCTCACTGGTGGTTTAAAATCCACGGCACACGATGAGCTGAGCCACTGCAGAGCCCCACGCTGCGAGGTGTGGAACCAACAATCGATAATTCCCTTTTCTAAAGCCGTTACGAACCACCTTACTGGACCGTACTGCTGCATCTCAATTAAACATGTCAAAGTGCGGAAGAAGTTGGGGGGGGGGAGAAAGATTTCAAATCCTCGCCAGCAAACCGATTCACCCAGGGTTTGCTCCGTGTCGGAGAAGATTTAAATCCTGGAGTGAGTGATGGCTTCAGGTGGCAAATCAGCTGGAAAGAAGCCGAGGGCCGGTGGTCCCGGCGGTGCCAGGGAGGCGCAGGATGCAGCCCTGTGATACTGGTGAGAAATTAAACTTGGACCCACGCGCTACAAAAGGACCTAAACCCAGATGCAGGCTGCGTTTTCAAGGTCATGATATTCCATGTCGGGGAGTAAGGGATAATGTTTCCGAGCTTTTCCAAATTAAGGGACGTATCAGCAGCAGGCCTGAATATCTCCTTGGCTTTTTGCTGCCTTTTGCCTGGTCTTGGAATATTACTCCAGAGGCTCGTGTCTTTCTTTAAGCCAGGAAATTGGGACTTTACATAAACACTGAGAGACACCCGCCTTACAGGATAGTAAACAAAAACGGGATGTTTGCTAAAAGGTGTTTCACACATAGTGAAAAAAGAGCTGTGCTGGAGGTAGGTGTCTGCCTACTCTAGGCTGGGATGGATCCGGCACTGGACCACCAAGGTCTCAGGAGCTTCAGGTTCTACCTGGGCTGTTTCATGGGGAGTCCAGGTAGGGCACGAAGATCCACCACGTAAAAAATAGCTAATGCTCACCCAACCCCGGCAGCGAGGCAAGGGTGTACGTGTCAAAGGTACTCTAAGGTTCGTACGCTCAGCTGTGCAAAATACCAAGATTCTTAACCCCAAAATCTATAATCTAAGCAGTTCGAGGACTCGCTTAGCGCCTATGTACATATGTAGGGAACAGAGCGCGCAGCATCAGCCATCAGGGAGTAAATCTAGTTCAAATACAGCAAAATATACAGTTCTTAGGCTGAAGTCATTAAATCCTTGGCTAAGCTAAAAAGGCAGAGTGAATAACGTTCTTAATATGCTCAGGAAATCCTCCACGTCGGATGAGATCAGAAGAAGCCATTAGTGAGGATGGACGGGGATTCTTCCCCAAACAAAGGCCGATACCGAGTAATTGCAATTCTATAAACAGAGCATCACTTAAAAAAATCCAGTAATTTACCCAGCATCCGGGGAAGCATCAAAACTTGGTGTTTAATGTAAAGGTAGGTGGATGGAAAATACTGAGGACCCTTACAGTTCCACGCTTATTTTTCTAATCTACATTGTACTCGAGCCATTATATATTTAACGGGTTTATTCTGCACTGACAGGAACGGTATTGCCAAATTCCATTCATGCTCGGAGACCAGCCTTCACCAGCTTTGTTCTTTTGAATTGAAGGACAGAGACGAGGCTTTTTCTGAATGTGTTCACTTTTATTTTTCATAAAAGCCTAAAAAGCTGCTTGCTTTACAGATTAGAACTTTTTTTTTTTTTACATCAAATTGCAGCAAAAAACCAGCAAAAACTGTAACATAATACAATACCTAATGGAGAGAGTTAGTGCAGGTTTTTATTGGCTCCTAACAGCAGAGGAGCATTCGAGTGGCTCTCAATCACCAGTTAACCCTCAAAACACCACTAAAGCCCACAAGTGTTGGGATAACAATTTTATGGGGAGCAAAGAGGTGGGTCAACTTATTCACCAACCCATGAATGTCTGTCTCCAAGTTCCTTGCCAGCTTAGCTGTTAGTCAACCAGCAATAGGTCTCCTTCATTTAATGTTGTGCTATAAATCCCAGCATTCAATTTAAGAAGCGAGTCCGCGCTGGGCTAGCCGTCATCCTTGCTAGTAATGGACTCAAGCTGCGAAATTTGGATTCAAAGCTCAGAGCTGTTTGGATTTAGGGTTTTAGCTTGCCCGTTATAGAAATAAGAAACAGATGGGATTTGCAGGCCTGGTTCGGACTCCACACTTCTCATAAGGTCAGCGTTGTTTAAGACAAATCAGATTTTAAGTCAGATTCATTTCTGCCTGTGCCTGCCTGCCTGGTGCGCTAATGGCACACGCCAGCATCAAGTATCCCCAAGGCTGGAATCCTTAAAACACTAAGTATATTCTGCATATCTCGGAAAAAAAATATTACCGCTGGTCCTGCAAGTGATGTGAAATTAGCGGCAATTGGGGACGTTTGTAGTCAGGGCCAGAAAGGTCCTTAACATGCATTTATACATCAAAGTTCCTGTATTTTTAGAACTTTATGGTTGAGGACTGTGCAATATTCCTTTTCCATCTAATAAGGGTTCTGTGAGACACATGGAAGGGCAGGCCTTGATATTCTCAGCAATTTACACAAAAAGAGCCCCTTGCCTCAATTCGTTGTAGACTCCGCTCCTCGGGGCAGACCTGGCAGACCGATTCCGCTGGGACGGCTTACCGAAGAAAGCCGTGGCTTCGTCATCTTTTCAAATCGAGTCCGGGTATCTTCCGCTTGGAAGCATCACTTCAGGTGAACAAATTACTAAATACAGTAGAGAAATAACAGGCTCAAATTGCATTTTGCAGAAGGTCAGATTAGAGTAGCTAATGGTCCTGCCTGCCTTTCAAATCTAAATGCCATTTAAAATCAGGCTGTTGAGCATCTTACGGTCTACGGTGGTGTACAACTGCCTGTCTGTGTTTTGCTCTTGTGTGTCGCCCAGCAGCAACAACACAGAAATTCTGCAATTCCTTGGAAAGGAGAATTTCCTGGAGGGCTTTCACTTGTTCCCGATGACTTGTGGAGATGGTTTTAGCTGGAAAAAGACATTTACAGAAGTGTAGCGTTAAATATTCACAGGCAGGTGTTGTCTCGAATGCTGTGCAACTGATGTCCATGCCAATAGATCGGTAAATCACGGGCAAAATAAATGAGCTGCTGTCCGCAGGGCGTATATTCAACAGGACTGCTGCTTTTGTCAGGGATGCACAAAACCAGACTACCTAATAAGAAAGCACTTTAATGTTGGTTGAGCCTAGCTGTCAGACCAGCTGAGACAAGGGCAATGCCTGGGGACACAGCAGCCACGATGCTGCAGGGAATAAAGAGCTAAGGAGGGCAAATGTTTGGTCTATAAAGGCTTCCAGCCTAATGTAGGATTAGCGGAAAGAAAATGGACTGCACATTAAAATTCATGAAGGAGTACAATTTAAGATCCATGAATAAGAGGGCCACAATTACGCAGGACAGGGGATTTGGTTTTGGTTTTGTTTTTCCAGAGCTGGTGGAAGAAATGAAGTCATTGCCAGGACATGTGTGGCTGCCGCCTGCTCTGCCCTTGTCGCTGGACGCTGCGGACACCCACGGTTGATGATGCCAAAGGGTTAAACATCGGCACAAGAGGAAATTGGGAAATGCAACCTCTGGTCTGTAGATTCACAGACAAAATACGTGAGTTGTTTTTTGGGGGGTCTGTTTGATAGGCTTGTCTCCTTGTCCCTGGATCTCCAGGCTGAGTCGCTGGTAAGGAGGAACTTCAGTGCTGGTTGGGACTAACTGGACCTCTTGGACGTGGCACTTGGGCGTCTCACTTCGAAGACCCTCTGTGAACACACGTAACCTCGGCCAAGTCCCTTAATCTCCCGGAGCCCAGCTCCCCCCTACAAAACGAGCTGACCCCAGAGGGGTGTAAGGGATGAGGTTATTACTGACTTGGGAAGTGTGACGGCATCAGTGGAAAGGGAGGGGAGGACTTCATACCTGCTTTTTTTCTCCGTAATTAAGCCACGTGAATCTCAGGTCCTTCAAAACAAGGCTGCGGAAGGAAATCACCCTGTAATTACGCGTGAGCCTTTAACTGCAGTGCGTGGCGGGGGCTACGGGAAGGGGAGGAAGGCAACGGGTGTCTCCAGTTCGTCGCCATCTGATTCTGGGAGTGCATCGAGGAGATCTGGCTTTTCTTAATGACTTATCGGGAGCAAAGCTCATGCCAGGGGTTAGTTCTTCACCCCACGTTCCCCTCCGTGAGGACAGAGGCTGGGAAAGCAGTCAGCTGCTTTTATTCTGTGGTCTTAATATAGAACAAAAGAGTAGTATTTTGTCCTAGATTTAACAGTTGGGGAAATAAAACTACTTTGGGTGGTAGGGGATGCTGTCACATACAAGAGGACAATTCCAAGGTACTTTAGGGTATCTGCTTGTTTTACAGTCATAGAAATATATTTAAATCACGGCCATGGTGCAGTCTAATGGGAATGTAGAACCTAAGTGAATTATTGATTATTTTGCACATTTGATAAGGAAGTCAGAAGAGAAATTATGTCTAATATACAGAAATAGATTAGAAGCCTCCCAGGGGTTGTAACAGAAGTGCGAGCATGAGAAGGTCTTAAAATAGCCATCAGCTTTCATTACTTCAGGTACAAAAGGCCTTGAATTAGTGAAATACTTCAGGTGGAGATCCGGAGAGATGGGTCTGGGCCATGCCTGGTGGATTTTTTGCCCTGATTGCTCTCAGTAGTCGGTGTTATGTGCTAACTGCCCATAAATAGCTGCCTGCCTTCATCTTCTTCGGTGAGCGTGGGAAGAAAATGCTCCAATTTAACAGGAAAATCTCAGCCACCTTTAAAAGATTTAGGTATTCTCCTATCTACCCTAGCCCAGTCTCCGGGGAGACTGTTCCCATGCCATTCTGCATTTATATTTCTGTGCAGATAATTTCACTGATCCAAGGGCTGCTCAGAGGATTGCTGTAAAAGCTTTTTTTAAACCACAGTGAGTGCATATCTTTGGTAGTGGCTTTGTACAAGTGTCACTGAATTGTTTCCAGTGTTCAGCTCCTCACCTGTCTGGTTCGTGTGTGGGGGCTGACGGACGGACGGACGGACGGACGGACAGACCGTGCTCTGTGTGAGAATGCAAACAGCTGAGCCAAAGCTTAATCCTTCCCCCAGCCCACGACCTTTTTATTCATACTTGCACCTGGCAGGAGCAGCAATCATTCACGCATGTGGCCTCGGAAACAGCTGCAGATCTGACACTGGAGTTAAATTTAAAGAGGGTGATGCAGGCGTACGTGTGAGGGTGGAAAATTAACAAAATCAGTTGCTGGCCCATCGCAGACCAACTTGAAAGACAAAAGAAAACAGGCTTTTAAGAGTAACGGTTCAGGCTTGCAGTGAGCAAGCCAGGTCTCTCCGGCTGAATACAGTCAGGTTTGCGCAGAAACCTTTGCAGAACTGGGGCAGAGACCTGAATCCGTAGCTGCCGTTCACCGCAGGTCAGGTCTGTGGCTGTGGTGATGGGCAGACAAAAACTACGGCACCCTCAGACCAGCTGGCTCAGGAAGGGGTAAGGGTAGAGGCTTCGGCACAAGCTGCGCGGGGTCGTCCGGCCAACAGCAAGCGGCCGAGGAATTGCTGCAGCAGTTGTCTCATCCTTCGTGCCAGCGCTAGCTAAGCGGGATCTGGTTGAGGAGCTTCTACAGGGGTTGGATCATGCAGGTAATTGCAGTTGAGGTATGCTCTCGGGATAGATTGACACTGGAGATCCTTTCCCAGCACAGAAATGCCGGTATTTTATGCTGGCAGAGCGATTCCTAGCCTGGATCCGGCCATACGCTGTCCCTTGCCACCTGCTGAACAAAACAAGCTAAGCCAGTAGAAATGCAGATTGCTGCCAGGACTGCCTTTTTTAGCAGAAACCTGTGAATGCAGTTATGAGTAACCTGGCTATCCCGGCAGGCAGCTGCACTGTAGAAATTGTTGTTTTCCATGGAGTTAAACACAAGGAACCTCTATTCATTACGCAGGAGAAAGGCTAAGGCATTTGATTCTGTCTTCAAAAGGAAGCAATTTTTAACAAGTGGAGAAAAATTTGAAATAAAATTTGTCAATTTGTAAATGTTTTGTAGCAAGGCACTGTAAGATAGCAGATGGAGGTGTAAAAGGGGTTTTGGTTTTTTTGCTGTGTCTAACACCTTCTTTCTACAGCGCTCATCCTCTGTTTTAAGAATAACGCTTTTTCAATAATGACTCACAGCCAGTGCCACAAAAATCCTGGCTGTCAGAAAAACTGCTGGTTGTCTGACAGGAGCGCAGCTTGCAGGGAACATGGGTTTATTCTGTTTGTCTGTACTGAAATTACAGCTCGGGGATCTTTCTTCTAGAAAGCGGCTCTACTTAGAGATTCCAGGCGCAAGGCAATTATCTGTCTTCACTTGCTCAATGTAATTAATAGATGTGGTTTTCTTCACAGGCACCAAGGGATGCCGTGTTCATCATGGAATGGACCACTTTGTCCTGAGGAAGGACAACAAAATTCCCTAGGAAGTCACTCCTCTCCTCTAGGAAGATAGATAAACCTGTGGTGTACAAGTAGGGACTGGAATATTCCCCATATCCCGCTACATCTGGGCTCATCAGAAAAGAAAAGATATCCTCTGCTCAAGAGGGGAAAAAAGACATCCTCAGGAATAATTCAGTACAGGAAGCTGGCAGAGCTACAGCCCTCTATCACCTCACAGAATTTGCAGTTATGTGTAAAGCTAAACCTTAGGAAAAGAGCAATCTCAGTCTTCCTGGCTAGCCTGAAAGTAACCATGCTGCCCTGTGCAGCGCAGTTACTGACAGAGCAGCTGCATGGGTAGAAACGCATTTTTACAGAGTTATTGGAGCTGGGAATTGTGCTAGGATTACTGGGTTCTTCCCCCAGCTCTGCCTGTGATTTGTGGTGTGTGCAGACCCCTTAATTTGTTTCTGTTTTCCCCATCTGTGGAATTGAGATAAGATCACAAGGGAATTGTAGAGTGTGATTCATTAATGTTTATTAGACAGAGGGAAATCCTTAAATGAATGGCACTGTATTCCAGGAGGACAAAGTTCAAGACTGAAAAGAGGTTGATTAAAACCAAATCTGCTATTCCCAGGCTAGGAGGACAAAACAAGAAAATTGAAAAACCTTACCTACCCCTGTGTCTGCCAAAAGCAGTATATGATTTAAATAAAATCAAGCAGAATGCGCAACTGTGCTGCATACATATGTATCTATGAAAACCATTAAATACTTATTAGTTAACGTATATAAAAAAGTGTAATGAGGCTGTACTTGAAGTTTCCAATAAGAAATAATAAAGCAGCGTATATAGTCACCATTAACTGTGTGAGTTACTGGTGGCAACGCGGCATTAGTGCATCGTGAGGCAATAAATACGATACGCTTTCATAAAGGGATGTAACAACATACAGTGTATTGGCACATTCCATTATGTACCTAAGTGAACAGCGCTATAGATTGGTTATAATAATATTACTGCTAGTCTGACATGCTTTTCATGTTTATAGAGGAGCATTTAAGTTATTTTAGGTAATTGCTACAGGAGAGCATCAGACAGAAATGGAAGATTTATACGCCTTAGTGTTATTCAAAGTAGAAATCTGCACATAGCAAAAAAGACCAACGTGCGAATGATTTGTCGGTAGCTGATGGACAGTTTGTGTACCTTTGGAGGAGGGATCTGTCTGTCTTTTTTTTGTCAGATCGTTGCAAACATATCAAAGGAATAAACCCACAGGCATAATATCGGGTATCTCTCCTAGTTAGTTCTGGTACTGTAATGAAACAGTTACTGCAATGTTCTCTTCCCTCTGGCTACTTTAGTAAGGAAGGGCAGAAAATCGGCTTATCCACCCTGATTTTACAATGCCAGTTTGTAGACAGAGTAAACAAATATTTATAGGTTAGGCATATCTGAAGTTGGCAACACTGGGGACTGATGTAACATTTTCCAAGCTTCAGAATGTGTTGCAAGCGTTCCCGGCTCAGCGCTCACCACGATGCCTGAGCCAGTAGGTAAATATTCCTCCTATTGTGTCGGAGGTACAAATTGAGGTTATTGGTGACAACTGGAGTCAGTAGGTGGCCTAAATTCGGTCCTGGTATGATGACAAATTTACTGTGTGATTCTTGTCACTGATACAGCCTAATGGAGGGTGAAACATTAACATACACAGGACTTGTAAGGGAAGCAAACGCCACAACGCGCAGACAAAACACAATGCAAAAATTGTGCTTTTGCAGAAATGGGGTTTTCGTTGCAGCCATTAGGCACAAGCTGGGAACCTGGACTGCAGGCTGGTTTCACGTTAAGTGTACATCGCTTGCCACCTTCAGGTCTTATGTGAATTCACAGACGTTGCCAGAAAGCCGGGGCCTTCGGTCGGGCCTCGGTGGCAAATCCGGGCGTCCTCCGCGTGGTAAATCACAGATTATTTTGATTTTACGGGGCTGCTTTTCCCCAAATCGTGTCTCTTCCATGCACCGCGAGGGGCTATTTCACCTGTTGAGAGAGAACCACTGGTTACGTCAACCGCGAGCCGTTTGGTTCTACACCAGTAAACTGTGGTTTTACACAGTTCAACTGTGCCAAACCTGGAGGGGCTGAGGCGCTGGGCCCCCTCCGGCCTGGGCCTGGGCCTGGGCCTGGGCCCGCCTGAGGGAGCCCCAGGGCGGCCCAAGCACAGCTACCGCTGGGTTTCCCTGCGCTGGCAACATCCCTTAAGAAGGAGCAAGCGCCACTGTGGAAGAACTGCGGCAGATTTTGGGGGAAAAAATAATAAAAAAAAAAGGGTTTTGGCTAAACGGGGAGGGGGGGGGGGGGGAGCTGTTTTCTGGGGTCAGAAGGCTGAGGAGAAGAGAGGGGCGTGGCCTGCTCGGAGGGGCGGGGCTTCGCAGGGCGGTGCTTGAGGAGGAGGCGGGGCTCGAGGAGGAGGAGGAAGAGGAGGCGGTGCTTGATGTGGAGGAGGCGGGGCTCGAGGAGGAGGAGGCGGGGCTCGGGGAGGGGGCGGTGCTTGAGGAGGAGGCGGGGCGTAGAGGCCCGCGCCTGCCGTTGAGGAGCGCGTCACGAGCGGATGTCGTCGGTGCGCGCGCTGACGTGAGGGGAGGTGGTGGGGGAGGGGTGCGGTACCTGACAGGGCGGCCGCCGGGCCCCGAGGGGTTTCCCGGGGGCGGCGGTTCCCGTCCGGGGTCTCCTGTAACCGCCATGGAGGTCTCCGCCCTACCCATCCGCCGGTCCCGCCGGGCCCTGGTGGAGGCCGTGAGGGAGCAGCCCTTCCTCATCGTCACCGGCGAGACGGGCAGCGGCAAAAGCACGCAGCTGCCCAAGTACCTCTTCGAGGCAGGTAACGGCCGGGGAGGGGGGGAGAAACCCCTGAGAGCCCCCTCTGCTCTGCCGCCTCGGGCCCGAAACGTGAGAGATAAGCACTGATAAACGCAGATAGTCGTCGTGTCCCCTCAGGGGGACGCGGCTTCGGGGTGAGGTGAGAGGAGGGGGCTCGGTAAAACCTCGTAAACTAAAAAAACTACGGCCATCTGTGTATGACGTAGGTACTTGTGTATAAACTGACTCGGTGTCCCTGTTTTCCCCGTCGCTCCCGAAGGCCTCGCCAAGCATGGGGCCATTGGCGTCACCCAGCCCCGGCGCGTCGCCACCATCTCGGTGGCTCAGAGGGTGGCCGAGGAGATGGGGTGTTCACTGGGGAGCGTCGTCGGGTACCAGGTCCGCTTCGATGACTGCACCACCGAGGTAGGGCTCTGAGGGCGGTGTACCTGCCGGTGTTGTCATGACAAGGTGCGGTGGGGTCGGTGGGCTGCGGTTCAGTTTTGTTTCTTGTGGGCCTCTGGGTGGAGTGGCACAGTCCTGTTGCCTCTGCTGGGGCTTTGCGTGCAGAGGGTCTCGGAGCCTTCAGGAGCCAGCTGTCCCAGCTGTGGTGAAGCTGCGGTTGTATGTATTGTGTAACTCGCTTGTTCAAGTTTTTTGAACGCCTTACAAGTGAAGCATTGCCAAGCACCCATGATGCAGTCTCAGTGTGTGTGCCAGACAAATATGTGATCTATAGAGAAGTTTTTACTTTGAAGTAAAAATCCAGGATAACAGCTGAATGTCTGATTAAACCTTTCAGGATACTGCCATCAGGTATATGACCGATGGCTGCTTGTTGAGGCAAATATTGGCAGACCCCCTTCTCAGCAAGTACAGTATCATCATTTTGGATGAAGCCCACGAGCGGAGCCTCAGCACTGTGAGTGTCACCTTATATCTGTCCTTTTAGTTCACTATTGCTCCTTTACTGGGGTCTACCTATACCTTTCTTTCACTGCTGTGCAATTCCCAAGGATTTTGGCTGACTTTCCATGGATGTGTTTTATCCTTTTGCTGTCCCAAGACCATAGAATTGCTGCTTCGTTTATTACATTCTGCATAATCTGGAAATAAGGTGTGGCCTGTAATCCTGTTGGAATTGTTGTAGCTGTTGTTGCGTTTGAAAGCAGTTCAAACTTGGCTGGCTGTTGGATACTTTCCCAAAATATCCAGGAGTTTAAAGCCAGCACAGTGAACGCAAACTTTCTAGAATCCTAATTAAGAAAAAACCCCAAACATACACAAACAAACAGAACCCTGAAACTTCTCTTCTCTCTAAGGCCTAATGTTTCTTAGGGTGTGTATATGACTGTGCAAAAAGATAACGGCTTTTGGGATCGTGGAAGTATCTAGACTGACCTAAGTACCAAAAGCAATCAGATGTCACTCTGACCCTTCTGTGGCAAGCAAAGTGAGACTCAGGTCACTCAGTCCTCAAGAGATTGCGTTGTGTGTCAGACAACCTACCAGTCCAGCTAACAATCTACCAGTCCAGCTGGGGGAAAGGGAAAATGCTTTCTGAATTTCGGTTCTGCCCTCAGGCATTTGAGTGTATTGTAAGTAATTGAACTAGAGTTATGTAAGAAGTTACTTCTCCATCACCTGTGTCTAACTAAAAGGAGCAGATTTTTAATCCAGAGCACTGCAGAGTAAAATAAACTTGCTGAAGTCATAACAATAAATAGCACAACAAAGAAGGGTGCACAGTCCATCAGGTAATTTACGCTGGACAAGAGTGATGACATTTTAAAATGGGACTGAGGTAACTGCTTGCAGATGACTTGACGGTGACAATACAAAAATGAAAACCAAAGGATTTTAAGTTACACTGATTCTGTTGTAGGCTGTGAGAAGAGCTCATAAAAAATTAATTAAATTCTAGAAACCAATTAGCGTGCTTACAAGGTGACCAGGGTAATTGTATGTGTTCTTCTGAGTGCTTAGGCCCTGGAGATGTGTGATTTTCTCTCTTCACTATATCAGTGGGATAAAATCAGTCCCTTCCAAGTTTGTCAGGCACTTCTAAGAAAACTGGGGTACTAATATGAGCTGCTTTTGGTTTTCTGTTAGGATATTTTATTTGGTTTGCTGAAGAAACTATTTCTACAGAAGAAACCACCAAACAGGAAGACGGCCATGAAAGTGGTGGTGATGTCAGCCACCCTGGAGGTAGACAAGCTCTCGGAGTTCTTTGGACACTGTTCAGTGCTGCATATTCCAGGAAGAAGTTATCCTGTCAAGGAGATATTCTGCAACCTGCTCAGCCCAAGGGACATAGGCAGCTCTGCATATGTTACAGAGGTCTGGCCTGTTTTACTTTGTGTGCTGTGTTCTCTGTTCTTGGTATGATTATCACGTGTGAAAGACCACAAGAATTAGCTGCTGTATTGCTGTGCTTTTAGCATCTCTGCAGGGTGTAGGGAAGAATTAGTTAGTACTGTGAGTTTTAGAAGGAGTAAATGAGATTCCAGCTGTTATTGGCTTGTTTATTGTTTGTTTCAGGCTGTAAAAGTGACATTGGATATCCATTTAAATGAACCAGAAGGCGACATCTTGGTTTTCCTGACAGGTGAGAATTTTTCTTTGAACAACTGGTGGTTATGCTAGGTGAAACATGGCATTGCCAGCAAAACAGTACATCCTTCCAATGACTGTCTAGTTTGTCCCAGAGCAGTAAATAGAGAAGGGGAAGTTGCAGGTTGATGCACATAGTCTTGTGAAGTGATAGTTTTCAGAGCATGTTCAGATGTATCCATGCCTATGAGATCAGGTAAGGAAAACATTAACTTAAAAATTTGCATATGCTCTTTTCTTCCTGTGTCAAACTTACTCTATTTGTATTGTGTACATGTTTTACTTTGTTGTTAATTCAGGAAGGGAGAATTTCTTTAGCTGCAAAACCCTGCATCAGTGTATAGGCCAGACACATACGCAGTCATCTTTTAAGGAACAGCCTTGGTGAGAGGCACTGTGGAAAGACTGGATGTCACCTCTAAACCAGCTCTCATAAATCTGACTTGCTTCTTGCAATGGTGTTCATGACTCTGTAATATTGGCAAAGCAATCCTGTTTAAAGATGTTGCAAACTAGCAAGGCAAAGTTGTATAAATGCTCTTTAATGTTTTTTAGGTCAGATTGAGATAGAAAGAGCTTGTGACTTACTTTTCAAGAAAGCAGAATCTGTTGATTACCGGTATGAAGTACATGATCAGTCTGTTGAAGGCCTGCTTATCTTACCATTGTATGGGTCAATGTCAACAGGTAAGAGCATATAATGTCATATGGAACTTAATTCACATAAATGTTAACTGCAAGAGCTGTTATAAACAGTATCCTAATCAAATATTTCTACTGTGATTGGAAAAAATGGCATTCATTTAACCCTTTTGTTACAATACTGTAGCACTATGGGGTTTTTTGTGGTGTTCGTAAACTAATCAATCTTCAGCCTTCTCTGTAGTTATACAGAAGCCTCCAGTTAAAGTTCATGTCCACTGGAAATGGCTTCACATGACATCAAGGTCTCCAGTTTAGGACAGAGATATTGTGTAACTGAAAGTTCACATGTCTTATTTAGGTCCTCACATACTATTTTATATGGAAAAGATATTGCCAGTATGTTTTTGGTGATAAGAGTAGACGTGTAAGGGATGATAGAAGTAGTACAGTGTTACACAATACAGAAAAGTACAGGTTATCAGAATGAGTCAGTCTGTTTTATGTGGCTGCAATACCACAGTTAGTTTCAAAGAGGTAAAACCAAAGACCTTTAGACCTTTACTGAACACAGACACCGTATTTTCAGATGAACTTGAGTGCAATGTTTAAATGTGTGGGTGCTGTATGTAGAATGTCAAGAGGCTGAATAAGTGTTCAGAAGAGCAGGACAGCAATTTCTGTCTGGAAGTGCTGCTGAGAGGAAAGATCTGGTAACGATCTGCAAGAGAGAGCAAAATTTTTACCTTCTTGAAAGAGCAAACTGGAAAGTTGCATAGGAGAAAGGTATAGCTTCTTCCTTACTCGATGATAGGTGTTAGATGCCTGACTGAGAGTGACTTTTTAAATTTTTTTTTTCTTTTGTGTAGTTTCTCAGAGGCCATTGTATTTGAATATTTTTAAATACACAAGAGAGAATTTTCCTTAAAGAGAATTTTCTATTTTTCAAGTATAATATGTGAGAAAATTTCAGGGGAAAGTTGAATTTCCACCTTCCTTTTTTGTTCCTTGGAAAGCCAAATGAATTAATGGAAACTATATATGCTTCTTTGTTACATGTTAGAAGAAGATTTGCTGGAAATGTGGCGTGTTTAACCAAATCTTTTCACATTCGCCTTCACCTGCTCTGCTTGTTAAAACCATTCAAATGCTTCATGAAGATTCTATTAAGACCAGATATCTTGTTTGTTTTTTCCTAACTCTGGGTTAGGAAACATCCAGGAGAGTTGGCCAATTTCTTGACCTCAAAATCTTCCTGAATATGCAAGCAATAAAGAAGACTTTCTCTGATGTCTGGCATATGCTAAAATAATTTTAGGATGTTATGTGATTCACTTTCTCATTTAATTCAAATGACTTTCACTAAGCATTTCAGTAAGTGTACGCAGTGTTAGAGATGTGGTTGAAATCAGAGCATTGTAACGTAACAGATTGTTTGACTGACTACCTGTCATTTTAGATCAACAGAAAAGAATATTTTTGCCAGCTCCCACAGGCATTAGAAAATGTGTGGTATCCACAAACATTGCTGCAACATCTCTGACGATTGAAGGAGTCAGGTATTGTTTCCTATCCTTCATCAAAGCTGCAACAGAGGGAATAATTCAGAAAATTTTACGAGATTTGGAAAAATGCATCTGACTTCCTTCCACTACTATACCTGCCCAATAATTACCTGTTGCCTTTTTTGTGTATGTAGTGAATAAAAAAATACTATTATATGATACTATTATATAGTCCTACAGATGACTAATATTGTTGGACCCTAATTTGAAACCAAATCTCGGCTCCATTAAATGAGCATAGTCTCCTTGGGTGCTGGGATGTATTATCTGTAACATCCTCTAGACTGAACCATTGCAGGGCTGCAGCTGACCAGCAAAGTCCAACTACCTGTTAGTGATTGTAGGGTAAATGTGTTCTTGCTTTGATGATGTGGCAGTTTCCTGTCTGTCTACAGAGACCTCTGTTTTCTTCTCTGACAGAGCATGAATCTTTTTCAGATATGTAGTAGACAGTGGATTTGTGAAGCAGTTGAATCATAACCCCCGAGTTGGCTTGGACATACTGGAGGTGGTTCCCATTTCAAAGTAAGTTTTGAAAAGGTTGTGCACTTGGCATTTCTGGGAGTTGCTCTGATAATACTGTGTATCAGTTGATCTTAAAAAAAAAAAAAAAAAAAAAAAAAAAAAGGGCGTGTGTGTGAGCAGTTTTGAGGGTCTGTAATTTAAAGCCATCTTGTTTGCTGCTAAACAGAAAATGGTTCAGGACATATAATTTCCTAAAAGTTACAGGCATTAAGAAGGAATTGACAATGCATTGTCTGTAGTCTCAACAGTGGCTTACATGTCATCTTGTGTTTGCTGAATACAACAGCCTGATTCAGAGAAGCTTAAAAAAAATCTTTCCTTGCACCGAAATACTTCTTCATTCTGCTAGTTCTTGTATAGCTGGGTTTCTCAGTTGCTGCACAGTATAATAGATCTTCCATCTACAAGCATAGAAATTGCTATTATTTATCGTAATGACAGTGTGCTGCTTTGGATAATAACAGAAGGGATCAAGAGTTTGGAATTTTTTTTCCCTGCCTTACTGTTTTGGAAGGAGCGAAGCAAGGCAACGAGCTGGCCGAGCTGGCAGGACATCATCTGGAAAAAGCTATCGGCTATACAGCAAAGAATTCTGGGAGCAGTGCATGCCTGATCACACGGTCCCAGAGATCAAGAGAACCAGTCTGACATCTGTGATCCTGACCTTGAAGTGCCTTTCTGTGCATGATGTCATAAGGTAACCTCCATGGAGGGGGGATTATCATTTTCTTCTTCAGTCTCGGGAGCAAGGCAGCACAGGCACCAACAGCCTATTGGCAGAGGCAGGATTAGGTCCCCAGCCAACTGTGACACCTCAATACAATCAGCTTTTCTGCTGTTCTCCTCAGTCTTTAATGCCAGATTGGATCCTGAGCTCAAGTTCGGTTTGAGGTTCTGCCAAAACTAGCTCCTTCTCTCCAAGATTAAATAGTTAATAGTGTTCCTTTAAAATAGTGATGTTTGTATCCCAAAAGCTTAATCTCTGTGGAATTGTTTAATATTAGGATCATACATGTGCAGAAAATACAGTTCATCTTTCCAGTGCCATGCTGGGATTTGTTATCGTAATTCTTCAGCTTGAGACCGTACATGTAACATGCCCATATACTGAAGATGCTTATGTGCACTTTGGTCAGAAACCTGTATTGGAAGTTACAAAAATATTTTAATAAATAGGAAAACTAACAAGGCTATACTGAGTCTGAACAGTGAGATTATTTTTTTTTTACTTCATTTTTTACTGTAGATTTCCTTATTTGGACCGCCCTGAAGAACGGCATATTTTGGAAGCTCTCAAGGAACTTTACCAGTGTGATGCTATTGACAGGTAAAGAAGAAAGGGGTGTAGTCCCTACAAGAATTTGATATCTAATGGTCTAACTGGTGTTAGTGAGTTTTTTGTGTGGACTAAAGGACTTTCCCCAGCAGTAGAATATGTTTCCTCATTAGCCCAGGAAGTTAACTACTGTGTTTTAATATGCTCTCTCTAAAATTAGGGTTAGAGCATGGGTTAGGACTTGAGAGATACCGATTAATTTTTCCACATTGTCCTGGAGTTCCTGAGTGACCTCAGACAAATTACCTCAACTCTCTGTGCTGTAGTTCCTGATAGCAGATCCCAGACTGTTGTGACGAAGGTGCTTAGGCACTAGCTGTGAGGCCCATCCAAGAACTCAAGACAGGAAGCGAGATCTTATCCTAAGCTTCCAGGAATTCTTCTTGCCAAAAAAAAAAAAAAAAAAGATATCTTAATCTTAGGCATCTGATACACTTAAAAAGCTGGCTTTGCCTGCCATGAGGCAGGCATAAGCAAACTGGAGAAAGGTGAAACTTTCTTCTGCTAGCAACACTTACTTCATGTCTCCAGCACGTATCTGGGCACACACAGACTGCAGTGTTGGAACAGTCCGGAGGGAAATGCTTCTTTCATGTTCTTTATCAGTATATGGTGGCTGACATTGTGTGTGCATGCTCCAATTTACATTTAAACATAGTTATGTTGAATGTGGTGTTTGAATCTTTTTCCTGGGATAAGGAGAGGCCACGTGACAAGACTGGGTGAATTCCTGGTGCAGTTTCCCCTCCCTCCCAACCTGACCTGTGCTGTCATAAAAGCTGCTTCTCTTGACTGTGAAGATCTGCTGCTTCCCATAGCAGCTATGTTGTCTGTGGAAAATGTCTTCATTCGTCCAGGTACGAAACCCCTTATCCCAAAGCAGCCTTGGGTGGGTGGGGAATTCTGCTTGGAGAGGGACATCTCAGGCAATGGTTAGGCAAGCACACACTGCTTCACCTGTAGACCTTTTCTACAGCTCCCCTCTGCAGCGTTTTTTTCTCTCAGTAGTTTTCTGTGCTAATAGTTTGTGAGGCCACAGTATCTTACAGGTGTACCTCAAGGTTATAAAGTGGGAACTGATTCTGTATTTTGAACAATGGTAGCACAAGCCTTTACTTGAGCATAAGGATACTCCTGCCAGGGAGCAGGCTGGTCTCCTTAGTTGAGCCCAACACTGGTGGGAGACATAAGTATTTACCTCAAACTAATGCTTTAAATAACCCTTACGTCGCAGTGTGAGGAAGATTCCTTGAGTGCAATGCCTTGTCTCCCAGAGTACATCGTAGCAGATCTGTCGGGAAGCACGGTATGATTAGGACAAATACACGAAGGCACTTTGCCTGTATGCTTTTACAGCTTTCTGTGGTCTTTCAGTCAGGGCACATTGCATGCTAGGAATTGGACAACAGCTGTTCCAAAGACTTCAAAATAGCATGGAACTGGGCTGCATTTGTCCCTAGGCTGTGAGCTGTAAAGCAACATATGGGTGAACGAGTGGTTTGCTGAGAGGTCATAAGGGGGAAAACTGTGTTACAGGAAGGCGGGGGTGGGGTGGGAAGAAACCACCAAAAAACCAAAACGCACCACAGCACATGTTTTGCTGTTGATCTAAGTACAGACAATGGGGACTGATTAATTTGTTTTTAATGAATGGGGTTGCCTCTGTATTGGCTTTTCTGTTCGATGACTCTGTTTAACCAAGTAGACCTTTTAAGTTACTGAGAAGCTCAGCTTGTCACTGCCTCCATTTCCAGTGTTCTTTTAAATGGAAATTGTAATTTGCTGTGGTTCCAAGCTAGCACCTCTCACTGGTCTCCCACGTCCTCCTTTGTATCTCCTTTCCCCTCACTCTGCCCCTGACCCGTCCTCCCCAACTGTGCTACATATAGTCTTTGTGGGAGACCTTTGTCCTTTCTAGTCACTCATTGGCTCTTGTCCGGTTATCTCTGTAGTCTATTAACTGTGCCCGTTAGTGCAACAGCTAAAGACACTGCTGGCAGGACTGATAGACTGGATTCTGCTCTGGGGTCTTTCCTATTCCCACAAATGTGTGTGTGCTTTCCCATCCTCCATCTGGCAATATGCCCTTGCTATCTGTTCAGCTAGCTAATGCACACATGTTCGTTACTCTCCAGCAACCCCGCACATTGGGACACATGCACAGAGACTCCCATCCTGAAGGCACTTGCTCATGTGCGATATGTATACGAGCAGACCTTCTTACTTAATCGGTGTTACTTTTAATACCCACAAACTTCTGACGTTGTCTGCAGTACAGCAGCAAGGCAATGCATTGGCCTTTGCAGCTATATCCTTCTCTACTAAGGGGAATAGGTTGTGCTGGGGAAGAAATTCTTTGGGTATTTAAAACTTGAAATAACACTGGAAATGTTGCTTTTGCCTAGTACATTCCTAGTATTTAGTGAAGGTGAATTCCTACTAAACTCACAGACTGAATTTTTTCTAGACTCTTATTTATTTCAAGACCTCCATTACTATGGCACTTGGGTACTAGGACAAAAGCCGAGTTAAATAGATTAGATGGTGCTATGATGGGGTGGTTTCAACAATCTTGTTTTTTCTCTCAGGGCAAAACTTTCACTTGATCCGTGAGAGCTGTTTGTTTAAGATTGCTGTTCCTTTATCTTTCCATGTCAGCATCTGAATTGATTGTAAGAGAAATATGTGGAACTTTTCTTTCTAAGAGACTGGAATTCTTCACCTCTAGTGCTGACTGATGAGATTAATCACAGATTTAATAGCATCTATGTGTTCTTGTTCAGCAGTAGTGGAAGGAGGAAGAACTGTAAATGCAGCTGTGGAGGAGAGACAGATCTAAAAATGAATAAAGAGCCAACGCTGTCAAACACACTTTGGAGAGATGCTAACAGAAAATTAAGTAGGAGTGATAAATAAAAATGGCTTTGTTAAAGTGAGATATAACTTACTTCCTCAGGTGATCCTCAGAAGCAAAAGGAGGCTGAGCTTCAGCACCAGGAACTTTCTTCACAAGTGGGAGGATGCAATGACTTTGCAACCCTCTTAAATATTTTTGAACAATGCAAAGCAAGGTATGAAATTATTCCTTACAGTAAGTGGTTTTGCACTGCTCATAACTTCCAGCTGCTGATGGTTTTTAGATTTATTGCCTATATGCACATGTATGTTCTCATACCTAATTGCAGATTTATTCCTTATTGTGATCTGTAATTTCTATCAAGACACCTATTATTTAAACTAACAAAGTATCTGGCTGTGTAGGTTGCCTTCTTTGTACGACCATAACAAAAAAGAGGCAACTTTCTGCCTGCAGCTCACAAAGGGCTTATTTATAATACAAGTATTTCTGTTCTCAGCAAGTCCCCTTCAGCTTGGTGCCAGAAATACTGGATCCATTGGCGAGCTTTAAAATCTGCATTTAGTGTGGAAAAACAACTTCGGGAAATAATCAGTAAACTGAAACAGGTAAAAAATATGACTTTTATCTGTGATTGACTGATTAAAGTTTATATTTAAGACATGTACTGGACTACTGAGCCTTTGCCAGATGGCTGCTGCCTTTCTCCAGTAGAAACTAATCCACTTAAATATTTATTAGGGCATCCTTGTTGTAGCTTGTATAACTCACAGGTATGATGGTGGTAACAAGCAAGAAGGAGGGTTTTCCTCCTTTCCTCATGGTTTCCATAGGGTGAGAAACCCAGGGTTTAAGATCCATGGGATGGAGGGGGTATAGCCAGTTTTTCTTTAGGAAAGATCCTGATACGTGTTGATTTTGCTTTACATAGCTGCCAGACTTCCCTAAAGAGACATTTGAAGGCTCCAGAACTGAAATATTAAGAAGATGTCTGTGTGCAGGATACTTTATCAATGTAGCTAGGAGGTAAGTAATAAAGTTTGGAGAATTGAATGGAAAAGATACTATGCATATTCTTTAAAGGTGTAGCTGCATACTGAAACAGGATAGTAAGACTGTCTATTGTTAAAAGTAGCAAAGAAGCAATTGCAGCTGAAGGTGGTGTTTCTGCACAGGGCTGGAAGCCTGGCAAGTACTCTGCTTTTGACTCTCATTACATTCCTGGGGAAGTTGCTTATGTCCTGGAATAGTAGTTTTTCTATCTGTGAAATGAACTTGCAAGCTGATGAGTAGTTCCAGATATTAAACTAAAGGGCTTAGAAATGTCCAATTATCATGGCTGTCAAAGACTTCAATACCAAACCCTGTTTTTTATTGTGTTGTTAGATCTGCAGTGTTACTGTGGTAAATTAGATCTATTTTATTCCTCATTGTTGTTTTTTTTTAAAGTTTAATTCTGGAAGGATCTTCCTCTGCTTATCTATTTGAGTATTTTCTTCTATGCTGCTGCTGATTTGTTTAGTTTATTGTTGCTGTCTAATCACAGCAAAGTATGTTTCATTACATTTCCCTCCCCGCCTCCCCAAAACCTTTCAGATCTGCAGCCAGGACATTCTGCACAATGGACGGACATGGCAGCATAGTCTATATCCATCCTTCATCTACAGTAAGTTACCAAAGTCTGTTAAGAAAGTAGCAAAGGATCTATAAAAGGAGTAAGAGGCAGGTCACTGTAAACTCTTCTGTTTTGGTTTGTGCTAACTTATGGCCAGGAGAAGCACTGTTGCAGTGTTCATTTTGAGAGTGGGGAAGAGCCTCACTTCTTCAAATTTGGTAAAGGTTTGGCTTATGAAATGAGTGTGACATCGACTGTGACATAGACTGAGCTTTCTCTCTGGCTCTTTGGATTTCCTGGGCAATTTTAAGCAAGTCATTATGGCTTAGTTCCGCTGTCTGAAAACTTAGGGTAATGTCAGCTTTATCTCATTCTTGCATCTGAAGCATTGGAATATATTCCAATGGAGGGTGCTCTAGAAATAAAAATTCTCTTTTATCAGTTCTGAAATCCTATTTTAATTTTTCAGCTATATAACCAGGAGACCCGCCTCGAGTGGATCATCTTCCATGATGTCACAGTGACATCCAAAATCTATGTCCGGACAGTGTGTCCTGTTCGCTATGAATGGGTCAAAGACTTGTTGCCCAGATTGCATCAAATTGATGCATATGAACTCAGCAGTGTGGCACGGGAAGAAGTAACTGAAGAGGAAATAACCAAGTGGAAACATAAGGAGGACCTTAAAAGGCAGTGTGGTAAGCACATTACTAGCCCCTATCTATGGCATGTGTAGTTTTTTTGGTTGTTGTGGGCATGTGCGTGTATGTTATGTCACTGAATGCATTCTGGACCAGTAGGTGTTAATCTGTATGTGCTTAACATATTTGATGTGTAGCTCTAGTTGTTTTCTTCTCTTATTATAGCTCTGCAATCCTTATTTTCCTGCCTCAGCAGTGTGTGTAGTGGTGTTTGCTTGCTGGTTCTTACCATGCTCCCCTTTTTTGGTTTAATACAGCTGACAGGAGCAGAACTTTAACCCAGAGTTGAGTAAAAGCATTTTGAGTCTAACCATTGTTTAAGTTTGCAAAGGGTATCTATCCATAGATACCCAAAATAATACTGTCCTGAGAGAAAGAGGTCCTAAGGGCTGGGGGGGCCTGAGGGGGAGGAGGAGAGGAAAAAAAACAACAACCAACCCCCAAAAAACCCACCAAACAAAAAACACAGAGGAAGAAGTATCACATTTTGGTGAATGTCTCATTCTGACAATGAATTTAATGCCATATGTTTAAATAGTCAGTTTTAATTAAAACTGGTGCTTGCTAACTGATCTGGCTGCTTGACATTCTTTGAATTCTTCTGTCAGCAGGTTTCATAAAGCAGCTAAGTATTCAAAGGGCCTCTGCTCCTGAGCTGACCCTTCCAAAACATTAATTTAATATATAGTACAGGCACTAGCAATATAGATTCTCTTCAGTTTCCTTAACAATGGAGAAAATGTAGACTCTTCTGCTCAGACCAGCATCTCTTTCTTTCCTGCATTATTGTATAAAACAACCATTTTAAATGATAAAAACATGAATTGGATTTGGTGATAAATTTGCTGGAAAGGATATTTTCATTATTGGATAATGCAGAGGAGCCTCATCTATTTGTCTGAAGTCCAAGCAGCTGAGGTTTCTCTTTGTGTGTCCCCTAACTTTTAGACTTCAGCAGGCAATTGTTAATTAATTTGAGATTAATATTGACCTTACAGATGTGGCTGTATAGCTGATAAAGGTTTAATTAGTGCCCAGTGGAAGGAAAGGCGGCATCATGAGCTGAATTAGTATTTGACTCCGAGACAGAATAATTGCAAACATTCCAAGAGTGAACGCTGATTGAAACTCCTTCCTCATATCAAAGAAGCTGCTGCCCAGCCCCAGAGCCCTAGGAACAGGGTGCAGTAGCTGCTTCATTCACACAAAGCTTAGGCTTTCAGAGTCTTTGAATGATATTTTTATTTACATTTTACATTTTATTTTAAACTGAAAATATTTCCTGCTTTTCTTTGCTTCTGCGAGAAGCACTCCCAAGGTCTCAGCTCAGTGGGAGAATGTGCGTTTCTAATGGTGTCTGTTCTGGAGTATTGACTTTTCTCACTCCTTTATCTGTATGTTATCCTCCCCTTTAGTTTATTCTAAGCTTTTTTTTTCTTTTCCTGCTCCCAGTGCTGTCCCTCTCCTGCCTAAACCTGAGTTTGAGATGTGTAATTTAGAGAAGAAATGGGTGCATAGAACATAAGATGCATAGTATCTGTTACAATAAGAAGCAAGATACACATTTGGGGACGAGATGAGCCCAGCTGCAAATATTGACATGGGAGTTAAGGCATGATTATTTTATTATTTTTTTTTCTTTTTTTCCTCCCTGTTCTGGTACAGTCTGTCCTCTCTGGAAGTCATTCAAATGACTGACTTGGACTTGAAAAACATTTGAGATTCTGTTGGGGGTTTTGGGGTATCTTACAAATAAGAGGAATTGTAACGCTGGGATGTTTTTTTTGACACAGAAGAGTATATTTCTCTTTCTTTTCTCCCCCAGAAGGAGTCACAGACAACTCTACAAAGAAGATGGAGAGAAGGAATGATGACCAATCAATACTGGATGCCCGAGCACGCTATCTTGAGAGAAAGCAGCAAAGAGCACAAGGTTTAAGTGGCCCAATGAAAGAAACGGTGTAATACTCGTGGCTCAACTCCCACTGTGAGGAAAGGCAGTTTGGTGCAGTTGTTCTGGGTATGTTTGTATAATGCAAAATGACTAACTGGAATGAAGAAAAACTTCTGCTTTGTGGTAAGTTTGAGTGCTGAGGCATACAAACGCAATCGTCCTTTGCTGCATCCAGCAAGGAAAAGTCACCAAGCTGAATTTTATTGCTACACGTCAGTGGCAACAATTTAATGGCCTCAAATGTGGATGAAGACATGATACATACTGTGGTGCCAATTCTGTGGCTTTTAGTTGACTTTAAAAGGTCTTAGTGGTCTCGGTGCCATTATTAATATATTTTCTTAAAGTGTTTGGGGTTTTTTTTTTAAAGGAGTGGGACTGTCACTTTTTATCCATTTTACTTTGTATGATTGTGGCTATACAGTCTTCATGCTCATACACTACTCAGGAAAATGTGTAGGAAGTGCTCTTTTAATGATGGAACCATCAGGATCCAAGTTCAAAAGGATGTTTGCCACCTGCGTTCTCTGTTGCAGACAGTGTTGTTCCTACTATGTATTGTGCTGTACCATGTACAGTGATGTTTCTGGGTGAAGATGTCTTTGTATGCAATGTATGCAAAGTATTTTGTAAATGTTTTCACATTCTTGCTAACAATGCATAATTTCTGTCAGGGATGACTTAGCACTGTGTGTTTCCCATTTGGCAAAAAAAAATCCCAGCAGTCAATCCAGTCCTCAGCTAGGTTATGTCCTGCAGGCCTGTTGTCTAGTGGGCTCTTTTTCTGAGTTTGGTGGCTGTTATTTTTAAAATATATGGATTTCATTCTGAAGAAGGAGTGTTTCAAACGTGTAGAAAGAACACACAAGGAAACATTAGCTTTTTCCCTCAACTCAAATATATAAAAAGCAAAGAGCTGTGATGCTTTGTCATCATAAAGTTTGTTTCTTTCTCAATAAAGAGGTAGTTCCCTTCTGTCACCTTAATAATCCTAAAATGTTCCAGTGCTCTAGCGTGGAGCTTGTCTTTTTTGCTATTTTTCACTTTCAGTAAGTAACATTTTGTAGAAGACAGTTTCCAAAAAAGTGGAAGAACCTACTGTCATTTTTCATGCCTTGGTTGTGTGCAGCTGTGTGTCACCTTCAGTTGCTTTTCAGGTAACTAGCTAATGCTGTTAAAATGATGTTGTAAGGAAGCCTTAGCACTTGGTGTAAAAGGTTAAGCGTTCCACCTCTGTGCTGTACAGGCTGTAGCTGATCATAAGCTTTCAAAAACGTTGGGATTCTCTTATGGGGAATATGATAATATTATTCTTCACAAAGAAGGTAGTAGGTCTGATAATTGTCCCTCTTTCTGTGATTGTACCTATTAAAATGAAAAAGCGGAACCTGGTCTGCGTACTTGCTAAACCTAGCGAAGAAGGCGTGATTCACGTCTCGAAGAGCTGGAGAGGCTGCAGCGTACGCCGCCGGTTGCCCTGCAGGGCCGAGTGCTGCCTTCCGAAGCTGTAAGAGGCTTAACTCGAGCAACACCGAACTTGTCAACGGCAATAGCAGGAGCGAGCAGTGATGCCTGTGGCTGCCCTGCAAGTTTCAGACACGGAGTTCCGAACTGCAGGAGAATTGCTGCCGCCTGCCCCTTTTCTGTGTGTTCAGAGCATTGAAACGGCAGCAAGATTACTGCCTTTCTAGTTCCTAAGCGATTGCGTGAATCGAACAATTAGTGCTTGTGATCGGTCTTCGTAGGAAGTGGCATGTTTACGATTCCTCCTTTGTTGGGCCCTTTATTCTGGGTTCAGCTGGAAGAGGGTTTTGTTCTTTCACGCTGTTGCCCAGACTCTGCTTCTGAGAAGCCAGTGCTTTTTTCTTGACCAAACCTATAGCCTGAATTTTGCAAAATTTTTGGCGTTTACTTTGATTTTGTATTTGCAGTGTCATAGCCGCTTGAGAGTCAAATGACATCTGTACCACGCACTAGGTCTGAGGTAGTAGCTACACTGCCCACTCTTGCTTGGGTCTATGTATCTCTTGGCAGATCCTAATGCTTATTTAATTATTTTTTTTTTTACTTTCTTAGTAGCAAGAAGGGAGGGGTTTTTTTCCTGTTTTCCAGGGCTGCTCAGAGGTTTTGAAATTGTGAATTTAAGACAAAGCAAAAATGGTCTGAGGAAATAACCATGAGATTGCAAAATAAGGCAAGATATAAGAAAAGAAGCGGTGAGGTCGGTCGGGGTGCTGGTGCCTTACAGCGCACCCAGCCTCTCGGTAAAGCACACGGAATGCCCCGTGTGCTGCAGTCCGGTAAAAAGAGTGAAGAGAGTTTTTTAAAAAAAAGAGTTGCCGCGGGCTGGAGTTAACATTGTGAGTTAATAAAGCCAGAAGGAGATTTGGTGGAAGTTTTATTATGTTGCTGTACTTATTAACAGTCCTTTGGACCATCCCTGGAGCTTCAGGCGTCTGCTGCACCCCGTCGTTTTGGTGAAGGAAAGGAAGAAAGTTGGTCCAGGCTTTGTTTTCCCCTTTTTTTCTTTTTTTTTTTTTTTTTTTTTTATTTTTTAAATGGGGATTTGGAAGGAAAACGGCCCTCACCGGGAACTACCGGGCGCGGGGAGTTGGGGGGGAAAAGCAGCGATCGCGTCTCTGACCGGGGAGACCCCCCCCCCGGGACCCTCAGTCGCCAAGGCCCCCCCCCCCCCCAAAAAAAGAAGCCCCCGGGGGAGTCACCTTGCCCGGCCGTTCTCGCCCCCCCCGCCCACGTGACCCACCGGGGCGACGAGCGCGGAACGGAAGTGACGCAGCCGCACCTCAGTCGCATGATGTGGCAAAAAAAAAAAAAAAAAAAAAGGCCGGGGAGGGAGGAGTGATGAGTCTCGAAATAGTCCCTTCCGGTGGAGGATCCCTCCGCCGCTCCCATTGGTTGCGCGGCGTGCGTGTCACGCCGCTCGGCCGGGATCCTTCCGCCCGGCCGGCGCTGTTAAGGCCGGTCCCGGCAGGTGAGGGCAGGTCTCTTCCTTCCGCGGCCGTATCCTTCCGCCGGCGGGGGCAGCTTCCGGATCGTCCGCGGCTCTTCCCCGCTCTCTGGCCCGTTCCGCCATTGCGGTCCCGCTTCCCCGCGCCGCCCGGACCCCGCTGAGGTGTGACTCCGGTCCGGCCTCGGACTGGAGCCCCAGCCCGCCGCCGCCATGGCCCAGATCCTGCCGATTCGTTTCCAGGAGCATCTCCAGGTGGGCGCGAAGTGGGCCGGGCCGGGCCGGGAGAGCGGGTGTTGAGGCGAGCGGGCCGGGCCGGGCCGCTCCCTCAGGCGGAGGAGCCGCCCCGGGGGGGGATCGGTGCCTGGGCGAGAGGCCTCCGGGCCCGTCTTGAGGGGCCGTGGAGCGGCCCGGGTCCCTCCGGTGGCGGGATGGCAGCCCTCCCGTAAAGCCTTACCGGTGTCTAAGCCCGGGCAGCGCCTTCCCGCCGCGGGTTGCCCGCCGTGCCTGCCCGAAGGGCACCTTCCAGCGGGCCCGGAGCTGAGGGGAAGGGCTGGGGAGCCGCCGGGGCTTCTCCGCGTCCTGGGGAGGAGGCGAAAGGCCGAGGTGCCCGGGTATCCAGCCCTCGGCCGGTCCCCGCCTTGCCTTCCCCGGTGCGGGTGGTGGGGTGTCTGTGGTGCCGGTGGGTGTAGGCGAGGCTGGCGCCGAGCCCACGGTAGCACCTGCGGGGAGGCGGGAGGGGAGAGGGCGGCTGGTTCCTCTTTGCTTCCCGGGAGAGAGTCGGTCTCCTCCGGGGCAGCGGGAGTGGGAAATCCCGCTTCGGTGTGGGATCTGCAAGGGATGGGGGGAGGAGGGGGTGAATTGATGAGGAGGCCAAATTGGCTCCGGGTATCGCTTAATTTTTTATTTTTTTTTTAACGAGGCTAAGACTTCTTATAACTGTAAGGACACACGAAGTGATTTTGTTGATGTTCTGACTTGTAATGTCATCTTCCGTGAAGAAAAACCACGTATTGCAGCGAAATGTGAAAGCTACTGCAGGCTTCCCTGCAGTACAGCTGTGGCAGTGCAGGCACAGAAGTGCCAGGTCTACACTTTCTGGTGTCTACTGGTCTCTGACAAATTCTAGGTTTGGTTATCATTAAACCGTAACTGGATGCTAATAGATTATTCCCAAGTGATGGCCTTTAGTTTCTTTAAGGTGGCTTTATAAAGGCACTAGCAACAAATTCTAAAATTGCTCCGCTGTAGGAATGCAAGGTTACCTTCTCAAATAAGCATGTGCCTTTAAAGTCTCTCAGTGAAGCTGGAGCACAGGGAGGGGTCTGGAAGTGGTAACACAATTGTGCAATGTGTATTTCCTATCTGACTAGTCTACAGGGCGAAGTACTACCAGCCATGCTTCTCATCCTGAGTTGCTGTAGCTGTGATGGTGTTAAGCTTGGCTTCACTATTGAGGAGTATTTTTTGAGGAGAACTTGTATAATAAAAGTGACATGGATGTACCTAGGCAGGGTCTTCTGGCTTCTAGCAACCTGTCTGTAGCCCTGCGTCTGTCTGTAGTTTGTGCTTAGCTAACTGGGACTGTGGTGGGCGCTAACCCACCTAGTGATGGATTTGTATGATTTCTAGTGACTTTTTTTTTCTAACCTAAATTGAAAAAAATTAATTTCTAGACACCTTGTTAAAAGAACAATTGCAAAATACTTGTTTTGCTGTGTAAATTACTGCTGTCCATAGTATTATGTTTAGATTTAAAAAAAAAAATGCTACCATAATTGGTTTTTATCTAGCTAGCTAACTGTTGAGCACTGGATAACTTTACTTCAATATCAGTTTAAAACCAGCCAGAACTCATAGCTTAGGTGTAGCCCTGGACTCTTCTTTAGTGAGCAGCACTGACAGGAGCATCTCATGAGTTGGCCTGGGCTTCAACTCTGAGCAAGTGTTCTCTCCTGGTAGTGGCATAGCCTAGAACTGGATATTGAGCAGGTTCTGTATACTCAGGTGAAACTCATCCCTCTGGGTAGCCCAGCTCTTAATAAAGTATTGTGGAAATGCATCTATGATACATTATTTAAGATACAAACTTTGCATGTGACCCACTACCAGGTCTCTAATGACATGAGTTCTATTACATAACGAAACTCATCAGCCTCACTCCAGAAGTGCTGATAGGTGTCAGGCCAGCACTGTTGTGGAACACGACTGTTCTGACTGAAGAGTGATTTATCTGTTTATTTTTTTCCCCTGTTCCTATTTAATGTAGAGCATTGGCTTAACTGGTATTTTTTACAACTGCATATGTGAGCTGCTCTTTGTGAGGCTGGGTGTCCAGCTTTCTGAACCTACATGCGTGTGGCTCTTGCCCATAACACTTCAGTTTGCTGTGCCTACTGAACTTCCTCATTTTATTTCATTGAAAAAATTCAGAGGAACTTGAATTCTCGGAGGTACTGTTTTTGTGCTGAATCTTCTGACTTGCTGTTGGAGCAAATTTTGAGAGCAGAAACATTGGTATTGCTACATTTTTGCTATCCAGAACTGCTTTAGCATATTCCAGGCTATTCACAGGAGGTCCTCATGGACTCAACGATACAATTTCTTGAACTGTGCCTGACCTACATTGTTTAGGCAACTTGTGGTACAGGTGTTGTGCAACACTTGCAAGTTTGTAGCTGATGCTTAATGAAAGACAAGGTACCCAACCGGAGCCTTATTCATAAAAAGGCAGGTGATGGATATGAATGAGAAAGTTCTTGTGAGGCTATTATTGAAAGTTGCTTTTAATTAATCTAGAAGACTGGCAGTCAGAAATACGTGTGGTATGATGCTCGTTCTCCCTGGATCCACCACTGCAGGTCAGAAAATGGTCAAGTAACTGTCTGTACAAAGCTTGTCCTGATCTTCAGCTTCAGTCCAGTTGCGCTCCATATTGCACTACTCAAGGCACGCTGGCATTATTTGTTGCTGTCAGCATCTTGGCTAGGTGATATGGGAATGAAGAGTTAAAGGCTCCAGAAGCCCTGCGCTGTTGTGCTCCTGAATGTCTTTGTCTCTTGGATACGCAGTACAGCATGCTTTGTACCCACAATTTGAGCTAAAGATCTAGTTCGGGCAAGTAAGATGTGGCAAGTAGTTAGCTTACTAGGGTTAAGTAAGCTTTCTGGATAGTTCCTAAGTGAAGTCTAAAAAAAAAAAAAAAAGTGTGGTCAGGTTTTGTTTGTTTGAGTCCCATTACCTAGCTCTGAAGTCTCAGTAGTCACAAATATGTAGGAGGTTATCTGTGTATTGTCTATTGTAGATGCCTGCCTTGCCACAAAAAAAAAAAAAAATCAACAACACACTGCGGAGAAACTTTCTCCTTGGGAGTTTCCAAGGAGAAAGTTGATTCCTGTGCTATCAAAACTACTGGACTTGTGTTATAAAACTTCATAGTGCTGCCTGCTTTTTTTTAAGTAGCCATGAGGAAGCAGTGCAGTGGGCCTGTAGTGGGAGATCAGAGTTCAGTATGTCAAATGATTGCAAATCTGGTTGCTCGTATTCAGGTTTTAGGGATTCCATAAGTTGGTTCCTCTGTGTACTTGAGGGTGCAAGTAAAACGCAACTGCCTACTGTGGTAGGTGCATAGAGCTTTTCTAAGATTATATGTTCCTGATGAATGAGAAGGAAACAGGCAAGTTAGCAGGTGATGAACTGTGATTGCCATTTAATTTAGCTACACTACCCTGAAATACATAAAAATTGAACTTGGACCAGGTGCACCGCTGTACTGGTGTGACTTAAGGCATTAATAAATACTCTTCTGAACCTAAATATATTAAATAAAAAATTAAATTATTCTGTAGACTTGGCTAGACAGTACAGAAAACTGTCAGCTCATGCTGTGTGCTTGGTGCTGAGACAGAACTACTCTCTTAAACTAGGAAAAGGGTTCTTGTATGTATTGGTCATTAGTGGAGCAAACCTGAATGGCGGCTATGCTGTTCTAGGGCTGTGGTACTTGGATGGCTCTCAGAATCATAGCTAGCTGTGCCAAAGAGCTAAATGAATAAACTGGATAGCCGAGTCATCGTATAATAAAACTTAAAAATTTACTACTTCACTCTAAGAATGACAAACAACTAAATGCTTCCGTGTATTGTGCTGGCAGTGAGACAGTTTAATATATCCTGAAACACTAAATCTCTGCTATGAAAGCATTAATTTGAAGCAGTTAAGTCTTTTGTTGTTATTTTAAATCAGGAATTAGACAGTACTGCTGTGCCTAATGCTGTTTTGGTGTGTGTGGCGGGGGGGGGGTGCGTCTTGCTCCCTGCTTCTTAGTGGATCTGAATTCCTAAAATCAGTGAGCTTGGAGTATTCTTACAGTGGGAAAATCTGTAACAAATAATGCTGTGAAAAATCTAGGCGACCTGAAGAGTGTGTGTGCGTCCACTAATTGGATAGGAACAATTAGTTAAGCAGTTCATAAGCTATTCCTCTTGGCCTGTCCCTCGCAGCAGGTACTGAAGTCACCAGGCCTGCTTGTCTTGGTGGCACTACTCGTTAGCACTTCACGCTGGGACTGTGGTGACTTAACCAAAGATAAGTAATGGCAACCAGTGGTTCTGAACTCAAGCTTCAGCAGGTACAGTCTCAGCTGTGGCTTGTAACCAAAATAGTTGCACAGCATGCCTGTGGCTGCTGAGACCGGATGGCTACCTCAGCCTATTGAGGGTGAAGCAGAAAATAGGAAGGATATAGAAATAGAAGAGCTCTTGAATATTATAGAGGTCTCTTATCTGTTGAAAACATAACTTCCTAGCCTGTCACAAACCGTAACTCTTACCTTGCGCTGGTAAGTGTGAAGTACTCCAGAGCCATTGACTGGCTGTGGGACTCCTGTGTTACAGAACTGCAGTCAGCAACGCTGACAGATCAGCACAGATACGCATGGCCTTGCAGTAGAGCTAATGTGACTCACTGCACATCAAGGAGCTCCGTGCTGCTCAAAAGACTGGGAATATTTGTGTTAACTGGCATTTCCCAGCTACGTGATTTCTAGCTGCATGTAGATAAGGAGTCTCTGGGCAGAGACTAAGCAGCTGCTTGTGGCTACAAGAACAGTGGTTATATCCTGTCGAGGTGAAATGCGTACTCAGCAGTTCTGCGCCCTTCCTTGTAGGCAAGGAGAAATTATTTGACAGCTAAGCAAACTGTCACAAGAAAGCAAGTGTTCCAGGAAGGGGTCAACAAAGAGACTCTTGTCAGCAGTTTTACCATTCAGTTTTTCAAACATGCATGTAATATGACAACTTCTCTGGGTGAGTTACCAAAAATGTACTTGAATTACCTTCCAGTGAAAAAATAATTTTACTAATCAGACTTTCACTTGCCATGTTACAGCGATTCATCTCTCAATGCTGTTCAGATGAATGTTGTCATAGAATTCGATGGTTCAGTACAGCCTGCAATTGACTGAAGTATCCAACCTCGAGTTAGAGGAGTCCTTCAAGGCAGCATCTTTGCTGAACAGGAGTTGCTGCTGTCTCTGGCAACCTGTTTCATGGTTCCACTCTAATGAAGCAGCTACTTCACAGAACACTTTCTTCTCAACATGCTTTCAGGAGACTGGTATAACACAACTTTCCGACAAATGTTGGCGTAAAATGATTTGAACTGTAAATTGGTTGCCCAAGCACAGCTACCAAGTTCTGCTTTAAAATCTGCTTGAAAGCCAAGGAAGTGTTTTTTTTGTAGTATAATGTAGGAGTATCTTATGATTCCTTCTTTTTTTCCCCAGTCTTTTAAACTTGTTTATGAATTGCTGAAAGGTAGTGGACCTAAATGAGTGCAATGTTAAGCATTTGGGGTTTTTTCCTCTGTGGTAAGAGAAAGGGTAGAAAATCTGCCACAAGTGCCATATTCTCTTAGTTGTAGTGCAAACTCAGGAGTTTGTACCTGGAATAGTATTGAAATTTTCATAATAAATGTCTCCGAAGAAATACCTCTTGTCTTGTTTCCTAATAGTAATCTTAGTCTCTGTTTACTTTGCTTAGCTTTATAAACAATCCTGCCTCGCTCACCTGAACTTTAGCCTGCTTGGGGAAGCAAATAACCTATAGTCCAGGGAAAGATCAGTACTTTCAAGAGTTCTGTTGCGGTGGGTTAGCCCTGGCTGGACACCAGCTGCCCACCAAAGCCATTCTATCACACGCTGCCCCCCCCCCCCCCCCGCCTGCCTCAGCTGGACAGGGGAGAGAAAAATGTAACAAAGGGCTCATGGGTCGAGATAAGGACAGGGAGAGATCACTCAGCTAATTACTGTCATGGGCAAAACAGACTCAACTTGGGGAAAATTAACTTCATTTATTGCCTATCAACCAGAGTAGGGTAATGAGAAATAAAACCAAATCTCAAAACACCTTCCCTCTACCCCTCCCTTCTTCCCGGGCACACCTTCACTCCTGGATTCTCTATCTACACCCCCCCACCCCAAGCAGCTCAGGGGGACAGGGAATGGGGGTTACAGTCAGTTCATCACACATTGTATCTGCTGCTTCATCCTCTTCAGGGGCAGGACTCATCACACTCTTCCCCTACTCCAGCGTGGAGTCCCTCCCATGGGAAACAGTCCTTCACAAACTTTTCCAATGTGGGTGCTTCCTACAGGCTGCAGTTCTTCACGAACTGCTCCAGCATGGGTCCCTTCCACAGGCTGCGGTCCTTCAGGACCACACTGCTCCAGCATGGGTTCCCCACGGGGTCACAAGTCCTGCCAGAAAACCTGCTCCGTGGGCTCCTCTCTCCACAGATCTGCAGGTCCTGCCAGTAGCCTGCTCCAGCGTGGGCTTCCCACGGGGTCACAGCCTCCTTTGGGCACCCATCTGCTCCAGCGTGGGGTCCTCCCTGGGCTGCAGGTGGAGATCTGCTCCCCCGTGGACCTCCCTGGGCTGCAGGGGGACAGCCTGCCTCACCAGGGTCTTCACCATGGGCTGCAGGGGAATCTCTGCTCCGGTGCCTGGAGCATCTCCTCCCCCTTCTTCACTGACCTTGATGTCTGCAGGGTTGTTTCTCTTACATGTTCTCACTCCTCTCTCCAGCTGCTGTTTCTGTGCCCCCTGCAACTTTTTTCCTTCTCAAATATGTTATCACAGAGGTGCTACCACTATCACTGATTAGCTTGGCCTTGGGCAGTGGTGGGTCGGTCTTGGAGCCGGCTGGTATTGGCTCTGTTGGACATAGGGGAAGCTTCCAGCAGCTTCTCACAGAAGCCATCCCTGTAACCCTCTTCTGCTACCAAAACCTTGCCACGCAAACCTGATACATCTCTGCATCGGGTCTGAGTGCAGCCAAGAAGTTACCATTAGCCTTAGAGACTGGGCAAAGCAAGTACCGCTCTTGGCTGGCGATGCTCTTGTGTAATCAAATGCAGAGACTGTCACGGTTAGAGTCATCTTCCTGTTTTTTTGCTTGAAGCAGACTTGGTTCTTGCACTTGGATCTGTTGAGATTAAAAGATAAAATGTTAGCAGAAAGTGCTTGTATACTTAAAGACCTCACTAATGGTCACGACTCCATCAAAAAGCTTCTTCAAGCTTTCTTCAGAGCTCCAGTGCCAGTTGACTAAATCTTTTCAAAGGAATATCTAGCCTTTGAAAATGGCCTCAAGTTTAAAAAGGACCGCATCTTCCACTACTAACTATGGTTGGATGCCTCAGAGGTGATGCCTAGCAGATGGCAGTTTGATCGTGATTAAGATACATCTGTCTTGCGATATCTAAGCAACTTTGATTCAGTGGCTAAGTCCAGGCCTCCCTAAGAGGTCTGCCATCTGCTAGGACTTGGTTTGTTCTGTCAACAATGTTTGAGTATAGTGCTGTGAGTTACTGCCAGGTGGAGTACTTGGCACTCAGACTACCCTTCTCTACCAAACTAACAAGGAAATGGATTGCTTGATAAATGACTTTGTGCTTGTAAGCTTGCAGCCCTAGCAAAAGGAAATGCAACATCATAGTAAGTCTCTCCAGCTCTACCAGATGAAACTCTTACATCTTCAAACCTTCTCTGCCTGCAGGGGTGTGACTGGGTTGCATATAGCTCTGCCTAGCTGATGTACAAATACCAGAGTTTTAAGCCTAGAGAATACTACCCAACTAAAGGTGTGAAAGGGAGAATTGAACTTAAATCTGAAATCTCCTAAGCGAATCCATGTTGCTGAAGAATGTGTGGTTGGATGATGTGGTGCTGGACCTCAAATGCTGACTTAAACCTGAGTAACAGAGTTCTGACCAGTCAAGGAGGTAGGATTTGATTTTTATAGCTGTAGCATTAAGACAGTTTTCTCTTGGGAGAGCTGATAAAACACTTACCTTTCACCTGAAAGTTTCTTAGCTTTATTGTCAGGTGGATGGATGTAAAGGGAGCTGTCTCTGAATGAAACTGTTCACTGTGTGGCATCGCAGGGAGTGTAGATATTCTGCCTTGGAAGAACAGCTTCAGCTAGTCGGTCATGGTAACTAGCTTGATGCCTAGCTTCAAGAATTACATTTAAATCTGTTCTGCTTGTAGTCTTATCTCTCGTGAAATCTTTTAAAGAAGAAAAGCTGGGTAGACCTTAAGTTTACCAGAAGATCAGTGTTAACTTGCTGTCAACTGGTTATGAAATGAGCCCTTAAACATTAAAAAGCCTGAACATGTTTTTGGTTTCGTTCAAACCTGACTGAAGAGCTTCAAATGGTGAAGTCTTCTCTTGAAAGAGCACAGTAACTTCAATGAAATAGTGTCCTTTAGGACAAAGGACTTAAATGCAGAGCACCCAGAGAACCATGCATGAAGTCTGAATCATCTGCAAGAAAGGCTCTCCTTCAGCAGACCCAGGGAGCTAAAACTGACTTGCTTTTGAGTCTCAACCTTAAACCGTACCAAGATCTGTCTGTCTTGATTCACTGGGTGATACAAATAGTCCGTTGACATGCCTTTTGTGAAGCTTGTTCTGTTAACTTGTGTGCCGTAGCTTAGATGTTACTTGTTACTCGCGTGCATTGCCTGAAAGCTGGGGCGCAGGGGAAGTATAGTAAAACACCCTCTTTATCACAAGCTGCAAGTAGGCAGGAACAGAGCAGCTGAGGCGTGGTCATCTCAGAGCTTGTACAGAGCACAGGTGATAAGAGCTTACTGTTTTGCTTCAAACTAGTACAATAATACTGAAAAGGCTTTGAAGGTCTAGCCCTTCTTGGGAGTCCTTGGGCTTGAAGTTCAAACAGTCTCCCAGAAAGAAAAATATCTGAAGTATTAGAAGTGATAATTCCTTTAACAGTAGAAAACTGGTCTTGAGTTTTTTTAAGGTATATCCACCCACAAGCTGGGTATCTGTACGTGAGGTGAACTAACCATTCTGCATTTCAGCTGTTAAAAATGGAATAAACTTTGTTTCACTACTGACATCCTAACACACCAGCCTGTTGCAAATGCAATGAAGCAGTATTAATTAAACTGTGTTTTGTTGCAAGCCGTACTAGAAACATAATTTAAGGGTATGCATTTAAAGGTTTACAGAAGTAGACTGTGGCTCAGCAGAAAAGGAGGTGGTTTATTGATATCTTCCGTGTTAAGTATGGCTGTGGATGAGCCATGTCTGATTTCAGTAGTGTCCATCTCGAATGTGTTAGCTCTGCCTGCTGGGTGGTATACAGCCTTGCTGCTAGACAGGACTAGGCTAATTGCTAGACAGGTAGCTTTTTTTAACTCTACAAGGATAAAGATAAAGCTCAGACGCCTCACATGTGATGCTAAGCTTGAAATAGCGGTAGCTGCCAAGCTTAGTGGAATAAGTTAGGGCTCTGGAAGCAAAGCTGGTGAGAGTGAGTACTGAAGCTGCAACCCTAGCAGAGCTACCAGGAGCAGGCAAGTTCATCGTGCCTTAAACCGTATGAGGGGCTCAGAAGTTGAGTTCTCAAAACAGTGGGTTGTAAATGGACCTTGAAGACAAGATACCAAGCACCTGCTGCAGGGCTTCTGCAGGAAGCCTGTGGGGTTTAATTGAAGACGGGCAAGAATTTGCGTGCCATGCCATTTTTGGGTAGCGTGGTTGTATTGTCACAAAAAGGTAGGTGAAGCCTAGTATGTCTTGCAATTTTCACAAAAGCTGTTCATGGCTATACCAAGGTAGTAACTTAGTGCTAAACCTTTTTTCTCTTCCAGCTCCAAAATCTGGGCATCAACCCAGCAAACATTGGCTTCAGCACTCTGACAATGGAGTCTGACAAATTCATCTGCATAAGAGAGAAAGTAGGAGAACAGGCTCAGGTGGTGATCATTGACATGAATGACCCCAGCAACCCTATTCGAAGACCAATTTCAGCTGACAGTGCTATCATGAACCCTGCCAGTAAAGTCATTGCGTTAAAAGGTATGGAAGTCCTGATAAAGAAATGTTTGAAATGGATGGACAGCTTTCTGTAAGACTATTTTATGACAGACTTAAGTCTCTCAGGCAATTTATGTGGGAGGATCCCTTACCAATTTTCTACAGCTTAATGGGAGCTTAAGTTTAATGCATTTTCAGTTCTTCTGAAGGTAGCTGGACAGTAAACTTCAGTTGAGGCTTCCTGCTCTTTGCTGATCATTAGGATGATTTTTTGCTTCAGTCAGAATGCTTACAGTTTCTGAGCAGGGAGAGCTGGAAGGAAAGTGTAGGCTTTAAGATACTTCTGGAGCCTCAAGTCTGGAATCATATTAGAGGGAAGTGAGACTTGATCTTCTAAGCGTATAAGGTCTGTCAAGTAAGCCTCTCTGTAAAGAAAGGAAAACTAAGACTGGGGAGGAGGGGAAATATTCCAGAAAGCCTTAGTCTGGCCTTGCTGGAAGAGGCCAGCGCACAAGTTTGTGCGTATTTATTATATCAGTCAGTGATAAGAAGGGTAAAACTATGCAGGGCAGATTTGTGTGGTGAATAAAGCACAAGGTCAGCTAGCTTGGTATCTCTGGCAATAGAGAAAACAAGCATTCCTCTGGAGTTTCCAGAAGTGTCGATCTCTTTCCCCAAGAGGCCTAAGAAGACTTAAATATTGTCACTCCAGAAATGCATGTATTGCTAATGGAAAGATTTATATGTATTCAATGTTTTCTAAGTTTGACTTTAATACTGTGCTACTGTTTTGTCACAACTTTAATGCTTTCTTGTGTGTGCAGATGGTGAGTTATTTCAATTGACTGTACTAGTTCCTGTCGTGTCTTATGAAAAGGAAAAGCAGAATAAAATGGCTTAGATCTATGGTGCACATGGCTGAACAGTGGTGTTTAAGCAACTGAAAGCCTAAAATACAGAGGTTTTTCATGCCTTCCCAAACAAGGGAATCCTTAAGATTCAGAAAATTAATCCACTTGAGAACTTTAATTATACTTAAACTATTGGGGTCTTGATATTAAGCTTTTTATAAACAGGACTGACCCTTTCAACTTAGGTCTAGATTTTGCCTCATGCTATGCAAGGCATATTAAGTAGGATACATGTTACCTGAATGTCATCTCCCTTGACTCTAAAGCTCCAGCTGCACTAGATATGGAAACAAACTGCTAGCCTGTAGCCTGAGTAACACTATTAGACAGTGTTCTCCAAGCTCTGGAGAAACTCCTGACTCTGCACCTTCTGTCAATAGCTGAACTAATGGTGGCTTCGAACTAAACTAATCCTTGGTCAGTGAAGTCACTTGCCCATAGGGCACTGTGACTTTATCAAGCTGAGTTACTGTTAGTAACTGTAGCAGATATTCTGACCTGCAGCTGGTTTCCCATGATCTCTTATATTCCTCTTGGGCTACACTAGCATGTGCTTAAATAGGTGCCTCCTAAAACTAGTAGAAGTTGGTCAGAACCTTCCTTATCTTCTCAACAGGAAGAAATAATTTCTTATATGCCACTGCACTGTAAAAACTGGTAGAAATGACTGCAGGTGGCTGTTCAGGATGTATGTATGCACCATTCTATGTATTTCAGAGAACTTTTTCCTCTTAACCTTCTAGAGCTTGTGTTGGTCACTAGATTCCCTTCCTTGCGCAGTTTCTGTTAGTCTGGTTTGCAACCACTAGCTGTGTGTCCCGTTAGTGCGACCTAAGGGTTTTGGTTAATGAGTCTGAATTACGAAAGCCCTCTGCCAACTTGCATGTTGCGCTTTTTTTATACTTAAAACAGATGTGGACATAGTTTCTAATGACACAGGCATAGCTCTCATCACAACTTTCAAGATACTCAGTATTATTGTAACCTAGTTTTGATGTATGTGAAGTATCGTACAACTGAAGCTCTTGTCTCCTACCAAGTTGTTTTCCACATCTGTTTGGTAGCTCAGTAGTGGCAAATTGGTAAAATTAGCCCTAGGAATGTGGTCTGGTTAAAAGTAATAGCTGATCACTGAAGATACTGCCAGTATATAACAGCATTTTCTTGAAGGAAGTCGCAAGGGTTTAATATGATAGTGCAGCTCTTCTACTTTTAACCAGTGCTTGAAGTAACAAGTGGAAACTGTAACATGGCAAACACTGTTGTGTTTTCTAGCTGGGAAAACGCTTCAAATATTTAACATTGAAATGAAGAGCAAAATGAAGGCTCATACAATGACAGATGATGTCACCTTCTGGAAATGGATCTCTCTGAATACTGTTGCCCTTGTAACGGATAATGCAGTCTACCACTGGAGTATGGAGGGGGAGTCCCAGCCTGTGAAAATGTTTGATCGTCATTCTAGTCTTGCTGGCTGCCAGATCATCAACTACCGTACTGATGCTAAGCAGAAGTGGCTACTGCTAACGGGCATATCTGCACAGGTACTTTACCACTAGGGAGGCCTGCCATGGAAAACCCAGAGCTTGTCTTGTTTCCTCCTCCTATAGGAGCAGGACTGATATGTTTGTTTTCTTTCCTAAAACATTGTTGGGAATGTAAATGCTTGTCTTGATCTTCAAATAACAAACTTAAGTGTAACTGAAAACATTACAATAATGGTATAAACACTAGTAGAAGGTTAAGAGTCTTAAGTGATGCCTTTGTAAGAGAATGGTACCTCATAGCATGGTACTTCAGCTTGATATGACAACATATTTACTAACACTAACTTAAATGAAATTACTGGCTGAGTGCCTGTAGTTTCCTGACTCCTGTTCTGTCTTGTCTAGCAAAATCGTGTTGTGGGAGCAATGCAGCTATATTCTGTAGATAGAAAAGTGTCACAACCAATTGAGGGACATGCAGCTAGCTTTGCGCAGTTCAAGATGGAAGGAAATGCTGAAGAATCCACTCTCTTCTGTTTTGCAGTAAGAGGGCAAGCTGGGGGTAAGGTAAGACTTGGTTCTAAATATGCTGTAATCTTTAGCGACTCACCCTGGTTATCTGCTTCCAGGAAACCAAATGGTTTAATGCACAAAGTTGCCTTTAGGAAAGAAAGTGAAGGACTATGTGTCAACCTGGATGCTATATATCTATGTGTGTGAAAACTGGTGCATACAAAGCTTCACAGCAGGGGCTACCTGATGTAGCAGGAGTCTGTTTTGAGTCATGAAGTAAGGTGGCATGTCATAACCAGCCTAATTAGCTGCTTGAAACATGTGACTCTCAGCTTCGCAGGCTAAGCTTAAGGGAAAAGCTGTTGTAATCTTTCTTTGATGCTGATCCCCAGTATCAGGCTTAACTTACTTCCAAAATATTGGATACAAAAAATTGAACACTAGAGTCACAAGGCTAACTAGTGGTCTAATACTAACACTGGAATTATGTGAGCTACTTTGTGACCGCTAAAACAAGGTAAAACCAAAGCTAGATTCAGAGAAACATCTTCAGAAATGTCTCTGTAAAATGTTAACCAACTTGAAAGAGTGCGTATAGTGACCTAATTGAATCCTTAAACTTCTAAGTAGCTAGAGGTAACTAAAGATTATGCTTAACTGTTTCCCTCACTTAGGGTACATGAATACAGTATGCCACACGTTTAGCCAGTGAAAATATTGAGGAAGACTGACTTAGTTTATCTTTGCATAAGCTTGGGATTAAGGCTCAGCAGCAAAAGAATTGCTGTATCTTTATTGTTGAATCTATTGTCACAGAAATTAAATACAACAACTAACAGACTAATCTTATCTATTGCACAGTTACATATCATTGAAGTTGGCACACCACCCACTGGGAATCAGCCATTTCCGAAGAAAGCAGTGGATGTCTTCTTTCCTCCTGAAGCACAAAATGACTTTCCTGTTGCCATGCAGGTATGACAGCTGCAAACAAGAGCATAAGAACTAGTCTGTAGCTTCTCTTGGTGGATGATGTGACACTGTAACAGGGCACTGGAAGCCAGCTGGTCAATATATTGACCTGAGGCTTGGCACTAAACTGTTGTGATTTCTGCCTCTGCTTCAGTGGTGTTAAAGGAAAGGTGCAGACTGAAGGAGCATTCAAAGGCAGCACGTTCCTGTTTATGGGAGAAATATCCATGAATATTTAACTTGTCTTTCAAGCTCTTAAAACATCATTCTACTGTGATAGTACCCAAGTATTAAGTAAAAATGTAACAGCACTTCTAGTTCTCCTGAAATGGCATAGTTATCTGCTGATTATTAAAAGCACTTACTTGCTTTATCCAATATCAAATTTGATTAATCTATTCCTGTCTTGCAGATCAGTGACAAGCACGATGTGGTGTTTCTCATAACAAAATATGGCTATATCCACTTGTATGACCTGGAAACTGGCACCTGTATCTACATGAACAGAATCAGTGGAGAGACTATATTTGTTACTGCACAGCATGAAGCAACAGCTGGAATTATTGGAGTAAACAGAAAGGGACAAGTAAGGAAGCTTTGCCCGGAAACCACTTGTTTAGCTAATCCCACTGGCCCTTAATGATACACTGTAGTGCTCATATCAATGTCTAGAGGTTTACGTAAATTAACAAGACAGAATAGTAGAATGAGGAATATGGTAGTATTGGATAGTTGAACAGGAGTGCAGCTTGTCTGACTTCTAGTTTCTTCTACAGCTCAAGTTCTAGTTGCATAATTTGGAGGGTTTTGTAATGGCAGTCGGTGGATCTAAACACTCTTACTGTTGAGGATGGAACTAGTGTATACCTCTCTTTTTGGGGGCAGATTGTATCCTCTTGCAGAGCATATGCTAATGGAAGTCTTAAATATGTTAACTTTGAACTCTATTGAGAATATCTGGTGTCTGATGGTGTTCTGAGCCCTAAAGAAAATCTGCTACTGTATCTCCATACACATCTAACTTAACTAGTTTAAACTAGTCTGCTAACATTGTACAGCTATTCCTTTAGACTGAATTGATTTCAAATGTTGTCGCTTGTTGAGCATGAATAATACAGAGCAGAAGTCTTGTTCCTAGTTTATCCTCCACGATTGGTTACTTAAGACACCGAGTACAGGTTATAGAAAGATAGTACTTGCATCCCTGTATTTCTGACCTCTGTCAATACCTCAGTTTAAACTGACTGTTACATCATCTGCCGAGATGCAGTCATTGGATGGTCTGTTTCTTAATTCGAATGACACAACTCTGCAGTTATCAAGGGATGGAAAAACTTTCCATGTATGCTATTGCTTTCCTTGTAGAGGTTAGCTTAGCCTTTGGCTCACTTGTATTTGGACTAACTGGAAGTTTTCCTTGATTTATTCAGGTGCTCTCAGTGTGTGTGGAAGAAGAGAATATTATTCCCTACATCACAAATGTGCTGCAGAATCCTGACCTAGCTTTACGAATGGCTGTCCGCAACAACCTGGCAGGTGCTGAGGAACTCTTTGCCAGAAAATTCAATGCACTGTTTGCACAAGGGAACTATTCGGAGGCAGCAAAAGTGGCAGCTAATGCCCCAAAGGTAATAGACTGGTATTCGGAACAGTGCTGAACTCTACCGGCTTACACTGCTTGCTTCAGGAAAGCTTGCTGAATTTCATAAGTAGCAAGATGAGAATCTTGTTACTGCTCCTGTCCTAATGTAGTACTTGACATACCTGTACACAATGTGCTGAGAGTATTGATTGTATACTGGAAGATCTTAAAGCTTGTATGAAGCTCACAGAGGGGGAAAGGAATAAATGATGAAGTAATGGCTATGAGGCTTAATGTTTCTGGTACTTATCTTTACTTTTCCAATGATTAAAAAAGTTTCTATGAAAAGACAGCCTCTAGCTGAGGCTGCACCTGGAAGGAAGATAAAAAGGACAGACTAAGAGACTAAATTCAGATGAGAGGAACTTGCTTGCAGGGAAAAGGGTGTCTTAATTCTGTAGGACAGTCCTGTGAACTTGAAATCTGCATTGTTACTGATAGGCTACTATTGCACATCTTCTGTCAAAACATCTCAAAGGGAATATCTGAGCTGATGTTATACTGCCGCTGACTTATTCCGGGCTGGCAAAACATAATGTTGCTGTGGCAAGCATTTCTAACTTGAGCTTTCTGGAGAAACTCTTGCCAAGCCACAATAGCAGAAGAGAAAACTAAAGTGCATCTTATTTCTGGCAGGGAATCCTGCGTACTCCAGACACCATACGCCGGTTCCAGAGTGTTCCAGCTCAGCCGGGACAGACTTCCCCTTTACTACAGTACTTCGGCATTCTGCTTGACCAAGGGCAGCTGAATAAGTACGAGTCGCTGGAACTCTGCAGACCAGTGCTTCAGCAGGGACGCAAACAGCTCTTGGAAAAATGGTTAAAAGAAGATAAGGTAAATTTGGGGTAGATACCTTTAGAGCCCTGGAGGCGGAGGGACATAACTGCTTGACAGCCTCCCCCCCTTCCCAGGAAAACTCAATGGGGCAACTCATCAATGTGCTAGTGTGATCAAACAGTTGAGCAGTAGATGTTCACTCTACCTGTAACTATGACCCATATTATTGCAAGAGAATTGATCAAATGCTCTAAGAGCTTCACTCATTCTACTTAAAATTACAGCAGAGTCAACTTGGTGTGGAAAAGCTCCTGAACTGCTGCCTTTTTTCCCAAACCACTTCAGGCTTCTTTGGATACTCACTTGCATATACTTTGAGCTGTGGTTATGTTTCTGTAATTAGCTGAAGAAACATGCTGATACAATGTACCATCTAATTCTTTTTAGCTCTATGAATGTATTTCTGACTCCTCTAGAACAGTGAGGAACAGAGCCCATTAGATCACTGCTGAAAGAGTCAGATAATGCTATCAAGCTGGGTCTTAATTTTTTTTTTAAGAGAAATCCAAAAGGAAGACAAATGAGGAAGAAGGTCGTAATGCATTTCAGCAGGGCACTGTTAGGGTGGACTGACTGTATTTCTGTCTTTAAACAGCTGGAGTGCTCAGAGGAGCTGGGAGACCTTGTGAAATCTGTAGATCCTACACTAGCACTTAGTGTCTATCTGAGAGCCAATGTTCCAAACAAAGTCATCCAGTGTTTTGCTGAAACAGGACAAGTCCAGAAGATTGTTTTGTATGCGAAGAAGGTGAGAGGAAATTAAACTGCCAAATCTGTCCTGTGTTTAAGAATAACCAGTGTATGTTCCAATGCAGGTAAAAGTAATTGTGGGGGGAATCTGAGAACCTGTGTAGTGCCTACTTTGGCCTAAGGTTTTGTTATGAATAATTACTGCTAGACTTCATACATGTATCCTTTCCTACTTCCCTATGTAGCCTCTTCCAAATGAGGAAATCCTGACCGGGTTGTGTAAGCTACTGACAGTAGCTTTTACTGAGCTCTGTATTGAACAAGGCGTGTGCTCTCGCTGAGTTATTACTTTTCATTATCTCTTCAGGTTGGATATACTCCAGACTGGATTTTTTTGCTGAGGAATGTAATGAGAATCAGCCCTGATCAAGGACAGCAGTTTGCACAAATGCTTGTTCAAGATGAAGAGCCTCTTGCAGACATAACACAAGTAAATAACTTTATTGCTATGAAATGTTAACTTCAAGGCCTTAAAATTGGTAAGAGGAGCCTTACTCTTACCATCAGAGACAGATTTTGAGCGACAAGTTTGGATTTACCTTTCTGAGACAATGCTGTTTCTTTCCTAGTTTTAAGAACACTCAATGGCAGCTTAGTGCAGTGCCAGAAAAAACAGTTTAGCTTTGGAAGCTGCACTTGATGTTATTTTGTTTAAATATACTTCCAGTTTCTAATCAAAAGCCTAAATCTTCATTTGCAGATTGTGGATGTCTTTATGGAGTATAATTTAATTCAGCAATGTACAGCCTTCTTGCTGGATGCACTGAAGAATAATCGTCCCTCAGAAGGTCCCCTGCAAACACGTTTACTTGAGATGAACCTCATGCATGCACCTCAGGTATGCTTTTCAGAGTTACTGGATTAGGCTTTTCTGTAGCTAGACTAGCCACTGCATTGTGGTCCATATCAAATGCTAGTGATAGTGTTTAGGAACTAAATGAAACTTTTCAATATTCCTTCTAGGTTGCAGATGCTATCCTGGGAAACCAAATGTTTACTCATTATGACCGCGCTCACATAGCTCAGCTGTGTGAGAAAGCTGGCTTGCTACAGAGAGCACTTGAACACTTCACAGACTTGTATGACATCAAGCGTGCAGTAGTTCACACTCATCTTCTCAATCCTGAGGTATGAGATCAAATATCCTGAATCTAGCAAAAGCCATGCCATTAATAATTGCTTTCAACATTTGACTTCGGAGTGTCGAGTGTTCTAATTTGATCTAAAATGGCTTACGTGTCTTTGCAGTGGTTAGTGAATTATTTCGGTTCCTTATCGGTAGAAGACTCTCTGGAGTGTCTGCGTGCTATGTTGTCTGCTAACATTCGTCAGAACCTGCAGATTTGTGTGCAGGTAGCTTCAAAATACCATGAACAGCTGTCAACGCAGTCACTTATTGAGCTGTTTGAGTCTTTCAAGAGCTTTGAAGGTAAGTTTGTACTCTTGCCTCTAGCAAAAGGAGCTAGTGCTCACCTCATCATACATGTGTGTGTAAAGGACTGTCTCTGCTGAAATCTAGAAAGCCATATTGAACTTAAGTACCTGGGCCTCAAAAGTGTTTTAAAACCTGACCTAAACCTTAGTTTTTCTCTTAAGGGGGGCACACACATTCAGTGTTGCATAGTTCAGGTTTCTGAAATCCTACCAAAAAGCTTGGAGCTGTAGACAGCCTTAAAAGTTAACCAAAGAAGCTGCTGGCCTTTTTCCTCTGTCCAAAATGGCCATCTTAAATTTGTGTAGCCTTTGGTTTCGGGCTTTTGTACTTCTCAACAAGATGAGCTGCGTATAGTCTAGTCAGCATGGTGGTATGTCGGTGCTCAAATCTCTGCAGATGTGTGGCTGAACAGCATCTTGCTAAGCTTTAAAGAAAACCTTAAAGACTGAGAACCCAACGTAATCTTGGACTCTTGGAATTTGGAGAAAGTTTAGCAGAATAAGATGCTATTGTAGACAGGTTTCTTGTATAGGCAGCCTATGTGGTTTTTTTTCCAAAAAACACATGAATCTTTCTTGACTGAGTGACTTGGCAGTCACTTGTCTAAAGTAGTCAAGTAGTATATGGCATCAGCTTTAAGTGAACTTTGGCTCCTGGCAAGCAGCTTTTGCACTGTGTATTTGTTTTAGTGAAAGGTGTGATGATAGCTTTTTGGTCACAACTAGTTCTGGTTTTCTAAATTCCTCTTCCTTGCCTCCTGTCTAGGGGTTGTATGGAAGGCACATGCTGGATGTTTTAACAAAGCCGACCTATGGCAATTAATGATAACACATCAGTATTTATCGAAGTTACATATAACACACTAGTCTGTGTAATTCATGGGGACAAACTGCTCTTAATAAAACAATGACAATGCTTGAATCTTTTTCTCAGTTCTTTGTAACTTCTGCAGTAGTCGGATTCAAATTTTCATGTAATTGTAACTTGGAAGGCTTGCTTAAAAGCTAATATTGATCCAACTCAAGTGCTTTAGCAGAATAACGTGTTGACTGTTTTCCCTCAAGGTTTGTTTTATTTCCTGGGCTCTATTGTAAACTTCAGCCAGGATCCAGATGTGCACTTCAAGTATATTCAAGCTGCGTGCAAGACAGGGCAAATTAAAGAAGTGGAAAGAATCTGCAGGGAAAGTAACTGCTATGATCCAGAACGTGTTAAAAACTTCCTCAAGGTAATGTTTGGGTAGCACTGGACTGTCTTGGTCTGTTTGGGGTTCTGATAAAACATGGTCTGTGTCACTACTGAGATGAGTTAGCTCTGTGAAAATACAGATGAGTTGTAACCTTTGCACTTAAGGATCCATCTGTCCTCTTAAACCAGAGGTATCTTAGCATGTTGGCAGTACCTCCTAATAGAGCCTGAGCCTGGAACAGTATCTCAAAAATGGAGAATCTGTCCTATCAGTTCCTCACTTCTCTTAGTAAGGTTAACCTGGCTTGAACTCTTAACCTGTAATAATAGCACCAGCTCATCTAGAACTTGTTGCAGATGTCTGCTATAAAGTAGGAAACAGGTAACTTGAAGGTTGAGAGCAACCATAATGCTAAATGAGTTCAAAACTTAATGCTTATTTACAGTGTCATCAGCTTCAACTGAGTAGCTACAGAAACAACAAATGAATAGTGTCAATTAATTCCATAAATGCCTTCAGAGTTCAGGGTTGATGTGTCTCAAGTCATTTTACTTGTACACGCTTACTGAAATTTTAGCCAGGTGAACAGCAGCTTAGCTCTGCTAGGATTTTGCCGGTGTAAGTACACATGCTAACTGACTTACTGCTAGGATTCAGAGTGTTGCTGAAACATTTCTGAAGAGTGGAAAAAGATGGTGTGCTCAAAGTTCAGATTCTGTAGCCTGTTGTTAGTGCTGAGCTTATTGACAAATGTAACACTGCTAGAAATACCTGAGAAAGTGTGGGAGGGAAAAACTTTTATCTGGGAACATTTCCTGCCTTCATGTTTGTCGGTTACATAGCATAGTCTTAGATTTCGCTGATCATATCTGAAGATGGCAAAACTCTTCAAATGAGAATTCTATAAAAATAACCTGGTGTCATCGAGGTGTAAGGTATGTAAATTGATCAAGCCACCTAAGATATGTTATCAAGCTGTCAAATTCCTGATGAAAGCTATTGTTTTTTGTGCTGTTCCATGTCTGGAATGTGCAGGACATGTACCAGGTAAATCTCCCAGTACAGGCCTCCCTGTGTAAAGTCCTTAAGTGTAATTTATATGTAGGATTATATTCTGGGATGTGCATGTTCGAATAAGTGATCTGAAATATGCATCCGGAATACTGTCTGCCACATAGACTAAGCTTCTGTACTGTAATCGTCGTAATCTTATGCTGAAAGTTGGAATGCTTTTAGATAACTAATCTGATTAGCAATTTAAGTAGTACTGCTACTAGCTTGATTCTTACTGTTCTCTAAATCCAGAGTTAGAAGGTATCATAAGACACATGGTACTTGAAGTCAGTTCTGTATATAAGTTTACGAACCACAAGTTAATCTAGTCTTGGTTAAATTAATTTTGAAATCCCAGAGTGCTAATCCTGCACACCAAACACCAGTGGCGACTAAAAATGGTATCTATAGCTTAGGCTTGTAATAGTTGTATTGTGTTGTAAGACTTTGTAGACTCTGCCATGCAAAGGGGCAGGGTTAAACTTCAGAAAGCTTCTTGCTGTAGGCCCTGAAGTGGGTGTGAGTACTCCTACTTGCTACATGTTGCAAGCAATGAATTGAACAATAAGCTGTCACTATTTGGTTGACTGTTGAATTTTGGCTTTCCAAATTCAGCTGCTTTAACAGTTTAAGTGACTGTATTTGTCTGCTTAAGCCCCAGAACAAAACCAAATTACTAAAGCTCTTCTCTTTATAGGAAGCTAAACTCACTGACCAGTTGCCACTCATCATTGTATGTGATCGCTTTGACTTTGTCCACGACTTGGTGCTGTATTTGTATAGAAATAATCTCCAAAAATATATTGAGATTTATGTACAGAAGGTAAGTTACAATTTGTCACTTGGCTTTAATGAGTCAAACAGATCAATCTTTCTAGTATTATATGCAACTATAGGCATTATGTTTGTAACTATTCTGCAAAAGCCTCATACTTGCGACTGACACTTAAATACCTATTAGTGGCCTCCAGTAAGTTAGCCTTTATGTGAGTCACATATCGTATTCTTCAGTGAAGCTGAGCTGTAACCCCTGCTAACGTGCATCTTGCATGAGGAAGGCTTGGTAGAGTAACTTAGGAATTCTTAGGGTAGTTTTAACTTCCAGCTTTTTAGGGGGTGGGGAAGTTCTTCTTTATACTTCCTCCAGGGACAAACTGGGTTGCTCATGATCTCTTTCTATGGGGACTGAGCATTAGTGAGCCACTGAACTGTGGTGTGAACCCCTGTTGACTGAAGAATTGACTTGCAAGCTTGTCCAGAACCTCAGGAAGCTGGGGGTAAAGGCAGGAAGATGAGGTCAATCTTAACAAGCAGCCTTCATGTGTATTTCTAGAGATGAGTATTGACTGCCTATGCTGCATGACAACACATTGAATTCTTTAAATGATCCTGTTTAGGTGAATCCAAGCCGTCTGCCCGTTGTTATTGGGGGACTGCTTGATGTGGATTGCTCTGAAGACGTGATAAAGAACCTTATCCTTGTAGTGAGAGGTCAATTTTCGACTGATGAGCTTGTTGCAGAGGTTGAGAAAAGAAACAGGTATTAAACTTCTATGAGTCTTTTAACACTGCCAGACTGTAATGGTTGTACTGCTCATTCATCAGTACGTGTCCTCGTTATATAGCTAAAGCTGGTACTGACATAAGGAGCTGCCATTGGGTGAGCAAGCAGCAAAAGTCTGCTTTACTTCTTGGCTGATGTGGGGATCCCCCTTAAGCAGCTTCCAGATAATGAGTCTTGGGCATGTGATGTTCTTCATGGTGTCAGAAAGTTACACCATTATAATAATGAACCAGAATGCAGGTCAAAATGGAATGCTATAACTCTGGTTTAGTTACTGACTCTATCCTATGCTGAAGTTGACTTCTATAGTGAAGAAACTGTGCAAGTGGATACTTGCTTATTCACTCAACCTCTCTAATCTGAAAACTGCTTCCTTCTAGGCTGAAACTGCTTCTGCCCTGGCTGGAAGCAAGAATTCATGAGGGTTGTGAAGAGCCTGCAACTCACAATGCACTGGCCAAAATATACATTGATAGCAACAACAACCCAGAAAGATTCCTGCGTGAGAATCCTTATTATGACAGTCGCGTTGTTGGCAAGTACTGTGAGAAGAGGGACCCTCACCTGGCCTGCGTGGCTTATGAGCGTGGACAGTGCGATTTGGAACTTATTAATGTACGTATGCCAAGGCAGCTGACTCATTGGTTAAATTCTAACCTGAGTATCATGGGATAGATATTTGGGTTTATGACTGACAAAAGCACTTACTTCATAAAAAGTATTAAGCTAGGAACTGCTCACTTCTAATAGAATGGGTAGCTGTTTAATCTCCTTCTGCAACTTAATGAGAAATGTGGGACTCCCCTGGACATCCTAGAATGGGAAGCTGATGGAAGTATCAAAGCCTGAGATTTCTAGTGTGCATCTCAGGCAGGCTTAGTTAATGTTGCAGTAAATTATCTCATCCATTGTAGGCTCAAGAACTGTGACCTCACTCTGAATTAACTTTGCCTTTCACTAGGTGTGCAATGAGAACTCCCTTTTCAAAAGTCTTTCCCGCTACTTAGTTCGTCGTAAAGACCCTGAACTGTGGGCCAGCGTACTACTGGAAAGCAACCCTTACAGAAGACCGCTGATCGACCAGGTAAAACTGACAAAACATTAAAAGCCTTTGTTGTCCTAACTTGACTTGCTGGTACCTGACTTAACTGATTTGTCAATGGCTCAACTCTGCCTACAGGTTGTACAGACTGCACTGTCAGAGACGCAGGACCCTGAGGAAGTCTCTGTTACTGTGAAGGCCTTCATGACTGCAGATCTTCCTAATGAGCTTATTGAACTGCTGGAGAAAATAGTTCTTGATAACTCTGTGTTCAGTGAGCACAGGTGTGTAAAGTCAAAACTAAGTCATAGGAAACTTGAAATTATACCTGGTGCAGGTGCCAAATTGCTGTAATGTAGAACAGCAAATAAACTAATACCCTCTGCAGAGGAGAGGATGAATTTCCTGATCATTACTTGGTATGTACTAATATTTTCTTCCTCTATTTAGGAATCTGCAGAACCTTCTCATTCTCACAGCTATTAAGGCTGATCGCACCCGTGTCATGGAATACATCAATCGCCTGGATAACTATGATGCTCCAGACATAGCCAATATAGCTATCAGCAATGAGCTTTTTGAGGAGGCATTTGCTATCTTCAGGAAGTTTGATGTCAACACATCAGCTGTACAGGTATCTTAAAATCTCACTCTGTAATAACTCCTTGTGACATGTGTATCCTCACACCAGGACTTTGCTGTTAGCTTGTGACTTCAGTACTTAACACCAATTAGCAAAGTGACCAAAGCTGCTCAGTGTCTTGTCTTACGAAGTAGAACAAATGTCGTGTATTGAACCCTCTAGTAAGTGAAACTTCGTAAGCCTAAAATCACTCATGATGCGTGTGTTGTATAGAGTAGTCCCTGTTTTAAAAGCAACTGTGGATCCATTGAAGAACTAACATAAACAAAACAGCTCAGTGTCTGTACAACTGACCTTTATAGATAGTGGCTGATCATGGTAACCCTTTCTTTAGGTATTAATAGAGCACATTGGAAACCTGGATCGTGCATATGAATTTGCTGAACGCTGTAATGAGCCTGCTGTGTGGAGTCAGCTGGCTAAAGCACAGCTTCAGAAGGGGATGGTAAAGGAAGCGATTGACTCGTATATTAAAGCAGATGATCCTTCCTCATACATGGAAGTTGTTCAAGCTGCCAATGCCAGTGGTATGATTAAGTTTTATTTAAATCTTTCCTGTTGATGTTGTTCAGTTCTTTTGAGTGGTCTGTTGCTCAAACTGCAGTTCTGTCAAACCTATATGTTGATGCAAGTGGAGGAATCTGGTCCTTTCAATCTCGTCCTAGATGAGAATGGGAAAAGGCAGTGTATTCCATTTGCAGATAATCAGTGGTCTTTTAACTACCTTCTTTAGCTAGCTGGAGACTTCTGTCAGAGCAGTTGCTGCTAAGGAGGTCTTTGCGTGAAGTTAAATACCAGGATATATTTAGTTAGGCCCATTGTCAGGTGACTTTATTAATCTAATGTAGCATGTGCAGTATGAAGGCTAGTCTTGATTTTTGGGGAATAGCTGTAGAAATACTTAAGTCAAACTAGATTGAGCTGGTAGTATAGCTTAAACACAAGTGTCCTCAATGGTGGGAAGTAAGCATTCTGAACTCTGTTTCATAGGAAACTGGGAAGAACTGGTGAAGTATCTCCAGATGGCACGCAAGAAGGCCCGGGAGTCATATGTGGAAACAGAATTAATCTTTGCTCTTGCTAAAACAAATCGCCTAGCAGAGCTAGAAGAGTTTATCAATGGACCCAACAATGCACATATCCAGCAAGTGAGTGAGACTGAGTTTCAGTTTTGCTGAATCACAGCAGCAGGTTCCTTAGGCCTTGCTAACCAGAGGGTTGTTGGGACTTCTGTCTCTTTGGATATGCAGATAGATCTTGGACTTCAAAAGTATTTCCATTTTGATAATGGCTTGAATGCTACACGTTTTATGTAAGCTCTTGACTGAAAAGCTGCACGAATAACCTGGTTATGCTCTCCTGTAGGTTGGCGATCGCTGTTATGATGAAAAGATGTATGAAGCAGCTAAGCTGTTGTATAACAACGTGTCCAACTTTGGCCGTTTAGCTTCGACTTTAGTTCACCTAGGTGAATACCAGGCAGCTGTGGATGGTGCTCGGAAAGCAAACAGTACTCGCACATGGAAAGAGGTAAACTCACTGGTTGAATGAGTTCAGGGGCTTCAAGGCTGTACCCTCTTCAGAAGCCTTGATTATAAGCGATAATGCGATTGTCAATTCCAGGTCTGCTTTGCTTGTGTTGATGGAAAAGAGTTCCGCCTGGCCCAGATGTGTGGACTCCATATTGTAGTACATGCAGATGAGTTGGAAGAGCTAATCAACTATTACCAGGTAATTAAGCTGACTCCTGTTACACAGTCAAAGTCTAAATTCTTTCATGGCAACTCTGTCCAAAACTGGAGATGTAGTCAGGTTGGTTCCTAATGTGAAAAATCTCTAACTGTCTGTATCTCTTAGGATCGTGGCTACTTTGAAGAGCTGATAACTATGTTGGAAGCAGCACTTGGACTTGAGCGAGCACACATGGGGATGTTTACAGAGCTAGCAATTCTCTACTCCAAGTTCAAGCCACAGAAGATGAGGGAGCACTTGGAGCTGTTCTGGTCCAGAGTCAACATCCCCAAGGTGAAAGTCTGAGGCCTTAAATTTAACTTGAGACGCATCTGTCAGGATTGTCTGTACCCTAGCTTTTATAATAGTAGATCTTGAGGTTATTAATAGCACTAAAGCCTGAGCGCTGATGGACACTGATAGCAATATATGTTAATTGGAATTTCTAATATGCTTTTTGCTTAGGTTCTGAGAGCTGCAGAACAGGCCCATCTCTGGGCTGAACTGGTATTCTTGTATGATAAGTATGAAGAATATGATAACGCCATAATCACAATGATGAATCACCCAACAGATGCTTGGAAAGAAGGCCAGTTCAAAGATATCATCACTAAGGTATTACTTTCCTAGTGAAAGGAGGTAAATTTATTGCTATGTGCATTTCAGTTCTCTTCTTTCACTAGTAGCCTGTTTAAAATTCAGTTCTTGATATTGCCACATAATTTCAAAGCAAGTCAACTACAGTAACGAGATCTCTAGAGACAAGAATGAGTGTTGGATGGGTGGCTCACTTGTGCTGGAATATCTAAGGTTATGTCTGTCATTTGGATTTCTCTACAATAAAGCTTCTGCTCTGAATGTACATCCTTATTCATCTCTAGGTGGCCAATGTGGAGCTGTATTACAAGGCAGTTCAGTTCTATTTGGAATTTAAACCTCTGTTGCTCAATGATCTGCTGATGGTGTTGTCCCCTCGGCTTGACCACACTCGTGCTGTCACCTTCTTCACAAAGGTAATTTTCCTATTATCCACATCAAAGAAAAAAGTTGCAGTTGGAAAAGTGCTTAGCTGTAGTAGCATTTTAAAATACTTAGCATCTTTCCTGTGAGGTAGTGAAGTAGTTAGGAGACCTCTACAAAAAGTTATCTTGACTTAAATTTATCTATCTGATTCCTTAAAGGTTAAACAGCTACCACTGGTTAAGCCCTACCTGCGCTCTGTTCAAAATCACAACAACAAATCAGTGAATGAGTCCCTGAACAACCTCTTCATTATTGAAGAAGACTACCAGGTATGTCTTGTCTTGAAACAGTAGTATCGGGAACAGGTATCAACTTGCATGCTCCTCTGTATGCTTCATAACAGAAGCAGCTATTTCTGAATTTCAAAGTTCTATTCAGGCTGGGGCTTCTGTGTCAATATTAACCTAATATTCTCAGTCTGTTTAATGTCTAGAAACATAGGTTTCTTTCTTGTTTTCAGTAGATTTTACCTGCTTGCTGTTAACTTGAATTCCTTAAGTGTATGTTCTTTGACACTTCAAACTGAACTAGTGGTGACTAGCCAAGGATTAAGCGGAGAACTGTTAGTGGCTTTCTAGAAGCTTTTTGGGTCGTCCCTACTGGGGATAGACTGGCTACTTTGTTATGAGTGTGACAGATCAGCTTTTATTTAAGGCAAACAGCGGGTGCTAAGGAAAGAACTCACAGAAAGCGCAAACAGTTGTGATGTCTAGCTGTTCTACTGTTTTCAGAGAGCAGCTGTCTGGTATTTGGAGGCTCTTAAACTCAGCAATCACTACTGAAAAATACTAACTGGAATACCCTAAACTACATGTGTCAAACACCAGCTTCTCAAAAAAAAAAAAAAAAAAAAATCAGTCTCTCTGCAAGTCTGGCTAGAATACTTTATTCTCCTAGAAGTAGGAATACAGAACTGAGATGTATGGAAAATGTTTCTGTCTTTGTGGATGGGGTCATACTCTTGAAGTGTGAATAACTTTTTTTCTACTTAACTCAGGCTCTTAGGACTTCTATAGATGCTTATGACAACTTTGACAACATTTCTCTTGCTCAACGTTTGGAGAAACATGAACTAATAGAGTTCCGAAGAATTGCTGCCTATCTCTTCAAAGGAAACAATCGCTGGAAACAGAGTGTAGAACTCTGTAAGAAAGACAGACTGTATAAGGTAAGAGCACTACACAGGTCTGGTTTAGCACACTTGGCTTGTTTGGAGACCTGTGACTTACTGGTAAAGTTGCATCATTTTGGATGCCACTAGGCAGTGTTTGTTGCTAATATGGCAAATCTTGCTTCAGAGTGGCAGTAGATGGACAGATTTCTTGGAAACAAGGCATAGAATGCCTCCTCTCTGCTCACATCAGTAATAGGTTGCAGCTTAGTTAAATACCGCATCCATGTGAGTGATTGTACTATGGCACCTGAGGCTAAACAGACTCTCTCCTGTTGTAGGATGCAATGCAGTATGCTTCAGAATCCAAAGATACTGAGTTGGCAGAAGAGTTGTTGCAGTGGTTCTTGCAGGAGAACAAGAAAGAATGTTTTGGTGCTTGTCTCTTCACCTGCTATGATCTCCTAAGGCCAGATGTTGTCTTGGAAACAGCGTGGAGGCACAACATCATGGACTTTGCCATGCCATACTTTATTCAGGTCATGAAGGAATACTTGACCAAGGTAAGAGCAGGTGCTTCTCCAACACTGAAAGCTTGTTAGTCACTGTGGTGTATGCCTTGAGACTGTCTGCTTGCTACTAACATTGATTTGGGCTTTGTCAGATGTGTGTCTGTCCATGTCCACACTTATTTTTCAGTCCATCTGGGGAGAGACTTCGCCCTCTAAGAGACTGAAACACTTGCAGACTCCACCCTATCTGCCAATTACAGAACCTACATCAGTAGTATTTGCCTGTCCATGGGCAGTGTCTTAAAGTAGTTCCAGGATTCAGGCTTTTCATATGCTGTGTCAGTCAGGAATCCCAGCTGGGATCAAGCTCTAACTAAATTCTAGACTGTATACTAAAAAGGCTTTATAGCTAGATCTTGAGTTAACTTTGCCTGCTGCGCATTTAACCCTAAAATGTGGCTCTTATACTTAATGACACTAATTATGACTCAGCTTTTGTTTGAAATTACTTAGGATGGGAAAGTACTTGGTAATGCTCTGACAGACTTGAACCAGATTTGAGTTAAATACCAACTGTCACTAGCAAGATTTGCCCAACTGAAGCTTTTAGAGTATCTTTTAGTGAAATGGTGTAAATTCCTTAATGATTAAGACTCTATGAGAAGTAAAACCATAACTCAAGCATGAGTCAATGAAGACTAGAGTGGCTGTTTGTCTAGAAGATTTGCTTGGCTGTTACTTCTAAAGGCAGGACTACTCTGTAGTCATATAGCAATCTGCTATCCTTAAATGCTGTATTTTGGGGGAGGTGGGGAGCTATCTAAGCAATAGCACTGCTTGTCAGATGTACCTTATGTACCAAGCTAATACTAGGCCTCTCTTGAGAGTAGTAGTCTTGGAGTAGGATTCTTAAAGATTAAAATTTCATGATCTGCTGAATGATTAGGATCTAGCTGTAGTGTAGCTAATGAAATCAATGCAGTAAGATCTAGCAACAAGCAGAGCTGCCTTTCTAAAGCAGATACTTCTGGTGTATCTTTGTTTTTATTCGCCTGTACCTTAATTATTTCTTCCCTGACGCTTTTGTTTCTACCTTTTATATGCTAAATATGGAATTTGATTTTTCTAAGCTGCACCTTCTGAATTCCTTTGCAGGTTGATGCAATAAAGGAAAAGGTGAAAGTTGATTCTTGTTTTCCATCTTTAAGTCTGGAGGACTAAGTCTAAGGATTCTGCATGAGTGTTTTTCTTTCCTATGTTTACTACACTGCTGCTACTGCTTTTCCCCCAAACAATATATCACTAAAGCATATGCAAATTGTTTAACTCCACAAGTAGCTAGTGCTGTAGGACAAAAGTAGATTCATTTGCTACTAATAAGCTAATAGATCCTCAGGAAGGGCATACAGGTGATCAGTTGGATCACAGTCAACCTGGTATCGAAAGGATACACAAGTGCTACTATTTGACAGCCAACCTGACTGGAAGAACCTCCTACAATAAGAAATAAGTCTTGGACCACTGTCTCTGAACCATAAATCAATATGGCATTCGGTAGTTTAAGGACTGTGATCCAGTTTCTGATCTCTTGACCATTACTAATGCGTGCTGACAGTAGGCAGAATAGATACTAGCTGCTTCAGAAGAGACTCTTCTTCATTCAGGTGTCCAGTTCTTATGGTGCTAGTCTAATCCACATGGTGCTCTAGTTCACATAGCAACTTAAAACTTCAGCTATTAGACAAAGTCTGTGGTTCTCTTCCTTGTAGTAAATTTCTTGTAGTTGTGCAAAAAAGACTGCCTTCCAAGCTCTTCAGCTTCACTAAACTTCTCTTGCTACCTCATTAAAAAAAAAAAAGAAAGAAAAAAAAAAAAAGGTAATGCTCATTGCTCTTCTGAGGCTACTCTGAGGCTTGCCTTTTGCTATGCAATTTTGCCCTTCTGAAGGGCATTCTTTAAGGTTTCTGTCCATCTGCTTCTGTACAAGTACCACTCCGATTCTCCTTAGACCAGAGGTCAGCCCTAGTGTGAGTTTTCCATTAATGTGATTGAGCAAAGGGCGAACAAACTGACAAATGGCTTGAAGATAGACTAAATGCAAACTGCTTCTTGGTGACGAGATGTCTGTAATTACACCACTGGAACTCAAGGCTAACCTGACTAAAATGTGTAGTGTAAGGTCCTTCAGCAGCTAGTAAGTGAGGCAGTAAGAAAGCGTGTGTGTGAAAAAAGGTAATTGAACTGCAGTGTTTGCATAAACTACGCATGTGTAGCAGTCATTGCAATTACATCCCACTATTCCTTAAGCTACAAGGCATTGCTGTGGGCTGCGTGTGGTTTTTTGGGGGGAGCCTGTATGGCAGTCATCTTCAGACCTCACTCTTGCTTCAGTACTTTTGCCTCTTTTTCATGCACACATAACACAATAACATTGAATGCATGTTACTTTTCCTCTGCAGCTTATAGCAGTCCCTGTGGAAAAGCCTTTAAAACAATCTTGCTACAAGTGTATAGGGTACTGAACCTGGTGATGCTCAAGCAAATGGTGTAAGAACCATCCTGCAGGCTGGTTTGAAACTTGTGCTTGTTATTGTAAATATTTGTTTAGTCCTGAGGGGAGGCATCAAAACTGGGTCAAAGATGCATTTAATGTCCTGGGCTGGAGGCTTTCCAAGTGTGTGTAAGCCAAATGCCTCTGCTTAGTAGCAAACTCTGCACATTCTCCTTGGATTTGCATCTCTAAACTTGTGCTTCTGTGTTCAGTGTGTTGCTATTCAAGTTAAAAACAGTGCAGTTCTCGGCACGGTGTCTGGAAATGAGTCTTGAAGCATTGACATACACTCCTGCGCACTTTGACAGCAGCAAGCCAGATACTGGTGTGAGGCAACAAAAAGGCTTGCCATGAAAGCCCAGTCAATGAATGAACTCGTAAAGCTCAGGACTTACACCACTTCCTGGATTTATGCCTCTAATTGAGGTTACAGATTAACAGGTTTATGGAACACATGTTGTAATTCACAACTAAACGGAAGAAAGCCGTTAGAGCTGCCTGCAAATATTTGCTAAGGTAGCACAGTTAAGCTGAAAACTGTTCAACTCATGGACGTTGGCATAGCTGAAAAAGTAATGCTGACCCTGTGTAAGTACAGGAAACCTGTCTTCCAACTCCTTTATTAAGGACACAAATGAAACGAAAGACTAATCTGGTTTGTGAGTTGTCTTACTGTCTTAAAAAGTAATTGGCATGATTGTCTCTGACTTTATTCTAGATCTTATCTCCCAGGTAAAATATCAATATCTAATTTTTGTGGTTTTAGTTTCAGGGCCTGCCTTAGACTGTAGTAATGCTGAGTTTCCTTGGATCTGTTTTAGTAACAAGCAATATTTCACTACAGAAGAAGTTTCTTCTCTTGCCTTTCTGTAGGGGTGGGCTAACAGCACAATTGCACTTGCTGTGCAGCAGAGTGAAGCTGGCTAGTCTTGTCTTGTTACTGTGTATTAAGCTCAAACAAGTTGAGCGAGTATTCCTGGGTTTAGGCTGACTGCCACACAGTTCTAGAGTGGAAAAAAGCAAGTCTTATACACATGCATTCTCTGCATTTGAACTTAAATTGCATGAGTGAATGGGTTTGGAAAGTGAAATCTTGAGGCTCAAGTGACATGTCGGATGCTATTGCAGTCTGCCGTATACAAACACCAACTTCAGATTACTTTGCCTCAATGTTGTATTCAGGGAAACTTCTCCAGGTCTGGGCATTATCTTAGCAATTGCTCCAACACCAAAGGTCTCCAACTGACATTGTGCTAAAATCTGAGTTTGTGCCCTAAGGCTGTTGGTTTGAAGCAGTTGGAGCAACAGTGACTGATGAGCTTACTGATGTCAAAGCAGCTCTAGTCCAGTATGAGACCTTTCATACAAAGCTTCAGCCTGGAGTGAGCTTTCAAAGCAGTTCCACAAATCCCTCAATTAGGGGTTTTTTTCAGGAAACGGACAATCTTGACTGCACCAGTACCAACATTGCTACTTGAATTGATCTTAACTTTGTAAATGGTCTCCTTTTCTTGATGGGTGTTAACATACCACTAAGGCTTTTCCACTTCTCTGCCATGAATAAGTACCTCTTTCAGAGGAGTTTTTTTAATTGTTGGTCTCAATTCCAGGTCGATAAACTGGATGCATCGGAGTCTTTGAGAAAGGAAGAGGAGCAAGCTACAGAAACACAACCTATCGTTTATGGTAATGCTTTAGTTCATGTGTTGTCAGTAACACATTTCACTTTTAAAACAACACTTCTCTAGTCATGTGTTTTTTCAAGTAAGTCAGGACATGGTTTAGTGGGCATGGTGCTGTCGGGTTGATGGTTGGATTCGATGATCTTAAAGGTCTTTTCCAACCTAAACGATTCTATGATTCTAAGCCCTTGGAAATGGGAACGTTCTTCATGTGAAATCAAGTCTTAAAGGAATGTGTTCCAAAATACTAAATAAAGTACCACTCTGATGCTGCTAAGATTGGATATGGACTGCAGGATTTAAGATTGTCCTAGCTCATTAAGGAAGTGCTTTCTAAAGAAAAGGAGTGTGAGAGCTGTACTCTTCCAGCAAGTGCAGTATTTGGATCTTGCTCAACACACTTTACGTCTGTCTCGGGTATTTCCTTTGTATCCAGGTTATTCCACTAATTCTAGTAAGAGTTACAAATATGAATTCCATCCAGTGATAAAGGAGCCTCCAGTGTATAGCTGACATCTCTAGTCACCACACCCTGAAGCAGCACAATAATTGTGGACTATTGGCCATAAAGCCACTGGGTGTAATGTTTCAAGACCTAGCTCTGAGTACTCATGTGACAAGTAACCCTATCTACGCTGTCTCTAAAGCAAAAAATCTTGCAACAGTTGTCTCTATGCACGCTTAATATTCTTAATGTGTTTGAATTGCTACTATAAGGCTGAACTAGTCTGGAAACTGTGTCCTGGCCCATCATGCCACTATCACTGCGAACTATTGGGCCATCTCATTAAATTGGTATCGTAAGTAGCCGAAAGTCAGATGTTTGACAAAGATGTAATTCTCCAGAATGAACTATTCCATTGTAGTGAGTGTGGCTTATGGGCATGTTTTAGAAGGTGTTTCTGTACTTCAGGACTGCAGGAGTCAAGCCTCTGCATCAAGCTCACTGTAGCATAGGACTCTGGCCTTAAATTAAGTAGAGTTACTAATACAATTGGAGCAGGAAATGCTATTCCAAAGCCAAACTGATTCTGGGACTGGGTGAGCTCACTGCCTAAGGAATAGGAAGCTGTTCTGTTCTCTCCCATCAGGTTTCTAAGAACTTAAACTACTTGCCCCAGATTTCAAGAATCTGTCAGTGTCCATGTACTTCATAGTGTAGTATTTTTAGCTATATACTCTGTTGTCCTGAGGTTTTGTGGGGAGATACCTGTTCTGGCTGCTAAGGACCCCAAACCAGGTCAACGGGGACTTACCTGTTAAACATACAAACATCTACAGGGAAGTTGCAGGAATTCTGCTGACTGAACTCTTGGTACTGAGGAATAAAGACGAAACTGTTCTGTCTTCCAGGTCAGCCACAACTAATGTTGACAGCAGGACCCAGTGTCGCAGTTCCTCCACAAGCACCTTTTGGCTATGGCTACACTGCACCTCCATATGGGCAACCACAGCCTGGCTTTGGGTACAGCATGTAAGATGCAGCACAAGTCAGTTTGGAGCTAGCGTATTTTCTTACTGAAACTCCACCGTCCCTCCCCGCTTTAACTCATAACAGGGAAAAGCAAGAGTTCTGCCTCGTGTTCTTGTAACCTTTATTTCATGAAGGACTGTTTTTTCTAGCGCAAACTATTTGAATCACTTATGTTAAATCTTTTTCACATTCCATGTCACTTAGACTTTACTTTAAAAGGGGAATAGTTTAAACAACTTTGTTCAAGTGGGCTTTTGCAGGACTGCTTATTACCATTAAGTCTATTGTGAAGATTCTGATTTGCACTCTATAGTGTTACACTCTAATATTAAATCTTAAGTTCATTGTATGTGAGCAGCTTACAGTATGTACTGTCTATTCTAAACGCATTTAAGTCTCACTGTATATTCGGAGAAAGCTAAAGTGAAGATACTTGTATTTGACCTTGCAAGACCGCTGACAAGAGACAACACTAATCAGCATATCCTACCTTGGTTGGATTGCGTAGCTCTAAAAGAATTTAAAATGCGTACAGACAACCTTGCCTGACTTAAAATGAGTAAAAGTTTTTTTTCCTTAACCTATGCAGGTTTTTCCAGTTATGCATATAGAAAATGCTAGTGTCTTTTTGCTCACTCCATATGTAACAGATGACCTTATGTTGTGCTGTATCCTGTGCTTTTGTGGGACATTCCATTCAGGAACAGAGCACCATGATTCCAATCTGTGTATTTACTAACCCTGCCCTGAGGTTTGTGTATGTTGGATATTGTGGTGTTTTAGATCACTGTTTTGAGTGTACAGAAGAGAGAATTCAAGCATATTGCTGTTCAGTTTTGTTTGTGCAATTTGAAATTACTCAATTTAAAAATAAATTACTGGACTGTGGACATGCTGCATAGTGGTAGCTTCACTTTACTGTCTTCAAAAAGGACCTTCGAACTCAACCCAAGTATTACAGTGCTAGTAGTATGGGGCATGCAAGTGCGTACAGTCAAGGGTATGAGGGGCCATTAGAAGAGCAGCAATGGAGACCATTAGTGGTGTCTTGCACTGAGGGGGCAATACAAGAAAATATGTAACGCTTTTTCTATAGAAAGATTATGCCAGAGAGAAGAAAATAGCACTTTTCAAGAGTTGGCTGCATTGTGGTCAACTACAGCATATTTGACCAGGTGATACGTTAGGATTGTAGTAGGGTGTGTCAGTTAATTTGAGATCATGTTCTAGGTATGTAAGTTGCCTTAAATATATTTAGCTTCAAATAAAATTGACTTAAATGTTTCTCTATGAATACTGTCATATTTGAGTGTAACGAGTATTACAGCACTGGCTGTATTTGTGATAGCTGTTAGAAGCTTCTGTCTCTTAACCAGGAGCCGTCCTCAGTGTCAGGTTCCAGCTCTGAGGCTGAATCCCCTCCCTGCTTGCTCCTGTGAACTCCGCAGTTGTATTGTGTGATGCTGTCAGCCGAGCATTGCAGCTGTTCCATGTGTAACGGTGGGTGTAAGAATCTGGGGGAGGGCTAAACCTGCCACAGGCTGTAGGTCTTTGTTCAAGAGTGAGGTGGATCAGAAGTCTGCAGTGAGTACTGTCAGTCTTTGAAAAGTATTATGCCTAAATAAGAGGTGCGGTATAAAAACTTCTCTATTTTCTGTGTTTATTGCACTTGCTTAGGCTTGCGTTTCAACACCTCTGACGCTTCCCTCTGGGTCTGTTAACTTGACTGATGGAGACAAATCCTTCCGTTCTCTTTTTTACACCATGTTTCATGGGTATTCAACAGGAAGAGATGGCTGAGAGGCTGTAAAAGACACATGCTCAACAGCAGGATTCTCAAAAACCAGCTTTGTTACAAAACTGACTCGTAGAAAGTCCACGTAATTTAGAAGTGCAGGGAACTTGCCTTTTAACAGCGTTAGAGCTGCAAGGGTAGAATTCACACGAGCCATGATCACTGTGCTCTGAACTCTGTCCGGTAACATCTGTTACAGAGTACTTCCTTAAACGCAGGAGGACCTGTTTAATTCTCGTAAAACAAGATTTAAGTTTGCCCCCCCGTGTGACAAGCTGTTTATATGTAGTATTCCTTGGCTAAACAGGGCACGCTGACCTGCTTGCAGTAGCTACACAAACACCTCCAGCATGGAGTGTGGCCTACAGTGTCTCCCCACGATTGTTTACTGGCTCTTCTCAAGGTCTGGGCTGCAAAACCTGTTTAACGTGGTCAGTCTTGCACCACACACAAGCTATTGCATCAGTTACTCTATTAGAAAGTGTTTGTGCAGGAAGTTGGGGCAATTTTAAACTGCTTCAGCAGCTCATCCTTACATTCTTTAATTCAGAATCTCTTCAGAAAAAAACCCTGTAAGGCAGAGAGGGGGAACCTGTCATTCTTAACACATGGGATAAATGCGCTTAAGCTTTACTAATGCTTCTGTTCAGCCAGTAAACCAGACACAGTGCAAAATCCTCAATTAATTGCACAAGCCTTAGATGTACTGGGTTCTTTCCTATGGGTAGTAACATTCTGCCAGCTCTGCTCTCCTCACCTCCACTAAGCCCAGCATTTTCTTTCCCACTTTAGAACAAAATACAGAAGCTACAGTAACTCATGGTTTGCAAATTTGAATCTCTTACAAAACCTGGTTATTTTATTTATACTGAGGGAACATATGGAGAAATCCCCAAACTTGGTTGGGTTTTATGCCTTCATTACTGACATACACCAATGCATTCAGATTTCTTTGGTCCTCGGTTTAGAAGAGTTTTAGGTGACCAGAAACTCTATCTACTACATCAGCTGGTCCCGGTCCAATACCAAGGACAGTCTGGGAGCCTGGAGCTATCTGAGTACGACCGGCATCTTGTATTAAGCTCACAGTCAGTCCAAGCTGTTTAGCATCAGCCAGGAGTTGGATCAGAGTCTCTTCATCAGGAGCTTTGAGGACCACTTTAGGTTGTCCGCAGTATTCCCACTGTTTCAGGAGTTCGGGATTTCTTCTCTGAACTTGCTTGTAGGCAGAAACAGCAGCATGGGAACACTGTGCTGCTACTTTACCCTTTCCCATCTTCAAATCGTTGCGGACAATCAGCACCATCTTGAACTCCCCGGACTCTCCCATGATGTCAGCTTTGCTCCCCAGGTTGTCGGCAGTCATTCCAGCTCTGGAATGTCTTAGAAGTCTCCCGCGAATGCCCCATCCCAGGCACACTCCGCATGCAACTCCGGCGATGACACTGAGGACCCCGGGTTTAGAGAGATAATCCATGACGGATTTTGGAGACTGACTGTGAAAGGGGAGGGGGGAAAAGCGGGATTTACTCGAGCATTTTTTCAGCTTGTGAGTGCACCTGGTTATTTGGAGACAAACAGCGTTTGTTAAAAAAACCAAAAAGGACTGTTCCACGTTCGTGCATTGGGAAAGCATGTTCAGAGACACCTTCCTCGGCGCACCGTCTCCTCCTTTCCCAGCGACAGCATTTCAATCGCAATCACGTCACCGGTGACGGTGCAAAACCTACCGGCGGTGGGCTTCAACTGGGGAAGCAGTAAGAAAAAAAACCCAAACAACCAAAAAACCGCAAATTATGTGCAAGCTACACCTAAAAATGGCGAGAGCCAATGGTAAAAGCGTGGGTTTTTTTAAAATCAATACCCAAAATCCCCTCGAGGGCTGCCTCCCGGCAGGGGGCGAGGGGCGGACCCGGAGCCGCCTCCAGCTCTGAGGAAGGCCGCGGCCCCCGCGTACCGGCAACCCCCTCGCCGGCAGCAACTTCACCGGGTAAATCTAAAACCTGGCGGAAGAAAGAAGGCAAAAAAAACCAAACCCGAGAGCGAAACCAACCGCGGACCCTCAGGGAAACACCGGCGGCCCTGAGGGGCTCCCCCCCCAGCGCTTACCTGCCGCTCGCCCACCAGGCCGCCGCCGTCGCCCGGAGATGACGTCACCAGCGTAGAGGCGGGAAGAGAGACTGACTGGCGGGAGGGAGGAAGGCGCGCGGGAAGTGACGCCTCCCGGTGGGCGGGAAAAGGGTGGGCTCGGCCCCCGCCCTTACTTCCGGGTTGGCCCGGGCACAGCGGGAGCCACCGGTGCGGGAGTGCGGTGAGTGCGGCGATGCGGGCCCGGGGCTCGGTCCGGGTTCGTGTTCGGCTCGGCTCGGCTCCCGCAGGGGTTTCCCGGGTGGGTGTGGATCCGCGCCACCGTTCCCTCAGCCCTACCCGCCCGGTTTTACCTCAGCACCGACCCTCGGGACCGCTCCCCTCACGGCCGCCCGGGGTCGCGCGCCACCCTTTCTTCCCCCAACCCCCCCGCCGTCCCGTGTCCGTTTCTATGGTGACAGTGCGCGGCCGGACCGGGGAGGGGGGAGGGGAGAAGGATCGGTGACCCCCCACCCCCACCCCGGGGCACCGTGACCCAGGTCCGGCCCACGCGGGGTTGTGGAAGGGGGGGGGGGGGGAGGGGCGGTGCGAAGGTTTCAGGGGTGAAGGGGAGCGGGGTGGGGGGGTTGGGGGAGGGAAGGAAGAAGCTGTGCTGCTGCTAATTCATCCCCCGGCCCACCGGAGACCTGCTCCGCTCGGGATGCTTGATGTCCCGCCGGACAAATAAAAAACACGGAAAATGTGGGATTTGGCCCGAGGGATGGTGCCTGATGACACAGTGAGAAATTCGTCCTCCCAGCTGCCAAGAGCCGGATACCGGTGGTCTTTGGTCCGCTTCTCCGGTCGAAGCGTATCGCGCTTTCCTAGCTGGGTCGCTGACTGCATCCTTGTCCTCCACAGTAGTCGGCCTGTGGTTTGTCTTACGGGCTTGGGTGGTTAGGCCCAAATCCACAAAGACTCTTCATGTCTCATTTCTGTTGACTGAAGTTAAGCGCCTAGATGCGTTTGTCTGCTTTTTAGTTCTCTGGCCAACGTCATCTAGTGATTACAGATGAGAATAAAGCAGTAAGATTCCTGTTTCATTCCAGTTTTGCCTCTTAGATGTTTGGCAAGTCATTTAGGTGACCTGAGGGAAGGGGGTAATAAGTTTGATAGTGGCTGTTTATCTCTAAAGTGCCATGAATCCAGGTTATTCACTTTGAACTGCACATATGACATTTCTTCAGGGTTCTCTCCTGTCCTTGTTTTCTCTGCTATGTGCTTCCCAACAAGTGGGTATCCTGGTTTAGTTAATGTTAATAATACGAGTTGAGCACTCGGAGGTGGAGAGAGTGCCGTGTTACTCTGTTATGGCTCGGAGCATATGAATTTTGTTTGAGCAGTGGCTTTTGGTGCTGTTTTACTGTTAGGACTTCTGCTTTTCTAAGGTTGTTGCACCCCAGTTCCTGCCAGATAAGTCGGTTGGGGGTTCTCATGCTTTATACCATCTTACCTTATGATAGCATATATAAGGTCGTCTTAATGCATTAATTTGCCTATTGAAATGGGCTTCATTATGTCAGTCCTCTTTCTTTCAATCCATTATTTCTGCAGCAAGGGCTGGACTTTTCTTTATTCGTTATTGGTCTTAAGTGACAGTTGTAGTGTGATGGCTTTATCCCATATTTTCAGAGGAAGGTTTGAAAAAACATGTTCCCAATTGTGCAATGGGAGGTGAGTGCTACTTATTAATTTGAGCTAAGCTGCTTGTCCTACGTAACAGCTGAAATCAATGGTACTTGTAATTTCTGTGGGAAAGGATGGAAGGAGACTTAGTAGCTTTTAAGTGGGTAGTAGCAATGAGGAAGGCGAGTATACTGGGAGCAAGCGTCTTAGCTGGAACATCCGCACTATTTCCACCTTAAAGCTTTTTTTCCTGTGGTTGTCTCTGAATATCTTCTGAGTGTCATAACTCTTGCTGTGACTGCATCTTGTGAATACCTCTCCTTAGAACGTTCTGTGTAATTAGTGCATGTTTTGAGCTCTCCTCTTATTTCTTCGCAAGCTTTGGTTTTAAAACAAAAAACTATTACTCCTGATGTATAGTACGAGTAGGCCAGTTTTTCTGGTATAGTGGTGATGGGAAACATACTATTATCTGCAGGTTAGAACTTTAACTCGTGTTACTTGTGGAGAAGTGTGAGCTGGATGGACTTTGCTATTCCATGAGAACAAAGGGCACGGCCTTGAAGCTGTTGCAACAGTAAGCTTTTTGTATTCCTATAGCAGGTTGCAACTCTAGTCATGGGGCAGCACCTTGCAGGTTTTGGTGCTGCACTGACGAGGTGCACCCAGGAGACAGGAAGACGTTATTAGTAAGGCAGGCGGCTGCTCAGTGTCTCTCAGACTTGTTGAAAGAATATTCTGCTCTCTTACAAAGCTCAGAATTACCTCTGGTTCACCTTGTATGAGAAGTGTATTCTCATTGAAAGGCCAAGGCAGCCGTAGTGTAATCTGAATTGGTTCCAGCTGGAGACTGTTAAGGTCTATGAAAAGCAGAAGTTGTTGTCTCGGGAACATGTTTCAGCTACTGTTTTCTGTGAGGTTTGTTAGGCACTTCTGTTCTTTCCCTTTCATCTGTGCCGTGCTTCCTCTTACAGAAGGAGCGCTCTGGATGTAACGGCTGGGCAGGTTCAGGCATCTTCTTGTGGGGAAATAATCTCCCAGCACTTACAAGATAGTATAAAGGCAAAGTTCCTACCAAATCTGCGCTTTCCACCAGCTGCTGGAAGAGTCAGAGGTGACAATTCTTAAGGCTGCATTTATACTTGTATTTTTCTAACTCTTCGTTCTTTCCTAGTCAAATTTTAGCAAGCCTCTTTTGTGCAGGATATGTTAACATCTCGTGACAATTCCTGTGACCTTTCTTTCCTCTGTGCCTTTTGGTAGCATAGGGAGGCTGACGGCGGAGAGCTTGACTGCCACCTTCTGAACGCAGAATGCAGTCTGAGGGCTGTCAGACAAACATCTTGGCGGATAGTATGTGCATGGATTTCTGGATAGCCCCCTGGAACTGAGGATGTGAAAGATACTGTGTGTGTTTAGTCACCTGGATATTAAGTTATGGTCTTTTTTCCAGTGCTGTGTGACCCCTCGCTCCAAAGCCTTTCTCTCTGCTCGTATCAGTCTTTCCAAGTCAGCAGTTTTGGTGAAAGGGCTGCTTGGGCATACGTGACGTGCCCTCCCCCAGAGGTATGTTATTGTGGCACTGATCAGTGCTGTGGTAGTACTTGTCACTGAATCCCTGTTTGAGAGAGGACATGAAGTACGGTCTATTATAATGCTGTCTCATTCAAAATCCGGATATAGGTGAGCTGGGTGCTTGGGCAACTGAAGGTAACTGCAGCACAGCAGTAACACTAAGGAGGTCTCCTGTGATCTCCTCAGGTCACGCTCTCAGCAGCATTTTTCACCCTCTCTGATAACCTTGAAGTGGTTTTCTCAGCAGCTGGTTGAGCATTGTCCCAGTCAGCAGAGGAGCAGTCTCATTCTGTAAGCTGTGATCTGCACCACAGGCTTGCTGCCTCCTGCCAGCCTAAGGAGCTCAGAACTGATCTGTGATCTGCAATCTGCATCGTAGCTTGAGATGCTACACTAATGATGTTCACATTCACAGTTATTTCAATTTCCTTTCTTTTATTTAATTTTTTTTTTTTTTGGAAGTTCCAGCAAGAGATCACTGCAAAGACCTGAACAATGTGGATTTTTTTCTTTCCTACCATCTTCCGTGCCTTTTGGTCTGTATATTGTGTAATGACCCTACTGTATTATTATAGCAGCTGATTCTACTCCTGGATCTACGCAGACAACCATCAGTATTCGTGTTTCACCTGAGAAAATCCACCAAAGAGAACAGTTTAATATATGTGGCCTTAATGGCAGGGACAGGACTTCTAGTAACCTCAAAAGAAAATGTGTGGCATCCCTGAAACTCGTGTTTCAACAATATTAAATCATTCTTTCCTAGAAGAGATCCCAAAGTCCTTTTGGAAAAATGGAAATTTTAATGCGAAATTGTAAGATGACTTTTTTGAAATGGTATTTAGCTAGGAATTGGAAAATAGGTCTGGTGTACAGAGGCATAACCCACAAAATTGAAACCTGTGGTCTTTAACTGAATTACTTTTCCTTTGAGGGATTAAACTATTTTAGTGAGAAAAACATTTTTAGTATGGGAATAAATGCACTCATATCAAAGTAACCCATTATAGCTAAATCTATGGAGATTTTGAACATCTTTCAGATGTGTCCTAATTTATTTTAATTGAATGCTTCCCCTGAGTGTTGAAGGACTGGAAAAAATCAAGCAGTTACTTTTTCTGTTTTCTGTCGCCTTTAGGAAAGTTATTAACCTTCAAGTTAGGGACTGTGTCAGTTTTGGATCACATGATGAACATTATTATCTTACTCTGTAGGGACAGAAGGTTTGGAAGAGCAGTCGCTTTGGTCTTGAATGTCTACAGAGCTGAGGACGTAGTTGTCTGTTCCACTGGCTTCAAACACAGAAGTAGTGAAGAGTGACATAGTTGTACGGAGCTGAAAGGGTATGTAATGTTTCACTGCAAGACTGATCTCATCCTTTACCTAAATGTGTTCATGTGCCAGCCAGTCTTTGACTTAAGAGGGAAAGTGCTCTCCAAACTGTTACTTTGCCAAGAAACTGTTAACTTACTCCCTGTGTAAATTGTTGCCTATGTGTAGAGCATTTGATGACTGAAACAAAACCGTATTACAGATGTGTAACGCTGTCTAGTTTAGTACAATTACTTACCCACCTGTGAAAATCTGTTTTTTTAATCTTTATTGTAATTGAAGAACAGTGATGTAGATAAAGAAGAAGGAATGGTTATCAGAAAAGTTGAGGAGAAAAAAGCAGCAGGATACCGGCAGGATTGGAGCATTTGGCTTGAAATGCAAGAAATTACAAAAGACTGAAAATGGTGTGTTGCTAAGGTGGCTGGGAGAAAACATCAGCAAAACGGTCTAAACTATAAATCTGGTTCTAGCAGGTGTGTGACAAGTAACTCTGATGGATATGAGAGTCAGGGTTCCAGAGTCTCCAAGTAAGAAGTGGTAGGAATTAGTGATTCAAACAATGTCTGGGAAAGCAGTGAGATCATTAAAATAGTTTAACAGCTTCCCTGTTGTTCGAGCACATCAGCAAGGAGTCCTCAAAAAATCCTTAGTACAGAACATGAGTCCACATTCTGCTCCTCCAAGTAAGATTGCAAGCACCCAACTGCCTTGTCTTAAACTGTTTCCTTTTACGTAAGTGCTCCCAACACTTGGGTGCTTTAGCAGCCTCCCCAGAGCTTCAGAAAGAAGAGACTTTGGTCCTTTTCTCCGATTACGGAGTGCAGAGATTGCAGAGCCTAATTTTGTTATGTTCTCATTCTCTAATAGCTTGTTTTGCTTTGTCTCACTTATGCTGTGAAGTGCCAGTCACAGTTACCATAAGCCCTTTTTGTTGACCAATTTACGATTTTGACTAGCGATAATTGTCTTTTTATACTTAATGTTATGGATTGCACTAAAGCTGAATAGTGTATTGTGGGCTATTTGTTCAGCCCTACAAAGAAGTTCTTGTATGAGCAGAGCTCTGACAAATGATCTAAGCGACTCTGATACAAAAACTGTTCAAAGTTGTTTTTCTCACTCTTTTAAATAGTTTATTTTTATGTTTTCTGGTAACTACTCAATGTATTAGGCAAATTTATTTTTAGATATGGACTCTCAGCATTCGTAAGAAGTGAAGTTCTGTTTAGCAGATGGAATTTAATTTCCTGTGGTGAACTCTCATGGATTTGGTGTAGACTTGAGGATGTGGACTCACTTAATGAAGGATAACTCCAGTTTGGGTCAGACTCCCACGCCAATTAATCTCCATGGGGAGACATTAGTGCAGGACTACTGACTCTAGCAGGCATCAAACAGAGCAACCGATCAGGGAGCTGAGCCTTCTGGATGCACATCCTCCAGTTCCTTATGCTAAGATGCTTTAAATATAATTAGACTTTGGTAAACCAAGAAGTTTTTTCTGAAACCAGTAAGGTTTTGGTTTTTGAATTGCATCCCCTTTGGACTTGCCGTGTAATAGGTATTAAATCTCCTAGTCAACTGTATTCTTAAATACAAGTTTTTAGAGCTTTTCTGCAGAATTGTTGAACTTTAAGACCTTCTTAACAAGTATTTGCCCTACTGAAGTGTTCAAGGGGATTATTTATCTGCTTTGCTGTAAATGTTGACTTGTGTGCTTGAGGTAGCGTTATGCAAAGCTAATCCCAGATTAGTGCCTTTCCAAGCAGGCAGGGTAAAACTGGCTCTGTTAGTTGAGCTTGTGAAAGCTGTAATGTGTATGTAACAATGCACCTGAGATCCCTAGACTGGTGATTTTTATGTGCCAGTAAGATGTTTAATGGATTGCAGTGGAATTCAGTTCATGATGAGGGAGTGTTGTGCACAGCCTAGATTTTAGCATCAAACATGCAGAGCAGTTTGTATTACAGTAAATTAACTTTCTTGAAATGTAATTAAGCTGAGAGCAGAGTCCAAACCAATTGAGACTTCAATTTTGAAGGCTAGATTTGCACAAGGAAAAAAGATGGATTTCAAAATGAGGAACATGTGGCTGAAGTTTTTTTTTTCTTGTTTTTTTTTTTTTAAATGTTTGTTATATTTAACAAACAAAATGTGACTGAAGTTCCCTAAACCAGAATGTTGTTTTTAGCATGGCTGTGTACAGAACAGCTCTGATAGCTTTTGCCTCCTAAGCACTTTCTGTGAACGTCAGGCTTTCTAACTACCCAATTTCAATGTTCCCCTCTGCACTTTGAGCTTTGTGTGTGTAAGTGTGTGTGTGTAATATGTGTAATTGATGTACATAGGTATGTGTGTATATAAGCTTATATTGTGTATGGGTATAAATACATATTTATATGTATAAAAAATAAGTGCATGTAAGTGCAGTGAGTAGAAACAAAACACTCTACCATCTACAGGGACTTACTGTCCTAATGAAATTAGGAGATGCTGAACATTTGATCCTTGTATCACCGTAGCAACTGGCCAGTTACCCTCAACTAAGTCCTGGTGTAACGCCACTGACTTCCAGAGTGTCAGGCTGCCATAAAACTGATCTGAGGAGAGAAAGAGGTTCACATTTCTCTGGTGGTTGACCAACAGTTCAGAGCAAACCTTCGACTGCAAGCGACTGCAGAATGATGCTGTAGAGCTCTTACTGCAGCAGGTCAGTCCTCTGCCCTTGGCTGACTATGGAGCCCTTCAGCATTTTTCAGAAGCAAACTTTTGCAAAGGTGTTTTATTAATTTTCTTGGTGGTTTGGGTGTTCTGGGGCCCAAATTTCAAGGAATAAAAACTGTAACATGCAAGAGATTAGTTTCTGCTAGCTTGTTTAACTAGACAGATTTCTATTTCTGTGCGTTTCATTTCAGGAAGGAGGTGTTGGAGGAAAGACTCCTTCCAGAGACCTTGATGCTTTTGACTATTGGGCTTTAAGTAAAACACTTTTAATAATCACATTCTAGCTAGCGATTTTATCTCTGTTACAAGTAACGCACGGGGCTTGTACCTGTTTGGAAGACCACCTGTCTAAAACTGACTTGTGAAACCCTGGAAATATTAAACAAATGCAGTATCTGAAATCTCTTAACATTTTATTTTAAAAATTGACGAAATTATTGCAGTCTGAATCAAAGGGGCAATCTCACTCTTGTTTACCAAACCTGAGTTGCTGCTTGGTTCTTAAGCCTAACATAAATCAAAGGGGAAGGGTTTTTTTTCTGTAAAACTTTAATTTCCTCCACTAGACAGTTTTATATAACCTGTCATTTTAACATTGCTCTACTTTTCTTTCCAACAAAAAGCAGTGTATCAAAAACTGTAAATCATGTTTGCTTACAGGGAGAAATGCAATGCAAAGATGATGCTCTAGCTTTGTGGGACTCTCTTTGCCAAAATAAAATTCCAGAAACTGTTTTAAGATTCAAGAGAGGATTTTTAAAGCAAGGAGTCTGGCTACTTTCTTTGTGTTTGATTGCATAAGAATTGTCAGCTGTTCAGGTTTGGTGGTGTTTGTTTTTTTTTTTTTAAGGGGAAAATAAAAAAAGCAGCTCTTGCAACATTCTGGTTTATGCTGGCTTCCAATTATTGCACTATTTACTCTCCTGGATAAGGAAAACCATAGCTGTTCTTTTGGGCTTTTTAAGGCTGATCTCACTAGAGAGAGGCTAAACTAGCAGACAGAATGTACACTTTTCAAAAAAGCTTTCCATCAGAGAGCTCTTGTCCATTGAAGAGTTTATCTTTTCTGGTTTAGAGATATTAGACCGTGCAGAACGTGAGATGCAGTTCTGTTTCTTCATTACCATATTGAGGGCTATTTTTTTAGGCTGTGACATTTTTGAGGTCTACTTGGCATACTAACTACCTAGAAGCTTAGTGCCAGAATAGATGCTTTCTAATATGAGAATCAAATCTTAAGCATGTCTCTCTCAGGATTGAACTGAGGTTTGTATGAAGCTCTGCTGCTTCTGGAGCCCAAACAGTGGGCTGATTAGTAGAAGGGATTGGTTAACAAGCTTTTGTTCGTTGTTAGAAGTGAGGGAGTTTTGTCATTTAAGTGAAAAATTTAGATTTATGTAGGTGGAAATGTTTTAGTCTTTGTCATTGTGGGAATTGAATCACTCTCTCCTTTTTCATAGTGTAATGCAGGATAACTGTGATTTGGATTTGGAGAACTGCTGGATATTTGCTTGTATACTTTGACTATGGAGGAAATGGTGTCTTTGTAACCAGAAATGGAGACATTATGCTTTTTGGTTTTGTTCTGTTATTAGATCCCCATACGTGATTGATCTATGAAATGGCAGAGAATGGAACAGATTGTGATCAGAGACGCATAGGAATGATCAAAGAACAGCACAACGGAAACTTTACAGGTAGGTGGAAAATGACTTAATGTTCTCAGCTGGTCAGCTTGGTGTGTAAAATGGCCAGCACAATAATCAAAAGGTATTTATGTTGGTGCACTTTATGCTTGGATAATGCAAAAAGCCTCAATGCATGAATCCATCTTGGAAACTTCAGTCATTTCTAAATCAGAAGTCTAGAGGATTTATGTATTGTAAAGCCACAGAATAGTTTTATGTCCTATATTTCCATTCAGTTTTCTCTTATATTCTTTTCTCCTTCCAAAGTTCTTACTCTGTAGTTCATAAGTATGTGAGCCCTGTAAATCTGACTTGGGTACCAACAGGGACTGCAACAGGGCTGAGCTAAAAAAATAAACTATGTTGGCAAATATGTGGCTGTAGAAGTCAGGCTATACAGCCCCACCCTTTGGCACTGAAAAGTTTTAGTACTTGGTAATAAAAATCTGTTTTACATGGGGAGAAATCCAGTTACTAGTCTCCCGGTTTCTAGCTTTTCTGTTGACATTTAGCTTCACTGTAATTTAGCATTGTAGAATGGTTTAGGTTGGAAGGCATCTTAAAGATCATCTTGTTCCACGCCCCTGCCATGTGCAGGGACACCTTCCCCTAGACCAGGTTGCTCAAAGCCCCGTCCAACCTGGCCTTGAACACTTCCAGGGATGGGGCATCCACAACCTTTCTGGGCAACCTGTTCCAGTGCCTCACCACCCTCACCGCAAAGAACTTCTTCCTTACATCTGATCTAAATCTACCCTCTGTCAGTTTAAAGCCATTACCCCTGTCCTATCGCTGCATGTCCCTGTAAAAAGTCCCTCTCCAGCTTTCTGGTAGGTCCCCTTTAGGTACTAGAAGGCCGCTGTAAAGTCTCCCTGGAGCCTTCTCCAGGCTGAACAACCCCAACTCTCTCAGCTTGTCTTCATAGGACAGATACTCCAGCCCCCTGATCATCTTCATGGCCCTCCTCTGGACTTGCTCCAACAATTTATCGGTTTCAATGACAAATTACTAACAAAACCATTAACTGCTTCATCTCCTGCCTTGCCTCTGTTTTTCCTACTAGTATGTCTGAAGTAGGCTTGGGTTAATGTTTAGGACTCACGAAAAATAACCTGAAAACATTTCATGAAGAGTCTTGTGTCACTGAATTATCTGTGCTGTGTAATATAGCATAGAAATGATAATCATCTTAGTTTGCTTCCTGTCAGCCTTGAATGTGCCAGTTACATATTTAATTAAGTTTTGTAACCAAGTGATTTCTCAAGTTGTATGCAGCTTTACACCAGTGTCTTTTATGACCTTTACTAAAAACAAGGTCATAAAAAACAAGGTTGAAGCATTTAGGGAATAGAAATTCATGAAGCAATGGATGTGGCAAAATTTAAAGAGGAACTGGTATATGTGTATGTATGGAACAAATCAAAGCCTTTTACTTAAAGGCTTAAATCATTCTGTAACTCTAAGGCAATGCGGATGTTATCCAGTATTTGCCATTGTAGGATTTTTCTTGGTCCATCTAAAGCAACTGATGCTTTAGCTAAAGCTAAGATTCTTTTAGCTAAAGAATACAAAATTAAAGGGGCTATGTGGCTAACGAGGTATGCAATTTCTATGTAAATATTAGCATCTGATAAGGCAACATGTTTCAATTGCTGGAATAAGACCGAAATAATACATCTTCGGTCACAGTATGCTGGGGATTCAGATTAGATTAGTATTTTAAATGCAACAGCTTTTTACAAATTTAAAATTTATGAATATCGCAATGCTTTAAATGTATGCAAATCAGAATACATACATTTTGACTTTGTGTAGTAAGTGATGTTTAAACAAGTTTGGTGTCAGTTTGGATACAAGAATTATTTTTGTGTATTTTTTGCATTGTTTTGTGTTATTTTTTTTCTCTTATTTCAGAATTCATTTTCTTTAAAAGTTTAAAAATTATTACTGTTCAGTAGCTTGACGACCTTTGAACAAGCCATTCTCATCCAAAAAAGAGCTAGGATTTTTATTAATCTTGAGTGTACTGTAAGCGCAAAATAACACATTTATTAGAAGACCCTTTCTTCTATACTTGTATAGTAGTGTACAGTGACTGCTCTTACAGGAGTGTTGAGCACTGCATGATAACCAAATCACTGCAATTAAAAGCAACCGAATGTGTAGTGTCAGTCCAGCAAAGGACTGTGGTATAAAAGCAGGTCCCTTTCATGGGAGCACTTCCTGGCTGCTGGGCTCATTTTGGAGAAGCTGAACAGCGTGGCAAGGCTTGCCATAGCCTGAGGATCCCGACTGGGCGGATAGATGCTATTATCCAGTTACACGGTGACTGAAGTGTATAAAGAGCACATGTAATTCAATCTAGTTCGATTGGAGAAGTCTGAGAATAGCTTTGGAAGAGAACCAAATTCAGAAGTTCAAAGTGAAATGTGGTCTCTGTAGCGGGTGATAGAGTCGCGTTTGACCTAATGTAATAGCTGATTTGTAACTAGTAGGGCAGTACCTTGCATAAAAGCTAATAGATATGCCAGACTTTTTTGCACCCTGGGCCAATTACATTCTTGAATGGTTGCCAGCTACACGGAGGAAAAAATCCACCTTATTTCTTTGGCTGGAGGTCACCTGATTTCTGATGTGATGAGTAGAAAAGATGACTGGGAGCTCACATTAACTTCCTAACAAAGCGGGGGGGGGGGGGGGGGGGAAGAAAAAAAAAGTCGGTGTCTTTTTGGGTAGGATAGAATCTGAACTGTCACCCCGTACTTTTACACTTCTGTTGCTTTTCATTTGCAGATTCCTCTTTGTTGAGTGAACGGAAGCGAAGGGACCGAGAAGAGAGGTTGAATATTTTACTGTGGAGACAACCGCTTGTTACCTTGCAGTATTTTTTCCTGGAAACTCTAATAAACTTGAAGGAATGGACCATAAAGTAAAGATCATTTCTTTAACTTCTACTAAGCGTTCTGGGGAAACCCATGCTCTGATTCAGTAGGTCATTCTGACATCTCGCTTTCCCTAATGATTCACAACTTCAAAATTCTTCTTCCAGAAAACATATTTATTTTTTTATATTTTTTTTATATTTTGTCAGTGGAAGAAAATTGCACACTTCCTTTCTGAAGAGTTGAATATTCCAATTTGAAGGAGTGGGACAGTGTTTAGGGATCCTTAAGGCAAGAGATACTGTACTTATGACTGCAGTGTTAAGTACTGATCTATTAATGTATGTGTTAGTATCGCTGAATGATCTTCAAATAGCTCAGCTAGGGCAAGGTTCAGGATTATGTGGAACTTGCAGTGATATTTATGATGCTGCAAAGAGGACTTTGCTTCTAAGCTATGTAGTCCCTTTCACAGCAGGAAAGGATTTATTAAAGCACTTTCCCTAAGCATTATTTACACACTGGATAAAATGGACTTTTATTCCGGTTAGAAAATTTACAAGTAGCAGTCCTAACATCCCCTACTAATGCTGAAATGCATAGCTATTTCTTAACGCACTAGGCTTGAGAGGGTTTTAAGAGTGCTAACAGGCAAATGAGTAAAATTGGCAATGGAAGAAGCCGAGAGTAGCAGCCACGCTAGTGCTTGTGTTGGTAACTGGAATCTCTTGTGTTTGGGATCAAGTTTATAATCATTTTCCCAGTCAGAAGACAGGATCTAATATCACCTTGGGTGATTCTGATTGTTGGACTGCTCCTTTGCAGAGTGAGCAGAGATTGGTGATAATGGGCTGTGTCGATTGACCCTTCTGGGCTAGGTTCGAGGTGCTGACACTTAAGATCCACTGAGAGAAACTTCTGTTTTCTGTTTTGATCTTCTGAAATGATTTGTATGAAGAATACCAGGTTTATGTAGTGTAGTCTTAATCCCCTTTTACACCCTCCCCCCCCAATCTAACCCCCAAACCTGCTTATTTTACTATGTGCATTCTTTTAGCTATCATTAGGAGTTGTTTCTTTGAGAACTGTTTTATCGGGTCTTACATTAGCCATTTCTGACAACCTCCAAGCATTTAAACCCAGTAGAAATAATATTGGAGGTCTTATTTTAAGCTATTACCTGGCTTCCCAGACATCAAATTCTGTTACAGATAGCACTCGCATCCTCTGTCATGCAGCACGTTTATGTTGTCTAGCACTAGCATGACAATATCTTTACAGAAAATAACACTGACTATTATAAGCTATTAACTTGAGACCTCAGATTGACTCTTAATGATCTCCTGTGTTCCACTTGAGTAAATTGTGATTTAAATGATGACAGTCACTTGAAAATGCAATTGTCATACTAACATAAGCAGCACAAATTATTTTAAAATTAAAGGGAAGTTAGACTGACTTTTTTTCAGCTTGTTTAATATGAAACATTTGTGTATTGCACATCTCATTTCTTTTTCTGTCTGTCTAAATAGATAAGTTACATTCATAGTTTGCTATTTCATGTCTGAGATTTTTACGTGATGCTAGCACTTGCTTTTTTATAGCATTAAGTGACAGTATAATAGTGTTTCCCGGAAAATAATAAATGTATTTGCTCATCCACTGTATGTGGCCACATACACATCAAGCAGAGTGTGTGTGTAAAACTAAACAGACCCAGAAGTAATTTGGTATCGGGTTACACAGGAAAACACTTTTTTCCCCTTACTGTAGTAGCTTCCTAACGCTTCATAATTAGCTAAAATGTCTTTATTAAACTTTGAGCTGTTACAAGAGATACTAATTTCAATAGATCAGGGGAACCAAAATAGCGTAAGGATTTGTTCCTCTTACTGTCACTGTGGTTCTACCCACCAGCACACAGTTTGAAATTAGCCCTTCTGTATTCCACCCACAGCTTGTCCCTTGCCCAGGGCCAGTGCAGTGCCTGCTTTGCACTTTCCTTAACCATGGATGTTGTTAATGGTCCTGTGTTTGAGACTGTCTTGGCTGCAGAAGCTGAATATTTGTTTTCAGATTGTTTGTTTTCAATCAGTCACTTTGTTTTTCTTTATTTAAAAAAAAAAATAATGCATGGCTGAGCTTTGATCTCACTTGACAGTGAAGTAGAGATTTTTTTCATAAAGAATGGAGGCTTCCCAGATATTTTATTGGGAGGTTTATGCTTTTATAATAGCAAACTTTTCAGCTGCCGTTGTCCTTGCTGACTACATCCATGCAGACTGAGTCTACAGGAATAACTAAGTTACTTTGAAATGCATGCTAAATTATGAAAAACCCTAATTGCCATTTGTCTTTTAAGATTGTGGCATCGGCGAAGTATCTTGGTGTCTTTTTTACTGACGCTTGCAGTGCTTACAGCTACGTATTACATTGAAGGAACACATCAACAGGTACGAGGTTTTCAAGTTACTTTCTTTAGTGACTAATAGTTCCTTTCCCTGCGCTAAGGTAGACGTACTGGGATTGAATGGGGTCTTCATGAAATTGTAATGTATCTTTTGAACTCCTACTCGCTAAGGATATTTGTTCATTCATGTCATGACTGCTCTCTGTGTGTGGATGAGTTACGTTTTAGAGATGGGGAATGATCAGCTGTATCATTTGATCTATTCTGTTGTATCTGTAGGTGTACCACTTCCCATCTGTTCCTGAATAAGCATACCTCCAACGCTGCAGCACTCCTTCACATCTGCTGTTAACAAGCTTTCAAGAGTGCTGTGAGCTCTTGAGATATAATGTTAAACTGAGTCACGATAGAACTTTGTGGTTCCCAAGGAATGTTTCTTCTGTTTCTATGGAAGGGTCTCCTGAACAGCTAGGATAGCATGTATCTAGGCATAAAATGGTTTCATGCTCAGATCTGTTTCTGCGATGCTTCTCAGACCCCAATTGTTTTCAAATGGTTGTTCAAAAACTTTTTTGTGCTTTGGGTACGTGAAGACTTATGCTTTTGCATCACTTGAAGTGCAAGCAGTTGCTTAAGCATAAGGTGATGGTGTTGTCTACACCTTTCCCCTCCCCATTTCTCTTTGAGTTTCAGATTTTCCCTAAGGGCAGACAGCCCTTTTAAAGCCTGCAGAGCATTTCCTTGGGCAACTGAATCATCTTAGCGCTCTGACTCTGAAATCAGCAGGTTCCCAGTTTCAGAGAACTTGCTTACACCCCTACTGCTATGCTGTGTCACTGGCTGCCTGAGGGACATGCAGATCTGGAAAAGGAGTCCTGGCTTCCTAGGACGGGTCTTGAAATGCAGTGAAATTAGTTGCTTCAGCTCATTGCATTCTTGCTTGCTCAATCCCACGGCTGAGACCTAAGAACTTACATGCAGATCAAGTTGGTAGATGGTAAATTGGCGGCCCGTTCCTGATGGACAAATACCTGCTTCGTTAAAAACTGCCCTGGTTGGTAGCCTTGTCAGCATGGAGGCCAGAGCTTGATGCACTCAACATTTGCTACTAGATGGCTCTTGCAAACTGATGTTGAGGCGCATGGCCCCTCTGAGCAGGCTGCTGGGCCTCCACTCTGCCAAGGCTTGGCAGAGTGATCCTGCTCAAGGTTTCCTTGAGCCTGCTGGGAACAAACCTGTGCCTCTGGGACTGGCGAGGTGAGTGTGACCTGCAGCGGTCAGCCAGTGCTTGGAACTCCTCTTACAGGTGGTCTCAGCTGTGTGTGCCAGCAGGTATCTGTCCATCCCTCTTCCTCCAGGGCTCCTTCCCTAAAGTCCCTATCCTGGCATTGCCTCTACCTATCTCTGTGTACCGTCTACATATACGTGAATATGAGCCACTTTTTTTCAAAAGCATACTCAAAATAGCAAAGCATACTTGCGGTTTTCACTTGGCATTTTCAGGACGTTTTTACACCCTGGCAGAGTGAAGCCTGGTAAACATCTTGGTGCTGTTGGTCCATGGGTGGTATAAAATGGCACCTCTTCTTGGGGCTGTGGTACAGACAAGTTGATGGCCTGGCTCATCCTCTTAGTATTGCTTTCATGGCAGTGAGAGGCAGATATTGCTTCCTGTTTCTCCAGAGTACCCAACTGGACTTCTTATGTCCGGACTTTCCCATATCCCCTCATTTATGTGTGTAACACACAACCAGCATTTTAGTCTTTTCTTAAAAGTAACAAACCTTGTTACTCACTGGTCCAAGATAAAACATTCAACAGACTAACGGAGAGTGCAGCTAATTCTACTCCTTTATTTAATCTGTTCAGGCAATTCCCTGAGCTGTCTGCTCGCTGCTTGGGCTCCAGTAGACACTGTCTGGGGCTTGCTGCTCACTGCTCACACCTAGTATGCCAGTTCTGGATTTCAACTCCCTACTACTGAACCTGAATTTTTCATCTATCTCCTTGGAAACTTGCTGATTCTAAGGCGGGTTGGCTTTTCTTTTGAAAGTGCGCTATTTTCTGTACATGTTTGTGCTGTAATTGTAATAAATTGCAAATAGAAGTATCTAGGATTCTATTTCAGTTGTTGTAATCCAGATAACCATCTGTGGTAGTCTGTAGCTTTAACTTTCTCCCCTGGGAGATATCACCATTCTTGTTTTTTTTCTCTTTTGTGACTTTTCTTTTTCAGTATGTGCGGTATATGGAGAAAAAGTTCTTCTGGTGTGCCTACTGGGTAGGATTAGGCATTCTGTCCTCTGTTGGACTAGGAACAGGTCTCCACACCTTTCTGCTCTATTTGGTAAGGACATTTCCATACCATGTTCTTTCTGAATCGAGTATTTTAATTGTTGCACATTTTAAAATATGTGAATAAAGAATATTCTGTAAGTCCTAAATGTTAAGTACTTCTGAAGGAAAAGAAATGCTTGGTGTTATGCTTCTGGGAACTAGTGAATGCTATTCATGTTTTATACTGTATAACCTTGTTTTGTAGTTTGTATGCTATGTTTGTTGAACTGTAGATATTAGCCTGCTGTTAATCCTCACTTTGAAACAATGAGTCAACATCTGCAAGGTCTATCCTTTAATTTCCTAATTTAAATGAAACATTTTCTAGTGTGTGCAGCCCAAATGTTCCCATTTAAAAATTTTCAGCATGCTCTTTTTTTTTAGTAGCTTAAAATGATAATTTTTCTAGCTGAACCCACTGAAATAGGCAGCTTTTTTAAAGTTCAGTCTGTATTAATTTTGCTTTGAAAATAATAGTGAGAAGAATGTTTGTCTACAAAGATAAAATAATGTCTGTTCTGAAAATTTGTATGATGTTGTTTATCTCAGCTAGGAAAGTTAGGGAAACGTTTGGGTGTGTTTTGCTTTTGGTCATTGGATTAGTTCCTTGTTTATGAAACCACTGTCCTGTATTTAAGAAAAGGATTCGTGGCCACAAAATAATTAAAACCATTTTATGCAACAAATGTCATCTTGTATTTGGAACAATTACAGATGTTTACTTTCAGAACTGCTTTAATCATTAACAATAACACAGAAAACACTACAAGAAACAAGAAACTCGTGCTTTTCCACACAGCAGGGCAATGCCTGTTAGATCGAACGGCATCTGTATGGGCTGCATTTGCAGTAGTCTTAGACTTACTCTTAGTGTAGCTTCTCTCCTAAAGACTGTGGAGGCAGAAAGTGCAGAGAGAGGAAACTGTTGCTAAACAGAAACAAGCTTATGCATGCACGGCCTTCTAGACAAAAATATTACTGTCAGTCTAAATGATTGGAAATGGAAATGCGGTAAAGCCAATGAACACAGCGTCTAAACATTTTTATGTAACACCGGATAGCGCTTAGCAGTGAGTTGACAATGTACAGGTCTTTCTGACTTGCAGAGACCATGCTGTTAATAGCTTAGGGACAGTAAGACGCACGGGCTGGACAGAGGCAGAATCCATCAAAATCATCAGTCCTGAACTGAGGTGCTCTGTCTCGCTGGAGAGGCAAACCAGCATCGAGTGATGCATGAGATGGAGTCAGGCTCACAAACTGAGCTCACTTTGGGTTCTCTGCCAGCCTACAGTGGGAGTAAAAATGCAGCAGGATGGGATCACCCGCTATTCAGCAGGACAGAGAGAGGAAGGGAAAGTATAGCAGTTCCGAGTGTGCTGCAGAAATCATTGGTCATGATTTAAATCAGCAAGCAGGAAACAGTTTAAATGATAGATTTTAATCTTGTTGTGCTTTTTCAATATTTTATTAGGCTATCAACCAGTGAGAGTCAACTTAAGATTCCTTCTGACCAAAGATTTCATGTATTTAGACATCCTCTTTGAAGCACTTTGGAGAGCTTATCGTGCAGTTCCTATTCTTAATTTTTACACCTGTCAGAAATCCAGTAAATAAGAAACATTATCCACCAGTTCTAAACTGTATTTGAAAGTGGGTCGTGTTTCTTTACTGTACATTGATCTGACACAGGACAGCAAGAGTGCTGTCATTTTATACCCTAGGCCACTCCAAGATGATTTTGTCACAGAAAGAGGTCTTCATAAGACAGCACCATTTCTTTTTTCCTCTAAGAAGGTGGAATGAATTGACCTTTCTTTTACTCTGTATTTAAAAATCCAGATGTTTAAAGAGTTCTAAATTACTTTTAATAGAACACAAATTAAATTTCGTAACATATAACTTAGGTTTTCCTGTGGGGTATGTGAACCTAGTGGATGTATTAAGGCCATGACCTGAGCTGACTTTAAAGAACCATATATACAAAATATAACTGCTCTGTTGGCTTATTAATATAATTTATGGTGGATGTATAGAGGTGAACAGCTTTGCAAAGACTATAGTGAGGTGCACCACCTAGGAAAAGCAATTTAGTTTAATATTGCTAGCGAAGATATTTATTTGGAATGTAAGAGGCAAGGTTTCACATAACTTTGTTAGGGGAAAAAACCAGACAAAATATATTTCACTGAATAATCAGAAGGTGGTTATAGAATAAAATGTAATAAAACTATACCAGCAACATCTAATGTGTAACAATACAGGAGAAATACTTGTTTGCTTTAAATATGTAAGGCAGATAAGCATTTTTCTATTACATTGAGGGAATTCCATAAAGGCAATGAGTGTAGGAAGAAGCAGAAGCAAGTATTAATTTTTCTCTTTTCTCCTGTGCAAGCTTTAGTGGTTAGCCTGGACTGTAAATTTAGGACAATTGCACTTTCTGGGCACTGAAGGCTTGTCTGAACACTGAATGGTTCATAATTTGGTGGAATGTGTGTGGCTCTGTAGCCACTAGATGGCACTGGGAGTGTAAAAACGGAAGTTTATTGCTCTAACAGTGTGTTGCCATCTTAAGTACCTGAACTGTTAATATTCTTGTCAGTACAGCTATATCAGCAATATCTGTACATAACATGCTATCAATGTAGTAGTACACTCCTTAATATCTCCTCAGATTGAGCCTACACCTTGTGTGAAAGGGAACACGGAGTACTAACTTGAGGCTGTTGGTACAACTTTTAAGGGTAAATTGTTTCAGAATACTATTCTGGATTTAACCCATCTGGAAACAATGCAGTTAGGAGCTCCAGCTTTCAAAAGGAGGAGTTTTAAACTAATTTGCTTTGTTAGTTGTGCAGTAGTTGCCTCTAAAAGTAGAAATACGATAGGTTAAGTGGGGAACTCGCTATATTAACTTTTACATTACTGTATATCTAGTTTTCATGTTCCCTATACTTTAATTACACTTCTTCATTATGACAAAACTTACTCTTCTATTGATTCAAAGAAATGAAAGTTACAAAGCAGCGAATCCTCTTCTGCTTTAGTGCCTGGGTTTGCTGGCAATAGAGAATAGACTCAGTAAGTGTTTTAAAATTGCTTATAATTAATTGCTCATTTTAAATCTGTGTGTACAGTGAGATTGTTGGGAATGCAATTACATGCTTAGAGAACAATGCTCTTGGGCCCACCCATGTGCTGCCGAGCTCTTGTTGATGCTTGCAGTGTTATCTCTGCCATTAAGGGCCAACGGGTAGGAATTGATGGCATGTAGGCACCTGTTCAGACAGTGTGCCTGAATTTCTTCAGCTGTGACACAGGTGCATCTTTTTTAAATATAGCCTTCCATTTACTGCATACAACTATTTTCATATCAAACCGTTCAGAAGCACAGCCTGTTAGCTGGGCAAATCATAGAAGTAGTTATGCAATAGATGCAGTATATGAATGACTCTGGATGTTTGCTTTGCCTGGCCTGGTTAGCTGTTTTTCCAGTGTTGAAAACTGTCATTTATCTGGATTCTTCAGAGCATCTCTCCCCAGCCACTTTTTGCAGCGGCATGAATTCAAGTGCCAGGAGAGATCCTGGGGTTAGCTGAGAAGAGATCACTTGGAAACAGTTTGCTTAAGGTAGATTTTACAGTCTGAAGCAGTCTCAGTGTGTGCGTGGGGGGGATGTTACTGCCCCTGGTTCACATCTGATTTGGATTTTGTTGGTCACTAGAATGTTCTTGCTGCATACGTCTTGGTGTAGGAGGGAGAGGTCAATTTTGTTAGTTTGATAATAGGCTTTTTATTGTTATTTCTGCGATTCAAGAACTTTCTTTATGTTATAAAGGGTCTGTACATTTTCTGCTGTGTTAGTTCCTAGTTTAATGCTGCTTCCTTAGTTGTAGCTGGCACTAAATGTAAAATTTGACATGGCTTTTCGGGGAAACAATTCTCGTGCTGCAGATTGGCACTGAGATAAGGGCTGGCACAGAACAGATCTTCAACAAAGAAATAGGGAAGCAGGCCACTCTTCCAAGAGTCCTTTTTATTCTGACACTTTCAAAACAAGTCTGCTGGCTTATTTTCCCAAAGTCCATTAAAGGTTTTTCACAATTCTTTAAAAACAACACTTTAAAAATAGTAATCATGATGTGGTTCTGTAGGAAATAAAACTGTTATGAATAACGACTCTAAATACTGTTTTTAGCAGCACGCAATTTTTCTTCTTAGTCCTGAGATGTTTTCTCTTCTATTGGTGGTATATTAAAATACAAATGGCATGAATCACCTAATTACCAAAAGAAGATGACTGAGGGTAACTCATCAGGAATTTCTTGCGTTTGTACATCTTGGAGAGGTCTGTTTGCTGCTGCAAAATGAAATGAATGAGCTGCCGGAGGGCCGGTGGGCAGCGGGCTCCGGCGGAGCGGGGGACGCTAGGTGGAGTGCGTGGTTGGGACCGCGCCGCCATTGCCATCTTCACCCAACGCTCTGCCTCGTGATTTGGTTTCACTTCAGCTCTGGCAAATGGATTGCAAAAGATGCGGCCGAGGCAAACAAAATCAGCTTAGAGTTAATGCCTATCAAAAAGCCTTGCGCGGGAAGCGGGTGATAAATGTCCCTTCTGTGTATGGTCTGTTATAATCTGTAATGGTGGGGGATGAATGGAAGCGAATTCCTTACAGGTCAGAAGTGCAGAGCGAGCTTTGGCTGTTTGCATTTGTTTGTGTTTTTTGTTTCTTAAATATGGATCTCTGCTTGCTCGCTGATAGAGCCAAGTGGAGCAACTGCTGAAAAGGTTTTTGCTGGTGGCCGGGTTGCGGACTAGCACAAACAGGAAACGTGAGGTACAATAGGAATGTTTTGTGTGCGGAGGTCACACAAGAGTTCGCATTTTTTCAGAACTGTAATATGTGGGTTTGTCACTTGATTCTTACCAGGGTGTTCTGTAGCAGAGTGGAAGAGAGGACAGCAATAATTTCAGGCCATGGAAAAAGAGCAGAAAACTGCCTTTAAAGAGAAGTGAATTGGAAAGACAGTGTCCTTATTGACAGTGCTGGCTTCAGAGAGCTGGTTTGAGTTTATCTGGGTTTGAGGGTTTAATGTCTTGCTTTTGTTCTGAATTGGTACCAGGGTTTGGCTTTGGTGTGGGGTCACATTCTGGCCTCCTGAAAGTGTGGTGCTTTGCAGCTGACATGAGTTGTGTTTTGGCCCTATCTGAATTTGTATAAGTTAGAGTCTGAAATTTAAAATCCAGATACCTTGTGCAACAATAAGCCCATTAGCTTTAAAAAAAAAAAAAAAAAAAAAAAAAGAGGTGGTTGGTGTAAATAATTTTAAAAAAACCAAACAACAAAAACAACACAAATAAAACCCACCTTTTCCTGCCAGGCCTACTGAAGACTTTTTAATCAAACTTGATTCCTTTTAGTTATCTGGTTCCGGGAGCTGAGTTTGTAAAGAGACTCATGATAAAATACTAGAGTGGTTCTAAAACAAAAAGCTTCCAAAACAGGGCTTACTCCACTTTTATGAAGTAGACAGAGAATAATTTAGAAATCCGGAGAACTTACTCTCATTTTTTTCTCCATTTATTTACTTGTGACTTTAGTAGAGGAGTATTTTCATAGTGATTGTCAACTTCAGGAGAAGTTTTGCTCTTTCCATGTGGATCCTTCAAAACTAGTGTGAGTAACCCAGAACACTATGGGTTCTGTGTGTAAAGGAAAAAGTGAGAAACAAAGGCTGAGCTGCCTCAGCCAGGAGGGAGGGTGCAGCAGTGCTCTCCTTCCCAGTGCTGAATTATTTTTGTTAAGCGAGGTGTTCATTTCCAGCCCATACTATTCTTCAATTCACATGTCAACCTGAAAGCCTAAAACAAATGAAATAAACGGTCCTGTCTAATATCTGTGCTCAGATTACTGCTATTGACTTGTTAAGGTAAGTTGAAAGAAAAATACAGGGTGGGTGCAGAAGACAGAAACTAATTCTAAAGTAAGTTGAAATAGATCCTGTTTGTGTGAGGGTTGTTTGTGACTCTTACTCTCTCATTTGTTTCCTTCATGCCTTTCAACCTACTTCCTCCAGCTGTCCTAAGCTTTTTACAATGAACTGAAACATCCTGGAATACTTGAATCAACATATAACTTAAAAAAAAATAAAAAAAGAAAAGAACAATCACTTTTGCCAACCATCTCTTGATGGCAACTCCTGCTTATAGCTGGCATGGGCTCTGTTCTGCTTGAAACCGCAGCGTTGATATTAGTGCACTGATGAACTGGAAGTGTCCAATGAATTAAACTGGACACTGCTGCCAGATTAGTTGTGTTACCTGGATGTTTCTTAAATCTTCTGGTGGCTTGCTTGCATTTAAAAAACCCTGAGGTGAAAAATGGTACGTTCAAGGAGAAATACGTTCATTTGGAGTCTTAGTCTTTCGAAGTGCACCCATTGTTGGGTATGTCAGATACCAATAGATACCTGCAGAGAACAAAACAGGTGCCTCTGGTTTGGATTGTGCTGTGGAAGAACATCCCTTCAACTGCCGCAGCTCAGCCTGAGAGATGGCGGTCTGAGCCCCAAGCCCCCAGTCCGGTGCGTTAACGTGAGTTGAAATTGATGGTGGTTTAAGTTCTGGGTGCCAGCCTGGCAACTGCCAAGCAGACGCTGCTGGTCCCGCTGCCCTGCTCCGAGGGTGGTGACCTCTGGCGTAGGGGCTGGTGGAACAGCTGGAAGCAATAACCTCCCATATTGCCCCACCATGAACTGCCGGACCTCATGAGTCAGAGCCCGAAATGGTGTGACTGCAAGTTCCATATATGGCCTCCAGTGCTGCTGAAAGTGGCGTACGTCAGAGTCTGGATGGTTTATCTAAAGCTGGAACTGTGGCAATAAACAGCTAATGTGAAGCACCTCCATCTGTGCAGGATTAGCTTGCTTCAACTTTTCAGGATTCCGCAAAATATTGATGTCATACTAGTATTTAAGCTATATTTGAGTGTCTTGGCCAGCCATAGTGATTTGAACTTGCACCAAGCTGAGGAGTTAGTAAGATGATAGGTACGCCCTTTTTTCCCTTTTGAAGGTTGATGAACTTTACCTCTTGGATGCTGATGCCTTATTTTTGTTATCTGCTCTTTACTTCCTCGTCACTGGTTCTATGTCTCATAACTCTTCTGGGAGGTCACGTTCTGCTTTCTCCTCATTTGCTCCCTTGGAGTTTCTGCTCTTTTTTTTTTTTTTTTTTTTTTTATGCACAGCCTGAACTTTATACTTTTTATGTCACTGCTTCCTTAAACAGGCTGGAAATAATGATAACAGTGCAAGACGATCTCTAATTGGAGATGTTAAAGCCAGTCATCACTCCTAGTGTCAATTTGAATAGATGCTGTGATTTATTCTTCAGAAATAATAAGTGGGTGGCTAGGGAAGGGCAAGGAGAGAATGCTGACAGATTATTTTTGTCTTCTGTCAGCACTAGAGCATAAACTTGGATTCTTCCAATTGTGTCTTTCCCTAACATGAGTCTGTTTGCTCCTATAGAAAGTAGCGTAGGCACAGCCTTACAAAACATCTGCTTTTCGTGTTACTCCTCAAAGTAGCGATGTGGCCCTGTTATGCATGCAGTGGTACCACGTGCCTGCTCTCTCGGTGGTTCTTGTTCAGTCATATTCAGAGCTTGTGGCTCATCGTTTGGAATTTCCATCAGCTCTGCACTGTGGGGCAAGGCTTGACTGAAGTGGGAATAGAAACTTGGTAACAGACACATGATTGTAAAATTAATACATCGCTTGAAATGCCATGATGGTCTGCTAAAACTAGTCCTGACTGCTTGATGGATGTTTGTGTCACTTGAGGATGCTCTAGGTACAGGGTCCTTCTTCGTTCTGAGCCCTGTTTTACCGCCAGCGCTGCATACCAGACGTTATATAAAATCACGAGGCATTTTAATCTTGTAACACAGACAGACAGACTAGATTGACATATTTACTAGCCACCTCCAGATCAAGCTTTTCTCTCTTAATCACAGAGCAGTTTTCTTTGTGGGTAGTTGTCCACAGCTCTTGAAGATAAAAAAGATGCTGTAACATGGTGTTACTTTCTTGAGAGGTGTAATGACCTCATAGATAAGTATGAGATGAGTCGCAGCCTGGGGCAACGCTTGCAGGATGTTTCCCATGAGAAGCAAGCTTTTGTTTTTCCAATTTATCTTAATCAAATATAGCATGACATGTTTCCCCCCTGTGGAAGGGCCGAGTCTTGAACCCAGTATGAAAAGCAGTGTATCCATGGAGGAAAACAGATTTTTAGCACATTAAGTTCAGCAATGAGTTCAGTGTAATATTTTTCTTGCTGGCAGACATATCACTTTTCTTTGTGAAATGTTTCTAAATTACAGCCAGTCTAAAATTATATCTTCCCCTAAAATAAAAGGTTAAAATTAGATGTAGTTGTTCTTGTGCTCATATCACTTCAGCAGGGTGGCTGTTCTGTGAAGGGGCATGTGAGAAACCAACACTTGATACGGAGTTTGTTTATAGCTTTAATTGTGTTCACAGGCTAGGTGCAGGGAATGGTTAATAATGTGAAAATATGATTCATTTTTAATTGGGTATTCAGTCATTTTTCCTTATGGTAAAGACTCTTCTGTTGTAAGAATTATACACATCAGCATGTTTTTAAGGATTTTAACTTCCTGATTTTTTTTACATGTGCCTGCCGTCTCTTTCTACTTGCACTGATGAATTTCCAAGCATAATTTATAGATAAAAAGATTATACTTTCTAGAAATTTCATAATACAGCATTTAAAGTAACTTATTTCTAAGCATTAGCAGTGTCTGAGTTGGGTGCCTTCAATCACTGAACTAAAACTTCTCTGAAGGCCTGTGAGTTCAAGAGTTCGAGGTTGTCTCATCGAAGGTATCAGAGTTGTGTAGATAGGGATTTCCAAACTCCCCTAAATTACTATTGCTAAAAAATAGATTTATGTTGAGTTGATCTTGATGACCAGATCTTGTCTTGTTTGATTTGTAAATTGTACAGATATTTCTAACAAATCGCATTCCAGCCTAACCACAGGCTCCTTCTGGTCGTCAGTAGTGGCGAGCAAATGTTTCTCACCCGAGTCAGCAGAATGTTTCTCAATTTCTTCTGTTAGCCCTTGTTAGTGCCTCCTGCAATTTAAAAGGGGGGGGGGAAAAAAAAAAAAAAATCATTGGAAGAGGTTGAGGGAAAGACAGTTGGTGTTCAGGATCTTACATGCCTTGAATTTCAGCGACTCTTCCTGGTTTGGCAAGCAGCGTGTCTACTAAATCGCCTGGGTTTAGTATTTGTTGTCTGGTATGACAGGGTTTGAAGTAGTTTTGCAAATGCCCTTTTCAAAGGTAGAGCTGCAGTTAGAGTCAAAGAGAGGATATCTTGGAGGCCCTCCTAAAGTGTTGAAATAAACTGAGCTATTGCAGAGAGGCAAAGCACTCGGAGTATTTACTGCGGCCCCACGTGGAGAAGGAGGAGGCGAGGGTGGAGGAGGTGTTATTTGTGAAGAGGACTAAAAAGTTGTATGAGAATTAATCCTTCTGGCGCAGGGAGGAGTACAGAGAAAACATCTGAGTGTATATTGACTGGGATTTTCCAAAGATGGCACCTAAAGCTCCTTTGAAGTAGGTTTCCTCTTCCATTTCGGAGTTAAACAGTCACTATTGCTAAACATAAAGCAAAATGGCACCTCTCTTACAAAACACCCAGCGACCCTCCCACTCTTCCTCCCCCCTCCGCCCATTGCAACCATGGTCCTGTTTAGCCAGCCATTGTTTTGAGGTGCTTGGTAACCATGGCTTTGTGAAAGTATAATGCTCTATGTGAGCTTTCAGAGCTAAGCTAGAACAAAAGCAGATGTCGGAGATGTTGCATGCAGCCTGCCAAGCTGCGAGACGTCGTCCATTTGACTAGCAGGACAGCTGGGCTCCGCTGCCAGAGGAGGACACAGGATTGTTCTGCTTTCCTTTGGCTCGCTCTGAGTTCCAATACTCCACACTTCATCACTCTAAATGAACCGTTTATGCTTTATTTCTTATTCCAGTTAAAATGTGGCTTCTGTGGGTTCCATAACTCCAACTTTTTTCCATTATAGAATTGTTTACATTGCAGTGGATGAATTATGTTCGACTGGCGTAGTCTTCAGGTGGCTCATGGGCCGTTTACAGCTGCTTTGTGAAATGCCTTTTTTTCCATTGGCGGCTACTTGTAAAATTTTTTCTTTTGCAGACGTTTGTTGAGACTGGGAGAGCTCTCTTAACAGGAGGCAATGTTTTGAGACCATTAAGCCATTTCAAGGATGGCAACTCTTGAGAAGCTGCTCATGGCAAGAAGCTCGTGCAGCAGTCCGCTGTTAGGCATTTTGTCATTGCTTGCTCTCCTGAGATTGTACGGTCTTCTTTACACACCCTGCGTGCAGTCAGAGAAGAAATGCTGGTAATGCCATCACTGAAACCTTGCAAGGGTGTGGGGCCCTCGCTATAGTAGCGACTAAATTTGTCTCTTACTATTATAAAGCTGAAACTAACAGTCTCCCATCGCAGCTGGCTGTAGTTACACTGTAGTGTGGTGCATCTTCCAAATTTTGTGGAACCGAAAACCATACTTCTTGATTCACACACCGTATCTCACTGCCTTGGCAACAACCTTACCCTTACTCTCAAGGGAACGTACGAAATGGTCATTTACAACTCAAGTATGGGGGGGGGGGGATTTTCTCCATGCAAATTTGCTCTTCAAGAGAATTTTATTGCCGATTTCTGCAGGTGAAAACCATTAATTTAAGGAAGATGGCTTGGGACCTTTTTTTGTCCCAAGGTAGCTGTCAGACTGGGGAGCAGCAAGCAGGGGGTGGGATTAAATACCCTAAGTTTCAGAGGACGATGGAAAAGGAGGTTCCCAGGTTTGCCATAAACGTACTTTACAGTTTTAGGAAAGTTTCAACTCACTTTAAGTCTGTCCTCGATGAGTAAAATAGAGATATGTTATTTGTTTAGATATGAAGCTGCTGGGGACAGGGGTGATCTTGCTGCAAGTACCAAAAAGGAGTTAGTTGCCATTGGAGCCTATAGAAATGTCAATAGTATACGTTATTAGTCATTGGTTCATTCATCCATTCTTTGTTCTCCCTTCCATATCAAAATCACTCTTGTGTGTCAATTTCTGGATCCTCTCTTTTTCAGTTTTACTTCAATGTACCTTTGTTTTTCTTTTTCTTCTCATTTATCATCTCAGCAGGCTGCGTCTATTTATTCATATAATCCAAAGTATACCAAAACACTTTGAATTAGTCTCCTGTAAAGTAACAAGGAATAAATAAAAGAACTTGCTTGGTATCGGAGCAGCTTGTCTTGCACCAGTTGCATGCCAGAAGAATGGTTTTATTTTGAATTGTTTACATATGACAACAGTAGTTGCAGCTGTCGTATAGAAAAATATAACTGGTATTTTTTTCAACATTCTTACTTCACTGCCACTAAAAAATTACAGTATCACTGTAACTGCGTAAGTCCAGTGCTCTGGTCTCTTTAGTGGGACCTGAAATGTTGACGTGAGTGAACCCAACTAAAATCTTCTTCCCAGCAAGTCTAGAAAAAGCAATGGAGCCTCACCTTTTGTGTGAGACCTGCTGTGGAATTTCACCCTTTAATGTGCAAATGAAGCCTGCAGGGTCCTCTGAATGTATCTCTGGCTCCTGCATTTCAAAGTGAGCTTTGGAAGCCTTGTGCAGGGGAATGGCTGTGCTGAGGTCTATCACACTTTCCTTCCTTATTCTGTAATGAATTTAGCTTTGATTTGGGTGGGGGGTATCAGGCTCCCTTATTGGTCTAATAAAACATGACTCATCTAAAGAAAAAACATAGAAGAAAATTGTTGACAAAATGGTTCCCAACGTGATGTCAAAATCTATCAAATAATAGCAGAAGTTGAGGTTCGTATAAATTGTTCTGCATGTAAAGAAAACTTTAGAGTTTATTTAAATCTGTGACTTTATGAAAAGACCTTAGTTTAACTCAGTACTTTTTTTTGTTTTCCTTCTTTCCCAGACAATGTTTCCCTGACCTTTTGCTAAGTGATTTCTTTTTTAGCTACAATGTCTAGTGTTCAGGCCATAGTCTATTTGAATTGCTTTCTCGCTCCTTTTGTATTAAAATAATGGCAATTTTTTCAGGATTTTAAAGTATGTAGCAGTTCAATTCTTGAATAGATTTTTATGCTAGTTTTATTTGGAGGTCTGTCTAAAAAAATCTTGTAAGATGGAGACTAGAAGGAGTTCAATTATATGGCATTTAAATAATGTTTGTTTGGAATTGTATTTCAAACAGTTTTTAGCAAACAGCAGTAAGGTCACTTTCTTGTATATGCAGAAAAACTGACGCAAATTAAGCAACTGGTTTATGGAGAAATATCCCAAAGTTAAGAAGGTCCGCTGTTAAGGTGTCATAAAGTCCCAGTCATTAAAAAAAAAATTAACATAAAATTTAAATGCCTCCATACTCTAAAAGCAACAGTAGGGAAAACACCTGCTCTAATAAAGCTGTAGGTCATAAATGCCTTGAGGAGAACGTTGTAAAGTTTTGAAATTTTTCCTGTTTTTTACAAAGCGAGGATTCTTATTTCACCTTGGCAACCTCATACTACTGTACAATGGCATGGCAAAAGCTGAAGGGCTCCTTAGCATTTTTTAGTGGATCACAAGAAGGATTTTTCTTTTTTTGAAAGAGCATTAATAGCTCAACATTGCACTTCAGATGGTCTAAAAAAAAAAAAAAAAAAAACACCCCAAAAACACAAACCCCAACATTTTACATATATAACATTATTAATGGCCAAAGTGAGAAACACTAAGTTTTAGCCTAAGCTCCTTTCATCAGGGACAAATGTGGGGTTTGAATTTTAACTTTTTATTATAACTAACATAAAATGCATTTGAAATCACTTGTGTTTTTTCAGGGTCCACACATAGCATCAGTTACTCTTGCTGCATATGAATGTAACTCAGTTAATTTTCCTGAGCCTCCTTACCCGGATCAAATTATCTGTCCTGATGAGGAGACGACTGAAGGATCCATCTCTTTATGGGCTATCATCTCAAAAGTTAGGCTGGAGGCCTGCATGTGGGTAAGGTTTGGTTTATAAAACTTAAGCACTTTTAACTTATGCACTTAATTTCTGTGTCCAGCGATACAATTCCTGAATTAGCAAAATAGTGATGGCTTACACTGCCAAGAGTAGCATGTATGTTTGCAATGTGAACAGATGCCTTCCTGATCAACCTTCTTGCCCTGGATAATTTTAATGTCCTTTAAAGAGAAGTAATAGGGTATTACTGGGCTATCTTATCAACTGCAGTGTGGACTACTTTTCTAAATGCTAGCAGAGAATGCTCATGTACTTCAGAGCTGTTGATGTAAAAGGTAAGTTTCAGAAAGGGTATCTGCATCCCAAATGAACTTGCAGCTGTCAGGTCTTGCACTGCATGCAGTGAAGCAAGAAATAATTTCACAAATTTTGAGCCTGTAACTTGAGTGAAGTTGCAGTTACGGAGATGAAGGACTCGGGCCCTGATATCATAGCTGAAATGTTTTTCTGGGTTGCATCAATAGATTGGATTCAATAAAAGAGTATTATGTTGCACCTTTTTATGTATTTTATTTCTGTTTCTCTGCCTGTTTCCATCATAGCAAACTTTTCACTTAAAACAGGAAAAGCAGGGTAGCTTTTAAGTGAATCAGGATCTTAGGAAATGCTGTCATTGGAACTTCCTTTCCATTTTCCTTTTTTTGCCCTCTGCAGCTTTTTTATATAAGTTTGATTTTTGGAGGATTTTGGTCAGCTAAGATGTTTTTTTCATTACATGTAGATTATTTTGGATTGCAGTTTACACAGATGCATCTGCTGTGAACTGCATGCCAAATTAACTTTATTTTACTACTGACTTCCTGTTCTAGCAGATGATTTAATTATTAAATTCTTGGTTGTCCATTTCAAATGTAGAGAGAGGAAGTTCTGAAAATACATGGTATCTGATGTCTGCCCTTGTATTCCTTCTAATGATATGAAAAGATACATTAAGGCAACTTTGGTCACTACCACCGCTTTTAAAATTATCAGCAGCTGTGTTACTTACAAAAATTCCAGTTAGGTTGTATGCATTACAGACTAAAGTAATGTGTAGCACTACCAGCGTCACAATAGTAACAGAGAAATTGGACTTACAGCCCTCTCCAGAAGCAAAGTACATCTTAAATTTCACACTTTCTAATGAGGGGACAGAATTGCCTGAATGCTACATAAGTAGCTAAACATACGAGTACTTGTATAAGACCATAAATATAAGATTTCCTTTTATTTTCTTCCTCGTCCCCCTCTGCTTAAGTTTGTTTCATGGAGACTAGAGTAATAAAAATGGCATTTACAATGACGTTTCTAGGGTTGCAAAATAAAAATGTAGCTCAGGGTAAACATCCATTGCTTAATCCCCAGCATGTAAAATAACTGAACTATGATGAGAATTAAGTAGTTTAGAAATGAGTTAATAGAGTTGCAAGGATTGAAAGCTTGTATGCTTCTGAGCAGCCATGAGGGAGAACAAATAGTACCTTCAGCCTCTCATTTGAGCTGCGTTTCTTAGTTCAGGCTAGGGAAAAGACAAGGGAATAGGACCAAGCCGGAACGTTTGTATCCCACTCTTTCTCCCCCCTCTTTCTTTCTTCTCGCCTTCGAATTCATTGTCAGCTACCTTTTCACTGAACGCTGTCTCCACTAGATTTTCCCTTGGGAGCATCCTCTGTCTACCAGTGGTGTCTAGTGTAATGTTATGCTTTCTTGGAATGTTTCATGAGTACATAAACATTGCTTGCTAATTTCCTGTAAGCCAAATCAAGTTGGCAATTGCTGCTGCTTCTTCCAGTATGTTTCTTTTGTCCTAATTCCAGTTCACTTTTTATGGAAGCTGTTGAAGAAACTTATTTTTGATTCTGTCACTCTTAAACCAAATGTCCACTTAACAGGAAAGTTACAGTGACTTTCAGAAAGTGAAAAGGCTGATTATTGCAAGTCAAAACCTTAGTAAAAAAGAAATTTAATTTATTTAATTTTCTGCTTTTAAACTGTAATCAGGAATATTAAGTTTAATTCCTAATCTTGGTATGATTGAATGAGCTCACAAAATCTCTCTTTTTTTTTTTTCTTTTTCTTTTTTTTTTTTAACGGGATCAGCAACTTCTAATTAGATCTAAAACCTGAAGTTATGGCAAATACTGGATAAATGCAAGAGAAAAGGAATTATTAGATGTATACAGATGTGTTCCTAATGTGGCACTTGGAGCCCTGCGAAGAATATGTATAACACCACCACCAGCCTGTTTCCTTTAGACTTGTAAAGTGAAATTATGTTGAAAGGCTCCAAAGTGAAATCTGGCCAATCTCCTTGATTATTTGGAGGGAGACAGGAGGGTGGTAGCAATATAAGTTTTCATGTGAAATGCTGAAAGCAGGTCAGTCCCAGTGGGGACTTTGCAGACCTCTGACTATAAAGCTACCCAGACTAAGTATCCTGCAAGGTTTGAATGCGGGGATTTATCTGCACAAGGGATTTGATTCAGATCACAAAAACATCAGTGGCTGTTTCAGCCAACTTAAACCAGGTACAGTTTTTTCCAGAGATTAAAATCATTACTAGTCCCTTGCATGTCAGTGATAGCCGTTTTTGCTGATAATGAGTGTTACGAGGATTAAATATCACTGTATCTAAGGAATTATTAGGTGAAATGAAAATGATGCTTTTTTCAATCACTGTAAAAGTTGGCTCCACCAGTCCTGGCCTGCAGAAGGACTCAAAAACAATCTGCTAGGTGTATGCCAGTTTTCACAGCCTTTCATCCCACAGGGACAAGGAATTCAATAGTGCCCTACATTTTTAATGTGTTGCAGCTTTTTTTGTTTTTTACAAGAAATAAGGGGAAAGAATAAAAATGTTTAATTGCTCAGGATTAGCAGAACAGACGGCCTGTGTCCTGACCAGGATAAAATCTCTTTAAAAGACTCTTTCTAGTGGAGTAATTTCCCAGTTTCCTTTTCTGAATGTATTTGTGTAAAAGAATTTTGATTAGCATTTGCCTTTCCAATTTGTTGTTAGTCCAAGGAAGCTCCATGTAAAACTGGCATTCGAAGTTAAATGGTGAAAATGGACAGCTAATGTTACAAAAAGCAGTTAAATAGTTACTGGTTTGGATCCCTTAATTGCTTCTTTTTTTTTTAACACACTTAAGGAACCTATCTCCAGCAGACATGAAATCATATGATTTTTGTTGCACTTCTGAAATGTTTTGTAATAATGAGCATGTGACTTATCCAATTTAAAGAAAGTTCATGTCCAGTACACACATGCAAACCTCTTCCTCAGTTAACAAAATGAAGCCAAAGCAAATTGGCAGAGCCTGGAGCAGCAATGTGACTTTTTGTTCTTGCATCACCCTGAGAACATAACCTCAAGTTAATTTTTGTGAAACGTTGTTGCTACTGTTTTCAGGCTTATCTTCCCTTGTGCCAGAAATCCGCAGATTAATGAAGTTCAGCTTGTTGCACTCGTTTAAATTTTTTCTTCTGTGGAAAACAAGGGCATAAACATATGAGGCTGTGCACTTCATCTGCTTAAACTGAGAATTTAACAGTTTGGGTAACTGCAGAGAGCGGCGGTATTGAAAACCACAACCTGTTGATTTGGAATATCCACAGCAGCTGGAATTCTCCCTTGCTTGCAGCTGCACATAGAGCAGGAACAAAGGAAATTGAAAAGCTTTCGCATTGCTTCAAAGGAATAGAAAAGCATTTGTTACTCGCTACTGACCCTAAGAGAGAAAAGCCATCTGCACGTAGCTACATTTTAGCACTTTTGCAGCGCGGTGCCCAACTATCGTGCTATTTACCTGTCCCATATTTAAACCATTCTGAGTTTAGTCCGAGGTCCTGTTTCATTAGCCTCTGTTTATCCATATGTTCAGTCTTAGCTGTCTCTCTTTTCTTTTCTTTTTTTCCTCGGTTAAGCTAAAGTTGCATTTACCCACAAGATTGAAATGAGTCATTTGATGTCCTGAGAAAACAAATATAATTTTCCTGTGGTGAGAAAGCAACCATGCTTTCATCTCGGGTTCCCTTGGCTTGCTTTATTCCATCTAAAGGAGAGAGAAAACTCGAGATCAAGCTTTGCTTAACCTTATTTTCCTTGCTCATAGCTGTAGGAAAACTCGAGCCTGTTTTCTAACAAACACTCGCACAAAGTCTCATGACTGAACAAGTAAACTACTATGTGACGGCACCGGGGAGGAGTTCCCAGATTATTCTGAAGGCCGCTCAGGAGCGAGGGCTGTCACATGCCGGCGAATGTGTCTGGCATCATGCGGCGGGGTGAGATGGCAGCGCTGTGCTGAGTCAGGGATCGGGTCGGATAGCAGGGCCCCCGTCCCGGCTGGCTCTCCGGCTGCAGCGCGGCGACAAGCTCCAGCCTCCCCACCGCGCCAGGCGCAGCTGGCCACCGGCTGCGGAGCTCTGCCGGAGCTGGGCAACGCGCCACTCTGCAGGGCCCCACGGATGCACGGATCGTGTCGTTATGACCTCGCGGACCGCAGCTTGGGAGCCGCTGGCTTGCGAGCGTGATGGGCTGTGCCGAGAGAAGCTGAATTTGCTAAACAAGGGCAGGGGGAAAGCGGGGTTTCAAGGGAACAGCGTTATGTTTGAAATCGGGAGAAGTTTGACCTGGTGGGGGTAAAAGCAAGCTTCTCAAAGCAGCTGGCCTCATCAGTTCTAATCGTTTGAAATGTCTACGGGGCTGTGCTTATCACATGTTTCCTGTTTAAGAATAAACACAAAAATAAATCAGAATTATTCTTTTCCCAGGGTGCTGGCACAGCCATTGGAGAGCTGCCTCCATATTTTATGGCGAGGGCGGCCCGACTCTCTGGTGCTGAACCTGATGATGAAGAGTACCAGGAATTTGAGGAGATGCTGGAACATGCAGAGACTGCACAAGTAAGAACAGTGCAAAACAACAGAATTAATAAAACACAGAACAACTAGATGGAGTAAATAACCATTCCAATGAAATGGGAATGGGCCAAAAATCGGTTGGTGTGAGTTCACAAGGGACTTCCCAGGCATGGAAAAAGATCCTCCGCTGGGTAGAGATACCTCTGGTGATGGGAGGACAAGAATGCAGCTTGTCGAAGCACATACGCTAGTGCAGCCAAAGTATTTGCTACAAATAATACCACGTTTATTTAGACTTCCAAGAACAGCACAGTAAAGGTAGGGAGAAAGTGGGCTAACAAACCAGTGATAGAGGAAGTGCTGTTCTGTAACCATGGTTGTTATAACTGCATTTAAAGCCTTCCTGGGCCAGGAGATGATTCTCGGCCAGCTCATCCCCTTCAGGTAAGATTTGCCTGCCCTGCCACCAACGCCTTCAGGGGCCAGTGCGTGACCCATTCATCAGCCTGAGGAAACATATTTTTCCTGATGTGAAAATGCACCCAAACTGCTCTGAATCCCTTTTCGTTGCTCTTGTCATTTATTTTATTGATGGATTAAATACTGCTTGTGTTACAGCGTAGTTTGTAACTGATGCTGTACATCAGTCAGATATTATCGTAGGTAATTTTTCATTCAGGTCAGGAGTTTGCATCCTGTTCACAAGTTAATCATAGTGTTTTAGAAGAAATTAAACTTTTTATCCTCAAACTACTTGCCACTGAATTTCTCTTCTGTATTTTTCCTTCTTACCATGATTTGTCTGCCACTAAGTTGAAACAGGTCATGAGACTGCTATGAAAAAACCAGCAGATGCTATTTACCATGCACTGCTGTCTTTGAGCTGTTCTGCCAGGGTATTTACTTGATATAAATATATACTTCTTTTTCTTCCTTCTCTTCAAAAAATGGATGAAGCTTTTCTATGAAAAGAAGGTGGTTTGTCTGGAAATACTGAGTGCAATCTAGTAATTCTAACAGTAAACCCTGTGTTTCCTGAGATCCTCCCCCTACTAGAAAGTTCCAAAGGGTTTTTATGATATTGTAAATAGTAAATTCTTCTATTTCTTTTAAGATGCGAGGGGGGGTGGGGGGATCTGCATTGTCCTTTATTCTATCATCAGTCTTTGCTTTGCAAAATAATCTCTAACTGTTTAAAAATCAAGTCGTGTTGAAAAAAAAAAAAAAAAAAAAAAAAAAACAAAGCAAAAAAACAACCCAACGAAACCAGTCAAATGCATGACTCGAGAGCTGAAATGCTATCTGTGTTTACTGAAACTCTCCCAGCAAATTATATGCGTGTACAGTTGTGGGAGCAGCCAGAGTTGGTTTCCAGAATGCACAGTAAGATTCTTGGGAAGAAAATTTTTGCTAGAGAGCATTTTGTCAGGACAGGCCAAAATATAGCTAGCTGTATTGAATGCCCTTAGTAAACGAATGGCGTTATGTAATTAATTAAGAAAAATGATGGTGTTATTTACCAGTACTTTTGATTTTATTTTCTTGGCAATTGAATTTGGATTGAAGCATGTTGTTTTGTGGATGGATGGCCAGGAAAAAAAAAAATCCTTTTAAACTCCACTTGTGGTTTGGTTTCTATAAAACTCTTTTAACATGAGGCTTTGACAATCCGATTAAACTGTATTGCACTCATAAAACTGACAATTCAGTTTTTTCCATTTGCTAATATGACTTCCTTTTTGCTTTTGGCTTCAGTCATGTTTTTGCTAGATGTCTGTGGGAGACAGGATTGCCTTTTCCTATGACCTTGAGTAAATCCCAATCTTCAGCATAGCTTATCACTCTTTGTTCTGTAATTGCTATTCACGAGCAGTTATGATGTCTATTTTTAAATTGCTCAATAACAATTTTCATTACCTACAGCAGCTTCTCCCACTCTCCCACGTTGAAGCCTTATGCTTAAGAAAACACGGGGGATGTGACAAGTGTCTTATGCCATGGAGGCTACTACAAATGTTTGACGTCAAATGACAGGAGCCTGCTTTCAGCATAAAGGTCTCGCTTCATCCTGCCTTTTTGAAAGGCATGAAAATGGGTGTGTTAGATTTTGAAGAATAGCTTCCCCCTCTACTTCTGCTGAGCTGCTATATGCCTACAAGGCAAAGCCAAATGGTTTGACGTTTTTGCCTGCGTGTGTTTTGTTCAGAAAGCTCGTTGCTGCCGTTTCTCAAAAACAATGGTAATTTTGAGAAACAGATGAGGATCTTCTATGGTGAGAATAGGCTATGAATATAACATCCAGCCTGAAGGATCTGTGAGGGGGAATGTACTTGCTAGCTTGGCACTTTAAAAAACAACAAAAAAAGGAACCTAAAAGGACTAAACGGCAGAAAAGTTTAGTGCCTCGTTCAAAGTTACACAGAGTAAAATACTATTTACTTTAAAGAGTCTGTCGATGGATTTTTTTCTGTCATAAACCTCAGATCTAAGTGACCTGTCTCCTCCAGCGAGGTTTTGAGAAAACTCATTAGCCTGCAGACGACGTGCAAGTCTGCCTTGTACTTTCCATTAGCATCCTTCAGAAAAAGCCCCTCATTTTAAAGGAACACTCACTTCTCCCTCCTGTGCGTCCCTGCGTGTGCACGCCAGGGAGTTAGCCCCAGTTACATAAAGGGAGCGTCAGAGCTTCTCTTGTCTCGTGGCTGCTCTTATTAAAATCGAGCCACTTTGCCCTGGAGAAGGAGTGTGGTTTACAAGCAGGGCTCTTTTTTTCTCAGAGCTCCACACAATGCAGAGCCCAGCATGCTATAGGAACAGAGCAATTCGGTCGGATTTGTTAATACTTAAGGCAGTATTTAAAAATTAGGAATGTTTGAAATGGTATCTCAGTTGCTGTTAACTCTCTTCCAGTCGAATTCCAGAGCGAAGGAGGTTTTTTTTATCAGAGCTGCCCTTTTAGTCATGGGGAGTATCTCCAGTGCAGCCGTTCAAACCAACCTCTCAATTAGGGGAAGTGAATCTACTATTTAGTGCTGGGGCAGCACATTGGTAATAATACAGTGCAAGCATACTTTGGTAGTTTCATATCTACACGCACATGTGCAGGGACTCTCTTTTGCCCGTTTAATAGTTGCTGATTGTTAAGTGTTCTCATCTTTTCTCTGTCGTGCTGAAACCCTTAAAGCTGACGGAGGTTTCTGGTGAAAATGAAGCTTTTAATGCCAGCTTCCCTCAAGGTACTTAGTGATAATGCATAATGCGTGGGCTCTTGCTGTATCCTGGTACTCCTTGCTAGGAGGAAAAAAGTATTAATATCTTTGCTGTATATCTAATCCTTAATGACTGTAAGTGTTTGGATTCATTAAGTGGCATATTTTTAAGAACTAATGATTTACACATTGGGCTTTGCTTCTGTGCAGCATTGCTGCAGCCAAATTTCCATGTAAAAATATTTTCTAGTTGCCTATGTTACTATCAGCCACTGCTGTTTGTTTACTTTCCGAGCTGTGTCCTGCCTCTGGAAGAATACAAACTTGCAAAAGGGTTAAATCCATAGAAATGCTGAGATGCAGCAGGACTGGTTTGTAAATGATTGAGTGCCATCTGCACACTGAATGTCAGTTGTTGCTGGGACCTGTTTTTGACTCCACTGAACCTTTACTGGTTGTGGTTTGTCTGGCCATCACATGACTTCTCTGAAAATTCCCCCTCCCCTCCATTTCCAGTAAACTGTTTGAACAGGAGTGACTCAGACTGAAACCAGCTTCCCTGTAACCACAGGGCTTGTTAAAGAATTTGTCAACGTGGACTCAAGAGGGTTTGTATTAAACTAAGCTGCAACTGCTTCGGTTTGCGTTGCGTCAGGAGTTCCACCGAACAACTTCCTGCTCGCTCCGAGAGTCGGCTTCTTGTCTGCAAGGAGTTAAACTGATGAACTTTTGCGATAGTGACAGTTAGACACATGTTAAACCCATCTTCCCAGCATTTCTGAAAGGTCTGGTGCCTTGAGCTGGATTGCTTTTCCACATCTTCATGTGGGGTTTCTCTTTGCAGAAGCAGAACAAAGTAGGGTACCACACCCAGCCACGGTTACTCCGAGAACCCAGCACTGTGTTCTGACACGACACTGTGACTTCATTCAAATGGAATGATTAGGTTGAACTAATAAGCAAAATGTTACTTAATTAGCAGTGTAAAATAAGACGGCCAAATTAAAAATGGATCTCTCCCGTGATTAAGCTAACAGCTAGTATCTGATAAGTTCCTGCTTGAAAAGGATTCGCCGGCTGCTGGCTTCTTTAATCAAAAGGTTTTGAGCATATTCGGTACAAGAAAAAAGAAGTTCAAGCAGACCGCAAGCAGGTTTTTATAAAGCAGTTATCATAAAAATGGAAGTGGTAGAGTCACATACAATAACTGGAAAACCTTGAGTTCGTTTTTTTGGTTTTTTTTCCCTTTCCCAGAAATAACTTGTTTAAACCCAACATGAAATTCCGTTCATAATTTCTCTTGCTCCGTCTTCCAGTCACCCCCTTTCCTCATCAGCTTCCTCTCTTTATTAATTGTGCCGTACAAGAAGGAGATTGCTGGTGTTCGGTCTAGGCTGCCTGATGGGTGGCCACCAGGAGGCTTGTCTTCACACACTGCGTTCCTGAAGTTTGATGCCGGCGTTTGTTACTATATGTCGGGGAGGTATCTTACCCCATTTATCTGGGCACGTAGTTAAATGGAAATTCAAAACTAATCAAACCTTGAAGCTTCACTTTAGAAACTTCCCACGAATGCTATCGCTTGAGAGTGAGATGGCAAACTGGCAGTGAACCAACAGTAGAGTGTGGTGGGGTTTTTTTCCACAGGCAATATAATAAGCCATCAATAAGTAACAGCTTAGTTTTAAATTGTTCTCCAAAATTTCTGAGTTGAAACAAGCTTTGGAATGAAAGCTTTAAATAAGGGAACTTGTTATAGAGGAGTTCCTGAGAAAAGAGGTAGCAAAGAGTTAATATAGGCAGAGGGTAGACAATAGGAGCTATGAGTAACAAATGTGTAAGCCACCTCCTTGCTGGATTTCTTTGGACACTGGCAAGAGAATAGGGCAGTCTTGTGCCTGCATTGTTCTATTCATTTGCACACCTGCTTACAGATAAGGAAAAAACAGCAATGAGCATTACATTACCTCTACTAATGGTAATCTAGAGATGACTTTTTCACATTCTTCTTTGAAGGCTCTTTGTGATAAGGTCTGTTCCCTAAAACTCCTTTAGTCACCCTCCGTCATTTTAGTGTTTAGTGCGTAAAAACATGAATCGGAAATTATCGAGCCACTGAAGAAATCTGGATTACTTTGCAATATTTTCGCTCAATACTAGGATATTGGCTCAGAGGAATTTTTTCAGTAACGAATCTCTAACTTTACAACAGAAATGAATCTTTTCAGAAAGAATGTCGCCAAGTTTACTGGAAATCTTACAGCATGGATTTGCACTGTAGTTGTGAAGAAGCAGTTAGTTGAACTCTGCCATTGGATTTGCATGCCCTGTTCTATGTGTGTCGGGAATGCTCAACACCAGTTTCTAAAGGAGAAATTTGGTCCTAAATACTTGATATTTCACTCCCCTGTATTCTGAGAAAGACCAATAAATGATCAAAATTTGAGTCAGATAAGCTGCTTCAAAAATATTTTTTTTAGGGAGAGCCTTCAATAACTGCTAGAAATTAATTATGGTATCATAATCAAGAAAATGGCTACTTCCCGCCCCCCCCCCCCCGCTCCAGACACTGTTTAAATATCTGTGTTGTACAAGAGTCTGGTATGCAGACCACTTCTCTAAGCTGTCTGGGAACCTCTGCTACTTCTGAGGGAGAACAAGCGAGAGGTATGCTTAGCATGGCACATCTGCTGGCTAGGCTGAGCAGGAAGACTTGTGTGTGTAAAAGGATTTGTCAGCTGCGTAAGAAGTTGCTCACTTTTATTCTACAAGTATTTTTCTGTCCATGGGTTTTCTTCCTTAACTTAGAATTAAGTTCTCTGTGGAGGAACATTGTATTTTTTTTTCAGCGCTGGTGACTTTGGCTCTGATTTGGCAGAGATCAAAAAGGTCAATCTATTTGTCTGGTTATCAAAAATTGCTTCCTTTCTTGATGATGGTGGCTAAAGCAAAGCAATAACTTGCTTCAGTCCAGCAATCATGAGCCCTTCCTTCCAATGTCTGGATCTTAAACTGCCCGAAAATAGGACTCAATGATTTGTAATGGATTAAAAAAAATTGACAATATCCTGGAATTGCTCGTCACGCCACTATAACTCGGTCGGCAGACCTGTGGCCGCAATAACTAACTGCAGTTGTAGCTTTGAGATAAATGAGCACTCGCTGTGCAGCTGCAATGGTATTTTAGGCAGCCAGCACGTTGGTGGAAGCAATGCCAGCATACGCTTTCAACTGTAGAAGCAAAGGCTGGAGAGGTCAATGGCTGATGTGTGGGAACCAGAGTGATAGGATGTGCTTTTCCTTCATTCTTCTCTCTGTAGGTGGCTGCTAGGATCTCATTATGGAATCGCAGAAAAAAAATCATCTTGACAGGGACCTGAAGCAGTTTGTAGGCCAACTTTTTGCTCAGAGCGGTGTCACCTATGAGATCAGCTCAGGTTCCTCGGGGCACTGTCAAGTCTGGTCTTGAAGCCCTCCAGGACTGGAGACTGCACAACCTCTCTGGGTAATCCCTTCCTGCGTGACTGTCCCGACGGCCTCGCTGCTTCGCTGACATGCCAACCTGACAACTCTCTTCCATGAAAGAGATTGCAGGATCTGCTCGCTGCCAGATCTCCTACAAGATGTGAATAGAAAGTAGTTCTTTAGCAAGCAAAGAAATACTAAGTTTTATTTCATGCTTTCCTGCGCCACTATGAAATTGTAAAGTATCAAAGGGGATGTGTTGCTTCATGCTACTGCACGGACCTGAATTGAGGAGTAGAGGTGGCAGGGGATGTGGTTAAAAGGGGTAGTGCTTAATAGGACAGATTTGATAAGACTGAAAGGACGTGCTCCTTCCTCTTCCTTCAGACTGTTTCCTTTAATTGTGTCTTATTCTTTACAAAATTTCTTTATTCTTACGGTGTGAAGCAAAAGGACTTTTTACGTCGAAGTCTGAGAGCTTCCGTTCTAGTTGTGGAAAATGCTGGTATGAAGTTTGAGGGTGCCTACTAACTCGTTGAGCTCTATAATAGGTGTTCATTTTGGTATATCACTTCCGAACTTGAGCGTGGTGTTGGATTGTAAGTCTAAAATCTTGAAACTAAAGCTCCCGAGATGGAGTTTATTATGAAGTAGCATTTGCTAGTTCTTCCGCCAAGGTCTAGAGGAGAGGGAGAAGTGAGGGAAATAAAATGTTCTTACCGTGGTGCTGGTTAATGAAGTGAAGACAATACCTAGAAGTTCCTAAAGCTAATGGTCTGTTTAATCCAGAGCTGGTTGGGTTCCTTCCTACTTGTGTTAGTGGGAGCTCTTACTTGCCATATAATGGATCCATTACACTGAAGTTTCACACTTTTACTCCAAGACAGGTTAAAATTAAATGACCAAGGAAAGCAAAGCTTGCTGTTAGAATGAATGCTTCGGACTGTTACGCTCTGCTCCTCTACAGCTTGCAAAGCATTCAGCTCTGCATAGGTCTTTCTTTTCTAACATCAGTTTTAAAATCTGATTATAAGGACAATCGGTTTAACTGTATTTCCTATGGAAAAAACTTCAAATTTTCTGGCACAAGAACTAATTGTAGTTACTCATATGTCTGAGTTTACAGAGTCCCAAAGATGAGCATCTTTCTGATTATCTTTGTGGATTGCAGCATCACCCCTTAACATGCAACCAACCTCAAGAATTTGAGCACAAACAGATGTGGAAATAAATCTGTGCATTTCCTTCAACAGTTGGTATTTGGTATTCTTGTCCTCGGAAAGGCTAGTGGAAGAATTCACCTGTGTATTTGATTTCTTGTTGACTTGAGATTTGTATGTAGTACCTAGTGTATACTCATCCTTGCCTACAAATATTCTGAATAATGGCTTGAAGTCTTACTAGCTTTAAGTCCTCAGCTCTCTGACATAGTCTAATTAATGAGGTTTTGTAGGTACTGCTCTCTTGTCTTTCCACAGTTCTTTGGTAAAGCCTGTGAAGTCAAGGGCCCTGTTTCATTGCTGTTCAGTCTTCTCCATATTGTAGTTTCTAAAACGGTGTTTGCATTTTCAACATGGACGTATTTTTCTCTTGTAACTTTTCCATGATTGCCCTGTTCCTCTTCCAGAATTTAATGTCTCAGAAAACCCAGACTTCTTGTGAAGTGAAATTTATTTCCTTCCCAAGCTTAGAATTTGACCCAGTCCTCTTAATCTGGAATGTCTGTCCTATGCCTATCGTATGTAAATACCTTTTATCAAACTTCAGCGCTTGCTTAGATCTGCCACCTTCCCTTAGCTGCTTTCAGTAATCCTCGAAAGCCTTTTTTAACTTTGTCTTTTGACAGCCCAGTTTCCAAGACAGGACCTTTCTTTCCCAGAGTTTCGAGTGAGAAGTAAGTTTAAACCTTACCTCTCACACCCTCTTCTCTCCGGGCACCAAGATAGAAATATCCTCTTTTAGTTTGCCCCTTGTTTGTATTAAGCTGGAAGTATTTTTGAGAAAGCTAGAACAGAGATGCAGGGCCACAGCCCTTCCCACACACGTTTAAATGTTGAGAGTCATCGCAGCTGATGGAGTGGGAGATCGGTGCCACCATGAACCACTATCAAAATATTCCTGCAGGCAACTTACTGGAACCTTACTCATGAGATCTGTTACCTTTGATGTCTTGCAAGAGAGGTATGAAATGGTTTCGTCGGTCACTGAGTAATGAATTATTTGCAGTGATAGGCAATGACTATCAACTGTATCTTGATCTCTGTTCTCCTCATCGTAACTCCGGGTTGCTGTGTTGATCATTAAATGTCATTGCTGATCTACTGCTTTCTTAGCATGGATGTATGTTGTAACCTCGCAGCCTATAGGTAGCTATCCGACCTCTTTAAAACTGCTCTTCTGCAGTTAATATGTTATTTCAATGAGTTAATAATTCTTCCCAGTCCTCTGAAATTCTAGAATTCATTGCCTAACCACAAATGGTCATTCTCCCATAAGTTGTGTTTGATTCTATTGTGTTGTAATAGAAAGCCAGAAGAAACAAAATATTGTGCAGCTCATTTTTAACATAACTCAGATTTTTACATAAAAAGGAGCACTGTCTTTGTAGGCAGCTTTTTAAATGTGAAGGAATTTATAATTTTAATAATCTGGGATGGTAGCTTCATACATCATCTTCAATCTTTGGAAAAAAAAATGTTCTCTTCAGATTATTATCTGGATAAGTAAATGTTTCTAGTAAGAAACTACTATAACAATAGTATAAATTATACTCAAATCTTGAAGGATTGTCCACTTCTTCATCACATGCAAGTTACGCTTTCACCTCAGGGGAGCCTGCAGGCGGTAGGATGAATACTTACCTCTACAGCAACCGTGGTATTCTCCTTGTTCGTAGAGGACCATCAAGGTCCACACATTCACTTCAGATCCCTGTTTATGGCTTTGTATTTTTTTAGTGTTCATTCATGATCCTGTTTTCATTAGAGTAACAAATCCTGCATAATGCCTCCCAAGCCTTCCAGAAATTTATTTTGAACTTCTTAAGGCTACCATCCGCTAGGTAATTATTATCTTGCTTGAGCGATTGCATTAATACTCACGTCAGACTTTCCCCTGATCCTACATTAAGGCACTGGCTGTTCTTACTAGTAGAGAATGCATAGATTATGAACTTAAGATTGAATTTAGTCTCATATATTCCTTCCCTTCTTTACTGGCCTTCCTCTTTGGGCTGTATCCACCAATATTACCAATATATTTGTAAAGTGCGTGACGTGTTTACAGAAAAAAAAAATTGTGATAGAAGAAAAGTTTCTCTGGGTCTCAAATCATTCAAACTGCGGATCATATCTTTCAGAGATGGACAACTATCATCCCTGCTGCGTGCAAGGAAGAGTGGGTTTGTGATAGGGAGTCATGGTTTTCTTGATGCTCCTAAAAACTGATTGCAACTTCATGTTAGAAAATAAATTGTTATATTACAGACTCGTTATAGGCCCATCTGTGCAGTCTTTCAAGAAAATATCTTCTGTCGAAGTCTTATGGGTTGTTTCTCTAAGGACTGTGGGATTCAATCCAATGCTGATTATTCAGAACTCCTTGGTAACCATCAACTAGTTACTTGCTACGGATCCATCAACAATCTCTGCTCTTAGAGATTAAGAAAAAAGAGGCTTCACAATTTCAACACGAACAATAAATTGAGACCATTCTGTTTTCTGATAATAAATCAGTGTTACAGAAGGAAAAGAGTAAAAATTGATATTTTTTAAAATTATTTTTTTCTTGAGCTTGTTAACTAAATCTAGTTAGATGTTCTTTGCTCAAATACAGAAGAGCTTGTGCAACTTACTTTACAATAAAGGAGAAAGAAGAAGTAGAGATTAAATTATAAATGGAAACTAAATAAAAGAGAGGGATGGGACGAAGCCTTGTAGTTAAGACAAAATTGTCCATTCAGTCTTTCAAGAAGGAAGGCTTTTTTGTAGGAATAAACGGTCCATGTTAAGTTAGACTCAAAGCTGTACCGTAACGCATATTTAAAGGGGGAACATTGTGGTAAGTCTTAGTTAGCAGCAAAACATGTCATTTCTCTTTACTATCCCTTTAGGTTTGGAGGTTTGGGAGAGTTTTTTTGCTTTTGCAACATGTAGTAATGAAATGCTGGTATCAATAAAATGTGCCATTTTACCGAAGGCAGATATGAAGCAAGCTTCCCCAAGCCGCCAGCTGAGACTTGTGAATCAGTATTTCAGCACTGACCTTTTTATGCCTCTCATTTCCATTCCAGTTCTTGAGATCTGATGATTAACCCAATGAAGTAATGTTTAATCATTTAACCTTCCTTTGCCTGTATTGTAGCAGTCACAGGAAATCTATTTCCAAACCAAAAAAACAAATCATCTTTGAAAGGGACATAGTGAGCTAAAGTATCCTGAAATGTTATAGAGAATGAATCATATTAGCTGAGAGTCGAGTCCAGTCTAGATACTTTAATTTTGGGGGAAAATGTTTTGCCTGTAAGTAGCTGAACTTTTTATGTCTTTTTAATTTATTTTTTTTTAAGCAGTAAGTTAATGACAGTTGGTTTGCTTTTATTTCAAATGCTTAAAAAAGTAGAGAAAAGATTGTTCCCTGTGCGGGCTATATAACAGAAAAATTATATTGTGAAATAGGTAAAAGTTGTGAAACTGATGATTGTATTCTCTGAGAAATGAAACTTTTAAGGTTTTTTTATTATTGCAGATGTCGCAAAGATTTGACAAATGAAATTTAAGGAAGCAACCAAACAGAAGTATTTCTGAACTTGTTTTCATTAAAGTAAATGTTGAGACTGCAAATGCATAGTTTTATTGCAACCCTGATGTCTATATTACCGTGCAAATTATTCATGGCTATGATTACATTAGATCACAGAAAATAGGGGGGGAAAAACCCCTTAATTTATATCTTTTGGCTTATTTAGAAGGTCTGAAAAAGGAAGACAAATTAGAAGTTCTTGACTGAAATTTTTAGAACTTTAGCTGTGCTTTCCATGGAGTACTTTGTAATAGACAATGAATGTAAAAAAAAAATTAAAGAAGAAATAATCTGAGTAATAACTTAAAAGAAAAGAAATTATGAATTCATAAGGTGAGAAAAATTGCCCCAACGTTGGTTTGGGGTTTTTTTGGAGGCAGAAACTTGTTACACTTTTTTCAACACTTTCATCATTGGTTTTATAACAAAAATTTTATGTTTTTAGCTGGAGGGAAAAAATTAGTTTTAAGGCAGCTTTGAATTTTGCAGCAGTCTAGAAATGTGGGTGAAGGAAGCTGTTTATTTTTAAGAAATTTGATGAAAAATGGTGCACTGTGCTTACACTAAGTTAATACAGTCAATCTATATATAATTATAATAATATATTTTATTAAACCAGTTGTGCTGCAAGCGTTAGTTTATAGGTCACTTGCTAGAGAGTTTTTTTCCAACTCCAGCTTGTGAAAATTAATGCAACAGTGTATTAGCAATGCAGTCTAAGATAATGGGTAAATATGTTAAAATTGGAATGGAAACAACTTGCCTTGAAATATATCATGGACCTATTTGAATACTTGGATTTTAGTGTTTTATTTTAAAGATACTTTACAGTGAGATTTATGGAGCTGTGAAAAAATCTTTATTGGCTTATAAAAGTGAAAATATTGTTCTAACCCCACGAGCATTGTGAAATGGTGAACAAAATAGGAACTGAAAATATCATGGTCACATTCAGCTTTGTTGTAGAGTACAGGGGGAGACATCTTATGAAATTCCTACACAAGGCACTACTTTTTCAGTTCACCTTTTCAAAGACCAAAATCTGTTGTTGAAAGGACGATGTTACTGTTGTGCTTTAGCACGCTTTTTCATTTTAAATTAATTTGTAGAGGAATTCTGAAGACACACTTCTACTTTTGTATTTGGTTAAGGAATTAGAATACCTGTTGTCTCCTTAGTGTGCTGCATTTTATTTCCTTTGTTGATAATTGTGTGATCACACTCTGCAGAAGAGTCTTGCATCCTTTTCAGTTCATGTCCTCAATCCTCAGTGGCACCGAATGTGTACATTAGTGCTGACCCGTACTAGTGTTCATATATTACCTCGTTTCAGTTTTGTTTGCTAACTTGGAAATAACAACGAGGGAATTTCAGCTTGAGAAGGAACTGCCCTCAATGTTGCAAGATTTTTGGACTTGGTTCACTGCTAAATTATCACGTTTTGTTGTTTATAACAATTTGTGTCAAAATGCACTCTTCACAGAAAAACATGAAAAATTTTACTTTACTTGTCATGTAGGCATGTTCTAGACCTGTTTCTACTACCAGAAGTTCAAGTGTTTGGTATCAGCCTCACTGGGAGCAGGTTTTAATCACTCATGCATGCTGTGTGTATCCTAAAAGTTAACTAGAAAATATCAGGAACCAGTTTTCAAAAAAGAGGGAATATTTCATCTATTCCATTTTGCAATAAGACATTCACGATCCATGGTGTTACTGCTGGTGAAAGTTAGCAAATTCACCCCTTATAGAATATTCTAAAGGGATTTTATAATCTCCTGTGGTTAAAAAAGTCCCACTGTAAGATGCAGGAAATCTCATTTCCTTGGCATTTTTCTTTAAGTTGAAGTATTTGTTTTAATTTGGGTTCTTTTTTCAAACATGAAGTATGATAAATAAAATTATTCTATCAATAAGAATTGTTTGGGGTTTTTTATTTGAGAATTTAACTATTTTTAAAGCACTGTAGTGGAGAAAAGTTCTTACTTGAAAAAGGGGTGTAAAAAGCTAGCAAATGGCCTTATTAGGTTTTTTTTGGTTGGTTTTTATTTTTTTTTAATCTGGCATAGAAAGTTATGTCTGTTCTATAGTTCAGAGTTTAAATAATACGCAAGAATATTGTCAAGTAATTGTAATTTACTTGCATTGGTGTATAGTATTGAAGGTTTCAACAGAATTGTAACAAACTTAAAATTGCATAAATGTAATTTTTCTGGATTATCTTGTAGTTGCTTTAATCAATAATTGATGATATTCTAAATTCTACACTTCAACAGTGAAGTGTAGAATTTAGAATATCATCAATTATTGATTAAAGCAATTTCCTTGTGAAATTTATCTGATCGTTTTCTACAAAATGTAAATCAGTGAATATTGCATTGCTACTAGAAAATCAGCTTTTTAGTGCTTATTAAAAAAGAATTAATAATTACTTTTTAAAGTTTGCTATTACCAAAGATACTCAGCTTTCTATAACTACTGTTGCCAAGCCTGAATAGATAACAACACTGACCCTGTTTTAGCTTTTTGGACAGTTTTGCTTCAAAAGAATTTTATTCTCAGGTAAATTCACTTCTCACATTCAAATAAACTGCCTGTGAGAATCTTTATTTTTGCTTTTTAAAATGTATACTGTGTATTTGGTAAACTTTGAGACTCGTGTTTGAAAGCTATGATGACAAAATAAAAGGAGGCAGCATGTTGTTTGTAAACAATAGCTCAAATGTTATATGGTCTGCCACCTTTGTTGCTTTTAAAGTATTTTAGATCCAGTCGTATGGATTTAAGGAACTTCACAAGTCTGGTGTAGAGAGTACCTGGAATTAGCTATTTTGATTAAGGTCTGAGGATATAATGGGATCATTATACTCTGTCTTTGTGTTTTGAGAAAGTACCTTTTTAACATTGTAAGTGGTATTGAAGGAATTCATTCCCTTTGCTTATTTAAGGAATAAGGTATAAGCAGCACTGGCATTTCAAAGATATGGGGAAATGAATACTAGAAAACCTGCTTCCATAGTCGTGTGAACTTAGTGCCACTTGCAGAGTTTTGAAAAACAAAACTCAATACATGTGGGTGGTCAGATTTTCACAGTGAGCATTGTGAATTTCTTTCTCTTCCCTCTAAGCCCAGACTTTCAAACTGGCCTTTGTGTTTTAAAAATTCTCCCAATTGCTAGTTAGGAAATCCCAAGGCATGGGGGATAGTGAAATCGCATACATTTTGAGGTGCGTTCGGTTTGGATTTTGCCTCATTAATACTGTTTTCTTGTTTGCAGGATTTTGCTTCCCGGGCCAAACTGGCGGTCCAGAACCTGGTGCAGAAGGTTGGGTTCTTCGGGATTTTGGCCTGCGCTTCAGTAAGTTCGTTTCAGTAGCAGAGGGGTTTATAATCACAAATCGCAGATTGAATGTATTGCAATTAATGCTGTGAACTGTGACTCGGTTTTATATGAATACATATGGGTCCTCACGCCTTCTTTGCTATTTCTGTCTTCTCTGTGGTTCTTAGAGAAACGGGATGGTTGTGGTACTGGCAAATACAATAGCATGGAGAAACTCCAGTCCTAGATTGGTACCAAACACAGTGAATTCTGCATAAAAGCACAGCTAACGGTTACTATCCCTTCCTTCAACTTCACCGTTGGGCTTCTTGACACTGGTTCTCCTTGGAAGATAATGAGTTTGGAATAGTTCTATTTCCTTTTTAATCCATCGGAAAAGAATGGTGCAGCAAGGGATCCCTTTTTTCAAAAGATAAAGCAATTCACTCCGTAGTTCAGCATGGTGTGGTGTGGTGAAACCCGACAAAAACAAGTCAGTTCCCTAAAGATGCAGAAAGCTTGTCGCAGTAAGGAAGACTTACAGGAGACTGAACTAAGACATTTTTAAGATTCGGGAAGTTTCTGGGTTTCTGTTTCAGACCAGGGATGCTCCCTGCATGTGATGTTGAGGCCACGTCTTCTCTAACAGAGGCGTATGCCCGCTGCTGCTCACCGCTCTGCGTTAGTGGGTATTTGGCAGATCAGATCACATGCCCGCTGGCAGTTACCCTGTTGGGGCCTTCCTAGCCCATTATTAGGGCTAGATTATTAGCTAGCCAGATGATTAGCTAGCAAGATATAGGCAAGAGCTGTATTATTACCTATAGATTCTGCAGGAACCATATTGTAATTTCTTTAGGTGTTTAGGTACTAGAGCTTATAGTGCTTGACATCTTCAAATCCAAAGATATACACAGACTGAAGAGTGGAAAACTACCTGCATAAACCCTAATTAGGATATCCATCCATAGTAATTCTCCTAAGTCTGCTCTGGAGGTATCTTTGGGTCATTAGGAACCAGAGAGAGCGGAATGAGGAAGAAAGTTTCAGAGTCATGGCTATACAAACTATAAACTAGTTGTAGATATTTTTTTTTTTCTCTCTAAGCAAGAGGTGATACGTGCATCTCCACTGATGCTATTTTAGTGTTTCAATAAGATAATACTGCTTTTGGAGTAGAAAAATATTGAACCATCTGAGGTTTAAATCTCTCTCTGGAAACTTAATGAAACCTGGTCGGAATGATGTGCCTTACTCTTCCATCCCACACACAAAATGTGGGATGTGATGCACAGAAATGTGATTACAGTGAAGAGGGGAAGTGTAGGTCCCCTATGATCCCATTCTTCCGGAATAACCACAGCCATTAGCCAGCTGCTCAGCTAATGAGATATTAACTCCACACTTGCCTAGCATCTCTCTTAGTTTCCCAAGTTGTAGCGACGACAGTGCTACCTATTTGCTCAAATGCAAGTAACCTGTGTTAGCTGGGAAGAATTAATCTGATTATAGTTGCTGGCAGGCAACTTCTGTTCACTAATCTGTTGAACTACCTTAATGGTTAGAGTGGAGCTGTAGGTTACAAGCTGTTCTTTAAATCCCTCCATCCAGTAAGCTCTCAGACTGCTCCTTCGCTGCCTCTGACTCACCGGTCTCTAGTCACCATCTTGTGAGACATCACCGCGCAGGCTCTTCTGTCTGCCTTGTGTAACCAGAACAACAGCTTGTAGGTGGCAGGGATGAGTTACTGGAGTGGCTGGACAAGGCGAAGAGTGGATAAATGGAGAACATGAGGAAGGAGTTGGTAAACAGGAGAGGGGACGTGTAAACTCTTCCTAGTTCCTGCTTAGTAATACTTAAACATTTGCTTAACTTATTATCTACTTGCCGCACTGTTCTTCAGCGCACTCTGAGCTCCGGCTTTCTTCTGCTTATATAGGCTGCCACGGCATGGGGGAGGGATGAGGAATCATGAATCCACCACAGTACGCTGGAGGATTTGTAAATGTGTTCACAGAATAACTGCAGAGGAGCAGTAAAAAGGGTGAGGTTTAATGTGGCAGGGGCACTAAAAAAAGCACAGGGATTCGAAGCTGTACATTTTTGTCACACCTGTAGGTGAGGAAGGCAGCCCGACACGTGTGCTCCTTACGTTTGTGTGTTCCCCCACAAGCTTCAGGGCTTCTCTTGCTCGTTGCTGCTTCTCCGTATGCTAGAAGGTGTCTCCTTTACTTGCCCCCCTTATAATTGCAATCTTACTTTGGGATTTTAAACAGTATTTTAGTTGGGTGTATTTTTTATGATTAGAGAACTTGCTCGTCAAGTGGTAATGGCTGTCCCAGCTGCAGGTAGTTGTCTGTCAAGCAGTGGCTTCTAAATACTACCTAAAACCACAATCAAATTGAATTTAAAACTTTGCAAGTTTATCCAGTGAAGTCAACTGAATTGAATGTTGTTTAGTGGCAATAAGAAAGCCATATTATTGTCTGGAGCTTATTTGCTACGTAAAGGCAGCTCTGGGGAAGGAACAAAGCAAGAATTAGCCCTGGAAGATCCTTGCTGTGACTTGTGAGAATTTGCCCTCCTGTCTTCGTGGGCTTTTTTGGCAACCCTTAGTACTGCATATGTATGTTTTTTCAAAAACAAACAAAGAGAAAACCTTGCTGGCCTGCTAATATACCCTAATGCGGACTTGTTGAGTAACTTTTTGCTGCGATATGTTTAACGTATTGATGATATCCACAGTTACCCCTACCTAAAGCATGTTGCTCCCTCCATGGCGACAGTAATGCAGTAATTAGAATGTACTGTGAACTTACAAAAAAAAAAAAAAAACACAACTCCAACCAACAAAGAACATACTCGAGACCTAGAGCAGACTTGGCTCAGAAGAGCAAAATTATCTGGCTGTGGTATAAGTAAATAATTTACTAGCCTCCTATGCCTAAGACAGCTGTCAGAGGTAAAGAATCATTTTAGTTGAAGTGGAGCTTGTTTAGAGACCGTTTCGGGGCATGATTAGAGACCGTTTCAGATTTCTTCCTATGCAGGTGGTGTTGTGGGTGCTCATAAATTTGAATTGCTAGTCTATAACAGCTAAGCATAACCCTCACAAGCTTTCTCACAGATTTCAGAGTTCCATTCTGTCAGTTGCAAAGTTACTATCTTTTATGGTCTTTAACAATCTATGCTGTTTGTTTGTTTGTTTGTGTAACAAACCAACACAAATACTGCAGGATATTAGCCCAGTAATACGCTGCTACTGTGGATTACACATACCCCATGCGTTCACTCAGACAGTCTGCCCTTGTACTGCATGTGAAGTGTGAAAGGTTAGAATTTGGATACTTTCTTGGTTTAATTTCAAAAATATTTTACAGATAGTATCACAATACCAAATGTCAAGCCAACAGTTTAACAATAAAAAAAAAAATTTAATTTTAAATGAAATGCATATGCTTAATAAAATCTAATCAGTGTTTTTAAACTGGATACATATGACTATAAATGCCAGTTTTTAAATGTACTTTCTCAGATGGAAGTCACTGGGGATCATTTTGAACACTAGCTTCCAAGAGTGATGTGCTTGTCAGTAAGAAAATTTGATAAATCACTCAAAATGGCTTTGCTGTGGTTTCTGTGCATTTCACATGGAAAACTTTTTGTTAGCTTTTTTTTAAAATCCATGGTAAGGAGGGACCCTGAGAATGGAATTGTCTGGGACATTGTCTAGCTTAATCCCAGAGACTTAAGTTATGTGGTGCGACATTCGCATTTTTGTAAGTATTAAGACACAAGAGTTTTGGATCAAGTTGAATAAGGGGAAAATGTTCATTTTTCAAAGTTCCAACGTCTGTCGTGTTCCTGTTCGTCTAAGTAAGTGCTGCAATTCATGAACTTCTTTCCCTTGCACTTCATAGATTCCAAACCCTCTGTTTGACCTGGCCGGGATAACATGTGGACACTTTCTGGTTCCCTTCTGGACCTTCTTTGGTGCAACCTTGATTGGGAAAGCAGTAATTAAAATGCACATCCAGGCAAGTACTACACCTCCCTTAAGGCTCTGGGGTGAAGCTTTTTTTTTTTTTTTTTTTTTTTTTTTTTTTTTTTTTAACTGTTACACTGTGTTACTTCATAATGAATTCTGGAGTCTCCCTTCCTGACCTGAAGTAATAGAAATTAATTTGCTGCAAAGGGTTTACAATAAAGGATCTGCTAGGCTTCTTATGTTCAAAACATAGGCAAGTGAATAATTTATAGCTACAAACTAATGAGCTCGCTGCCTATACCACTCAGGAAATTGGTGGTTAGCCAAGTTATTTACCTACGGTTTTTACCAGACTGAAAGGACTTCGTACTCATAATGAACTTGCCTTTTTGGTAACAAATACTCATTTCAAAGAGCACTGCAACTAGCCTTTACCAGTTAAGCGGCACTTTTAAATGCTGCCTTTTATCTCAGTTGAGCGTGTAGAGAAAACCCCAGTCCTTTCAGGCCCTGCAGAAAGCAGTCTGAGGGTATGTCTCTGGGCAGATTGTCCGTAGCTTTCAAGCACGGTTAGCGATTTTTGGTGTCCTCAGTCTGTATTATTTTGAAATAGTCTGATATCAGAGTATGTCCAGCTTTTCTTGCGAACTCAGAGCCTTCTTGCATGTTCTGAATTTGGCAATCAGAATCTCCAGTTGCTTTCCAAAATTTTGAGTCTCACTTTTAAAATGCGTCACCGTCTTGTCCAAAGAAGGATGAAGTACTGATTCCCAGGCGATTCTTTACCGGTGGCAGTGTGGTCAGTGCTATGTCATGAACTGCATCGCCCTATTTGTAATGATTAGAACCAGTGTTTTCAGCTGGGGCTTTTTTAAACATCTCCATAGGACTGGTGCAGTGCCTGTAGCTGTTGTGTTGCTTGGAAATCTTTGCTGTCACTACATTAAAATAGCAGAAGCTATTAGTAGTATAAAATTACTTGATTAGTACCCTCATCAAGCTGCTTAAACATCTTTCTTTCGCCCTGAACGGAAGATTTCAATCTTCAACCCTTTTTTTTTTTTTCTTCCCATCTTTTTGTAAATGGTTATTTTACTTTGCCCGGTCCTTAAACAGAAAATAATAAATAGGTCTGAAAATTCTTTTATTTGCTGTGATAGAACAACTTCTTCTCCACGCTTATTTTTGTATTATCTGAAATTTTCTGCTTTCAAATCTGGGTACTGTTAGAATTTGTTGTGGCAACATAGAAAAGTGAAATAGTATTTGTGTAATATTCCTTTTATTATTTTATTTGTCTTGTTTAGCTAGCAGAATGTTTGCTATGTAATTTATAGTGCTCCACACTCAGATCAAATGTAAGTGAAAAAATATTTCCCAGTGTCTTGTACAGTTGGTAAATCATCTTATTTTGTAACATGTTTAGCTAATAGAATTCTCTCTTCTGCGACGCTTGATTTCAAGCGTACTGTTGCGCAGTAGCCTTGATTTTTGTAGTGATCTTCCTGCAATTTGTAATTTAGGAAATATAAGTGTCATGGAAAAGGCTTTTAATGAAATCTTGCTCTAGACAGGAAGCGAGTGACTCTGGTACAGTGGCCGTCCTGGAGCTGCTTTTCACTGGCCTCTTCCTCTGGACCACGAAATCATTTTGTGTAGTTCTAGTCACATCCCTTATTTCCAGACTAGCAAATGCAGTTCTCATTAGATCATGTTTAAATTGATTTAAGGAGACTGTGGGAACTGTTTGTGTGTGTATACGCAGCTACGCACAGTCTTGCTCACTCTGCAAATTAACAAGCTGTCAAATGTGACAAAAGTGGAATTAGCAAAGGCTATTTTAACAAAATTTTAACTTGTGTTAGAAGAGAAGGGAGTGGTAAAATTGTGGACATTTGGATTTTCTGCAAAATAAGCTCTGTGTTACAGAAGTTTCTTTTATTGAAATTACTCTGTTCAAATAAGACTTGCATTAGAGACCGTGACAATGTAAGTTTTTTGAACAGACAGGTACCCAATGGCTCTTCCCTTGTTCTTCACTAAGTACTTTTTGTTATGCTTCTGTCTGAAGCACATGAACTAGCGGACTAGAAGATATATTATTTTTCATTTCTGTGATCTTTAAGTACAAGTGTTTGTGTAAGGGGATGTGAATTTTTCTGCATAGTGATGACTGTTTTTCCATTAAAACATTGTTGACGGAGTAAAGTGACCTTGAGCTTCTGGGAGTTTAGGTTTGGGGAGGATGCGAACGTTCGTAACGTAGGCTACAAAAACATGGCAAGAAATGAAATCTGTGAGGAAATAGAGTAATAAAGTAAACAGCTTTTCTCTCTCCTGCCTCTTTTTGAAGAGTATTGAAAAATAAAGATCTTGAAAGAAAAGAGAGGGGAAAAACTATGTGCAAGTGCTGGAGAAGCTGTCTGGTTGGAAAGGAACATAAATTGTCATACCCCATTGTCCCTGCTTCCCTTTTGATCAAATGTTTCTCTAACTGATGTTTTCCTTCCTACAGAAACTTTTCGTTATTGTAACATTCAGCAAACATATAGTGGAGCAGATGGTGTCCCTAATCGGGTGAGTAATTCTTTAACACAGTAATACCTTCACTCATTAAGTGGAAAAATACTGGAGGAGTCAAATTAGATGTGCTGAAAATTATGTTTTGCTTCAAAGTGCAAGCCTTGGCCAACACATAATTTAGGTCTTATTTGCAACTTCATTCCTCACCTCAAGGGCTTCAAGTACTTCAAGAAACATAATAGCACTGAAGGTCAGATGGCCTGAGTGTATAGTACCGACGGTTAACTTTCACCCAGAAATATGATACAGCTCTTCCAATTATAGATCGCTGCACTTTCAGCTGCAAATAGGCTGGTTTTTTAATGGACTTTCTTCAGTGTTGGTAGTGTGATCCTATGACAAAAAATAAAAGCACTGTTGTGATTTATGCATTGCCCCAAGATGACAGTAAACCCCTTCCATAATTTGAACTACCTTATACATTTAAAATCTCAGATGTCTCAAAATGTCAGAATGAGAAATAAGTGAAAATCTCAGTTTTAAACAAGAAAACTAAGTAAAAATCCAGCTAACAGTTGGGGGGGGGAGGAGACAATTAAAACAACATGCTTTCATGTTGCCTCAGTGGGTTTGAATGAAGATTGGACACTGATGAAGTCTTAGATTTTTGCCTCATATCTACCTGTTCAGTCATGAAATTCTGTGTAATTTTAAAATCTATTGTTGATGTTAACATTTCCTGCCTGGTAATCCAGCAAATAACATTGCAACAGTGCTTCTCTAACCATGCAGAAGTTTCATAAACTGCTTGAATGCAAACAAAGTATGCAACTTAATTAATTTAAATGTAGGCAACTAGATAAATCGTACGGATTTCATCAAAAATTCGCGTTCAAAGGAACAATTGTGTTCTTGGGGGGGAAGCTGCTGCCTGTTTTCAGTACGCTGATCAGATTAATGTCAGGGGTGCAGGTTTAAAGTTTTAAATGTGAATCTCAATAGTTAAATAGAAAGTCTTGTTGTTGTGGGGTGGGCTTTTTTTGTTTGGTTTGTTCTGTGTTTTGGTTTTTTTTAAACTAGATGCCTAATATGCATCCATAAAATAAATTCTAAGGTGTTTCTACTTTTCCAAGGTCTTTCACTTGTTATATGGGGCAAACTGATTGACACTTTGCTATCCAAACTGTAATAACTATTTTCACATAAAATCCAAAAAGCCACACTTTTCAAGAACAGTTTCAGGGGAGGAATGTCTGGAAAGAATTCCTTTTAAAATATGTAAACTTGACATAGTGAAGCTATACAAAGAAAAAGGAGCATCAGAAGAAACATTCTAGGGCACTTCACTAATGAAACAAATCCTGACTTTATTACTTCTTGATCTTCTGATTGGGTGTCTGGTTTGTAACAAACTTCAAAATGAATTTGTTGCTTTGAACACTATTTAAAAAAAAAAAGAGAGAGGAACGCGGCTACTTTTAACCATCAATAGTTAGCTTTTCTTAGTATCAATCACACTAGCCAATCTATTACTAAATTTTGATCTGCTCTGCTACTAGGTCAGGTATACTTCCAAAGATTTACTCTCTTGCAAATCTTTGAGCCACAACTAGTAGTTTTTTCCTACTTCATCTGCCTTGGAGATAATTTTGCATCGAATTACTTCGAATGCATTCACAAGACCTCTGCTGGATTCAGATTTTATTAGATGGTTGATGTCAGAGTTAAAAAATGTTCTCGGGAGACAGTAAGATTTTTGGAATGTCCCGGTATCCTTGACTTTTCTCAAGCTGTCTGCTAGCATTACCTCATCAATTTCTTTTAGAGTGGAGTATAAAACATGTTGAACAATAGCTTGTATTAAATCCCTTATTATTAAATTAAAATATAGTTCTATTTAATGGTTAGTAACTTGATTTTAATCAAATTCTATCCGACAAATGGCTTAAGACTTTTTTTTTTTTTTTGTCTGGGATATTGCTCTTGCACAATAGGAAATGTCTAAGCACAATATTTTAAAACATTGAACATATTAATATACAGGATAACTAAAATCTAGACGGAAGATTAAGTTATGAGAAAAAGTCTGAGAGTATTTGATTTTATAAGACAGAGAGAATTTCTCAATAACTACATGAGTCTTAGTCAAAAAGCAAAAATTATTCACCTGCAGACCTTGCCCATAGCTCAATAGTTGTTTATTTCTGTTACTGGATGCTGCTGGCATTGCACACTAAGCCTGCCATAACCAGGCTTTTTTAATATAATTTAGGGTAATTTGATTTTACAGTTTTGTCTAGGTCTCCTTTATAAAAGGATCATAAAATACTCCTCAGATTGATTAAATAAGGAAAGAAAAGGAAAAGAAAACGTGGCAGGAAATGAAGAAGCTGTTTACAAAAATTTTTTGAAAACATTGGTGGTAGCTAGCGTACAAAAAACAAGGTAAGAAGGACGGGTGGTGGCAGCAGCAAGGCAAATGGCAGCCGCGCTGCAGCAAGCCTTGTTAGAAGGGACGAGAAGATGTGGATGGATTTTAGAAACTGAAGTTAGCATGAGTCTTGAAATCAAAGCTGAAGAGGATTACAAAGATACTGGTAGCTCATAGGGGGCTGGTAATTATCGACCTGTTCTACCAGTTAATAGTTTAAAGTTGTATTGTTGCTGTCTAAACTGCTAGAAGAGGATAATGTTTTCTCTCAGGTTGTATTACATTCATAAGCTTTTGTGAGGAAAGGTGGTGCATAAGAGTTTTGCCTTGTATTCTGTCACTTGAAGAAGAGTTTAACTTACTGATCGTCCATGTAAATCCTTTGATGCTGGTTTTAGGCCAAACCTAGCCCACTTAAAATGTTTAATTATCATGTGTGTTGTGGGTTTTCTTTTGGCTCTTAAATCTTTCCGTTTAATTTTTTTTTTACCTACAGCTGCAGGATTGTTTATGAAGTCACACTAAGCATATTGCTTTTAAGCACGATCATATTTTCTTTGAAGTGGCAGTTTCAAATGTGGATTAAGGATTCCCAGAAAACTACTAAAAGAAGTAGTTCTCAAAGCACACACAATCCACAAACTGTCTGCCATCAATTCTGGGTAAATGTTCAGAAAGAAAAAAAGTCTAATATTTTTATTTTTTTTTTAATTCAGCACGCTCTGTTCATATTTTGTGAAAATGAGCTAATAACTTTAGAACTTCAATAGACATCTAAGAAAATCAGAAACGTGTTTTATATAGCGTTAGACAGCTCCTGGCCTTCACCTCAGAATCACCTGAACTTTAGTGGCAAGTGGTACGGCTGCATCCCTTTTGGACAAATCCCACCCTTCGTCGGGCAGAGAGATTCCTATGGTTAAGTTAACGATAAACTCGCATAGGCTGCAGAATGTCTTAATTACAGAGGCTGTGATAGTTACTCAGAGGGGAGGCGTGACCACAGAGAAGTGCTCATGTGATACACCAGGTACGCTGTCGTCTCAGCTAAAGGAGTGAACTACTGCCTGTAGCAAATCATGCCTTGCTGATTTTAAGAGAAGTAGAGACTAATCTATTCAATTAATGAACTGAGTCAATAAGCTAATCTGAAGTTTAAGTAGAAGCCAGTGAAATGCATGTTAAAAAAAAAATAAAAAAATTTGCATACTTCCACAGATTTTTAGAAGTTAAGTTGCTAGTGCCATGTTCTGTGGGTGGGATGTGTCAACAGCCTGAAGTGTAACTCAACAAACTCAGACTTGAAAATCTACCCCAAAATATCAGTGCTTCTGAAGGGTTTCTTAACCTGGTAGTTTCTGTGGAACAAATTTTCATGCTTACCAGCCATGCAGGCCAGTTTGAATAATTGCACGTCTTAAAGGAAAAACAGTTTTTGGTAACAGGTACTTGAACCATTGCCTTGACAAACCAGTTTGCTGCTATTTATTGTGCCATAATTCTTTGCTTCACAACTTAATCTCAGTTGACTCTTGTAAGGAGCTTGATGTTCCTTTCACGAAAGTACAAATGAATTCATGGTGACTGATGTAACTGGAAACTTTGTTTAAAGATTGTATAATTTTTTCCAAAAATAATTTACAATACAGGTTTAGGTTACTTCTTTAGAATATAGTGATACAGGGATAGAAGGAGCTGTACCACAAATCACTCAGTTGTCCTGGGGTGGGAAGAGCTGCTTTTTTTTTTTTGGTTTGATTCGCATTGTGCCAAGCGATTGCCTGGGGTTTTGGGGGCCTTCAGCAGGGTATGGCGGCACAGCGTGGCCTCTGCCAGCTCATCTCCACTGCTTCCTATCGCTCTGCTCTGGGCAGAGCAGCATCGAAGGAGCGAGCCTCAATCTCCCAACCACACCTTCTCGCTTGGTGGACCTTTGTATGCCAGAAAGTCCATATCTTGTTGAACTGGCATCCTCATTAAAGGATATTTTGAAAAACAGGCTCCGATCAATATTGAAATTGAAACCTGTGTAATAGAATTCAACTGAAAATAACCCAGAGTGGCTGAGAACATGGATAACTGGGCAGTGACTTCAAAATCTCCTGAGAGAAATGCTTCTGGAAGGTTATACCAATACACCTGCCATTTCTTGGTACGATAAATCAATGGGTCTCCTCCCACAAGTGTATCAGAAACCTGTGGGACTGTGCCCTCATAAGACACCCTGTACACAATAGATCAGCTCTGCACAAAACAGGCTTTAGTGTCTTGAAAGGGACACAGATGTGGATGAAATTTGAGTAGCTTTGGTGTTGAAAACCTTCCAGTGGATCACAACAGAATTATAAAAGTTTATTTGGAAAAGGCTTGTGGGATTTAACTCTGAACAGGCAAGCTTTTTTTTTTTTCCTAGATTGTGTACAAAAATATATCTTTAAAATACAAACAGAAGTTTCCTTGCAAAGGGCAATGGTGAGCAGAGTTAAGACCCAGCAGTTCAGAGATGTTGCAATTCCTATTTCTGAAAGCATTGATTTTAACATAACAGAATGTCCCAAGAAAAAAAACCCGTTTCGCAGACAGCCTGGTTAATGTGGGTATTGGAGCGTAGCTCCAGGTATAAATGACGTCAAACGTGTAACAATTTTTAGCTTAGTAATCTTCAAATAAGATATTTTCTTTCCTCATCTTGTAAAGCCGGTGAATCTGCCAAGTAGTCTTTTAACCCCAAAATGTTTCTGTTGATCCTGACCATAAACCAGATTTATTTTCTGCAATTTTTAGACCACTGAACAGAGATAACATCTAAGTTTCACCAAAGGCTCTGAGCCCGAAGTGGCGGTGATGGAAGCTGAAGGCTGTGGTTACTCCCTCGGTGATTTGGGAGCCCAGGTTTTGCTCTGAGCCAGGGTCCAGGTTTGCTGCAGCATCGTCTGAGGGCTGAGTCAGAGATCCACTGAGTCACCGCGCAGGGTCCTGGTATTGGCGGAGCTGGGGGGAAATGGATGGTTTAAATACTGTGAGAATCTTTATCAGCACAGGAAATGACAGCTCATTAAAATACTAACCGTTAAGCCTGTTTAGATCACTGTCTGGAAAAAAATTAACCATTGAAGGTTCAGATAACTTGCAGGAAGAAAGGTGCTCTGTTTAGATGGTGAACCCCGTACGCGAATTAATCAGCTTTGCTAATTGTCCAGTGGCATAAAAATATTTCCGCTGGAATCTGTTTTTCAATGGTTTATAAAATGTCTAACTCTCAAAGAAGTTGATACCGTGCTGGAGCAAAACTTCCAGTTTCTTTTAAGGGAGGAATGGCTGAAATAACCAAATATGGAGCCTCTTGCTAAATGCCTTACTGCTTTCGAGCTGCAGGATGGATTTTTCTTGCATTCTTACAGGGGAATGGAGAAATGTGAATCTAATATAAACTCTGTGTGGGAGGAGCGGGTGTTGGGTGTGATGATTTAATGAAGTTTTGCATAGTTGTTCGGAAGGTGAAAGCCTTTGCTTTGGCCCTTTGGCCTAGCTGTCAATAGCTAGCCTGATTTAAATAAATTATTAAAAAAAAGAGTTGGAGGTACTGGGAGTGAAGACTCCATCCCAGCACACCCCCTCCTTCGTTTGTCACATTCTTCAGTGCCACTTAACTCCCTTTTTTGTAGAAGGAGATAATCTCTGGCCTTGGGCCATGCTTGCTGCAGGACGGCCGGGCTGAGATACCGAGTGTGTGCAGGGTTTGTGCTGACAAAACGCACGGTGATATTTTCCTCTTAGTTTGGTTTTCTGTTGTTTCAAAATGTCTTTTGCTGTTGTCTTCATTGGGAATGGTGGTGCTGGCGTTTCCTTAAAGGATGTTTTTCTCTATAGCTGGACTAGCCCAAATAGCTGAATCCGAGCAAAACATGTACGAGGCTGTTTGTCCCCAGCCTCTGAGAGGGTCCGGACGAGGACACAGCGTGCATGCCAGAGAGTCTGACAAAATCAGTCCCCCTGTTAACAGTTAAACGGTTTTTCCAAATTAACAGCTGTGGATATTAGAGAGATCATCCGTAAAATGGGGTTGTGACTCAATATTGCATCACCTTTCCAAGCAGGGCTTCGGTGTGTTTCAGCCTGGGAGCCCGGCGCCTTGTTTGCACCATCTATTCAATTACTGTGGTTCTCGTTTCCCTTTAGATTATCATTTCTATGATAAAGTAGACTTCCATGGTTTTAAACCTGTGGTGCTTAATGTTTCTTGATCCTCGCAACTGGAGGACTGAGTCCAGTTGTCCATACGAGCTGCCGAATAGGGTATAAAATTCAGAACTGAATGCCACTGAAGTTCTTATTTACATTTTTAATTTCCATCAGAATAAATGGAGTTTAAGAACTGCTTGGAGATAATCAGCTGCTTAATGGTCACTTGCTGTTGGAGGCCTCTTACAAATGAAAAAGTTTCATTAGCAGTAAAAACCCCACTGTATTAATGTTCCTAAAACATGGGTCTAAAATGGCAACTTCAGTGTTTCTTGAAAATCCTTGCTAATTCTAACATTTCTCTCTGGAAGAGTAGGTGAATATGCACATGTGCAGAGGCTTTTATAAGATGGGAGCTTTATATCCCAAATCGTGGACTGATAGATTTTTTTGTGTGTGAAGTGTTTGCACAGTGATACTAAAAGGCAGCATCTGATAGAGGGCTGTACTTCAGCATTTAGCACAGCTTGTAATTATCTGAGCGTTCGCAAACTCTAAGAGCACAGGTTACGAAATGTTGATAACTCAGGAGTAACCTATACCCTTAAAGATCTTGTAAGATGGAATATGCCTTTCAAAAGTGCAAATATAATGATTAAATGGTTTTAAGGAAGTATTTTTAATATTAGTCAGTACTCTAGTGAGCTGCATTTTTACTAACTTTATATTTTTTGTTAAACTGGCATAGGGAAAATACCTCTTCCCCACCCCTTGGTTTGGCACTTCATCCGTGTGTGTTTGAGAAAATTCCTGCCTGTAGTTCCAAAGATTCTGTTAAAAAGATAAGTTTCCCAAAAATCTTTCCTACCTCTTCATGACTAGTGACACGTGTTTGAGGTTCAGCTGTTGACAGGCATTCTTTGAAAAGCAAATGAATAAATTGTACGGTGTATTTTAATAAACAGTTTTGCTGTAACTGGAATAGAAGTTGTAGGAGTCATATTGTCAGAATCTGTACATAGTTGGTGTAATTTTTAAGCTGATCCTAGAACAATTTTGCTGAATCTCTGTAGTGTGGTGCTTCAAATAGATGTGAAGTTTTGTTTTATTTGTTGGAAAAAAAGCTATGTAATTTTTCATTTGCATAGAAATCGTAGCTCTTAATTAAAAAAAAAAAAAGAAAATCAAAGATACATCTGTTTAATTACAAAAACCAGGTAATACTTCTGAAAACAAGCTTCAACAGTGTTTTGTTCAGTGAAGCAAAATTCTTAATGGGTGTTTATGTTGTAGTATTAGAATGCCTGTAAAGTAATGTTTTTTTACTCAAATGTTATGATTTTAATGAATTTGGGCTATACCAAAGGCTAGTACAATTTTTTGGAAGTCTGTTTTCAGTTTCAATTCCTTATGAAACATTCAATTGTAGTAGAGAATCAGAATGAGTTAAAAAAAAATTGGTGTTTAATGTTAAGTGTTTCTAAAATGTCTTCTGAATCAAAATTTCTTCAGAGGTTTTTTTTTTCCTCAAAAAAAAAAATCAAAGCATTTTTTTCTAAATCTTATGGTAAAACTGTAGCTAGTCTCTTTGTTTTTCAAGTAAATTTTGGTGAAAGGACAGAATACACAAGAACAGCATCTCTCTTCCTAGGAGTGCCTGCCTGTTGCTGATTAACTGCAAAATTGATTAATAACAATGATAGCAACTAGTGAAATGTATTTCATTGCTTATTTTTACACACAACTTCTCGTGAATTTTTTTTGTGGGTTTGTTTTTTTATTTTTTTTATTTTTTAATTGAAGTCCTTAAGCAGCTCACTAAGACCTATATTCTAAGCCTTTAAGAAGGGACAGCAGGTTGTGTGTTTGGGGTTTTTTTGTGTGTTTTGTTTTGGCAGATAGAGACTACAAAGTGTGGATGAGCTATGTTCTGTTGTGCACTAAGGTCCTTTTATTTTCTTACCCTTTCCTGGTCTTTATTTGAAAGACAACAGGCTTGATTCTCAAAGGAAAATGCAAGGAATTGGTTTTAGATTATTCTACAAACAGGGTTTTATCTTCCAGCATCTTCCCTCCTTAAGTCGGATGTGTAAATACACTTGTGGTTTGCATGTCGACTCCTGAAACTGCAGCAGTCTTTTGAAGGTGTATCTTCCAGTCACTGCTAAGTGGCGCAGAATTATGATGCAAATCTGCTCCTTCTGCCTGTGTACCTGCCTCTGTTTGAGTGTAATCCCTGAAAATTTATGCTGAAGTCTTCCCCCTCCTCCTTTGGTAAGAACAGGGTTAGGGAGTTGAACTTCACTAGGTTTGTGGGGGGATACCAATCCCTTGTTTGTAATGAAATAAAATGAAAACTGGTTTTTAAGACTTTCAGATCTAAGATTATGCCTATGCTTTGGATATTAGGTGACATATGAGTTAGCTGGTTGATTAAATGATTGAATTTTGTCGAAAGAGTGCAAGTAATCGATTCTGTCCCGCTGAAATGGGATTTCAAGAATTTTATTCCTAGTACTGTGGATTCATGATTTTCTAGATGAATGTGCAAAATATTGCAGACTTTTAGAAGCCTTGTATTCAAGATCTTAGAGTTCATCAAAATAGCTTTAATTAAATGAATGTTGTGTACTTAATTCTTAGTCATGCTCCCCCCAAAAAAGCTGAATACTTTTAGTGAAAAAAATTTTGAAATACGGTGTTGATGCACCAGGATCTCTTCAAGCTGAACTTGGTTTTCGTCTTTGTTCTGTTGTTTAATGCTAATTGGGCACTGACTTAGTTCAGTTTTCAGAAAAAAAATTGAGGTATTTCAACAACAATTCTGTTAATCATTCATCTCTCATCATTTAAATATTCCTCATTTCATAATCATGCAGAAGTTTAAAAGTAAACTATTACCCTTCAGTAGCTTTTCCGGGCTTCCAAGTGTCATTCGAAAAAGAAAAGAAACCTCAAAATGTAACTCATTTTTTAAAACTGTGACTCGTACTGATCGGCGAGTCATTAGGAGCATTTTTACCACGAATAGTCAGCTTCGTAAGGGACGGTTCTGAAAAACTGGAAATCATTTGTAAAAGTTGACATACTCTTGTGTAAAATGTGTAATAGAAGTGCTTTAGTCTCTGCTCTTTCTTCCCCCCCCCCCCCCCCCCCGAAATTTTACCAGTCTAGGCACAGAATTTACTCACCCATTTGTATCATTGTGACGGTGAATCATGAGGGAAGCAATCTTTTTCTTGTAAATATGTTCAAAAAAATTATTTGCCCCTGGCTATTGAAGGAAATAGATTTAGTGGAGGAGAGTGAGCTACTTCATTTCTTTGGTCTGTGCATTTTCATAAATTCTTAAGATTAGAAAGCTGTTATTTTTTAATTGGGCTTTAGCCTGGAAAATGGAATATTGTGTCAAATCAGAAGACTGAGGAAAATAATTTGAGAGACGTAGCCCTCCCATAGTCATTTGGAGAGGAGACGATCAGTTTGTAAAATTGTCCATGTATATCTTGGTGTCTGAAGCGTGTTATAGAAGACCATATTATTTCTTTAGAATTAAAAAAAAAAAAGAAAAAAGTTAAGATCTTAGCTCTCTTTGAAGTTAAAATGGCACTTGTCAGTAATGGGAACTCTCCCGTGGCTGGGGTTAGGAGTGTTGGTGCACATGTGGGGATGAAACCTTGGGAGCCTTCGGATTGTGCGTGTGTTCTCACCACACCAGCCGAGCTAGTGTTGTGGCCAGTGGTAATTTCTTCTGTATAGTATTTAAGTTTGGCGTTTTGTTTGGGGTTTTTTTTAAGTATTGTGACAATTATTTTAAGGCTCTTTGGACCTCCTGCTAAATAGCATGGTGTATAGATATAAAGAAAAATTACCTAGGTTGTTTCTGATTAAAGTCTGGACAGGCTGTGGTATTTGCAGAATGGAAGTTGGGGGCTGCTGTGAGTCTGTCCAGCGCCAACACCTTTACGCCGTAGAGGTGGGAGAGGGTTCTTAGTTCCAAAAACGTATCCGTGATCTTTGTAACATTAATGTCAGAACAAGGTGTTCAGTTATGTATTGTAGCTTTTGTGCAAGTCATCTGCCATAAACCATGGCATGATTCAGAACAGGGTTCATAGTTCCTTCTTTGTTCCTTTGTTAATCACTGACTTGTGGGAGGCGCCTGCAGAATTTGCTAATGCATTCTTTTTGGGTAAGGATGACGCACAGATTGTCCTAATAAGGACTTAGTTTGAGAAAGGGGCCGTCTTCTTTGAGAAGATAGGGGCAAGTCATAGGGCGAGCAGTTTCTTTTTTAACTGAGGGATGACACAAGCACAAGTCATTTCCTTATTAATCGGTTCAAACCAGTTCTTACAGGAACTGCTGGTGATAAATGTGGGACTTCTGAGAAGTCATTCATTTGATTCTCAGCACTGCACCAGTGCAGAGCCTCAGCTGGCTTCTCCCTGGCTTTAAGGAAATGCTCTAGCTCGCAGCTTCTTTCTGTGTTACCAGCAGTGTATTGTCACTGGTTTGCTCTGCAATATTTTTTCTTTTTAAGCACTTTTTGAGGATCTGGGGAAATATGGCCCTTTCAGAAGTATCAGATAAAAAGACGAAATACACTTTATTTCGTGGTTATGTTTTCTCAAGTAGCAATGCCCTTCTGAGCTGTAGCTCAGTCTGAACTTTGTTCTGTTTGGGTCAAAGTGGTAAGTTTTAAAAAAAAAAATATATGTTTTGTTTTTTTTTTTCTCCCTTATTTTGTCTGTTCTCTGGGATGAACTTTGCATCAGTGCTATTCCAAGTATAGGTCCTTCTCTTCAGAAGCCATTTCAAGAGTATTTGGAAGCTCAGAGGATAAAACTTCACCACAAATCAGACGGTGGCGTGCCACAGGTAAGAACCTCTCTGCCTCCCCTCCACCCCCCCATCTCCCCCCCCTCTCCCCCCAATTAATTTTTCCCTTCTCTAGCTGTCTTCTGACTTGTCAGGTTTACCAGTATAACTCTTGATTTTGTTTTTCAAAGATTTCCAGTGGCCTAGGGAATAGATAAAAATCTCATTTTAAAAGCAACCTGGGAATTAAAAATAATACTGTAATTGTATGCAACTGGACTTAAACTTCTTGGAGAATAAAGAAAACAATAAAGTAAGGCCAATAGCACACCTATTTTGAAAGAGAAATTTAAGCAGAAAAAAGTTGCATTTACATGTGAAATGGTAACAAACGGTGTGCAGCATCAATACTTCAGAAGCTAGTAAGATCTGTGGCTTAATGGCCAATAAGAGAAACAAAATCCCTGAGCCTTTTGTGTTCAAACAGAAAAGAAAAATATGGTGTTTAGACTCAGTACAAAGGGGCAGAAGTGTCCTTTCATACAAAAAAAAAGTATTTTTAAAAACATTCTGAATTTTTAGTGGGGACATAACAACTTTGCAATGAAATTCCTTAGGATGCTATGCCATTTTTAGATAAAATCCATTAATCTAACTCCCATTTCACATCTAATACTTGTAGCTCTTACAAATGTTTCTTTGCCCATTTCTTACCACAAAAGAGACTAAATTAGGGAGGAGCAGGCTGGAATAACTAAATATGCAGATTCCTTTTATGCACATTGAAGTAATTTTTGTGCAGTGCATTGCTGCCCTCCTTTGACAAAAAAATACAAGTTAAGAGTAGCCATGGAAAACGCTCGAAGTGGGACTGCCGAGGTCATCGCATTAACTTCTACTGACACCAGAAGAATCGGATACTAATTGGAAGATAACACAGTATATGCAGTTTAGGGAAAAAACATTGTTAACCAATGACCTTATTGTTTTCTTTGCAATGAACATGACAGGGAATGACAGTCAGGGTTGCTAATTCTGAACTCCATGAATTGTTAGCAAAGACGAAACAATACTAGGAATAATAAATCACTTCACTAGCACACTAGTAATGATCAAGGATTCATCATCTGCCCTGCAGTGTATTTGGCAAGTCCTCCTGCATTGTCTTTCAAGGGACTAAAGTCAGCTTTACAGCGGGACCTGCAGGAATCCTGTCAGCTTGCACTTGGTTCCTGTTTTTAATTTGATAAATTACATAATAAAAAAAAAATGGTTAGGCTCTTCCCTTTCACCCAGAAAATGGAGACTTCTCCATTGTGCTGTCCACTAATCTTCATTTTCCTCCTTCTTCTGTTTTGTCTCTTCAGGGGGAAAACTGGCTATCCTGGATGTTTGAAAAATTGGTGATTGTCATGGTTTGTTATTTTATCTTATCTATAATCAACTCCATGGCCCAGAGCTATGCCAAACGACTGCAACAGAAGATGTACTCTGAAGAAAAAACCAAATGAGTTTGGGAAAAAAACCTGGGAATGGGTTTTAGCAGACACAAAAAATGACACATCTTTCCATATGTTTAAAAATCAGCATTATTCAAAAATGGGGGAAAACTTTTTAACATCAATTTTCAACTATAACAAGTTTTGATTTAAGTTTGAAAGTAATTTGGATATTAGAGCAGACGTTTCACTGACAAACTTATAAATGTTAAGGTAAGGTATAAATGCTTTACAAGTCTGAGTTGTATGATACAGGATGGACAATGTGATGTTAAATGGTGTTTAACGCAAGTGTCGTCCATCCAAATTACTTCCAAAACTGATGATCTAATACTCTCCACTTCCTGATTTAACTTCAGACTGACCTAAGGGTAACCTTTTATTTTGAAGGGTGGCTGGTTTGCTTTTTCCATAACTTTCAAGACCATCAAAATGTATATAAATGAATACCGATTGGATACAAACTGTTGCATGTCCTTCATGGTAAGGCTATTCCATCTGAATTCTCCAGTGTCCCATCGCATTGCACGTGCTCTCGGTTAGAAAAGCCACCCTCTTAAACTTCATGATGTTAGCAGAGATGATTGATGTCAAAATGCTGGAGCTGACATTTTTTATTATGTATATTTAGAATGAAGTTAAGATAAAACTTTATAAAGTCATCTTTGATCATTCCAGAATTTCTTGTGTCAGTCTTTTTAAGCTGTTTCTTTTCCTCTCTGCTTTTGTATGCTCAGTTTCTTTAGTTTCTTTATTAAGCCTTAATCCCATGAATCGCATGCTTTACTCATCCTTCCTGCACAAATGGTGCTGAAGCCCTTTGTTCTTTTTTTTTTTTTCTTTTTTTCTTAAGAACTACTTACTTAGCAGAAGGAAGTAGAAAGGATATCACTGGCTTGAAGTACGGCTCACGGGTTAAAATAGGCGAGTTAAATAGCTAGTGATATTTGTTATCACAAATTCTTCTCAGATGTTTGCCATTGATCACAGCACCGTGGGCAATGAAGGAGAAGAGAGGGGGGAAGAGTAAAGATTCCAGCTGAAAACAGACTTGATGTCAAACCCAGCAATGATGCAGAGAACCTTACGCTTAGGCTTTTAAAGTCGGATCTTTCTGAAACGTTGTTATGAATCGGTGTGTGTTCCAGTTCTAATGTACATCAACATAACTAATATTAAAATGGATCTTTTTCCCTCTTTAGTAAGTAGATATCCATTCCACCGCTACTATATATGTATTACTACTCTAATAACTTTTGAACTATTGTTTTTTATTTTTATCCTAGGGGTAAGTAACAAGAATTAATTTGACTTTCAATTAGTGTTATCAAAAGGTGGCACATGAGTACAAAGTAGATTAGATCTTGCTCTTGCTCAGGTTAGATTTATCCCTGCATGAAGCTAGGGCAGATCTCGAGCAAGGTGTGAGAATATGTATTTTGTTCAATCCTGCCTGAATGTCCTCTTGTGTTGCCAACCGTCGTGACATCTCCATGGCTGTACCATCCTGTCGGATAGCTTATCAGACTGATGTTGACTGTTGGATCTCATGGCAACAACAGTCGGTAGGCTGTCTGACATTTTGGTATCTTTCATCTGACCGTTTGCTCATCCATCTCCAACTGTTTTCATTGAACATCAACAGCATATAAGTGTTTTTAAGGTTAGATGGAAATGAGTTCAGAAGTCACGCAGTGCAGCAGTCTACATAAGAAACATCTTTTAAAGTTTCATCTCAGTTGTGTGTGAGGTTTGTAGTGTTTCTCCTGTATGCTTCATATATGACTTTAAACAATGTTACAGAATGAATGGGGAGGCTTTTAATAGGGACTTCTCTCAGTAGAGCTGCTGACTAGATTAAATTTAAATATCTAAAAGGCTGAGTGCTGGGAGGTACTACAAGATAGTTAAAAGCACAAAGGCCATTCATTTGCCCCTGTGGATTTTTAAAAGATAAGCAGTATTTCTTAAATCTTGGCCCTAGCAGCTTTTTCACTTCTTGGCCTAAATATCGTCTTTGAAAATAAATTAGCAAAGAACTTGTTCTAATACAATACACGTTCAAAAAAATCATAGCTCTATTTGATACTTGACTTTTTTCAGTCTACTCAAACTTTCATTTTGCACTTTGTAAGAGATCACGTCAGCAGTTCATAGCTGTTTGTTTCATTTTCCTTCAGGATACTCGGATTAGTGAAACAGCCTTTTGCTACTTTCCCCAGTTCTAGTGGCAGCTTTTTTTCCTCAAATCTGCTTTCACCTTAGGGACACTCTATTTACTTCACACAATTCTGGTAGCGTCTTAAGGCCTTTCGTGAGAGTAAATGACACTTATGCCATGTTGAAGTCCTTGTGTGCTGCCAGATTGAAATGAGGAGACACTAACAATAACTAAAAAGAAAAAAACCAGTCTCCTTATAATTATGCCTCCTTGCCTACTGAAAATCACTAGACAAATTGAAAGCCTTCTCCCACTTGTATTTCAATATATGTTTACATACATATAGTGCAAAATATATCTCTTGTTCTGCAACTCATGTTTGTACATGTCCATTCCAATAAGCTATGCTGTTATTTTGAAGCTTTCTAACACTATTTAAAGGGACTGGTCATTCTACTTGCTTCTACCTGTTGAGCTGCTGGGAGATAAGACGACTTGGTAAAAGGTAAAAAAAAAATAGAAATGAAAGTTATGCAAACCTAATGAGATTTGCAAATGGATAGTTTCATGTTTGCTTAAATAAATAAACAAATAACTGTTTCCCGGTGTTTATTTCAGCTGGATTGTTTCCATTTCTGTATATCAAGCTTGGTTGGTACACTGTGAAATTTGTTGTCCCATTCTACAATGGGTGTGAATCTGGAAAATACATCTGCAGTTGTATTTTGTGGCTTCAAAAAAAGACCCAGAGCATTTAGCATTTAATCTGAAAACATGTATTTTGCTCCCTTAATCCAAGGTTTCCTTTTGCTGTACATATTTTCAGTTACACATTGGAAGCAGTCAATCATCTAGTTTAAAGTGTGTCAGAGAAAAATCCAAAGTAAACCCTCTTGCGAGAGAAACAATCTTAGCACAGATCACTGTATTTTTAGCTGATTCTTCTTGCAGTCTAGACACTCAATGAAGTATCTTGCTTTTTTTCTTGGAATTACTGAAAATCACATGGAAGTAACAGCCCTCGTAAGAACTAATGTTTGGTTAAACATCAAAGATAACTTTGAGGTGATAGAGATTTTTTTTTTTGTGTCTCATCATGTGTGGAACATGGCTAAATCTGCTTTCACAAGTGCACCATAAATAGGAAGCAAAGCAGAAAGTTGGCCGTATTGCCAGCCTAACAATTCAGAGAAGCACATCAGAGCTAAGGTCAGGTAGGATTGCAGCTAATCCTCCTCGTAATTCTCTACTAGCTTACTGCCTGACCTGTGAATTGTGCCTCACCAACAATGTACCTTGAAGGCCCTGTGAGATGTAAGCATGCTGGCGTGCCCCTCTCCCTGGCAGCCACGATGTACCCCATCAGGGCAAGAATTGTGCAGATGGGAGCAAAGCTAAAAAGGTCACACTGGTCTGTGCCAGGCCCAGCCAAGAGACCAGCACAGACCATGTCAAATGTTTGAATCATCCAGTTCCACACTTCAAAACCATTGGGAATGCCTCCTGCTCCCTGTCTCTGCTTGTAGTTTCTTACCTCCATCCCAGTGTCATACTGTATTTCTTATTAAAGCAGCTCCCTCTGAAATCACCCAGCTGCCTGTTCGTGCTAAAAGATACTTGTCATTAATACTTGAAGATGGCTTAATGCTGTTCCAGAAGGTCCTTCCCTGCTGTGCTTTTTGGTTTCATTATTTAATTTGTTAGAATCAGCCTCCCTCTCACTGCAGGCACTGCTAATTGCAAGCACAAATACTGTGGATGTTTCCCTGATTATCAAGCATAAATATAAATATTAGTGAACAAAATTGATTGCAGGTGTAAAAGTAAGTGGTGATTGGGTGTGTTCCTTGGAAGTAAAAGTAATTGTTTTCTTTGAAGCACATGGTTAAAAAAATACTTTGTAATCAGCAGTTAAAAGGTTGAATGTAATTATATATAAGGTAATTGAAATTGCTTTTCTGAGATTTAGGGTTTTTTTTCCCTGTAAATCTGTGGGGGTTTTTTTGGAGAAGAAGAAAAAACAGTAGGTACTCTGCCCAGCCTTCTCCAGACTGCAGCACTAAGTGGAGTGTGCAAGTGGGAGAGCAATAGCCAGGGAGGGCTTCCTGCTGGGCTGCCACCCCTTGCTGGGAGCAGGCTGGTCCAGGTGAGGGTTTAATTGCTGGAGCCTTGGTGGATTGCTGTAACCTCTTCAGGAAATGGGGAGTGAAGCAATGGCCTTCCCTGTGAAACACCCTGCTAATGCATTCAGAACTAGATTGAGGGTAAATATTTGCATATGCTCTTACAAACTCATTTTTAAAAGGATTATAGCGAAAAATTTTTTGAGCCTGCTGTGACTTTCCTAATTCAAGTCTCTAACTGAGGGCATGAAATGCTAGCATTTATTTCTTTATCCATTTCACTTGCTTATTGATGCATCCACTCAGCTTTCATAAAAGGCAGCAAAACAATGTTTTGGTAGTGGCGTCAATGGGAGAGGCTGCAACAACCTGGGTCAGTTGTCAAAAGAGTGAAAGGAGCTCAAGGGCAGAAACTGTCATCAAATGTCCAAAAGACATCGCCTCCTAGGTACAAGCAATGGGAAGAGCCCAGCAATCTGTGATGGGCTTCTTGGCATGTGTCAGGAATTCGGCAAAATGGTATTTTGGTCAAAAAAGCTGACTGTTACTCTGTGCCGAATTTAAAGTGAAGAGGCTGCTGAGCTGTGAAGTCATCTAGCCTCTTCACTGCTAGTGATGTTCAGTTGTGGTAAAACAAATGTGCAAATGTGAACCTGTCAAATGGGCCAAGCTTTGTTTTAGTTTGCCTTTAACACTACCGTTTATTGTCCTAGAGGGGTTTTTTTATTATTCACTCATGGAATGATTCAAAGAGCACTGACTACCTTAGCATTAAATCAAAGGTCATCTTTCTTTAAACCTCATTTGACGAGCTGTGCAGATATGGATAAGTAAGTGTGCTGCATCTTCATGTTTCAAGGGAGTTACTCCCAGCTTAATTGTTCTTCTGGTTTCCCAAGAAGCTTAAATGAGTTGCCCAGGCAGCTGGTAATAAGGAAACTAGCTGCTATTTCCTGATGAAAAGCAAGAGATAGGACTCCTCAGCAAGCTGTATTGTTCCCTGCTCTGATAACTGCCCTGCAAGCCGCACCCTTCTCCTTCACCCTTCTCCGATGGCCTCAGAAACTGCTTTTCTGTCCTTGTGAAAAATGCAAGTTGGTGTCTTTTCTCTGGTGACTGCTGTTCTGTTCCTGCTCAAGGGGTCCTGCGAGGGAAGGGCTGTGTGTTTAGCACACGTGATTTAAGGTATAATCCACCAGTTTTGGTTTGGGGTTTTTTTTTTTGTTTGACTTTTTTAAAATGCTAATATGACAGAGCAGGCCATGCAGGTCTGATTCCACCTCCTCATAAGAGGTGGTTGGAACGTTTTGTTTCCTTGTGGCCTTGGTAGTGTGTCATTTAGCTGCTTTTGCTATAGGGAGTGTTGCACTTACTTATCTCAAAGATATCTCAGATCTAGGCAAATTCTATGAACTACGTGGAAGTGTTCATTAGCCTGGTTTTACACAAGATTGTGACCACGGTTATGATTGATGGCATCAGTCTGTAGGAAGTCACCTGTTACCTTACTTGGGTAACAGCTGATATGCACGACATTTCTAAGGTCTAAAGCCTTTTCACTGAAAGGTGGCATCGATTTAGTGGAAGGTATCAGCCAGAGCTCTAACCTACTTGAGCACAGGCACCACCGGCGCCCAGTGTGCCTGGGGAGGTTAAATTGCCTCGAACCATTTGACAAAGTATAAAAAATTCTTTAAGGGATTAGATGCATTTCCTAAAGCTTGTTCTATCTGCATGCAATGACCTTGTGGTACCTCTATTTTCCTTCCATATTGTCAGGAAAGAGACTGGCAGTTCTCTTGCAGAAGCTGCTGCTAACTAAAACCATAAATACTTTTTTTGAGGCTCACACTTACGTGTAGAAACCATGTGAGTTTTAAGGGACCATGTGTCTTTCCTGAGACTGCATGTTTCTTAGGCTCTTTCCATCTGTTGAAAAGGCTTGAAAAAGCAGGGTTGTGTGCTCAGCATTTCTTTTCCATCTCTGAAAGAAACTGGACCTGCATAAAAAGAAAATACACATTTAGATTTACAACAACATACAAATGTAGCCACATTCACAGAATCTATATCTGGTCTGTTTAGAAATGGTGCTTCTCTCAGTGCCTTGTTTGCTGCAACTGGTTTTCTTGAGAGCTGTAATATTTAGCATATTTTCATAACAACATTTAATTTCTCTGATTCCTTGATTTTTATGTCTCGCCTCAGTCCTACTGACCTCTTGTGACATACAGTCACATGCATCCATGTGTGTTGTGTAAGACTCTAGGTGGGGAGCAGCAGGAAGAGAGAAACTTTTAAGATGCCTGAAGCGAGTATTTAGTTAAGCTCAAAGTAATGGATGCAAAAAAAAAAATTTCAAAGCGGTATATCTACTAGATCTGTGCTAATGGAATTGGTGATTTTAATTCTGTTGCCTCCCTTAACTTCTATATGAACCTGTCTTAAACACTCCTGCATGTGCAGAACCACCACGTGGCAAATCATACTGCAGCATTTGTGCATGAACTAAAATTGTGATGGCTGCCCAGGAGGAGCCTGGTGTTCTTAAGTGAAGTGTGGAAATCTCTTGTGCTATCCTTTGGCAATAGATTTCAGCTGTGGCTGAGAGAGGATCATTCCAGTTAAGTGAATAAGGAAAGTGTTTTAAGTGTTGACAGACCTGATCCTGAGAGTCCTAGCTTAAAACTGTCACTGATGTCTCTTCTCTCAGTCCTTCTTGTAGCCCTGTCTTGTCCTTGGTGCTTAGTGATTTTTGGATAAGTTCAGGCCTGTTTACTGGAGATTTGTTCAGCTTGAACAGGACCCCATGCGTATTAAAGCAAGTTCAGGTTTCCTTTATAATGTCATTGAAGAATAAGCTCCCATTTCACAGCACACATTAAGTTTGTATCTATTTTTTATATACAAAGACTTCACCATGAAAATACTGGCTTTGTGGAGAAGCCTGACTAAATCTTTATAGAGGAAAATAATGTGAAAACCTGAGTTAATGTCTGATAGGGAGGGAAGGGAAGCTTTCTTCTTGGGAGAAGAGTACATAATTGGATTTTTGTTCATCCATTGCCAAATTTATGTTTTTAACTGTTTTATCAGCTACATTAGGTTTCTTCACCAAAATTCGGCCTAGGAAGGAGAAATTGCTAGTTTACAACGCCATATAACTACATAAATACAATTGCTGACTAGATGACTCAGAATCAGGTAGTAATACAGGCTGAAGTTGCCCAAAGTGGGGTGGGGAGGAAATTTCCCAGAGTTTTCTTTGCAAGCGGCAGAACTGCATGACAGCCAGCAGCAAGCAGTCTTACATGGAAATATGTATTCTTGAACTCAGTATTGTTCTGAGCCATCTGGCGAGCAGTAGCTCTGAACTATTGCCCAGCTCTCACCATACTTATTGAGGATTCTATAATGAACAGCTATGGCTGCCCTTGCCAACCAAGTACAGAGTCAGTATTTTATTACACCTTCAGTGTGTGGGATAAGGCTGCTTTCCATTTGGCTCCTTTGGCAGTGTTCTGCTTACATGCTCCTGTAAATGATCTATTACGTATTGGAGACTGCTGGGCAAAAGTTCAAATTAAATCATGCCATCTGACCACAATTACACCATTCTCAGGCAACTGAAGTGTATTTTTGTGAGCCTTTAAATAAACATTACATTGTACATGTAACCAAATATGTACAATAATCATTTTTACAGAACACACCCATTTACATGCAAATATACCATGTAAGATAGTATTTATTTCTCATCACATATAACTAATGAAACAAAAGCTCATAGCTCACTGAAGCTCAAGCAGTGTTTATTCTGTCTTTTTTTTGGTATTAACCAGTGGCTTATTTTAGTTAGTTTCTCTATTTACAGCCTTTACTTTTAAAATGGGACTCTTGGCCTAGAGAGTGTCCTCATTTTACTTATTTTTCTATCTTGGGGTGTAACATTCCAAATTTTAAAAATTTTGCTTTTAAGACTAACAGACAAGAAGGTTTCTGCAACCTGATTCATGAAGATAAGTGCAGAAGCCTGTGCCTTTGTTTTATACCACTAGACTCTCTTAGAACTCACTGTTTAGGATCTCTCAGGCTTGCATGAACCATGGGCTTAAGGTTTAGACTTCTTCCATGATCTTTATTTTGGAATACATTTATACCTCTAAAAATTGCTTTTAAATTTCCTAATGAGCAGAAGCAGCTTCTCTAATCTCTTATCTCTGGCTATCTTCACCTTTTCCAGTGTGCTCCCTATGGTTGGCAGTAACATTTGTTTGAAACACCACCCTATTTGCAGCTGTTTGCGCTTCTGGGAAGGGGTTAAGCAGGTTCTGCTGATTTGCGGAGGTAGGTGACTCACTACTCCACCCGGATAGAGGGGAAGTGGCTGTCTAGAGGGAGAGGATTCATACAATGTGAAATCAGAAGTGACCATTGTGAACTTCGAGTTTGACTGAAAGAGCCGGAAAGGCTCTATAGTTAAAACTCAGGATTATCAGCTCTACATCCAGGCGAGCTAAAAGTTGTCTGAGTGTCCAGGCTGTGCTTCTGGAGCATGGGCAGAGGTGGGATAGGAAGCCAGAGGCAGGAGGCTTGAGGATGAAGCCCACACTGGAATTTGCTGCCTTGGTAAGGCTGTGTCTGGGCTGCCCTTGAAAGCAGTGGAGGAAAGGCAGCAGCTCAATTCCTTTGGGAAGTTTTTTTGTACCATATCAGATCCATGAATCACATTCCTGATGAGGCTTGTGCAGTTTTTAAAGTGGTGTCCAGCAAAACACATACTTCTTTAAAGTACAGTTTGACATTATTTCCTTTTGGATGTTTCATAATATTTATTTATACTAAGTTTATTAATAAATGCAGAAGGAAATGAATTATTCATTTAATATCCTTTTGTACCTTGATGTTTCCCAGTAGTGTATCAGCTAGTAATTTGAATATAACTTCCTTCTTTCTTATTGATAAAAACCTGGTTGTTGTGGAAACCACAGATTTTTATTTTTTTTTCCCTTAATCTTGAGCTGTTTCAGTTTGTTAAATCTGTGCAGGTAATCTTCTTGAAAACCCCTTATATATTTATACTAAGATTCTATCCTTTCTGTACTGGTAATCAGCCTAACCTTACAAGCACCCATATATATTTAAGTAGAAATAAATTGTATCCATAACTACATTAGTGCCCTGTCACTTGCCAATCAGTTACTATGTTTGAAGTATTTGTAACAGGTTAATTTTTGTTCCTGTTTTTTTTGTTGCCACAAAAAAGTTATCCTATTCATTAAATATATCTGCTATAGTTAGAGTCCTTGAATCAACTTCCAAGTGAGCTGCACCTGTCCATTACAAAAAACAATAGTGAGATTTGATGCATTGTTCCTTGGTTTATGGACATCCTGTGGGTAGTTTGCCTAAAACTAGCTAGGTCAAGGCCACTGATTCTGTTGTTCCTGCCTCAGTGAGCCATTGGCTTGTGCTGACCTTTGATCTACCTTGTTAATTTTTATTTCATTAGAAATTAAGGCCCACATCTAGGCTTTGACTATTTACGTAACTAATTTACTCAATAAAATAGAAAAAGACTACTCTACCTTCTAATATAATTGTAGATGATGAATATTTGATAATAGCTATTCACTTCCTGTCACTTTGACCCTCTCCACATCCTGGGGAAAAAAAAATAGAGGAATTCAGCCATAGATGAAAAAATGAAGGCTTAGTTTGGGAAAGGGTGTGAGAATTGCAGAACTGAGGTCAGCCGTGAAAAACACTGACAGGAAGAAGCCTAGAGATGCCTAAAACAATTCCTGTCAATCTCTTGTCCAGAGTAATGAAAGGGATTGTAACAGCTAATACAACAGCTACACTTGTTTCTACCTTTTTTTTTTTTTTTTTTTTTGGTAGTTTTGAGGAATCTGTGTTGTCAACATTTGGCTGATGGTTGTGATCCTCTATTGCTCGTTTGAAAAACTTTGTTTTCCCGTGAAGTAGGAGTATTTTCCCTGAATTCTAACTGTGAACAAGAAGTATCCTTGTTAAGCAGTAATGAACCCATTGGCCTAGCTCTGTCTTTGAGCTGCAGAATCCTTCCTCTGTTTTCATATGTTATAACTACAGATTAAATAAGGAAATTTTTGTTTTGGGGTTATACATCTTAGCTGTGTGCTGTGTTTCCTGACGTGGCCCAAATTCTGCCATCAAACTTAAAGAAACAAAAAACCCCCAAATATCCTGCTCCATTAACTAAAAGTGACATAAGCCATAAATAATGTACCTACGAAGAATGGATAAATGGGTCTATGTCATTCATTGGTGCAATAAGCGCCTGCTGTATTTGCTTCATGCTCAGAATTATAAATACATAGAGATAACATGAGGTTATTTCTGCAATAAAGTTACTTATTGATATAGCAGTATAATAACCCATTGCTCCCTTCCTTATTTCTGAGAAGACTTATCTTTCCTTAGCTTTTTAAAAATCTCTTTTTTGCATGTCCCGTGGAACAATGAAGAAGAGTATGCATTCCTGGGACTTGGTCATTTTTTCAGACATGGAGTTATCCTCCTTTCTGATACTGGAAGAAGTTCTCAGTCTGATATTTGTTGAAAACACTAGAGAAAATTATTTCTATGTTGCTAAACATCCTGTGCCTTTTGAAGGAGGGAGGAGGGAGAACCTTACCATGCTGTCTCCTTTTCTGACCCTTTGTTCCTTGCAAACTTGAATTGCTTGTGCTGTTTATCTTAACTTCTTGTGCAATCTTTCCTCCCATTTCTTCTGTGAAAATACCCAAGTTAAAGACAATGGCTGAAACTGACAGAAACACAACACCAGAAAAGCCCTTTTGATCAGAACAGTCCTCCAGCTCTGAGCTGCCAGGAAGTGATTTAGTGAAAAGGAATATTAAATATCACAAATAATACTCTTATAACAAAAGTTGTATGTAATTTTGAACTTCCAAATGACTCAAATTTTACTGAGAAGTATAGGGCTTCAAGTATGGCTGGATAGTTGAACTATGATTATTGTGTCTTCCCCTTTTGAGAGGGAGTTCCTAAAACAGGAATTAGCAGAGCTGAGTGACAACAGAAAGCAAACCAGACTGAGTTGTTGGATTGTGTACTGTGGTCTGCATGAAGAATATCATCAATTGTCTTGTCATAAATGCCAAGTGTCTTTTTATAAGTTATTTGGTATATTTACCCTATCTGCTTTCTTCTCTTTGCCTTCCCTCTTGTGTTCTCCCCCACCCCACAAATGATTTTCATTCCCCTGTATATTTAATGATTTAGCTATTGAAATGAAGCACCAATATAGCTCTTAATTTACACAGGTAATTTTTCTGCATGAATTAGGACTAGACTCAACCCTAATGTGTACTGAAGGTTGCCCTACTGCTAACAGGCAGTTGAAACTTTTTTTTTTTTTTTTTGGAAGGCATGAGAGATTAACATTGCTTGTCTATAAGCTACTGCAAAATTTATCAGAATCCATTGAGGCTTGCATTTACACAACTATGCCGGTGATAAGCTTACTACTATGGGTGTGTTTGAGAAATTGAGAACTTAGCCTCAGTACTTACTTGTTTTCTTCAGATTCAGTTGTACAGTTACTTGAATCTTGTCAAGAAGCATGTTGGCTGTTCTAGGTGTCTTGTGCCAGAGCTGCTCTGAGAACAGGTGCTCCAGGAGGGGGTTTTAGTGCTTCTGTACCTGGTCTGAATGAAAGTGAAGAGGTAAATGAAACCAGGGAAAGAAATAAAGATAGAAGTAATACAGAGTGTCTGCTGTGCTCTGAAGCCTAGCAGAATTGCAAGGTCACTTCTGCATCTACCACTGTTAATTCATTAAAGATTTAGATTTTAAATCAGAATCTCGAACAGGATAAGATTTCTATGCAGGCATCGTTAGCCGTATTGCAAACGTCTTTAACGTCTTTAGCATCATACTATGTGCATGCCCATCTTTTTAGTTAAAAGTTCAGAGGCTGGCATGAAACAGCACTAAAACCTAAAGGGAAACTATGAGATTTGTCCACTTGTCAAGGAAAAAGTCCTTGAGACTGATTTTTTGGCTTTTCTTTTTGGCATACATATTTAATAGTATGTGGGATTATTTCTATGGGGGGAGGAATAGCAAGAATTCAAAAAGCTCTCCCTACAATTAAGTGAATAGCTAACAGAGGTAGAAGAAAGCTCAATGTTACAACATGATCCTTAATTCTACTGTACTCTCTTATTTTATGAGCATCTAGTCTGTACCCCCACAAGCTATTGCAATCTCTTCCTCTCATCAGGCTGGTGCAGCTGCAGCTTCCCAGGGGCACCACCTTGTGGTCGTGGTAAAATTTGTGCAAAAAAGAGCCCATTTCTTGAATTGACTTTTGAAATTATACAATCTATTATATTTATTATATTATACAGGCTCTTACATCTGAAATCAACCAGCAATTCTCCTCCCAAATATGCTTAAATAAATAAAAAATTAATTTAAAAAACTACCTGCTTCTAACTTATAGGAGGAAGAGCAAGAGTTGTAGTTTTGCTTAAATCTATGGTTTGCCTATAACAAATAGCCAAGACCTCTGATGTGCTATAGGGATTTTTTTTTTTTTTTTTTCTTCCAAGAGGTAGGTAACACCACTTGAAAACATGGCACAGTGAAATGACCAGAAAAGCATATAATTCATTATAATCTGTAATATAACTTGAGGATGACAGGAAAATGAAGAACCTTTCATACCTTTTTTTAAAAGATGATTCAAAACTTCTGCTATTTGGTCAATGTTAAGGCCCTTAAAATAGAATTTAAGTCTTTCTTTGCTTTAAAGGAACAGGTGGCACACTATTGTATCTTGAATGATTTGAATCCAAATGGAGTTTGGATTAATAATTCTGACACTGTGCATTTTTATGAATATTGAAGCATTCCTAGGGCAAAGTGTTATCATCAAAAATTGAAATTGGAGGATCAGGAATGCCTTACTACTGTAGTCAAGCACGCATTTAATTTTTATCACACGTTATTTCATGATAGTTGAGATGCTGAGGGTTTAGCCTGGAGAAAAATCCTTCTGTATAGACATTCTTTATGAAAAATATCCCAGTGACAAAAATTATGATGTTCAAAGACTGAGCCTACAGTATGTAGCAAATGTATTGAAAAGTAGCTATTTATTAGATATATTAAATATAAATAATAGTTGCCCATACAAATATATTCAGTTCTTACTATTCTAACATATGCACACACTGCTTACAAGACTGAAAAATAGCTACAGTCCAGTAATTTATACACTTCAGGAAGTTGATGGAAGGTTTTCCAGTGCTGGGTTCTTTCAGGAAAGCTCTATTTGAGATCATTTAAAAAAAAAAATAAAAATCACAGGATGGTGTAACTGGAGATAACTTGTTCCAGAGCTGTGAAGCTGTCCAGGAAATCTTCCTCTTCAATTCCGAATTTAGTGTACTGGTGAATATAGGCTCTGTGTGTTGAAGTCACAGTAGGAAAATGGGTAAGACATTAGAAATCAGTGAAGAATCTGACACGTGAAATCAGATTGTATAGTTATGGTAAAAACTTCAAATGAAGGTTGGTTTCCACCCAGTAACCATGCTGTTTAGTTTCTACCTTGCTCTCTTGAACTCATTTTGTAATTCATACTTATTGATAAGTCATGACTTGTTTCTAAGAGGTTCTATAACTTTGTGTATTGCTTTGGGAAACAAAATCGCAGCTAACAAAACTGGCCTGACTGGGAAATGGAAGGAGAAGTGATTATTAAATGAGAAAAGTAATTTATAGATTTGAGATACAAAGCCTAAACCTGTGTGTGCAGGATAGCTTGCTTCTTGTCACTGGTGTTTTTGTAACAGGTGGTAAAACTAGGAGCACAGCTAGTGGCAGCAGTTTTCCTCTTTTGGCTTTTAATTGCAGAATTTCTGTGCTAGAAACTCATGTTTAGCAGACATCTGCTGTGACATGCAGTAACCTTGGCTTCATGATGATCAAAGTAAAGAGGCAATTCTTTTCTAGAGTCCTCGCTTCTAATGAAAAATCAAATTAATAGCATGGGAGCCTTAGTAAATACACAAATCCCCTAAATGCTTCTGAACTGAGACAGGAACTTTTCCCCCGGACTGTGCAGCATGTGTACCCAATTTAGAAACTATATGATCAGTAAAAGAGTTTCTCTGTGTTATTTTTAGAATGGTCACATTGGTATGCACTAAATTTGGGGAGTTTTAGTACTGAGAAAATAGTCAGACTGACAGCACTAGAATAAGTTGTCTCACCCACAGAACATAAGCACTGTTCTGTGTTCCTCACCCTGCCATCATGTTTCAAACATAAAAATGTTTCAACTACAGTATGGGAACAGCCTTCATGCTTATTTTACTTTACTTTGCTGAAAGAGTGAGCTGTATTTACAATGATTTTGCTACCACTGAAGATATTGGCAGTTATTAATGAAGTATCAGCATAATTACTTTCACTTACTTGGAAGCAAACATATTCCAAGCTTTTCCTACAACATTGTCAAGAGGTTTCAGCAGGAACTGGCTATTGCTGACCAAAGAAGCAGACTTTTCGTACTTGTTAAATGCTCTTGGTGTTTTCCACGCATTAAAGGCATCCTGAGGGTTTAGCCATGATGTATATAATGAGGGATCTCGGAAACTTCCTGCAGCAGAAATAAGACAGCCCTGTTGACAAATGTAAAGCTACAGGCTTCTGCATCTTGATCTCAGTAGTCTTGTGTGACCTAATCAATGCCTGGCAGATCAATTCAGGCCTTGAAAAAAATCTGCAGAGTGATCAGCCTATTGAAAATACAACTGTTTTAAACAGATTCATTAGATTATCTAGAAGCATACTCTTGTATCGGTACTTCATCTGTAAGCTATGCTCATCACTCCAGAAGCAGCTAAATATATTTTCAGACAGTATAGCCAAGAATCCTGTCATATACATGGACTTCAGTCTCTTCCTCCTTCCCTGAAGTGGTTCAGGAAACACAGAAGTCAGTTGTAAATATAACAGCCCTAAGCAATTAGACAACGTGGCCTTGGACATTAAAATGTTTCTAGAGGGAATATTGACCTTAGTCAAATGTGTGGCCTTGGGGTTTTTTCACTTTCGTCAGGTATGGTTGAAAAGAAAACAGTGAGATAGGAAACAAGAATCACTGAGGTACTGTGTTTTTCCTTCTTACCTAAGTCTACGCTGTGCATATCTTTTCCTCGCAGGATAACTAGGTTGGCAATGGAGGTATTGAACTGCAGTGGCTTGTTTGTGGAATGACTGGAGGGGATGGAGGAGCCTAGACGTGGCGGTCGTACTTGCCAATCAATACCTATGAGATTTTGGCAAAAAAGATACAAAAGAAAGTTAATGTGTCATGAAATATGCATTCAGACTAGCCGAAGAGTCAGACGGTAACTAACACTGTGCCCCAAGTTGAGATCATATTAGAGTTTGTGGCTTCTGCACGTTGGATAAGTAGCAATTACACAATTTTCAGAGAAAACCAGTGCTAATCCAGCAGTATTTGCCTAGCAGTCACTAGTCTTACCAGAGAAAATGGATACTTGTTTCTATATTAAGCAACCTGCCAGGCCATTCTTTGCATAACTGGAAGCTGTACTGAATTCCGCATGTAAATGATATGGGAGAGCTAAACATGATTTTTATTAGTAGAAGGTGTAAAAAGAAAAAGTATAACAGAACTAACTATCCAAGGAATGTTCCAAATGAATCGTGTAAATTAAGCACATGGCCAAAAACTGTTTTGTTTTGCGTATTTTCAATAGTTATAATTAACTGAGATGTCTGGGAGCAAAAACAGGAGCAAGCCAGGAGCTGCAGCGGCAGCTGAGTGAATAGTTGAAGGAGCAGCTGGCTATGTAGAGGCAAATTCCTGCTGTCTGAGGGCAGTAACTCGTTTCTGAACTGACTAAAGCTAGTCAGTGAGCTCCACAAAACAATAAGCTTTATTTCATCTGTAAAAATAAATGCCTGAAGAATGACAGATACTGAAGATGAGTGAATGCTTTTTACCTTCCTCCATTTTAGCATTAGCAATGAGCATCTGCCTTAAATGCTTGATGAGTCCAGGCCAACTGAATGTGCTATAAGCGAGGGAGTTTTCAGGCATCTGAGGTATGTTACGAAGACCCAACATCTTGAATTCGGGATGTGGAACTAACGTCTCCATTAAGTCTCCTGAAAGAAGAAATTAACAGCTGTGGATGTTTGACAAAAATATTGCATAGGCTAGCTAAAATAGGAGAAGAGAGTGAGGAATTTTACAAAGATCTAGCAATTTAAGGTAAGAAACAAAGCAGGTTATGTAAAGTTTTAATTTGACAAATTTATGGACACACATCAAAGTAATGCAAACTTGCTACGTACTACTGAGTTCTATACAAGCATGTTAGTAGCTCTTATTTTACAGTTTAGACTTGTCTCACTTTATAGTCTGGATCAAAATCTCAAAGACCCTATGTACTGCTAAAGAGATTGACAGACAGATGTGAAAGTTTAATTTTACATGCAAAACTCTCAACAATATTGGTAACTTTCTCTAATCCCTTAAAGATACAAATGTCAGCCTGTTGCTTGTTGCTGCCAAGTTATATGCTAGCCTGTCTTCTGCCTGAGCAAAACACAAAACTTTCATTCTGTTTCAGTTTATACAAACTTCTAATGTGAAATGTAAAACTCAGTCCAAAATTACTGTCCTGCAAAAGTTTCCTCTGAATTGTAAATAGGTACAGTGGTGTCTGAAATCACTTGAAAAAAGGAGAAACAGGGTTATTTTGGTAAAGACTGAAACCAGAAGCTGGGGGATCTATTTTGACTCTGGTACAAAATTGGGATTGAACTCCTAATTTAGTCTTTTCCTTCACTTTCCCATCTTAAATCTTGGGATGTATCCAAATACTTGAGTAAGGAGACTAAAGAACTTCACAATATGAAATGACTTCAGAAAGATGTGTGAGAACGCATTAGGTAGATATAGTTAGATACCTAATGGGTTTCTGCTATAGTGTAAGCCACCTTCTGCTGTGTAAGTGGGCTGGAAAACACTCCCCAGTTGATGTGCAATGACTTGATTTACATCCCTGAAGGAGATCTGCTTAATATTCATCAGCTGAGCACAGATCTTGTGGATGACATCATTTTCATGAACAAGAAGGGCATCTGATGACTGGTACAGACGTGACAGAGTCAAAACAGAGTTGTAGTTTTGAACAATGATCTGGAAAAAAACAAAAAAAACACACACAAATGAGAGTCAAACAACTTAATCTCCTTCTAGTTTATAATACTCTGGCTACTGTAATTTCCTCAGTTATGACTTAGGAAGTGATTCATTTTCTTTGCAAAAGTGCAGAATGAGGTCAGGAACTAGCAGAGCTTTTTCATGGAAAGAGAGCAAGACCTGTGACAATCATGTTATCTATCTCACTTCATACAAACATGCTAGAATAAAATCTGTCCGGGAACTGGTTATAATACTGAGATATTATCATAACAGGAGATTTCTAGTTAGCTAATAGAGCTTCTTTTGAAACTGCATTATACTTTAGCATTTACATTATCAATAATTTTTTTTTTTTTGGTGTAACGTACCAAATACTAGGCAAACATTAGCTGTGTTACTTTCTGTCATGTTGAACTTTTAAAAGTAAAATGTACCTCTTTTCTAGTTTATTTCAGTTGCAGATATTTTATGTTTAAAAGTAAACAGTGATTATAAACTTGCAGAGTATCTCTGGGAAATACGACATTCACCTCACCAGTGCCGTAGGGCCAGATAACGTTGTTTAATATAAATGAGGTTGGAAAAGCATCTCTTAAACATTGGGTCACATATGCGCCCAAGCCAGATCCTGTACCACCAGCCATGCTCATTATTGTGAAAAATCCACCGAGTCGATCACATTTCTCTGCTTCTTTTTGCACCAAATTCATTATTACTTCTTTGTGTTTAGGCCCGTGAACAGAATAACTGTTGAATAACACACAAAACAGTAAGACAGGGCAGGTTATATCAAAACAAAAACAGAAAGGTGAAGCTATTCATAAAGCATACTTATTATTATTATTATTTACATAACCTCGCATATCATCCATCTGCAGTAAAGAATCCTCAGCTGTGACATTTATTTTGCGTGTTATTTATAAACTGTGCTCATTGTTTCCTATTCTTAAACTGAATATGTTCACTCTATTTTAAAACGTTAGATTTTCACTGTAAATACCAATTTCACCTTGCAAAAAGCAGTTTAGACATTTCACTGCTATATATATTGCTACTTTAACTTAAAAATAAACCAAGTTAATGTTACATACTCTGTACCTCGCACAGCTGCAATAGTACCACTCCTAGAGTCTAGACAGCTCATTAGCCTCTACAGTTCCCTTAGTGAAGCTTGAAACAATTGTTCATACCCATTTGCCCAGTTGTTCCCTGACCCTTGCTTCTGACAGAAGTGTGACCGGTCATCATATTTCCAGTAGCCAGACCTGGCAGCCATTGATAAGGTTTGGCTGATTACTTTAGGTTCCATGTCAACAAGCACAGCCCGGGCAACAGGTACTGGACAAGAAGAAAAACAAAACTAAGAATAATGTGCCAATACTAGAACTTGTTCACATAAGATGGATAGACTTGCAAATTGTATTCCTCCCACCCGTGTAAGCCGAACTATTAAAAGGACAGTACAGGCAGGTACAGAAAGGAGGACCTGGCAACGCCCTGGATTTCTGGTGAACCATCTATTGTTCCAAAGACAAATCTGAACTCTAGAGACCACAGAGCTTTCAGGAAAGAAACCACTTACTGTGTTTGATAACACCAAATTTAGATACTCTGGGTCCTACTCCATGGTATGATCTATCTACAGTAGAAAATGCAGATGTTTGGAAGGAAAAATTATGTATGTATGCATGCATATATGCTCAGCTTCCAGCTGTGTTACTGGCAGACTTGCTCTGTGGTCTCACACTTTAGTGCAGATTTTCCTTCTGTGGTTGTTAGCAACGTCGTGAAGGCAGAGTGTTGTGATAATTCTTCAAGACTGAAAGTAAAACTCATTCTTCAACTGAAGGCAAAAGAGTTTGTTTATTTCTGTACTCTTATCTGTATTAGGCTGGAAACGAGACCCTCTGTGGGAAACAAACACTTAAATGTTGTACCTTCAGATTCCTCCTCGCAGAAAAAACGTTCTTTGCAAGCATCATGGTAGGATTCATTCTCCTTCTTGGAACACAACACATGTGTGCCATGGACGTCACTGCAGATAGCATTAAACACCTCATGACCAATTTGGTTACCACACTGACCAAGCTGGACTGTGACTATTGACATTCTTATTCACTTTGTATTTAAGCCTAAAAAAGAAAAGTGTGCCTTTAGTAACTGTGGAAAAGAGGGGGGAAAAGGTTCTGACAAGTAGATTTCTGATCAGTTTTGCAATTTTCTGAGAACCCCTAGTGAGAAGGGAAAGGCTACGCTACAACCAGTAGCTATTTCTAGGGAAAAGCAGACTGTCAGCACTTTCTCCTGAACATCAGAAGAACACAGATGGCAGTTTACAGGAAATCAATCTGTTTACTGTTGCTATACCTCTGGAGGGAGCTGAAACCAACCATACAGCAAACAAAGTCTTTGTTTTCTTACTTTTGCTTAGTAAGGCAGGATAGAAACAAATAATTATAACCCAAACAAAGTGATAGGATTAGGCTGTAAAAGCATAAGAAAGTACCATATGCTTTTAGAAATGTGAAGCCTGTTCAAAAATCTAGCTGATTTCCAGTCCTGTACTGCTATGGGCCTGATGCCAAATCTGCTGAGGTGACAAAAGGGTTTGCTAGAGTATTCCCCTTGCTTCCACCACAGAAAGCAAAGTTTTTGATTCAGTCAGTACTGGTATGTTTTGACATTTTTTCCCCCACTCAGCATTTTGCAGCAGCTCTGTTTTCTCACTTTTCTATTCTCCTTTCACAGAAACAAGGTCAATTTTTTTAAACTCGCTTCATTATTCTGGGCTTCTATTTTTCATTATCATCCCAGCTGTGCCGCAGCACTTCTGTAACAGCATTCTTTGGATAACTGCCAGCGCCCGTAACTCGATCCTGCTGCGTTTTGCAGGCAGGTACGTGCTATTTTTGATTCCTGTGCTTGATTTCAGCACTGCTGCCAGCCTGCACCTCACAGCCTAAGGCCAGCCTGTGTGTTACTGCAAGGCTGAGTTACTCCTCACCGCAGGAAATAAATAAATAAAGATGCAAATGATTTTCAGAAAAGGCTCACGTCCTGCCGTGCCTACTATCGGTGTGCTCTGCGCCTGTCACTCGGAGCAGGCAGCTGTCGCTTGAACCCTCCTTTCTGGAGCTGCAGTCACCCGCCTGCGTGGGGAGACCCACTCGGGCTCCGCCGTGCCGACAGGGCCTGGCCAACGGCCGCCCGCCCACCCTCCGGGGCCGCCATGTTGCCGGTGCTACCCGGCCCCCAACGTCGCTCGGCCGCCTCGTTCCCCTTCCAGAGCCTTTCTCCTCGCCAGCTCCCTCCCCTCCCGGGCCTCCCCGCCGGTCCAGCTGCCCTCCCGAGGCGCCTGCCCCCCCCACCCGGGCAGCGCCGGCCGCCCTCGGCCCCGCTCGCCGCCGGCTTCTCCTCAGGGCTGACCTCGACTCCCCCCGCGCTGAGGCGCTCGGGCGCCGCCAGCGCATGCGCAGCCACCTGGCTCCCCGATCCCCTTCCCCGCCGGTTCGGAGCCAGACGCGCCTTCGAACAACCCGCTTCGCGCATGCTCAGAAGGGACTCCGGGCAGGTCGGGTATGAGGGGGTCGGTCGTCTGGGCTTCGCCGAGGGCACTACGCATGCTCCTTCCGCGCGGCTTCGCCGCGCCCTCTGCGCACGCTCCGTGCCAGGAGCAAAGCCGGCGGGCGCGGCTTGCGCATGCTCAGCCCCACCCCCGAGCCCGATCGTCCGTCCGCGCACGCTCAGTGCGGCCCCGGCCAATGCCGGGAGGGGTTGTGCGCCTGCGCGGCGCCCGCAGTCGGGGCGGGGGGGCGCAGGCGCGCTGAGGTCGGGCAGCCGGTGATGGCGTCCGTGGCGGAGTTGGGGGGTGCGGGCCCATGAGGCGGGCCCAGGCCCCGCGCACCCAGCACAGCCAGGAAGGGGCGGCGGCGCCGCGGCGGCTCACACCCGCGCCATGGCGGGCGTGTTCGACATCGACCTGGACCAGCCCGAGGACGCGGGTTCGGACGAGGAGCTGGAGGAGGGGGTGAGAGGGGGGGGGAGAACCCGAGCCGGCGAGGCGAGGCGCGGGGAGGGGAGGGAGCGAGCGGGAGGCCGGCGCGGGGAGCGGCGCTAGGGGCAGGCCTGAGGGGAGAGAGCGGGAGGCGGCCCCGCGGGTCTGCGCCGTGAGGGGACGGGGGACGGGACGACATCCCGCCGGCGGCCGGCCCGGCCGGGGAGGCGGCCGGGGACCGTGGGGAGGCGGGCGAGGCGGGAGCGAGGCGCCGGCCGCCGCCCCGGGCCGCTCAGGTGAGGCGGCCGCGACCGCGCCCTGCCCGGTCAGAGCCCGCCGCGCTGCCCCGACGGTTGCGGCGGGGGAAAAGGGGCTTCTCGTAACGCCCGGGGAGTTCCCGTCCGCGCCAAGGAAGCGGCGAGGAGCGGGTTTTAGGCGGCTGAGCTAGCAGGGCTTCCCCGCCGAGGCGGGGGGGGGGCAGAGGTTGCGCTCCGGCTGGCTGGGCGGTGGGGGCTGCGCCGAACTCGCGGGAGCTTTTTCCCTTGGAAGTTTTGCGTTGGATTTCCTAGCACAAGTGCCGCAGCGGAGTGGGGGGTTTGGGGGGTGTTTTTATTCCCCCCCACCCCACCCCACCCCACCACATTTTCTTCCCTCGTCACATGTTTTAACGTCAGTGCAGAAATGCTAATCTTTCTGGGGCTGAATAAAGTCGTTGCTCTAGCGCCAAAATTGAAAGGAAGGCTTTAAAATGCAGCGTTAGACGTCTGTGTGGATCGGCGTGCATCTCCATCTCATGCTTTCATAAACGGTTCACCTTGTAATCTGTAGTTTGTCGCTTTGTAATGTTCACGTAGATTCTGTTAAGGCCTTGGGGGAATTTTACTATAAGATCTCTGTTGATGTTTTCCTAGTGCTACTGTTGCTTTTTTTATATTGTTTGGTGTATTAAACATTTGCTATTGCTTAAACTGCTACCGCATTTATTTTTTGCTATTTAAATACTAATGACATTCTTGGAGTCTTTGAGATACTCTTGATATCACAGCTGGAATACCCACACTGCACATAAACTGTAGAGATGTTGTCTGACAGCTGAAGGCTTGACGGCTTCTCAACCTGCAGGAAGAAGCAGTGTCTGTCACCTCAATAATCAATAAAGTACTCGGCTTAAAAAAACGTCGCTTACATCACACTGTTAATGTTGCCAAGAACAGGTTCTAAGGGGGGTGGCAAGAAAGTTGAATTTGTTCTCTCTCGTGTCCCAGTAATTCAGTCTTAGGGAACAATTAAAAAATTTGTTAGTTATTGTGGATTTAAAAAAATTGCTATGACTGAAGTTTTACTGGCACAGCTGTGGACATGAATGCACGCACGTTGGCAACCTGATTTGGTTCTCAGGTGCCTTTTGGCAAACAGCTAAAGGAGAGTGAGAATGGACTTGAAATTAGAACTGAAGAGCAGGGGGCATAAGAGCAGGAAAGAAGGGGAAGCACCAGGAACGTGTAAGGGGAAAAAATGTTTCACTGAAAGTCATCTTTGTAAGTGTTGTGCATGTCTTACAAGGATCAGAAAGACATTGCAGCCAGTGCAGTTGAGATCATTAAACTGGAAGTGAGCAAGATGTAAAGTCTGGACAATCTTGTCTAATCTCTGTGGTGCTGGTCCCTGGTACCTCCTGAAAGCTGTAAGCCTAGTAGCAGCAAGAACAGATCAGTTGTAGTTTTGAATAGGTGCAGCCATTCTAGAAAATCTGAGTAATTGTTTAAATGGAGCGTTTACTCATAAGCCATATGGTTGTTTGCAATAGTTGTTATGGTGAAAAAACCAGCCTTAGTTTTTGTGTTTGTAATAAATGAAACGATATGTACAGACTGAAGGACTGCTAGCCTTCCAGCCAGCACACCATTGCATTTCTTGGTTTTTGAAATGAGAAGAAATCCTGAAAATAGTGGAGTGGTATCTAAAGTGAATTTTGTTCAAGTTAATACTGAGAATGAAAACCATAGTTCACAGGGGCAAGAAAAGCATGTGTAAACTTTGCCAGAACCATTGGCTAACTTGAGAAGTTGCTCTAGGAACATAATGAGTGTTTATTCTCCGTATTTGTTGAAATTTTTTGAAATTCGTTTGTTGGCATCTAGTGGTAGGGTCAAGGGCAGCTTCAGTGGGTTTTATTGTGAAACAGATGTCAATAAGCTGGATTTCTCTAATAAATGTTATCAAGAGGACAGGAGCTAGCAACATTCTGACCTGGAAACAAACTTGAACTTTTGGACTCCATAACTGCTTGTGGTGCTAGTAGGTGGGACCCAGGAGTTAAATTTCCCTCTAGATCACCCACCAAAATAAACCAGCCTCTGTAAACTTTAATGTTTAAATGGTTTGGAAGCTATTGGAAGTTTCTAATTTTTGTTGGTTAGTGCTTTCATTGGGTGGTGTTTTCACTTACATAATATCTTACAATGCCCTCCTTGCTTTGGTCTGCTTTTTGCAGATCTCAATGGCTTTTTTCCTCCTGGTTCTCTGAATTTCACACGTCACTCAATATATTGGTATTCAGCGTGTAGATTCCAGGCTGTTTCTCACTAACTTGCAGTTGTTATTTTATGTACGTGTTTTTAAAAATAAAAATGTTAAGGTATAGTCTAAAGCTCATTACAAGCTTGCCCATTAAATTCTATTCATTCCAGCTGTCTGCTTGGTTTGCACTTCTTTTGCCATGTAGAGCCACAATTGCAGGGATATATTATCTTGCATAAGGGATCAAGTTGAAAATTCTTTGAAGAAAACATCTCTTAAAAATTGAACTAGGTTCTTTAATGGTGATTAGTTCTGATGTTGAAGTCCTTGAACCTTCTTTAGTAATATTTGCGTGCATTAGTCTGAATGATTATTGGTCCGATAAGGTATTTAACATCAGAGTAAAGCTTAATTCTTTCGTTACTGTTGGGATTTGACTGTTACCAATACAGAATAATAAAACCTTCTCGGTAGATTATTTGTCTCTGGTGCGTATGAATCCCAGTTCCAACTATTCACATAGTCTTTACTATTGTTCTGATTTGTGTAGTACTGTAATAGGATTTTAAAATTTGTATGCAAGAGCAACTGCAAAGAAAAATGCAGTACCTTAACATTTTTCAGATTCACCTGGGGGTGTGCAAAATTGTTGCCTCTAATATTTAAGCGATTGAGTAGCAAGGCAGTCAGGTAAAACGGTGGTTCCCCATGTCACTGTGTGAGATATGTGGAATTAGTGCAAATCTTTTACAGAATTTTGTACATGTCTTATCTTCTGCTGATAACTTATTACTCCTGACCTTTAGACTTGTTTAATTATATAAATTATAATTATTACATAATTTAATTTAAGAAGTTGTAAAACACATCAGCGCATTTATTTTTAATGGTGCTTTTTTTTTTTGGTCATAATTAATCTTCCTTCTACCCCTCCCATCCCTAGGGTCAATTAAGTGAGAGCATGGACCATGGAGGAGTTGGCCAATATGACCTGTAAGTTGCTGCTAGAAAATGTTCTGTATCATTCATGACAACTACATATAACTTCTGATTTTGTTACATTGTTAAGTTAAATAGAAAATTTTGTCATTCTTGTTCAGTTTTGAGTTGTTTCTAGTAAATTCACTATTTCTTCACATTAAAATTTGTGAATTGTATCTCGAAATAAAATAATAATAATAATAAAAAAATTCTGGCAAAACTTGCTGTTTGTCTTTTAATCCTTGTTTCTCCTAACATATCTCTTGTACTTGAATAATATTTGTAAATTTGTAATATGAATATAATGCACTGTCCGCAGAACGTTGTATGTCCTGTTCATTTTATAAAGGCTCCAGTTGCAGATTTGCATAGCAGTCTGAATCATGAGAATACAGAAGTTCTGATTTAATGTTCAGGAGACAGCTACCTTTAGAATTACTTCATTTATAGATTTCCAGATTGTTTCAGCATACCGTGTTGTCAGAAGAAAGCAGTGATAGTTAAAACAGTTCAGTTACATTTACTTTAGCAGGATCCATCTGTTAGTCTTTTGCAGAACTGTAGCATAATTTAGAAGCATCATTAAATTATGGTTCAGTCTTCTGTGGCATGGTCAGAGTTGTGAGACTTTTCTTTGTTACAGCTTTTTCTGCAAGGTATTTGTGTTACGGAAGTCTTACCGTGACTGTTGGGGCTGCTGAATGTGATCTGAAACCTAAACACACCTTGTAGCCTTGCCTTTACTTGAGGTCCTGTAGGAATATCTAAGTCACTTTGAGGCTTTGGTCTTTTAAAATTAATTCTGGTGTAATACAGAGATTTATTATGCATTAAATTGAAGGAATCTGAAGGCAATCTTGATACTATAAATCCCCAAAATTTGCAGGTAATCTTTTCTGTGCAAGGTGCAACTTAATGCTTTGCATACATCTAAATAAAATTTCTGATGCTGAGAATTCTCCCAATCTCCAAAGCAGTCATTCGGTTCTGTCAGATATACTGTATGCTTTTTAGAAAGTAATTTGCTTGCTTACTTTAATTTGACCACTTTTGAGTATCAGGTAGTCTTATATTCTTGTTTCGGTTTTATCCAGTGGCATGGAACATTGTGAAAAATTTGAGATTTCAGAGACTAGTGTAAACAGAGGTCCAGAAAAGATCCGACCAGAGTGCTTTGAGTTACTACGCGTACTTGGCAAAGGTGGCTATGGAAAGGTAAGGAACTGTTTTCTACAGAAGTAAATCCATTACACTGAAGGCGCTTAAGGTGCTCGCTTGCTGCCTTTGGCCAGGTCTAATCTTCCCATCCTGTTTTCTGAAAAGTTCATTCTACCAGAAGGTAACCTCTGGGCTGCCAAGGTTGGTGGCATGGGACCAAAGCCACTGGCAGAGCCTCACCAGCTGGTGGCAGTAGAAAATGTCCCAAACTGGTTCTGGTTCAAATCACTAGCTCTTCTGCTTCAGGCAGCATTGCAGTTTGTAGGTGATCTCATCTCTCTTTCGCAGAACTTTGTTTTTTAATTTGTGACGGCTAATGCAGTCATAATATGTGATTGCTTTTGTATTGGTGTTGTATAGGTATTTCAAGTACGAAAAGTAACTGGAGCAAACACTGGGAAAATATTTGCCATGAAAGTTCTTAAAAAGGTAACCTGAATGTTCATGTTTCACTACTGTCTGAATCTAAAAAAACCTCTCTCTCCCTTTAGCTGTTAAAAATGATCTAATTACATAATATACCTAAAACTAAACTTTTATCTGTGAAATACACAGTTGTTATCCAGGTACAGTTGGAATTATAATTAGTCTTTAACTAAATTATTCTGTCTGTGTAGCTCTTAGCAACTAATTTAAATAGCTCAGGAGGTTCCTTCCAACCCAAATTATTGTATGATTCTATTAAATAAATGAAGAATTAAATTTCCGCAAGAAACCTGTGATGTTACATAAATATTGTGGTGAAATTTTCTTTTTTTTTTTTTTTTTTTTTTTTATTATGTTGCCAAGTCATGTGTAGCGTTGTGATTTAGTAAACTCAGAACGGAACTAAATATAAAAGTCTGCCTTGTTTAGCGTGTTCTTGTGCTCAGATATCTCTGCTTTCTGTAGGCAATGATTGTAAGGAATGCAAAGGATACAGCCCATACAAAAGCAGAGCGGAATATACTGGAGGAAGTGAAACATCCCTTCATCGTAGACTTAATTTATGCCTTTCAGACTGGTGGAAAACTCTACCTCATCCTTGAGTATCTCAGTGGTCCGTATATGAAATTCTGTTACCTGCTTCTTGGTATCTTGCGTTAAGTGACAATTTGGATTTCTTATTCTGATTATAAAAAGCCAGCTAACTACTGACATGGCGTCTTAAAAATGTAAAATAGGTTAGCATTAAGAATACATAGAATAGCATAAATAAACCTTCCAATTCAGTACAAGAAAGATGAATGAAACATAAAATAGTTATTTTTCATGACAGTACAGGAGAGGAAGATTTTTAATACCTCTTCTTCCATCAGGTTTGTAATTACTGTATGTTACACTTAGATCCTATGCAGTCATGCAGAGTACCTGAGGTTTGAGTCTTTGCAGGTTCTTTGTGAAACAAGAAAGTGTTACCTTTATTTCACGGATAGGGAAGGAGACACAGATTAGAAGCAATTTGCTCAAGTTGTAACAATAGGACAAACCAGGGACAGAAATGCTGTTATTTTTTTCAGCATGCTGTTTTGATTTCTTTTGGCATCTCTTTAGTTGATAGAATTCCAAGAATAACAGAATAGTAAATTCTCAGTTGTTTTTTTGTGAAACAGCTTTCCTTGGAGCAGGACAGAATACCTGTTGGTTATAGTTTTTCTAGAAAATAGACCTTTGACTGACTAAAAATGATAGAATGCACTTCAATAGAGTATAATCTTATTTTTCTCATGACAGGAGGAGAACTATTTATGCAGTTAGAGAGAGAAGGGATATTTATGGAAGACACAGCTTGGTAAGTGAAACTATTGTAGTAAACTAATAGGTTTGGGTTTTTTTTTCCGAGTGCTTAAATGGTACTTTATGACTTGAAAAACTATAACTACTCATTAATTTTGTAGTCTAGTGAAAAGAGCCTTTAACTGGGTTTTGGGAAGATGTATGTGTTCTGTACTTACCAGTTTGTGCCAGTCTTACTACAGATGAAAGTCCATTGCTGGTTGCCGAGTGAGGCCATATTCCATAGGGTTGTGGTAAAGGACGTGTTTTTGGAGAAGAGACTGTGAAAGTGTTTGGACTTTGGTGTTTGGAAAAAAGACTGTGAAAGACTTGCTGTAGATGCAATATTATTTTTTTTTTTTGTTCTTGACCCACACACAATTTTACCAGCCAGTTACAGAATTTCCAAGTAACTGTAATGGCTGTATTCTAACAATCAAATGTGTAAAGTGCTGAAGGAAATTATTCTAATGAAGGAGAAAAAGCCTTTTGAAGAGTGATATTTTACTTATAAACAAGTTGAAATTTATCCCGTATTGATTAGGCTTCACACAACTGAATACAGTTGGATCTTTCCACAGTGCATGCTGATAAATGCCTCAGAAAAGCTTTGATGTACCTATGGGGCTGTAATACTGTCCCACTGATGGCACTCTGGGTGCTGCCGGTTACCTCCTTAGCTTCATTTTTTATTTTTCTTCAACTTTGTCATCTAGGTGTGGTAATACAGATTGAAGCGTATTTTAACCACTAACTGGTAAATTCAGATCCCTCCAAATATATTCATGATAAGAGAGCTACTGAACAGGTACACCTAATGCTAATGGCGTAATTTTGTAGTTCATCTTGGAGTCCGTATGCCTTTTGGCAAACCATCCTCAAAGGCGTCACTGTTTCTCTCATTTTTTCTCTCATACACTTTTAATGATACTTTCAAGGAACCACTGGTATGTACATAATAGTCTTAGTGCTTAAGATGCTTGATTGAATATGTCTTAATTTTGTGGCATATGTTTCCTTTCAGCTTTTACCTGGCAGAAATCTCAATGGCACTGGGGCACTTGCATCAAAAAGGAATCATCTACCGTGATCTGAAGCCAGAAAATATCATGCTTAATCATCAAGGTAGAACTATAGTAACAGTTACAATGCCAATCATTTGAAAACAATTCTTCAAAGGTCACAACGCTTCACTCTTATGTGAATTTCCTTAGAACAATGGCATGTTCATTATCTCTCTTGGTATAACTGAAGAATTGCCAAAGCTAATTTCTTACCCTTAAACACAGCTTCAAATTTAATAGGCCACATCAAGCTCCCAAGTTCCATGTGTACAGATGCAGACATTTTTTGAATGGTTGACTTGCTATTTCTGCAGCTTGTGGAATTTTTCTTCTACTGGGTCATTGTAAAGTACATACAGATCTGTGTCTTCAGTGTAGCATCAGTGACGTTTTAGTAATCGGAATGACTGAAGATGTTAGGAAAGGCAATTTAGGTAGGATGCCAAATCATCTGTAGCTGAAATGATTGATCTAGCTATTGACACTTTACCTGACAGTAGTAGCAATTCCTGAATGCGCTGTTACATCGGCTGTATGACACTGATCAGTCTGACAATCTGTGCCATCCAGTATTTTCATGTTATCTTAAACAACTTACTACTTTTAGACTAAGTCTTTGTACTGAATTATTCAGGGCACTTTACAATTTGTTGGAGGTTGTTCTCTGAACTTTTTGAAGCAAGCAGTAAAAATCGATAGCCTACGCTCTTATCTGAATGATGCTCTACAGTCTTTATGTATAAATACATTTGTCTATATGTGAATACGTTTTGGTAGTTTTGTTTCTCTTCAAGTGGCAACACTTTCTTATGCACAGAGGCTTTATTTCTAAGTGTGTTACCTCATTCTGTATTGCTTTGTCAGACCATTGAAGATACCAGGAAGTAGTTCAAAGTTATTACATATCCATGTTAAAAATTTCTATTTTTCTTAATGTTACTTATACAAATATCAGAATTCTGTTAAGTCTTAAATTTTATATATTTAATTTCAGGTCACGTAAAATTGACTGACTTCGGATTATGTAAAGAATCTATTCATGATGGAACAGTCACACACACGTTCTGTGGAACAATTGAATACATGTGAGCTGCATGATGAAATAGAAAAGCATTGCTTTGGTCTGGGGGTAATGGCTAAATGTTGCCTTTTTTAACTGATGGTTCATATGTTCAGTCACTTGCGGAAATTTTACTTGATAAATGTGGTTTTGCTTGAAAACTACTAGTCAGAATTAGTATTAAGCTTGTTAAAATATGTTCATATTTTCAATTTTTTTGATTATAGGGCCCCTGAAATCTTGATGAGGAGTGGGCATAATCGTGCTGTGGACTGGTGGAGTTTGGGGGCATTAATGTATGACATGCTGACTGGAGCAGTAGGTGCACAGTTATAATTGCATGTATTTCTCTTTGTAGCTTTTGTAGTTACATGTATTCTAATTCAGATGATGTATAATATTTGTAGATATACAAACTGCAAGTAAGAAATATGACTAAAATACGGCTACACTTATGCTGGCTACAGTCATGAGCTGCTCTCATCCAAACAGTTATTTGGAAGTCCCATTTGCAGTAATTTTGTCTGCTTTATAAATTACTGAAGTGAGTTCTGTGTACACAAATAAGAGACCTGAACAAGTCCTATTTTTCCTCCCATTACAATGGTGCTTTCTAGCCTCCTTTCACTGGGGAGAACAGAAAGAAAACAATTGACAAGATTCTCAAGTGTAAACTCAACTTGCCTCCCTACCTCACACAAGAAGCCAGAGATCTGCTTAAAAAGGTAGAATTTCAATGAATGTCAGTACTACACGTGTATGTAGAAAATAGAAGTAAAATGATATGAGTATGGCTATTCAGTCCATGCTTGTTTTACTCCTTGTAAGTCAGTATTGGTTTTGCATGGTACAGAAAGTGATTTTCCTTGAAAATACAATTGTTTTCTAACGAATGCAGATTTTCTCATTGTTCTGTGTTCATTCTGCATGGTATTCATTGGAATGATGATTCATGTCAGAACTAGTCTAGTCATAACGACATAACTGATTTTTCTTTTTTGGATTTTATTTCTCCTTAAGCTGCTAAAAAGAAATGCTGCCTCACGTCTAGGAGCTGGTCCTGGAGATGCTGGAGAAGTTCAGGTAACTTCTGCTTAACTCAAGAATTCTTAAATTACCTCACTGAAAATAAAACAGCTTTGAGGGTACATCAGGGAAGGAGAGTATGTCTGTCTTGAAGTGTAATGAGCAAAAAGGCAGTCACTCGTGACAGCTGATCAAAATGTGAATGGTTTAAAGCTTAATGAAAACAGCTGTCTACCTGTTTGATAATTCTGATATTTGGAAAATAACTTTTATTCTTTAGCTCTGTCTTCCTGTAGATCTTTTCTACTAGTTGCTCGATGCTAATTGTACAGTCAACCATATAAGAGCGATGATACTCTAGCAGTCTGATGAAAACCTGCCAGTCTTTGCGTTTAGTGCAGTTTTTCCAAAGGAAAAGGGTTGTTAGTTTGCATTCAGTGTTGCATAGTTAAAAGTTAAGGCAGAGGCCTAGTTCCTGTTGCTTCCAGCTTGACTTTTTTTATGGCGAGATTAACAATGTACTAGAGAGTCCTCCTTATTTCACAGTTCTGACAATTTGTCATTAATACAGTGTTTTGTCATTATTTTTAGATACCTAACTTTTAAAGTTGAAAAATGTAGAGATATTTTGCATGTAAACTGGCTTTTTCTAATCTTTCAAGGAAAACACGATAGGGACATATGTTGTCTGACTTGGAGGTATGGTATCATTTTTCAGCAATTCCAGCTACTCTGATGTAGTGCTGCAGGATATATTACAGTAGACCCATATGTGATTTTGAAAGAAAGACACCACAGAGGGGGTCTGAAAAGAACAAGCTTAATTCTTAAATTTCTGTGATTTATACCCAGGAGGCAGATGATGACTGTGCTATTGCTAACTCTTGTAGGCTCACCCGTTCTTCAGACACATTAACTGGGATGAGCTGTTGGCACGAAAGGTGGAACCTCCTTTTAAACCCTTATTGGTATGTACTCAGAATGCTGTGAGATATTCCTTGTATGCCTTTAGGAAAGGGCTTACACAATGTGGAACCTAAAACTTAGAAACACCCACTCTTAGCAACTGGAGTGCTGTTGATTTCTGCTACTTTATATAGTTAAATGCATCAACTTAGGTTACTGGTTCTCAGATTTCACTCTTGTCAAATTTAAAGATGGGAGATCTACCACCTGATCTACCAGATCTACTACCTGATGAAGTTGGGAGGTTTTTTTCCTGAGAACTGGTGCTGAATCAACAATTCAAAAAAACCTCTTTAATTCTCCACACAGTATGAAATACTGGCTGTCATGAGCATGCTGTTCTGTCCAACTCTGTCGTCATGGTACTTGTACGTCACTGGAATAGGATCTTGCTTTTTTATGTGAGAAGGTGGCAGAAACCAGCCATGAGCTAATTTATCCTTCTGTTTACTTTTCTGGAGGAAGAAGGTTCTGCTTCAGTTTTAATTCCTCCTGCTTCTAATCTGTAGGTTAAACAGACTTGCAAGTGCACTTACCTCTGAATTTCTGCTTCTAAACATACAGTAAGTCAGTATTTAGCTGAAACTAAGATAAGTAGTTGCTAAGCAAAAGTAAATGAAGTCACCTAATTAAGCATTTTGTACATTTGCTTATTAATATTTACAATGCATTTTGTGCATTCTAGGCAGTAATTAAAATTCACCTCAAACCAGTGTTGTGATGAATAAGCCTGTATTATCTTATCTTAGATTTTGATGGTGTGGGGTGTCTGTCTTTTTTCCCTCTGGGTACAATTAGCTACAGCAGCAATGGTATTGCCACCCCAGTAGTTCCCGACTACTAAAAATCTCACTTTAAACTGACTTAGGCATCACTAGTGTTGAAAATACTACAGCATGGGGATTTCAGACCTTTTCTCCTCACCGTTTTGAAGGAAATTCAGAATGATACATGGCTGATATTTCCAAATGAATTATTGGAAGGTAGTTTAGCATTCTTCTGTTATTAGCAAATTTTATGGAAGTTACTTCTACAAAATAGATGGTTTTTGAAAATGTGCTTTCATGGTTCATGAAGGCCTGCACAAATGAATACAGACTGCCTTTTCAGTTACACTTACGAATGAGAGAAGGAATCTTGGAATTGTATCTGTTGTTCTTTGACTGAATTTAACAATGTTCTTCATAGTCACTTATTCCAGAGTTGTCATCTATCCCTCACAATATAAAAACTTCTGTATCTGCAAAGACAGGATGAAATTATCAGGAGAGGCTTCCAAAAACTAATAGTTGCAACTGTTCTATACTGGTTGTGACAAGGGCTAAACTTGCAAGAAACTGGCATTGTATTTCTCAAAGTTTTTGTTTGTAATTTGAGATTTTTTTTTTTAAAGGCATCTTTTTAATTTGTGTTCCTTTTTGATCCATAATTTTTGCCCCTCCCCCTTGCCTTTATTTCTCAGTGTCAGTGCCCATAGTGACCTCCCACTGGCAGCGACAGGATTCCGACACCACTCCAGGGTTTTACTACAGCAGAGCTCTGCCAAAAACCTATGGAATGAACTCCATCCAGAGGCTACACTGATCACCGCTAAGCCATTTGGTTGATATCTGTAATATAAACCCTTAATCATTTTGTTTTTGCAAAGCAATCTGAAGAGGATGTGAGCCAGTTTGATTCAAAGTTTACACGTCAGACACCTGTTGATAGCCCAGATGACTCTACTCTCAGTGAAAGTGCCAACCAGGTCTTTCTGGTAAGTGAGCCAGGGACAAGTATGTAATGACTGTGGAGACGTATGTTGTGTTACTTGGAAACAGTAGGGTATTTCAGGTAAATTAATTCTATTGAATTTAACACCCAATACTTGAAGCAAGCTGTCATCGTTTTAAACACATGTTGTGCAACAGGTTTGATATGTTTAAGGGCTTTGAAAATACTTAGTTGGATTACTGCTGACATTTTCTTTATATAGATAGAACAGCCAACAAGCGTTGCTTATTTTCTGGAATGTCAGCATTCTAATTCATAGTTGCATTATGAACCCTGGACATGTGATTACTTTCATAGTCATGCAGGAAGAACAATGTCTGTTCTATCGATCAAAATTAATTAAATTGAGCATGCCTGTGGGAATCTGTGATCTGAGTAGAAATATCTGGGGTGTGCAGGCACCTGGGTGAGGAACTCCCTAAAGTCCTGCTGTTTGCTTCAAGAAGTGAGTAGAAGTTCATATGTCTACGTTTACTCTCCTTTTTATAATTTTCATTTACTATTTCATGCCAATCATAACTGCAGAAGTGATCATAAATGTAAATCTCTCCTGTAAGTTATAGTGCGTTCATTCCTGTTTTGCAGGGTTTTACGTATGTGGCTCCATCTGTACTTGAAAGCGTAAAAGAGAAATTTTCTTTTGAACCAAAAATTCGATCACCTCGCAGATTCATAGGTAGCCCTAGGACACCAGTCAGGTATCTTTTTTTTTTTTTTCTTTTTTTCTTTTTTTTGTAATACACTTTTTGGCAAGTAGTTGAAATAGATCTGCACTAGGAATAAAAAATGCAGCCTTTCTTCTCGGTAAGCCCATCACTTCCATTAGAAGTGCAGCATCAATCCTGTTTTACAAACCACATTATTAGAGACAAATCTGTGGTGTTTGGCAGCACAAGAAGTACTAATTTGCTTGATATTCAACGCTGATACAGCCTCACAGTCTGGTGACTTTGGTACACCATTCCTCTAGAACTGTTTCAGAACATCCTAAGTACTTATGTGCCGCTAAAGAATCATGTTAGTACAGAAAATTCCTTCTGCAATCATCTAAAAATATATCCTCGCTACTCAAATGAGAGAATTTTACTTTACAAGAGACCGTGGTAGAAGCTAGACATGGAAACTTTCTCAAACTTCTTGAAGTGGAAGGAAGGAATTATAAATGCTTCTCAATAGGCATTTGAGTTCAGCTTCCTGCAGAGTAAAGGACATACCTTGGTGCTGTGTATATCTTCATCTCTGATTTTTATATTTCTTGTTTTAAAGCCCTGTAAAGTTTTCCCCTGGGGAATTCTGGGGAAGAGGTGCTTCTGCCAGCGCATCAAATACTCAGACACCTGTGGAATATCCAATGGAGACAAGTGGAATAGAACAAATGGATGTGACAGTCTGTGGAGAGGCCTCAGCACCACTTCCAATCCGGCAACCAAACTCTGGGCCATATAAAAAACAAGCTTTTCCCATGATTTCCAAACGACCAGAGCACTTGCGCATGAATCTATGACAACACAATTTTTTTAAGCCTTCGAAGGTGGAAAACAAAGAACAGACATAAGCCCCCTTGAAGTTGAAATATGAGGGCTTGTATGGTTTACTTTTAAAAAGTGACAGTATCAAAGAGTCAGTCATTGCACAGAGCGACTTGGAAAGCAAAGAAATATGGATTTTTTTCTGTCAATCAATGGTGCATAAAAAACTTTAGAAAATGGTATTGCAGAACTCTAGGCACATCATCTAACTGATTCGCAGTGACATCTTCTCACCTTATCAAGGATTTTTCAGCTTGATAGCTTGAAACTGACAGTATTAAGGGTCAGGATGTTGCTTCAGAATCACTGGTCTAGTCGTGAATGTGTCAAGGAGGGTTAGCCCTTTCACTAGGCAAAGTATGAAATGCCTCTATGCTTGCGTCTGAGGAATAATTAGCATGCAAGCTTGATTAAGCTGTTTCCTACAATGGGGTGGAATCAAAGATGAAAGATAAAATTAATTGGTATTTCACATTCAAAACATAATGAGTTTTTTATATATATAAAAATATATATTTTTCAAATAGATTTTTTGATTCAGCTCATTATGGAAAGTATCCCAAAATTAAAGATGCAAAATAATTGGTTGCTGTGAAGAAAGTAAAGGCTCTAGTTCTGATTCTTCTCCTCATGAACAACAAATCAATAAGTGAATCGCTCAATTACCAGCTTGGCAATGTGGGGTGGGAGAGAACTGTTTCACTTGCTTACCCAGCTGAAATACCTGTTCCTGCAAAGACAAATGGATCTAATCAAACAGCAATGCTGCTATGTTCTAGGCTTAACTGGAAGCCATGGGCTCACATACATGTCCTGCTTATTTCATCCTTGTCCTCAGCAGACATTTCACTGGGAAACATAACTTTTGTATATGCTAGTCCTTAGATGGAGACAGCTGATTACGTTCAGATTCTTACCCATACAAAAGATCAGGAAAAAGTGCATTTGAATACAAGGTCAGTAAAAACATATAGGAAGTACCACAAGAAATATATACAAATTCTACATAGTATAAGGAAATAAACCTTTTTGTAACCAGTGGGTAAGAATTTGAGGACTTTTTTTTTTTTAAATAAAATTTTGCTTATGGGAGTTCCCTGCCATTATACATTTCTAAATTTATCAACATTTTTTTCTATGCTGGGGCAATAAATTTGCTGATTGTATGAGAAAAGTGTTAAATGGCCTTTCAGTGAATGTCTTCCACAGTGGGTCAGAACTTTAGCAACTTAATTTAGGAAACATGTTCTAAGGACACTATTTATGTTTTTGAAATTGTCACAATCTGTACAAATGACCTACAGGTACAAAGAATAAAATAAAGGTAACTTTACCTTACTTAAATACTTCCTGCCTTAAAGAAAGCATTTCCATGAACATAGCTGGTGAAAGGGTTAATATCTGCAGAGCTTTACACTAGTTAGAGTATGTATGGTGTGTGCGTGTGTGTGTATATGATCATGCAACTGCATACAAGTCCTGTCACTTTTTGCCTGCCACACGTTGCATTCATTATCTTTAGTCAAACTGTGCAAAGTCTACTTCTAGTGTTTCACAACAGTAGGGATTTTTTTATAGATTCTGCTTACTCTGTGTATACTGAATCTTTTTGAGCCATAGGATCCAAGCCATAAACTCTCTAAGCATGTTGAATCCAATCAGAGTGCTGTTTTCTAAAATTTGCAAGTCAGGAGGATTCATCGGTATCTTGTTGATATTAACAAAGAACCAACAAAAAAGATGGTTATGATTGAGCAAAAATTAGTATTTTTTTTTCCTTCCTGATAAGCCTTTTGTTGGAAAATTTCTTTTTTTAGTTATAAGGAAAATCAAGTTACCTTATAGTGACATACATCATACTGGAAGATTGCCATTTTTCATTTGGCCACTGGTGACATGTTGTGAAACTGAAATCAAAGTGCTCATGTGTGTTTGTATTATGCATATTTGCAAATACGCAGCACTTGAAGCAGTGCCTCTCTGTGCCACTTGTTAACATAAGTTTCCTAACATGTTTACTGAGTATAAAGTAAATTAGTTTAAAAAAAAAATTTCTTTTGAGGCAGATCTCTCTTGGTCCTAGTTACAGCTAACAGTTGCTTTTTGGTTGGCTGGATATAATTGTCCAGTAGAATTGGTTTAATATGGCTGGCAAGAATGGCAAGAGTTGTTTGTCTGAGTTCACTGATTAATTACAGATACAATTCATCGGTTTTAAAAGTAAATTTCATGTACTGTCAATGTTTCATCCCATAGATTATAAGTTTAATTCCCTACCATAACTGTGAAACTTTTGGAGTGTGACTCAGACAGCAAGCACACACTATGCAATATGGTTTATCCTGTATTTATTTGTAAAAATATCAGACATAGATCCTCTATATATATATAATAGTGTCAAAATTACTAGTTGTGAACTAAGGGGAGTGGAGTTCTAGCTCCTGTCTGGCTATTTCAGATAAGTGCAGAATGCATTGAATATTGGAGAGCTTAACAAGTGCTTTCTTTTGTTCATTTAAAAATGTCTTAAATTTTTCATTAGAGTATAGAATCTTATTTTTTTTATTTTGTACAAGCTGCGCTTTTTTAATTATAATCACTGAAAAATTCACTATAATTTGATTTTATAGGATTTTTGTAGCATTACAAAAATATAGTAAAACTGAGGTTAATACCTGTTGTGGCTAACCATATAAAAGTATTAAATCTTAAACTTGAACAGAAGTCATATTTTTTTTTTTTTTACCAGATGTTAAATAGGGAAATATTTTGTTCTGCAGGTCATTATCACAAAAGGTTTATAGGTCAGCTGTGTTACCAGCAGTTTTTCTTTTCCCATTTGATGCAGAAACTATTCTGGTATAAAATATTCAAGAATTTCATAATTTTTCTCTGTGGGAGTGATGCATACATTTGATGCCATTCGTGTACTAAATTGTAATTTTGGGAATGCTGGAATAATTCCTACCAAGACTGTCTTAATTGTGCCATCTGACATTTGAATGTCATCCTGGTATTAGCTCATAATAAAAGATAAAAATAAATGAGTCAATTGTTCTTTTGAATATCCCTTTTTTTTGTCTTGCTATCTAAAAGCTGAACTGCTGGAGAACATTTAATATTTAAGTTCACTCTAGTCACAGAGCGGATGTTTACTTCGGGTCTATTCTCTTTTTAATATTAACTCCCAACTTGCTCTCATTGTTAATCAGAAAGTGCATCAAACATTGAGAAAGACTACTATTGTTAGGACAGGTGCTTGAGTTTTGGTTGTTTTTTAAAAAATTCTGTCTCTACAGCAGGATAGTTGCTGTTTAATTTTCCCAGTTTAGAGGGAAATCCTTTACCCTCAGGGATAAAGGAGGAGAAGTTCTTAAGAACAAGGGAAATCACTTAAATATTCTTCCTGCAGATCCTTGATGATATACTGTATGCAGTTCCTATCTATGAACTTCTACAGATTGTTCTCTTCTAGATTAACTTGGCTTTGCTGCTGTCTTCAAGAAACAAACTTGAGCTGCCTTAGTAGAAATAAAGGTAATCCCCATTCTGTTTTTCATCTTTCACAGTTTATTGGAACTAAATATACTCAACTGCTGAATAAGATGGATGCGAATACCAATTAAATGCAAATTTAGATATATGCTAATCCAAGTGACTTTTTTTGGGGGGGGGGGGGGAGTAGATAGTCCCCAAGTATAACTGTGGACCTAAATCATCTTTCATGACAGCTTTGAAGGGAAAGGGAGGGAGGAGGAATTACGCTTAGAACTTAGAGGACCTGACAGATGCTAGTTCTGATCGGTTTGTCTTACCAAGGCTGGTACCTTCACCTAGGTTCTTGGGCTCTTTTTAAAAAGTAGCTATTGATTGCCATTTGTCATCCTCTTCTCTGTTCTGTCTCCTGCAGAGTCAGACATGTGCTGGGTGTCTGTGTGTGTGGAAAGCAGGGCAGTTACCCTGGCCTGAATGGGCTTGATAAGAAAGAGTTGCATCTTAATAGCATGATGCTGACAAGCGGATCAGAGAGGATGTCATTCATGGATGTAAGTTACTCACTTTCTTTCCTCTCTGTAACTAAGATGAGAATGAGTTGTTTCATTTATGAAGTGTAAATCTAAACTGGTTGATCAAATCTCTTTTTAGTTCTTTGGTTTTTAATAAAATGTGTTTGATAATATTACTGGGTTTGGATAATTTTCACTGGATCTTAAAGACAAATTGTTCCCTGGTCCTCCACCTTTATTCTAGTAAGGTAGTGTTACTACTATGTGGTAGACAAATACCAAAGGATCAGCAACAATCCAAGGCTGACTCAAAGCACTGACATCATGTTTTGTTGTGCTCCATAAGATAGTCTTGGTGAGCTTTACAGGCTAGATGACACTGTCAAGTTCCTGTGGGTTTTTTTCTTAACCACAAGTGGGATGCTTCTAAATTAGTTTCATATTTTTTAGTAATAATGCTGGCCTTGCATACAGTCCTTGATGCTTTAATTCCTCAATGTACAGTATCTGTCTCAGATATTGAACTACCTGTTGCGGTATGTAGTTTATAAATGCTTTTGTTCTATAGCAAAAGAATATTTAGTTCAGGTTAACTTCTTTCAAATTTCCCTGCGTACTTTGAATGTATATGTGTACAGCAGCATGTTTCTTATCTGTAACTACCTTCCTAGTACATCTTAGGTCTACCAGTCCAAGCTATTGGTCCTGACAGACCACTTCAGCTTTGCACAATCATAGAATCATAGATTCTATGATGGAGTGGCAAGCTTCCTTCTCACTCTTCCCTGCTGCATAAGCAACGGGGCTGCTATTTACTCATCTTCCGGATAAGGCAGTAAGAAAGCGTACTTGTTTCTCAGATCTTTTTCCTTAGTCAGCAGGGTAGTGGCTCTGCTTTCAGGACAACTGTTAGTATTAAGCAGCTGGTGCATCTCGGAGTCTACCTTCCCAGTTAGTATTTCAGGAACGGATTAGGTGATTTAGACCTATTGTTCTAAAAACATTTTTGAAAGTCTGTCACAGAGTACTGGAATTCTGATGAATGGCTACCCATTACTGGTAAACCATGAAATTAATCCAGTATTAGAAAGTGCATTTCCTCGCTCTAACATCATGTCCAAATCTAATGAAAGTATTTTTGAATTAAAAAGTGATTAAGCTGTTGGTATTGGCATTTCAGGAAAAGCTAATCCAGGATAAGTTACAATTTTTATTTTGCCCAGTATTTTAGAAAGGGTTGGTTATTACATCTGTCCTTATAAACTGTGTATTTGGTTTAGTCATGCATTTTACTCACACAAGCAAAGCTTTTTTAAAAGGTGCCATTTGTTGACTAAATTAAATATAGCACTCAAATTGTTTACACAGTACTCACACAATACCTGTATGAAGAAAAAAAACTTAAAACACTCTTTAGCTAAACTGTATGTTCATGATGAAGTTTGGGAAAGTCTAAATACAATTGTGTAACCAAGTGAGCTGCCAAAGTCTCTACAGGCCCATCAGATTCAAAATCCAACGTTAAGTTCCCCCTACTCTTTTTTTTGTTTTGTTTTACCTCGACTGATTCAGTTCTTTTCCATCTCTCAAGGGAAGTTCTGCTGCAGCAGCAGTCTGAATATCGGCACTGATGAAATCTAAATAACAAACCAGTTCTGATCTTGTATGAACTTCAAATGCAAGCTAAGGCATAGCTAGATCTCTACGAGGAAACAAAGAGCAGTTTGTTCTGACAATACTGGAGGTACAGGCACAAGCCCATTACTTTGGCTGTGGCCAAGCTCTTAATTCTTCCCTGCCACCCTCAGGACTGCTCTAAAACTGTTCAGCTGCACATTCTCCAAACTAAGTACCTCACCTGCTGGGAAGGGCTTCCATGAGAATGAGTCTCTTCTACTCCCATAAGTTTCCAATTACAGACTTAGAAGCTTTTGCCTGTTTTCTTTAAGCTGGAGTCTTTTTTCCCCAGTGACTCGGATACCATGGTGGAACAATCATAGGGCACATTTACTCTGAACTGCAGTAAACTTCAAACAAAAATACAATTAGCAAATATACAGCATGCTACAGCAAAACCCAGGTTGAAGATAAAATTATACCTCTTAGCTTGAATCTTCCATCTCATTAAGAATTTTATTCAGAATACCAAATTCTACTAGTATTACACTTGTAGCTTTACCTTTAAGGGCACTCTCCCATCATGCCCTGTCAGCTCTATAAATCTGGCTGTGTCAGCTGCAACTTTATAGTACTCTGTCAGCCTGCCTGGCAATTTGAGTTGCTACAGCATTCATCAAGTAAGTGTTTAACTTTATAATTTGGGGAGGGGGGCATCCCCCAAATTTAGAAGTTTCCTAAAGGTACTCAGTTAAGCTTAAGTTAATGGCAACTCAATTTAACTTTGCTGTAACAGAATAATTTCAGTGTTTTTTTTTGTGGTCTTATCTAAATAGCAAGGTGAAAAAAGACAAGCAGGAAAAAAAAGTGAGATTATACATAAGTTAGCTCTATAATTAGCATAAAGACTAGTCATGAATAAGTTGTAGCATTTGGAGGTTTTTTGTTTTTCAGAGACTTTAGTTTAACAGGAAAGGTATACCTAGCAGTGAGCTGTTGTTATGTGCTTACATGTAAGTTAATACTGAAACAGTAATAAATCTTGTGTCTTTATTCAACATGCACCAAACAAATAGATTTAAAGGCATTTATTCTCTCTGATTTTTATGCATACTACAAATTGCAAATATAGTATAAAATAGATTCTCCCCTGTAAGAAAATCTGGTTCCTGTTATGACAAAAATATAATATTAAAGATTTGTTTTAAAAATACCAACTTTATAAAATACTAAGTAAAAAACTAACATCAGTGGTTGGTTTATGTATTAAGCTAAAGATCCATTAGAAGTCTACAAGAACCTAAAGGGGAAACATCTTATTCTTGTGGCTTATCTCCAGGTACAGTGAGAAATAGTTGCTGTTACAGGTGCATGAATAAGAAGCTAATTTCTCTCATCTACTGGGCAAGCATTAAAGGATCTTTAATGCCAAGTGTGACAAGTAGCTCTAATTCTCACTGTAGTCCAGAGTATAAAATTTGCTCATAATAAAATTGATAGGTTGACCTTTTGGTTTGAGTCATGTTAGAAGGATAAATACAATTTAGTACAGTCTGGAACACTACTTAAACTTTTAAATAAAATGTTGAATTAAGAAGCTGCTGCAAAAAGTAATGCAGCATTTTTCAAGGACTTGATTGTTTCCTACAAGAATCAGAAGAGAAGCAATGCTGGCTTTTCTGCATTCATTCTGAAAACTTAAGAAGGTCAAGTTAACATTTTCTGCACTGTTTTAAATGCTGCAACATTTCATAGAAGCATGATATCTAGAATTTGGAAATTCATTCCTTGTGCCACCTACAATTTAATCTGCAGTAAACTGAAAAAAACTTAGCTTGAACAAACAAACTGTAAAACAAGTTATTTGACATGCTTTAGAAAATCTGTAGATGCATAGATGTAGCTCCATCCTTCCACTTGTTAACATGGTCTGAAATAACAGTTCTGCAGAGTGGACACGTTTTTTCTCTATTAAACCATAAAGAGATGCATTCTTCACAAAATGTGTGCTGTAATGAAAAGAATGAGAACTTAGAGCTCCTAAGCTCTTCCATGTATAAGACGGTATATTATTTGCATAGCCTGATTTCTAAAAATAATCAGAAGACATACACTCACTAATCTAACTTTGTTATTCTGTTTACCAGTTGTTTAAAATATTCTTAAGTTTGCAAAAAATAACTCTGATTATGTGTATTACCTGACAGATAAGCAGAATAGGCTTCTGAAATTCAGCTTGGCAGATAGAACAAATATCATCCGATTCAGAACACTGTCTCTTGCTGGCCGTCACCCCATAGTGCTGTAAACCAAGATATTTTCAGCAGATATTAGTTTCTGGGAGGGGGGAAGGCCAAAATGAAACACAAAAATACCAGGACAGAAGGAATTGGGAATAAGGGCTGCTGTGTCAGGAACACTAGTCAATCCCTAATCCAACCAAATGTTGCTAAGTTTTTTAATAGCTGTCTTGGGGTCTAAAGCTTATATGTTCCTACTTACCATGCAGTCTAGTTAGTATCTCCCCCAATCACAGTTACTGGAAAAATCTGTAGCAGTTTTGTTTTAACAGTGACATCTGTGCAAAACACTGTTAAATTCCAATCTGATCAAGAGAGCACTTAGAAAATGAGAAGTGCTTTATCATTCTTTTTAGTTCAGTGACACTGTGCTATACATTTTACTGCATGAATAGTAGGCTCTAAATGATACCTCTTACTACAGAGAAAGATTATCTAGAAACTTAACAATTCTAACAGAAGTTACTTGCATGTCAGTTATTTTGGCAAGCTTCAATTCTCATTATATTTCAGCACAAAGCTCAGCCTGCATCCAACCAATATTTATTCCAGTTAAAAAGTAGGAAGCAGGACAAAAAGGGTATGTTATTTCACGTATGTTTATCTGAAGAGACATGCAGAATAGATTTTTTGCGGATTGTTTTTGCTGTTATTCAGATGACAATGTAATCACACAGTCAAGGAATTCAGACTGCAAAAGAGAACAAGGATACAGGGTTTACTTTAAAAATGCAGTTGTCTATTGCTAGAGCAATACAAAGTAATATAGGAATGAGGTATTTAAAAAAAAAAGTATTTTCATGTAAATTGGGTTTATTGTTTTGTCATAAGAGAATTCAGTACTCACTGGTCGTGTACAAAATATCCGTAAGACCTGCTTGAAGTTTCTCAATTGTCCAAAAAAGCTCAAAAGCTGAAATGGGAAAGAAAACCTGAGTTATGCTTAGTATTTTTCTCTGTGAACTAAAAAGCTTCCAAGCTTTTGTGCAGATTCCAGCACTGGAAGTCTCGCTACTAGTTTGATGTTGGCAGGAAGATAAGCAAAGTTATAGTTCAGACGGACCCTATTTTAGTTGCTTAATATGTAACCAAAGTAAGAATTTAGCCTCAAGTTTTTTTCCCAGTAGGTGTCTGTTCTTTAAAAGAAAAATAGTGTTGAGGTTCTGAAATGAAGCACTCAAGTGCAAATATATCAGCATTATTATCATATATGCAATAGTATTTAGACCTGTAATTAAGATACCATGGCATTATAAAGTATTTTTCATGTTCAAAGCCGGACTTGTACTGAGTCTGGTTACATTTGGGGCAGATGAGCTCTTTGGTGAAGTAGACAGCCAGTATGAATACTTATTTTTAACTTGTTTAGCATCACACAGGATACTCTAGCAGAGAGAAAATCTACTTTCCTGTAATATGCCGATTCTTTGAGCCATTAATTTTATCTTTATTTTTGCAAGCTCTTTTCTTCGATATCTGATAACAGTCTGATCAGCGTCTGATGTGAGGGGACCTATAGTAATAGTGTTCTTTGCTATGCAACCCCAATGCATTCCCAGAACAGGTGCAAGAAAAAGAAGATTTAGTGTCCTGAGCCAGTTTTCCTATCGGTTTTGGAAGGCTGTGTCAGTTAAACTGAAGCATCGACTTGCCGGTCAGTTCAAAGACAGGGGAACTTTCAGAAACATGTTTATATGTCTCTAACCCTCCAGTGATAATTACTACAAAATAGTTTGAGAGGATTATAAAGCTTACGTACTTTTAGGATGAGGTAGAGAAGGCCCAGCAATATCCCAAGGGTCCATCCTAGTACACTGTCCAGCTCCCCATAGCCAATAAGATAACGGAACCAAACTGGTATGGGGACAAACATACGGTAATACTGGCAGAGTTCTTCTAACAGCATGTACCAGTAGCCCTAAGCAAGACATGCAAAGGAATCGCTCAAGATTTAAAACACAAAGGATTTTTAAAATACAGAGAAAAGATGCATTGTTATTCTTTTGAGTAACCTCCTCTCATAGTATCTTGAAACAACTAAATATGACGCATGAAAAAGAATGGAGACCAGATGATGGGTCTCACCATAACTGTACAAATAATACCACCACAATTGATTGCTGTACTGCAGAAAATCAAATTAATAGGCTAAAATAGGATGGCTTTGTCAGATGCCTACCTACTTAGCAATGCTATCAGACTTAATTTCATAAAAATTAAAAAAGAAAATAAAAGTTACATGAAAAAGGAAAATAAGAAAAATTTGGTCCACGTAGATCAGCTTGTCATTAGCAATATTGTGTCCTGCATTCAGGATTAGAAGGTGAGAGTAAGGCCCATTCTTTTATTAAGGAACATAAATTACAAACTCTCTTCCTGTAAACGTTATTTCATGCCTGTGTAAGAAGCCTTCTCTTGTGATAATTAACTCCTGTATAGGATGGGGCGATAAGAAAATTGGGGGCCAGGAAAGAAGCCTAGGGTAGCTGGACTGACCAGGTAAACAGAGTTCAACGACACCCTAAAAATTACTGAATAACAACAACAAAGCACAAATGTCCTGCACAGAGCACTGTGTCTGTGTGCATGTATAATCATAGATATTTAGCTTAGGTCTTACTTTATTTCCTTAATTTTGTCTTTAAAACTATTTATATTAGGGAAGAAGTACTCTTTCTATAATGTACACTGGATAATGCCACAATTTGCCACTATTGACCAGATTCCTTCTTTAATTTAGCCACAGTTTAGGTCACAGTTGGTGTAATGGAATTTTCAATAACTATTTTTTGGATGTTCTATCACTAGCTGTAGAAAAAAAAATAGAGATCTTTATTATAAACTGGTATTTAGAGAAATCAGTTGTACCTGAGAAAAACTTGTTCTGGTACATTTTAAAAGATAAAACCTGCTGAAACATCCTGTTCAAATGCTACCACATAATAATTACAGTTCATAATGTTATTTTTTTTTAACCAGTACTAGTATTTGCTATTTTGACATAAAATTTAATTGGGTTTGCCTGTCTCACCTCGGGAAGCAGATAAAAATAAATACCCCACCAACCAGTGTAGGCTTTGGTGAAAATTATTAAGCTTCACTGGTTTGAGGAATTAAGCTATGAATCGAATTCATTGATCTGACACAAATATTGCTTAAGTTTATTAACAAAAAGAAAATTCAGAATTATTTTTTAAGAGATGGAAAAAACCAGCTGTTTGCATGTGCAGACCTAAAAATCTTCCCATGTCAGTTACTGTTGAGCATGCTAAAAATTTACTGTGCTTCAGCTGCTCCATTCTAGCCACCTGTATACACATTCTTACATTGCAGCAAATAAAAGGTTTCTCCAACCCCCCACTTAGAGACAGAAATAAACCCATTTATCCGATGACATAATACAAGCAATTGTTTCAGATCAGACTGTAAACCTTCCTTAGCAAGCAGGGAGAACATGAAATCTACAGGGTTTTCTCACCCACAATATAGTGGTGGATTATATACAGACCTTTAATTAAAAAGATTTTTCTCTGGGTAGAATTTAATAATTAGCTAATTTTACCATAAAAGAATCTTCACAAGGAAGCAAAAATATAACTTGTTTCCTTACCTTGGATTTAAAGGACATCATAAAAGAAGGCACCAAGAGAATAAAGCACTTGAAGCCCATGAAGAGGAATTTCAGAATAAAGTCTGTGACTCCCACAATCCAAAGTACCTCCCAGAAGTTCATAAAATCCACAGTAGGGTTTAAGAAGATTAAGCTACAAAAAGAATTATCAGAAGTTACTGGAGCACCCTATTTAGAGGAAAGCATAACCAGAGATTATCACGACAGGTTTAATTGAAAAAAGGAAACGTGGTTTACACAGCAAACAAATTTTGCTAAGAAAATGAACTCTTTATTGCAAATTGATCATTTATGATTTCTGACAACCTTTCAGTTTTTGAACCTTCTACAGCCAAGACTGTACCTACAGAATGCAAAGGAAAAAAAATAATTGGAGACACAAACTCTGTAGAGCCCCAGAATGCCATCTTCAGTATTCCAAAGGCAAGGTGGCATGGTTAAAGCCAGGAATCACAACCATTACATTTCCTGTGGTACAGTAGTGCCATTGAGTATGGGGTCTAACCTTGCAGATTCCAACATACTGTTTTTAAGGACAGCACCTGTTCAATTTGGCCAAAGAGGAGGAATGGAGATTAAAATGAAAGAGAAACCAATGCCACAATTAAAGAAAAACAGCAGCAGCCCAGATAAAATTAAATATTAACTGGAAACATTTTGAGTAATTTATGATGCGAATAGAGATGTTCATCTACTTACCTGTAATACAGTGACTGAGAATGAAAGGTGTAATACAAGAGGAGAGATGATCCAGTTAGGTATACTAGTAACCAAGCACATTGCAACTTGGAGCACCGTTCCTGTAAGATAATTGTAAAGACGTATTACAGTCCTTATCTCAGTATCAGTGTCTTAAATATTGATCTTAGTGATTTTAGGTCAAATAAAATAGGAGAACTCAATGGAAAGGTAGAGCAGTAATTTTAATGTTTTCAGCATAACAATTTCTATGTGTATCATGGTTTCTTCTAAAAACACAACCAAAATCCAACCCACTCTGAAAGAACAAGTTTTCATTTGGCAGTGGAGACAACTGAAAGTTTGAAACTGTCAACTGCTATTTGATTCTACAAATACAGTTAAGAAGTTCTCCCATAAATTCCAAAAAGCTTCTATCAGTTGAAGTGATTTCAGTGTTCAAGTCAAGAGGGGCAAGGGGGAACTCTTTCTGAATTTTGCAGACCTTACTTATCTGAGAAGCTCTACACTGTACAGAAGCATTAAGACTTGACTTCCATCTTGAAACCTTGACACCTAATATTATTAGGTAAATAAAACAGTATCTCCATTCACATTTCTTTAAAAAATTGATGGATAAAGGTTAACTTACAGAACTTTGTTGCATAGGGTGATACTTACTCTTAGAAAAACCTGATTTACTATGCTTTTGTTTGCATACATGTAAGTTGTTAGCAGCCCAATTCCAAGAGAAATGCCTATTAGGAAAAAAGGGTCAGTTATACACAAGAAAATGAAAAAAAATTACTGAAGTGGGTTAAAAAAACCAGCCACTTCTAATACATCTTTTTAATTACAATTAATAGCTCAGACTATCAAGCCATAATAATTAAGCACATAGTACATATGCCAGCAAAGGAAACAGAAGCCACTGAAATGTAATTTACTAAGTCTCTTTTTCTGATGAATAAAGCAAATAAAAATAAAGCTAAAAATAAATTTAATTATATTTCAGGCATGGTTGTTAGTATTTCTCTTTGGGGAGGGTCTGTTCCCTCAGACCTTATTTTGTTATACTCTACCAATTATATGCTGCATGATCAATTTGACACACAGAATCAAGATATACGGCAGACTTTTGTGCAGCCACTGGAGGAGGTATCTGAGCTCTGAGAGGGAGCTGCCGCTGTGTTCCTCTGAGTCTGGAGTGGAGTCGTCGAGCCCCCCTGCTTCGCTGTGGGCATGTCCGTGTGAGCGACTTTGGGAACCTGGCCTTGAATGCCGGGAACTTGCATTTTCTCTGGCTTCTCCCACAGCAGAGTTTAGCTGTATGCGAACATCTCCGCTAAGATGGCATGAGCTCTCTCCTGACAACCTCACTGTGTGGGCGCTCTGAGATGAAGAGTCATCACCACTCCCTTGGATGTTGTGGAGATGACTGCAGTTTGGTTGCATGGTGGGAGTTTTTTCTGGTCCAGATTCTTGCTATTTTGTCTCCTAGAGTGGGATATAAAAAGTCACAGTTGAAAGAAGAGAGAACTAGTTCGAGGGGAAAAAAAAAACCACAACAAAAAAACCAACACCAAAATACAACAGATTGTACTGAGTGACTGCCTGCATGAAGTAAAGATTCTCTCTCTGAGAGATAGTGTTTGTCTTCATTCTGAAAGCTGGAATGCTGGGTTTGCACCCTGTTCTCCACGGGGCAGTTTTCTGTGTGCCGTATTAAATGACATCCTTTCATTCACGTGTAGATTTTCTAGCCTGCAGTGAATCTGGCTGCCTTAGTAAAATCTAAAGTTGCTTCAGTGCAAATCAGAACAGCATAAGCTGCTAAATAGGAGACCAGCACTACCTTGTACAGAAGAGATCTTAGAAGTGCTGCATAATTTCACAAAAATACAAAGAGTTGTAGGCCAAAGAAGGAGCAAACAATGATGGGAAGGAAGCAGAGTACATTTACATGCACCCATAAAATGGTAAGCCTTTGTTCAGAGACAAGTCTAGTCAAAAGCCAGTGCATGCTCAAAATTGAGGGCCATTATGAGATTAACAAGATTATCCTGTCTGGGTGAGCAGAACCAGGTTAGTCCATTTTCTAAGCAGCATTTAAAAAAGCCTGGGCCATATGGGCTAGGTGAAAAAAGAAGTGCAGCCAACAAGCTGTAATCTAACAGTGAGACCACCCAAATGAGGTTTTATTTCTTTCTGCTGATATCTTCCTCTTGTCTTCTAGGGCAGTTTTTCACTTCTGCGTCAGTCTTTACATTTGTCAAATAGTGTTAAATATACTTCTCTGGACTGGTGTTACGTGAGGGTAATGATTTTGGAGAATGCTTTGAAGCCAGATTTGGCACAATACTTGTTGCTATCGAATAGTATTATTGAGACATCGGTAATTTTGTTATAATCCTTTTTCAATAGTTCAAACTCTTCCAGATTTCTCTCTGAAATCATTTTTTCCAAAGCTTAGCGTACATACACAGCTAGTTTCACTGGGGATACAAAAAGTTTAAAGCAAAATTGATTTTGCACTGCAGGAAGTTTTTTATATATTTGCACAAACCTAGAATTCTTTAGCCTTTAAAATGGAAATTAGATTAGATGAGTCAATTGCATGAATTTAAACAATATCCGAATAGGGGAACTTACTACCATTTAGAAATGTTGCTGCTACTACTGTATTTTTCTTGGCCAAAGATTACATCATACTTTAATCCAGCCAAGATTCACGTTCTGTAATTTTATGCACATGAATAAAGCCAATAAACTGGAGATAGTATTGACATGTGTGAACAGTATCGCTCAGTGGGTCTGCAGGATCAGGCCACGAATGCGGTTTTTTTAAAAGGGGGGGGCGTATATAAAAAAAAAACACCAAAACTCATTAGCACTCTTCACGTAGTGGTTTAGGGCCTGCTTCTGCAAAAACTGACAGCTCGGTGTTTAAAAAAAAAAAGCGAGCGATCCCATTGTTCGAGTAGTGCAGCTTCCCCTGGCGCTCTGCCGAGCAAACTTTCAAGTAACTAAGTTATTAGACGGGATTTTCAAAGCGTAAGAAATCCGCACGCAGGCTTCCAGAATTTCTCCCCCATCCCCCCAATGAGATAAAAGACGATATTTGATAAAGCCTCCCCTCGAGCATTCCCCACTTCTTCCCGCCCACCGCGCCTGAGGAGACTCTTCCACCCCTCCCGCCCGCCGGCCGCTGCTCGCTCCCGCCGGCCGCTGGGCCGCGGCGGCCTCACCCTCGCCCCCCCTCAGGGCCGCGCCGCCGCTGGAACTCGCCGCCCGCCCCCTCGGAGGCGGCGGGAGGGCGGGTGCCGCCGGGGGCAGCGCAGGGGCGGCCCCGCCGACCTACCACAGAAGCCCCGGTGCAGGGAGGGGGGGGGGGGGGGGGGTGACCCTGCGAGGCGCGTCCCCGCTTCCTTCTCCCCCCACCACCACCCGCCGCCCCGGGCTCTGAGGGAGAGCGGCCGCCGGGAACCCCTTTCCCGCCCTCCCCTGCACTAAGCCAAGGCGAGGCGCCAACCCGCGGCCCGGGCGGCGGTACCTCATCAGGCGGCCGGCGCCTCCCGACCGGCGCCGCTGCCCAGGCCGCGGCCGCCCGCCGCCTCCATCGCCGCCGTCGAGGCCGAGTGGGTTGGGAGAGGGCGCGGCGGGGGGGAGGAAGAGGAGGAGCCGTGAGGGGAGGAGGAGGAGGAAGGCCCCGAGCTGGGGCGTTGCTCTGGCAACGAGCGGCCGCGGCTCAGCCGAGGCCTTCGCCCCGTCAGGGGACGGGGAGGCGGCCGCCGGGGGGGTCGCCTCAGCCTGAGGGCTGGGGACAGGCCGCGGTCCGGGTCCCGCCAAACGGGGGGGGGGGGGGTGATGGTGGTGGTTCCTGTTGCTTTTTATTTAAAGTCTCAATTAAAATTAATCTGGGAAGGTAATAATAACGAAGGAAATCAAGAAATATATATATATATACTGCGGTATCGTTACTTCTCGGTGGCGATTAGCGCTCACCACAGGGAAGTCCTGCTGTTTGGAAATTGGCTTTGCCTCCTAGGAAACCTGAGGAAAATGCTGCCCTAGTTAACGCCGCTGTAGCTCTTAGGAGAAGCTTGAAATTAAATAGATACAGGGTTTTCTTTCAAAATATGCTCTTGAATAAATTAGTTTGCATCCAGAAATGGCATCTGTTTTCCTTGGCTCTGATATTTTTCTAAAAGTGTTTAGGTATGCAGCTCACACTGAAACCGGTGCCTAATATCTGAGCGGTTTTGAAAATGGGTCCTGTGATGTTTTGAGTTAAAACAGAAATAGTGTTTTAATTCAAAATTTTAAATACAGAAATGCTGTGGGGTCAGAAACTCTGGGAGAGGGAAAGGACGGGCACTTAGACATCAGATCTTATGTGGTGAAAAACTAAGTGTTTAGAAGAGCTAAGAACATTCTAACAATAGACTTTCTCTTTTGTACTTGAGGAAGAAGCTGGAAACAGTGGATACATCTCTGTTGCTGTTAGAGGTAGGTTTTAAGGAGGCATCTACAGTAGTTTAATCTACTTTTATGATGTTTTTGGAATCTGTATCTAGAATTTCTTGACTGGAAATTTCAGGCCTCATATCCTCTGCATTTCACTTGGGCCGTGGCTGATGTATTGGAAGAAACCTGGGCTAGTTAATACAGATACGCTTAAGTATTAAACAAACCCACAAGCCTTCTGTTCCTGTAGGCCCTCTGAACTCAGAAGACCTTCTAATTTGTATAGTACTTCTGCCTAATTATCAAAATGCTGCTCAGTAGCCGCACCAATGCAGATTTCAGATGCTTGGCTGGAAGCACTCTAAGAATTATACAGCTATATCTCCATCCTTCCAAGGATAACGCAGAACTGTTGTGTTTGACTTATGCTGTGCCATATTGTTCATTCTCTTACTCTTTGCTCAGTTAGTCATTCACATAGTGTTTGGATTATGAAGGACAATGTGACAAATCTTAATTTGATTCTCAAATCAGGAAAAGCAATTATAAATCTTTTATTTTTAAATAGTATTTTATGGTTGGAAATTATGCATGCCTTCTGTACATTGCTTGGGAGTGTATAAATACAAAAGCCTCGTTCAGCTGTTTCTTTTTTGTAATTAAAAAATGCATTAAAGTACAAATGTAGTTTTAAATCAAAATTGTTCTCAAACTGTTTCTCATTGTTACATGCACTGGAAATATGAAATTAATTGCTGGCAGCTTATTAATCAATAATGTTTGCTCATGCAGGTCACTTGCTGATTTATCTCCAATTCGCAGCTCATTAGAAGGTATGTAACTCTTCAGTGATGTTGTTATTTAACAGGTATGTTTTCATGGTGCTATTAACGACCTCTGGATTTAGTAACTCCTGACACAAGAAAGATTTCAGAGATTATTAACATAAAATTGGAATTGTTTTCCCATGGGTATTGCACACATTAGGTCATGTAATACCTAGTAATAAATTTACCAATCTGTAGTTTGGACTCTCCTCCTAGGATGCCCATAAATTTCGTGCAGACAGTTGAATCGGTGTCCAGGCATGTTTTCAGGTATATATATACACTCAGATAAGTCCCAGACTTTCTCATCCTCCTAGGTGTAGGTGGTACCTCCTTAATTGATGCTATCACCAGATTTTATCAGCGTATATCTGCTTTTCCTGTGATTGTTAAATGCACGAGACAACATTAGAACAAACACCGATCCTCGTGGAACTGCCGGTGATGCCCTGGCAGCATAATACTTACCTTTTCAACAGTTACTCTGTACTAAAGTTGCTGAGAGCTAGTTCTATCCGTAGAAGTATTAGAAGAAAATACTTTGTATCCTAGTCCTAATTCCTCAAGGAGCTTTGCAGAAGTCTTCCTGCATAGAGCAGATTAATAGCTGTAATATCACTATTTTTCATGAGAAGGCACGGAAGGAACTAGTCCTTTAAAATTAGATGTACAGCATACATCTTTGGTGAAATTTAAAGAAACTGATCTCAGATACATGGAAAGGAATTGTAGTTAATGATATGATAAAAAAATGTTTTCTTGCAAGAGTCTGTAAAATAGCAGAATGTCCTGAATATTCAAAGGCTTTATTGGTTGTCTTCATTCTACACAAAATGTTACTTGAGTATGGAAGACTTTTGCAAAATTAAGAGGGCTTAATTTAAATTGTTTGAAGGATTTGAAAATCTTGCCAAGAGGCTCAAATGACCTTTAAAATTTGAATGCTTTCTGAGCTTTGAATGCTCAATCTTTTTAAAACTAGCTTCTGCAATTATACAACCTTTACTTCAGTTTGATTTTTGAGCACAAGAAAACAGCTCCTGTGCTCCCAGATTTAAGGCACTGAAGAATAGATACCAGTTTTGAAAGTGATGGCAGAGGAGCCTGAATTTCACTGCTGAAGTCTAACCATGTAAGTTTTGTCAAGCAGACTCTCAAAGAATTTGAACCAGATATTTTTATAATGCAATGACATCATCTTGTTCCATGAGGTTTCCAGAAATCTTACTAGCTCTCTGTGTACAGCAGTGTGCTCATTTCTGTTAAGTCCTTCTAAACTCAGAGTAGTTCCACTGAAATGGTGTCACATAATTGTTTTAAAACTGGTGAATTAGATCCCGAAGTCTTCGATTTCATATATAGATAGAGCCTTGAATGAAATTCAGATAGCGGAGCCGCAAAGGGCAGTTGTAATTTTTGCTCACTGCACAGGAGGGTGCTCAGCCTCTGTCTTTATCCGCAAGAAAGAGCGATTCCCGTGGTCATTAGAACGAAGTGGAGAAGCTGTTTTCTGAACTGATCTTTTCTTGTAGTGACACTGAAGGATCTGTTAAATACAGTTACTCAAGAAATATTCAGCTGTTAAAGAATTTTAGAAGGTGTTAATTGCTGTTGTAAGACCATTACAAAGGTATTTAGGTCAGAAGATGTACTGCAATGATCATCCACTGTGAAAGACCTTGGTATTCTTTAATGGGTGTGCTTAAAGGTGCCAGAATTTTCAATAGAACCTTTGAAGTTTCTCAAAATTAATTTTTTTTCCAATCTAATGTGTTAATCTGAATGTGTGAATCCCTGTGTGAATCGTTCTATTGAATAATGACTTCTCATGTATGTAAAAACCTACCCTGAGTGGATTTACTGGGAACGGGTAGATAGCTTTGTTAATTTATATTCAATCTGTAGTACCTGCTTATAGCTACATCCTTAATTATTCTTTATTTTCCTTGGTAAATAGTAATACATTTTAGGTTCAAAAACCAAATGAACGTTCTAACATAACTCATAAAATGGAAGTATTTACAAGTTATATTGGTTTATTAATTTAGGTTAGTTTTTTTTTTTATAGTGGGAAACGGTTTTATTGGAGGGCGGGGAGCTTCTGTGGCACATTGTCACTAGGAGTGAACACTGTTTACTGAAGTTGGTTCTGCTGGTACCTCAGGCTGAGGTACTGCTTCCTGTAAGTACTTCTGTAACTGCTCTGTCCATGTGCTGATTAGGGTGGCAGCCTTTAACTCACAGAAGAAAAAACGTCTACTTTTTGCAATTATTTGTAATAATTCTTTGTAATTATTAAGATTGTCTGCCATAAAATTTTTATTTGACTGACTATAACCTGAACAAATGGTGAGATAAAGAATCTTCTGACATTAGTTACCACTACATGTGTAAGAAAAATTTTGGTTTATGAGTGGCTGAAAATTGACCAACTTTCTGTTTACCTTTTTAGAGATCAGTTAAATAGAGGTCTTGGATGTTGTTATCTGGTCAGATTTTAGTAAGTGAGTTAAGACATTCTGTCTGAAAACAATTTGTTAAACCTCCGTCTTGTACAAGGTCAAAATATTCTGGCCCTCTGAACGCATATCCATTTTAGATGCTGAGGAAAAACAATTGTTTTTAAAAAGCGTTACCATTGTAGGCATGTTTCCAGATATTTCCTTTCAGAACTTTCAGAATAAATACAAACACAGAAATATAGTAGGCAAAATCTTGTTTGTCGTGCTGAACAGGATTTGTGCCATTAACGTCAGCACATAAATATTTGCTTCACTTCAGTCAATATTTACTTCACTGGTCAATAAAACTTGTTTTGCACTTCACCAAGTTAATATTTACTTACTGTTTTTAGTTTGGTGGCAATATATAAAATTCTCTGTTTCTAACCATATGGTTCTTTTCTAACAAAAAAATTTTTGTATTAACAGACGTGTGTTAGTTTATTAGGAAGTCTTATCCACAAGTAAGACTATGTTCATCATGTAATAAGGTTATCTGGATTATGCCTGTAACATTTTACAAGTACATGTAACATGTTACAAGAAATGATAATTTAAAAAAAAAAGAGGGGTAAGATGACTAAATATATTACTGAATTTAAAAATAAGTGTATAAGACTGTAAAATAGGAATTTCACATCAGTTGGTTTTTTGTACTTGTTTTGTGCCAGTCAAGTTCTCTGGTAAAGGAAAACATGCCATTATTCATTAAATGATGATTTGGTATTTTGTTTTTTAACGTCCCGTGCATAAGATAAAATAATTAGACTGAAGGAGAACCTCAGAAACAACATGTAGATTTTTTGGCTCATAGAAATGTTATTGGGAGTTAAATTGGGACAAATCACCAGCATGTCTTAAGGAAATGCTTGTCAGCTACATCTAGTGCATAATTTCTTGCATATCCTGGCTTCCCATGAAAAGAATGGAATCCTACTGTGGGTTCTGTTTTTTGTGGTGTGGGGTTTTGGGGGTTTTGTTTTGTTTGGGTTTTTGTTTTGTTTTGGGTTATTTTGGGTTTTTTTAAGTGTTGGCATTTCAAAAATTTGTACTTCACGGTCAAATATGTTAAAAGAAGAAAAATAAATGGGGGGAGGGGAAAAGAAAAGACTTTAAAGTCATCTGTGGTAGTTTGCTTTTGCATGATGCTATTGCTTTCATCTTTGCTTCTCTTGAGATTTTTATTTTATCTTGAGAAGTGTTTTTGAAGATTCCCATCTGATAGTAGGTGAGCACTGCCTGGGTCCTTACTTCAGAAATCTTGGACTATGTCCAGATGCTCAGCTAGAGTCCTCACTCACCAGTTGAGAGGTGTAATAGAAGTGAGCACTGTGCCCATTTGAAAGCTCAAGAACACACTGTTTTGCTCCCTGTCATAAATATTCTCCAGTATTTTGAAGAAATTGCAGTCATCTTTTCTGCACTAGCTCTTGTTGACCATCACTAAATGAAAGTTTCTTCTGTGCTTCCTTCGTTTCCTTGCCCACGCATCCCAACTTTCTGGGGTCTCTCATTAGAAAGTGCAAGATCTTCCTTGTTCAAACATTGGTATTCCATTCATGTTTAGATTAATACATGTTAATATTTTTTCTTACTAATATGCTGTACAAGCAATATGTTGCTGTTAAAATTGACTAATAACCTAAATAGAATCGATTTGGTTTAACTAAAACTCAAAGCTATTTATTGCGAGTATATTACAAACCAGTAGAGATGACTGCTGTAATACAAAATGTAACACTAAAAGATTTTTTCCGACCCTGGGAAGCCAACATATTCTGCTAGTTTTGATTTATAATAATGGGAGGCTCAAGCATTAATAACTGTAACAAATGGCATTAGGAGAAACTTCCCAGCACTCTGAGGACAAGATACTCGTCTTCTATGTGTTGATGGGAAAAGTTACTGCTAGATTAGAATTAAAGCGGGCATAGCCTGCTGAATAGGATTTTTGTGGGCCAGACCTACTTACAATTAAGTTGTTTGGCATTAGAGTACTTGAGAAGGCTGCCTGAAAAATGAATGCTGAGTGAATGTGCTTAACCTAGTCTTAAAAATGAATAAACAAACAAATAAAAAAGCTGACAGGCTTTTAATTAAAGTAAGTAATCCATTCAGAAAAGGAGTATATCTTAGTGAAGATATTGGACACAGATTTTGAAATGTAAATATGGTGTGTGTGGGGAAATTTTTATACAACTTTATGTATTTTATTCATTCATGACAAATATATCTCTAATACAATTTTCTAGCCATCTCTAACTACTTTCTGTTACAAAGCAATCACCGTAGAATCTCGTATGTCCACCAGAGTTTATAGAACTGGCAGAAACTATGCCCATTGTGATTTTCAAGGAGGTTTATGAATCTAGAGGTAAAACAATATAACTTTTCCTTAATTATATCAGAATCATAGGTAAAATTGAATATGCAAAGAACAAGTAAAAGATTTTCAGATATGTCGGCGGCAGCAGTTTCCCCAAGAACTTTACTGTGCTTTCAGCAGTGCAGTCTACCTCTGCTGTAATTTTTAGGACATAATCCTATGAATATATGTGATTAGGATACATAAGGGAGTAGTCTCATTAGAATCGACGGGCTCCTTGTCTATGAAGTTATTTGAATTAGTTTGTAGGATCAAGGTCCCCTTTACCTCAGCATTATAAAAAAATAAAAATACTTGCTTTGTTATTAGGAAATCCTTCTGCTTATGCCCACATATAGCTCGCTGTTTTCTGATTTCATTAATAAAAATTGTTTAGTTGGAGAGAAGATATTGATATTTGTATAATTTACGGTATTATGGTTGTTCATTCCAGAATTTGTTAGCGTATGTATCACACAGAAACGTGTCTATAATTTTATCATGCTTGCCCTTGTTGAAATCAGTGAGAGACTTTCCATTTACCTTAACAGTAACAAGCGTGTGTTTCCAGATGTTCTTGAGGCTAGTAGTATAGTATGCTATAGTGAAGCTGTAGCTCATGAAAAGTGAAAAATTAGTAACTGAGTTACCCAAAGTGCAGAATTACTTGCTGCTGATATTATGGATATCCTGTGCCCCTAGTTACTACAAAATCAGGTATAGACTTCAACAGCTTGGTGAAGAGGCAGCACATTTCTGAACTAAATACCGCATATGAAACCGGTGTCGTTTAAGCAGTTGTTCATCATACTTCCCCATGCTTAACCATGCAAATGTTTTGGTTGTAAAAATTAGAATGCAGATGTTAATTCAGAAGGCAAAGGTTTCTGGAAAAAAATTAGAGTACTCCTCCTCCTAATTAAAAAATTGTTTTTGTTTTGGAAAGCAAGCACAAACTTACCCATTTTTCAATTAAGTCGGAGTAAGTACAGTAGTCACGCTTGTATGATTTAGGAGGAAATGCATAGGTGACCTTTAGATCCTTACAGTTGACTAGTTCACATTTCCAAATGTGACTCTTCATTTCCACGGAAGAGTTTTTTCCCCATGCATTTCACATGTATATCATAGTTGGCTGTATGCTTATTTTTCAGTGGTTTACTTATAAGTGGCTATGTGATAGTATGAGGTGTTCAACTTTAAACCTGCCAGAGGCTTTGTCTGCAGCATATGGTTAAGAGATAGTGCCATCTACTTGGTGTCTGGTCAAAGGAGATAACACTGTTGTTTGTTAAGCAAGACACATTTGTTATCTTGCTGTAATGTACACTTTTGTTGCAGTAGCATACTTAAAACCAGTTCTGGGTAGGTAGAGAAAATTCAGTATGTTTGCACTTATGCCATGAAACAAAACTATTGTCGTTTTGCAAAGTTCTCCAATTTTGTCCCTTAGAGTGGTGATCTTATGATTTATACAGTTAGAGACAAGGGTGAGGCTATTTAATTCATTTAATTTTACGGCCTGAGTCTTCAGTTGAACTAAAGTCTCTGAACTAAATCACAGCACACTGATATCCCTCAAACTGTCAAATAAAACATCTGTTTATGATAATGATTATCTTAATTTAAGAGTGAGTTCTAGCTCACTCAGTGCTTTTCTTCATTAATAGAAAGAATTAATGCAAGATTACTTACAAGAGTACTTACTACTTAACTAAGAATTACTTACGAATTAAAACACTGGTGAAGGAATATTGGAATTCATCTTAGGCTCATATATAACTTCTTTCAGAAGACATTGTAATGATCAAGCATGTAAGCTTGCATGATTCGAAGTCTGGCGTTGTCTACCCTATTTTCAGTAGAAAATGACTGTCTTGTCCATCAGTTTTAGCTGAGTCTCTGACTGCTCATAGATCAAAAGTACAAACAAAAAGTTTGCTGAAGGTTATTCAGGCTCCAGCAAGTTAACACACTCATTTTTATTGATGTGGCAGCTGAAGTGCCGAAATTTATAAGTGAAAATTGTAGGACTTTGTTGTCTGAAGTTAGGCAAGAAATGAATAGATAAGTACCTAAACAAAAAGCCTTTTTTTGAGTGATGCAGAAGGTCCTAGTAACTGGGAGGCCTAAGCATGTCTGGTGAAAAGCAGGCTTCCTAATATGTGCAAATAAGGATCTGGATGTGTAACTTCAGGCATTCAAATTTTAAAAGTTTGGTCTACTACTCTGTAATTTCTGCTATTGATGCTGAGTTCACCACACCACACTTCTGGGGGGTGTGTGTGTGTTTTGAAATTGATACCGTTATAATTTTGACAGTAGCATCCTAGGGAAGACCAAATGGAGATGTCAACTGTGTGAGGAGGGGCTGTGGACAAGGAAGATGTGGTTGAGTATATACAGACCAACAAAAGATTCTCTTCAGCTCAGTGAAAAGGGGAGAGAGCTAGAGAACAACAGCATGAGGAGAGGGGGGCAGATATAGGTAAATTAAGCTATACATACAATACATTGTGTCACTGTTAGGATTCCAGCTATAGTATAATAGATGCCCTAAACATTTGCGTGTGTGTGTGTGTGTATGTGTGCATACATACTTTTCCAAACTTCCCCATCATGCATCCCATCTTACAGAACTTCTCTGTACAGAGGATATTTCTATGTGCCTCTTGTCAGAAAGGGCCTGCAGAATGTCTTCTGCAGTCTTCAGTGAGACCAATGTTGCATTCGGTGCTCATGGAAAAACAAGTAATTCAAGGCTTGCAGAAGAGTTGGCATGTTTGTTTAAATTTCTTAAATATGCCACAGTGATAACAACAGCTAAACAGCATTTGTCCTGTGTGTATTTCTGTGTGCAATAGAACATTTTTTTTTTTTTTAACATATAAAAAAAATATGAAACACTACAACAAAATAATACCTGGGAATCTGCCCAGGCTCGCTCAGATATCCATCTAACATTTTATGGTACATTCAGAGAAAGACATGAGAGCAGATAAAAGACATTAAGTAGTGAAATTATGGTCAGCAGAAATGTTCTATATTTTTCATTGTTTAGATCCTGATACAGTAACTGTTCTCTATCACGCATAAGCTACAGTGTTAAAATGTAATTGTAAAATGCATTACTCTTTGATCCATAATTTGAACCTTTATACAGGTCATGTAATTGTCTACATACAGAACTATTTGTCTGTGACTATTTAACAGGTGCACATAATTCATGTCTGTTCTTTTTTGAGTAAGCTGAACTTACTTCTGTTGAACTTAACCAAGTTAACCATTTTTCAGCCTCCAATGCTGCAGTAAAAATGTACTTCCTTAAGTCTGGTTTGCTTGCAGACAGAGTCTGACACAGTAGATTTAGTACAGCTGCAGTATTAACGTTCAAAACTCCCGTGCTGCACAGTTTTCCCACGTGCTACATAAAAATGCTGTACAGTTTCTCTCTCCAAGGCTCCTCTGTTAGGGCATTAACTGACTGCCTCCAGTTTGGTTAATGTTTTCATTTATATATAATACAGTTTTACACACTCACACAAATGACTATTTATTGCAAAATAAGTATGGTAAAATAATAATTTTACCCAATATTGGCTTAACATTAATTTTCAAACTGTGAAAGTCAGTGGAAAATAAATCTGGGAGAGGATTGGTGAAATGAAAGATGCAGAATCACAGAATAAATGAGTTGCTAGAGAATAACTACTGCTTATAGGTATTCTTAACTAGTTGTAAGAAAATATAATGGAGAAAGTTTCTACAATTATAAAGGAGGTAGCATGGATTCGTATATACTGTAATAGTAGGAAATGCTCAGGAATCTGGGTTATTGCTTTTATTGTCTCCTATCACAATATTGAGTTTTGTTAACTCAGTTTCAGAAGGGCAGCTTTTCCATGTTTTTGGTGTTTTTTGAGGAAGGTGTAATGGCTTCAGAATGTACTAGTGAGTTTTTGAAGGTAGGTTTGCAAGTTACGTTTCAAAAGGTGATGGAAGGAAATGTTGATTTCTTTGAAGGCCTGAACTGTAGAACCCTGATGGTTTGGATGTTGTTGAGTTTCTAGTCAAGAACAAAGTGGGCCAAAACAGATTTCAGTCTTCCATCTTTCCTTCTGCTCGTACGTGATAGGATTGCATGCTTTCACAGTTGGATAGCAATCTGTCTCTACATCATTTAATCCTTAAAGGCAATGAATGGCTTCCAGTGCCCATTTACTTTTACCAAACTTGAGAGTGGTCCACAACACTGAACAATGCATTTGAATTCATGCTTCAGGTTAAACTATTTGTCTGCAAGATGTGCATTTTACAGACTGGATTTCATTCAGGAAGATTTTTGGAAATGTAAATCAGTTGGTTTATGGAATAGATGGATTTTAGAGCCCTATGATAGGTAAATAACAACAGGAGTACAGCCTCCTCCATTTCTTTTCATGTCAAAAGAAGTTCTATTACTTTTATCTTCTAAAGAAATGTTTCCTAACCTTTATTTTGCCAAGGGTCCTTTTTAGGAACCAATTACATTTTTTGGAGCCATATCAATCTTTTAGTAGAGGTTTGGAAATCACTCCTCCCCTCTTTATTCAGCCTCTGGTGGTCCCTCCCCTCTGGAAGAATCTGAGCTTTGATTTCTTATGGGGTCGGCAGTGGAGGATAGGGAGCAGCACAAAATTCTTGCTGGTGCTGCTGTTGCGTCTCCCGACAGGAGTGCAGAGTACCATAGCCAGCAGTGCCCTCGAGGAGGAAATAGCATAAACATTCTTCATAAAGCAGAGAAAATAGGTGCAGGGAAATGTTTTAAATTGAACTATAATGCAATTATTGTTTATGGCCCAGCTTCTACCTTACATCCAGAATCTGTCATTTAGGTGATTGGGCCAGCAGGTGGCAAATATAATTGAATTCAAGAAAATAAATAAGGAAGTAGGCTGGGGATTGTTTGCTGAAAAGAAGACATCTAGTTTACTAATTAGTAGGATTTATAGGATGCTGTACTTAAAAATAGATGATTATTGATAGCTCATCTTAATCATGAAAGTTACCTTATAGTTTGTTTCCTACCCCCAAAGTTGCTGCAGCAGTCAGATGTGTGATTACAACATGCACAGGGAAGCTAACCTCATGTTAATCCACCTGGCACGGACAGCAGTGTCTCAGAAACTGAGGGCAGGGGTTGTAGGCTCTGCTGCTGCAGCTATATATATGGCTGCTGGTTTTAAGAGTTGCAGCCCGAGTACCTGTTTGCATTGGGTTGCAATTCTTACTGCAGTGTGGACGTAGCTGTAGAAAAGAAAGAATTGTATCCGGTTCTGTGTTAGCAATAACCAGAAACAACAGACCCACTGCACTAGACGCTGTTATTTTCATCTGGAAACTTTATGAAAGGCTGCACAGAAACAATGTTAGTAATTTAGAGAGGGGGTAGCAAAAGATATGGTATGTGATGTCTGCTTTTGAATTAGGTAGAAAGTGAAAAGACGTTGGAATTCTTTTAAATTAATTATAAGAGAGTGAAAAAATCATAGGACTATAGAAAACTAAGATGGAGACTGCTTTTGAAATTCTCATATATCTAAGTAGTGATCTAAAGGTAATTTAATGGAAATCAGAAGTAGGTATTAAACTAAAATATTTGTTAGTGGAGACTGCTGAAGTGGAAGTTCAATCAAATATTTTTTTTTAAGGAAGTAGTGGTGATAACTCTGGCATCTAGGTCAATATCATCTCTCATTAAAGTTGTTTTAATGTTCAAAGCTGTATCAGTTACTGGTGAGCTCATTGTGGCAACCATGTATGAATTACACATTTCCCTATGCCCTTATCTAATTCATTTCTCTGTGCTACACTTTGAAATAATTTGAATATTAAGTATATCAGGAAAACAGAGTTGTTTTGTTCTAAGTGGAGAACTCGAGCAGAACTATTCCTCACAAAAAGTAGCAAACATCCAGAGTGAATTACCATGAAGGAGATTGCAGCTGAGATTATAAATATTATTTTGAGAGACTTACATTTCCTTCTGAAAGAAAAGAGCATTAAGGGATATTTTGAAAATGTAGAAGGGGAATAACAACAAAAAAACCTGTAAGATAAATTTGGCTCACCAGCCTTTTTGCCATTTCATGTCTAGCATTCATTTTGGAGATAAAACAGTTGCATCAAGCTGAGGCTAGTTTAGTTTTATGTGCCTGGTAAAATGGAGTTGATTCACAAAGATCTGGTCCATTCTCTTCTGTCACCTAATATTTCTGTTACTATGTCTGTACATTATTTCAACCAACCGAATACATTTTTTTAACAATTTGGAGAAAAATAAATGAAAGTTTCAAAGTAAATATTTTTATTCATTCTCATGCATTCAGTTGTTCTATAGAGCTTCTCTAGTGCATATACCTCCAAGTAATTTCTAGTGATACTATGCAATGTTGAAGTAAAATAGTTAATTAAAATTTAGATTGGAAATAGATTAGTTTAATTTGGTATTTCAGAGAGTTATGATTTAAGCTTTTCTTATGCCCAGCAACAAATAAATTAATATACAAGGAGTGTGAAAGCTATATTGAGGCAAATGCTCATTAGGAGCTATGGAATAAGAGGGTTCTTTAATACAGAAGGCTTGTACTTTGCATTTGGCAGAGATGTTCTGGGCCGGGGCTTATAATACCCCAGGAGACTGGATTTTTTTTTTTTTTTTTTTTTTTTTTTTTAATAGGAACCAATAGGTCCAGAGATGTCTTGCTCTATTTGCCGTTCCTCAGTTGCCTCAGGAAGCACACCACTTTGTTACTGGAACCTCCCTCTGGGTGCAGGCTTCACTCCTGAAAGACTAATGTGTTTCATGGACAATCCAACTTAGCATAAAAAATATTTTAGTTTACTTAGGATTTAATTGCAAAATTATTCAGACTTTGTGTATTTTGTATGCAAGTAATACAAATTTAGACTTTAGTATTTGTGCTACCTGTTTTTTGTGTGTTTGTGTTTAATGCAGCTGAAGGTTATTATGTAAAATGGATTAGTTTGAATCTTTTAAAGGAGCTGCCAACATGCATTTGCCCGAGTTACTTCAGCAGTGAAAAAGAGAGGAAGAATTCCAAACACATCATCCTGATTTCACAAGTCTACAGAGATCTCCGAAGTGGACTTATCCATCTGCATTAGGTAGTAAATAGCACTCTACTTCTGTTACATACAAATGTCTGCATATGCGCACTCCCTCTCTGTACACATGTAATCTGTAGATCCTTATCTGTCTAGACATAAGTGTACATATACTTTCTGGACTTAAGTCACTAAACACTAAGAATAATTGTGTATAAAGTATCTGAGTGTTTATACAAGTATACAAGATATAGAGAAATGCAAATAGTAAATAATGCTTGAGCAAATAAACTTGCAGTTTAGTTTTTGTTTCAGTTCACTGCGCTATTACATGGCCCTTGAAAACTGTGGAGTAAGAATACAATGATAAATAGGGAAGGGCAATCTATCTTGCTTTCATTAAATGATCAGTTTCTTACTACATTGATGAAGTAGATGTATTTATTTGCATTCAGATATAAAGATTCCTTAATCTCAAAATTAATTCAGTGTAATAAGTCAGGGTTGCAACTGTTGTTAGAGGTGACTGCTATTTTCCAATACTCAGATGTTAATCGATATGAATTTTGATCTTAAACAGCAATTACTATGATAATTATCACTATATAACTTTTTACTTTTTTAGCAGCATTTCTTAATGATATTGGTGGGACTGCAAACTCTGCCTGCTTCAGAGTGCCAATTATCCTTTTCTCTTTTTGAGTCTGTATGTGTTTAGTGGAGCCTTTGTAGGCTCTGGTTATGTAGATGAATCACCATGGTCTCTGTCCTATACTAGTGATCTAGGAGTCTTACACCTACAAGTAACCACTTCAGGGCACGCATAGGCTGAAATCAAGTACGTGTGGAGTAGCAGAATGGAGAGAATGGGCCCTGGCTCCAGCTTATGGTTAATGCAGACAGGCACAGCTGGGAGGATACCTCAAGTCTGAGACATTGTATCCCAGTGCTGCCCTAAGAAAGACCTTAGCCTGTACTAAAATTCAAATGCAGCTGCAAATTTGGCATTTTAGAAGGAAAACTGTGGGAGAAAATCTCTTTTAGAGTCTGCGTCCACAACTACGTAAGCATATTGATAGACTTCAGCAACTAAAATCTCAGATGAATCTATGTTTCCTGAGCTTGTTCCAGCTGTCACAATTCCTTCCTGTAATTGAACTGTGCAGTGTACCATATCAGGCAATAGAGCTGAGACTAGACCTTACATTTAATGATGCTTTCATGTTGAGAGCCCAATTAGTAACTGAGTGTTGAAGAGCATGTCTTTATGTAACTTCTCTTTCATTGCAGTGGAACTCCATGGTAGAAGTAGCAGCAGTATTCAGTTCCCTAGATAGTATTCATCCATCTTAATCATGAAACTTTCTCTTCTTTTGTTTTCCTTTTCTATTCATTACACTTTTATTATTTTTTTTTTTTAATTTCTGGAACAAATTAAGGCAGAGTGCTATAAATAATTGACTTCTTAATTAGATAACCATGATTTAGTTCCAGTGCCTAGCTTGTATTGTAATGTATATGGAACATGGTGGCCAAATACTGCATAGTGCAGTACAGAACTGGATTATGAGTATTTGTAGACACAGGCAGTTGATGTGATCCCACCACTAGAAGTCATGTTATAATACCTGTCTTCTGCATCACAGAAGCTCCTGCTACTTTGAATGTTCCTTGCATCACAAAGTCATAGTTCAGCCTATATCCCTTTTATCACTCTCTCATCCTTCATCAGTGTAACTCTGTAATTGCTTGATCTGACAAACAGCACTCTAAGTCAAAATGAATGACATCTTTCTCTTGCATTTCCTTGAACATACAAGAGTTTTCTTTGTTACAGCAGATAACTGTATTTGTCTTTGTATTTATGGTAGTATCTTGGATCTATTTAAGTAGTGAGAAATGTTTTTGTGGGTTTTAGTGTCCTGTATGTTTGGCAAAAATCGACAGTTCCAGTTATAATCACCCTGCATTCCCTGGTTGTAGTGCAGGTGCAGAACTTACCTTCTTTCTAACCTTCCTCCAAAAGAGAAAAACTATTGCATCTGAACATCGCTAATTCATTAAATGTAGAGACAATACTTCGCTCATAATTGTAGGCATTCATCCCCAAAATCTGAATTTTTCTGTGTTCACCCATCCTGAAGTGAGAAAAGGTAGGAGAGAGAGGAAAAGGGAAAGGGAGGCTTTGGTTGCTCAAATCTTGACTTCAAAAATGATGAAGAAAGCAACCATTGTGTCTGGGTTTCAAAACCAAGGCACCAGGATAGCCAGCTGGTGATGATTTCCAAGCAGCTGTAGTGGATATTGTTCACAGTTCTCTGCTTTGACAGCATTTAAGCTTTGTTGTTCAATTTTGTGCATGGACACATGGACCCACTGGCATCATCTTCATCGTGGGAGAACATTTCCCATTTTAAAGAGTTCCTGTGGAATCTCCTGCAGCACACAGAAATTGTGCTGTACCTTGCAACTGGGTCCTACAAATTAAAGCCTCCTAGTGTAGCAAAACCACATTCTCTTCATTGTTGTTTTGCATTGTGTACCCATGAAGTGTCCTTCTGGACTTAGTTCTAAAGGAATAATTATACTATTTAAATATTAAACATCAAAGTTCTTCTTTTATTGTTAAACCAATATTAAAGTAGGACAAAACTGATTTACAGTTTATGGCATTGCATTCTAGAATTGCTGGCGTTGCAGCTGATGTCCTGTTTCAGCAATATTGGCACTGCCAGGAGGCTCAGAAATGTAGATTTTAATCAAAAACTTTATTTGAGATACACTTCAGCTAAATTATAAATTAATCTTTCCTTGTGAACTTCCAAGCTGTTAAAAAGGGCAAATGGCCGCAGCTTCCTTTGAAACAATTCAAAAGCCTGCTTTTCGTCAGTATATGATTTCAGTATAATGGAATTGAAAGTTGTGTGTCTTTTTCTCACAGATTGTTATTTAATCACTATATATTAGCTTTCATTGCCCTTTTGATATATTTAAGCTCATAAACTTCTCATTGAATAGATTGAATTTACCATTATGTTGTTACTTTTTATGAATAGAATAAATCAATATCAGATACGGTGGTTTGCACTGAATTGTTTATTTTAAGGGATGTTTAAACTTTACTGAAAGAAAATGGAAAGTCTGATGGCCAGTCTTGCACTTTAAAACTCATTATTTGGTAACACTTTGAGATACAACCTGCCTCAACCAGCAAGTACTGTACATGTTATCCAGAGATACAGGGCTAATAAAATTTCCTAACATTCTTTGAAATCTAATATATTTTGCAGTATTCCCAATATATAACATTTAAATACTTGCAAGTTGTTTTATTACTGTAATAGAAAGCTTTCATTTCATTATTAGGGAAATGTTCCAGAGTAAGACTAGGACTTTTTTTTCACTGAAAATACCAACTATGTGTTGAAAATATCTGTCTGATATCTCCTTATATATATATATATATAAAATAAAATCTTCCATGAGATGTAGTCCTTCTCATTCAGAAATCAAATACTAGCAGATTAATGAGAACTGCTTTCTAAAATGTATCACCCAGTTCCTAGTATTTAAGGTACCCCTAAAACTTGAAAACATCTGTTCTGCAGAGAAGTAGCGATTAAAATACACTTAAGCAGGAAGAGCTGTCTCTTAATTCAGAGTCACAACTTTGGCTTGCAGGGGCTAGTTGAGCAGCCGTGATTCCAAAAAAGTTATGCACATTTTTTAATTCTTTTGATTATGAGGAAATAGTAACCTATTTCACTTTAAGGATGTTGTTTCTTGCCTTTTTTGATTGTTTAATATATGTTTATTATTATTAATCAGGTGAAGTTCCACATGAACAATTGCAAAAGTATATATAGTAGATATAAAAAACACTTGGGAATTCTTACATCAGTGTGATCATGTAATAACAGCCTAGGCTTTGTGCTTGACAGAGGTATTTTTTTTGGGTTCAGTGTTGCTTCTGCAGTCTTTTCCTCACCAACTACATATGCAACTTTACTATTGTATTAAGTAGCTAATTAAATCTGGTCAGGTTAACCTTTCTTGATGATTAGAAGTAGGCATCTCATCTACTGAAAAAGCTAATCATTTGGGGTGGAACATCTTGTTCTTGTTTGAATAATTATCTTTGTTTACATTCACACAGCATTAATCACTTGAACCAGACATCTTTTGGAAAAAAAAGGGGGAGCAGGTTTTCAAAGCTATATACATAAGTTATAAAGGAGGATGCATTTTCCTTCATTCCTCCCTATGAGCAAAATGGGAAGACATTTTGAATTCATAATCCAGAATAAAAGCTGTATTTTCAAAGTACACATTTGTTTTCAAATAACTTTTAAAAGCAAGTCCTCCGGGCTGATCAGCTGAACTAAGTCTTGTTTCCTCGGTAAAAATTCTTCAGCAGTAGCATTGCAGTATTTTCCTGGTGGAGTACTTTTCATTCTTTTCCAATTATTACTGTTACTATTTTATAACTCTATTTGTCTTTGTTCTGTGGTCTATTCTTTTTTTGAATGCTAGTGAAAGTTTCTTGGTCATTTTCCCTGTCCTTCCCCTCAGTTTGATATTTTCTGCCGACTCTTCTGCCCTAAAGCCTTCCCCCTGCCCCTCCCTCCCCCCGCAATGGCTAGATCTTGCCTTGGTACAACCATTGCCTTTATTGCTCGTTGGAGGAGTTTATCCCTAACAAATGCTCCATATGTTGTGGCTTCTGTCATCAAGGTTGGAAAGACCAAGAGGAGAGACTGCAAAGTGACCTTCTGGCAGTTTTCTGTGCTCTCTCCACCTTGCATCTGAGGCTTGGGAGTTCTTCTGATTCTTCTGTGGGAAGGAGTCTATAGCTCAGTCAAAAGATGTTCATACTGAAGCCTGTTTTATTTTGATCATGAAATATCATGATGGTTATAAACTATTGCTTCTCAGGAACAAAGTTGTGGGATTGTAGGAGATCTGTAAGCTCAATGCTCTGTGGTCCAGAGAGCAAGTAGGATGCTAGGAATTATTAGAGAAGAAATAGAGACAAAACACAAGAAACTTTTTGATACCACTATAAAATCATCGTATATCTTGAGTACTGTGTGTCTTAAAAAGGATATGTTAAAACAGCAAAAGCTGTAGAGAAGGGCAACAAATCCAATCAAAGATACGGCAGATGTGGTGATTGTGAACCGTATTCCCATGTTCCTTCTACAAAAGGCCTTGAACTAATTTAAAGATACTTTTGTGCTATTCCTTTCCCAATTAAAATCGTCTTCTCTAAGTGATTTTATGATACATATAAATATTATGGTTATCGGTCTTTACGGTTAAAATAAGGCTTTTCTCTTTGGCAAGATGAAAGCTATACATGCAAATTCAGATTCCTAATGCAATTCCACTAACTCTGCCCTTATGTTCCAACAGAATTAGGAAAGCCTGTATTTTTCCTATCTTATTTTTTGTCTATTTATGTATCTTCTATTGTTTGATTTTTGCTTTATTTCTTGTTTCCTTATCTTTCCCATTATTTTTCTTTTTTTGTGGATACATTCATGGCTGCATTTTTCTCTTTTATTTGTTTACTTTGCCTTGAACTTTCTTCCGACTCCTTCAGTTTTCCTCTTTTTAGCTAGACCTGAATATACACATTTAATCATCATTTTTCTCTCCTTCCATTTCCACTTCCTTTCCTCTTCTGCTCCCGTATTTATATTTTCCCCTTTCCTCCCTAATGTTACCATTTTTTTCCTCAGCATTTGTTGATGTGTCTCCTTCCCATGTACTTTTCTGTCTTTTTCTCGGTATTTTGTACTTTAGCTCTGAAGGAGAGACTGAATGGGGATTTGAGCCTTGAGCTTTTTCTTAATAGAGCAAAACTGGGTAGAAAGCACCTTAAAATCATGGGAGGCAGGGTATCTCCTAACTGACCTGTGGTATGAGGATGATTGAGAGAAAATAAATTCCTGTTTAGCAAATTTTAACTTCTCCTAAAAATTCAGGCTCCATCCTTCCAGCTGGAAACAAGATAATATAATGGGTTGTTACAAGCTGTTAAAATTTGAGTCTGAGGAGGGGGAATAGGCTGAAGTTATTCTTTGAATTGTTCTGTTCTTTGTGGGAGGCTGTTAAAATAAAGCAACAATATAAAAGATGAATTATATACAATTTAATGTAAAGCTGTTTGATGTCATTATGATATTTCTTCCTTGATTGTCTAACATTTGTGTACTTTTAAAAAGTTTTACATTTTTTGGTTCTTTCTGAACATTATGAAAATTGTACTAAGAGGAGTAAATTCATCTGCATAAAATTGACTGCAAAGAGCAATTAGTCCTTCATTAATATGCAAATTTGGTCCAGTGCAAATTCATCTATATATGAGGCTTAAATATGCAAGTCAGTCTTGCTGTGCGAGAAGCCCAGATGCTTTTATTTACTTTGAAATTGAGGGATTTGGTTAATGATGTTGTTGACAGGAAAACTTGAATAAATTTGATGATCACCATCTTTCATATTAGACGAGGCCCACGGAAAAAAATTACCAAGTAAAATACCAATTTTATTTGGTAATTTCCTATTACCAATCTAGTAATAAAATGTAAGATACAAAGTAATAGAGTTAGATTTCCTAATGTAGTTATCCTGAGACTTAAACTGTTCCCCAAAGATAGAACCATTTTTCTTAAACTTTGTTTTTCCAGAGGGTAAAGACATCTACATAAGCTGTATGAATAGCATACTGCCTAGAGATTTAATATTGGAAAGTTAGCTCTGTTGCTTGTTTCATCTGGAGAGAGTATATAAGCTTGGGAATTAAAAAGCAGGAGCTTTGGAAATGGCCGTCATCGTCATCTTCCATTAATTGTCTGTATAGTCTTCTCAAGATTTAGTGTTGAGGCCTTTGCTCTGAACCTATGGAGCCAGACTGGAAGGTGTCTGAACCCATGGCCAATTATATTTGGATCACCTAAGCTAATTAATAAGCATTTTCTTAAATGTCTTTAAATCTTGATGGCCCTCAGTAACACAACTTTCTTACTGCTGTCACTCAACATGGACAGGCTCAGAGAATCAGGATTTTTTCTTACCAATAAATCTAAGATGTGATGTGTCTTGCCCCTTTCCTCCTCCCCTTGCTTCTGCTCCAGTGTGCCGTGTCTCCTTCGGCACACCCAGGATTTCCCTGGTTTTCTCCATTAACGCCACAGCAGCCGTCACTCAGTCATGTGTGGATAGGGTTTCCTTTGCATTTGTAAGTCTTGTTTCATCTGCAAGGACAGGGTTCCACATGCTATTCCTCCTAGTGTTTCTTCCTTTTTCTTTGTAGTTCTCTCAGCCCCAAATTTAGCTTTGGCTTAAGCAACCTGGTCTTTGACTTCAGTCATGCACACTTTTTCCTGGACTAAATTTGGTCTTCTGTCTTGCCTGTGTGGGACATTAACGCTTTCAAAATAACAGAGAAATGTAGTTTAAATGGACTGAAGTCTATGGCAATTTATAAAGCTCTAGTTGTAACTACCCGAGGACAAGTTAATAGATTATGCCATTTGATTCCTCTGACTTCTTGGCACAGCTGTTTGGGATATAAATCCTCACAGTAGTGAACAGTTAGTTTCCAAATCCTTAATGTGCTGTACTAGGCAAAAAGTTTATAGAATGATGTTAAGGAAAGAAAAAAAATTTAATGAGACACTAAAATTGATGTGCTTGCTCGCCACATGGTGTAGTCTTGCAGGTGAATCCAAAAGCAGGAAAACAGACAGAATTGAGTATTTGGGGGGAGCAGGGGAGGGGTCTGTTGGTATTGTAAAAGCTCTGGTTATCCTACAAGGGAGTCTGTCCTTTCTTACCATCAGAATGAGGCATTGACAGCTGTCAGAAGGCATAGTATAGAGGGTATATTTGCAGTACTTAATATTTTAGGAGGTGACAAATTGATTAAAAGGTGAAACTTTAAAAAAAAACATCTTCTGAGACTTAAACACTCTACCTTTGAGAAGCCATAGTTGCTGGATGGTTTCTAGTATTGTTCAGTACCATCCACAGCAATCTTGGCTTTCTGATCTAGCTCCCAAAAGAAGGAAAATATTAATTTTCAAATATATAAACAATAGGCATCTCAGCACAACCTGAGGTTGTCTCCTATCAACTATATAATCTTTATATTCTAGATTAATAAACACTTCAGCCTTGGAGTTTATTAGTCCAAAATATATTTATTACCTCATAAAATTCAAACCCCCTCCAGTTATCATCTAATTAAACTGCAGTACTGTGCATGCTATCTTTGGGGATGTATTAATAATGAAATTATCTTGTGAAACAGTAATTACATACTTTGTGCATTCTTTTCCATACTTTTTTTTTCAGAGTCTATGTGATGAGTGGGGCACACAGTGCTCCATTGTTTTGAGCTCCTCCAAACTCTGTAAGTATCCAAGGATAAGCAGATTTTTTTTTTATTCCTTTTAGTAAAAGAGGGAGAAAAGTTTGTGCTTTTTTTGTACTTGGGAAAGAGAAGGACCAATACCACTAGGCTAGGAACAGTTATGAAACATGACTGTGCAAGTAATTTTAGCTCATGTTTTCTCCTCACTCTTTGAGGAGATTGCTCACAGGAATAAAACCTACTTACGGGATCTTTTTTGTAAGGCAGTTCTTACCGCAGTTGTCCAAAAGTGAAGACGACCACTTTATTTGCAAGAGAATATTCATTTGTGGGACTTCACTGGTGGTGTAGATTTGGAAAAAGGAAAATAGTCTTAAAACCTTCCGCAGGAGAGAGATTTACATACTTTTTTTTTTCAGTGGTGAGTGTACTGTATTCTAATTTATATATGTATTGGCTTTATCCAGGTTGTCCTCCCATCTTCTCCTAATACACTGGATGATTGTGTATTGACAAGATTTCTTTTGCTCTTTTTTGTTTTTTTTTTCACTTACTACAGAATAAGGTATTCTGAATCCTGGCTAGTGTGCACTTCCCCTACAATGAAGCAAGCACAAGAGGCAAAACAGTTTGCACATACCTTCCATGTACTTTTTTAAAGTAGCTTACCTCTCTAGTTCAAGTACATCTGTTGAGCAATGAGCATGTGATTCTTGTTGAAATAGGCTTCTGCTCTACCTGACGGAAGTGGGGTTTTATTCTCTGTTGTAGCTGCAGATGCTGTAATCCAGAAGTTTGTGGGTTTGGGATCTGTATGTCAGTGGAATGTCCTGCTCTATGGCTGCCATGTTGTCATTTGTATGGCCTTTTTCTTGTTGCACTGCAATTACTCTGGCTATGCAGATATATGCATTTAGAGGAAGGGCACTTCCCATCAGTTTCTTCAATGAATCTTTTAGGTTTTTCTGGCACAAGAAGTGTTTTGCCTTCTCCCTAGTTTTCTGCTCTACAAGTTCTACAAGGTCTGCAGCCTTATTGGAATTACATTGCAAAGTCTGTGAAACATGCTAATATTCAGATCATGTCCAGTACTTAACAAACACCAATCAATCTTCCAGAAAGTTATTTATTTAAAGACGACCTTTTTTGACTAAGCGTGCTAGAACTTTTGATACATGGACAAATAGAACCCAGTTTTTTACTGGTCAGATCATAGAATTTTATTTTTTTAAAATATGATATTAAGTAGTGGTCATTCGCTTCATACAAAGGGATTTGATTCAGCTTCCATCTAGAACTCCATCTCTACTCCTACACTGCAGTTGCAACTTAATGCTTTCCTTGCATTTTGCAGTCATTCTGGGGCCAAGTTTTCAAGTCTTCCACATTTGGACTCTTTTCTATTTCACTGTAGAATCCTCCTGCAAGACTTCTGTGAACAGAGGCCCGTTGTGTTTGAAAGCAGATAGCGTTTCTAGTACCTAATGCCTTCTTAACCTCGTTGGTTTTGAGGATTTAAGTAATAAGAGTGACTCAAAGCTTCAGCTTCCTGAGCATATGAAAGCTTAGGACTTCAGAGGAACAACGGACATCTTACTAAGCCATTGTTACAGTACTTTCCTTTTGACCTAGTGATGGGTAGTCAGTCCTTTCTGAGACAAATATGAGTGAATTAGCCAACAAAGACAATAACATAGGTACAGTTATTACTTTCCGGCTTGTTATTGTAAAGCTTTACTTTCACACTGTGTTGTATACGTGACTTCCAGGAAGTTGCAAAACAAGGCACACAAGATATTCTGATTTCTGTGTTTCCAATATATTCCGATAAGATACTATCTGCTTTATCTGGTAATTTTCATAGGCAAGCAATCAGTGATTTAAATCGGACTGTTTACATGGATGAGTGAATAGATTTTTGCAAACTACAAAATAAAATGTAACTATTGTATGACACACATGTATTACAAAATCTCAAATGAATTTATCAGCCTAATGTCAAGGAATTTACCTTTTGAGACTGAACAGTCTTGTGCTCATTGTCTTAGTAAAAATGGTGTCTGATATCACTTGGCTAGATGGAACAAAACATTCTTTCCATTGTATTAAATAGCAAACATCTGCAAAGAATAATTGTATTTATGAGATATTGCTCAAACACTATTTTTTTAAAAATCGCTCAGGATTTATTACTGGTTTGTCAAAACCTGCTGATTTCAAAACTTTTGGCAGTCTAATGTTTCTTGTGGCTATTGATGAAAAAGGTAGTCTGTGTGTCCAGTAAATGACAGAATGGTTCAAGGTTGTGTCTTGCCTATGCTGTCACACTAAATTGTTTGTCATTGGTATCTAATTTGCAGACTTTAAAAATTAGACACCTTTCTAATGTTTTTTTCCTTATGTGAATAAATTCACTACAGAATACTTGCGGAGAAAGAGATGCTTATTGTCAAGCAATTATATCAGATGAAACATACAGAAGGTTAATATTATAGTCTGAAAATACTTTAGCTGATTTACAAGCATGAAATCTGAAGATGAATTCTGGGAATTTAGGGAAGAGAAAAGACAGTTTTTTTGTTTTCTTAATATTTTTCCTTCTTGTCCTGTGTATTTTGCAGTAATAGTTTTGAGTCTGTAAGTTCTCAGCTTATGAAAAACATCATGGCTGAAGGTAAACAGATGAAGACATTAAAGCTCTTGCCCACTTATGGCACTTACTCTGGAGACAAAAAGAAGACAGTTGTTATAAGCTACCTGTAAATTCTGGTTCACAAACAGATAAGGAGCCAGAGATACTTCTGAACTTGCAAATGAAATTTATTCTCAATGTGATGGTTGAGCTCATTATCTGCTGCTCCTTCTAAATGTGAAGTAAGGAGTGAAATGCCCATATATTCTATATATAACAGCTGACGTGTTTTCTGCATTCCTGTGTTTGCCTAAAAAGTCATGGATAATCAAGTTAATTTGATGTGCAAAATATAATGCATGGATGAATTCTGGTACATATCATTTGCCATGTCTGTGCTGTTACAAGAGGCAAAAACTTCCAGAAAAGAAACAGCAGTGAAAATCTTCCTGATAATTTTCTCATCACTTTTTCTCCAAGGATGTGTCTGTAGGCGGATTCTACAGACAGTGTTTGGTTTTTCCCCCCCGAATGGCTGGTTCTGTATGTGTCAGTTATTTTCTCACGGTCTTTCTTGGTGTATTAGAAATCAAACCTACCTTATCACTTCAGATGTTCAGTCCCTATAATCTTAACTAGGAAAAGCTAACCTGAAACATTTACTTTTCAGGCTTTTTTATTACTTAGATGTATGTTTAAAATAATTTTTAAAAATCCCTACATCTATTACAATTAACTCCCTATGTTATTACTGTTGTGAAGCAGAACAGGCAGGAACCAGCAGCAGAGACAGATGTGACTGTAACAGAGGTTAGTGTTTTATAAGTAATAGCCTGGGTGTAATGAGACTTATGGTCTTAATTAACTCTTAGAATGTTTTTAACACAACTGAAGTAAATAAGTTTAAAATCTAATTTACTTGTCCTAACCCTATCAGTTTACTTTCTGCCTTGCTTATTTTGGATGACAAAGCCCAAAATTTTTCTTATTTTTAGAGAATTTCTCACAGAATAGAGTATCTATAGTTCTAGCAAAAAGGGAAATTTGTATGGGTAAAAAGGATGAGTGGTAATCCTGACTGGGTGGGAAAAAAAAAATCAGTCTATGAGGTTAGATTTAGTTCTATATTAGCCTATTGCTTTCTTGGAAATCCATACTTTTCCCAGAATATCCATCGGCATTATGTAGACTGACAAAACTTGGTCCTGGTATTTCAGATAGTTGGTGTATCCTTTTACTGGAAAGAAACAGCTGGATATTTTCTGTCATAATGTGACCAATCCACCTCTGTTGTTGTCATTTTAATTGCTGTGGCTGGTTTTTTACGTCCTCTACAGAAGGTCTTTGTAGTGACAAGCAAACAGTTTACGCTTCATAAGCAAACATAAAGAATGCTGCTGCTAATTGAAGAGGGAATAATGCAGTTATGATTCCATCAACATTTAAGTTACATTGTTAAAGGACACGTTGTGGTTGTGTTTATGTTGCCACATAAAATTTTACTCAGGGTGAATTTGGTGGGGAAGATTTTTATAACAGAAAAGACTAATTCGAGGATTAGAGGGAAGGGAGGGAGAGAGAAAAGTTAAATTTTCCCAGCCCACATATATAGTATTAAAGGTCAGCATTTTATTACTCTGATTATTTATTATAACTCTTACTTAATTGCTGGCTTGTGGAGTAGCTTGTCTATGAAAATTGAAAGACTGTCACAGCCTCAAAAAAGCTCACCCTGAAGAACTGCAGCCAGTGTTTCATGTTGAAGAGGACTCTTTGAAAGGCACCAGTTTCCCAAAGGAAGGAAATTGTAATTCGGTAATTTATTCTTTTGGGTCTGCCTGTCCGCTTCCCCCCCCCTAGATATTCCACATGTTGCATCTGTAGACCTCCCAGCTCCTTAATGTCTGAAGGACCTTGTTTTAAACCTTCCTTTTTTCATAAATTACATTTCCATGGAATACTTGGCTGTGGATTAATAGTTTTACAGTTACATGCCCAAAGTTGTTTCCTTTTAATGCTATTTTTTTTTTTCTACTTACATCTCTTTTCTCAGATGACTAAATATTTGAAGCCTCATTTTGAATAGTCTTGGGAGGGCCAAAGGTGCTTCCTTTTCCAGTTCACTAGCTAGCTTGTCAGGTTTTAGAAGATACAATTTTTTAGCATCTAAACAGGGAAATTGCAGTTATTTACTTGAGAAGAATCATAGAGATGACAGGGCTTCCCCCCCGAAAACACTCTCTGTGTAATTGCTGAAGACATTCCAAGCCACTCTAACGAAGTGTACTGTCTGCCAGTCATTATGCTCTTCTTGGAAGACCATCTGTTGCACTTCAAATATGTAAAGGTCTGCTATAGTTTATTGCACCAAACAAATCAGTTTCTTTGTCTGACATGCTGTACTTTGTGAATGTGGACTAAAGGGAGTTTCAGTTGCAAAGTGCAGGATATTCTCTTTTGTTGCACTATAAATAAAAGGTAGTTACTCATCTCAAATTTCAGAAGACAAGCATACTGATTAATCTTATTTCCATGCTTTTGAGTAATTTCAATTTATTTGGCAACAAATTGTTAACAACAACAACAACAACAAAATCTGAAATACGTTTTCTTTTAACTCAGACAGAAGCACATTGTAAGATTTTTGCTTCTGGTGAATGAACCTTTCCATTGTAGTGGTATCCAGATTTGATATATACTGACATTTGAATTAAAATTATCTTCTTTTAACTAAATTCTTTTGATTAGCTTATTTTTATCTGAAACTAGTACTTCAAAGAAACTTTCAGTGGTGGAAAATAGAGTCAGCAGCTAGAAATGCTGGAACCTTTCTTCTGATAAGCATGCGTCCTTTACAAGGATGTAATGCTTGGTTGTACAGTATTTATATGAGTTAACTAGGATCCTTTCCATGAGTAAAAGGTGCAAGATCAGGCATTAAATGATTTGTTTTGTTTTTTCCTGCTGCAGATGTAAGGAGTATGTACAGCCATTCATCTCAGATTGGAGAAAATAAGCATTGTATTTTCACAGCAGAAAAGTTCTATTCAGAGATTTCCAACCAGAGAAATCCATAACAATTTCTGTCTGATTAGGGAGCGGTCCTATCTTTTTCTCTTTCCCTTCTCCTTACTGCATAGCAGCTAATGTTCTGGTCAGAAGTAATAATATGTTAGATCTTGAATGTCAGTAGCCCCAGAGATTCTGACAAGACTATTCATGTGCATTCATACGTCTTAACCAAAGCTGACACTAAAGAGAGCAAGAATTCTCATATTCCTCTTTTTATTGCCGTCCATTAAACTCAAATCTTCTCTTAGAGACCTTTGCTAAAAATGACATATTCACCATTTGAAAAAAGCATCCTTGCAAAATCTAAACAAAGCAGCTGAACATCAATACGGCATAGAGCAGAGTCTCCTGTGAAAACTCTCAGTGCAAATCTAAATTATGTTTTACACCACAATTATGGACACCTTACAAATGCTGTAAGATAAATACTAATGGGAAATAAACAGTCCCCCTAATCTTATCTCCTATGGGGGCTTTGCTATTGTCATTTTTAATTAAAAAGTAAGTGGTCTTCTCATTTCTTGAAACTATATGGCATATCCTTACAGGAATACTTGGATTCCAGTAACTTGAGCTAGTTGTCTTCTGAAAAAAACACACTGTGTAAATATTCTGCTATACCTTTTATTCTGGACATATTTGTATACATACTTGTAGTATGGTGTACGGTATGTATTTGGGTAACTTTGCCGTGATCTGATCATATTGTTAAAGCTGGATAAACATTTCTTTACAGGAATGATATTTTTAATCTTCTTTTAAAAATTGTTTGGTAGTAGTGACTAATGCAGACTAGGTGGCTCTGGGCATCTAGCCATTTTTAGGTAGTTTAATTTGTTAAAAATGATCTTTCTTCCCACCCAAATCCCCTTGAAACCATTTGGAGAAGAGAACTGTTGAACAGTTGCCAATAGTAAGTCCTGCTGAGACCTCTGTATCCTCCTGATAGAACTGCTGGTGCCAACTGGAGACTGACTGGCATGAGTTTGAACTTTATACTGCTTGATGTATTTGCTTCACGTGGACCAATTACAATAATTACCACCTCTGTAGCTGAAGTTTAAGCATTCAGTCTGCACTTCATACCTCAGGTTGTTGGCAACATGTTCAACCCTATAATCTCAATTTTCTCTGAACTAATTAAGTAGAAAACAAATACTTTGAAAAATTAGGAGATAGTCTGAATGGCAATCAAAGGCTAATGTCATTCTTTTTCATGTTGCTATTGTTGTTAAGCTGCATTTCTTTCTTTTAGTCTTTACTTCTAAAAGGTAGCATCTCCTTTTAAGTTTGTCTACAGAGATTCACTAGGAGATGCTGTAGTCCATTGACTTTTTATATTCAACAGTGGAGTATCTTTTAATGTGAAAGAAAAAGCCATATGAAGTCCTACTTTTTGTTTTGATATTTTTCAAAATATAATTATTCCTTTCAAAATAAATACTTTTCACTAAAGGGGAAAATCATCCATTTCTTACTTTACTACTTTTGGCTGGATGTTTCAGTGTGACTATGTGAGAGTGTAAGGATGTAACGCCAGGACGAGTGACTAGCGTTAACTGCCTAGTCCCTAACAATTCCATTGGTTTAGATCTGGTGCAACGGGGATTGTCTCACCCCTGCCCCCGCTACCGTTGTCTTTCCAAAAGACTAGTTAATTTTTAAATTGGATCAGTAGCATTTTTTTTTTAACTGGTAAATTTATATTACACAAAGGTGAACCTAAGATCAAGCAGAAACTTACTTGACTGTATCTTTCCTAATATGAATGCACTGCACAGTGTATATACTAAAATTTATATTAAAATTTCTTCATGTAGTTTCCCTCTAGGGAGAGGAAGAGGGAAGGAAAAGGCTACATGTGACAGATGCTAATTATGCAGCTTAATGCACTTCTGGAAGTTGCAGAGAAGAGAACTATATAGGAACCTATCTAAGAAATAGAAAGCATGTTTCCAATAGCGTTTTTTCCACAATGTTTTGTGGTTTGTTTTTGTTGTTTTTTTTTTTTTTCAATCTGCCTCCTCCCCATTTTTAAGGAGGCTTTATTTCCCAAATAGCATGTACCGTATGCAAAGGGCAAGCCATGTCTTAAGTCCAAAATTTGCCAAACATGGGTATGGCTGTTATCCTGTGTGTCTTACTGTTATTCGGTGCTGTACATGTAATTGGGAAAGCTGGTGGCTTGTAGGTTCTGTAATTCACATACAAAGCAGGAAGGGAATGACTTAAAAAAACCTTCTAGTTGTGTTAGTTTTCTCTCCTCTTTTGTCAATATTTTCTTAATTCTTTATCCTGTATTTATGTTTACTGGAAAAATTATATTCTGCATATGACTGTGCTGGGGTCCTATGTAAGTATTTACTGTGACTAATATGCAAGTACTAATGAACCAGATCTCAAAATGCATTTTACAAATAAGTAAACTGAGACACAGAAGCTGGGTTCCTCAAAACTGTGAAGTGAATCAATGCCAAAACCAGTGTTAGACGCTAGATTAATCCTCTCTTCCAGACGTTGAGCTGTGCTGTTTCAGGCAAAAGAAATGGATTCCCAGCTAGTGAAAATTTGGTGTCATACTGAAATCAATGGGGACATGCAAGAGTACATTTGCGGTGCATCAAGCCCACAGTGAGTCATCGTACTGGACTTCCGCTCCCTGTACCAAATCCCAGTTTTACCAAGGGATAGTTTTTCCTCTTAGAGGGAAAATCACGCCAGTCCTTGTGTACTAATGCCAAATGCTGCTTTCTTTTATTTCCTTCAAAGCATTGGATTTTTCCTTCGGGAGGTGCGACTTAATAACATCTCTCTGCACAGTGAGATAATTGCTCTAACGACCAAAGCGGCGTGCTGAAACTTTGGAGGGCCTTCGCGTGCCCCTCGGCACCCACGGCAGCGCGGAGGAGCGGGTTCTGAGCGCCGACGCAGAGCGAATCCTCCTTGCGCCGCGGTCCTCGTCTGCAGTCACCACGGAGAAAACCATCTGTTCCACTTGGAAAGGGGTTTGGTTCCACGCGCCCTCCCCCCGCATCCCGGCTCCGTCCCCAGCTGCCGTGTTTTGATGAGCAGTGAGGGAATGAATCTCCTGCGTTAAAAATACTCTGGTTCTATTTAGATAAAAAGAAGAATCTTGCTTGCCTACACTGACATACAAAAATAGCCTTAGTGTGAGTAAATCTTCAAAGTTTCTCTTGGTGAAAATATCTAGCCTCACTTTTTTTTTTTTTAACTTATCACATAAATTTATTTATAGAGTGTCCTTCTTTCCTCCTACTCTATCAAGACATTTGCAGAAGGTTGCTGCTCGTCTTATTCCTGAGTCCTGAAATAATTTGCAGGGCCTTTGAAACATCATCGTGTTGCATAGTTGTGATGCAATGTGCTGCTGTTGCATGAACGTATCGTATTTTAATGCGAATGTCATGTTAGCTGAGATTCAAGTCTTTCTTTTACGTTAGGCACTTTACACTGGTTTGTATTTTCACTTTAACGTTGCAGTCAAAAAATTCTGTATATAGCGACTTACAATTTTACATTCTCCGTGCAAGCCATTGCATAGAAAATTAGTATGTAATATGAGAGGATTAACAGGACGCATAATACTTTCCAAATATCTCTTAAAAACAGGTTTTCACTGTCACTGTAGCATCTTAATTCTGAATAATCTCCAAGTCCTCCTGCAAACCTATGCATATAGTAACGGAGAAACCACCCACTTCATCCTCACAAACTGCACGATATGTATCTGTACGTGAAAAAAAATTGGATTTTGGAGTACAGTTCTGCTCCAGCAGCTACGATGCCTGTGCGACTAGCGAAAGCATTAATTCTTGCATTAAATATTAACGCAAGCTTTCCGAATACTTGCCTATCTTTTTAAAAAGGCTCCCATAGCCTCAGTACGGAATTTGCTCCGCGGTGCAAAGGGCCAAGAGGGTATTGAGCGCAGGCGAGCGATTTCTTTGCCGGTGGGACAGTCTGTGCCCGGACTTTGGCCCCAGGCTGCCCAGCAGCGATGGGTGCATGAGAAACGCCTCCTGTCCAGCCCCGAGGTGATGCCCACGAGCGGATGGGAGCCACGGGGGGGATTAGGGGGACAGCGACACCCCCCCCCCCCCCCCACCGGGGCCCGGCGGCCGCGGGCCTTGGCGGGGACGGGTGAGGCGGGATTCGAACAAGCGGCCCCGCTGCCGCTGCGCCCAAACCTGCGGCGCAGCCCGCCGCGCCACGGCCCGGCGCGGCCGCTAGATGGCGGCCTCCCAACGAGGAAGGCGGGCGGCTCTCCAGCGCCCAGGACGCGCCTGGCGGCCGCGCCGCGCCGCCGCAGCCTCCTTCCCCCAGCAGCGACGGCGGCCATCGCTGTGCAGGCGCACGTGACGGCGCGCCGGCCAATGAGAGCGCGGCAGGGGGGCCCCGACTCTCGTCCCTGTGGCCGCCATTAAAGAAAAAGGGGCTCGGAATTAAACGGGAGAAGAATCCTCCCTCCCCCCCCCCCCCCTCCTCCCCGCTCCGGCCGCGACGCGACATGGGGGAGACTCGCTGAGGGGGGAGCTGGCTGACCAGGATGCCGCGGCCGGGCAGCCGCCGACAGAGGCACCGCTGAGGGGAAGCGAGGAGGAGACCCGCCGGCGGGGGTTTCGGGGCAACGACTCCGCCAGCAACGGCAGCGGCCGCCGCGTCCCTCTGTCTCGGCGCAGCGGCGGCGGCGGGGCCGGGAATTGTGGGGCTCCGACCCTTTCCACCGCGGCCCTTCCGGCTGAGGAAGAGGCCGGGGCTCGGCCGCCGCCTCCCCGCCCTCCCGAGGAGACCTCGGGGAGGGGGCCCTCCGCCCACTGCCCCCCGCGGGGACGCCGCAGCGGGGCGGCGCGGCGCGGCGCGGAGCGGAGCGGAGCCTTCCCGCGGCAACCGCCGGCTCGCCGGCCCTCCCGGAGACCCCGCACCTGAGGAGAGCGGGGGGCCCCCGCCCCGCCGGGGGGGTCTCGGGGCTCGCTCCCCTCCCCCCGCAGAAGAGACCGCTCCGTTTGAAGACTATCATTTTATATTTTTTTTTCTCGCCGCCCCCTTCTTTTTTTTTTCCTTCCCCCCCCCCTTTTTTTTTTTTTTTTTTTTTTTTTTTAAGGGACCAGCCCAGCTGCGAGGCTGGTCCCTCCCCGTTTCACCTCCCCCCCCACCCCCAGCTCGAAGGGGTCTTGCGGGGTTTGGCGCGGTGGAGGGGGCCCTCCCTGCCCCGGATCCCCCCCCTTCCTCCGGCTCTCGGCGGTAACTTGGCGGGGTCCGGGCTCCCCTGAAGAGACCCGCCCAGCTGTGTGGACTTCGTGGGGCTCCCTCGGCCCCGGAGGACAGCTGGGGGTGGCGAGCCTCCCTGAAGAGACTCTGCGATTTACCCCTTCCTCCTCCCCCGAAAGGACTGGGGATCGGCCTCTGGGAGACTCCTCCATCCTTCCCCGAAGAGACTTCGAGGGTCACCCGCAATTTCCTCCTTCCACCCCTCTCCCCCCTCCCTCCTTTCCCCACGGAAGGATTTTTAGCCGACGGAGGATATTTTGGTTTCGCCCTCTCTGCGAAGAGTATTTCGTTTTGGGGAGGGGGGGGTTTCCACAGGGGAATTTAATCCCTCGTCTGGGCTGCTAAGGAGACTTTTGCGGCCTTCCTCTCTCAAGGAATACCTTCCCCCCTCCCCTGCCCCCCGCAGATGTGTTTTTGGGGTACACCCCAGGAAATTTTTCTTGTCCTGCCTTTACGAATTCTTCAGACTCGCCTTGCTTCTGGCCCCTGAAGTTTGTTTTTATGATTTTAAATTTTAATTTATTTGGAATATTTTTGGAGCAGGGGAGAAGAATCTGACCCCCCCCACACCCTGTTGCCCTCGGACTCCGAAGAGACGAGCCTGGATTTTTCTCTCTCCCACAGCCAATCCTTCCCAGTCATTCCACAATTTGCCCCTTTCTCATCTGATGACTAAAGAAACAGGAGGAAGAGGAGGGAGGTTTCTGGATTAATTGCCCCCACTGGATTATTTATTTTTTCCTACTTCTCTTGCTTGGCATCTGAGAAGAGAGGAAGGAGGGATGTCAACTGATTTTTACCCCTAGCCCCCCTGGATTAATTACCCCATTTTTATTCTCTTGTTGGATCAATTACCCCTTCACCTTACCTCCTCTCCCTCCCCTCCTTACGCGAATGAGAAGACAAGAGGAACAGGGAGGATTTTGATCTTAATCTCCCGTCGTTGGATTACTTACCACCTCCCTCTTTCTGTTCTCCCCTTCCACGGTGGCTTTACCCCCCCCCCCGTTTGATATCCAGAAGAAGAGAAAACGTTCCGAGTTTCTCTTAAATTTTTTTTTTTTTAATTTTTTTAATATATTTTTTTACCCCCCTTTCCGATACCACTCTCCTCCTGGGTTATTTATCCTGCCACTATTTCGCGTGCGTGTGTGTCTGTATGTAAATCCCTTATTTAATTGTATTATTATTTGTGCGTGTGCATAGTCCCCCCTCCCCCCTTTCCCTCTCGGTGTCTGTCTCTCTCTCTCTCTCTCTCTCTCTCTGTGTCTGTCTCTTTCTTTCTTGTCGGAGGCTGTGGGATAATGGCGTGTGGGTTGTGGCTGTGAGGATGAGTTCCTGCTTCGTGCCGAACGGGGCCAGCCTGGAGGATTGCCATTCCAACCTCTTCTGCCTGGTAAGTGTCGGCCACCGGCACACACACGCACGACAGACATAGAGTGAAAGAGAGAGGAGGTTTGGGGGAGGGGAGGAAGGGGTAGTGGAAGCAAAGCAGCCATTTTTAGCATAGCTTCTGTTGGATGAGTCCTCAGAGTAGGCCCTGCCTGGAGCCAGCCAACTCTCCCATGCCCCTCTGGTTCCCCCTCCATCGCTGTCTGTCTAGCCTTGCCCCTCCCTCCGCTTTCTTCCTGGATAGTATCCTCCCTGCAACTCGCCTTTTCCTTCGCTTTCCTTGCCTGCAACTTTTCCTTCTTTCTCCGTATCTTCCTATCTCTGCTTCTGAACGTGATGTTTCTCGCAGGAGGTAAGGAGATCTGCTGCTCCTTCTTCTTTCAGCCCCACGTCTCGGGGAACTTGCTCTTTTCTCTTCCCCACTCGTGACATCCCAGACAAACCTGAGCCGAAACCTCCCTTCTTCCTTGTTGTTTAAAGTGATCTCTTTTCCTGCCTGTTTTTATTCTGGAGGTCTGCTTTTGATGATGCACTCCTGTGAAGCGGTGGTATCTTATGTTTTGTTGTGCACCATTTTGTGGTCTTTTTTTTTTTAACCCAAGTATGAAATCGTACAGATTGTTGCTTTTGGTACCTCCCAAAGTAAATTTGATTTAACTGGACAGTGATGCAATTTTTGGTGGCTGTGCTGAGCTGTTTCATCTGCTTTTTAATGCAAATGAGCTAATCTTAGCTGACTGCCTGATATTTGTTATTCTAGAGATTGTTATAATTAAAAAACCTGTGCCAGGCTGTGGTACTAATATTTTTGGATGGAGGGGGATCTGGGCAGCCTGAACATGTCTGCAGCCTGCATCAGGCCTGCAGCTCTGTATTAGCAGTGCATTTTTAAATCTTGGAAGTCTTTCTAAAGTATCAACTGTTGCAGACTCCCTACCTTTCGTCTAAATTGCTTTTCCTCCTGAAAGTAGGAAGGCTGCCATGTTAGGTTTAAATGTTGCAGTAATCTTTTGTGTGTTGTCATCTTGGGAAGAAAAAAAAAAAAAAAAAAAAAAAGTGACTTCCCAGCAAATGCCAGCCCACCTTGTTCTCTCTTTTAAAAGAGAACCCAGGGGCAATGCCTCCCCTACGTGCCTTGAGGTGACTGTGCTCAAGTGAAAAAACTTGGTGCTAAAACTTGGTATGGTATTGCATTGTAGATAATCCAGGAATTGTCTATTTCCCATTACCTACAGCAGTAACTCTTTTACTTTATGAAGTCAAACAAATTTTTGCCTAGAAGGGGATTTAGTGGATCATAATGAATGTGGATGCAAGTCTGATATATAATTTAATGATAAAACCAGGGTTGAAATTCTTAAAATGTGGTGTGAGAGATGAAAAGTGTGATAGCTCTTGGTAAAATAAGTGTACTTGAGAGGCTTCCTGTGTGAGACATAGAGGATTTCTTACAATGGAGAAACTTGTGAAATTTTCCAAAGTAGTAGATGACTGGAAGAATGTATGCTTGAGTTAGATTTACTATATTACCTATTTCCTTAGGGTAGTCTTGGATTGAAAAGGTAGCGTATGCATAAGTAAGCAAAAAGGACGTTCTTTTTGTTGCTAAGGCAAGTGTTTAGTAGATTGGACAGTTGCGGCCTGGAAATAATTACATTATTCACTCATCTTTCACTTCTATTTTAAATCAAATCTGACTTTTCTCTCTGTAATCTTAAAGCTGCAGTGAAAATGAACAGCTCTTGCTTTACTGCAGTTATTAAAGGAGACTTTAAAACAGGGTGCCTGATTATTTTCAGTTTGTCTTCTAAGGTACGCAAAACTTGGAAGTATGGTTTCTGTTAAATTTTGTTGGATTAATTCCTGCTTTCTTCCTTCCACCTGCCTCTTCCTGTGCCATCATCTTGTTACAGCAGGATGTTTCTGTTGGGGATGTACCTACCCCAGTGTCTGACAGTTGTTCTTTTCCTTCCCTTAGGCTGATCTAACTGGGATTAAATGGAAGCGATATGTATGGCAGGGTCCAACATCTGCCCCAATTCTCTTTCCGGTCACGGAAGAGGACCCTATTTTGAGCAGTTTCAGTCGCTGTCTGAAGGCGGATGTACTCAGTGTTTGGCGCCGAGACCAGAGACCTGGACGCAGGGAGCTATGGATATTTTGGTGGGGTGATGACCCCAACTTTGCTGACCTTATTCATCATGATCTCTCAGGTAGGAGGAAATTAATACCTTCTTTTGGTCAGTGAAAGGATGCTGTTACTCAGGGCTGTCTTCTGCCAGCCCTTAGAAAATCTGTACTAGATGGACTGTTGTCTATAGATAAGATAAAGTTATTGCTATAATCTACACCAAATTATTACGGCAGCACAGTGACCAAACAGCTACTGTCTGTGTTTAGGTCATCTTGGACTGCTAGATTTTCAAGAAACAAGTTTTTGCTCCCCACTTGTTTCTTTTGAAAAAAAATGAGCCTATGAATTTTGGCAGTTTCTTCACAAGAAAGCTGCGCCTAAAGCCGTGTCTGTGATTCAGAAGTGATGTCTTAAGTGTGTTTTGATAAGATCCCTTTTGTTGGGCAATTAGAACTTCAAATTCAAATAGTAAAGCCCATTTTATTATGTAATAAGAATTGTAGCGATCTGGGCAACTCTTGAACCGTATGGAGCTGTTTTGCTTGGAAGTCGAATCATCTGTGAGAAGCCCTCAAAAAAAGGCATCTGAAACTAGCTTGCTGGTTTTGTGTAAGAATCTCTAAACCTTGTATTCTTCAGATTTCTCTCTCCCCCTTCCCCAGTGCTCTGAACTTGCACCTGCTTTCCAACTTGGACTTTTGAAAGACCGACAGTATTTATATTTCTCAATAATGTTGTACTTCAAATTTGTCACCTTGTTTTGAAAATGTTTACTTGTTGATCTCAGTTCCTGAAGTAGATGGCTTTCCAGTTGCTTCACAGTAAGGTGACAAAGTTAGGTTTAAAAACCTTGTCTGTGTAAGTCTAGTGGTGAGGCTGTACTAACTCTAGGGGAAAAAAAAAAAAGTCACATCACTCCAATTTCCTTTCAAATAGTGTACAGTATTCAGATTACTGAAGTGTAAAATGAGACCAAGGTTTGGTGACCTGGTAACCAGAAATTGTTAATACTGTCTGTGTTTGTGGATAAGCTGAAGAACAAATATGAGTTTGAAGTGCCGCTGAGGAAGTTGACTTGAAACAAAAATGTGTGGAATTTTCATACAAAAATAATATGATCTGAAAAATAATTGATGCACTGAAATTATGTGTATTTCTTTGAATAATTGACTTCAAAGATTGAGATGTTGCTTGTATTCCTGTCTGTCCTGGAACTAGAAACTTTGCAACTTAAATGGCACTTATACTGTACGTTGCTTGATATGTTATTGCATTTAAGGCTTCCTTATTTTGCCCTATGAATAACCTCCGTCTTGAACTGCAGGGAACATCCTTTGTATGACTGAGATGTAATTTAGACTTAGACTAAATGCTGGTTTTGGCCTGGGCCTGCCCTGAGCAAAGACCAACACTTGTGTGAAAGTATCTATGTAAATTTTGTATGCTGTAGGCTGGTGGGATTAAATTGAGACAAATGTTACTATTTTTGAGTGAAAGATCAAATAAAAGTTAAGCCATTTGGGGACTGCATTTCTGCACTACCTGGCCATCAAAATTATTTGTTTGAGCAACTTTCTTTGCATTCTCTCTTTAATCTATCTACTAGTGATTTAGTATATAGGCACCTTCTAAAAATAGTGGTATTTTGTAGCTGAACTTTTTGATCAGTGTGTATTTATGCTTTTACGGAATTACACTTTTGCGCAGGTAGATAAGCACGTATCATCCTAGGTACTTAACAACTCTTAACCTCTCTTAGGGTATAAGGGAGAGATAGTAGAGGATTAGAGTCTTCCCAGCCATGTCTTTGCAATTGTTTTGGGTATTTTCTTTGTTCGGGTCACCTGTGGATGTCTGCGCTTCAGTGGAGCTATTCCACATGTCTTGCTGTTAGATATTTTTCTACATAAAAGCATATCACTCGTGAGACTGTTACCTACATCTATGCGTAGACGATGTATCTGACATCTTGGTTTTTGCAGGCATGTTTTTGTTGTCTTTTAATTAAAAGGAGACAAAAAAATTTCTTGGAGTGTGTTAGTCTGCTTGGCTCTTCTGACCAGAAGTTGATAAAGATATTAATCAGCTAGATCGTGGAGGAGATGGCTGAGGAGTGCCTGCACCTGCACTTTTTCCCATTAGACAAAATCTTAATGTGAACCTCATACAAGAAAGAATTATGGCTGAACCCAAACAATGTTATCTGACCTTTGTCATAGACCTAATGGATTTTTTTCATTGGTGGACAATTTCTCCTAGTAATTCACATTGCCCTGTTCTCCCAATGATTGCTTGTTACATTTTCAATGGGACAGATAAATTACTTCCTAGCAGAGGCTTGTTACCTGCAAAATTGATTGGAAATTGTTTGCTGCTGAAGGTTAAGGTGCTGCCTCATTTAGAACTTTTCTACTCAGTAGGTGAAGAATTGTCCTGAAGAATGGGGTGAGGGAGGAAGAGGGGGGCTAAAAGCAGTCTGTTGCTGCTAGCCTGTCCTTTATTGCCTACCGACAGACTTCTCTTGGGGAAGTGGTCCTTGAAAGGGCTGTAATTAGAAATATGCCAGAGCAATGTTAATAACTTCTGATTCTGGCTTCCTTTGGTATGAAACTGTTCCTGTTAAGGAGAGGTCAGTGTTTTGTACCGTTTTTGACTTCTTTTGGTGATTTGTAGTTTCAGTGAACAATGGACGTTCAGTGTCTGGAACGCATCTTGGTTATCAACCCTCAGGGATTTGAAACATGGCAGCCTTCAAGAATCCTTTCGTCGCCTTCCCAAGATCACTTCAAAAGGGAATGTACAGTTTTGTGGGGGTACATCTATGCATATCAGATTAAAAAAATAAACTATATCTCCCTCTCTTCAGCCTGTACATTCTAGAAGTTCATTCTTTGCCCTGGAGATATGTTTGAATGCCTGCTACTGGCTATATCTGAATTCTTGTATCAAGCCTTGGATAACTGTCTTGTTGATGGTCAGGGATTGTTGTTGCCTGGGGGCATGTCAAAAGGAGACTTGTTCAGAGATGCTGATTGATCAGTAATATTGACTTTGCTCTTATAATTTTTTTTTTTCCTTCCCTAGGAAGTTACTTACTGTATGTAATACCAAAAAACCATAAGTCTATTTCTACCTCAACATAGCTAGAGGCAGACAGAAGTTAGTGAAATGTTATTTTATCCTCCAAGAACCTCAAAGGTTATGTTTTTGTTGTGACAGTGAGGCTTGATTATAGTAATTCCTGCAACTCAAACCTTAAAGTAGGACATCTCTTCAAATTTCGGAAGGCAATGGTCCCTCACTGGTCTGATCAGCAGTTATTTTATCAGATAGATTCTTTCTTATTTTAAAGTGGTTACCTATACACTTGGCTTTTTTTTTTTTTTTTTTTTTTTTTTTTTTTTTAAATTGGCAGTAGATGGTTTCAAACCTGAGAACAGTTGGGTATGAATTATGTACAAGACGTAGTCCCAAGGAAATGGTTACAATTTGATTAATGCATGGATAGGGGAATGCTTCTATATGGCTTTGACCTTCAGATTGCATCTTTTAAATGGTGAGCTATAAGATGCATCTTTTTTGTCCTGGTGTCTATTAAATCTTGTTAATTTATTTTAAAAATTAAAGAGTTTTCCTTCTACCTGTCATATATCAAGTTAATCAGTTTTTGTTTGCTGAGCAGTATTCCTCATGCTTCTGCATGGGATAAATGTATAAAAATAATGCTAGTTTTAGCTCCTTGCTTGGCTTGTAAGAGGGTTTGAAAGAATAAGGAGAAAGATCTGTATACTGCTGCTTGTCTGTTGATACTGTACGGTGAAAACAGCAACAGTCATGGCAGCAGAGACTTCTGTGTGTTGTGTAGTTCTTGATACATGTGCATTATAGATCAAATCTTTGTCTCCAAACAAATCTGTGAATTGGTTGGTTTGTGCTGATGTCAGCATTGAGTGTCTCATTACTTTTAATACAATGGAAACCAGAGCATGAGCCAGTTATCATACTGAGGGTTCTGTGAAAAAGCCTACCAGTTGAAAGTAGTTGGCAAAGTGAGCTTTGAAAATAGTTCGGCTAGTGGCTTGCATTTTTTTTTTTGATAACATTTGCTTCCGAAGACCACTTAACTTCTACAAAAAAAAAAAAAAGGATGCTTTCTTAAAAATTTTGTGCTTAATGTCAGTAGTGTGAGCTTAAGTAACTTGTCTGTGGTGGATATGTATGTTTCTGTGTATGTAATAAGAAGCCATTACGAATGTTCCTTACTGTGTGGTGCATTGATGTCTTAACATTTCTTTAGTCCTCCATGTTAGAGATGTGTCTGCTTAAGCAAAACCACTGATAATCATTATGCAAAAATTACTGAAGGAGTCTTTGTAAAACTTCTGTGACTCGGTGTAAGTACCAGCTTGAAGGTGAAGTTTAACTTTTTTCCTTTTTAATTTTCTCTTGACCAATATGCATGTGAAATATCTGTGGAGTAAGGTAAAAGATACTTTGTCACAGTAAATGAGGATTTTGCGTCATATTATGTTGGTTGGTTGTACAACGCCACATGTATAATGTACCTGTATAAATAAGAGCAATGACTCCATGGGCACTAAGGGTAAGATTTAACAATATAAGTAAAATGTATCTGCATATGGTATTACTCAAAGACAGCGTGGAGGAGGATATTGGAACATTTAGCTAGAAAGTTTTTCAGGTTTTCTTGTCTTGTGGCCGTGCAGACCACATCAGCCAAACTTACGCCCAAAAAATAGTGAAGGAAAGCTGTTACCTTATTGTCCTTATAGACAGGCATAGCTACACACTTACAAAAAGGTTATACTTTCAAATTTTTAATATTTACAAAAGTATTCTGCTGGGTAGAGAAAGCATAAAACCCATATATGTGATGCTGGTAAAGGGCTAGCAGTATAAAAGCTAACTTGTAATGGTGCTGAATATTGTGCGTATGGCATTTTAGACAGTAGCTTATGTTTTGGCTTCCTTCTCAGTCGATGAAATTTTCCAACTAGTTTGGATATCTTGAGTCTTAAATCTAGAGTCTTTTCAGTAAAGGTAGATAACAGATACAACTCTACTAGAAACAAACTTAAGTTGTCTTACTTGGATTCGTAAATTGGTATTTTTGATTTGTATTCAGTCCCTTTTTCATGCAAGATCTGTTGTTTCTCACTTATTTTGTAAGGGATATAGGCCCTCAATATTATTTTTCAGTAAACTGGGTAATTCTTGCTTTGAGCAATTTTAAATTCCAATACTTTAAGATTAAATAAAAATCTGTTTTGTAAATAGAAAACTTTACTTGAAATGTTTCTGTCATATTATTACAATATTGTATACAGCAGCAATTTCATACTATTTTGCTTATTATACTTCCCTTGTAATCTGAAGCTTATATAGGAAGTTTGGTTGTATAAATCAGTTTTGCATCAGTCTATTTCTATAACTGGCATGCTGTCAAATGATGACAGAAAGGAAGCCTGTGAAGGTAAGTAGTATTTTTAAAAGAGAGGTCTCAGTCACGATACTAAGGAACGTTTTTTTTCCTCTGTAATTGAAGTAAATGGGGGGTGTGGGGGAGGAAATTGTAGTCCAAAGTGGAGGCTTGACTGTAATTTGTTTCTTTGCATGGTTTATTTTAGAGGTTCATTGAGCATTAGGAAGATATTTTTAATGGTATGGTAAACATATTCAGCCTTTTCAAGAATTGATGCTTATTGGGGTTTTGCTGATGTGACCATCTATGTGTTAAAAGGAGGAAGGGGGAAAATCCACATTCTTTAAAAGTCTTCTTGAAAATGTCATTTTTAATACTGTATATTTATCTGTTGCAATATAGGTTAAGAAGTTCAAAATTGGTTTTCTTGCAAAAAACATACATTAAGCAAAGATCTGTTTATTTGTTAGCAATCATTGATTAATAAATTTGGCTGAAGATCTGTGGGTAACAAATAGGGTTTAAAACATCCGACTTGAATTAAAGAGAAAGGTTTAAAGATACTGCTTTTTCAGGATTCACTATAAATTGTAAGGCTCTTGTATTCTGAGCATGCTTCCAAACTCCTGCCTCACAGTATGCTTGTCCAAGAGCACTAGAAAGACAGAAGGGCATAATCAGTAAAAATGAACTTTACTGTTTCAAGTGAACTATATGAAGAATGTAAAGTAGAACATAAAAGTACTGAAAGCAAATAGCCTCCTACAACTGTTTCACTAAAATTGGATGGTGGTAGTATCAAGGAGGTGGTGACTGAGAAAGTTTGTTCTTTGTGTAGTATGAAAATTGCTTTTTCCTGGCTATTGTTTCCATTAATTCTTCATTTCCTGATATTTTTTTAGCTTCATTTAAGGAAAACTCGCTGCCTAATATGTGGTATAAAGAGGGAGGGAACTAAATTCATTATGGTGAGATGACATGTGTATAACTTGTTTAATGGATTGACATAAAAGTGTGTCGCAGGGGAGTTGAGTGGTTTGGACAGCTAAGAGAACTAATAAAAAATAAAATATTTGTAACCTTCAGGTTGCCAGAGCACTTTTGTGGATAACACTTGTCTGAAGTGAAATTGTGGCTTGACACCTTGTTAAAATGAGTCAGCAACTTATTTTGGTTTGTTATCACGATCACATTGAACATTTGAAGTTATTGTGTTTAAGAAAGATTAGAAGACAAAAGTTCCTCTTCTCCCCCTCCCTTTTAAAAAATGGTTTACTTTGTACAATTTCTATTAAGTAAGAGGACTTTTCTCATGTTGAGAGACAACAATTTGAAAGAAGAAAAGTAGTTGGGAGATGTGAGCAGATGTCATGTTTCTCTCCTTCCATCCTCCACTCTAAAAAAAGGGGGGAGGGGGGGAGTGACTAAATAGACTTCAAAAAGACACAGAACACTTACTGCTATTTTTTTTGCATGAATTTGAATAATGTTCAGAAATGAGGGTATCTTTAACTGTCATCTTACTTAACCTTCCCTTTCTATAGCAAGATGCACTTCAGCTTGAACAGGTGGTCTTATTTTGGGTACCAGACGTTCTTCCTGACCAGCAGGCATGCTTACAGCATGCTGTCTTTTTAAATATTAGAGTTTTAATTGTAATTTCCATCTAATGCCTTACGCTTTCCCCACATAATATGCTCATCTAAGAGCGCTCTGTTTCAGCAATAAACTAAGACAGCTAGGAGAGCTCTTAAGAATTACAATCTTGTGGCAAGTTCTTACATGTAAACTTTTGTTCATAACTTGGTTGTCAGCATAACTATTAATGTTAAATGAAATACCTAGCACTTTGTAGTGTCTTCAGAAAATTGAAACCTCTCCTTTGTGTCCATAGTATGACCATCAAAATACAAGCCTTGAATTACACTTCAGTATCTGCAATTTCAGCATCTTCTCATTGATACACTAATATGTCAAAACAAAATTAGGCATAAAGGCTGGAAATAGCTCTTTCTATTTCCTCTTATAATAGGTAATTGATGCAGGGGATGCATTCTTGGAATGATTTTTTTTTAAATTACAAGAGCCATATAGAAACCAACTATTTAACCTTTGAAATGGTGTGGAGTTTATTGTGCAGTTAAAGTCCAATATCATTAAGCTTTGTAGTTAATGTTTGCTCTATTTGAGCTGCTTGTTTGCTACCAGTTGAGCAGTATGTGCTGAACAGCAAAGCTGTCCGTAGGATAGGGCTGCTCATTTGTGTATGTCTACAAATCTCTGAGCTGGGGAAAAAAAAAGTGTCCTCTTGTCACAAACATTTTATACCCTTTGACTTTGGACCTCTGTTGCTTTTTGTTACGAGCTCCTTGTTCAATGTTTCTTTAGTGAGTTACTGTATTATCTTGTAGCTTTTAGGTTTTCAAAAACAAGCTTTTGCTGAACTTCAAAACTGGAATAGGGTGGTAGGGTGGGAAACTCATGGTCAGGTCTCTTATTTAGGAAATGTGGTTCCTTGCTTTTCCTTGTCTTTACCAGAAAATTACTTCATGTAATGATTCATCTGTAATGATGCACATCTCCTCATTTATAAATTATGTGGCAGGTCTGTTTACTCTTATTCTGTCTCTCAGAGAAGGATACTGGGAGTAATTTTCTTTTAACTTGCAGTACTGATCTTGAGTGGAAATGTACTTTTACTTGTGTGGCATTTAGCAAGATACAAATATGGCCGCCATGTTCTGGTTGCAATAGTATCTTGAAATTCCTTTTTCTCTCATCTTTGTCTTAAATATTTAGTGTAATAATCCGTAAGGCTTTTTTTCTAAATAAACTCTTTGATGTCTGGTTTTCTACACGCTCTCTAATTTAGGGATATTGAGACTTCAGTTAATACTATTGCAACCTTTTAAGCTTGTAACTGGCTTCCAGATAAAGGTGAAGGGGCTTTTTTCAAAGGGGGATTTAAAATGCAAGGACTTGGCTGTATTACTGAGGTTTTCTGACCATTGAGCAAACCAGTGGAAAGCTATTTGAACCAAAATCCTCTGCGAAGGAGAGATGAACAGACAGGTCACTATTGTAAGACCTGTTGTATGGCACTAAACCCGAACCCAGGTCTCACAACTTGGAGGTGTGCAGAGAAGGCATGAGGGCCAATGAATGTGAGATATGAGCAACCTGTTTTAACTTTGAACTCTGAGTGGGGGTTGGAGCAGATGACCTCCACAGGTCCCTTTCAACCTAAATTATTCCATGACTATCCAGAGACTGAAGTAAAAATATGTCGTCTTATCTATGTCAGACAATCTTCTAGTCTCTGCTGCTACTTGCAGTATGAAAGCAATGGCATTATAAGAATAACTATGCTAGGTTAGTCCAAGGAGACCAGTAGCAGATCCTTAGAGAATATATGTAAAACACGATATACAAGGAATTGTAGGCATAAAGATAGGACCTGATTGCCAGTAATTTAAGGACAAGATCTTGAGTTTTCTTATATTATCCTCCGTGTTAGTGTGTTGCTGGGAATGAATGATACCACATATATACTGAGAGATACTACAGAAACGTTCAAATATCCCTCATTTTACTTGTGTAATGTAATTGTAATGCCACTGTAATTCTTTGGACCAGCACATATACTTCTAGGGCCTGTAAACTATGTTCAAACACTGATTACAAGTCAGAGGGGTTGAAGAGATTACAGCTTCTTTTAATGAATCTTGCTTTCCAATTTGGCAAATCAGCTTGGCTTGTGTAAGTTGGATTCCATGACTCTGATTTGTGGGGCACATAAGATCTCAGTGTTTCACTTCAGAATCGTATCAGTATGAACTGGGCTTTGTCTTTCTTCTTGCTTTTTTTCTCTTCTGTTCTATGTATAGATCGGAAAGCAGAACTAGTCTGCTTAAATATCTTTCTTTTTGATTTTGAATTAAAAAGAAAAATGGCAGTTGTGAGAGTCTTCTGGGGAGAATCAGGTTGCTCTTACCAGTATTCTGAATCCGGGTATTTTCCCCCTGCCCCCTTCCTCTAGCAAACTGTTGAACATTGAGGGTCAGTTGCTCAATGATGTTTGTGCCCAGCTTTCCTTAGTAAATGGTAGCTAAAGACGCTGGGATATATTGAAAGTTTGGCTTTGGGCAATTTATTTTTAAGCATAATTGTCAGCTAACTCTTCAGGATAAGTAATTCAGACTACCCAAAACATGAGCCACCTTGCAGACAGATCAGTATACAGTGATCTTGCAGGCTGAAATATATAACCTACTGGTGCTAGTTGTTTCCTTTTGTGAACAAATAGCTGTTGAATCTTTTTTTCTTGTGGGAGACGAGATCTTTTTATAGCTGATTACTTATAGCTGTTATACTATTATAAAGAGAGTGGAGTTATTATCTGAATGTTACAGGCTTTTTTTGGTTGCATGGTATGCTGTGAATGTCTTAAAAGCTTGTGGGAGAGAAAAGGATATTGTGATATGTGCATGAAATAATAGGATAGAATTTAATGCTAATTTATTTTTTTCCCTTTGTCTTGTAGAAGAGGAAGATGGTGTTTGGGAGAATGGACTTTCTTATGAATGTCGAACTCTACTTTTCAAAGCTGTTCACAACCTGTTGGAGAGGTGTTTAATGAATCGGAATTTTGTACGCATTGGGAAATGGTTTGTCAAGCCTTATGAGAAAGATGAAAAACCTATAAACAAAAGGTAGGATGTCTTATTTTGCTGTATTGAAGAAGCTACAGGGTTTATTTAAGCTTCATGCTAGAATAAACATTTAATTAAGAGCACTCTTTATAGTTTGTTTGGGAACCTGGATCTCTGATCTTTCTTGGTTTTCTGCCTTTTTGGAGTTCTTCAAAACTTCCTTATGGTGAAAGGAAGTAATACTAAAGGTAGTAGGCAGTGTCTTCTGTACTGGTACTCATATACAGACCATGGACAATAGGGATGCTGGAAAAGAAGCTAGTCTTCTGTAAAGGAAGAAAAGAATAACTGTGGGAAGAGATACCTGCTCTTTGGACTTTCCCGTATAGTGTCTAGGACTAATTCTGATTGTAAATACTAAGACTTGCTCTTTGAGCAAGCGGGATCTAGAGAGCTATTTACAGGCACCACATGAGGTTTGAATAAATTGCGTCTTATGGGAGGTGTTGAGAAGAGAGTTTGAAATGTCAGCTCCTGGTCAGAAAGAAGGTTGTCTGGGAACACTGGTGTTAAAAGACTACATGTGGCCTCCGCACTGAGGGGGAGGAGGGCAAGAGGAGAATTTTTGATCTGAATTGGAAGGACTTCTTCTCATGGTTCTAACGTGGTTTGACACGGTCTGTGTTGCCTAGCAATAAATAATGAAATGAATAAAAACTAGGTTAGCTGGAACAAGTTTAATCGCTGTTTCCAAATCAGCTTTTAAAATCCAAAGTAATTTAAAGCTTAGACCATGGGTTTTTTTGTGTGGAGTATTTTTTGTGTGTGTATATGTATGTGTTAAATCTTGCATGCAGGAAATTTTGAGATCAGTGGCTTGGCTTTTTGGGTGTGGAGTTGGCCATTGTTGGCATCTTCTGCAATAAATTTAAACTTGAAAGAAAATTAGAGCTGTTCTGTAGCAAAAGAAGCAGAAGCACATGTTTTGTGTGTGTTTCTATTAGTAGTTGTGAACTGCTGCTTTTAATTTATGTATAAACTTATCCTTTAGTTCTAGGCATCTCTTTCTCCACCCTGGTTGGGGCAAATGTTTCCTCTCTGGGGTGTCCTTCTCCAGGCATTTCTTCTTGTGTTGTTGCTATAAATTGATAGTAAAGAGTTCACTTTTAACTATTTAGGCCAATATTGTCTTGGCACAGTCAGGGCTTCCCTCATTTGAGGAACTGGTTTTCCAAATTGCCATTTGAAACTAGCATTAGTTATGGCATGGCATCTCTTACAGTAATTCTATAAAGCTCTCTGCAGCAGCTGCAAAAGCTGATGAAAGCTTTTAAAATAAAATAGCAGTGTTTGTTTAATTTGGAGACTGATTCTTTTTTTAAGAAGGTCAGAAGGTCAGCATGCTTGATGAAAATAACTGAAGGAATTGTGTGCTTACCCACACAACTCCATCATAAGTAGTCCAGAACCCCTGCAAAAATATGTAGAAAGATTAGATCTGTGTAAGACAACTTCATTGCAGAGAAATCTCTATGTTTCGTATCAGACAGCTCAATACCACGTGATATTCTGAGTACTGGCTTTTATGAAATAAAGCGAGGGGCATGGTTAACAGATGTGCATACTCATGGTACGTTTGGCTCATCCCTTCTAGGAATAACTAGAATTTGGATAATCTATACTCTCTGGGAAGTTAGGCTGAACTGTTCAGAGGTATCAATTCAGGCCTCTGCTGCTCCCAGCAACTTCCTGTGGGAGAAACCCAAATGATTGAAATAGGTGCTTTGTGGTACCACCTCTGTAGCAGGAAAGTGTGTCGCTCTATGATTGAGGAGGAAATGTCAAGTGGAATGGTTTGAGTGGATTTTGCTCTCTTGTATAAATTGGAATACTCTTCTAGTCAAAGGGACGTTTCTGTCTTATCAAATGTTAAGCGTGACACTGCAGCAAACTCAACATAAAAGGACTTGCAGCCCGCCTAGAAAATGCTGTGAATGTTGCACCTGGGGTGCTAGTATGTTTCTTACCAGACAACTGGTACTAAGGTTTAGTTTTTATTCTAGACAACTTTGGCATATTTTTCCTTCCTTAGCATCTGTTTAATCAGCAAGACCTACACTAAGTTTATCTTTTGTTTTTTTGTTTTTTTTTTTTTTTGTAGATGTAGCTGGCTTAATTAAAAAATCAGAACAAACCACCACCAACCCCTCCCCACAAAGCTATTCTTCCCTTCATGATAATAGATGCACATATCTTAAGGATCAGAATGGTTTTGAAGCTATATTTTTGTCTTTTGGGCATTTTAATAATCTTTCAAGTAATAGGAATAGTAATATTCATAATGATATTTTCAAAAGCATGTCATACTAGCTTCTTGATGTAGGAAGAATAGAGTCTTTTTTGGAAGGCTTTCTTTTTCTTCCTCTGTTAGAAATATATGTATCACCCCAAAAAGTAGTGCTTCTTCTATGCAAAAGTGGTCACAGATAAATGTGGCAGGTATTGCATCTGTCATGGGGAATAAAGCATTTCTGTTCAGGAAGGTTGTAATTACTTGTCTATATTGCTTGTATTGATTAAATGTATATCTCATTCTTAAGGAAGAAAAAAGTTATATGTGACGGTGTTGGTATGTTCTTATTCATCCTTTCCTTCTTAGAAAACATTGAATAGTGGGAGAAATAGAGGAAGAAATTGTGTGTAGCCAAAAAAAGGGATGTTTTGCCCCTGTCTCTGGTATCCCTGCATGAGTGTTGTCTTGCTTCATTTCAGACCTTGTTACTGTTATCTTTATTTCCTACTTCATCCTGTGTTGCTGCATATGCTTTGCTTTCTTTGGAACTGTTCTTTGCATTAACATTCAGAAACCCCCAGTATAGGATTCACGTGCCTATATAGTTTAGAGGCACCTAGTACACTGGGGGTATGAAGTCTGCCACCAGTCTGCTTCAGATCATAGTTTATACTACCCTGCACTTCGGGGCTTGGCTGGCCGCTATATATACTTGTTCCCTGTGTATTATAACTACAGGTTTTGATAAGGTTGGTTGTCCTTGCTGGCAATCTTTAGTTTCAAAGACTTTGATTAGAGACCGAGTAATTGGTTCTCTTGGTGGTGGAGGTAACTTCTTAACATGTGCTTTCTGGAGCTATGGTTGAGTGATGTGCAGGACCTTAGTCCTGCTTTTTCCCTTTCCTTCTCTTCGAAGGATTTGCAAATAGAGCTATTTATTTCATTTGAAGCTGATCCCGTCTGTTTTTTTTTCTGAGTTCTGTTTGAAAGCATGTGGTTCCAGAATGTGAGATTTTCTGTTATTTGGTCTCCAAACAATAGAAGTCAGTTGTGTTGCACTTTTTGTATGTATATGGTAGTGCAACAGGCATAAGGCTGTGATTTCTAATAGGTGTTTGGCTGTGATGACAGATCCTCAGGCAGCTGTGGCTTCCTGTCTGTTGCTGTTATTTTTCCTCCTTGTATAAGGTTATATTAAAAGAAAAAAAAAATCCCTTTCATCGTTGTGTTGCATATGTTTTAATTTTAAAAGAACAGTCCTTAATGTTCATAAACTGATGCCATTGTGGCATGTGAATAGATGACCAAGAAAGTGAGAATTAGATAGTTTTAAGTGTTCACTGTTTAATTACATTTAATCATGTGGTGACTCAAACAAACAAACTAACTTTAGTAAGCTAACATCATATTATTGTTTAATATCTCTTAAAAATTTTGCTACGGAAAAAGTAAAAACCTCAGATGTTTGCATTATGCAGTCATGTGCTACATGTTGACAAGACTGCAAGGTAATAACCATGACCTGCTCTTCTCTCCCTCCCCCTACCTCTCCCCAGTCTAAAACCAGCATTGAGAAAAGTGAGACAGTCATGTATTTGGTGAAATTTGATCTGTTAGAACAAGTCACGATTACCATGCCTGAGGAAACTGTCTGAGGTTTTCAAGTATGCTAGTTCCACTTCTGTTTATAGATAGGGTAGGAATGGAGTAGCTAACTCCCTGAAGTGTGTGGGGTGGGTTTTTTATCGTTGCTTGTTTGTAAGTAGGCAGTTTTCAGTTTTCAGGAATGGGTAATGGGGGTCAGCAGGAGAACAGCAGTAGAATAAAAGACTAAAGAGAAGGTTTTGCTAATGGTCATAGTTGTAACCAAACGGGGGGGGGGGGGGGGGGGGGGAGGAAATCATTGCCTCGGTATTGGTCACAACCTTTTTCGGTCACTTAAGGCAAGGTAGATTACAGAAGCTCAATAATGCGGTTTAAATGACGGCATATTAAATTAAAAAGTTTGACAAATAGGAATGTCATTCTCTCTTCTCCTTTCCAACCTATTGTGTTGTTATTGCCACGTTCAGAAATACAGTTGTATATGCTTTATTCAAAAATACACCCCATAAATGTATGAGACAGAACTTGTGATCTGCTGCATCTGATTGTCTGTCTACCTTTTCTGGTTAGACTGCTCAAATAACAGCCTTTGGATGAGACTTTTCCTCTTGCCAACTGGATGCTAAAATAGTAGTGTATACCTGGAACAAATATGATTAGGAAACTTGTCAGATTAAACACTATTTTAGATACAGTTCCTTAATGAAGATTAAATCTGATACTCCTAATGAAAAAAAAGTATCAAGTGCTTATGTGGAGGATATCTTGTGAAGTTTTGGTAATAAGTACAACTTGCTAGACACAATTGAAAAATTAGTAAGCAAATAATTGAGTAATCCTGATTTTGTGGGAGGATCTGATAGACACCTGAAAATCTAGATTACTAAAAGCTACTATACTACTTGTATGGTTGTTTTGGGTTTTTCCATGTAAATAGGAACTAATGTAACCAATTGCAGTGGGTGGCAAACCAGAACTTGTGCCTGACAAGTTCATTTAAAAAACAAAACACAAAAAAAAAAACCCAGAAAAAACCACCACACACCCAAAATAAATAAAAAAACAACCAAACCACCCAAAAACCCACTTGGAAAATCATAAGTGATAAGCTTATCATAGCTTACAAAATGAAACTTGCTGCACAGGTTTCACAAGTAATGCTGTTTAACATTAGTCTGAATACAGGACTTTAAAATGTCAGCCCACTGTTCTTTTATTTTTTCCCTGGAAATACTATTTTAGCTACCTGATGTAAATAATAAGTATATGACTTCATGGGAAATGCCTGCTGAAAAATATTCTAGATATACATTTGGTTTTATTATAAGCCTTTGAACATGTAGTTATCTTGATTGAAGGTGTGCTTATCATAGTTCTGAATATATATGGGGGGGAGTGTTTGCCTCATCTTGCTGGGAGGAAGAGGTAAAACTAGCCAGAATGGAGTGATTCCCGAGTTTGGTGCAAGTGTGTTGGCAGATCTGCAGTAATGAATGGCTGTGGCTGCAGTGTGGGGGGGGTAGGGGGGTGGTTTTTTGTTTGGTTTTTTGTTTGGTTGGTTTTGTTTGTTTGTTTGTTTTTCACTTGGGCCATGAAAATGATCTTGCTGCCTACTTCAGAAATGTTTGTATTGGTAATGTAACAGCATGAATGAGATCAGCTGTGGTCTGTTTGGTCTTCGCTGCCCTTAAGACAGGGAATGCTATGCTTTTGGTCCTGACCCCACATTTCTGCCTTCTCTCTCTCTGTTTGGCTACCTGTTTCCCATGGGTCCCCTTTCCAGGGGAATGGAGTGGTTTGCTTCTTGATCCCTCTAGAATGATGCTGTGAATTATTATTAAGGAACAGAATGAGGAGATTTCTGGGTGCTAAATCTCAAAAACCTCTTCATACTTGAGAGAGTTAACTATACAAGAGCAATGTGTAGCCACAGGTTTTGCATTTATTTCTATATATTTAATGAAACCTTAATAGCTGAAACTACAGGGCTCTTCCTTGATGCTGTTGGAGTATTTTCTACTAAGACTGCTCAACTCTTTTTGCAGTGTAAATTTCCTCCCTGTGTTAATCTTTAAATCAAACAATGTCAACATTTTTTTACAACAGCTCTAATGAGGCTGTTCTGGCATCATGTACAGGCAGGAGAGCAGGTGATGTTTTTCCTTTTACTGTAGACAGCTGGAATTGAGAGCTGCTGTAAGTAGGACAGTGCAGGATAAACAGCAGGAGCTGAGAGCATTGATCACATGATTGTCTCTTTGGAATATTGGGTTGCTACAGAGACTACAAGCAGACAAATTTAGCACTTTACATCACAAAGCAGTTTTCTCTTATTTAGCTTAAGTTACAGTGGTAGTTGGTTCATCAGAAAAAATGAAAAATGATATGGCTCTTGGTTTTTAGGTTTCAACAATAAATCTATGCTGTTTTTGTTCACTGAACAATAAGATAGTACAAAAACCATACAGATACTTCAGATTTTGTTAAATGAAAATTTTATAATGCATTTCAATGTTGAACTTTGAAAAAATCTGGCTTAACAAGATGTTTGTAAATGTTTCAGAATGGGAAAGAGCAATACATTGAAAGCTGTTACACTGTCTTTGAAATAGAGTAATGTCTAGCTATTATCCATTTTCTAAATATGTTCAGGATTCTTATTCTTTATAGCACACCTATATTTCATAGTGAAAGCTCAAGTTCAGGTAACTGAGATTTGCATCCTCAATAATTAAAGGATGCTAAAATACAAGGTGACAGGTTTATTAGTCTCATTTAAGTTCTGAAATACAGGAATATGTGCAAACTCCTTTTGTAGTATCGCTTATAGTTGTATCTGGAGAAATATATACTTTATAAATGTATGTGTGTATATATAAATTTATAGTTGCATTCTGAAAAAATCAGTTCTGCTTCTTTGTAAGATGTCATGCTATAGTTTTAGTGTACAAAAATAAAATTGTTTTTATTGGGATGAAGCTAAGCTCATTAACAATGAAGTTAATTTAAAAATGTGGAAGTCTAAGGTGAATATGATTTACTCTGGAATACAGGTCACTTGCTACATTTGTATTTGTTTTAGTGCATGTAACTTGTTTATGGAATAAATAAACATTTTTAACTCGCAGGTCTAACTAAAATCAAAACATTCTCAGCTATGTGAAAAATATTTTGGAGAGCCTTTTGACAGTAGTCATTAATGATGTGCTTTGAACTGGAAGATTTTTTTCTACTTTGCTATTAGCTATGTTTTTTGCTTTGTGTTATCATCAAAATCAGCTTTCTGCTATATTTACCTTCATGACCATAGGGAGTTACTCAGAGATGCTTAGAATGTCTGCTGTTCCATCTTTTTGTCAGTAGTTAAAGAAGCATCTGTATTTTGAGATCTTATTACTTCATGTTAAGATACAGAATATGTAACTTGCTAGAAAATGTAGATGTGCATTTGTTTAGATGTCTTTACATTTTCACATTAAGGATATTAATGCCACTGAGTCTGCTTGAAGTGCAGATCTTGTGATGGGGCTGATACAAACTCTGATGTTAGAGGAACTTATAGCCAAGGGCAAGAAAGGCATGTTTGTGAATTGATTAATGGTGATTCAAACTCTTATCATAAAAAGTAGTACTGCAATGTAATGAGTATGTGTGATAGTATGCCCTTCCTAGAGAACTTGGAACTAATTTCTCTTATCCTCTATTTCCTTCAGCCCTCAGTGCTTAAAAAGCAACACACACACACACACACACACACACCCCCCAATAACTAAAACAAAACCAAAGAAAGCTTCGATTTAGTAATTGAAACAATTTGTGTACTTGGCTTGTGGTTTGTTGTTTGTTTGGGGTTTTTTTCCTTTCGTTTCTTAAGTCAAGAAAACTCAAATTTTTTCCTGGCAATCATTTTTGGTACTGCATTAATATAACAATCTGATTTTAGTACTTTACTTATTTCATATTTTGCATGTTACAGCAAATGTCTACTTAACTTCCTGCTCCTTTATAATCTGAATTAAGGTTGTGGAGTTTTGTGATTCAGGTTTATGGATGGTGAGTGGAAATTAAAGATGCCATGTTTAAAATAAGATTGGTTGTTGAAGCAGCATAGGTGTGAAGGCGGCTGTATAGAAATTTTCTCTTCATTAGTGCATTGTGGTGTGGTGGCTATACCTGGAAGATGTATATAGTCACAAAGAACTATTTTGAACAAGCACTTACAAAGAAAAAGGTGGTAGATGGGTTTTCTTGAGGGACTTGCTTCTGCTTTTCTTCTGTTAGCTCAGAAAGCCTCAAGTGGCTTGGCAGTTTCACTCTTTCTCCATGATGAAAAGCCCTAGAGGGTTGCCTGACAAAGAACAAAGCATATAGTGTAATCTATCATAGAATAGAGGACGGTGTTGTGCATGTTGAGCATGTGGTCAGGTATGTAATTTCTCTAAGACTTATTCTTTGGCAGTTACGTTTTGTTTTCTATCCTATGCTGGTTGCTATAGTGTTGTCTCTCAACCTGGTTAAAGGAAAAAGAAAAAGCAACAAACAAATGACTGAATATGAAGGGACTTAGGGCTTCATGGTGGGTGTGGGTGTGTGTCACCTTGAAACTTCTGTTCTATTTAAATTTTTATTTCCAAAAGACCCTATTTAGTTGTAAGACTGTGTTCTTCAGCCCAAGAATTTACTATAGGCAACTGTCACCTTTTTAAAAAGGAACTTCTTTGATACTTTAAATTTATTTAAGTGGCATACCAAAGTAGTCTGTAATGAAGAATGACTATTTGGAGATGCTTCTATTTGGGCAGCTATGATGCATCAGCTGGGAACTCTCAGCTCTATTGCTGCCACTGATAATTGTTGTCAGCCAGTCATGATATATTGATTCTTGGTCGAAATGCCCTGAAGGATTCTGGGTGCTGGCCAGTATGTACCAATTTTTGGCAAATATTTTATAACAGTCTGAAATACTGATGCATGGTAATTAGAGACTTAAAACTGTAGCTGATGTGTTTGTGCTTCTAAACAAGGCGTGTTCTACCCCATTGAAAGGGAAATAGTAAAATTCTAATTGTGACAGTCACTAGTTCTGGGACAGTAATCTGGCTTTGTAATGTCCATTTTCCTCATCTAGGAAATGGGAGTAGAAAGTACATAGTTTGTAAGGATACAGTAAATATTTTGGCAGGGTTGGCAGTGCTTTGACTTGGTAAGCCAATCTTGGTTCAACTCAGAAGTAATTTACAAAGACAATCTAGGAAAATATGAGATGGTAATTATAAAACAAACAAACAAAATCCTCTCTTTCAGTTGAAACATTTGGATGCTTTTTTGAATTTACTATTGAATGTACTATAGGGTGTTTTAGTTGGAGATTGCCTTGTTGCTTCTGATGTTGCAGTCTCCTTATCTTTCAGCTGTAGTGTGGTGCTGATTGGAAGTATGCAATCTAGTGAAGCGTGGGTTAGTGAGGTTCTAATGCAGCTAATGTTTGTGAAGCACTTTGAAGATAGAAAGCTCTATGTAAGTACTAATGTGGAAGAGAAAAACAGACCTAATTACCTTCTTATCAAGAAGGTATTTTCAGATTTGCTAATGGAGATGTAGAAACCTCATGTATATGTAAATTTTAGTGTGCTTTCCCCTCCTACCCTTCAGGGTCTCTTAAAAAGGTAGAAGTAGAACTTACATTGAAATTGTCAACATCAGTTTCTGTTTCTTTTCACATAGAATCATAATCCTTTGTCTCTGAAACTAAAACATCTTTGTTTTATATGACTACAGTGAAGAAGGAGCATGGGGGAATAAAAAAATGTTTTTTATACAAATGTATTTTAATGGAGCATAGGTGAGGACTGAAGGTTGCTTAAAATAGCATTACTTCCAATGAGTGTATCTTTTTTTTAAATTTTAATTTATTTTATTTTAATTTTAAAGTTGCTTTCAGTATTGGAACTCATTCTAACTGAATTCTGGTGTGTTCAGATCAAAAATCATAAAGAATGCTCATTCTGATGACAGTTCATAACATCTGTATACAGAGATCAGTTGGAAACTGGATTATTGATATTTAAGGTCTGTGATTAGGACTTAAGTTAATTAGAAATATTAGAAATATTAATGGAGTAATTCAGGGTCAGGCAAGAAAATTAGGGTTTTGGGAGGACTAGGATTTTGTTTTCATAATTTTCTGATAAAATTCTGTCCTCTGCTCTTACATCTTACGTATGCACATACAATAATACCTGATCATAATTGTAAAAGTACAAAAAAAAAAGGGGGAGGGGTGAGGGGGATATCAATACTAGCCAATACTAGCTTTAAAACAAGCTATTATTTTTTTTCTGTATCTGCACCTTAAGGACTTCACTGATTCTCTCTGCATGCAGGACAAAAGTTCTGAGCGTTGAGCTATAGGTATATTTTTTTATATTTCAGTCATGAGATGCTCTGCACAAATTATCTAGTGATATTCTGAGCTACTTAAAAAAAAAAGTCTGCAAATAAAAGCATAGGATGAACTCTGCATTAGCAGGCAGGAAACCACCAGCTTGCTTTCTGTTATTTTGTCCTTGACTGAATTATGAAAGTAATTTGCCTGTTTACCTCAAAGTGATAAGTAGGTAAATTTTTTTCCTTGTTTAGGATTTTTGGCTCTGAGGTGAGTTATTGAGAATAAGAGAGAAAAATTTAGAGAAATGGTGGAGGGATATATATATTTTGTAATAGGTTATGGTAAGGCTTGAGAAGATTCCTCTGAAGCTGAGGTTGAGGCGGCATTGTGTATTAGCAATCAATCTCTGGTAACATAAGGAATTTGAGAATGTACAAATGTATTAATTAAAAAAAATATAAAAATACTAAGCATGTGTGTTTATAGAGTTTCTTCCTAAGTCTGTAAAACAGTGTATGTAGAGGCATCCAGTAACTTAAAGCTCTGGTTCTTTGTTTTCCTTCCTCCTTTTTTCCACTCCCCTTGCAAAGACCTTCAGTATGGTTTTGGGTTTTGTTTTTTTTGGTTTTGTTTTGTTTTGTTTTTAATTAGGATTCTTCATTGTATTTCTTGTGATTATTTCACATACATTGGTATTTCCTAAAGTTTTGTAACCTAACAGAAATGGTGATGTTAAATGTGAAGAAACAGTTTCTGAGCATGACTAGCTAGGAAGAAATTTAATGCTGTTTGAGTACATGAAGTGTTAGTTTTGCCTTTCATGTTAACCTTTAGTTTAAAGAAGACTTGTGTTTTCAGGAGATACTTTGTGCACCATGTGGAAATCTTTCCCTTAGCTTGAGTTTAAGGACAGCGCTGTTTTTACTATGTATTTCTACTGTGAAACAATATTATTCTATTGTGCGTAAAATGACTTTGCTGCACCTCTGAAAGTACTGAAACAAATACCGAGGTGGTTGCATCATTTTGCTGTATAACACTTAAATTTATAGGCAGAATTAGTGAAAATTTTATAATGTTTTGGTTTTCTACAATGAATTGTATCGTAGCAGATCTGCTCTTCCTGCCGTACAAGTAGTGTGCCGGCAGCTTGCATGCCAAAGCTGGTTGAATGGTGTCAGTGACAACAATGGCTACTCTCTTACCTTATTATTTTGTTGGAAGCTTCTCCCCTGCTGAGTGGGGGGAGAAAAGAGTCCTAATTTGGGTGGGGTTTTTTTTGTTTTGTTTTGGGTTTTTTTTTTGGATTTGGCTTTTACATGATGACCTTGAATTTTCCCTGCTACTTCTTAGGACTAGTTTTGCAGTGTAATGGGTTGAAATGCTTCTGTTATCATGCTGATGATTCTCTTTGTCTTGGTTTATTTGAATTCCATCAGATTATGCTACAATTGTCTGCCCTTTATCTGTGTAATAATGTGTTTACAGGAGACTTGGCTTAATTGCATTTAAAGTGTATTTAAAGAATATGTGCTTTTATTTTTAAACTTTGCCAAGCTTCTGAATTGTTATCTGTCACTCAGAACCAAGAACACTATCCACTCTTTTGCCTTAAACCATCCAATACGATTTTAAAATAAAATAAAACTTGAAAATCAGTCTTCAACTGTTTGCATAAGGATTGAAGTTTAATCAGATTTCCATATAGGAATTTAGTGGTGTTTGCTAACCATGTGACTTCACTTGAACTTGAAATCATCAACAAGATGCTTACCTCCATCATCACTGCGTTCTGGAAACTAACTTCACTGGGGTTCCTGAGCAGTATGTTACTTATCTGCAGGGAGTATTCTGTCCAGAGTTGGATTACTGAAACAGTTGTGCTACATAGCTTTCAACAAATAGTAGTAATTCACTCGTATGGCTGAATCCTGGCTTTTTTTATTCCTACAACACAGTTAAAATGGAACAGCCGATCAGCATACCACTGCAGACTTGATGCACCTTGAAAACTGTTATGCTTCTGTCAAGGCCAGCCACTTAGAGCAGTTCCTCACTGAGTTCACTTCATGGTCTGCTTTAAGTTACTGTAATAAAAAATGTGCTGCGTTTCCTGTTCCTCCTTGAACGGTTAGTGGGTTCTCTCATCCTTGAAGTTTTAGGTCCCTAATTTTAAATCTGCTGTTAGGCAAAGCCATGTATTTAACACTGTAGCCTTTCTTCTCATTGTAGTGACTACCCTGGTGGTTGCTGTTTGAGTCTTTGGGGTGAGACTCGGTGAACTGATTTATCTCTGTTTTCATAGATTGAACAGACTACGCCAATTCCAGAAACTTTTTTTTTTTCCATTACTGTTTACCATTCCCACCATCTACCTGCTGGTGGAGGAAAGAAACATCTTGGAAATGACACTAAAGATGTATCTAGTGGTGGTTGGTTAAAATGCAACCTCTGTGGAGGTTGCATTTTAATAGGTTGCTCAGATGCTTGGAGTTTGTCAGTTCTTCATGCCCTGGAGCTCTGTTTATATCTTTTTCAGGAACGCAAAACTTGCTTTGTGTTCTCATGTTGTAGACTAAGAAATGCAAGCATTTCATGAGGTCAGAGAGCATGCATGCGATCCTGGGCATTAGTTGATTTGGTCTAATTTTATTTTGGGGGGAAATGTTGTTTGGGGGGTGTTGCGTTCATACAGTCTTTTTAGGCTATGGTAGTTCATGGAGTGTCTTTTTCCATCTGACCTTGCAAAAAATGCCCTAGTATCTGCTATTTTGACTGACTTTGATTTAGTCTGTTTCCCTTGACTTGTTTTTGTTTTTTTTTCTTTTTTTTTTTTTTCCCCCCTAAGACCGAGCAGGTTCTTGATGCTACCTTCCTTACAGAGAAGGACTTATTTTCTGTTCAGTAGTTTATGATGTACTTTTAAGGTTCTCTTTGACTTTCATTCTTCTGTTACTGAGATGGTGGACCTAATTTATATGTCCAATGTGAATAGCATCTTCTTGCTTTTAAACATCTGTTCTTTTCCTATGGGAGTCTATTAGTCTGGCAGACACTTGAGATAACTTGTAGCTAATGTAACTGAAAATTGCTGTGCCTGTTGAACTTCTTTAGAAAAAAAAAAAGTTTTTTCAGATGGAACTGGGTATGAAGATGTACCACTTCTGCAGCATCCTGGCAGGGATCTGCTTTTTTGGCCTTCCTGCTCTATTCCTGCCCTTTAATTAAAATTGGTAGATTATATTTCACATAAACCACTGAATTTATTTGGATACAACATAAAATATTTTGATAGTTGTACTTGCAGGGGTTTATCTATATTTTCATAACAAAACAACAACTAGCAAAGCTGCAAAAATTGGAAAGTCTCTGAAGCATGATCTTGGGTGGTAGAAGATTTCATGGAGTTGCTGACTGGTAACTATGTACAGCACTGTGAAAACAGCATTTAATTCAGAGTTATATGAAGGAGATGTTTATTGTTGGGGCGTTTTCTGCTGTACAGGGCTTTTTTTTCTAAAACACTCTGGACTGAGAGAATCTATCAGTGAAGCATCTAGGTAATATACATTGATACTTGCTTTAATGACTTTAACAATGACTTAAGTTTTGGGTTTTTTTTAATTGATTGTATCTTCCCTTACGTGTGTAGGTATGGGATTTCATTTTTCGTTACTTGATTGGCTTCAGGAGCATGAAGATAAGAATCAGTTTTAAAAAACAAACAAAACACTTCTCAAAGCTGCTGGCATTCTTCTTCCTGCTTTTAAAGTGACTTGTTGGCTAATATTAAATATAAATCTTAAAATATAAATTCTGCTTAGTGGATCTGTGACAGGAGAACCTAGATATGACCTCACTAAAATTCATATATGTTCAGAAATATTTTTATAGATTTTTAAATAAATATGTAAGATGTAAAAGTATTAAGTTACAGTTTTCTTTGTCTTGCAAAAAAGTGGTGTTTTTAAATTTCCTCCAGACCTCAAAATGTAAAGCATCAGTCTAAAGAGACTGAAAACTTAGTGTCTGTTGTTTTCTAACTGATTGATCTTTGGTTTTGTCCCTAATGATGGAATGCTTTGTAAACGCTCCATGGGAACACGCATTTAGCATTTTCTTGCTATTTAGATAGAAGGAATTTTTGATTAATGAATATTTTGGGAGGAAATGCCTTCAAACTAGTGAGAATGCCATTAACTTATTTTTAGCTCTACACTTAGGAATTTTTTTTTTACTCTCCCCTCCACGCCCCACACCCTCCCCACTTCTGTTTCCCCAGCGAGCACTTGTCCTGCTCATTCACCTTCTTCTTGCATGGAGATAGCAATGTTTGCACCAGTGTGGAAATCAGTCAGCATCAACCTGTGTACCTGCTTAGTGAAGAACACCTCACTCTCGCCCAGCAGTCTAACAGCCCTTTTCAAGGTAGGTTTTGCCAGTCAGTAGTGAGTATTAAAATGAATGAATCCTTTGAGTTGCTCAGAACGAGGACTTCTGGCAAAGACTGGAAGCAGGAGCAGGGGCATTATCTGTTTTGTATTGATTACGCATTCTCCCCAAATGTCCACTGTCTTGACATAGTCAGAAGCCAGTTGGTGTGTCTCAGCTCTTCTGCAGGTGGATGATTTCCATATTCATGTAGCCAAATAATTTGTCTTCACAACAAAATAAACTTAACTTCCAAGTACTGTCCTAGTGGTGACTTAAAGCTTGTTGAAAAAGCAAAATATTTATAACCTTCATGCACCTTTATCAACCCCTCTTTTAGAAATCCATTTCTGACTCAATGTACTTAACCTATTCACTCCCCCTACCCCTTCTTATTTGGCTCTTCGTTGCCTGTAAACTCCTTTGGTTCCACCAGCAGATGCAGGGTATGCTCTCGAAGACAAAGGAGTGATGGGGCCTGAGTCTGGTTAGTGGGCTGTTTGATCATTCTCTGTTAGACACACTTGTGTTGGCAATAGAAATCAGCTCTCCTGCATGACCACACAGTGCCCTTGTTTATTAATGCTCAGTGTCCAAACTTGCTTTTTTTTGAATGCAATTTAACAGCAGCTGTGCTTTCCTAATGTGAACAAGACTAAACATGAAACAGATTACTTCCCTCAATACACATTGTTGTTGTAACTGTACCAAGCAGAATGAAAGGATGAGGAAACACCATAGCTCTGTCAGAATTTGAAATAGTGTTTCTTTACCCTACCTGTATGTTAGAGACATCCTTGCTAGCCAAGATGAAAACTTGCCTGTTGCTTGTTTAAATAGATTAACTTGTAACTGTTATTGTGGTACCTTGATTCTTACAGTACACATACATTTAACCATGTGTACCTATTACCAACAACTTGTGCAGTACAGTAAAATGTAATTAGGGTGCATTCTGACTTACTGATGGTAAGTTGTTTATTTGGTGTGGCTGAAATAACAGTAATGCTATTTCAGTGGGGAGTGGTGAATTTTGGTTCAATATAAGCTCCAACATATTTTTATTTATCTTTTTAGTTATTCTAAGTCCCTTCGGATTAAATGGCACGCTCACAGGGCAGTCATTCAAGCTTTCTGATTCATCAACAAAAAAGCTTATTGGTGAATGGAAACAATTCTATCCTGTCACATCTAACTTGAAGGAGGGATCTGAGGAAAAACAAGAAGAAATGGATTGGGAGGATGATTCTTTAGCTGCTGTTGAAGTCCTTGTTGGTGAGTGCTCTGACTATCTTTTAATTACTGAAATAAACTAGCCAGTTAGATCTGCAAAATTCTGAATGCAAAAGTGACCCCGTTTTATTCTTTTTGCAACTATTTGCAACTGCTGTTGGTCTTTTGGGGTTTTTTTGTTTGTTTGTTTAATGCTCAGGAGTATCTAAAATGAGTTGCTGCTTAAAGTGGGTTTTGCAGACCTGTTAATAGGTGTTTTTCTTTATGTGCCCTGAGAAGCAAGATTATTTTTTAAATAAATAAATAAATTGAAAAGTAATCAAAAAACCCTAGACCATCACTGTTGACATCTGAGATGCAACAAAAACATGCTGTACTGTTTCAGATTCTGTGCAAATTCAAACGGAACAGACGTGCCTTTCAGGGATGTCTTCAAAACCACAATCCTGGAGAACCTAATGTACTCAGGCACTGCATTTATCTGCTGCTGTTCCTAAAATCTAAGCCCCTGGGACGCAGTAGTTTGTTCCTCTGCTGTGGGCTATTGACCTTGGATTTGCCAACTAATGTAATCATTTCTCTGTAATAAGTGTTATAAGCTTGTATTGCAGTGATGACTGGAGACCCTGATGATGGTGGTAGAGAGGGGAATGTTGTCAGTTTTACATGATACTAAAAAGTATGTTCTCAGTCTTCTTTATAAAACAAAATGATAGAAGCAAGTAGTAGCATATAGATGCCAGGGCTGTCTCTGCCTGTATACACAAAGCCCTTTTTATTCATTCACTCAAAACTTCTGTATAAAGCAAATCATAAAGTAATGATGAGGGTGACGAGAGAGTTTTTGTCCAAGGGTAATGCTTTAGTAGGTAGGAAGGGGCAGATAAATTTGAGTGATTGGTAAAATGATCCATCCGTTGATCACTTAAAATGTAAGGTAAACAACTGTAAAATCAACTTGCTCTTTTTTTCAGCTGGTGTACGAATGGTATACCCAGCATGCTTCGTTCTAGTTCCTCAGACAGACATCCCTGCTCCTAGTACTGTAGGGGCATCTCACTGTTCGACTACTTGCTTGGGTGTCCACCAAGTGCCTGCTTCCACAAGAGATCCTGCCATGTCTTCAGTAACTCTGACTCCACCAACATCCCCAGAGGAAGTTCAAACAGGTATAACAATATTAGCTCCTGCATGTAGGAAATCATTTTGATGGCTTTTCCTTTAAATCTGGCAGTGTTTGGAAAGGATTCGGATGTTCTCTGTACAGCTGACTTGTTACCAAAAATCACTTTGCTTTAGTTGTAATTCTGTTGTAGTAAATCCAATTTCTGTTGTTCAGTTGTGGGCAAAATTAACTTGAACATTTTAATTTTTATAAGTTGCTGAAATGAGGAGTGCTTTTGTACCTGATGTTGTTATCCAGTACTTTGAATTTCTGTGGTTGAGTTTTTGGTTTTGGGTTTTTTTCCCCTCTGTGTGTGTGTTTGTGTGCATGTATGTTTTCTGGCATAGCTTTATAAACCTCATTGTGCATCTCAGTCATTAGTGAGCAAGGGGATGTTTTCAGCCTTTTTCACAGTCTGGGGAAGATTCTTCGTAGCTAAGTTCCCAGAAAGGCTGTGTGTACTCTGAGCTGCGTGTGAGTAGGGGTTGTGGTCAGCTGCTTTAAGTCCAAGTAGGTAAGGCTCACTGATAGTTTCAGGTGGTGTGTGTACAGTTGTTCTTGTGCAGAAGAGGTTTTGTTTGTTTCTGCCCCCCCCCCCCCCCCCCCCCCCCCCCCTGCTCTTCTGTTACCTTAGTTTTACCTTTGGTTTTTTAATAATACTGTTAAATTTGTGAACAGGTAGCTTTGCTCAAGTTATTTTTCTTTTTCAGCTTTATAGTTTCTTGGAAGATAAAGAACAGCCAGCACAGTTACATACATGTATGGTGCTGCTTTTTTTTCCTCTCCCCTCTGAGAGGGAACCATATTATAATAATCTGCTACTATACTTAAATTTTCTATTTGTTTTTATTTCCTAACATTGAGTTAAGAAGATACTTTTCTTCCTAAGGTGTTGCTGTGGTGGTTGAATTGGAATAGTAGCGGTTGTGGGTTTATCGCATGATTGCCTAAAACTATTTCTTCTGGTGCTGCTTTTCAGTTGATGCTCAATCTGCCCAGAAATGGGTGAAGTTTTCTTCAGTTTCTGATGGATTTATCTCTGACAGTACTAGCCATCATGGTGGCAAAATACCTAGAAAGCTAGCCAATCAAGTGGTGGACAGAGTTTGGCAAGAATGCAATATGAACAGAGCACAGAACAAGTATGTACTCACTTTGTGAAGCTAAAAATACCCATGTTATCTTGTGTTTTCATTGTAGAAGGTAGTTCTGTTAAAGATGCTGTGACTGCTAGTAGAAGGTGCTTTACTCTTAGTAAAAAAACCCACCACATTTTAAAGAAGTTAATTTGTTCCTAACTAGTAGTTTGCTTAGTTCTCAGTTTAATATGTTATGAAATGGTTATTTATAATTTTTTTACTGAATCCTGTGTCACAAAACTGTTCTTGAGGTTTGACAGAAGATAAGGAAAGAACATATGTTGATACCAAATAACTCTCCTGATATTGAATCATAGGAGGAAGTATTCTGCTACATCAAATGGCTTGTGTGATGAAGAGACAGCTGACAAGGTAGCATCCTGGGATTTTGTTGAAGCCACGCAAAGGACAAATTGCAATTGTTCAAGGTACAGTGCTTGACAAACCCACAGTCAAACAATGTACATTGAGACTGAAGCGCTCAGGAGAGGGGTTGTGATGACTCCTAAAGGAGTAATTAAGCAATAGCTGCTTGTAGGAAAGCTGTAACAAAATTTGTATCTTGTATCCTAAATGTCATTGTAGGTCTTGAAACTCTGCCCAATAAGATAACTCAGAGGTTTTATTGAAGTGAATCATATGAGTGGACCTACTGGTAATTCAGTGACAATTCCTGAGTCTTGGGCTGGAATTCCTTAGGCCTGTATATGGGTAGAAACTATCTCATGGGCAACTTTCTTGGGCTGCGATGTAAACGGAATGCCTATTTATTTATGAATTAAGAACCCTTTCTAGAGGGCTGTGGCATTAGCCTTGAAGGGAGAAAGCTGTTAAGCAACAGCAAGATGATTGTAGCATTGTGTCTTGATGAATATGAAAAAGAAACCCAGACCTGCTTTACTTTGGGGGAAATATGTCATTCTGTGGGTGGTTGTATATACAGCTGCTTTTCTGTGAATTGATTGCCAGTATATGTTTTTTTATATTAGCTGGGGGGGAAAAAAAATCAAAACACAAGGGGAAAGCCTGAATTCAACTTCCAGTTTTTGTAATGACTTTTGTTTTGAAACTGTGCAATGATACAGACTGTTAATACAGGTGTTTAAAATAAATGGAAACATTAATTTCAGTGAATTCTCAATCTCTGTACTTACGGCAGAATAATAACCTTCACGTGACTGAAGTGTTGCAAAGGTTTAAACTCTTCCCTGATGTAAATGTTACACTGATTACCTTGTAATGAATATTGGAATCTTTAAAAAAAAAAAAAAAAAAAAATAAAAATTAACGTCTGGAGGATGTAGCATTTTGAAAGAAATGCATTTTTTCCCTCCTTTATTGAAATGGTTGGTTTAAGTTCTGTTGAAATACTTGTGTCCTGAGACGAGCTGGGAGATGGAGGAGGATTAAATATCCTGTTAAAAGAGAATTTATATATGATACCACTAGTTAAGAGAAAACTGTCAGTTAACTGTGAGGTGTGTGTATTAGAAATATGCAGTTGCCTAAAGAGAAATTGCAAAGACGTAGAACCCCTTATTGTTCTCTGTATTTTGAATTCTAAGTGGTGAAAAACATGTGTATGTGTATGAGAGTTTAAAGCAAAAATAGCTTTTGATACCTCTTACCTTTTATTCCTGCCTAATCCTGGTTTTTTAATACAAGCTGCATGCTTAACTTTCCTGATGGAAGAGTGGCAAAAAATACCCAGGCACTAAGGATGTATGTGTAGTTCAATAGCTTAATCATAAACATTTCATTCCAGACTTTGGTATTTCATGTCTCTCATTTTGTCAGATGATCTAGAAAGAACTTCAAGATGAAATGTTTAAGTTCAAGTGCATTTATACTGGAAAAAGGCTAACTGTATGAATGCAGTCGAGACATTGAGTTTTTTTTTTTCCCATGCTTGCTAAATTTGTATGTAAATAGCAACGAAAGCTTTGAAATAGCTTTTGTAGGACTGAGCTTGGCTTCTAGATCCTTGATGTTAATTTTCCACTCCTTAACCCATAGAGACTTGGACAGCACTATTGGTTAGTATTGATGCTTGAAGTCAAGAAGTCATTCACTAATTCATATGTTGTTCTACTGATTCACCAGTGTTGGCAGAAGTTAAAAGCGAGAACATGTTCATGTGACTATCTATTTCTGTTAAAAGCAGTTATAAAATACTGTCTTCAGTTATGAGGATTATGTGCACATTTGGCTAATAGGACAGCTTTTCCAGTTCTTTTTTTAAAATGGTATTCTAAAATCTTGCAATGCTACTCAAGTAATTCAAATTAAGTTACGGTCAGAAAGAGGCAGCTTCACTTCAGAATGGTATCAGTTTCAGACTTCTGTAATCAGCTGTTTAATGGCTTAGAAGTGGGTTCTTATCTAGTGAAAAAGAACATGATAGACATATTTGAAAGATTAATGCAAAGTGTTTTCCCCTATATTAATTCTGCAGGCACAAGAATCTCAAACCAAGAAATTCAGGTCAACAGGGGCAGGCACCACCTGTGGGCCAACAACAGCAAGCAGCTCCAAAGCACAAGACAAATGAGAAGCAAGACAAAGGGGATAAGCCACAGAAACGCCCTTTGACTCCTTTTCATCATCGTGTATCTATCAGTGATGATGTTGCCATGGAGGCAGATTCAGCAAGTCAGAGGCTTGTGATGACTGCACCAGACAGTCAAGTGAGATTTTCAAATATCCGAACTAATGATGTAGCAAAGACTCCTCAGATGCATAATGCTGAAATGGCAAATTCACCTCAGCCACCACCACTTAGTCCTCACCCGTGTGACGTAGTTGATGAAGGGGTAGCTAAAGCTCCTTCTACTCCTCAGAGTCAACATTTCTACCAGATGCCAACACCAGACCCCTTGGTTCCCACAAAAACAATGGAGGACAGACTCGATGGCTTGTCTCAGCCTTTTCCAGCTCAATTTCCTGAAGTTATAGAGCCTACAATGTATGTTGGTACTGCAGTGAATTTGGAGGAAGATGAAGCTGATACTACTTGGAAGTATTACAAAGTTCCAAAGAAAAAGGATGTGGAATTCTTACCACCTCAGCTTCCAAATGATAAGTTGAGAGATGATCCAGTAATACCTGCTGGACAAGAAAACGTAACATCAGTTACAGAGTAAGTAGTGCTTAATACTGTAGTAATAACATGAGAAAGTGAGGAAACTGAAAGGCCAAAGGCAGTAGTTTCTTGTTATAAGCAAGCTTGTCACTAAAGCGTAATGTGGTTTTTATCAGCTCAAGCAGTAATGCTGAGTGTGTGAGTGTAACTATCCGTGCTGTCTGTATACGAGAAGATAATATTTGTGAAATGTGAGCATGAAGCACCGTTAAATATGTAGTAAGACTTTCCAGCTTTTTTCATTAGAACTCTGATTTAGCAGATGGCAATGAAGTTTGTCTGCTGTAAAATTAAGCTGTAGCCAAATTATGCCTATTTTGGACTTAGTGTCCCGTCCTATTCCCTGTCCCACCCCGACCCCTAACTTTCTTATTTTAATACTTGCTTTCTTTGTTATTTGAAGAAAGTGTGGATGGTCTTGGCTGCAGGCTTACCCTGTTAAAAGTTTCTTCTACCTCAGTTCTGCTCTTGTCTTTATTCAGAAGAGCTTTTAGATTTTGAAAGCTGCTATTTAAATGGCTGATGGGAACAATGAGGAAGCTAATCTGGTTTCCTGGAAGATGTTAACTTTAATGTAGGCTGCAAGTACTTTCTAATATCAGAGATTTGTCTTTGGAATAAATAACATAAACTGGTGTTCTTGCACATGGTGCATTCTCTCTGTGTTGTTGTTCAAAAGGCTTAAGGATTTGAGGTTATCATTCAAAGCAAACAAGTGAGTGGTGTGTCTACTGTTACTCTTGGATCTCAGATCATATGGGAAATCCTTATTCATTAAGCAAAGCTTGTCTAACTTGAAGAAATAGTGGGACAGTCAGGTTAGATCTTTGTTAGAACCTCAGCCTTTAAGCTACAGGAAATGTATCTGAGAATAGTTATTTTTTAATTTTGTTTTATTTTGACATGAGCTAATACTGTCTGAAATAAAGTATGTGTTGTCTATAGTTATTTTAAAAAAGGATTTTGTTGAATAAATATAAAAACCCCAAAACCACCACCAAACCCCCCCCAAACCCCATAAGAACAAAAAACTTGAAACAAAACCATTTGGTCTTCTGTGTTGTCTCCTTTGCTCTTGTACTGCATAAGAAATTCTTCCTGTCATCCATCCTTTACAACGCTTCCTTCTGAGGACATGCCGCGGGAAAAGGATGGTAATGGGGAGCAACAGGTGCTGACAGGACTGTTAATAGCAGTCTAAACTTAACGTGATTGGGATGTGGATGCAGATGCAGAGGTGACAAACTTTGGCTTAGGGTTGTGATCGAGGGATTAAAAAATGCATCTTGAATGCACTCAGAGTTGCCTCTATCGACTCACTTGCTGTTGATTATTTTTGGTTCAAAAAAAATTTTTTTTTTCTTGTTCAGGTGAAAGGAGACTCTTAATGTGACCAGTATCAAATTATTGAGGTGCCTTTTTCTTTTTCTAAGAGATAGTGTGTTTCACTTGCGGTAGAAGAGTTGAAGCAGCTACTCGCCAGACTGAAATTTTATGTTGATTTTGTGTTTTGTGGCTGGCAGTGGAAAGCCACTGATGGCAGTCACATTGACTTTGCTGCATTGGAAACCTGTGAGAAGTAAATATGCTGTAGATCTGTTCTTGTACGTGTTTTCTTAGCCATATCTTTTTGTCTTCACTGTTTAAGAGTTTATATTAGCTAGTGCATGTCTCGACTCTTTCAAGATGTGCATTTATAGTATTTTTAGTGCTTTTTTTGACTTGAATTCATTTCAGCCAGCCAGATCGAGAAAGATATGTTCTACTTCAAAATTATTTTTTTTTTCTCTTCAAGACATGGTCTTTCCTTGTATGGCTTCTGGCTTGATTTAACAACTTATTGAACTTTATTCCCCCCTCCCAGTATCTGGCTATTAACTTCTCTTCCTCTTTGGTTGTCAAAAATACTGGAAACTGCTGCTTGCTTTTGCTATGTATTTTTCCTGGTGTTTAATTCCTTGTTCCTAGAAAGTCATTCCCATCTTTTAGTTTTGTTTTGTTTTCCTGATGGTAATTTTTGCAGGACTTAGAAAAGAGGAAATCCTGAACTCCATGAAGTGCTACTCCAGATGTAAATGCCGATGGTGCTTGACACAAAGCCGCACCCACTGCACTGTTGTCTGGGGCAGTTGTACTGTGGTGGTCATGCCTAAAACAAGATTTTATTGAGCATGGGTGACCAGCAGGCATGGATTTGACAATGATGTTGGTTGTGAGGTGTTTCTTTGGAAAGCTTATTTCTAGAAAGTCTTTTGACAAAGTAAAACTGTTTCTTTGTCCTTTCTCATACCATGTAGTTGACAGGGATGTATAAGGCAGCAAGGAGGACTCTGAGGAATCACCATGCCTTTTTGTGTGCAGAATTTTGAGGCTGAACTATTTGAATTGTTCTCTATCACGCTTTTCTTTCTGGTCTCTCAGAGGAGAAATGTAAGCCTATCTTATTCTAAACCCCAGATTAGTGTCTGCATCTAGGCTGTCAAAGCCAAGCCCTACTAGTTGTGAGACACATGATTTTCTTATGGGATAGCATTTCCTTTTGGATAAAGGCTTGAGAAGGGAAAGAACAGATATGTTGGAACTTGTGTTTGGACTTGAAGTATTCCTCTCTAATCTTAATCCTTGCAATGTCCCTTTTTCATTTCATGTGAGACTTCTGTAAATGCTTCTCACTGGTCACTCTTGCTGTTTGGGAGGAAGGAGGTCTTGGAGCAGGTAGAAATTGTGTACCTATATTAGTCTGACACTCCTGAAATACTTGTTTTTGAAGGAATAAGGCACCTCACATGGTGCCTTTTGTATACCGGGATACATAAAATAAGGTTGTTTGAGGGCCATATGTATAGCTAATAATAAGGTAGTTTTCTACTTGCCAATATCTCTTTTTGCCGATGCAATGTTGTATCTGTGAAACTAACGAACCTGATACAAAAACTTAATTTCTCTGTACTTATCAACTCCATTTTTGGTTCCAAATGTTAAGAAAAGAAAAATACTGACAAAGGCAAATGTGTTTATTTTAGTCTCATTAGTAAATTAGATATTGGTGTGTTGCAAGCTTCATTTGTATTGATATAAGTGATACAAATGTCTACTAAACATAGTGGCATTTATGTGCTCTAGTAGGGGTTATCGCTTGGGCTTTTTGGATAGCCAGACTTTGTGTACAACAGAGTGTTGGTCTGTTTGTGTCAGGCACAGCTGGGTATTGGGAGGGTTGGCATACTACTTACATTTAAATGAATTAAATGTTCAGGAATTAGATTCTTAACGTGGAATATTCAGGTTTAATGACTTCTTTCTGATCATTTGTTTGATCATGGATTGGGAATGGCAATGAGTAGTTTTTTAACCTGGTGAGTATCTTTCAGTGGATATAGATAGTTTAATACAGTTATACTTGATAATAAATGACAGCTACGACCTGGGATAAATTACTAATCTTTATCTGAATTGACAGTGCTTGAGGAGAGATGGGCAGAATGAATCACACTGCTGTATCTGACATGTGTAAAGAGGTTATATTAAATGACTAACGATTTAATCTTTTTCCCAAAAAGTTTTCTGAAGCTGGGGTGGAAAGGAAGAAAGTGGGAAGGGAAGATGAAGTAGTTCTTGTAAAGGTTGTGTGATAGCAAAAATATTTCCACATAATAAATTATAAATAATGTTTTATGATTTTTTAATTTTTCTTCTGTGCAGATTAATGGTGCAATGTAGGAAACCTTTAAAGGTTTCAGATGAATTGGTGCAACAGTATCAGAGTAAAAACCAATACCTAGCAGCAGTAGCGACGGAAGCTGACCAGGAACCTGAAATCGATCCTTATGCTTTTGTTGATGGTGATGTGGAATTCTTGTTTCCTGATAGTAAAAAAGATAGGCAGAACATTGAGAGGGAAGCCGGGAAGAAACACAAGGTGAGTAAAGGAGTGAGGGTACAAATCAGTGATGAGATTAAAACCAATTGCTGTAGTAACCAAATATAATTTAAATCCTTCTCTGTGTATTTAGAAGTAATTAAAAAAAGAAGTATTCTAGCAGAAATGATCAATGAAATTATGCAGCGTGCCTCTAACTACATTTAAAATATTTTTTGGCACACTGATGGTGCTATTGCATAGGGTTTATGGCTTATACTGGGAGAACACTGCTGGATCAGAAGAAAAACCCGGTTTGCCTCGGTAGCCTTTCTGTAGAAATGGGTGACAGAAGGTGCTTGGGGAAGAGGGGAAGAACAAGGCAAGTGCTTTGTTCATGTGTGGAAAGGTTTGGGGATGGGTGAGGTGAACTCTGACTGGTTGCCTGGACAGTGAATTGATTTTTATTTTTTTCTTTCTTCCTTATGCTTTAGCCAGTACCAACTATATGAGGCTGCTACTTAAAACAAAAGTATACCCTCCAAAAAAGGAGAAAATATAACTGTGTTGGGAACTTGTATAAGAAATAAATTTGCTTATTAGGCCTAGTTGTGTCTGTATGCACTCCTGGTATTGAGAGTTTCATTCAATAACTAGTATAGTTAATGTATAGCATTTGATATCAAATGTTTTTCAATAAGCTGTTGTAGCAAGAATCCACAGCTTGCTTGCTTAAATTTATCCCCAACACAAAAGCTAAGATTTATATTCTTATCTGTGCTCATCATCTGTGTGTTTCTAGCATGTTGTCTGTATTCAAAGCTTCCTTCTCACTGAGCAAGTACACTAACCAGACTCCCAGACTACACGTTGCTGAGCTAGAAGGCTAATGAGAACCTGACACTTCTGATATGTGCAAGAATTCCCATAGGGAGATAAAGTGCCCCCACCTCCCCAATTAATTTAAGCAAACTTTTCTACCTTTTTTTTTTTTTAATAGGCTGAGGATGGGACATCTAGTGTTACAGTTTTATCCCATGAAGGAGAGGATGCTATGTCTCTATTTAGTCCTTCTGTCAAGCAAGGTAAAGAGACTTTTTTTTTTCTCCTCTTTCAATTGTGCTATGTTAATGATCTCTTGAATAAGTCAATAGATTCTAATAGGCTACTAAGTTTTTACTTTATGGTTTGCATTTCCCTGTCCCTTCAGAATTAGGAATCTGCTTGGAACACATTTTCTTTGCGCCTTACAAGTAGATGTTGGCTATAAAATCCAAATGTTATAAAGTTAAACAGACCTCACTTTCATGTGTAAGGTAGTTGAGTGGAACTGAGAACATATTTCCCCTCCTCCTCTTTTTTTTTTTTTTTTTTTTTCCTTCCCCATTTCCCCCCCCCAGGTGTGGAAATAGTTCTTAAGACATCTGGTTTTTTTAAATAAATATATATCGCCAGAGTTTTTGTAATGTTTGTTTTTCTTTATAGAAGCCCAACGTATTGCTGCTCATGCTCGCACTGCATCAACTAGCCTGTTCCATGAAACAGATTTAGTGGTCTCTTATACTGACCTTGACAATCTCTTCAATTCTGATGAAGATGAACTAACAGTAAGTGATGTGCAAAAGTAATGGCAGCTGCTAGGCAAAAACCTGCAAGGAGCAAGCATGTCTTTATGGTTTTGGGTTGGGGTTTTTTTTGGCATTTATAGGAGAGTTGCAAAATGTGCATATAAGCAAGTGCTGTGGCTCCTCTGTAGCAGACATACTGTTCTGGTTGACTCATACAATCACCAAAAGCTTGTTTGTATCAGAAATATCTTATATCCTTACTATCCAGACAGTATAAGCTTCTTGAATATATCTTTAGTTATAATTTTACAGGTTTGACAGTGGTACTAGTGCTCTTTTCCCATAGTCTAGGTTCTGTTTAACTAGTCAATAAAGGTAATACTGAAACAGAACAAAAACTTCTGAAAGAGAAGAGGCATTTAAACATGCGGACATTCTGCCAAATAAGCTGCTTCATTGCAGCAGCTATTATCTTGGAACAGTTTCTCTTGCAGTCTCTGATACCTCTGAATCCATTATCTTTCTAGTTTCTATTTCAATACTGTTTATAATCGGTTGTCTTTTTTGAACTGTACTTTGCTCCATGCTTAATCCTAAATCCCCTTACCCAGACAAAATGCCCATCAACTTTAATGGGAGCTGTAGCTGAGTAAGGGCTGAAGGATCTTAATAGCCATCAAAGGTCATCATTATATAAAGCAAGTGTATTTGTTCTTAAACATGAAGACTCTTATTTTCTATAGACTTTAGTACTGTCTAAACATTGTAAAATATCTCTTGTTCTTTTAATTTCAACAGCCTTTCTTCCCTGTACCTCTTGTCCAGGATTTGTATTTCTCTGTCTTTTCTGTTCATGTGGTAACATCAGTAAAGTTAGTATGGCTTTGGGAGTATGTATGTTTTTTCTGATAGGTTGTGGGCAGCCTTTTTTAATAAGTCTGTTAACAGGCTGAGAGTTATATTATAACTGGTCTTTCATTTTAATAGCATCATGACTTGATGGGAGAGCATTCTCCAAGTTACAAGTTTTGAGGGAGGACAAGTGTAACCTCAACTACTAGCATTGGATTTCTGATTTATTTTATTTTTTCTAAATACTATATGAAGTCTCAGCTTTGTATGTCCACTGCACATGAAATTTCCTGTCAGCAGGTAATATGAACATGTGTTCATGTCTAAAGTGATTTTATTACAATGCTTCTTTTCTTTCTTAGCCTGGATCCAAAAGAACAGTGAATGGCGCTGATGACAAATCCAACTGCAAAGAGGCAAAAGCTGGAAATCTAGACCCACTGTCATGCATAAGTAAGCTTTATTTGGTTGGGGTTTTTTTTGTTTGTTTTTTTTTTTTTAAATAGAATACTAGCTCTAAACGTTTGATTGCTAATATGTTGTGGGAATTTGGAAACATACGCTTCATTTGCCCTACTGAAATTTTAAGACAAAGGAAATACTTCAAAATGTTTTCATGCTCTGAAGCCTACTTCTAATCTGAAATTAGGCACTGCAGATCTCCATAAAATGTATCCAACTCCTCCTTCACTGGAACAACATATTATGGGATTTTCTCCAATGAACATGAATAATAAGGAATATGGCAGTATGGACACTACGCTTGGAGGAACAGTACTTGAAGGGAATAGCTCTAGTGTGGGAGCTCAGTTCAGAATTGAAGTAGATGAGGGTTTCTGCAGCCCCAAACCTGCTGAAATAAAGGTAGGTAGTGCTGATGGTCCTGATAAATGTTTCTAATGATTATTGTTCAGTTTATTACTTAATCCTGAATGGGAACTGTGGGAAATCAAGTACAATTTGTAACTTGGGTCCTGCATTATACTGGGGTAGGTAATGCGCATTCTAGTAAGTAGTATACAGTATTTTACCACTTGAACTTCAAGAAAGAGTAATGCATAATTAGTCATTAGTAAGCTGAAGGAATGCATTTCAATAATTGTAGTTCATTGTTTGTTTTGTGTTGGCATATTGCTTTTTGGAGAACTATGGGTGTGAATGATGTTCATATAAATTTAACTTTCTCTTTTTGCAGCTATATTGGGAATTAATATTAAAGAACTACTGCTTGAACTTAGTCACAGTTTTTTGAGAAGCATTTTAATTGCTGAAGTGATTTTACATGTAATTACATAATAATTTACATGTTGATGCTTTACCATGTCTGACTTCTAGGATTATTCTTATGTTTATAAACCTGAGAATTGTCAAGCTTTAGTGGGTTGTTCCATGTTTGCACCACTGAAGACGCTTCCCAGCCAGTGTCTTCCTCCCATCAAACTGCCAGAAGAATGCATTTATCGCCAGAGTTGGACTGTGGGAAAGTTGGATTTACTTCCTCCGGGACCTGCCATGCCATTCATCAAAGATGGGTATGACCTGTACCACAAATGTTTAAGCTTTGTAAGGTGGTCAGTTATCCACACTATAGGTAGTACCCCTACTTGTTTTTTGTGGGTTTTTTTGGTTTTTTTTTTTTTTTTTGGTAAATCTGTAATGAGAAATATATGTGAAGACACATTGTGCTTATACAACTGACAAGAGCCTTTAAAAAAAAATCCTTATGATTAAACCTTACTGTAAGAGATTGTCTTCTCAAAGAGCTTCTTAACTGTGCATGCATTTTATTCGTTGTCTCATTTAAAGGTTTCTTGGGGAAGCTTAATGGTGCAAGTCCAGTTTTAATAAGTAATGAAGTAATGAACAATGAAGACAAATGTAAACTTGGGACTTTGTTTTTGCGGTGGTGTTGTAGGTACTGTAAGCGCTTATTAGGTGGTGCTTCTGTTTCTTAAATTATTTTCTTAAATAGCAGTAATCTCAGCTGTATTGGGACTAGGAAAACATTTCCTTTGATTGGAAGCTATGCCCAGTGTGACATTGCCTGGTAACAGTAGTATTGCAGTAGGCATTTCTGTAATCTGCATTTGGTAATGACAGTCTTGCTGGCAGTTCTTCTTGAAGAAGATATTTATTCCTTGTTCTCTTCTGCATTAGTAGCTGGTATAAATGGATTAGGCAACGAGGCTATGCATTTATGGATAAAATTAAATGAATATTAAATCTTGGAGTAAATACTGACCTTGCTTCTGTTAGGGTCATTCATAAGCAATATGTTTCCAGGTCACATTAGCCTTATACGTCTTTGGAGACACTCGGCTGCTTAGGAAAGAAAATGTTAAATGTTTCCAGGTGATACTTTCCTTGTGGGTCCAGCTGAATCTGCTGTTGATAGACCTGGTATATTTTCTTTAGTGTGTGTCAACACAATGTGTAAATAAAACATGAACAAAAAAGGTGTCCTTTAGAGTCTGTACAACCACAGAATTTATAATTTATTCTGACTACACTTGTTTCCTGGAAGCTTTGTGGAAAGGAAAAGATGAAAGGAGGCAGGGATAGATTCTTTAACAGTGCTGTCAGTGGGAGTCCTGCAAAGTCATTTAGAACAAATGCTCTTGAAGTTCCTTGGGGAATGAAAATCTTGCTGTGGATTATGAAAGACTAGTTTAAAAAAGCAAATATTAATTAGGAAGGTCCTTCTTTAGAAATTTGAGACTTAAACTTCAAAACCAGTATGTTGTGCACTTAAAGTATTTCCTTCTTCTTGTGGCTGCTATTAGTGATGGAAGCACTATGGATCAAGAGTATGGCCCTGCATACACACCACAGACTCATACTCCATTTGGGATGCCACCAAGTAGCGCACCTCCCAGTAACAGTGGAGCTGGAATTCTCCCTTCTCCTTCCACCCCTCGTTTCCCTACTCCTAGAACACCAAGGACTCCTCGAACACCTCGTGGAGCTGGTGGACCTGCAAGTGCACAGGGTTCAGTCAAATATGAGAACTCTGATTTATATTCACCAGCTTCCACACCGTCGACATGTAGACCGCTTAATTCTGTTGAACCTGCAACTGTGCCTTCTATTCCAGAGGCACACAGTCTTTATGTGAATCTCATCCTCTCGGAGTCTGTAATGAATCTCTTCAAAGACTGTAACTTTGACAGCTGCTGCATATGTGTTTGCAATATGAACATCAAAGGTGCTGATGTTGGAGTTTACATTCCTGATCCAACGCAAGAGGCCCAGTATAGGTGTACCTGTGGTTTCAGTGCTGTTATGAATAGAAAATTTGGCAACAGTTCTGGCCTGTTTCTTGAAGATGAATTGGATATTCTAGGACGTAATACGGAATGCGGCAAAGAAGCAGAAAAACGCTTTGAAGCTCTCAGAGCTACTTCTATTGAACATGGCAGTGGAGGACTGAAAGAACCTGAGAAGCTGCCTGATGAGTTAATACTGTTGCTGCAGGATCAATGCACCAACTTGTTCTCACCATTTGGAGCAGCAGATCAAGATTCCGTTCCCAAAGTTGGTGCAGTTAGCAACCTGGTACGTGTAGAAGAAAGGGATTGTTGCAATGACTGCTACTTAGCCTTGGAACATGGACGCCAGTTCATGGACAATATGTCAGGAGGGAAAGTCGATGAAGCACTTGTGAAAACTACTTGCTTGCACCACTGGTCAAAAAGAAATGGTAAATATTGAAAATGGCTTATTTTCTACTTGTCCACCTATGAATTTTTTTAAGGGTTCATTTTTTTTTGTGGTTTTCCTTTGTGGCTATTGGATGCTTAAGACTGTTCTTCCACCTGCATGCTTGCATAAACTTCTATTTTAACGGTGTTCAGGATAGCCATTCCTTTTACATTCTGTGCTGGTACCATACTCCAAGTGGAGTGTAGGCCTTGGCTACCATCAATTGTAAATTCCTAACATAAATTTGAAGTATAATGTAAGACCACAGTAACGTCCACAACACTTCACTAGGCTTATTCTTTTAAAGCAGCTTTTGGTGACTGCATCTACAGAGGCTCTGTGGAATGAGTGTACATAGGAAGTGTAGGTGGTTCAAATGGTGACTATTGTCAAGGTTACTGTGGTAGAATTAAACAAGATTTATGATTCAGTTGGCTTCCCCCCCTTCTTTAAGCAGGGGGTGGTAGTTTAATGGCATGTGTGGCAAATAAAGCATTATTGTTGCCTTCACTGTATGTTGGATCTGCCAGAGATTCTTGGATTTTTCTTTCTAGGGCCTGACTAATGATATACTGTCTCATGGAATACCCTTTATTGTGTGTATTTGCATACTTCTCCTCTCAATAATAGTCTTTTCATGCAGCAACTTGAGCGGGGTGAAGAGTGAAGTATGAAACTTTGATAGCAGTTAGCTGCGATTCATAGTTGTTAACGAGAATGAGGAGGACTAACAGTAAAACACAGCTAGGTTTCTGTGTATCGGTGGGGGCTTAAGTTCAAAAGCCCAGGCTGTAGATAAATCAGTGTTTTCAGGCACCCAGGAGAAGACTTGGTGTTACTGTGACCTTGTTATTTAGGATAAAAAGATGTAAAGATAGTTTTATATGGAAGGCTATGAAATTATAGCCATACCAAATTTCGTGTCAGCTTTTTATCTTAAACACTGTGCATTAAATGGCATAGTGGTTGCAAGCTGATGAAACGTGCTGTGACTGTTTGAGGCTTCCCTCGACTTCATAGAAGTGAGCACTGGGTGGCAGTCTGCCTAACCTTCCTTTATTTGGAGGGAAAATCCTGTAGTTTTAAGGGTTGTACAACTTGTTTGTATTTTTTTTCTAATTTTAGGGGGTTTTTTTCCTTAATTTAAATCATAAGATAGTAAGGCTTTCAAGGGAAAAAGGTCTACAGGAAAAAAAAAAATCATCTCTGTTTTTTGTAAGTGGCTAGAAGGGAAAGATGGAGAGCTCTAAATCAGCGTGCTTAACTTTTTATATCGTGGCCTCTGGGTGGCCTGCATTTACATTTCAGAAGAGAGTGACTTTATTTAAAATCAAGGTGGTTTAGGATTCTGTGTTGTTTGTGGAGGGCTTTATTGTATCCTGTTGTTGCAGTAGGCCTTGACAATTTTTTTTCATCCTTTCAGTTGTGGATGTGAGCATGCAGTGTTCCCAGGACATCCTTCGTATGCTCCTCTCGCTCCAGCCAGTTCTTCAGGATGCAATTCAGAAAAAGCGAACAGTCCGGTCTTGGGGTGTGCAAGGCCCCCTCACGTGGCAACAGTTTCACAAAATGGCTGGCAGAGGCTCTTACGGTAAACTGCTGTGTAGACTCCTGTCTGTTAATCTCTGCTTGATCCGGCCACCAAACCTCAGTGTCTGGATGCTGTTCAGCCTATTGGAATTCTAAACAGCATTTGACCTTTCTTTAAACTAATAAGAGCTATTAGACAGGGGAGAATTGTACTCTTTAGAAAAACAGAAAATATTTATATTCCTTAAAACAGTAAATGAATTAAAGATATGTGTATTTAAAACTAACAGCTTAAATTGCACTGTTTATATACACCTGACACTTCTCCAGCTGAGGGACTGAAATTGAAAAGATGGATTTAATGTTAAAAACAGAGTAATTGCTCTGGTTTTTTCACTCAAAAGAATTACTCCATTTTAATTACTCTAAAAATAGCGTAGTTAAAAATACTAGCTTTGAAATGCTTGAAAAAGTGTGCTTTATTGCTCAGTAGTTTCAGAACTATGTTGAAGATCTGAGGTTATCCAGTGTGTTGTCTCTGATAAATATTTGGAGTGGCCAACACGTGATGCACATTTGCAGATACAAGGTAAATTTTGTGCACTCAAGCTTTAAACTGACTTCATTAGCATATGAGATTGATTTACCACTATGTAGAAGAGTGAACTTTCACCAGCAGATCTTTTGTAGCTATATTTAGAACATGGTAATTATATATTTAGAGTACATGTAAATGCATGTTCTTAAGTTTTTGGTTTTTTCCTTCTGTGGTTCTTTATGTATCTACTTAGACTATTTACATTTCTTCCCCCTCTTTTTTTTTTTTTTTTTTCTTTTTTTTTTCTGATCACTGATTGCTTAGACCCTGTGGGGAAGGCTTCCTGGACAGTAAAGATCTGTTCCTGATTGTCTATATACTGATAGAAATATTAAACAACTGTGGAACTTCTTGAGGCTCTGAGAGATTTCAAATAAAAATAATTAGCTGATGCTTTTTGCAGAGGGTTGGATCATACATGCACGTTTTTCATTTGTATCTGTTAAAATGAGAACTATTCTGTTTTATAATTTGTGCTACTTCCTGTTAGATGTTTCCTAGAAGCAGGGTGTTAATTTTAAGCTTTCTGCTTAATATATTGGAAAATGTGTCTTGCTTTTCCAGGAACTGATGAGTCCCCGGAACCACTGCCAATCCCAACATTTTTGTTGGGATATGATTACGATTTTCTGGTGCTGTCTCCATTTGCGTTACCTTATTGGGAGAGGCTGATGTTGGAACCTTACGGATCTCAAAGAGATGTTGCTTATGTTGTGGTGTGCCCTGAGAATGAGGCTCTGCTGAATGGAGCAAAAAGCTTCTTTAGGGATCTGACTGCAATATATGAGGTACATTATTGATGGCAGTTAGCAGTGAAATGGGTTTTTGAAAGACTGTTTCTAATACGTACTCATAACTACTTATCAAGCTTGTCTCGGATGATATAAACACTTGCACAGAATGCTATCTCAGAAAGCTGCTGGAAAGGATTTTAGGAATGGGCACTTGGAAGATAAGGGTTGTTCATGCTGCTCACCATTTCTTTTAGTAATAGCTGTTTTGAGAATCTTTATCTGAGAAACGCCACTCAGTGGTGAAACTCTGTATTACCACTTCAATTGTTTTAGCTACATTTAATTGATTAATTAAATGCATGTATTACTTGGATTGTGATTAAGACTAGAGTAGATGATGTATCAACCTGTTTTTCTTGCATTTAGGAAAACCTGAAACTAAACCATAAAATCACTATACAATGTTTCATACAGGTGTAGTATTCTAGAATTAAAACATTACTTTAGAATATCATAACTAAACTATGAGTTCTCTGTCTCTGTCTATATGACCCTTTGCGTGATATTTAACAGTTTTTAGGGCTTACAGATTCCTTACCTTGCATCTTCTATTCTACCTTCTTTGCAGTCATGCAGGCTTGGTCAGCACAGACCTATCTGTAAGTTATTGCCTGATGGGATCATGAGAGTTGGACCTACTGCTTCAAAGAAACTTTCTGAGAAGCTGGTCACAGAATGGTTCTCACAGACAGCTAATGCCAACAATGAAGCGTTTTCCAAACTCAAACTATATGCCCAAGTTTGCAGATACGAGCTGGGTATGAAATTCTTTTTAGTGTTTCTTATTTCATATAATGACCACTCGCTCCATTCCAGTAGAGGAGAAGAAATCATTGCATTTATTCATTGAGACTTACTGTTTGTTGTAGTTTTCTGGTTTTAAGCTTGGGAGGGTGGGGGGAACAATCCTAAACCCCCATATATTTAGATGTGTGTTAAAATGGCTTCTTATCATCTAGCAGTATCTTTAGGGAATGGCAGTGTTGCTGCCTGACAGGGACTGCTGTTGTCTTTTTGTATTGGTGACTTAGATTCTGAAGCAGTGATTTCTAGCAATTCAACATGGCTGAAAAAAAATTCTTCTTAAAATAGGTTTCTGGATATTTCTGAGTCTTATGAGAATACTGGAATTTGAAAATTTAATACAGGTATTTTTATTTGAGAGGTAAAATGTATGCTAAAGGTTTGCTCTCTGTTTTGTTAAAACTATAGACTTAAATAGATGAAGAATGCTTAAAAACAGCTGCAACATAAAATCTATGCTTTTTTCTGGTTTTAGGTCCTTATCTTGCTTCTCAGCCTTTGGACAATTCTTTACTTTCCCAAACAAATCTGGTCCCTCCCTCTAGCCAGCCGGCCTCTGCTCTGCCCCCAGTGACGGCTAACACTGGAAATCCTAACACTCCATCGTCTGCTCCTGCAGCTCCCACCAGTAGTACTATGACAGCGACATCAAACAGTGCCATGCCTTCTGCAGCAACTACAGCTAATTCAACGTTGACTACCACTGCCCCATCATCCTCTTCTGCCAATGTAGGCAGTGGGATACCAACAAGCAAGCCTTCTTCATTTCCACCTTTTAGCAGTATGAACAATACCACTTCTGCCTCTTTGCCCACTCAGGCTGCAACAGTCCAAAATGGACAAACAGGAGGACAGCAGCAACAGCCAACACTGCAAACAGCAGGGATGTCTGGAGATACTACTTCAGCACCTGCACAGCCCCATCCAGAGGTTTCTGAAAGGTAATGAACTGCAGAGTCAAACATTCTTCGGCAAAAAAACCCCAACCCTCAGCTCCACTAACGTGAACCTATTAATGCCGCTCTCGTCCCCTCAGTAAAAATCCTGTATTTCTCTTCTAGTCACCAGCCTGCTTTTTAGGGAGAATGAGAATTCATTCATGGTGGAGCTGAACTTTTCGGTTCCAGTCTTAGCTGCAGTTCTAACTGCATCTCAATGTCTGCTGTGGTACAAAAATAAACGTTGTCTTTTTACTTCTTTCTCTAAAGAAGGAAAACTCACCAAACTACTAACTTCAAAATAAAGGGGCAGGGTGGAATAGGTAACTGGCACCAGCTTAAAGTTCTGTCTTCTGCTATCAAAGTTATAGTAGTAAAGACAGCTCTTACTGAGAGACTGACCTTGTAGATATTCTTGTTCCCTGGTTGAAGCAATAGAACCCATGTGCTGTTGAGCTTCTGTAATAAAGAAGGCTAAAGAAGAGACAAGTGATACTGAATTGCTGATAAGCTCACATACAAAAATGAAATAAAAAGACTTCCTTACACCACAGTTGACTCAAAGGTCTTTCAGGTTAATATTTGACAATTTGATCTTAGTTTTACAGTAAAACTAAATCATCGTAAAAGTCATCTTTTTGTAACTGGTTTCACAATTTCATTTCCAGCACTATGGATCGTGATAAAGTTGGAGTCCCTACAGATGGAGATTCACATGCTATCACCTATCCACCTGCAATTGTAGTTTACATAATTGATCCTTTTACATATGAAAAAAAGGATGAGAACAGTAGCTCATCTAGTTTGTGGACACTTGGACTTCTGCGCTGCTTTTTAGAGATGGTTCAGGTTCTTCCTCCTAACATCAAGAATATAATTTCTGTGCAGGTGAGCCAACATTTATAGAAACATGCTGAACAATGTATCTTTGCCTTTGGCTGTGTTTTGGAGGCGATAACACCCTCAAGGTGAAAGTTTAATTTGCTTTATAAACATTGATTACAGTTCTACAGCTGTTAAATCATTAAAATTCTAGGTTTTTAAAGCAGTTTGAGTATTGTTAACCAAAGCCAAATCCTGTAGTAGATTCCAAACTCATCAGTCTTATCTCAGAGGAAATGTAGTGGCCTGCTCCAATAATGAGTGAAGTACAGGAAAGCTGCTTGTCCCGTCACCAGAATCTGTGCTGCCAGCCTGACACTGCTGGGCTTTAGCCAGTGCTCCTTCCTGATAGACATCCAACTGTAATGTTGTCAGCAGTTGCAGAACTAGTTAAGAGAGGACATCTTTTTTGGAGGCATCATTAAGATTCTCTTCTAAACAAATTCTTTTGTTCCCCTGAAGAAAATTTCAGTGAGAATAATTGTTTGAAGTCCCACATAGCTTTGGAATAAGTGGCAGGAGATATCCAAGAACCAGAGAAATTTGTTTGCAAAGTAAAATTCTAAAAGCAGCATGCCCAAATACTATCTCAAAAGCCATTTAATCTAATGATGAAACAGTAATATTTCTTTCCCCCTCTGTAATCTGTTCTAGATTGTTCCATGTCAGTACCTTCTACAACCTGTGAAACATGAAGACCGGCAGATTTACACTCAGCATTTAAAATCTTTGGCATTTTCAGCTTTTACTCAGTGTCGAAGGCCTCTTCCAACTTCCACCAATGTGAAAACATTAACTGGCTTTGGCCCAGGTTTAGCCATGGAAACTGCTCTTAAGAGCCCTGATGTGAGTATTGTTAACGTGATTGTGTATATATGCAGATCAGAGGAATGTCCGTGTTTATTAAATCACCGGTGTCTTTCACATTGACTAACTAGAGATCTTGGGAATAATTGCTTCCTGAAACTTTATTGTTTGTTCTGTCATATTTATAGAGACCTGAGTGTATTCGACTATACACCCCTCCTTTTATACTGGCTCCTGTAAAGGACAAGCAAACAGAACTAGGAGAAACTTTTGGAGAAGCTGGCCAGAAGTATAACGTACTTTTTGTAGGCTACTGTTTGTCTCATGATCAAAGATGGCTTCTTGCATCCTGTACAGATCTCTACGGAGAACAGTTAGAAACTTGCATAATTAATATTGATGTACCAAACAGGTAAGAACGAAACTGTTAAATTAATTTTTAGCATGCGTATCTTCTTTCATTCCCCTGAAGAATGTTTGTTTATGATGCTGTAAAAATAACTCTGACTTTTGTAGACTCACTATATTGCAAAACTAGCTAAAGCAAATGGATATTTTCCATATTTTATGCATATTGTTTTGAGTTAAATTTCTAGAAGAACATTATTGGGTTTCGTGTGATTCTTGAGTGTTTCTGTATGTGTGTTTGTACTTCCCACACACACTTGCTGGCTTTTGATGTCAGTGTTGGAGCGTGATTAATTAAAAAAAAAAAAGGCAAGCAAACCGAAGTTGTAATTGATGTAGTACAATACTAACATTCTTGGGTCCTGTGAATGTTCAGGTTAATCCAAATAAGAAGTCCCAAACACGGCAATAAAAACTTGTTGCAGATGAGTTCTAGTTTTGTTTTCCCTTCTTTCTTAATTCTAGAGCTCGCAGGAAAAAGGGCTCTGCCCGCAGACTTGGTCTTCAGAAACTCTGGGAATGGTGCTTGGGACTTGTGCAGATGAGCTCTTTGCCATGGAGAGTTGTAATAGGCCGTTTAGGAAGAATAGGACATGGGGAATTAAAAGGTAATGTTAGCATGTTTAGAGTCTAAAACTTGATTTTAAGCTTTCATTTTTCAAGCATATAAAGTGTCTGCCCCTGTTTCTGGAAGAAAACCTAAATAATTTTAGAGTTGCTTCGTGTATTCGAAGCTTAATGCACGTGAAATTTGCACCACATGCTTACATGTGAAATGGGTATTCTGCAGCAAGCACTGTTCTTCTAGGCAAACCTATGTCCTTTATATCCTCAGACTGGAGTTGTTTGCTGAGTCGCCGAAACCTTCAGTCCCTTAGTAAGAGACTAAAAGACATGTGCAGAATGTGTGGTATCTCTGCTGCAGACTCTCCCAGCATTCTCAGTGCTTGTTTGGTGGCAATGGAACCACAGGGGTCCTTCATTATTATGCCAGGTATTTGAGAAACTCTCTTTTTTGGCAAAAGAATGAATAGCTCAGTTTTAGCAAAACTAAGGAAATACTTCATTTCTCTTCTAAAGATTCTGTATCGACTGGCTCTGTATTTGGACGCAGCACCACTCTAAATATGCAGACGTCTCAGCTGAATACCCCACAGGACACATCATGCACTCATATACTTGTGTTTCCCACATCTGCATCTGTGCAAGTAGCATCGTCAACTTACACCACTGAAAACTTGGATCTGGCCTTTAACACAAACAATGGTTAGTAGATTGGATTTATTCTTGTTTTAAAAACCAACCAAAAAATGCCTTGTCACTCCCCCTATAATAAGACTGTTTATTCTAATGAGCCACAAGATTTATATGGAAAATCACTGGATTTCGGAATGCGTTGTCATATCCTGTACATAGGGAAACTGTAGAAATTCACTGATCTTGTTCGTTTTCTAGATGGAGCAGATGGAATGGGAATCTTTGACTTGTTAGACACTGGAGATGATCTTGATCCTGATATTATAAATATTCTTCCTGCATCCCCTACTGGATCCCCTGTACATTCTCCAGGGTCCCACTACCCCCATGGAGGTGATATGGGCAAGGTAAGTATTAGAGGAAATACAGAGTTGTGTGTGAGTTTTGTTTGGTTTTTCTCCATCTACTAATTTCCTTTTGTGGAATGAAAGGTTCCTATGAAATGTTTTGAATTGATTGGATATTGGATTGTCTTTGCAAGATTCATGTAATGCTTGGATGTTTCAAAATGCTTTGTGTTTTGAAAGCTACAGATAATTTTTATTAAGTTTGTGCTCTCCTAATATGAAACCATTGCCTGTTTTTTTTTGTTTTTGTTTTTTTTTACAGGGTCAAGGTACAGATAGATTGCTTTCAACAGAATCTCACGATGAAGTAACAAATATACTGCAGCAGCCATTGGCCCTTGGTTATTTTGTGTCAACTGCCAAAGCAGGTCCATTGCCTGACTGGTTTTGGTCAGCGTGTCCTCAAGCACAAAATCAGTGTCCCTTGTTTCTTAAGGTAGTGTAACTTCGGCAGTCTGTGCAGCTATCTTCCTGGACAGTCTGTCATAGAAAATTGTGCAGTGTGCAGGGATCTGAATTATGAGAACTATTATGTTTAAAACAAAGTTGGTGCATGTCGCTTAGAATATGTCTGCTTTTACTTCAAGAGAGGTAGGGTTTTAAATTTTTGAGCTTTGGGTTTTAAAGTTCACTTTTTTTTAAGGGAAGAAAAATGATTAATGGAAGTAGCAGATGTTCTAAAGGGTTCTACTCTTCTGATGAGTTCTTTGCAGTAGTCTGGACTCCTTTCTTTTTCTGGCTTTGTGCTATGGTCTTTTGTAAGAATAGGTTGAGTTTCTAGACAGATCTTTGGTTAATGCTAGACTCCTGAGGGGACAGGTGGTAGAGGGGGAAGTACATAAGTGTAATGTAATATCTCATTTACACTGGGTAAAAAAAAACAAACCACCAAACAAAAAAAACCAAACAAACAAAAAAAAAACCAAAAAAACAAACCACTAAAAAAACCCTCTGTATGTATTGCACAAAGCATAAAAGCTAGGTTTTCCATGTCTGTTGCCAAGTGATAGCCTTTATGTCATCTGTCTGGATGTTGTCTGATCCCTTTATCTTTTTACAGCACAATCAAGACATACTTGACACATTTAAGGCTACACATAACCACACAGAGAAACTTTCTGTATTAACATTATTCACTTTTGACTTAAATTAGCATCTCTAATACTATGCTTTATTTTCTAATGATACAGATACATCTTCTGCAGTCTTATTTGTGTCTGGATTAGCAGTTCCTCTTGGCCTAAGCTCAGCTGTGGCTTTGGTATAAGACACTTTTTTTGAATAGAGGATTTATTATTTACCCTAAGCAACTCTATGTATGGAAAATAAATAGACCAGTCTTCCAGAAAGCAACTGAACTTCCAAGTCTGTATATTACTAGACATCTTGGGCCACTTGAGTTGCCTTTTTAATATTCACTTAATGTAGCAAAGGGATTGAAAAAAAAATTCCTAAAATATATTGTTACTAGCACTGTGCTTTTAGGAGGGATCTGCATGCATTTCCTTTATATTCTGATAATTCCTGAACTTGCTGATGGTCTAGGTATAAGATTTGTTTTGGCTTCTGTGTCAGAGAATAGCAGGTGATTGCAAGGTACAGGCTGACAACACATAAGGAAGAAAATAGGCTGTAGTTGAATTAGGCAGTAACTGCTGGCATCTTTCTTCCATTCTTAGGCCTCTTTGCACCTCCACGTGCCTTCAGTGCAATCAGACGAGCTACTCCACAGTAAACACTCCCATCCACTTGATTCTAATCAAACTTCTGATGTGCTCAGGTATTTATGATTGATCACTTGCAAAAATATTGTGCATATCATTTTTAATACTGCTGCAGTGAAGCTACATATTTGTTTTTCTTTGCGCTGCTGATATCCTTAGTATATCACAGAGACAATATAAATTGCTGTGCTTTGAGTGATTAAAAGATGGCTTTATTACACAACAGTGAATTAAAACCAACCATCTCTAAGCCCTTCTTTACTAATCAGTGTTGATTACAACTGAAAATATTTGAAAGACAATGAGTTTGTCAAGCCAGAAGGGAGTTTGAGGTGTAACACAGAAGATGGTGCATAAAGCAGTGGAAGATAGTTACAGTTAAGCCAGAATCTTGCACAGCAATATTGTGGAAATGCTGAAGTACAAGACTCTAGACTCATGTAAACATAGGATACTTGTTGACAAAAAGTCAGATTTTTTTTTTCTTTGCTGTGTGTTTGGTTTTTTTGTTGTTGTTGTGTTTTTTTCTTTTAATATGTGAACCTCTTCACATTACTTAAGCACAGACAATTAAAATGACAGTTTTCCTCTGAAAAAGTTTAGCTTTGAACTGCTAGTAATAATTCTGGAGGCCTGTTATTTCAGAATGTTGGCAAACCTATTTATGTTTTTAATGCCAAAGAAACTGCATTGTAGTAAATTAGGACTGTAAAATACTGGTGAGAAAATCTGTTGGCTTGATGGAAGCTTGTTTGCTTTTCAGGTTTGTTCTGGAACAGTACAATGCACTCTCCTGGCTAACCTGTGATCCTGCAACCCAGGACAGACGGTCATGTCTCCCAATTCATTTTGTGGTGCTGAATCAGTTATATAACTTTATCATGAATATGCTGTGATCTTCACCTGAATTTTGCAAGACAAAAATGAGGAAAAGGGATATTTCACTGCAGGACTAAGTTATAATTCTTCTCAGTGCAAGTTGTTTGTGATGGGGTATGAATCTTGTTACTTCCAGCAAATATTGTTTTGACTTGTGAGAGGGGCACCTATCGCCCTACTGTCTTTGAGTCATTGACTATGGGGGACGCTTTAGAACGATGATCAGAAAGTGTATTATAACATTTTTAGTAGCAAAATTAACCATTTTTCCCCAGCCACAGTATTTGTGAAGAGTAATGAGCCATAGTACCCGGTCATGGTTAATGAATATTAAAAGCATGGAGATGAGAAGAAACATGAGGAACAATAAGTTTCAACCTATGGCTTCAGAACATCAAGATGTTCTTGTATTGGATTATAGTATCTAGTATTCAAAAATGCCTGCATCTCTTATTTATTGTAAGTTTTTAAATGTATAAATTGTCTTATATTTCTTAACCTCTTTTATAAAAATTTTCCTAGAAGGTTTATACTGCCTTCTTGCTTTAAAGCAATTGGTCTAAAATATATGTAATCGTCTTAATTAAAAGTTGCAGTAGGTTGCTTTTAGAGTATTATTTTTTTGTAAGGGGTGGGTGGGGACAGTAAATTTGTATTGTCTTGATGTACAGTTTAATGGGGATAGAGGGGTTAATGTCCATACCATTGTGTGTGGGGGATTTACAGCTAAGCTGTAGTTGCAGAGTACATGTACAGTAATGAAGTTCACTGTGTTTATATAAATTGAAAAGGTACCGGGTCTTACAGCATTTTATATCACACCTTTACAGAGTAACAATGGCAATATATAAGTGATATTGTAGGTGGTTTAACTTGTAGTGAGAATAAAATGAATAAACTCTTCAACTGAAGTTTGTGTTATGGTTCAGGGCTGTGGCTAGATTCTCAGATCTATTTCCAGTATACAAGTTTTAATACTACAAGAATATCTATTGTGCATTGTTGTTTACCTAGATATTCTTGGCACTGTGGTGACTGCATTATTTTCTTCCACATTTGCGATAAAACGTGAATCTGAGGTGGAACACACAGAAAACTCTGATCTTATCCAAAGTCTCTTGTAAGGCTGAAATTTAGCCCAGCTCTAGCCATTTTACAAATGCAAAAATAGTCAATCTTGACTTTAAGATTGGTGTGTGTTTAACTAAAATGTGGTGTATATAGATTCTCAGTGAATTCTGGTATTCAGATTTTATTCCACTAGTTAAAAAACAGCACGAAACCCTGAACATTTTCCTTTTTCATGTATTTTTGGCACTGTGGTGAAGGTCCCAAGTATCAGTGTATGGCCTTCCCCATATCCCTTTTTCAGGCTCTGGCTGGGGCATGTGCCAAGGAGGCTTAGCCCTCCCTAAGGAAGGGACTGACAAATCACAAGGCTTTCGTAATCGTCTCCCTCTATCTACAGTCACCATTTTTTCTTAGTAGTTTCCTTCCTTTATCCTAGCACATGCCAAATGTCTGATGATGCTCTAAAATAGCCCCTAGGGGTGCTGAAGAGCAACTGCATATGCTTTTTTTCTGGGTTCCTCATCTGACTGCCAGATTAAAAACTTAACTCCTGCAGTGCTCATGTGAGCCTGTTGTGATAACCCATGTCCTGGGTCTTAATACTGTCCGTCTCACTGTTTTAAACCTTTGAAGGAGCAAGTTTTAAGATCCATTTGTGCACCCGCTCTTAATCCTCTACAAGGAAGAATTCGCTTGCATTTACAGAACTTACTGTGTTAATGAAAATCATGTCTTGTAAATGCAAAATACCTGCCTGAGATAATTTTTCATATAGACAGTCTCCTTGAATCATGTATATACAATATTAGCAACTTTTTTGGTTTTGTATAAAGAAGCTGTACAATTGGTGATGAAAATTTTCAGTCATTTCTTCAAAATAACATAAGTGCAATCAGAAGTTAGCATATTTTGATAAATAGAGTTAAAAACTGGGTCTGCCCATTACTTTGTCTTGATAACGGTAATGCACTGCAGATTAAACAGCACATTATTGTCTTACAGAAGTTTTTTTCTCATTTGGCTGAGATTTTTTTTGAAGTGGAAAAGTGCTCCTAAAACTGGAATTTTCAAAGCATATGTCCTATCTTTTTGTTTTGTTTTGGGTTTTTTTTTTAAGCTTTTTTGCTAAGTGGTCATTTTTAACCCTGGCTTAGCTAGCCAGGTTCCAGGGGCTGGGTTTTGGTGTGGCTTTCTTTGTGTTAAATCTGACTTGTATGCATAAAGGTAAGTGAATCGGCTGCCTGAATGTTGGTGTAACTGTATTCTGTTACCTGGACCACAGCCTTCCCTGTGAAACTCTCCAACTGTGAAAGCTGCCACTTTTCCACTCCCTCTCCAAATGCAGTTAAATTATAATACTGTAACCACTAGAAAAGATTAGGAAGGCCCATTTCTGGAGCGATAGTCACAGCTGGCAACATACATATCAAACTTGCCAGCACCATGGAGCCAGCTACTACATTGGGCATACTTTCTTGTTTAGCTACTTTCATTTAACTATTTTAAGTGCACATAATAGGTGGTTTATAAATGAAATTGTCTCAATCCAGTACCTTGGGTTCTTTAGCAAGTACAAGCTTAAATATTTGAAAATTTCAGCTACAGCTTTTTGAAATGGTCTTGCAAGAAAATACTCTTCTGGCAGTGCTCTGTTTAGTAGCTGTGGAGGTTTACCTCCTCTTGAGTATCCAATGAAAGAAGAATCTGAGATCCTTCCATTCCGATTAAAATATGTATTTTAACATAGCCACTGCTGTATTTAAGCCATTTAGTCACCTTTGACTCGCTACTGTTGGAATCAGATTTCTGAAAACCCTGTTGCTAGACCAGCAGGCCACCAGTTGTACTTGCAAACAACCCTTACACTTTCAAGTAGCTGTAACACTTGCATCTTTCTAACGTTTCCTGAAATAATTAAATGAATTTATATTTAAATCCTCAGCTACGTTCTTACTTAGCTGTCAGTTATGGCGCAGATTATTGTATTTCTATATTTACCTCTGATGGTAATTTTAACTTCATGTGTTGCTATGAAGACTTGCAGATGTCTTTAATCAAGCACTATTTGTTAATACTGTAATATCAAAATATTATGTTGCATTATTTTAAAGCTTTCAAAAATAGGAGTAAAATGTTTTAAGAAATGCTATTGCACCATATAATTTGCTGCACAACAGTATGGCACCGCATATCAGTCTGTTTTGATAGTAATGCTGCATAAACAATGTTTTGATCTGGGTTTCTTTTGAGAATTCGTTAACTAGGTGACATTTTATGACATTACTATCTCGACAACCTCCAGCTGGGAAGGTTTTGGTTTTGTTTTTAGTAAAGGACCCAGGACTATGCTTCATACTTAAAAGGTTTTTGGTTGTTTTTTTTTTTTATTTTTTTTTTAATTACTGTTTGTGGGTGTACTTTTTTTTATTTTCAGTGGAGTAAAGCTTAATTTACAGTAAAACTGGATTTGGGACCTACCACAATCCTCAGGGTCACTTTTTCAGGACGTTACTAACCTAGCTTTAGGTTTTTCGGAGTCAACTGGATGTGAGGACCTGGCCGAGCGCTTGGGTCGGGACGACACACACGCAGCCTGCGGCCTCGTTGCTGGACATGTCACCTTCCCCGCCCCTCCCGGCACGGCTGGCTCACTCCGAGGGAGCTGTTCGACCTTCTCACACAGCCGCCACATGCCATGGGCCAAGTCGTCGTATTTATCATGACAAAAAAAAAAAAAAAAAAAAAGCAGAAAAAAAAAAAGCGATTAAGGAACAAACACTATTGCTGCCGAATGCCATAAACACTGAGTTGTACAAATTGTGATTGAGGAAATGAAAAAGGTTTATACTTTTTAAAAAAATTTCAAATGGAATAAATTATTCATGAAGCCTTGATTGTGGTGTCTCCTTATTTGCGGCGGGGGCGGGGCTGCGGCCTGCCGGCTCCCCTCAGCCTTTCCCGCCGCGCGGGGATGACCTGACTTCCCGCCGTGACGCGCTCGGCCCGCGCCGGAAGAGGACGGCGACGGTCGGTGTCGCGGCGGGGGGGGGGTGGGGAGCCCGGGGCCGCCATGGCGGAATGCTCCGGCCTGCAGTTCGTCAGCCCTTACGCCTTCGAAGCGATGCAGAAGGTGGACGTGGTGCGCCTGGCCGCGCTCAGCGACCCCGAGCTGCGGCTGCTGCTGCCCTGCCTGGTGCGCATGGCCCTCTGCGCCCCCGCCGACCAGAGCCAGAGCTGGGCGCAGGACAAGAAGCTCATCCTGCGGCTCCTGTCAGGCGTGGAGGCCGTCAACTCCATCGTGGCCTTGCTGTCCGTGGACTTCCACGCCCTGGAGCAGGACGCCAGCAAAGAGCAGCAGCTGCGGTAAGGCGGAGAAGGGCGTTTTCTGTGGGGAAAGCCGCTGCGGGGCTTTTCGGGCTGTTCTGTTTGTTGCAGCTGTCGGAGTGCCGCGCTGACCCCGCCGTTCCCGTTCAGGTCCCTTGGTAGTCTCTTGGGAAAACCCCGAGTTTTGGCGGAGCAACGGACAGGGAGCGGGGTTTCGGTGTCCGTCTCGGGCATCTTTTCCTCCCCGGTGGCTGGGGGAGAGCTGGCCGGTCTGCGAGGGGCGGGGAGGAAGGCGGCTGGGAGGCCTTCGTGAGGCGAAGAGACGGACCAGGCGGGTGCACTTTCTCGGCTGCTGTTGTCCGTGCTAACGGGGAGTAGCGGGCCCTTGAAACGTTGACGATCTACTGAATTAGATTTCGCGACGTACTACAGTTACAACGGTCTTTTCCAGTCGTTGGCAAGATAGAAGAAATCCCTACCAGATTGCCGTTTTCCATTAACTGATAAAACGTCTGTGTTTGCAGAAACATTTAATAGTTGTTGCTTTGAATCGTCTGTTAGGCACAAGCTAGGAGGAGGTAGCGGAGAAAGCATCTTGGTGTCGCAGCTTCAGCATGGGCTGACGCTAGAATTTGAACACAGCGATTCACCTCGTCGGCTTCGTCTCGTACTTAGCGAATTACTGGCAATTATGAATAAGGTAAAGTTCTCCGTATCTGGATGCTTGCAAATTTTATGTCAGTGAAAACGCACTCTGGATGGGTCAATAAGCTCTCTGGTTCGGTTTCTGGTGCTACTGTTTGTGAGTACGCTTCTCCAATACTTACCTGCTTCACCCAGACTTAAAGTCTCAGTCTGATTGAACAGTGGCTTGCGATTAAACTCCTTATGAACCAGCTTCCCTGAGGAAGGTTTTCTTCCTCGCAACATGAGGGTGATCTTTTCTAACGTGACATGGATTCTGTATATTCTGTAATATGCTGGCTGTACTCAAACATAATGTGATTTTATGATGTGTCAGTGCAGAAGTCATATAATTTTGAATTTTCTCCATCTATTTCTTTACTCCTATTGCAGTATGATATTACCCACTGTATTTCTCTTATCACACACTCCTGCCTGCCCCCCAGCATTTTATTTTCCTTCTGTAAACTTGCAGTGTTTTTAGAATTGTCAGTGAGCTATTTCTCTTTTTTCTGGAAAGAAGTAATGATACCAGCTGTATCGAACTATTTTCACTAGTAAATATTTCTTACTCCAAACGCTTTCCTTGCCTGTTCTGTGTTTATAGCCGTACATTTTTGACAATTTTTAATGTATTTAATCTGCTGAATTGAAAGCCACAAAAGAATGATTAGACAAATTGTTTCATAAAACCTGTTCAGTGATGATGAATAATGTCTTGTAGGTATCAGAATCAAACGGTGAGTTTTTTCTCAAATCTTCAGAGCTCTTCGAGAGTCCTGTTTATCTGGAAGAGGCAGCAGATGTTCTCTGCATTTTGCAAGCAGGTGTAGTATTCTGTATTTATAGTGTTTTTCTAACCTCTTACAAATGCAACAAAATAACTTTTGGAGCTGCTGTGACTGATTTAAGGTTAACCAAGGCTGTTTAGCTCTTTTGAAAGAGAAATACAGATCATAGATTGATTTTCTATTCACTGATTTGAGCGTGTTATTTCAATGCATCTTAAAATCAAGGTTTTACTGGTTTCACAGCGAAACACTGTGACTTTTTAAACCCTCTTTTTATCCAGAGCTCCCATCACTGTTGCCGATAGTTGATGTGGCTGAAGCTCTGTTGCACGTTAAAAATGGAGCCTGGTTCCTCTGCCTTCTGGTGGCCAATGTTCCTGATAGCTTTAATGAGGGTGAGTTACAGTTTCTTGTCCAGCTTACTTTTTCTAAAGGTTCAAAATGATTTCTAGCAATGTAGTTAATTCTGGGCTAAACCATGTGTCATAAATATTTGAATGGGAGAATGTTTGGCTTATGAAATACAATTTGAATGCATTTATACCTAGAGATGCTGATGGGCTCCCGTTCTCATCAGGTTGGTTCCCCTTTTTTGCAGCCTACTTGTAGACTTATGGGGGGGGTGTGTGTGTTGCAGTTTTTCATCTGTAGGTCACCGTTATAAAGGCTGACTCAGGCAGTGAATGATTGGGACTATGAACCTGGTCTAGCCTTGCTAATAGTTCATGTCCCTTTGAATAAGCCATATTATGAGGTGAAAAATTTGTATTGACGGTCCCTGTTTAGCATCCCGTACCTCGCAGTAAGATTTCAGCTTCCAGGGCTGCCAGATGCACAGGTTACATTAGATAGAGTAGGAGTAGTAACTGGATGATCTGTAATGACCCTGTAATTTCTCTTAGGAGAAAGACCATTTTCTTGTTCTGCTTATATGGTGTAGATCATGAGTCCTTGCCTGGGCAAGGTTTGTGCAGCCCAGCTAATAAATGTAGTGAGCTGAGCAAAATGCCTTGGCTTTGTTTACTTTCATGTGGCTTTCTGTTGGAAAGGGCAGATTTTCTTACACTTCCTGTTGGGTATTTAGTCTGTAGAGGTTTGATTAAGAATGGTGAACGGCAGGATGAAGAAAGCGTTGGAGGCCGCCGGAGAACAGAAGCACTTCGCCACCTGTGTAAAATGAACCCTTCCCAAGCTCTCAGGGTCCGAGGCATGGTGGTAAGTCTGTCATTAATCTGTCACAAGAATCATAATTATGATGCTTCTTGGAGCTTTAGAAACAACAAAGATGATTGAGCCTGAGCATTTTATCTAGGTGGAAGAGTGTCATCTACCAGGTCTTGGTGTAGCTTTGACCTTGGATCACACCAAAAATGAATCTCCAGATGATGGAGTGAGTGACCTGGTGTGTTTTGTGAGTGGTTTGTTACTTGGAACAAATGCAAAGGTCCGAACTTGGTTTGGAACTTTTATCCGAAATGGCCAACAGGTATGAAAATCTTTGAATATTCTGCTTTTAAAAAATATTCTTATAGCTTGCTGTAACTCTTCTGGATGTGGGCACCCATAGTTGTCTGAATGCATACAAATCATGTTGCATGCCTTGGAGCATCCGTTACAAAGCAGCCTCCTCCTGTTGGACCATCAGGTCTATAAATAGTGTCCCTGAAGGCAGCTATTTGGTTGTTCCTCTGAGAGATTTTTAGGCATGGAAATCAGGGAATTGTAAGCTCATAATGTTTCCCTGATAAATCTGTTCATCCTTAGTGTTCACAGTAGGAGGTTGCATCTTGACTTGCTTAGTGGGTTGAATTAGTTAAAGCTTGTGTTTTGATGTAATGAGCTGTTGTAATAGGATCACGTGTTGCCTATTGCCTTGGTACTGAAACTTGTGTATTTTTTAAAAAATTCCTCTCCCCACCCCCCTTCTTTTTTTTATCCTTGACTTCATCATTATGGAAGCTCTTAGGTAATACATTGTTTGACGGTATGAATTTTACATTGTTGTTCTCATCTTTTAACCTCTTACACAGAGAAAAAGAGATAATATCAGTTCTGTGCTTTGGCAAATGAGGAGGCAGCTGCTCCTGGAGCTCATGGGAATCCTTCCCACGGTTCGCAGCACACACATTGTTGAAGAAGCAGATGTTGATATGGAGCCAAATGTGTCTGTGTATTCAGGACTGAAGGAAGAGCATGTCGTGAAAGCCAGCGCATTGTTACGTCTCTATTGCGCTTTGATGGGAATCGCTGGGCTGAAGTAATGGATGTTTTAATGCTCTGTGTTTTTTATTCACTGTCTGTCTATTTAAACAGAGGTTGAGAGCTTTGGGCACTTTTAACGTGAGCTGTCTCTTAATGCCATTGTGTCCTTGAAACAGTCTTGGCAGGACTCGCCAATTTTAGTACTAGGGGGGGCCCTTCTCACGTGCTGAGGGCTGGAGTTGCCAGTTGATGGAAGTTTCTTTATAGTGCAGAGAACAAATATTAGGTAATGGTAGGGTCTGGAGACATGTATGGTTTTTATTTTCCAGTAGTATTCTCAACAGAAAAGTTTTTTTCATTCTAATGGTGAAGATACATTTATCAACTTTGCTCATTTTTTAAATCTGAAATCATGCAAGAAACATGGTGCTCTCGTTAATGCTGTGAAGTCCGTTCTACTGGCTTGTTAAAAGAAGCCTAGGCCCATGTGGTTGGAGCAGTCTGTAGAAGAGAAAGCAGCTGAAAACTCTAGCAACATACACTACGTGAATTTAGAATTTCTATTCCTCTGCTTTGACTTTTTAGAGAGTGCTAATGAGCATCTTCATGCATTGTTAGTTTTAATTTAGGTATTTTGTACCAATAGGCAAGATTATATCATGAGGCAGTTTTCTCACTGTTATTATCTATTTACAAAGATTTTTATGTCTTTAAGTTCAAAGATAATTGCCAGTTAATCTTGATGCTCATTTATCGATGGCAACTTGATAAACAGATTAAGTAACAGAGAAAATTTAATCTTTAACCATTGTGATGAGATTGGAAATCTCTTCCCTTTTAATTTAGCGGTGTGGGTTTTGTTCTTTTTCTGTCCTATTCAGGCCAACTGATGAAGAAGCTGAGCAGCTACTGCAGCTGATGACCAGCCGGCCTCCCGCGACTCCAGCTGGTGTTCGTTTTGTATCTCTTTCCTTTTGTATGCTTCTGGCCTTCTCCACTCTTGTCAGGTACCTCTCAATAAAGGAGGAGCTTTGTAAAGATGTTACTCTTTCAGCACTGTTAAGGCAATGACCTCCCCAGAGCTGTACAGCTTTTCTCTCCCAATTCTTTGTACACATCTCCATATGTCGGTTGAAGGGATTTGGCTCACACTATGGTGAGCAAATTGATATTCCACTCTGCTCTGCCTCTTGTTTATAGCAAATCTTTTGAGAGGAGAACATTGGCATTAGGTTAGTTTGGCATGGTTTTTGAAGGCTAAAGTAGGCCTTACTAGTTCACTTTTCCATTGAACAAGTTTATGGCTAAATTCTTCAGAGACCCGGTTCAAAAGAGTAGCAATATAGGTATTTAATGGATGTAGCTTTCTGCTCTCTGCATTCAAGACAGGAAATTATCTGACAATTGGACTGAAGGTTGTGCTAAATATCAGTGCTTATCAGCTGCTTGATGCTAAAGTGAAAGTGATAAAAAGTCTTCTGGTGTAAGATTCCTCAAATACTGGCTTTTCTGCTAGTAATTGTTAGTAAAATTAGGGGTAGTTCCTGGGAAAAGGATCTTTTATGGAATTTTTTTTTTTTTTTGGTGCAGCACCCCGGAACAGGAGCAACTCATGGTAATGTGGCTTAGTTGGATGATAAAGGAAGAAGCTTACTTTGAAAGGTGAGAGCAAGCTTCTTTTGTATTTAATGATATCAGTAATCTCACATTTACTTACGTCCTATTGGAAATTAACTCTTTCTCTTTGTTATCTAGCATTTCTGGTGTGTCTGCTTCTTTTGGAGAGATGCTTCTCTTGGTAGCCATGTATTTCCATAGTAATCAGCTCAGTGCTATCATTGATTTGGTCTGCTCCACCCTGGGAATGAAGGTAAATCCTAAACTGTTTCTAGCACATACATTTTTCTGTTAAAATTAACTTTTTACTGTGTATTTATACTCTTGTATTTACTTTAGTTTTGATATAAAGAACTTTGGTTTTGCTAATACACTTAAAGCAAATGTAAAGTAAAAAAAATGGGTAACTAAATCAGTTCCTCTAGAAAAACTTTAAACTATGCATACCTCTTGATACAGAGGAATGTTATAATAGAAGTATCTTCAGAAAGTGCTGACTTGTTGAAATCATTACTTGCAAGAAATGAACTTTTTTAGAAGACTAATCGAAGTAGTGTCCAAACTGAGCTGCAAACAGCTATTTTAAATAGTTTCAAGAAATGCCTATATATGTAATAATTAATTTGTGAAAATTACCAAGCGAGACTTGCCTTCAATTTACTATCGTGAAACAGTGTCTCATCAAATGTAAAAGCTAGGTAGGTAGTTTTTAGGATAAGGAAGACGTGGAGTGATGAACTTGTGACAGTTGAAAATAATTTTGGTTTACATTTGAAGTGTAGGTGTGAATATTTTCTTGGTATCCCAATGAAGACAAGTTTAAAAAGGTTTAAAGTTAACAGTTTATAAGTTAAATTTGCAGTATTTTTTAATAAGAAAGCTAGAACTTAAAATTACAGTTCTTTGTTTCAGATTGTGATTAAACCCAGCTCACTCAGCAGAATGAAGACAATCTTCACACAGGAGATTTTCACTGAACAGGTATTTTAAGCCTAGGTCTTTTTCTTTTTCTCTCTTTGTTTCTTTCTTTTTATCTTTCTTCTGTGATTGCTTCAGTTTGACCTACAAGAAGAATCCAAGTCCTGCTGGTGCTGAAGAGCCTTGGCTCTTTCTTTTTGTACTCTGACCTGATTATGCTTTTTGAACAATTGGCTTTTTTAAATGGGGAGGCAAAGGAGAAAAATTGTCCACTATGACATTTGTTGCGGTAGCAGGAAATCATTCACAAATATAGTATGTGTGCTACAGATTTACACATACTGTATTAAACTACATAAAAATGTTCTTCAGCTTTCAAACAACCAAAAATAAGTAAATGTCAGAAAGAATGTAGCTGTGCGACTTTGACACCTTGTGCTTCTACATTGTGGTAGAAGAAGTTGAATATTTGCAGTATTTTTCTTGTTAATTATAACTTTCCTTTAGGTTGTTACAGCCCATGCAGTTCGCGTGCCTGTTACAGGCAATCTCAGTGCCAACATTACTGGGTTTTTACCTATTCACTGCATTTACCAGCTTTTAAAAAGTCGATCGTTCACCAAGCACAAAGTATCCATTAAGGTATGGCCTTAATTTTATTTCTGTTCATAATTTTGAATGCTGACTAGGTTTTGCAGGCTGGTTTTTTGGTTGAATTATAGGAACAGAATTCTTGATGAATCTTACAGCCTATTACCATGTGATTTAAGAAGGAAATGTGTATTAAGTTAGGATACCCGGTTTTAGCTCTGTAATCCAGAGACCACAACTTAGTGAAGTTAAAATAATAAAGTTATCGCTCTCCCCCTGTCTGTGCTTAATAAAATCGTAGTCAGAATGGTATTTCCAGCCAGGAGTAGTTTTATTGGTGGGTCTGCACAGAGCAAGGTCCAGGATACACAGTTTATGACCAGACCGAACTCAGAACTGGTATTACACTTTCCAAAGTTAAAGCCGGTTACATTTTTTTCTAACTAGTTAAAAGGGGATGTACTTGCAGCCAAAAAAAAAAAAAAAGCCCTCCGGCTTTGAAACTGAACATGTAATGGCATGTTTTTTTCTAGGACTGGATCTATCGGCAGCTCTGTGAAACCACCACTCCACTCCATCCTCAGTTGCTTCCTCTTATTGATGTCTACATTAACTCTATTCTTACTCCTGCATCTAAATCCAACCCAGAGGCCACAAATCAGCCTGTCACAGAACAGGAGATACTGAATGTTTTTCAAGGACTCTCTGGGGTAAATGGTTTGTTTGCCTCTTTCGTGTACTTTTAATATGAACATGCGGTTCAGTATTTTGTATATATGCTTGATGCAGATCCTGTAAGTTGCCTCACTTTTTGTCTTTAATGCCTGTATAGTAAACTGCCTCCTACTACGGTGATGGTCAAGTGTTTTGAAGTGAATCTTGTTAGTGCTACTCAGCTTTTTAGGAGGATTGCTATTTGTCCCTGTTTTGCCCTTTTCCTTGGGAACTCACCAACTCATGCTGTTAAAAATGCAAAGAAAAGCACTTCAGGGATTGAGAAGTGTGGGTCTTTATGTAGGATTTGTATATTTTTTGTACCAACTTGATCTTGTTAGCTAAAAATACTATTTAACTGAAGCACTGCAGCTGTTTTTGAAAGAAGCGTTTTCATTTTGATAGAATTATGAGAATGGTCACTTGGGACACATGTAGAATGAGAGGCAAGCATTGACTTGCGTTGGAATCCTGGGATTACTCCTTATTAGCATCCCAAGATATCAAAAATACTTTTTATGTTTGAAGCTCATTTAAAAAGAAAAATAGGAAAAAAAAAGTTCCCTGCAACTTTCAGCTTGAACCTCATATGGCTTGATATTTTTGTAGAAGGCTTACTGCCTTATCTTTCTTCATATTTGCAGGTAAATCCAAATTTTTGTTCTCAAGAATCAGGAATGCAACATGACCTTTGTATGTGGTTTTATGTACAGGGAGAAAATACTCGTCTTACTCAACGATACAGCATCACAACACAATTGCTTGTCCTCTACTATGTCCTGTCGTACGAAGAAGCGCTTCTGGCAAACACAAAGATACTAGGTATATGTGAGTGCACTAGTGGAAAACAGATTAACTGAAAATTAGATGCAAAGAGAGGAATTCTTACAGTAACTAAAATTCATGTTGCTGTCAGATTGAAGCACAGCATAAAAACTTTAGATTCTTGTAATAAATACAGCATTGCTGTAGAAATTCAGGAGATAAAGTTTCTGCTAAAACTCTGTAGTTGAGTAACTTGTTTTCCAGATTAAAAAAGGTCCAAGCTGGCCAAAAAGATACCAGGCGTGTTTGTGACCAACAAATTATAAAAATACATATAAATGTTTATTATTCTAATAAATTCAGCAACAGTTAACAGACTTCTTGATTACTTCAGATCTTCATTTATTCATGTGTTATCAAACTTCTGCACACATTTCTTCGGGTTGGCAATACTGAATGATCCGTTTTTACCTTTGAAATTGAGACTTTAAATTGTTTCTAAAAGAATGTTGTGTAGTTTGTTGACAGAGTTTGATTTCAATGAAAACATAGTATTTGCATCTGGTGGGTGTTTTTACTTGCCCTTTTTAGGGTGCAAAACTTCCAGCATTCATTGTTGCTGTTTTCTTCATGCTATTCAAGAAAGACTGAAATACTACAAAATCAATTACAGTTCTTCCTGCATTTGTAGCTTCTACCTCACTACAGGGTGTCGTGTGTGCCAACAGTTTGAATTCCATGGACCAACTGATAACTGGTTTTGTTAAGAATAAAAAACCTTGAATAAAGAAAAGTGCAGATTTGAGCTATCATCTCAAAATCAGCTGGACTTGGTCAAAGATAGTATGGGGATTTTGCGAACAAATCTGAATGCCAGGGAAATCTTTGAATGGAAATGTTCACAGAAATGGTTTTCTGAAGAGCTTAATTTAATACTTTAACAGGAATGAGGTGTGTTATTCAGGATTTTCTTTAGTTTACCTGGATAATACAGAGGCAAGTGTTTTACATTTTCTGTATTGATTTAGTTGGGGATATAATTTTTTCCAACTGTAACTGTTGTACATGTTTTCTTGTCCTGTTCCTTTATAGCTGCCATGCAGAAAAAACCCAAGTCCTACTCTTCAGCATTAATGGATCAGATTCCAATCAAGTACCTCATCCGGCAGGCACAGGGGCTGCAGCAGGAACTGGGAGGTATATCTGTGTCTGGATGTCTAATGTGTGTGAAGAAGGAAGGCTAAGCGTGTTTCCAGCTCTGTGGCTATTGTCTGTTTCATAGTGTGCCTTCCTTTCTCTTTCTTTTAAAATCTGTCAGTAGTTAACTAATGAGAATTACAGGTATGTTTGAAGAGTAATAGTGAAAGTTTGAGGAAGGCAGTTCCTTTTAGAGTAGGTCTTACCTGTGTAGGGTAGGTTTTAGAGTAGGAATTGCTTGAGAATTTTTTATTATTCCAGACTGAGTTTAAGAGGTGCTGCTATAGGGTCCTCCCACCTTTCCAGAAGGTAACTTTTCCTTTCTGTTGGAATTAGAATATCAGGCTATAAACATGCAAGCTCACTGTCCTTCTTGACAGTGATTCAGTTAAGGTCTGTTGTTGAAATGATAGATGCAAATATGTTCAGGTGAAAGATGTAGCTACTCAGATCTAACATATATACTTTCTTAATACCCGCAAAGGCTTGCATTCTGCACTGTTACGCCTTCTTGCAACTAACTATCCACACCTCTGCATTGTGGAAGACTGGATCTGTGAGGAACAGATTACAGGCACCGATGTCTTATTGAGGAGGATGCTTCTTACAAACATTGCGAAGAATCACTCTCCCAAACAGCTCCAGGAAGGTAAATAACTTCATTTGAAGTAAGCAGTGTTCTTTCCAAATTGGTTGGAATATAGTGGATTTGGAAGTGTGTAGCCATTTAGTTCATTTGATCATCCTACATTTGTATAATGAAAATGTTCTGCTGCCAAGTTAGAAAAAAATGTTTGAAGTTTAGTTTTACCAAGCTCCCATTGTCTTTATTTTTTTAGCATTTTCCATGCTGCCTGGAAATCATACCCAGCTGATGCAGATCTTAGAACATTTAACACTTCTCTCAGCTGGTGAATTGATCCCATATGCAGAAGTATTGACATCAAATATGAATCGCTTGCTGAATGCTGGAGTCCCTCGGAGGATTCTTCAGACTGTCAATAAACTTTGGATGGTTCTTAACACTGTGATGCCAAGAAGGTAGGCTCAGAATACTGTTTAGTTTATTGTTGCAGATAGATGGAACGCCACTTTCTGTTTCAAAAATAACGACACGATGCCTTTGTCTGGGAAATTGGAGGTTGTGACTGAATAGAATGTGTTGGAGTTGCATTTCTTTTTGCTTTGTTGAAATTTGTAACCTTTGCATTTAAAAGGACGATACTTCTTGTTCTCAGGGGAAAGGAAGTCATCAGTTTGCTTAAAATATAGAAGTACAGTTTTATAGCATACATTGTTTATGATGAATTACTGATGAAACATGAACTCGCTCTGGTAAGAACATGCCTTTTCTGAGGAAGTGGATGCTCAATTGCAGTGAAAACAGTTTGGTTGCTGTAATTCCAGTGAATGGAATGTAAGTTAACTTCAAGGGCTGCAAATGAAGTACGGGGTTTTTGCTCCTTGGTAGGCCCAGAAAAATAGAGCTCACTGAGATAAGTGAGTGTCCAGGTGCTTCTGTGATCCCTTTTCTCGTACGGATTATCTGTCAAAAAATCATAAAAATCATCTCATTTTAGGTTGTGGGTGATGACTGTTAACGCTCTGCAGCCTTCAGTAAAAATAGTCCGACAGCAGAAGTACACTCAGAATGATCTGATGATTGATCCTTTGATTGTTCTAAGATGCGATCAGAGAGTTCATAGGTAAGCATCTCCCTCCTTTAGCTTTTTATGTTCTGTGGTACTTACATTGATACATAGTGCATGCTAAACATAAAGGTGTCTCATAGAAAACTTCTAAAAGCTTTCAGTACTTCAAAACATATTTTCAAACTAATCATATGAGCTTGTAAGTTCCATCTTTTTTGTATTAAGCTTGTTGGTCTGAGGACTGAGCAAGCTGTGCATGCTGATTCAGCATGCCATCCTGTCCAACTGAGTGTCTTGTTGGACAACCTTACACTCAGTTCTATTTTGGGAACTTTGGGATTTGTACATAGGTCATCCATTTTAGATTTGTGGGTGTGAATTTGTTCTAAATAGACCTTGCAGCATGCTTAAAATGGCTGCTGCCACATGGTGGTGGTGGTGGTGGTTGAAGTTGTAGCTGTAACATCCATGCACGCTGTCTTTTGCCATCCCTTGTGGGCTGGTAGGTATTCCATCTTTTTGGGTAACAGTTTCTGCCAGTGGGTGCTTGATGGATATGATAAAGGTAGATTTGCTTAATTTCCCAAGAAAGTCTTTTAGTAGTACTTAGAAATTAGTTCCTCTAGATGTCAGTGATGACAGAGGAGGATGTGTAATGCTGCTTTATCGCTCTGATGCAGAAGAGTAAACCGAGGATTTAAGTAGTGAAAATGATCATAATTGATAGCAATGGACCAGCTTTTAAGGAGAATATGAAATGATGGAAACAATAAGTCAGAATTTGTAAATTATAACTTTGCTTTTTCATAGTAATGAAGAAAATTGCATCCGTTATTCTAAGAAGATACAGTTAATAATTTTAAATGTACTTTAGCCCCTAGCTTTATTCCTTGTGTATTCTTTTTCATGTTTTCTGTCGGTTGTGGTTTATTTTTCCTCTTTTTTATTATCCTTTTGTTCATAATAAATGGCTAATAGTCAACTTGATTTGTTCTTTGTGTTCCTTTTTGTATGCATCTGTCCCCCCTTGCCTTTTAGCAATTGAGCCATGAATCCAGTTTTCATTTGAGTTACTACAACTCTGCTAGACTTCAAGTTTCTGTTGATGACATCTTTACTCCCCAACCCGTAGGTGAAATATTTAAATGTATGTCCCTTCAGCTCTGGATGCAAATGGAAAATCCTACATTTCTAAAACTGTTAGGGAGATTTATAATGCAATGTGATTTGAAAACTACCATCTTGGTGTTGTGGAAGCAGTTCAGAGCTTGTCTGCCTTATTTTTCCCCATCGTTCAGATAAATATTTTCCCTTACTTCACATACAGTCAATACTTTTTGGGTTTCCTTCGTTCATCAGAAATAAGTCTCTTCAACGGTTCCTTGTTTTTGTGTTAGGTACGCATACACTCACGTAGAAGGGATTGTGACCTTTAGGGTTTTGCTGTGTTAGGGAAAAGACCTGTAGTATGAACCAGACTACAACCCAATGAGCCTTTGAGGGGTGCTTTTAGTTTGTTCATATTATTACTGTCTTATTGTTCTGCCTACTGAAATGCTTTTATTTTATCATGTGTTCCCATATCAGGAGTCCTCCTCTGATGGATATAACTTTGCACATGTTGAACGGATATCTTCTTGCCTCAAAAGCTTACCTCAATTCTCACCTAAAAGAAACAGCAGAACAGGACATTAGGCCTTCCCAAAATAATGCAATGGGTCCAGAGGCCCCAGAAGTTACAAGGGAAGAATTAAAAAATGCATTGCTTGCTGCTCAGGTAAGGGGGAAGAAATGGATATTAAATGATGTGAGGAAAGACAATCATAAAACAGAAATACAGAAACAGGAAATTAAAAAAGGAGACCTTTTCACTTCTTTTTTTACTGACTTCTGTCACTGTGAAAAAGAAAACTGCCTCTGTATTCAGATTGTTAAATGTTTTTGGTTTTCTGTTTTCTAGTCTGAAGCATTGTGTTGGTTAACTGCTTTGATGGTATTCTTTTTTGTTAGTTAGAACAGTAAAGTTCTGCTTACTAGCCTTTTTTGTTTTGTTGCTTGTGTTATCCAGAGACTCTTTCTGTACTTAGAATTTGGAGCAGTAAAACAGGAATAAATGTGACAGACCTATGCATGATCATTTCAATTATGTTATTTAAGAGAAGCAGCCAGCATTGTAAAGTATGAAGAAGCTGAAAAGTGGTTAACTTACTTAGCTTGACATTATGGGAATTCTTGAGTAATCCCGTTTTACAGTCTCTTCTTGCCTCTGTATGGAACAATGTCACATATATGGTCCCTATTAGCAGATGATTTTTGAGTTAATAGGAAATTTTATTTTTGAATCAGTAGGGTAGTCTCCCCTGAATGCTGTGAATTACCTGGCCATGTACATATTGTGTCTGATCTGGATTCTTTAAGGGGCCATTGGATGTTTATTTTGAAACAAAACGAGATTCCGTTGAATTTACTATTTTGATCTATGATTTATGATTATCTGTTGGATTTAAGCTTTTTTTCTTTGAGCCTTGATTCAGACAAAGTGTTGGGTTTTTCTTAATGCTCTGCAGGATTTGTGATTCTTGAACTGAGTTGTTTTTATTCTCTATAAAAATAAACTCTACCTAGAAATGCTAGCCACCTGACAGTCTTCCATTTCTTAAATTGTCCTTACTTCATATTTGATTTCATCAGGGTTTTTTATGCATGTTCTGTTGCTTATTTTCTTCATAGGACAGTGCTGCTGTGCAGATTCTTCTAGAGATCTGCTTACCTACAGAAGAAGAGAAAGCCCAGAGCAGTAATACCCACAGTTTGCTAAAGAGTGTTCATAGTACCACAGGCCCTAAGAGTCCTGAACTAGAAGAAGAAGATAGCTTGCTGTGTAATCTTCGAGAGGTCCAGTGTCTGATCTGCTGTCTGCTGCATCAGATGTATATAGCTGATCCCAACATAGTCAAACTAGTTCATTTCCAGGTCTGCTTTGCACTATTTTAGTTCTTTCATGGTTTCTCTGGTTAAGAAAGAGCCAAATGAAGTGGTTAAAGGATGTTGAATGCTGCTGTTGTGTTCCTCAGAAATTATAATGGCCCACTTTTCTGCCTCCCTTCTCACCAAATTCGTAGTACCTACATTTCCTCCATATTTCAGTGCTTGGACTCTGTCTTATAGCCGAGAAGGGAGCACCTAAACTATGCCTGTTCCTCATCATTAAACATATGCTTTGTTTGTGCCTCTGCCCCTTTTTATACCAAAATAGTTTGTCCATTCTAGGCCAAGGAAAACTGGCCTAATCATCTTATAATTACTTGTTCCGCATCTTTTGTGGGTTACTTTTTTTCTCGTCATGTTTTTGAATTAGCATGCCCATTATTCAAAAATGTAATTTGGCTTCAAATGTAAACATCTTATGTTTCTTTTTTGTTAGGGCACAGTTTCTCTCTTTAGAGTGGAAGGAGAAAGGTTGCCCCTGCCAAAGCAGCTGTATATCTTCAAAAAAAGAAAGGGGAAAGATTAGCAAATTCTTTAATATAAGTGCGGTTTTAGTGTGTGTTAAATTGCTCATTGCCAGATGGCAGTCTCTTTAAAAGGAGTTAATTTGCCTTGACCTGGAACTGATTAAGTGACTGAAAAAGTCTTAATGGTGCAGTTGTGAAATAAGCAAGTTGGGGCCTATGGTGAAGTTTGGAACACAGGGGAAAGACACAGAAGGAAAGGGTCACTGCAGCTTTGGAGTTTGGAGAGTGGAGGGAGAGTTTCTATGCAAATAATACATTGAGTATTGAGGATAAAGAACTGATTCAGACCCTGGGTTTGTCACCCAGCCTGCCTCTTGTTGCCTTGGGATACAGGCCTGGTGCTTATAATTCCGAACAAAAGAGATTTACAAATATATTAGTTTTGAAAAAAGCATTAACGCAGATCTGATTTAAAATATTAATCGAAGCAGAATTTTTAAAACATATTTGACACATTAACTTGTCTCTTTTCTTAATCACACAGGGTTATCCATGTGAACTTCTGGCGCTCACAGTGGCGGGGATTCCATCGATGCATATCTGTCTGGATTTCATACCGGAGCTCATTGCCCAGCCTGAACTTGAAAAACAGGTAGTGTACAGTCATCTAGCTTGAGAATGACTGTAAGTAGTTAACCCCGATGAATTATTGGTTAAGGGGAGAAAATAAAAGGATCACTAAAAAAGTCCTGTTCTAACTTGCCTGAGATATTAAGGTAGTATCTGTCGCACTTTTACCTTAAATTAAAGGCCCAGACTTTAAGTCCCCTTCAAATCAGGGATTGTGACAACCCCTCTAACATACCTCTGTACACTTATTCAGGAAATACTCATGAATTTCAGTATTACCTTCAAGAACATGAATGAAAGCACTTTTCAATGATGAGTTTCATTCATTCTTTACATTGAGTATAAATCAGTTGGCAAAAGTTTTGCCTACTTAGTTTTTATCTGACACTTTATAGCTACAGGAACTTCTATGAAGATTTAAATTCTGAAAACCTGTTTTGCAAAGATATTCTGTAGAACATATGAAGCAGCCTTAAGATCAGAATTGTATTCATTGAATGAAACATTCATTCAAGTTTGACTACTAAGTCTTTTTCCAGGGAATACTACTATTGTTTCTTGAAGCAAGCTTGGAAAAAGATGATAGGCGTAAATTTCTAAACCAATTTAAATTTCTCCTTTGCCAGTTGTCTTACCAGTTTGTTCCCTGGTCTAACTGCAGGAACAAAGCCTGCTAGAATGACGTGTGACTTTCCTCAAAGTTATGCTATTTCAATCTGAAGAGTGGTAGTTTCTTCTCACTACAAGCTCAGGAAAGGGGGAGTCACGAATTTGATTTTGAAATGTTTCACCAATATTTTTGAAGGTCTTCTCATGATGACTGTGAAAAACAATGGAAAATAGTTGTTTATTATTACTTTCTAAAGCAATATGTAGACCCTGATTTAGTATACTGTGACAAGGGGAGATGACATATTTGGCTAGTTGTAGGTAACTGGAGTTTGTTTGGCTAAAGATTCCTCTGTTTTCTATATCCATCTTATGTATGCCTTCTCAACTATTAAGTTACTGCTGATGAGAGGACACTCAACTAAAGTTAAAACTCTAACATATCGGACCTTCAACAGCTTTTACAAGGGTTATGTTGTAAATTGTGTGTTGCTTTGTTGCTCATTGTTAATGTCAGAACGTTGTGTCTGTGGGGGACACTGGTACTTTTGATTAATGTTAAATATGTGTGGATTTTTTTCTTAATGTTAGCAGAAAAAATTCAGAATACGTGTTACTAAGGTTTCTCTAGCTTTAATTTCCTCATTGATAAAATAGAGAATACTTGTTAACTCATAAATTACATGAAGAGCTTTGGATAGGAAGTGCAAAGCAATCTGTAACTTTATTACTTATTTCTCTTTTGCCTTTCACCTACTTAACAGATATTTGCCATCCAGTTACTTTCATTTTTGTGTATCCAGTATGCACTACCTAAATCTCTCAGTGTGGCTCGTTTAGCTATCAATGTGATGGGAACCTTGCTCACAGGTAGGTGCTCTGGCAACCCCTAAATACATTGTTGTGTAAATTAGAATTATTTGTCTTGGTTGAATGCAGTTTATCTAAATGCCACTGTGTTAATTACTATTGTAAAAGTAAGAATAATTCTTGACTGGATTTTTATAATAATTTCTCTTTACTTAACCATTTCCTTTTCCTTGATAGTTTTAACCCAGTCAAAGCGCTATGCTTTTTTTATGCCGACCCTGCCTTGTTTGGTGTCATTCTGTCAAGCCTTTCCTCCTTTGTACGAGGATATTATGTCTCTGCTGATACAAATAGGACAAGTTTGTGCCTCTGATGTTGCTACACAGACAAGAGACTTCGACCCAATTATTACACGTAAGTAAAGTACCTTGTATTTCAAAAGTAATGTCATGGTCTCAGGGAGAAAATTATGTTAATGTTTCAAAAGTTTTAGCATAGTTGGAATGCAGTGTGAAATTTACTGCTGTTGTCTTGTAAATATAGAAGGGATAGGTGGATTTACTGGACTGGAGGAGTTTAGAGGCTAAAGGGGCTGAAAGTACCCCTTGTATTAAACTTTGTATTGCCTTCCATTTTATTTCCCTGCTTGTGTCATTTCAAGACGTATCCCTGCGTGCAAGTGTTGTGCATAGAATTTGCCATTGTAGCGTAAGGATGAAAGACATGAGCAAAGGGCATTGGCTTTCGAGAACACAAGGGCATTTCAACCCCTCAGCTGAGGCATAATGGCCATATAAATCTTCCTAATTTGTTGGAAATGCAAAGTCAAATGAGCTACCTGAAGCCTTACACATGACATAGCATGGTTGGAAAAACGTATAGTGATGGTGTGAACACGGATTAACTGTTTATCAGTTGATCTTGAGCATGTTTTTGTGTCTTTTTTTGTCTAAAGTCAAATGCTCTGTTCATGTGATACAAGGTTCCCTGATGCTATCTATGCTAAAATATTTATGTTAAAAGAAGTAAGAGGGAATATAAAAAAATCCCCAAAGGAGTCAGACATAGGTAAATGAAAAAGAAGTGTGGTAGCCTCTCTAGAAATAACCTGTGGAATTAAGCCTGGTGCATGAAACAGTAATAGCTCAGATTTGCGGTTTCATAGCATACATGTTTGTGTTATGGGTGTAATTAACAATTTTTAAAAAAATATTTATTTAGATGTGCTTTGCTTCTTTTACTTAATCTTCTAGGTCTCCAGCAACTGAAGGAGAAACCACTTGAAGTGTCAGGACTTTGTAAAGATTCATCTAACAAAAGCATTTCAAGGGACATTGCAAGCATGGACCCTGACGTCCGGTTATGCCAGTGTGTTGAAAATACTATCATTGAAATAATTAACATGAGCGTAAGTGGAGTTTAGAAAGAACACAAATGAAATTGTCCCACAGTCTGTGGTGCTTAAATTTGGAGAAAGCTGTGAAAGTGCATTGAGGAACTGGAGCACAAGAAGTTCGTATTTTTCATTCGATTCAGTTATGGCTGAAAAGAAAAGAATTCTTTAAAGAGGCTTGTGTTGCTTCCAGTGAACACTTTGGAGGCTGATGGGGTCAGCAGACAATTTCCAGTGAAACCAAGTGTGATTTTTCAGGCTTGCTTGGTTTCTGAAGTGATACAACAACACACCCGAAAGGGTTTTATAACACTCCGGAAAGTGAATACTTAATTTGTTGAGCAAACAGCAAAATGATAGGTAAGAAAAATTTGAGATTGAAGCGTTTTGCTTAAGTTAAATGAACTACTGTCCAGAGCCTTGCAGAGCAAGATGAAATAAAATACTCCAAGGAAGACTTGAAAAAGTGATTAAAGTAACTTGCATCATCACATTGAGCACTAAGAAAATGCTTTAACTTTTTTTTATTTGTGTTTCAAACCATTGGTCAAAGTTTCATTTCATGAGATCAGGAACTTCATTTAAAGGATCAGCCAGCCTTCATTAAAAGTTTGAAACTGGTCTAAAAGTCTCTTTAAAAAAAAGTACTACTATAAAATGAGCTGTATAAATGTGATTTTTAAAGCTTATGTATTTTTAATGCAGCTCAGATGGTTTGGTATTTTTTAACATCACTTGATTTAAAAGAGATGAGAAAGATTTCAAGAAATAAGTGCAAAGGTATCTTAAGTTCTCATCAGGATAAGATTAAAAAAGATAAATTAGTGTTGATGGTGACTGTGATGGAAGCTAAATTTCCCTATAATGAAAGGAATGACAGATTTCAGCCGTACCAAAGTGGTTACGTGCAGCTCGGTGGACAAAAAGGCTGAATCCTTTGTGCTTCGTGCATGAAGTTGGTTGTTCTTTCATATACAAAAGCTCCAGGATTTAGCCCGATAGATGTGTTCTGTGGCATTGCAGAAGGGTGTGTGTGATGCAATATTTGGGAGTTTCTTGAAGGTTGCACAAGCTCTCTTGTGAGGCAGGACACACTTTTGCGTCAGAGAAAGAAAATTAAGGTTTGGCTCTTGTGCCAGAAGTGACTAGTACTTCGAGACACTTGAATTGCTAAACTTGTCAATCCAGCACTTCCTCTTTTCCTAAATGACAGCATCCAGGGTCCTTAAGTAAGTTAAAATATTTTTCAGTTAAAAGCAGTTTATATTCCAGAAATTAATGGTCTGATTCTTTAGTGTGGCCTTGGGAAAATCTTGCACAGCTTGTCTCCTGCCCGTGTTGGACAGTGATAATAATACTGAATTGCCAAAGACACTTGGGTTTGCTTTCCAGCACTACCAGCCTGCTGTGACCAAATGATAACACCATCTGGCTACCAAGTATATTTTTGTCATCTTGATGTAAAGTATGTAAATAATCTAAATGTATGTACCCTTCCCCCCTCCCCGTTCTAAGTGTAATTTTTTTATGCTGTAGTGGTATTTAAATAAAAAAACCAAAACAACCTAGTGTATGATTTGGATCCAGTCATAGGTATTCATACTTGTAATTTCAAAGGGAGTTGCCTGTACTGATTTTCAAGTTTGGTACGCGGGGGCCTTCTCCTGCCGGGGCTTTCCAGCGTGGCGGTATTGAAAAGCCACAGACTTTATTAAAAAAAATCCCTCATTCCCAGCACAGTGTTTTCAGCGCACTATGCTTAGAACAAGGTAAGTAATACAAAGTATTACAAGTATTTTGCAACGCAATTGCCCCACGGTAAACGCGTGGTTGCCTAGCAACGAGTGCAACCCGGAAGCCAGCAAGGCCCTCCCTGATTGGTTCTAATAGCGCAAGAGGTGGGAGGCGGGAGCGGCTGAGTCTGCCATTTCGCGATTGGTGGCTCGGCGCCCTTTCCTGTCAGCTGATTGGCGCCGGGGCGGAGGCGGGAAGGACGGACGCCGGAGAGGGCCGCCGTCGCCTGAGGTGAGGGGCCGCTCGCCGCCTCCCGCGGAGCGCGGCTGTGAGGGGACCGGGTTCGCGCAAGGAAGGAAGGAGGGAGGGAAGCGGCTTTCTGGGGGTCCCTGCCTCTTAAAGGAGATGAAGGAAAAGCCCGGGTGCCTCTCTGGAGGCTGGGGCGGGGCGGCACGCACAGGAGAATGACAGCCGGTTCCTCAGGCCCTGCCCTCGGCCGCGGAGAGGCGGAAAAACTCTCCCCGGGGCTGGAGCTAGAGGTTGGGCCGAGGTGGCGTCGGGGTGTCCCTGGGGAGCGGCCCCGGTCCTCCCAGAGGTGGAGCGGAGCAGAGCGGGGCGAAGGGTGTCCCTCCCCGTTCCCGGTGTCCCGCACCGTTGCCGCCTCCTGCCCGCGTTCATGTTGAATTCTTCCCGCTGCCCCGGCGGGGGCTTGCTTTTTTCTTGGGCAAAGCGCACTTCGAAGCTGTGCTCGTTTAAGCGAACCCCCGCCCCGCATGTGTTAGGGAAAAGCCTTCAAGGGGTGCGGTTACATTTTTGGAAGGGGAAGTGGGATGTAAACTCACGTTAGCCTTCTCTTTTCGCTAGGATTTCTTTTTCCTGTTGAGAAAATTGATGATGAAGCTGAATCATGCCATACATTGGTGGTTTTTTGATGTATACGTTACTCGTTAAAAGGCAGATGAGGACACAGGTTAGTGAGTTAATTTATCATAGGGAATCTGCCAATTTAAAATTGCTCTTTTATTTTGTAGATGCTGAAAATCTGTAAGAAAAAATTTCTGTCGTTTAAAGAAATGTGCTTTTTTTTTTTTTTTTAAGCCACCTATGCCTCTTCAGTATTTTTAATTCAATAACTTCAACATTTTAGCATGATAGGGAAACTGACTTTCTCTTATTATGCAGAGTGAGAGAAATGCAAGATAATACAGGACAGTAAAGTGAATGACACCTCCTTTTCCCCTGAATACTTACAGTATTACTAGTGGAAGAAAAATGTTAGTTTAAAACATCTCATTTCTAAGGTCAGTGTCCAGTTTTATTTTCTCATTGTCATAAAATGAACAGTATAAGGTACTGTTGTCTACTGTATCTTTGTAGTTTGCAATCTCTTGGAGTTCAAGCTAACGGACCTGCAGAATTGAAAAACTGGCTATTTTTAGTTATTAAACATCATAACGTACTTTTCCCCAAGGATTTGGGTTCTTATCCCAACAATATTCAGTCTGAGAAATAGAATCTGAAATGATGTGCATAGTTCATTCGTACTTTTATTTAAATTGCTTAAATTGCTGGTGCTGCTCATGGCAACTTGCTCTCATTTGTAACAAGGACTGAGTCTGAACTGATGGTGTGTAATATAAATTCTTATATGCCAGTTCTGGTAATATCCTGAACCACTTAGCCCCCTTATCAGGTTAGCACTTTCTGCTTGTTTTTGTTTGGTGCCATATGTTGTTTCAGGCTTTGCCTGGTTGTTAGTGTTGACTTGTTAATACTGGTTTTTTATTGCAGTTATAAACCTGAAGTAAACAGAAGGAAAAAGTGGCAATGTCTTCTGATGTGTCAGAATATACTATTGGGGGAGTGAAGATTATATTCCCTTGCAAGGCTTATCCTTCACAACTTGCTATGATGAATGCTGTAAGTAGAATTTGTGTTAATATTTGCTAAACTAATAGCTTATGTTTTGAGAGCCTCCAATATATTGAGAATTTCAATTGTAACTTAACTTACTGTTCTCAGTGCTGTACAGTGATACCTGGCCCATGACTAGGGAGTGCTGAAGTACGTTTGGATTTGTGAACATTTATGCGAAGAAAGAAGTTATGTCTTCTGTAATATATATGATTATTTAACTAGATATACTGTAACAGAAGTTTTACATAACTTTTCAAGTTTGTAAGGAGGGAATGATATAGTAAAACATCTGTATTTTAAACAGAATGCGATATTTCAGTAAGTTTTCACTTTTTGGAGAGGTTTTTAAAAATGAATTATTCACTTTACATTTAAACATTTTTAAACAGTTGTAACCATTTTTAAACACTTTTTCTCTGTGGGACAAATGGTTTGGTTGTCTGACAGATGTTTTCAACGTTTTGTAAGACTAAAGAAAGCAAGCTAGCCCCATCAGGTATTGTTGTTAGCAGGTAAGTATTTCACAGCTTCCTGTAAGTGAACCCCTGAGCATTGCTAATGAGGCATGTTCCTCCTGAGAGAAATACAGCTAAGGCTTGTTGGCCTGTTGTTATTATTAAAGGGGGGTGGGGGGTTGTTTGATTGATTGGTTGTTTTGCTTGTTTGTTCGTTTGTTTTACAAGACAGCAGGTGTCCTGATCTATTTTTAGAAGTTATTTCTAGCTTAGTTAAAGACATCCTCTTTGGTTTTTTTCCTATTAATTCTGGTTTTGTTCTTGTTATTCTCCTTAAAGATTGTTAAGGGTTTAAATAACAGGCAACACTGTTTGTTGGAGAGCCCTACAGGAAGTGGCAAAAGCTTGGCATTACTTTGTTCTGCATTATCATGGCAGCAGTCTCTGCATGGTAAGTTGTCTTAGTGTCTGTTTGCCCAGTTTTTGTTACCAAAATATATTATAATGAACTGTTGTTGTTTATCAGCCTTTAAACATTTGGGTTCAGGAATTTAACCAGGTCTTTGTCCACCATTATACATATTGCCTTACTGGCATCATAAAACTGTAACGGCCAGTAATACTAAGCTGGATTTAGATATCTGTTCCTATAAGGGAATTGTATGGATGTTGGAACTTAGAAAGAAAATACTTCTGGATTGTAGTCATGCAGATTGAATTGAAAAAGAAGGGTATTTTTCATTTCTGCAAGTTGTTACCGTTCTTTGCACTGCAGTTTTTCAAAGGGTGGCTTGTTCAGACTTGGTAGAGGCATAAGGTTTATAGCTGGTACCTAAACAAAAGCTTTCATCTTAACTGTTTTGAAGGTCTATTTCTCATGTATAGTCTTGAGTAGGTTTTAATGGAAGACAAATGACGGTGTCCTTTAGAGAAATCACTGCTTACATCATCAGGTGAAAAGGAAGACAGAAAGCCAGAGACCTCACCACCATGTCACTGCACGTGTCATTCCCAATCTAAGAGCAACGAGGCTGCGACAAGTGTGAATCATGGTGCTTCTAGTTCTTTTAATAATTATGAAACAGGAAGTTCTGTAAAACCTGGAAGCCCGCTGACAAACACAGGTAACTTCATACATAGGCAGCTAAAAATCCGTTCTGGAAGTAAAATATGTAGGGAGTGATGTCAACTTTTTTGCTTTCAAGTTGGGGACTTTTTTTATGATCATAATAGCAGAGTACTACATGATTCTGCCCTGCGTGGAAATGGTGGTTAATGGGTCTAAAAACGTCTAATAATATTTCCTACATGTGTATTTATAATAAATTCTATTTTTAAAATGTGGCCCTTATTTAATGCATTCCTAGTAGTGGACATACCTTTTATTTTATTTTTAATTACAGAATGTAAGGAAAATGAAACGCTAGCTTCAAAATTGTCTGCCAAAAAAAGATTATCTCTGTGTGCCAATGAGAATGATGATTTTCAAGTAGACAGGAAAAGGATTCGTCCTTTAGAAACTGAGCAGCAGGTGAGCAAAGATTATTGGCCGTAAAATAATCCAGGCGTAGCTCAACAAAGCTGTCAAACACCAATCAACATGGCAGAGAAGGGCATAGGGAATAGTTGAATCATGTCACAGTCATAGTTAAGATTGACAGGTTTTTGTTCATTTTTATTGTTTCTTGTTACAAAGGAGTCCATTGTTGCACTAAACTGTTCATAATACCATGTCCTAAATTATATCTTGCATATTTAAATACCTAATATCCCTCAAATATATTTACCCCCAGTTGATCTGTAATATTAAGTCAAAGTATGAGATTCTAGAGTTGAAAGGGCTCTTCCAAATACGTATTAGAAATACAAATAATACTGTGAATGTATGAGAGTTCTGTTTTATATCCTGTCAACTGTAGTTATCTCTGGCCTAATATGTGGAGTACAATATTGTGTAATGTTTGCATCTGTGTCAGTATTGGTATCGTGTAGCTTAGTACTTGTATTCAGATGTGCACTGTAAATAGCTTTTACATTGCTTTAGAGTATTGCTCAGATGGTTACTTTTGTTTAAGTTTTTAGATCAATATGGCTTGAATTTATTTCCTGTTTTAGTTATGGAAGTTTTCTGCTTGTATCTATATAGTATTGTAACGTCTATCAGTTTTGTAACAGTGGGAAATTAAAGAAGAAAAGCTCAGTAGTAATTATGGATTTTTCTTTGTTGTTGTTACTGAATTTTGTAATTAAAACTTTATAGCTTTTTCCAAATTATTTTTGTGTGGCTTGGATTTGGTTAAACTGTTAACAAATATTAGTGATGCACTGTGTTACTGAAACATACTCACTGGAAAATAGTTGAAACAAAATCACTGACTGCTAGTATAAGCACATACTTCAGTGTATTTGAACACGGTACATTTTTTTTCCTCTGGCAGGTTAGAAAACGTCATTGTTTTGCAAAAGGAGTGCAGCTGGTCGATGCTTTAGAAGTTTATCATCAGAGAAAAAATGGAGAGCTGACGGTTCACTCTGAAAAAAGTGTGAAAACCACTACTTTTTGTCCCAAAACAGTAAGTAATACAGTAATATCTTTTACATCAGGACTGTTAGTTTGAGAGCAATTAAAAAAAAAAAATACTGTAAAGAAATTATGCATTAAATGCAGCTTGTTAATAGTTTCAGAAAACACTGTACCTTTGACTGCATTACAGTCTAATGTAGAGGTTCCCAAGTATGTAAGTTGCTTTAAAGTAATACATTGTCACTATCAATAGCGAGAACTGCAGTGGCTTTTGCTCCTAATAGTGCTGTCTAACCAATGTCGTTTGCAAAGTGTAAATTATTTCTGTGAAAGGTGTTCTTCTAAACAGTGGGTTGAACTCTTTTACCATGGCTCCCCCGTAGTGCAGAATCTGGTGCAGCAATTCAGCCTGTAAACTTTCAATATGTGACAGCAATTGTACAGCAGATATAAATCTGTGTTATATTCCAGTTTATAGTAGATTTGTGACTTTATGGAAGAACTTGAAAGTAGGACCATAGAAATTAAGTGACATCACCTTTTGTAGATTTTGTTCAACTTGCCATTCGTTGTTTTGTGGCATATGTAGTAAATGAGAGACAGCATTTAATATTAACATGTGTGCCTTTTAGACCTTAAAAAAGTTGTATGGAGAAAGTTGGAGCTGATCATTACAATATACTATAACAAAAAATGAGTAATAAATATTGCACATGATTAAGAAGAAAAATCCTATGTGTTACTGTGATAGATTTACCTTTTGGGTTGGTTTGGTTTTTTTTTAAATTGCCACTTTCCGTAGCAGAAGTACAACATGAGAAGTTGAGGTACGAATATGCAGCTGTTTCTGCAGCTTTCTGCTAGGCATTTCTGCATGTCTTTGTGTTTGAATCTTACTGATTTTACATAAAAGTTTGTTGAAGCAAAACCAGTAGAAGAAGAAATCTGAGGCAGTAGAGATGAATGTCTGATGCCAAATTACATTAGTGCTGTAGTTCCCATGAATGCTTATCAAAGGCTGTGACAGAATAGTTCTTGTCAATACTAAAATATAGGAGCACTCCATGAAATCATAAAATCATATGTTTGAGACAAATATAAGAAAGGAAGGAGGTCTGACCTTCATTTCTTTCCTCAGTACAGATATCTACTTTCTTTTTTCAAAAGAACATCCTCCCATTCCAATATATATATATTTTTTAATGTTCTATGGTAATACCCATCTTGTAGGTAACTCAGCTTCTAAGTACAGAGTTTTTATGTAAGTTTGGAAATATGCTTGGTTTCAACAAGAATTTCAATTCTCTTTCCACCTCTTTCAACAGCACTTGGCTTTTTGTATGTCCTAAATTAGCTTCTATTTTAATCAGTGCATGTTTTAACTTCAGGAGCTGTTTTCCAGTATACTGTGCCTTTATAAACACAAAAGAAGCCAAAGACTTTGGTATTGCTTTAAGACTCTGGGACCTAAATCTTGACAAAAGTGAATCTGTGTTCTAGGTCATTTGATGGGAAGTATTTTTTATTAGTTTTGGAGAGCTCCGTAGATTTTTGAAGAGGATTTGAAATGCTTTGTGCTACTGAACTTCAATTGGTAGTTTGAAATACACAGGCCAGCAGAGTGTGCTGTTGATTTTCAAATAAAAAGACCTTCCTTCCTTGATTGTAAAGTTTGCTTTGGTACTTTGGGTATCTGAAAAACTTGATTTACAACTTCTGGAAACTTCATGTAGTGAAGAAAACTGAAAATTTTTAGTATAGATCAACTAACTGTTAAAATACTGAATCATACTCACTGATTTTTTTTAAGAAAACTCTTCATTTTTCTAACAGTAGTTTAGCTGTACATCTGTGTGTTACAGTGTGCTATCCATGGGTCTGATTTTGCAGACAGGCAGTACAGAATACTACTCAAGGTTTCACCACTATAGTGTTTACTACTTCTTTAGGAAGAAGCAACCTACAAAGAAATAAAAGTGTTTTATTTTTGTTAAAGTTTCTTTTTAAGAATGAAAGCAGTGTTTATTTATTTGTAAAAAAAGTTTCTTTTTAAGAATGAAAGAATAAGGTGTTATTTTCCTGTGATGAACTTTTACTTGAGAAGACTGAGAACTTCTCTGGTGTCAAGAAATAACTGCAGAAAGTAAGGCCTTAGTTCTGTGGCTTAACTACCTTAAGTTTAAGATGTGAAGAGCATCACAGCCTAGGCTGTTGGATATAAAAATGCTGTTCTAGTGTAGCTTATGAAATAAAGTCAGCTGGAGTTGTGTTCAAAACTTACCATAATGGACTAAGTATGTAGTATGATACAATAATGCAATAAAAATATTTTCTTAATCAATGAGACAAACCTGCCTTTGTGTATATATAACTTGTGTTTTACTGTAGTCAATCCTGTGCTTAAAGCAAACTTAGTTTCTTGTCAAGTCCTTTTTATAGCCCAAGAGAGAGAATGGGTTGGTTGTTGTAAGAGCATGAGAGGTGCTGCCCCGCATTGCTGCACGAGAAGAACACTGGTAGATCCTGTGGGTGAGGATCTTCTGCCCAGGGTGACTGCCTGTTCTTAGCTGCTTTCAGTCCGGAGCCTGGGAATCCATTTCTGTCCTTCTGCTGTTAATTCTTGCAAAAGAGGGCAGTTCTAGTGTGAGTTTAGATGAGAAATTATACCCTTGTGGTACTCTCTCGATTACTTCTGTCAAAGCATACGGTCTGAGAAACTGGGGCAGCTGGGTTAAGGAATCCCCATTTATACTAGGTAAAAAAAGTAAACAGTAAATGGAGAGTAGTGTAACAAACACTTGGGGTATCAAAAAACAACTGTGAAAAGAATCTGTCTTAATGTGCTAGCCCATTGCAGTTTAACATATTGCTTACAACCTTCACAATGGAGTTTGAGTGACTTCTGTTACACATTCCAGGAGACTGGCAGCCTGTTACAATCAGGGTCTGGACTCCAGAATAGGCTAATTTACCGCGATGGGATGAAGAAAGTTGTGGATTTGTATTACACGCTCTCACCTGACACCGTATCTGATCCTTTTCCTGCTGATTGACATTTTGAATGAGCTCTTTGAAGCAAGTTCCAGCTTAATTAAAACGTTTGCTTGGTTAGCAGTGATCTGTGAAAGCCTGTGATAAATATTGAACTGGGTTCACCTGCTGGTTACTGTGAGAGGATAAACAGCTGCTTTGTGTACTTTAATCAAGAGGCTGCAGCAGCAGCAGAATACTGTGCTTTTTGAGAGCTTATAAAGGAATAGTTGAAAAGCTCTGGTAATGTCACTGCTGATATCTCACAAGATTGTGCTTGTGTGATATTTCACACAAGAGGTATTCACTGCTGTATCATTTAGATGGCTTTGTAACCAGGAAATGTAGATGAAGATATGAAGAACTCCTCTTACCTCTTTGTGTTTCAAAGATCATAGCCTCAGTGTTTGTTTAGCTCTATTTTACACGTAGGACAGGTTGGTGGACTTGATTATTCCTTTTTTAATCAGACTTCCACTTTTTGCTATATAAATATTGATGTGATAGGCTGTTTTATCTACCCCTTGACAGAAGTAAAAACAAGCTGGATTAGCCTAAGGTCCATATAGTCTGGCATCTGATCTCTAACAGCATCTGTTACTGGATGTTTCTGATTAAATACTGCAGAAAGTAGAGGAGTATCTCCCCCCCCACCCCCCCAAATGAAAATCTCTATCCCAGATTCAAACTGCTGAAAACAGTTTTAGTTCTGAAGCCAGAGGGTATCATGAAATAGTTGTCTGTTGTGTTAATACTGATTATTTCTCGTCAGCACCCAGCACCCCCCCAAATATTTCATAAATAAATTGAAACATTTTCTAATTTTATTATCGTTTAACCAGTATCTCTGTGTTATGAGTCTAAAAATTTGAGGCAACATGGCTATGGAAACTGCCATATTGGTGTTATCGCTTTGTTCAGCTGGAGAGTATTATCTTTCTTTTTGCTGTAGTAATGGGAGATTAACATCATGTTAGATTTTGCTATGTGATATGAACAGTAATTCTTTTTATAGAAATATAGAATTAAAATAGCTTGTTTTTAATAAAATCTAAAGGTGGCCAAACCATTTTCTAAAGGATAACAAAGAATTCAAGTGCAAATTGACATGCTTGAATAATGTGCAAATAACATGAAGAACTCAACTTTTAAGCTATGTTTTAACCATTTTCTGAAAGATTCTCTTCATTATAAAGGACCTTCTATAAAGGTTTTTTTTATTTATTTATGTATTTTGGGCTAATGGTGTCTGTGGCTTTCAGAAATGTTATAACTACTGCAGGCAGTTTTATGCTCTTACTAGTTACTATAAAATCAGTCTGAGTTTACAACTTTCTCAATGTATTTTTTTTTTTTTTTAAACTTTTTGCAAAGTTAAAGGTAACATTTTAAAACTGGCTAAAGTGCTTCTTAAAAGCCAGTATTATACCAATTTCAAACCTTTTAAGAAAAACTTTTAAGGCTACCTGTAAAATACTGTAATTTTATAAGCCTTACACATAAGAACACTTTCTATTCTTTTCATAAAAAAGAAATATATCTGGGTTTTTTAAAACCCATCATAGAAGAACCTTCTGTTCATGTTTTATGTATATATTTATTTGACCTGTATTTTCCTGTTGTTAAAACAACTTTTGCAAAATCGCTGTCAGCCCTAATATTTTTCTGTTACTTTTATTTGGCAAACTAAATGTGAGGCTTAGCATTAGCAGTGAAGTATTAGTGGTATGTTACCATGTTTGAATTCTGTGTATTCTTTTTACCTCTGAAAACTCAAACTGACATGAATTAAAAGATAAACATGTTCTTAAAGGCCCTACACAGTAACTGCTTCAGTTATATTAATTGTTAGCATGGTAATGTGGTTTTCATTATTTCAAAGAGCAAAATAGATGATAGAAATATCAAGGTATAATTTGCATTGCAGTTTTCTGTGTGAGTACAAATGGAGTTGAGTATTGCTACATATGTAACATATACCATGTGTCAGCTGTTTCCTGCTTTGCTGTTGACAAGAGCCCCATTCATAACTCTTCTTTTTATCCTTTCAGTGAATAAGTAATTATTCAATATAGAAGGCAGGATATTTGGAACTGGCTATTTAATGTGGCAGCACACCGTAATGAAATCTGCTGTTACTGGCAACCTGAGAGGGGAATGTAACAATTCCAGCATGGGTGTAACTTTATCTGCTTTGAGGGCCTGTTTATTTGGCACATCAGTGAACCTTTTATCCCAGTGAGTGACAGCTCCAGAAGGGTTACATTTACATGCATTCTATCATGTATTGTAATATTTAATGGCGGACAAGGCTGAGTGGGACTAAGGGTAATGCGAACTTGCTTTTCCTCAGAGTGGAGGCTAAAAGACAGCTTGATCCCCAGAATTGTGGTGTAACACACGGCATGACTTAGCATTTGTTTATAATGGATAATCTTACTGATTACAATTAGAAGGGGAGGGAGGAGTATTTGAGCAGGCAGCTACATGTTGTTACTTGCACTATCACCTGAAAACCAAATACAAACTCATTTACACTAGAAGAATCCATTATTTTTTATGGGAGGTGTGTGTGGATGTGGTTACTCACAAGTTATTTGTTTTCTGTGTGTCTTTTCACACCAGTTATTACAATTTCATTTCTAGTATTTTATATTATGAAACATGATGCTTCTCAGGAAGAAAAAGAATTGGCTTTTAACAAATAAGATTAGGTTCTGTTTAGAATGATTCCCTATGTGTCTTTTATTCTCATAGTTACTAGATGGCCTTTGACATAATGGCACGGCAAACGTTTCTAATGGAGAGTGTATGATGCAGTCTGTTTTATCTGCAAACAGATTTCATTAAATCATCTAGATTTCTTCTGCTTGCTTTAAGGAAAAATGTTCTCACTATTTTAATTTGGGTGTCTGGTCCCAAGGTTTTATTCATCGAAGTAGCTGGACACTTCTTGTTCTGTAACAGCTGTGTTCTTAGGCTGAAGCGTAAATGTGAGACGTTTATTTGCATTATTCAGATGTGTAAATACTCCACTGGAATAATAATTCTTTCTATGGTTGGGTTGTGATAAAGATGTATCTAGTGATTGCTAGAAGTTTTTCAAGATTTTCAGGCTTGAGGACATGGTGTGTATGCTTTAACATTTTTAAACTTTCTGCAGTTTGATAGGCCAACCTGGCGATTTAACAGGCTATCTTGAACTACCCTAGCGGGCATTTTCTAAATAGACCGTAAGCAGATTTAGCATGTTCATCTTATAGTGGGATTTTGTTAATTTTTTTTTTGTCTTGGGTTGCAGTCTTCTGGCCCTTGCACTGAGTGTTCCTGTTCTTCTGGAAAAGAAACTGATAAAGATAAAAGAAACTCAAAGAAGAAAGAAAATGGAGATCGGTCATTCGTTCCCAAAATATTTTTTGGAACACGAACGCACAAGCAAATATCCCAGATTACCAGAGAGCTGAAGAGAACAGCGTATTCCAGTGTCCCTATGACAATTCTTTCTAGCCGGGATTATACCTGTATTCATCCAGTGGTGTCTAGCAGTGGTAGTAACAGGAACGAAATGTGTGTGGAATTGCTGGAAGGAAAACATGTAAGTGATTTTGTTTCAGAAAATGAGCATTCATTTAAATATATTAAAATGAAAGGTCATTGAACAGTTGGAATGAGTAACGTTTTTTACTCCTTTGTACTATGTTGGTTAAATGCCTCCTGGTAATTTGGTTTAAACTAAATATTAATTGTTAGAAAATGTTGATACACGGTATCAATACTGAAAAAATTTATGATGATAGGAATAATATTTATAACTGCTAGGTTAACGTTCTCAGTAATACTTAAATTGTCTTTGGTTTTATAGAAGAAGAAGAATTCTTTGTTGCTGTACATTTTAGGAACATGGATTTGCCTGTTTTCTTTCTGATATGATGTGTTTTTCATTATTGTCTGACATAATAAGTGGCTGTTAGAAATGTTTCCAGGAAATGAAGCCAAATGCATGTAACAACTTGGAGGTTTTAAGCTTACTTGGTTTTCATTATTTTATGTAACCGCTATCTGCACTTATTTGCTTTTAGGGCAAGTCCTGTCTTTACTATCACGGTGTTCATAAACTCAGTGAACACCATGCTCTACAGTCTGCACATAGGATGTATCAGGCTTGGGACATTGAAGATTTAGTGAGCCTGGGAAAGAAGCTTCGTGCCTGTGCATATTTTGCAGCCAGAGAACTCATGGTGGGCGCAGATATTGTATTTTGTCCTTACAATTATCTCCTTGACCCACAGATACGGGAGAGCGTAAGTATATTTGTAAGAAAGAGATTGCAATAACTGAAGTTAAATGGAAGTTAAAAAAGAACATAATGTTCAGTGGCTATGGTCAACTGAAATCCTATTTATATCCAAAATATTATCTACAAAGTAACTCCTGGGTTAAAGGATTTTTTTCTCTCTGCCCTCCCCCCACCCCGCATTTCTGTATTCCAGGTAATGCTTCCACTGGTCTCATACTCTAGCTGATCAGTCACATGGTTTTTTTTCAATCAGTGGAAAAGAAACCCTTGCAGACTTCACAGTTGTTTGGTTTATGGAAAGCGTAGTAGGTTCAGATTATAGTCATCCAGGCTGAGATAAGGCTTTCCTGCTCTCCCACCCCCATGTTATTTCCTGGGTTACTGAAATTGGATCAAAAAGCTGAAAACTTTGTTGCTTGCACTGTGGTGCAGAACGTGCACTTTTTTTAGCAGGATTCTGTTAGTTGCTGCTTCTTGTTAATGTCTTTCACTCTGTTTTACTAGATAATAATTTTCTTTTTTAGATGGAAATTAACCTAAAAGGCCAAGTAGTCATTTTAGACGAAGCCCATAATATTGAGGACTGTGCTCGGGAGTCAGTGAGCTACAGTGTTACAGAAAGTCAACTAAGAGTTGCTCGAGAAGAGCTTGATTTCATGGTCAATAACAACATCAGACAGAAGGATCATGAGCCCCTACGGGCTGTGTGCTGCTCTTTGACCAAGTAAGGCAATTCTTTTTAATTCCATTATATCAATTAGTATTTTTAAAATTTACATTTAGATTCTTTTCGCTGATGCAATTTACTGGTTACGACGTTGCATCAGATAAAATGCAACAAAGGTATACTTCAAACTACTCAGTCACCTGATTTGTGTTCATTTAAGGAATCCAGAGGGTTTTGAGCTATTTTAAAAAAATTACTCTTCTTGAAGGGAAGCATTGAAATTCTGTTTTGAACAGTATGTTATGCTCTTGAATGATGTGCTGTATGAAGCTCTGTATGAAAATTTTACCAAAGATAAATCGTTCTTATCTTTCACATGCTTCTGTTTGCTCATTTGACAAATACTAATGGCATTATTTTGTCAGAGCATTAAGTAGTTGACATTTATATAATGTTTTCAGAGCCTTGGACAGGAAGTGTTGGGAACAGGTTGGAATCAGATTGGAATCTGATTGGAATCTATTTGGAACAGATTCTTCATAGTTGGAAGTGAATTTATCAGTCATGCCCTTTGTTTTCCCTGTGAAACAACTCAAACTTGAGCAAAGAGATAAGGGTCTGAAAAATTGGGGTACATGCAAATTCTCAGAAGAGACTTGTTGAAGTCTTTAGAGAATTCAGGTAGCAAACTCTTTGCATAGAGCATGCACTATCCTCTTTGAATTTTTGATTATTCTCAGGCAAAAGATGTCCAAACTCCTAATTATTGATCATTCTTTCTCCCTGGACTATGTCAGTAGAATGTGGTTTTGACTCTTTGCTTTTGTACTGAAATTGAAAACAAGGATGTGCTAAATCTCTTAGTATCTGCCTTGTTGGAACACAAGCATTGTGGAATTCAGTGGATAGAGAAATATGGATGATTGAGGGAGTGGTTTTGAAAGCAAGAGTTGATCAGTAAGGCAGAAAGCAGCTGAAAAAATACGAAATGTTCTGCTTTTCTCTGCTTCTTTCTGCCCGTGTACCCATAAAGGAAAAGGAAGTAGGAGGTAAAAAGAAGGTATAACCCAGAAACTATGGAGACAGAGTTGGAAGGGGAGGACCTGAGCAGAAGTTAAAAATCATGAGAGGGGGTGGAACAGAAGCAAATGGGCTGGGGGCAGAAGCTCAGGAAGGAGGAGGGAAACAAACAAACAAAGGGTCAAGGGTCAAGGTCCAAGAGTGTATTGGGTGGAGTGGGAACATGAGAAAGTTGAAACAACGTCAGAAGAGTCTGTCACCACTAGAGAATTTGGAATTCAGCTCTGTAGCTCTTAATTTTTGAACCTTTCTTTCGAGGGATCCAGGAACTGAAAGAGTTCAGAAACACGCTGCTAATGAAACCTTGGAACAACTAAGTCAGCAGAGTAAAAGTGAATAATGATACAAGTGCCTTTGAAGTTAACTGAACTCTGACTCAGTGCATGTCAAATCATTTTGTTGCATTAGTGGTTAGTGAAATAGACTTCAGGGTACACTACAGCAAATAGTTCACCATTTTTCCTATCTTTTATCTATTCGAGAGTTAATGTTTATGTGTCACAGAGAAGTGACTTTTGTTTTTCTTTTCTGCAGAAGCTAATTCTCCTACCTGGGATATTTCAAATGTTAAATTTTAGTAAAAGATGAGAACAGCATGGCTGGAGATTTGATTGCCTTGAGCTTTTTAACCTTATCAGAAAAACCAAGGTTGATTGTTTTGGCAAATCTGCCAACAGCATGAAAACCAGTTGTTGGAAAGCAGAAGACTGGGTGTAAATGGCCAGTAATTGGTAAAATGCTGTTGCATAGTGACATGGCTTTGCCAAATGCATGGGTAATTAGAAAAATCTTATTTCAATTATAAAGATCCTGAGCCCTCATTCCAGAAAGCACTTAAACATGGGCTTAGTGCCACAGAGGTGCTAAAATGACCTTTCTGAGGAATTTGAAGATACACTGATAGAGGTATAGTGGCAAGCTTTTCTGATGAGATGCAGATTAACCAGGACAAATTACTTTGTTCAGTGGAGTAAGCTGTATCAACAATGGGATTTTCTGGTAGGGAGGGAAGGAGCAAATATACTTTCTTGAATTGAAGGCATGTTTCTAACATTTGTGAAATCTTTTCCTGAAAATATTGCATACACCAGTTTTCACTTCAAAACCATAGATATCTTTTTGGGAATCAAGCTAATTTCATTTATGCTTACTGCTTTACTCTAAAAATAAATAAACAGGTATTTCAAGTAAATGCTTTAACGTAAGATTTAATTGGATGGAGTTTATTGTAGAATTCGGGGGTTTTTGTGATGTTTTAATATTAGGAAGGTTGTTGTGTTAAGTTTGTATTTGCATTCATAGCATGATCATGAGGGTGTTTGAATTTCGTAACAGGGAAACAGAAGTGTTACATTTTCTGAATTGTTTTATCTGTTGTAAATCTGTTTCATTTCTGTCATAGTGGCCTCTTCCTAATTTTAGCTCAAGGTCTTTTTGATGTTACGTTTGAGGAAATGGGGCAGAGTACTACACTGGTGAAGTTGTGCCTGTGTTAGTGATCATCACTCCTTAATAAGATAAAGCAAATTATAGCCAAAGAAGTGATTGTCATAGTGGTATTTATGGGTTTTTGTTTGCATTTAACCTGGCAAAAGGAAAGGTTTTTAAATTGTTCCATTGATCAGATTATTTGCAGTGACAGGACAGGAAATCTGGAACTGAAACAGTCACTAAGCCTTGTTGCTTTAGTCGATAGTGATTAACTGATTTTACAGATAAATATTTTGAACTGTTGTAGAAATGACAGCTGTCTTTCCGATGCTTCCTGCTGCTTGATGAAACGGACAGCTTCAGCATTTTCTGATAGGAGCAAGCCTGCCTACTTTTCTAGATGGAGGGAAGGTCTTGTAATACTGTAGGGATGATGAATGACATATTCAGTTAGAGAAAATTTTAGCTCTGCCACAAACGAGATAATCTGCACGTTCAGATCATGTTTTTAGGAAGTCCTATCACATTTTGCCTTGTCAGTACAATTTATAATTCTGCTTAATTTTCAAGTTGTAGCAGAGTTACAAATACCTGTAGGTAGGCTAAGGTATGTGCTTTTATTGCCCTACCTTTTCTTACTGTGTATAAATAAGTACTCATTTCTTTATAAATATTATAAGCAGTCATTTCATGCCTCAAGATTTGTTCTTAATAGGAAAGCCTGCAATTGACAGGGGTGATAAGCCAACTTGCATCAGTTAGAGTAATAATGAGTGGCTTTAAAAGTGCAGCAGAAATCTTTCTTAAATGAGCCTGACGTTATATCATAAGAATAGATTATATTTTGATCTTTTTTCTTTATTGTAAAGCTATATGACGATAAAATAGAAATGTATAGGGACAAGTTTTTCTCTCACTTCAATGAGCTCCATCAAGAACAGTTCCACAGAAGTTGCTTCAACAGTGAAAAACTGGCATAAGGAAAAGCAGAGTCTCTCTACTCAGATGTAGTAAAATATCTATCATCATCATAGAAGTCTGGTACAATTTTTGAAGTTTGGTTTGGTTTGTACCTGCAAAGTATTTCTAATTCTCTAAAATTAATGCTGATTTTTTCCCTTTTTACAGCTGGTTACAGGAGAGCTCTAGTCAACTAGTAGAAAGAGGGTATGAAACTTCCTGTAAGGTTTGGAACGGAAAAGAAATGCTCACCATTTTGTACAAAATGGGAATAACTGGTATTACTTTTCCCATTTTGCAGGTAATGTTGTATGCTATATAAATGAGTACCAGAGTGCATAATATTATGTTAAGCATCTTAAAACATACATAAGTTAAATACTAACAGATCTTTTAATTTACTGCAATACTGAAAAGCTGTCTGAAAGTGATACATGATGAAAACCAGGAGTAATCCACTTGAGCTACAGGAATTTGTAGAGTATCAATGTTTTAAAGGATATAATTGATCATGTACAATTTTTTAAATTGAACCACTGAGAGTCAGTGATAGTTTTGTCTGTTCTGTCCATCTGCATTTTTATTGACTGTTGAAATGTATTTACCCTATTGTCAAGTTTCTCTCTCCTTTCTGCGTAAGTTGTATGTTAAATGCATTGTTACTTTTCCTTTCCAATTCTGTCTTCAGTCTGACTTCATAGCTATCTTAGGTGAACTTTTAAACCAGTATGCTGATAGTCTTGTATCTGTATTAGTTTTGGTTTTGAGAAGATACTTAGAATGTTGTTGATGTCGAATTTGTTCGCTTCTTATAGAAACATCTTGCTACTGTCCTGGAAAAAGAAGAAAAAATATCAGTGCTTGGTAAAGAGGAACTTATTGAGATACCAGTTGTGAGCCCTGCCACTCAGATTGTGCTGAAAGGGTTATTCATGGTTCTTTTATGTCTTTTTAAAGATAATGGCAGGTCAGTGTAAATACATAGCCCAAGCTGTGTGGTGGTATTTAATTGAGCTGCTCTGCCAAACTGCCTCTTTCATTTGTGAACACCTGAGGTATGGTGTCTGGCTTCTGAGCAAAACTAACATTTTGGAAAGCTTTGGAAAATCTATTTATGTGGAAAGAATTTAAATACTACCAAATTATTTTTTTCATTCATAAATGAATTCAAATATTGAAGAAACTTATTTGAAGGTTAGGTGTAAATTTTCTTGATATGTTGCTAAGTTAAATATGCATGGGTTTTGATTTTCTACATAGCATTTATTGTTTGCCTTGATATCTTGACTACTAATGTCAGCCAGCAGTTACTAAAAATTTCTGATTTAAACCTTATTTTTAAGTATTAATTGTAAAGTTTCACTGTTTTTTCAGAAAGTATAAAATTATTTTTTATACTTAAATTGTAAATGAATTGTAGCAACACTGTCTTTGCTTTGTATGAGCTTAATGCTTACAGTTTGGTTGCTTAAATGTAGTTTTTATTGATATTTCTATATCTCTATATAGGTATGCAGATGACTACAGAGTTGCTCTACAACAAACTTATGCTTGGATGAATGAAAACCAACTTGATGGTTCAGATACAAGTGCCTTCTTTACACGGCCCAAGCATAAAAGGAGTTTGCGGCAGAAAACCGTAGTCCGCATGCTTAATTTTTGGTGCTTGAATCCTGCTGTGGTAAGCTGAGTGTGAAGTAGTTGGCCTTAAGTAATTTGAGTGATAACAAATACATACGAGACCTTAAAGTGATTGTACTGATTTTCTAAATTCCTTCTTTCCTTTCTGCAACCTAGGCTTTTTCAGACTTAAGTGATGTTAGAACAATTGTTCTGACATCTGGGACACTCTCTCCAATGGATTCATTTTCTTCAGAGCTTGGTGTGAAGTTTTCTATTCAGTTGGAGGCAAATCACATTATTCAGAAGTCACAGGTAAACTTTTGCATCATTGTTCCCTCTCCCGAGGTGTAACTCAATCCATTGTAAAAGAAATTGTAAATTCAATCCATTGTAAAAGAAACAATAACTTGCAAATAAAAATGATGACAAACCCATTCCGTAAGCAAAAAGAAATGTACAGAACAGACTACTGCTTGGATTAATGCAATTGTAAAGTAAATTTTCAAATTAAAAAGGGACAATTTTTAGACACGTACTCCTCTGGAAATGTTGAAGTCATGCTATTTTGGTAGTAGCCATGTTGTATATCAGTTATTGCACTTTCTGTTTTTAAGTACTGGAATCAATTTGTTTAGAAATATTTCAATATTTTCCTTCACACTTAAAATTTCATTATTGAATCTAATGTTATTTAATACAGTTTGTGCCATGTAGTTTAGAATTAACTTTAATAATACAAATTACACCAGGTTTGGGTTGGCACCATTGGAGCAGGCCCTAATGGTCGGAAGTTGTGTGCCACGTTCCAGCATACAGAGACCTTTGAGTTCCAAGATGAGGTGGGAGCACTTCTGCTTTCAGTGTGTCAAACAGTTGGCCAAGGAATTTTGTGCTTTTTGCCATCCTATAAGGTAAGGAAATCTTAATTCATGTTCTTCCTCTGAAACCACACACACTCTATTTGAAAACGTCCTGTGTAATCTTTTGCTTTATGCATCAGCATATATAAATGCTTATAAAATAAATATATTGTAATAATACATTGTGATTATATTGTAATTTCTAGGATTTCATATTGGCTGGCATATGAGTTTGTTTTCATGAAAAAACATGTTCATATTTGTGTTCAACAGATGTCTGTATCTTAGTTAGAGTACAACTGTTTCGATTAGTTTTACCAAAAAAAGCCACACTGATCTGCAGTTTTTTCTTAATTTGTTTCCTTGAATGTTTTGAAATTATTTTTATAAAAATCTCCTACATATAAGCACACATCATGAAAGGAAACTTGATGTGTATAATTCAGCAGCAGGAATGTCTTTGCATGTTCTTTGTATGCTATTTGAATGCAGTATTCATCCAGTTAATGTCTTCTTTCCTTGTTTCTTGTTCCATTTCACTGCATTGGAGATTCTAGTATATTTTTCCTGAGTCCGGGGAATTGCTCACTGGCATTGGCTGAAAGGAATCAAATTTCTCAATTTCAAACTATGTAATATCTAATGTCACTGACAACAGATATCTAATTATGGTTAATCTGTACCTCGCAGTATAGTTCTGCTTTCTTCTCTATTAGTTCTTACTGTTATTTTTGGTCAGCTCTGAGGAACAGGAATATAAACCTGCAATTCTGTAATTCATGCCTGTTTTTCTTGTAATGCTTGCAAGAGTGTGAATTATTTTTTTTTTCATTTTAAATGATCATTTATGATTTAAAAAAATCCTCTCAACAAACAAACAAAAAACCTCTCAAAAAACCAAAACCCCCAAAATCCTACCAAATGGAACAAAACACCCAGCATATGGAAATAAAGGTTTCAGACCATTTCCCTTATCTCTAAAGTTCCTTAATAGAGAATATTTTAAAACATGATGTAGAAACAATTTCTTCATTTTTACAAACCTTCATGTTAGCTTTACTATTTAACTGAGGCTACAAAGCAAGGGTTTTTTCTTCCCTGGATGTCTATGAAGAATTGCAGTCATCAGTGCAATTACTGACAGTAACCATTAGGTGACCACATTAGACCAGGTAATGTACAGTCACTGAAAAAAGCAGATTACTGGCTATAAATTTATTTAACCTAGCTCACAAAACTATGCACTTATATGCAAAGTTAATGATCTGAAAATAGATTTTGCATTCAATTTATTTAAGAATTTAAATGGGAGCATATTTCAGTTTTCAGTATCATCACTTTTCTTTTACTCAAGTGTATAATGTTGAACTGTATGTGATAGTTGATCTTATATGTACAGACCTGACAAATATTTATGTAAGTTTTTGAGAATAGTAATCTGAATTGAAAGTATAAAGAGACTTTGTAATGACATTTAATAAAGAAGTAAAGAGATTGCTGGACAGCTCTGGTACCCTTCCCCCTCTCACTGCCCTTATGTTTTACTGAAAGGTCATCTAGCTAAACGCGTTGAGTGTTTCGTTTTTTTTTTTCCTTTGTGGGAACACTTCCATGATCCTAGCGAAAATATTGATAAATATAAATTGCAGACAATTGAAGGATGATATTTTAAAATGACATTGCCAATATTTTTCTACACATGCCCTTTCTCATTCTACTTCTTTTATTCTGGATTGAGTTGCCTTTAATTCTGAGATTAATATGTTGAAAACACAGAATAATGTAAGCATAAGCATATTAGTACAGGGAAAACAAGGTATTTTTCTTTCATCATCATCCAGAATATTGCTTACCTGCACATTTGCATTTCAAAACTGATTTTCAGAGATTTTCATGGCGAAATTGCTATGTCTCTTTAAAATACAGCAGCTTCTAAGGAAACTGTTCAAGGCTATCAAGATCTGATTAATATACATGGTTGTGTACCTCACTAAATTATCTATTATGAGTTGAGCAGGTTTTTTGAGGGCTCAACCTGTTTTATGAATTGGAGTTTCAACTTTGGAATAAGTGAAAAATAAAGTCTTTTTAGATGTCTGGAGGGCTGAGGGCAATGCTCTGAATTTTGAGTACCATCTATGCAGGTAATTTGATGGAGCTTGAATTTAGGCATGTACATTGGATTTCAGTTGGGTTGCACTTACAGATGCATTTTTCATTGCAACATTCTCAGTTTTAAGAATTTGTGGCTCAGCAATGATGTCCTTTGCTCTGCACCTCTGACAGAAGCCTGAAGCCCTGCTTCGTGGATGGCTGTTTCAGTACCTCGCTTTCAGCACTCATGCTGCACATTTTTACCTGTTTGCCCGAAACCTCTTTGACAATTATCCCTAATTATTTTGCTTTGTAAATAAAGTTAATTTTATTTGTCTGGAAAGCCCAGAATTTAGTTTAACTCAGGTAGTAAATTGTATGTTACTTTCCATGTTTATATATAAGGAGAGTGCTTAGAGAGGGAAATAACATCTTCCTGCACTTTCATTCATTTCCGTTCACTTTGAATTTCATAGACTTTTGTTCACTTTAATAAAATAGAGGTATATTTCTTTTTTGTTGTAAGAATGGTAAATCCATGCTTTTTGACCTCAGTTTATGGGAACAGAAAGAATGGAAGGTCTAATGCTTGCCACAGGAAGCAGAAGCTGAGAACCCTGCCTGGCACGGTTTGTGGTGAATGATGTTGGGACCCTAGAGCTAGCACCCAAGCAGTGTTGTCTTACTGCTTGTCCTGTTCCTCAGAACTTCATTACACGATGTTGGAAATAAAATAAATTTATGGCAGAAATAGAATGAATAATACCATTTGAACTTCCCACTGTGGAATTTAAGGGGCCTTCATGAGTACTATTTATTTCTCTATGTTTTGTCTGGAATTTCAGGTTGCTTTGTATACATTAAAGAAGTAATCTATCAATATTTGGTGAAAATGATGACCCCTGTATTCATGTTAGAGGTGGAAAAACACACTCTGGCAGAAACGTAGTGATTTGTTTCAGACTTCTGAAGTGTTTAATAGAAAATATATCTTGTACTCACCTAGAAGATATCAACCTACTAGAAAGTTTCCATGTGCAAATAAATAGAGGGCAAGTAAAACTTCTAAATGTCACCACATTAACCTAATCATAAAATGAGAAAACTGGATGCTGCTTATAGAACGTCTGAGATAAATGTTATGTCAGCAGAATATGTTGCATAGGAGCTAACATTTTAGTCACATACTCCTTCCAGTGCTAATGCGTTCAAAAAGCATCCGTTAATGGCTTGCATTTTTCCCTATTAGCGTTTCTTCAGGTAGATTATTTCCTGGGAGATTCTAGATTTCTTTGAAGAAGCTGTCTACTGCCAGGAAGAGGTAGTAGTCACTTGTCTATATTTTGTTCTGGAGTGCCCCTTAGAACAAGATGTTTATAATCTGTAGAATGTTATTCAACTGTTTTGTAAAGAATTTAAAGTCCACAACATTTTAAGCCTGCATCCTTTCCTAACGATAAGTTTAAGAAAATACTTTGTCAGGCTGAGAAGGTACTTTCCAAAGACATTTTACCTAATGTATGAACTGCTGTTACAGCAAAAAAAAATGATGAATTAAAAATAATTCACCTGTTACCTTCCTCTGTGCCCCTCCATCCCCTGTTTTGTTTGTTTTGGTTTTTGGTTTTTGGTTTTTGGTTTTTTCAATCAAAGCAGCTGTAGCAGAAAGAGCTTAGTGCAGTTTTGTGGGAAAAGTCTGCCACCCTGTTATCTCTGTGTAATTTGGAATTACTACATCCAATGTGAATACGAAAAAAGCAATAGTAGAGAAACTTCCCTTTATCTTAATCAGGTATTTGAATAAACATATTTTTCATTGAAGAATGACTGTTTAAAATATACATATCGCAAATATTTGAGATTAATAATACAGTGGAGGAAAATGTATGGATGAGAAGAAAACAATGCATCAGATATACATCTCCACATTTGATAAGTGTCTTTTTATGTTATGAACAGCTGTGATGCCATGTTGCATAACTGGGATAATCTACAATAACATACAAATTTTTATTGTCATTATCAGAGTTCTGGCACATTGACTTTTTAAAAAATAATCCGAATCTTAACATTTACTAAATTGCAAACCTAATCACTTTTAGGGCTACTAAAACTGGTGATACTATGCAACAAAAATGCATTTATGTGAAAATCAGTAGCAACTCCAGCAAAAACACTCTATAAAAAAGAATATCAGAAGGTGAAAAGATTACTCAGAAATCTAAGATGCTTTTAAACAAGATTAAGATAAGGACCATTAGGGTTCATGTTGCCGACCTGTCTGCATTAAGATATATCTTGCCTGGTGCCTGCATCTTAGATGATTCATTCAATATGTGTCATATCAAAGTCAAGGTATCCAGCAGGGAGAAAAATGCTAATGCTTATAAATTTTAGTGGTAATCCATCATGATGAATTAACTGACCTTTCTCTAGTAGCTTTTTTTACAAAATAAGCCTTGGACAATAATGTTAATGTTGGTGTTTGGGTCGGGTTTGGGTTTGGTGTTTCGTTTTGGTTTTTTTTCTGTGAGGCATTGTTGGTTAATTTGTATCTGCTAATTGTTGAGCCGTAACTTGGAAGTAAAATTTTTAAAATAACATAGTTGTTCAAAAGGGTTTGAATGACTGTTTTCAGCAGTAAAACTTATGAACTGGTAAATATTCTTTGCTTGAGAGTCCAAGTTTGTTTACTACTTTTTTCTTTTTCCTACATCTTCAAGATGTAGTGTTCTCCATTGATTGAGATTAATCATATTTCTTTTGTATCTGCTTTCCTTTACAAAGCTTTAACTTTCGAGGTCAAATATCAGTATTACTCAGTAGTTGCACAGTGTTGCTGTGTATTTTGCATTATACTGTATCAAATAGTTTTGTAGAGGAAAATGTCTTGGAAAAATGAAGAGAATTTCAAGAAATAGTAGCCTTAAAAGATAGAAACAGTAACTGCTTTGTCTGTCTCGTGAACCTCTTAGAAGTGGCTGAATGATCTAAATCTACATTTTAAAAATTATTTGCTATACTCTGTGAAGTATTTGTTTCCAAATGTCTGTAAAATACATGCGTGGGGTTTTTTTTCATACCAGTTGTGTTACTGTTTTAAAATGCAGGTGACCATTGTTTGAGGTTTACAGCTATGGTGCTATATGACTTTTACCTCTAATGAGAAGATAATAGAAAAGGAAAAGAAAACAAATATGGAATTTTTAAGTGTTTCTTATATTGCATTAACATTTATTCTTTTTGTATGTATAACTTCCAGCAAATTAATGTTTTTAGGAGAAATTAGTGGAGAATAATGAAAAAGTAGCAAGACTTTCTTACAACTAAACAGTAACTGCTGGAAAATTGTTGAACCGTCTAGAGCTTTTGCTTTGTACTACAATGGTTCCAAGGGCTATGGAAGAGTAACTAACAAATACTGCGTTGGAACAAAGTGGTCTAAGGCATTTGTTTCCTAGAGCGCTTTTCTTGTGGATGACCTTTTTTTTCAGACTGACTTATTTCTAGTAAAGTTAGTTGGTATATCCTAAAGAACGTTCTCATACATCCTATATTAAGGGGTGGTTTTGACTTTTGTTCCTGTTCACCAGCTCTTCAGTGGGGAGCTGGAATTGAGGTAGAGAACAACAGAACAGACAAGGTAAAAAAGGAAACAGGAATTACAAGGCTAATTGAAAGCACTGTTCCATTATTGAAGTAGCACTTTGGTAACTAAGGGTATAATTTAAAAGCAACTAAAACCACAAAAAAAATCTTTTTTAGGTCACTTTATCACAGATGCTATTGAACTGGAGGTTTAAATATAAGGGTAAATATTTGCAATACAGTCAGCTCTAACAACAGTTAGTTGTTACTTTTCCATGCAAGTGAGTATGTCACGAGTTTTATGTACAATAAATCTGAGACCAAACTATTCAATATCCAATCTTGAATAAATCTGGCAGTCTCAATCCTACTGCTAATGAACAAATACCCTTCATCGTAAGTTGGCATTGCAGTGTACTATGTTAGTTAGGAAGGCGGAACTATTAGCAGGTAGGTACAGACCAATTAATGCTGCATTGCATTTGGTGTTTTCCTTGAGACTTTTGGGGTAAGGTTATAATGATACATACATAGTAACTTTTGTCACTTGCAAAAATTAAATGCTGAATTTCACATTTGAGTTTCCATGTATCTCATAATTTTAAGAGCTGCTAGTTCGGAGTTTAAGTTCTGTCAATCGCATCCCATTTTCCTGTTCTCTTGGCTGATCTTGTTTTCTTCAGTGAGAACAGACAGGATTGGGTGACAGGAAATCCATTTGGACTGGAACACCTCTGTTTGTTGTCTTGGCTCCCTTTCCATGTTTAAGGTATCAACCAGACCTGTAGTGAAGTTGCAGACAAGCGCTGCTTACCATTCTGTTGACAAACAGTTCTTGGCAGTATTACACAACTTTAGGCAACCAGGCCTTAACAATACTAATTAACTCTGTGAGCAGTGTACAGCATGGCAATAGGTCTAACTTGTGCTGTTTTCAGACGGACTCAGAATCTTCAAGTTCAGTCTAGGTAGTTATTTGGAATAAACGGGAGGGACCTCACTTTAACCTCTGACTATGGCACTCTTCTGCCATTGCACAGCAATATGTCTGCATTGGATGTGAGCCTGAGTCCTTGAACACACTCTCTCCTGGCCTGGACATAAATGTGCCACCCCTATATATGACAGGCTGAGGGAGGGATACAGTTTCAGTGTTAGTTCTGAATGTCTGGCTCTTCTTAGTTGAAGACAGACCCGTTTTCTTAGTGAGATTTGTGTGAGGTTGGTAGAAATTTTTTTTTTTTTTAAGAAGTCTGTGTCAGAGTGGCAGAAAACTAATTGGTCATAACACTGAAAAAAGAACAGAATGTTTTCATTTCTAAAACTTTCCTGAAACAGTTTTGTAAATAAATTGTAAGAAACCCATTTTTTTCTACCATCAATAAAAAAAACAACACTGCCTTCAGACAACTTTTACTTATTTAATAAATTACTTCAATAAATTTACAAAAGATGGTAGTCTGTTTAGCCAGGCCTATTAAAGGCATTAAGATTCAAGCACTGGCTGTTAAAATGAGTAAATGGCAATATCACAAAGTTAAACAAATGCCAAAAAACATTTTCCAGAGTACTGGGATTGTAACAATACCATTAATGAGGGCAAAGAGGTTTTAATGCAATTTGCACATTCTAAAGTTTCAAAAAGAGGTTTTGAGTTAGTGCATTATTAATGTTCTGAACATCTGGAACTATGTAAGAGCCATAGACATTGAGCAAGTGCAGGGTTTCCCCACTAGGTCTGATGCTGACTGATTTCCTCCCTAGCGAAAAGCTTGTTTTAAGAAGTTTGAGACAGTAAAATGACAATATCCAGATAAGAGATAAACATTCCACAGTGTCTTTTTGCTTGTAATGTATATGGAGGAAAAATTGGAAACCATTAGGTTTGTGCAGTTAAAAGGTGTATTTGAAATTAAATAGGAAAATAGTTATTTGCACCACAGATGGTTGCTCTGTGGTGCAGTCGTACTGATTGCAGAGTGCTTATGCGAGGGATTGCCTAGTAACGCGGGGTGGGTCCTGTAAGTTTGCTTAAATGTTTTCTGTTAGGTGTGTTTAGGTATAATATGCAGGGATAAATGCTTTATGAAGAGTAATATTCTTTTCAATATTCCTGTTGGCAGCTGTAGGAGTATTTTGAAGAAGAGATTTACTCCTATGTGTAAATATTTGCAGGATGTTGGGATCTGTTCACACCAACTACGTTTTATGACACAAATTTGTTCTCTGAAGTTACATACGCGTTAACCTTCTGCATAATTTTAATGTTAGAGAATGTAATTTACACTGTTACAGCTTTAAAATGATACAGGAAACAGAAGGTTTCAGTGTGTCATCTAGTTTTAGATGCTTTAACTATAGCTAATATCCAACATCGCGTTCATTGGGATGAAAAGAAAGGAGGCCTTTAAACAGGCTGGCATATCAGGGGTAAGTTATGAAATAATTGTAAATTAATAATGATACTCACTTTCTGCACAGCATTTGCTTTCTGCTCTCAAGGGAAAGGCATTCTCTTACTCCAGAAGCCTTATTTGTTTGAGTCAAACAGCTGCAACGGTGCTATTACAGTGTGTAAGAAACCCTAAAAACAAGAAAAGACTTTAGGGAATAGAATTCTGTCATCCTTGCTATCTCAAATTATGTGCAAGTACCTAACAATAAAAAGTAGAGCAAAATGATGGAAGAGTAATTAAACAACACGTGAGAAGCACTCTGTGTCTCTTTCCTGGCACTAACGACTCTATGCAATGCCCCCTGGAAGTCACTGGCGATTTTTTTTTTTTTTTTTTTTTTTTTTTTTTTTTTTTTTTTAGTGACTGCAGAGGGCTGAGGTAGGGCTCATGACACTGAAGTGACCCTTTGGGGTTTTTTTTCTTTTTCTTTGAATAGAAAGGCTTATTGGCAGATTCTAAAGCCGTGGGTTTTTGCCTTGCTCTGCTGAAAATCTTAGTAAAGTGATTTCTGTCTGTTGAGGCGTAATTTTGGGAAAGTGTCACCTAAAAAAGCCAAATTCTAATGACTCAAAAACTACGCATTTCAGCATTTGTACCTAATAATTGTAAATGGAATTTTGTTTTACTTGTTGTCCACTGTTGTTTCTTCGTTGATTGTTTTTCACTCTTACTCCGCACTGGTACTTTTCTTTCTGATCTTTATCTCAGCTTCTTCATGTTTTATGGGGTTTTTTGCTCCCATTAATCATATACAATATCTACCTTCTATTTTTTCATCATTTAAACATTTAAATATCTGTAATAGAAACTATCCAGCTATTGGGGCCCTCACATTCATCCAAAAGAACAATTTTCAGGCTTGATGTACATTATCTGAGGTGTCTTCTGAGAGCTCCAATGGCTCCTGTAAATCTTAATGTGATTTCTGAAGTCTACCATTTTGGTTTTTCCCATTGACTTGGGGATAACGAAGACATGCGTGTAAAAATCACTGTGTGTAATGGAAGATTTCAACCATTCCATCACGATGCTCTTTTCTTTGCCTCGGGCAGTGAAGACTATTGTGGTGGTTTGGTTCAAATAGAGAAGAACAGTAGAAGAAGGAATAGTGAAGTTCATACAAAAAAAATTAGAAGGTTTTCTATAAACAGGTATATAATCTTTATCCTCAAATTACGCTGGCAAGCTTCCTTCTTTCATGCCATCAGTTCAATCAAGTTATTCTGCCAAACTAAATTTGAAGATGGAGCTGGCAGTTCACACCCTGGCAAGATGATTTCTTGGGTAATGATAGAGACTACAGCAAACATATTTCCTTGAAATAAGAAAGCCAGAATAGTGCTGAATTACGTTCCAAAGGAATAATTGAAGTGCTCTATAGCTGAAGTTCTCCTAAACTCTTAAAGCTCATGCTTGTTTTATTACAAAGATTTATTAGAATGTTTTCACTTAAATTTTTTAACCTCTCGAATTGTTTGGGTTTTGGCATTTTTGGTGGTTGTTTTTTTTCCCACTGTTTGGTTACTGATGGCTTATTTAAATTTTGACCATCCATATGTGTTACACACAAAGCAGGCCAAGTAAAACGTTGGGCTATGTCAAAGATAAAATTTTATCTTTGGGGGGTGATAACTGACAATCTGAATAGGTGCACAATACATGTTTTCTTTCTTAAATAGTATGACAGGGTCCTGGATATATGCACTGGTTATAGAGTAGTTTTCCTGATTGCTGGGAAATAAGAGACAATCCAAGCATTAGATATGCTTAGAGAAGTTAGAGGAGGTGATCCAGCAGCTTGCTGCTGAACAACAAGGTTCTTCCCCCTTTCCTTGTGATCGTTCTTGTGCTACTCTGAGTTTTGTGTCAACTGATTCAGATCAGAACAAAGGAAAAATTGTTTGGTCGTTCCCCCCCCCCCCCCCCCCCCCCCCCCCGCCGCGCCACGGTGGTTGGTTTTCTGCTGGCCTCGTGAACTGAGTTGGCTCATCAGGAGGTCAGAGAAGTGTCAGAGATAGTTCAAGGGAAGAGATAATATTGCACACTCGAGGAGGGGAGCATGATCATCCCTTTTACTGCTAGAGCTCAGTCTCAGGGATGAACCATTACTGTGCTTTTTTTAAAACCACGTTTCTCAGTGCTTGACCTTAATATAAGCATCTGTAAAGATACTCATTTGGAAGTGCTGATCTTTTTATGAAGTATGATTTATGTTATAAAGTTGTTAGTATGAAATTGCAGCGTTGTTAACCGAGTCTCTTTACCACATATTAACCAAATAAACTGGAGAGTTACTCAGGTGAATATTCTGGGTGACTGGAAATTTGGGTGAGGTGATACGAAAGGAATGAACTGTTCTGACTTCTTGTTCTGTGGAAACCCGCAGAAACTGTGGGAATGGAGGAGCTGTTTGCTGTTCGTATGTACTGCTTACTGCAATCAGACATTTTACACACGGCCGCTCCTCCAGTACACAACGGCTGTTGTGGTTGAGTGTTCTAGCAGTTCAGTGCTCTTGGCTCAGGGGAAATTTCTAGGTCCCACCTTATCTTTTTGAATTACTGGCTGCAAAGAATGAACAAATATACTTTCTGTGGCTTACAGAACTGTTATGGTGACCAGCAAGGGACTTGCAATTATTCAAGTGCCCTGTGGCACTTGCTTTTTACATAGAGCAGATACACTTTCTGGTAGCATCTGCACATCATATAAAGTAGAATCCATAGCGACAGTCTGTGGCAGATTATTGGGTATTATGTCTAAAAAAATTATATGCCATACTGGTAGATGAGTGTTTTGCTTGTGAATTTCACACCCTGAGAGCTGTGCAGTTTAATATTTTATTATGCTGTTAGTTTAAATACCCTGAGCATACAGCATCAGGAAAATAAACGAAAAATCTATTATTGTTTCTCACTTCTAAGCTCTGACTTGTAAAAGTGCTACAAGCTGAATTGTTGTATCTAGTTAACACATGCTCCAGTTTCCATTGTAATTAACACTTTCTGCTTGCATATTTTTCCTACCATTTAAGTAGTAACTGCATTGAAAATGAGTTTTCACAGTCACGAAGTTTGCACTCTGTGAATGTTAGAGTCCAAATAGTAAATAACAATTACAGTCAACATATCTTTTTCCTCAAGAGCTTTTAATGAAGGGGAGAGAAAGTGGGATAGAAAACAATAGTTATTAATAAGGAACAATATACAGAAGCAACATTATTTTTAAGAAGGTGTATCTTGCACAGGTTACTTTGACATTCCTGTTGTTCTGAACCTGCAGAGTTCCTGAGAGGTTTCCGAGAGGTTCACTGCCTGATGTGGTAGAGATGCGACTTCTTCATGTGTGAAAAACACTATATATAAGCTAAAATATACTTGAAAGCTTACATTTAGGTAGCATGTTCTGTATCAGCAATGTAACAGCATGTAAAAGAATTTAAATATTGAATATGTTGAAAGGGATACTTGCACTATTTTAAATTCAGAAAAAATCTAATTCATTGGAAAGTCAGGAAGCCTACCAAATCGTGTCTTAGAAAATCATGCCTTAGACTTAGTTGCTAATTGGGTAAGCAACCTTCTTGGTGATAAAACTTAATTAACTGGTGTATTCAAAGGAGTATTCATTGCATTTTGATTCAGTTCACAGCTCATTAATGGATTATTTTTAGCAAAAATGTTTTGAAACAACTTGCACAAAATATAAAGTTTCTGATTTTGGCTTACAAATGAGCCACTTGGCTTGTTGGTAGCCACATTGCAGTGTGTTACATTTAAAACTGTTTTCAGCTTTTTTGTCCTGTTTTTGATCATGAGGTGAGAAATTATTTTCCTAAGAATCAGATATTCTGAGAAGTCTGCGGTTCTGTCTTCCCACATATTTTTGTGGGGGAGAATGGAAAGGGGGAGAGGGGATAGAGTTGTCTGCTTTGAAGAAATACGCTAGCTTTTTTTTTTTTTTTTTTTTTTTTTTGATTGTGTGGTATATATGGGAAGGTATGTCAAGCATTTACTCTTAGGGAAAAAAAGATGGTCCAAATCACATAAGGTCAGATAATCCTTTTTCACGTGGGAAGGAAGGGTACTTAATTAAAAAAAATGAAATCCAAACACCACCCCAAACCAGAATATCATCTCCTTACTTAGCATGGCTTCGCACAGTTCCAATGAGGTCAATGCATTTATGGTAAAGTTTGTGTTTAGGGATCCTGCTTTCAGGTTTTCCTCCCCAGCATTAGATTCTTTTTGTGGGATAGATAACAGGTTATGATTAATTCTTTGTATTCATGCTCTTTTATCTACAGAATCCTATCTTATCTCTTGTTTGTTATAGAAATGTTATATACTTAACTTTGGCAGATTGCTGTAAAATTTTCATTCAGTAAAGTCATTGAATAGCTTCTTGCTGTGTGAGATTAATTGCTTATTGTTCCCTCCTTAATTGCTGCTGACTGAAGTACATGTTTCTAATAATGGTGACATTGGTGAGGGTCATCATTTGCATAGTCATGATAGCGGAAAGTTTTATCGCTTTGCATTTCTCTATCGTTTGGTTCATTCTTTGACTTAGGTCTGGAATTGTACTGATTTTTCTGTTTAGTGGTCCTGCTTCCCAAATGACAGGTTTTAGATGTCTCCAGGAATCAGAGCTGATACTGTTCCCTGTTATGATAATTTATCATTATGTAATTACCTATTCAGTGCTAAACATTGTGCATAAAATACATGGTTGTTGCTGAGAAATTGTCTTCATTCTCTTATGTGCACTGATTTGCTGTATAACAAGGGAAAAATGACTCGCCTTTCTGAGAAAGTAAAAAGAATATTAATCTTTCTTAAAATGATATAATAACTACATGTGTAAAATGCCTTCTATAAATGTAAAAATGTTTTCTCTGTTAGTGTTAACAGAAAACTAAAACCTAAACCCTGATACTCTTCCACTCTTGGAGTCAGTTCCCCATGACAGGCATCTGCCTGCCCCCATTTACTGTGTGAGCATTCATGGACTTGGTCAGCCTCATGCCTAGGACTACACAGCATGTCTGTTTGAATCAGTTTTCCCAGGTGGTACTGTGCTTCACTGCTGATGTGCCACTAAGACAACCTTGTCTTTTTTTCCTCTTTATTCTGGAAAAAAAAAAAAGAGGTCAAAGATGACTGAGCTTGGGTTTTGACTGGTGAAGAAGAGGATGGCAGTGTAGGATGCTGACTTCATTCATGAACAGTTAATAATTTTGGTTTTGATTCCAGACCAGGATCTAAACAATCCTTTTAAAAATAAGTTTTTTCTGGAGAGCTCTCTTTGCGTGAAGGATTGCGCTCTCACTGGAACGTGAAAGTGTAAGGATAGCCTAGGGTTGAGTGTACAAGCAGTTCTTGTAACAGAGAAAGCTGTTGTCTTGGTTAATTTTAAAACCACAAAAGAAACCCTGTTTTGAACCAGGTTGTTTAGAAACAGCTGCGACAGAGCTCAAAGACTGAATACTTCAAAGGCTATCCAGATTGTTTTGTGGTAAAACATGTTGGTTTTGGGGGGGAAAGACTTCATATAAAAAAGCTTCTTTAACTGTAGAAGCAACATATTAACCGTGTTATTCTAGAGTCTTTGGTGTGCAAAACATTTCATTTTTCATTACTGTTGTCGCCGTTCACATATTCCATTATTTAAGGAGGTTATTGAAAAATTGATGGTATGTTGGTACCAGAGAGACATCCTGTAGGCTGCAGTGTTGATTTATGGCACATGGAACACAGTTCAGTGCTTCAGTTTCCTGCTGGTGAGCGGCACTTTGTCATTGTCCCTAAAGAAAAATCATACCAGTGAAATCCCCTGTGTTTCCTCCAAGTTGAGTGATGCATACTTTTTCTTTGAAAATGATTATGAATTATTCACCTTTTATTGTGCTGGAGTGTGCACATGGTGATCAGAATCTTGTTCATAATACAGAGTTTTTCACCATGTTCAGGGTTTAGTTTAATTATGTAGTTGAGTTGCACAGTAGCTTTATCTATTTTCTTTTTGTCCCCCCCAGTGTGTCTGCCAAGGCTGTGCGGGCTAGCACAGGTTTTTACCCCACATTTCCTAGCATATGTAGGTATCTCAACAGGAGTCTTGGCCATAAATGTTTGTTTTTCTTTCATGTTTGCTTAAAATTTTCCTTGAGAAAGTAAGTACAGTACTTCTAAACTTAAAAAGACACTTTTCCCACACAAGTTCTTGAAAACCAGACACTTACATGGTCTTAAAGTTTTATTCTTCAAGCTCATTTTCTGTTCCAAAGAAATGGTAAGAGAGATCTAAGTGAAAAATCTCTTGAAATAGCACAAGTAGTAGTGATATAGATTTCCGATTGAGGGCAGCTTTCTCCCAGGAGATGTGCTGAGGAGAAACTCCATGATATAGACCACCTGTTAGGAAAATTAAAAGGCTGTATGAGCTTTCTTAACTCTAGAAGAAATGTAAAATGTCAGAATAAATGTGTGACTTGGGTTGAGGTCCCTTCACAGCTTCCTGGGTTCTGTCTCTGGACTGTTGAAGTCTTTCCAATCAAATGTAACTTTTCTTATAGAAGAAAATAACCTGCTGAGCATTCATCAACTTCAGAAATTTTGTTCTAATTTTAGAATCATGACTATCTGTGCGAGCTTAAGTTTTTAAAATTGCTTTACTTTTAACTACTTTTGCTTTAAATACATGCTCTCTTATTTTATGCGCTTGATTTGATTTTTGCTGTACCAGATGGTAACGGTTAGCAGTCAAATACACATTAGAAAATCTTTCTCATCAGCTGAAAAAGAGAGCTTCTGAAAAAAGCAAGGAATGTGTGTTTTCCTCTGGAAGTTGTACTTAGATGAGCATACGTTCTAGTTTCATTCCTTCACAATGTCTACTTTTATTTCAGGACTTTTCTAAGGTCTTTCCACATTAAAATTCCTCTCTGTGTTGCCTAGTCTTCATATTCCTTAAAACAAAGAAATCAAAGTCTCTGAACTTATTGTGTTCCCTCTATTCTTTAATTATTGGGTTTACAATACAATGCTTTCTTTTTCCTGATGGCAGAAAAAATGTTTAATTTTTTTTTTTTTTAATCTTTTCTGTTTTGCAATTATGAAGCATTTCATTACAGAGGCTCTGTGACACTTTGGGAAAGGAAATCAGACAGAAATTGATCTTGAGTTAGTACTCTGCAAACCAAGTCTGGTTCAAAAGAACACTTCTTTGCATTGCTGGTTGTAGCCCCACGATGATAATAAATAGTTGGGGAAATGTGCAGTAGAAAGGAGGCGTAGCCTCTCCTCGATAAGAATAGCATCTTTGTGTGGCCTGTTTCCATTAAAATGCTGCATTAAATCACTTTATTTTTGGCACATGAAGAAAAGATTACCTGTGCATATGTATTTATATGGGCATTTGGTATTTTTCTCCAGTTTTCCATTAACAGTGGGAAATTAACGTTCTATTTTGAAAGTAGCTTTTACTTCACAAGTGAAATATTTTGGGCACAGCTATTTTCATGTTCTCTTTTAATGAAATCTGTTAGAATTAGAAATGGAGAAAATTCAGTTTGAAGCTTAAAATAATTCTTTTTGTGAATAGATAAAAAATATTAACGTATCAGCTTAGTCATTCAAAAGAATGAATTTTAAATACCTCCTTGTATTATGTTAGATACCTCCCATAAACATGAAGAGGTTTCTGTGCATCAGTATTGCTTAACCTTTCATGAAAATCTAATTGAGTGCGAACAACTGCTTAAATAATTCAATGGACTAAGTTATTCTTGGCTGGTATAGTCCCAGCGTAGTGCAGTGCAAATGTCTGGGTGTCAAGCAAAATCGAGGTTTTTTCTTTTTTGGTGAAGAATGTGAGTAAGAATAAAATCACCATTGAAAAAGTGTACAGGTTGATTAAGAAGGAAAAAAGATGAAATATAAATTAGCTCTGCCAATTTTGTAAATGACTGGTGGCTAAAAAAGTGCATATTCTTTCAGTCCTTTTGAAAGCATGTAATATTTTTGGTGATGTTGATAAATGTTATTGGGTTTCACTGCCTTCTTTTCATACATGTGACCTTTTATTCTTGTTAAGGGACACTGCACTTTTTATAGTACTATTTTTAATAGTTCTAGAGTGCTATTCCAAATTTATTTTAAAGATTTGGATAATGGACCTTAGATTTTATTGGTTAGTTGGCCCAAATATTTTCCCTCCTGTTTTTGGAAGGAAACTCAGCTTTTTCCTTTCACACGAATCCTTCCAGGCAGTTATCTCTTGTCCCTTCAATCTTGTATTCCCATTTCATTATTCTCTTTATTCCTTCTACTGTTTCCTTTGTGTTCACTTTTAACCTCAAAGGACTTTCTGTTGTTGGTGGTGGTTTTTGCTTTTAACTAAAGGTGGAAATGGAATTAATTACTGATCCCATGCCGCCCCATGTTTTTTGTAAAGTGTTGTTTCCCCCAAATTGAAGAGTTCCAATAGTCCTGGAGGTCAGTTACCTATAGGGTTCTGGGTCATTTAGTACAGATGCTTGGCAACCCTGTTAGTTCAGAGACCTGTCAAATAACTTTTGCTAATTCTGTACTTTTCCAAAACATGTTAGTTCTTGAAGAAATTAGCTTAATATGAGCCTGTGCTACCAGTATGTAAGTGATGTGAAAAAGTGGGTGGAGTCTGGCCATATACATTCTCCAGGGTTACTTTGAAATAACATGAATTTAAGGCCACTAATGTTTAAGTGGTGTAGTAAATGCATTTACTTAATGACTGAATACATTTTGGGATTATCACAAATATAGAGACCGTTTCATTCTTTCATAATGTTGGAACATTCAACCAGGTAATTAACTATCATGCTGAACACACTAGAGCTTGGAGACCAGTGGGAGAGTGATTTGAACAAAAAGTTACAGCTGTAGCTAACCAGCTGACTCAGCAAACTGCATCATCCTGAAAGCTTATTAAAGGTAATGCAATACCTATGGAATTAGATACATTATAAAAACATCTGTGCCTTGAGATCATCAGAGGATTACTTTAGTGGAAAATATTATGTCCTCCGTACTAATAGCTTAAATTTGCAGAAGGATCTGTCAGAGTGTATAGATTTTTTAATTTTTTTTTTTTTAGTTTTTTTCCCCGAAAGGAAGAGAGGAGGCAGCTGATGCAGAGGCAGGTTGGGTTGCCCTGTGATATATAAAACAACCTGTACTTTTTTTTTTTTTTTCCAGACAGTCCAAGTGGTGGGAAATATTTTGCAGAAAGACAAGAAAACTACATTTCTTCTTGACATTCTCTCTGGCTGTAAGGGTTTTCAGTAGATGCAGAGGAAAAAAAAAAAGCCTCTTACTTGTTTGGTTTTGACACCTGTTATTTTCTGTCAAGATACAAGCACTGCATTGAAGCAAAAACATTTGATAAAACTCTGTGTATAAATTTGGTATATGCCTCCTCTACTCCACTGCTGCCTCCTGTTGTTTAGATAAGATAAAAGCACTCGCTGAAGGACTGAGTTCCTCAATGTCTTGAAGCAAAACAGAGTTTATGAAATCAGTGGAAGAAGAGGAGAGGAAAGATACAGAAATTAATGTCTTCTGTTATTGAAGAAGGTATAAATTATATTTATATCTAGTATAAAATTTAAAGAAAAGGTATTTAAAATGTTAGGCACGCTGCTGGTGAAGTCTGTCTTGAGTAGTATGTTTTTAAAAAACTTTGATTCATACATATTCTTACTGATAGATGAAAAACTTTAAAAGATTTTACAAAGAGCAAAAATTATTTAATACTATTAAGTTTTATTGTTAGATATTTGGATTACTATCTCTAGTTTATTTAGCTTTTTCTGGTTACTGAATCGCAATATATATCAGTTGCAGATTTGCATCTCCGATGGTCTATTTTATGATGTATTTGTTCTCTTTTATAATGGGTTATTGAAACTGAAATGCTGGTAGGATGTCAAGTGTTGCATTCTTTGGAAAGGTAATAAGACTTTATTAATGCATGTTTAAAATACGTGGGGATACCTGTTTCATTTCTGTACATTTAAGTATGACTCAGATGAGAGTGGAAGAAGCACTGGTTTTAAAATTAGAGCACTATGTGTTGGAAAAAGTTTTACTTAAATTTATTTCTTTAAATGAGTAGGTTTTAGTTTTGTTCCCTCAGCCTAGCTAGGTTTCTACGCAGTTGGAATTGCCTTTGGATACATTTTCCCGACTTTGAGATTGATTTTTTGTACATGAGGAATTTACGGCCTTTTTCACAATGTAAGATGTGAAAGGAGTAGCAGAGCACAATTCAATTTGACAGGTTCTCTTGTCTCTCTCTGATTCTAATTATGGTTGCTGAAATAGTTGTTCATCCTGTATGTGGAGAGGTGCAGCTGGAAGCGGGTACATACATCTGCAGCTTCTTAAAATGTTTTTGGTATTGCAAAGTTAAAGAATAAATCTGTAAGACAGTTCCATAGTTATGCAGAAAAAGAAAACTGTTTAATGAGATAATCTGTAATTTCCCTAGTCTGTGTACTAGGAAAATAACATGATGTGTTTCAGTTTTGTAGGTGTAAAAGTATATTCTTCTCCATCTGCTAAAGCTTTGGGGGATCCCTTTATTCCATGTGTGAAGTCCCTAATCTACATGTCTGTATTGTTGTAGTTTAGGCTAGATTCCCTTTGGAAATACTTTCTATAATCTGTTGTGGGTATTAAGCAGAGAATGGCCCAGGCCAGTCTCTTCCATTTGGTGTTTCTCAAGAAACTTCAGGTTTTACAAACCATAGCTGGAAATTATGTTAAGATGCATATGTCTATATTACATTTTTTTAAAAAGCCATGCTACCACATAAGTCAGCCTTGAAGTTAAAGGGAAAATGTTTGTATTATGAGATTTTAGCTGCTTCTAAACCTGACACCACCTCTTCCTCACTCCATTTCATGTAAATGTAGAATTTTGGTGTCTGTGTATGGAATGTGTGTTAATGGACTGATAGTAAAAGATGATGTAAGAGTACATCATTATGGCAGCACCGTACGTCTTTGTGTGTCACTTTTACATGTTGGTGGATTGGATGATAACCCTGTTCTCTGCAAGTGACTGCCCTTTTAGTCCCAAGTGTAGCATAGCCCTCTTAGTTCTACCAAAACAAAGTCTAGTGAAGTAAGTCCTGTTGCTCAGCCTCCAGCTTGGCCATAGATGTCTGTTTCCCATTTCTGAAGTTTTGTGCTGACTGCATGTAGAACTTCTATTTGACCCTTCAAACACGTTTCCAGCCCACTGGAGACAGGCTTTGATTTGAAGCAGTGCTTATTCAAAAAGAAAATTCTGGTAGCAAACACATGAAGAGTTGTGCTGGGAAGAGGCTTTTAGATCAATGTTAGTCTCTCGGGAATCTCTGACTTTTTGCACTAAACAGTGGTGCCAATACTGTGATTTTTATTAAGAAAAACCTAATGGCTGTTTCCTTTCTCCCCCCAGCTACCCTTCATATCTGAATAACAATGAAAAGTGGAACTTCATATCATTTAAAAAAATATTACATAGAAACAAGATGAAAAAATACCAAAGTTTGGAGAAGTGGGTTTTTTTAGTGTATAATGGCAGACTTTTAAGAGAGTTACAAGGTATTTGTGTAAATTTTGTGTACCTTGAAATACCTTTTGTTCAGTTATCATTATATAAAAGTATGGGTAACGAGACAGCATATAGTTTTAAAGGTGCACAAGAATATACAATACAATTGTAACTGATCATTATTATTAAACAGTTAGTAGTTGTTAAGCTAGCCAATAAAGCCAGAGTTACTTTACTCTGCTGTCAGGTATTGCTTAGGTCATTCTCCTTTTTGTCCTGCGCTGCTCTTGAACATCCTTTCGTAGTTTTAAGTGTTCCATTGCTTTCCCAAGCACTTTTTGATGGAGGGATTATTTCTGTGATGCCTTTTTACTCTGCTGGCAAGGTGCAATCCATTCATTATGTGAATCAATGCTAAAATATTTAAGGAATATTTGATGTGAAGAAATTGGGTAGCAGGTGCTTGTAGCAGGACAAAGAGCTAGGGAACTGTAAACCAGAATAACTCATCATGCTACAGTGTTTTCTGTTAGACCCTCTCTCATGTCAGGTATTTGCTACTTCAAAAGTCACTGTCGGGAGGTAATGAATCCTGCAGACAAAGTGCATCCCCAGCAACTTGATTGCTGCAAGTTAACTTCTCAACTTCGTTAAGATGCTGGAAATTAGAATGAACTTGCCTTAGGGTAAAATACATTAAACAAATCTTTGGTCTTGCTTCATGACACGGGAAACCCCTAATGCAATTTTTGGCACTGTATAAAACAAAACAGCAAATGGAAAGGGGCAAAGCTTTTCCTTCGTGGACACATGATGAGAGGATTTTGCCTAGGAGTGCAACATAATGGCAAGAGATGTTGAGAAAACAGTTTCCCCCATTCCCAAACTTCAAGAGTGCTTCAAAAGCTGCCTAAAAAGGGGGATGCTGACAGTGACGAATGGTGAATCTAAATACTAAGCTTGTCGTTTCTATAGCTTACAGGTGTCTTTAAATTGCAGAAAGGAAAAAAAGGAAAAAGCTATCAAAGTAAACATCCTTCAGTGCATGGGAAGATGACAGATTCTTTCTAACAAGATTTTCTGCTCTCCTGGAGGAAGACCATTTGTTAATAAACCATTTGAGAATCCATTTTTAAGGGATTTAATAAAATATACACAGACTGCCTTCCACTGCAGAAACTATTATTCCCCTGGGTAGAAAAAATGACTGACTGTGGGCATTAACGGTCGCTTCCTGTGATTCCTGGCATTATACCTTGCTCCCATTTGCACTTTTTCAACCCAAAGTGAAATAATTTTTTATGAGAAACCTGCATTTGATTCCTAGCTCTTGTGAGGCATATCTGTGTTCTATATTTTATTTATTTGTATTCTGTCATGTCAATAATTCTTGTTGTCTTAGTGTCTGTGTCTGTAGCATGGGTATTGTGTGTGTTTGTGCATGCTTTCCTCTGTACAAGAAAGTTTCTGTGCATAGCAAACTCCATTAAATGGAAGAGGTAGCAGCTTTCGTGTGAATTAAATGAATTGTTGCATTCTTGCCAAAGAAGTTCATGAATAATTCACACATTTCCATAAAAAAAAAGTAGATTTTCTATTGTGATGGTTGCTGTCAATTAAACAAGAAACCTGAACTATTGTAGTCTAACAGATATTTACCTGGAGGGGCTGGGTAACCCACAAAAGAGAAAATATGTTTTCTTAAGAATTTGGAGGAAGGTTTTCTACTGCCATCTTTCCAACTATGAATATAAGTTATACTACTTTCAAATATGAGAGAAATATAATGGAATTGAGGGATTCTTTCTGAGACTATTAACAGACTTTGGTTCTCTTAATTTAAGAAACAATTTTTCTGCTAAGAAAGCTTCATAAGGGTGTGTTTGTGAAAAATACTGGTTGATTTCAGTAGCTGAGGTAATAAAAAGGAGGAGAAAGTCAGGGGCAAGAGACTCTTGGAAGTCAAAACATGGATAGTTTACATGAATATGTAAATGTCAAATTCAGTTATATCCAAATATATCCTGTCTGTATTCTCTTACTGGCCTCCTTTTGTCATGTATGGTGAACAGCAGGCAGTGCTAGAAGTGAGTTCAGCATAGATTGCTAAGTGAATGCCCAGGCAGACATTAGTTTCACAGAAGGAAGAATGAAATCTGGAAAGTTAATAATATTACAGTCACTGGCAGCTCTAACAGATCCCAAATGGATGTACTTAAAGGTATAATTTGTTTGATTCTTTTCTTTACCAGAATTATCTCCATATCATATCCAAGAACTGAAGGCATAGTGGCAGGCTGTGGATGGCAAGATGGACAGTCATTGCTCAGTCATAATATTACGACCTTTTATATAAAAAGAGATTACAGACAGGATGCTGCCAGGAAATGACAGAGCTGGTAGCGAAGGGGACAAAACAGTAGGACAGACACATTTAGAAAAGATGATTTATTCTACAGGAACATCTGTATTTGTAGGAAACTGTTCCTACTATTCATCACTTAGTCTCTCTGTGCTTGCTTGAGAATGGTGTCATGTCAGTAGTAAGCAAGTGTATTTCCCTGAATAGAGGCTTGGACAAAGCTAGTGAAAATTCAAGGATACCATAGTATTTGTCCCCTCTGAACTACATGTACCTCAAAAAGAACCGATCCAAGTACTTAACGTGGGAGAGTAAGTTCAGATCGTTAATTCTGAGAATGTGAAATACGCAAGGGTTCTTGTAAACAGTTTCCTATAAATTTGCAAGTGTTCTCCCTGTTAAACTCAAATGTGACAACAGTTAGTTACCGTTAGTTCGGTTTCGCAATAACACTTAAACTGTATGTTTGGACATGGGACAGATGAATTTTGTAACAATTTAACTGTTAAAGATCCTGAGATCTTGGTTGGCGTGCCTCTGAAAGCCAAGTGGATTGGAGTTAAGGGATGCTGTGGCTTTTTGAGCAATGAACTGGGGCGAGTGCAGGTTCCAGATGAAGCAGTTTATATAGCCTGAAGCAAAATGCTGAGAAAGTCTTCAGTGAGTGGGGTTGAGGGAAGTGCAGACAAATTGGGAGCATAACCATTATTACAGAATCTGTGAGTTTAAAATCTCTGTGTATATGAAGCTCAGTAAGTCTGCTGCACAATAGTTAGTGACACACTAATGATCACTGAACAGTAAAAGGAGTGAAATAAAGCATTCATTTCTGTCCACGGAACCAGATCTACTCAGTTCATTCTAAAATGTGTTGGTTGCCTTGCTTTTGTTTTGAGGCCAGTGCTGTGCACCATCAGACAAACATGTCGGGTGAAGGAGTGACTTTTTTGCTCCCTGTCTTCATAAAATTGAGTCTAGAAATTGATGAGAAAAGGGCATGACTGCTAACTGCAAAATGACCGCCACCCAGCTGACTTCAGTTTCTGTGGTAGTTTTAAACTTTGCTTTTTGTAATGCAATAAGTATTTTCATTACGTTCGCACTAAATGTAGAACAAGCCTTTTTGCTTGCAAGATTTGAGCATGTACTGGTTTGGAGTAAAATGTGTACAGTTCAGAATCTGGTAGGTATAACAAAGCTGACTCCCTTCAAGAAGCAGAGGAGGCTGTTGATAAACCCTACATCAATACTTCCTCCCCCAACTTATCAATGTAAATTTAAAAATACTGAATTATTATGGAAATTTCAGATATAAAGCTTGTTTCAAATTAATTTAGAATTTGTTTCCAGTCTTATGGAAGATGGATCTCTTTCTTGGTAAGCAGAAGAACAGGTAATTTCCAGTTTTCTTTGAATGACGTTCCTCTTGCTCTGAGGAATACCAGAAGATGCTCTTTATTGACCAGTCTTATAGTTTTAGAGAGTTTTACTTTGATAACTCAAAAATCTGCACTGTTTATAATTAGCAAAGTTAGCGGCCGTTGTGTTTAGAAACTGTTGCATAGCTGTGGATCGGTGTACAGTAGGGACACTTTTATTCATAAATACAAAAACTGAACAATATAATTTCACTAAAATAAGTGTCTTTTGTGTGCTTTATTTGAACGGTTCAAGTGATTGACCTTTCATTAGAGCTCTTCCAGATTTTTCTGTTTGTTTTCAGCTGTTGGACAAATTGAAAGATCGCTGGATGCACACTGGCTTATGGAGAAACCTGGAGCTGGTTAAGACAGTCATTGCAGAGCCTCAAGGAGGGGCAAAGAGTGACTTTGATGAACTGCTGAAAATATACTACGATGCCATAAAATGTAAAGGAGAAAAAGGTACGTTCTTCAGACATACGAAATAGTTGATACAGACTCTTCAAGTTTAAAAAAAAAGGGGGGGTGTCTTAAAGTGCTTAACAATTAGAATACGGGATGGATAAACAGTTAAATTAACCTCAGCTTAATAAGTTATTGTGATAAATGAGGAAGAATAACTGTGATTTACATTGTTGCATGAGGATATAGGGAAGTACAGGATGATGCATAATCCTAACGGTGATATTCAAAAGGCAGTGAGCTGTGTAAGGATGTGCAATTGTGTGTCCAGCAGGGTGCAGAGTGGCTTCTCAAATAATCAAACTTATAGTACATTGCATAACTGTGATTTACCATCTTATATTACAGCCACTATAGGTTTTCTTCTCGAAATACTAATATTTTAGTATAGAGAATGAAGAATGATAGTATGTCAAAAAATAAATAGCATGATTTTGGAGTGCAAAATCCAAGGTTTAAATTTTAAATTTTGTTATAGATACATATGGTTCTTGCATGATTAAGTACCGCTATGTTATGTAGTGCAAAATTATTTTGCTAGTTGATATTCAAAATCACAATATTATTGATCAAAGTGAAGTTAATCTCAAAGAAGTTTATATTTTTATATCCACCCACCTTTTCCAGACTGACACAGTGTATTATGCTATATTATGTTTAGCTCTTTAAAAGATGTTGGTGAAACTTTCTTCTGACACTCAGTTTATCACTGGGAATGATTTGTATATTCCTCTCTGGCTTGTTCAAGATGGAGCACTCCTTATAGCTGTATGCAGAGGAAAAGTTAGTGAAGGCTTGGATTTCTGTGATGCGAATGCCCGTGCAGTTATAACCATAGGTATTCCGTTTGCAAACGTGAAAGACCTTCAGGTAGGATATCAATTGAAAGAGTTGTACTTTATTTTTGTCATGTTTAAAACGCTAAATGCACACAAAATATTTTTTCTATATGTTCACCCTTGGACTTCTCTCAATCCCATTTGAATTCTTTGAGTTACCTTCTACACAGGTAAGAGGAGGGATAGCGTAGCATGTCTTGTGGACTCATTTGTCATTCTAAATAAATTTATATCATGCTAGATATATTGTAAATTTTTATGTGACGTTGCTAGTGAAGGCTATTGCATTTTCAAAATGCTCATTAACTGCATACTCTGCCAAGCAACAGTACATGTTTCCATCTTCACTCGCCTGTTTTCATACACTGAAACTTATGTCATTTGTACAGAAATGAAGTTACTTCCTGACTTACTGTGGTGTGGGGCATTTGGTTGTGAAGGTCTAGGATTAACACTAGGAAAATACTACTTTAAATAAGGCACTCAGATTGATCAAAAGATTATTTCAGAAAATAGGTGGAAAGATAAAGATAGTTATAGTGTAAAAGAATAGCATAATGAATCAATGTATATCATGCACTAGGTCATTATTGATTGCAGTATAATCACCTTTCTAATCCCTGTTGCCTTCTTTCGTGTAACTACGTGTCATGACACTTCCCACTTAAACGGAGACTGGAATTGTAAACCATTTCCAAGCTAATGCTGCTTTATTAGCTTGCAGTTTCGATGTATGAAATTATGACATGATGTAATCTCTTTGTGGATACTGAGGACGTTAACTATTTTGATAATTCAAGCTTCATCTAACTTTAGGCAAAAGCTTCTAAGTGCCCTCTAAAAATAGTATTTTGAAGTGCCTCCAATTAAAGAAATTTGAGACTACTTGTATTTTTCAGCAGGTGGCCAAAGTAACATCCTGTTGCTTGCACTGGTGTGTAATTACTCACATCAACACTTCCTTCCTTTTGACTTCAGCAGGTCTTGTCTTATGGATAGATGATGTTCCATTAGAATAGGCACTTCGTAGCTGAAGCCAGGCATTCATAAAGGAAAAGAAAGCCAATGAATATGGAAAAGTTTTTCTAGACTTTCTACTTGCTGAAAAAGAACATTTATTATTGACTAGTTTGTAAGACCACTTATTTTTTAGTGGTCTGTGCATGCCACTTCGGTAGTCACCCAGTTGTTGGCACACTTCTTCCAGTGATAATAGCCACTGTCACAGCTTTATCTTCTGTGTACCTTTTAGAGCTTTTCAGGACTACTTTGTGAAGCTAAGAAATAAATTGAAGTATCATAGAATAAATAAATACCAGAAATAGCTGGATTCGGGTTATTAGTAATGCCAAATCAAACAAGAAAATCATAGGTTCACACTTGAAAGACCAAACAGATTCAGCTTTGGTTTTAGAGATGCGTTCTGAGCTTAAGTGACCAACCAAAGACTTCTTTGTTGTCTACAATGTGTGCCTAATTACAGCCTTGCTAGAGAAAAACCACATCCTATAAGGACTAGTGAGGTTATATTAGTGGTGGCTGCCTGGTGCAGTGTTCTTTCACTGTTTGCATAACTTTCTCGAAGCACTTAACTCAGCCACAACATTTTTTGTCTTACTAAAATATAGTACACTGTACTTTAGTATAAAAACATTTACATTCAAAGACTACTTAGCACTCTTTCTAGAGTTAGAAATGCTTAGTTTTAGAAGCATATGCTGAAATGATATTTTGGAAATACTTGGTCTGTAGTATGGCTGGAACTCTTACAATTTACTCCAAATGATTTCCAGAAAGTCAGTATTTTTATGTTCTAAATGATACAAAATTAAATTGAAAAGAATGTGTCAAGGGTGAATTATGTTCACGGTGGATTATGTTCCTTAATCTTAAAATAGTGTATTTGATTTTACCTTGAGTTCAACCAAATATGTAATATAATAGAATCACAGGCAGTACATCCCATTACTGATAACTAAATTAAAAAAAAATCAGTGTTGTGTTGAACAATTTTTTTTAGTTAGACTGAAGAAAGCCTCTACATTTTTAAGTAGGGATAGAAACACTAGCTGCCAAATTGCAAGCAGCTAAAGGTTTGAGTGTATATATTTAGATATGGTAATGCACAAAGCACTGCAGTGATCAATTCTAGATGAGAGAAGGGCATGCACCAGTCTCTTAGCATCAGATTTGAATTGCTGTCTGGTGCATGGCAGTGCTCCTAGAATAATGCTGGAGGAAATGTTTTTATTGTAAATGTATCTTTTGCTCCAGAACTTGGATCCAAAGTGATATTCAGCTAGCAGTACTTCCCTTTAAATTGAATGATGTTTTGTTTTGTCCAAGGCTTTAGGTTTATCAGATACCCCAAAAAGTTCTGGATTAATGCACATTTCTTTTATCAGTTGAGCTCAATTATGTGAAAAATGATAGAGTGAAGGATAGTCACTCTGTTCACTGAAGAAGATTAATTAGTAGCTTTGTAGAAACGTAAGCATAGATACAAAAGAAATTTGGAAGATTAAGCATCTTTTTCAGCGGTATGTCAGCTCAGGAAAGGAATTGGAATTATATTTTTAAGGAAAACTGGCTGTTGATAGTGAAGATTGCCATGTAAAATTAAAAAGAGGGGAGGGGAGGGAAAATGGGACAGGACACCAATTTTCACTTGAAAATGTTCTTTTTGTATATTTCTGGGAGAGCTGATCCAATAGTACTGCTTCCGAGAATGGCATGAAACAAATGTACTATAAAAGAGTACAGAAAAGTGAGCGCTACATTTTAAAAAACTTGTTAACTTTATATAAAACCAGTCTGATACCTTATTTTTAGGGTATTGCAACAAATGCAAATTGTTGTTCATTACTTCAGTCCCCCTAGACCAACAGACCTTACCTGAACATTAGAAAGGAAAACAGAGCTTTATTCCTGTACACTTTATTATAATTCTTATAAATGCTTTGGAGTTATCTTCAGTGAATAAAACTTCATAGAACTGAAGGAGTATTAATTTGTCAATAAGGGAAAAAAGGTACATGAAACTTGTAGGGATTGGAAGGGATGCTATTAACCATGCTCTCATGTAGCAGATAGTTATTAGTATTGCCTGAAATGAAAAGAGATTCTTTGTTAAGTATAGACAATTGTCTATAGTTAAGCCTTAACCTGTTGTCCTAACCAGTTGGAGTTTGGCTGGCTGTGTTACTGTTTCATTAACAGTTAGAATCTGAAAGTCACAAGCCCAATTGTCAGGGGGTTAAATGATACTTGTGCCATCCAGCTTATGACACAACTTCATCTTCTAACCACACTTTTATGATCAGATCCAAGTCATTTGGAATTTTATGATACAACTATGAGGAAGAATACAATTACAGAATTTATTCAAATACTTTTACCTACTCGGGATTATATTCACAGCCTATAAGTATTGCTCATCATACTAAGATGTGAATTCTCCCTTCCAAGTACAACTGAGTGACTTTCTTTTAGGGTGGCTGATTTTATTTTTAAATGTTTTTCCTTATTAACAGTTTTTTCTGTGGGAATTCCTTTTTTTCTTTGGGGTTAGAAGAATCCAGAATTTTAAATGTTAGAGGACACTGTACAGTCTATCTCTTTTGTAGGATTTTAGGATATGTTAAGTTCCCAAACAATACAGTTAAAATTTATAGGATAGTTATGACATTTGCTTCTATGATATAGTCGTTAGTGTTTGTTTAGATTTTGTAGGCTAACCAGAAAACTGATTAAAACCTGGACATTTTAAAACTTCCAGCTTTGAAGTTTGGGGAGGAGCTTGAGTTTTTGAGCAGACAGAAGAAAATTCAAAACACAGTGACACAAGTCAAGTTAGACCTATATAGACATAAAATTGTGGACACAGGTACATCTGTTCCTTTTACATAGCTATAGGTATGTATAGGTAGGTATAGGAACAAAGAAACTGATGATGAATAATGGCATCCCCTTAAAAATAGGAAATGCAAGTGATTAACAATTCCCTTGGAATATCCATGAATGATATACTTCTAGGATTGGTTTAAATCACTAAAAAGTGCTCCGCTTCTACATGAAAATACACTTGCACGTCTGCTTTTTGGGTTAATAAAAGTCCTCTTAAGACTCAATTCCATAACCCCTTACTCCTGCATATAGCTTTTACTTGTGTGAGTAATCCCTTTAATACTTCTAGGACTGTGCACAATCATAAGGGTTTGTAGAATCGTACCTTTGGAGACCAATATTTTATGTTGGCAGTTTGATGTTGGCTCATCTCCACTAATATTACTTGTCTGTGATCAACTTGCTTTCTAAATATATTTTATGATTTGTAACTTGACGCTAATACCAGTGAACTGTAATATTAGGGAACATAAATAATGTGACAGAAAGAGATGTGTAATCCCATATACATGTTAACTGATGCTAACATACTATTCATTAACTTCTGTTATATATTTTGAATTGTAGCATTTTGGATCCAGACATCAGTCTTTACTTGGGCAAGAAAATCATTGTCAAGTGTGATGTATAATATCCAATTTTATTTTCTCCATATGTTTGTGCTAAATATATGCCACAACTTCTGGTATTAAATGGCAAGCATTTGGTCTCCTTAAGTAACTGTATGGTTTTATAAGTTACATTATTTTCTGTAGAACCTTTAAAGAGTATTATTTAGTTTCACTTAAAAATTTTAGGTGCATAGTATCTTACGTTCATTCATTTTCACCAAGAAAAGAGTCTAAAATACTTTGTCAGTGTTAGAGAAAAAGAAATTATTAAGGCTCAGAAGTGTACTTGATAATAAACAATACCGATTTTAGAAAGAGAGGCCAAACCCCTAATTCTGTGTTACTGAAAAAGGTTTCATATTGCTGAAGAATCAGGTTGCTCAAGCAAAATATATAAAAGAAATGTTAAAGTATTGCTTAAAGCTATGGTCCTCTCAATGGTAGGGTTTGGCTCTAGTAAAGCAGGAAAATTTATTTCAGAGCCAAAAATGACTTCTTTGGCTGTGACCAGGATTTCCTCTGCCCACCTCTGGGACCTGAAACTAGAGGTAGGAAAATCTGATTTTGGAGCCAAGTGTGACTTGTTTAGTTCAAGTCATAATTTACTGTTCTTACCTTGGGGACCTGAAAATAAAGAAACTCGCTATGAAATGTTGATAATGGGCGACTCTGAAGTGCAAGTATTAAGCTAACTTTCCCAGAGAGCATTTCTTCACTTCCACCTTTCCAGATGCTTTTGATCGTAGTACAGTAGAGTGTACTTAATCATGTAACAGCTAAGAGAACTTTACCAAAATATAGAGGAAAACGCAGTCAAACTCTTTTACATCAGTAGATGTGCAAGGAAAATAAACTTGATAAGGCTAGGATTTCTGTGCAGTGACATTACTCGAGAACTGTAGCCGAGTTTGCCATTAACGAGAAGTATTTGCTGTAGCTGCTGTAGGGTGAATATGAACTACAATGGCAAATACTTTCTTTATTGTTTCCAGTAACGTAATTTGTGAAACATGATGGAATACATCATTTCAATTACAATTTTCTGGGTTATATGTAACTTAATGATACAAAGAGTTTGCAGCTATCTGGCTGAAGTTTCTTTCTCCTTTCTTGAGGGCTCAACAAATTGGGGGCTTTGTATCATTTCAGAATAATGGCATTTTTCCAAATATTTAAGTTAATTTCTAGTCCTTGTGGCAGTTTTTAAGCCTATATTCTTTTTCTCCATTGAAAGGAGAAAGAATCTTGTGCTAGATAAGTGGTTGTTGAAATAATGCATTTCTTGCATACTATATTCTAAGAAAAGAAAAATTTCTAAGAAAATGATTGTTATTTTAGATGCTTAACCTGAGTTGAGAAACATACCATGCACTGTATGAATTTCATCATAGCTTTGCATCACTTAAAAAATATCTTCACTCCTTATTCAAAGTATTGTTTTAAAATATGGGCAAACTGGTACAGAAAATTACATTTTATGGGAAGGTCATTGTTGTGTTTAGTAGAATTTGAAAATTCCCTGTGAAGTTAAGAATTTTTTTAGAGATACAAGATTGACTGTTCTGTTATTGATGTGATTGTTTTAAGCGGGCTGAATGTTTCTGAGCAACTTTGCCACAACTTTCCAGTTAAATCTGACGTTCATCGCATAAGCCTTGAGACACAGTGTGTACTGTCATTTTCAGTATGATTTAAACGTTTGTAAAAAGTGATTGACTTTTTTGTTTTGTTTTGTTTGATTGTCTGTTAATGGCTGTCTAAACCTGAGCCATTTTTACTTTCTTCTTCATTCCATTACTGTGAAAAAAATTACAAATATAAAGTGGGAAGCAGAAAAGAATTTATGGGATTTCCACAGGAAAGCCAAACATGATGGTCTATTATTTATTGAATGTTCTCCAAGAGGGAAATACTGAATAGGATAAAAGTGCAATGTGCGTATGTGTTTGTATATATACACATACACACACACACACGTCTTTCTTCCATGCCCCGCTTTATATTCAATATAATTTGTATTTTACTTGCAAAGTAGCTTTTTGAAACAATCAAGTTAAGGATGTAAATAAGATATATACTTATATCACTGAAATGTATAAAGTTACGTAGCAAGCCTCTAGATGTTAAATAACAATTATCGAGACAATATACTTCTACATTTTGTAAAAGAGCATGTTTTCAGATTATTCAGCCAGCATTGTTCTTGTCTGGCAGCAGTACACTGTAAATTATTCCAATCTGCTGTGATACTGCTTATTAAGGGGTAATGCAGTGTGCAGAATCACGTCATCACAAGATGACTGGCTGGATATTGCAGATCTCCATCAGTGGGTTTTTCCCCCCCTCCCCCTTCTCCCCAAAGGAAAATGTCAGGAGGTATACCTACCGGCGTTACAAAAAACCCAAGCAATGCAGTAAATATATGGTGGTGTGGCAATTTCTTACATCACTTTGAAGCAATAAGATATCTCAACAGCCTTTTACTTCCCACTTTTCCAGAAATAAGAATGGTTGTAAAAAGTTAAAGCCATCCATACTCTTCTTGGATCCAATAGAAATTGTGTTAATTAAGAAAAAAAATATTGATGGCAGAGGCTTAATTTGTGGGAGTAGCTGTAAAATCCTGTGGAATACAGCATTCCTGTAGCTAAGAAAGGTAACATTTAAGTTCAACTTAACGTGTAAGACTAGTGGATGGCATTTCTCTTCTACTGGTGCAAGGCTAATGTCAATATGTTGGCACAGATCACAGAAATCATCTCTGAATATATCCGGAAGTTAAGCCTTTGGATAAATAATACAGCAAATCAAAACTTTTCCTTTACATTTAATAGTTTACTTTTCTGATCCATAAAAAATTCCAAAGTGATTTTCTTGTGTTTATCTTGTCCTTAGCAAGTAGTGTTGACCTTTACGTTTTTACCTTACTGTCAAAGTATGTTGAAAGCTTTAAAAGTGAAGCTATCACCTTGGGGATTTGTAAGGATGACTGACACTTACCACTTCACCTTAGACGCAGTAGCACTGAGCGTATGCAGCAGCGTTGTACCTCCAGGGAAGCTGTTTGATTTTTTTCACTTCTGCTTCACTGGAAATGGATTGAATTTTCTCTTCAGAGGAGAGTTTTGGTTGCATTAGATTTTAATCAAGTCACTTGTTCGCAGTCCCTCAAAGCTTACAAGGCTGAGATGAGTAGATGGGCCTGGGGTGAATGTGCTACAAGATTTGTCAAACCGTAAAACTTCCAGGTCTCCGAGATGCCACATGGTGTAGTTGACAACACTAAAAGTGTTCAGCGGTTACAACATAACATAAGCTTTCCATCTCTCTAACACTGGGATTAAGAGTCGAGAATACTGGGGAAGCATTTAGTCATAAAATACCTGGTAAATTCAAAATAAGAGAAGTACGGCTTTGCATAAAGTGGTAGTACTGGTTTTCTGCCCCAGAAGATAATATTGGCCAGTTAGTAGAGTTTACCAGACAGCAGTTTGCTGTTGGGTTGTTTGGCTTTACTTTTGAAGTTATGTCAAAGTTTTTGGGCTCTGGGGAAACAAGCTAGCAGTATTTTTCAGTGTATAGTTTCTTTCTTGGCACCTTCTTGTTTTGTTTTGTGGGGTTTTTTTTCCAGTTTCAGTAGCTTTTTCTAGTTTTGATCATATCTTCATTCAGGCAAGAACCATTTAAATCCCATGGATGCCCAATATCTTTTCAGGTGTGCTGTTTGGGTGCAACAGTCTGCAAGATATAGCTAGTCTGAGATCTAGATTTGCAGAGATGTTATTTCCTTATTTTATTCGGTCTTATCCGAGGAAGGCAAATTTTTAAGTGCGCATAGAAATTTTAAGGCAGAAGAGGTCACCTGACCTATTTTTAAGTTTACGTGGCTTTGATGCACGAACTATTGAGTTGATAGCCTTTGTAAGGGGCAGATGCTGGAGGATGGTGGGTGCGGAGTTCGGCCTCACAGTGATTCGTCTGCTGAAGAGACTTCTTGTAGGATGGAGCTGTGTAACAGAGCGTCTTGAAGAGAATTGAGCAGTACAAAGTATTCATCGTGTCTCTACCTGATAATGTCTTATTCCCAGTATATGGTATAGCTGTGCTCACAGTTTTGGGATTTTGTTGTTATTTAAAGAAATGCAGTATTTGTGTGTGAAAGCAGAAGGGTGGTATGTTTAAGTGTCTGGTGACCATCTTTAGGTATATGAGATAGTTAGAATGGCCTTAAATTACTGTCATATACAGAACCTAGTTTGATAAATTAGAGGTAATAAGCATTTGCTTATTTCATACTGTTTTGTATGTATTAACACTGCACTTGGAATGCCTGGAGCATTTAAAGGTAACGTCCTGCCATAATATCTTTTTCCTGTGGACCAATAAATTGAGACTGTGTGTTTAGATACAGCTTTTAGTAGGTCTACTGAGGAGTTAGGATGTTTGAAGCATGTTCTATGACTCACCCAGGTCTTTACACGTGCATTATTTAGTCTTAAATCTCACAGACGTTGTTACTGCTTTTGAAGTGGAGGTGGGGGGGAGTTAAATGCTGCACTATTTAATGCTACTTCCATTTAAGGATTTTCAGATGTAAAAGAAATGAAATGGGTTTTCATGTCTTTTACTTTCCCGCACTTACAAACTTTTATGATTACTTGGCATTCATCAGGAGGAAAGTAGATGGCAAGTATGTTCTTGAAGAATTCTAATTATTGCTATTTCAGGTGGAAGAGAGACTCTAACTGGACACATGAGATTTTTAAGACGGTAGATTTGCTTAAAAACCATTTTTATGTCTTTTTTGGGGATGGATGTAGGGAATGACCACCTGGTATTTTTTGCTTGTTTGTTTTTAGGAGGTGGGGAATTAGTAGATGTTAAACATGAATGTGTCTTTTAAAGTTTTTTGGATGATATGGGCAATGGTCTTTATTTTCATTACCATTTTTCCTCTCATAAAACCAGAGAAACAAGTCGGTGGAATGCCAGAAGACATTTATATCCATTTTCTGACTTTTATTTCCTTGGAGGAGAGTGCTGGGGAGTGAAGGGCATGAGTTTACACATGCGTGTGTGTGTGTACATGTACCTACCTACACACATGTGCATGTAGTGACACAATTCCAAACTTATTTGCCTTTTTCCTTTCAGCAGTTGTCTCTTTCTTTAACCTGGGCTGTCACAACACTGCTGAGTGCTGATGTAAAGAGAAATGCAGGTTTAGATGAGTGCTCTGTTTAACCACTCACAATAGTGCCATTGTATTCATGAATTTCTGTCTTGTCTTTAGAATTCTGGGTAATCTGGTTTGTAATCCCACAGGTTACAAACTGGAGGTCATTTTTAATCTACCAGAGAAAATAGGAGACAGTTGAAGATGTTTGTAAAGTGATGCCTTGTCAAAGAACAGGCCTGGCTTGTTAACCATTAGTAACATCTTAGGATTTTTTTGTTTGTTTTTAGAAAGCAAAGTATAGCACTGCATTTGGTTAAATAAAGTAATGCATCTAAAAAAAAAATCTTGTAACTTTGCCAGATTAAGTAAAACCAAACAGAGTTTATTTTGCTGATTTAAATCGCACAAACCAAAAAATTTTATACTGTGGCTTAGCCCATTCAACCTTCATATTGTGATACTAGTGCTGATAAATACGTTTACAGTATTCCGATCATGAATAGTAACTGCCCCAAATGCACGTTCTCCGGTCCTGCTAGGCTTTGCTCTTAGCTCTTTAGGTCTAAGGTCCTGTTCTTTGGCTGAGAGAAAATGATTCTGGATGAGTGTCTGCTGGACCATCTGCTCGTTTTTACTGAAGTAAACTTTTAAAAAAGTCATTAATTGGGTAGCATGGTAGTTTTTGTTCTTTGTAGGTTAAATGCTTTCTCCTTAAAACTTCTTAACAGGTAAATTAGCACGTAGGATGCTGTGCAAACCTGTAGCTGAAGATAACTAAACTGTACTGAAATTGTTTCACATTTCCTTATCCCAGTTGTAATTATGACTGCAAAACAAGGGGAAGCTTTATATTTATGGAATGGAAAGAACTCAATTTAAAGGAGAAAATGGTGCTTTAATTTTATTGTCTAGTCATTTATTTTTCTGTAGAAACCAATGGTTCATAAGAGATTGATATTTGTATACCTTGCTATTAAATATAGCCATGTTTTTGTTAATTTTGAATAAATCTGATTCAGCCTGGCATGTTGCTAAAAAGGCATGCTGCAGGCTTCTGTATCTGAATTTGCAGGTTATTTGTAGGTTCAAAAACAAGGTCTATTTTTTGAGCTAGTCTTCTGAGCTTCGTGCCATAAGCTAACTGATACAGTCCGTGGTCATCACATTATAAATTCACTTTATGTTCTTATATATCACTTGAATCCTAAATAAGTCTGAGTTTCTTCATATGAAGCAATGTTACCACAAGTAACTTTTTTTTGTGGTTTATCAAACACTTAAAATCTTAATATAATGAATGTTGTTTAATGTTGTTGTCATCGAAGGAAAACTTGTGTTGCTAATTTTGATTGAAGAATACGCTTGGCAATTCTTTTGAATTATACAGAAACTGCCTCAAAATATCTTTCCAAGTCGTATAAAAAAATATTTGTTCATGGCATTTCTTTTTTGTTGATATTTCTCAGTTGATATTCCATAGTGAAACATGTCGAACTAATTAAGCATTAAAAGAACGAGAGGTTAGCAGGTATAATGTTGTTAGACTTCAGTTAATGTGAATGTGACCGTGACCTCCCAGATAGATCAAAGACTAATCTGTCTGACAGCTACAAGATGGCAGAGCTTGCCACAGGCCTTCTGCTGCTGCTTGCTGAAGCTATTTGTCTGTAAAGCATGCCTGATAGCTAAGAGTATATTTTTAAGGATGAACAGGTAAAAGTAAAAGGCTGTCTTTTGACATTTTAACTAATCCCTTCTAGCCTGTGGTTTACTGCACATTTAGGATATTTGCTAGCAGGAGAGACTGGCTTTTTCACATATGTAACATGTCATTTTGAATTGGGCGTTGATTTGATGCTTGATAATGTAAGAGTTATACAATGAAATAGATTCTGATTGCATTAAAATGACATGCCCTGGCCTTTTACCTTTAGCAGACTTATAATGAAAACTGAACTCTCAGCAATGTAAGTTGTCATCTCGTGCTGAGACATGATCATTTAAGTGAGAAAACAGAATGTTTATTTTCTGTTAACCCTTTTTTAATTAAGATGGAAAAGATAGGTTTTAAAAATACATTACACATTTAGACCAAGAGAATGTGAATTTTTATATCATTTCAGAAATGAAATGTCATTGTTGATGTGCAGTACAAGCAGTATACATTTGCATAATGCTGACACGTTAGAAGAATGTAAAAGTAATGTATTTTATTCACAGGGTAATGCAATACAATGCAGATGATCTGAATGGTTGCGTTCTCCTGTTACTTCAGTAGCTTTATGCACATAATTAAAAATGTGGTAGTTTTTATCACATAATTAAAAATGTTGTAGTTTTTATCATCAGACACATAACTACTTATTCTAATACTGTTTTGAACAGTCTGGTAGCAAAGTAAGAAATTGTGGTCAAGCTACATTTATTGCAATTGGCCAAAATCTTAGTGATAATAAATACTTCAAAAGAGGAAATTGTTAGAAAACTTACCAGGACTAGAAGACAAATGCAAAGTACGTACAGGAGCATATTGTCATTGGTTATGTTTTAAAGACTTCAGTGACACCGTAACTCATTTCAAATGGTGAGGGGTATCCTTTGTTTCTCCGCGTAGTATTTCCCTTTGGAGGAATGCACAGATATACCGAAGTTCTTTTTTTAAGGAATGGTTTTAATGTACATAAAATGTTCAGAAGAAATCATCTTCTGTTTTGAAAATTACAAAGGAAACCTCACATGCCAGTCAATAAATTCTGAGTGACTGGAACAAATATTAAATCTGTGAAATCAAACTGAATTTACTTTCTGGCTGTAAAGATTGAATTTGTAAATTTGACAGGCAATTTAAAGGGCATAAGTACTTAAAATAAAATTTCTTATCCAAATGCAACTTGAAAGTTACCTGTCAGAAGAGGTTAGAAGTCTGCTGTTTTCTCTCCTGAAGCGTGTCCTTTCACTTGTCAGTTTAGAAAGGTTAATACCTTACAAAAGAGCAATGGAAAGACCCTTTTTGGTGTAGTTTTAGGTTTATTTAAAAAAAATCAAATTCAGTCCACCGTCCACCCCCCAATAATAAATTCTTTTGATGTATGTTGTAACTGTGTACAATGTCCAAATACAAATTCTTGTTCAAATTCAGATCAGGCGTTGTATGTGTAGTTATCCATATGATTAGAAAGAGGAGGGCAGGGGCTTTCTTTTGCAGTTGATACCAGATCTGCTCTTGCAGCAGCTGAGAGAGAGCATTTTTTTAAAAAAGAGGGGCATGCTCTTTTCTGCCTTATGCTAGCCCATGGGCCTGCAAACTTCAGCTGCCGCCTTTTCCTCACATTTAGCCGGTGAAACGTTTGTTTCCAAACCGCAGAAGGTGGTGCCAAGCTTGGAATTGGAGTTGGTATTGCTGACTTCTGGTACTTTGGCAAGGCCACTCTGCCTCCGAAGTACTTTCTTAGCTTCTGTAGTAGAAGGGGTTATATTTGCTTAACCCTCACTTGGGAAAAGCGTGGTCTGGTCCCAGCAATAGATTAGGAGTCAGTGTTTGTGAGAAAGGGAAGGATAAAGATCTCCATTGTATCATTTACTTCCAGATGAGCAAATAAAACTGTGGTCTAGTTAGTCCATTTACTTACATCTGGGTGTTTTGCCTGTGTGAACAGCTTATTCTTCTTTTGCTGACAGAGAGATTTGGATAAGTGTGTGGTTGTTGTGTTATTACATATAAATTATTGGAATAGATCACATGTTAAGAATAACTTTAGAAGGGTAAAAGCCATATTGGTTAGGATGTAAAATACAAAGTTGGAACACTGAAACACACTTTACATATTCACTTATTTAATCAATGTTTGCTTGTTTTCCCTTTTGAGACTATTTCCTTTTCAACATCATTATTAAAACCAGTATTTTATGATTTCTTTCTTAGGTTGAATTAAAGAGGAAGTACAATGACCAGCACAAAAGTACAAGAGGCCTTTTACCAGGGAGCCAGTGGTACGAAATTCAAGCTTATAGGGCTCTGAACCAAGCCCTTGGAAGGTGAGTAAACTGAACATAATTTAAAAATAAAATAAAATAAAAAAATAAAATATATTTGTGGAACTTTTTTTTGCGGCATCTGTAAGGATTAATTCCTCACTGTTAGTACAAAGGGGATAAAACAGGTCTTCAGCTGTTCTGTACTGGCAGCAGTCTGGTTTTCAGTCTGTTGTGCATTTGAGCATTGTGATAATTCGGAGTTTTTGTTTTACATTCAGAATCCACTTTAGTTTGGTTGCAGGTTTTATTGCTTGTAGTCCAGAAATACAGAAAGGAAAGCATTTGCAGAGATAAATAGTTCTTGAGCTTATAAACCAAATGAAAATTCTTAGGCCTTTTCAAATGTACTAATTGTTCATACTCTTGGTGGACTTGGAACAGTTGTTTGATGTTTAGCCTACAAGTATTGTTGAAAGGGAGAAATAGTGTGTGGGGGTGTTCTCAGACCTTTGCAAAAGGTCAATTCAATTATCATGCTCACTGATCTCTTTGCAGGTTTAGAAGAAGTGGTATAGCTTACTTTCTCAAATGAAAAAATTCCCCCCAACTTTTATTAACAGGATAGAATTAATTCATCCTTCCCCAACAAAATTTATCATACATAGATAGATATAGCTATCTGTCATCTATGTCATAGATGCCATACATCTGTCATGGATATATAGAGGTATAGACACAGATTTATAGATAAGAGGAGAAACATCAGCTGGAAGACTCTTGTTATTTGAATTAGACCTAATACAAATGTGATGACATAATGAAGGTTTAGAAAGAAAATTTAGAGAAAATAGTCTACATTAGTAAAATCTCATTCTAAATTCTTGTTACAGGTCTGATTTCTTAGATTCCTCTTTGGAGAGTAAAAGCATTAGTTAAAACTTGTTTAGAAAACTCTAAGTTGTGGAATGCCACTAGCAAGAAATTAATTTGAAATTTTGTCACTGTGAAATAAGTTTTAACTTAAGTTTAGTTTTAGTGAAAATTGATTATTGTATAGTTTATCATTTGAATTGAATTATGCTAGTCTAAAATTAAATGGAGAAAATAGGCTTCCATTCTATAAATTGTGTATAATGCCATCAGTCTAAGCCCTTACTAAACTGGGATCTGGGGAATGATGACAGCGTATGATGACTATTTTTATAAAACCAGAACAGTCTACTAAGTTGATACTAAGTTACATAGTAGATAGGCAGGCTTCTTATTGCAAAGATGCCTGCAGGGACAGAAGTGAGCAGAAGCATGATAGTCTTCAATCTGGCACTTTTCTCTTACTTTAATGCTCTTGCATTATATGAAGTAACACAAGTTCATGAAATGAAATAGCAGCCTTTGGGAATACAACAGATGGTGTGTATGGCCAGGTGACAATCATGCTATGAATTCCTTGCAGTGCTACTTTTTCTAAAAGTGTGGGATATGTCTCCAGTGGGCATAATTCATTTAAACTGTGAGTTGAAAGAACTTTTATTAAAGCAATTCAAAAATGAGAGGTTGGAAGAAATCTATTTCTTAAAGATGTTTGGGTAGCTTTTCTTATCATGGAGAAACTTCAAATATAAATAAATGATATTTCTTTGAAGAGCCAGCCTTCTCACTCCCATTTTAAGTCCCGAGTCTGATACACTTGTAGTTTTATGTACATTTTGTAAACATCATCTTCAAAAATTGTCCTCTTCTCTTATACAGTGGGGATAATAACCCTAAACTATTTCATTTGTGTTATCACTGTTCATTAATAATTTTTTTCTGGCAGGCAGTATAGAAATCCAAATAGTGTTAGAAATAATATCAACACATGTAAAGTGACTATTGGATTATTTCTGTAGGCCTCTAACAACTGAATTACAAACTCAGTGGTATGGCTCATGGCTTTGATCTGTAGCATTATTCATTTCATTAAAGAGAGTTAGGAATAATGTGGTTTAGAAACAAAAAAGTGCATAGTTATTTAAAAAAACTGCTTGCAGTTGCATCAGTCTATTTTCTTTTCTTCTACACTTTTACATGTTCTCCTGTCAGTATTTACACTACTCAGTTAAGAGTGGAAAGCAAATGACATGTAGTTTGATTAGCTGCTGAATATTTGTGTAGGATTTTTTAATTTACCTGTTTTCATATAGTAAATTGAAGAACTGAAGAAAAATTAAGCTTCCATGACATCCATAAAAATTTTTGGTGCAAGACAGTACGAAAGCACTTCCTGTATATTTTTTGCATATTCTAGCTGACAAACTGCAATCCCTGTTGTCAGATCCCCACGGTTTTTTACTATATGGACTCTAATTATATATACACTCTTTTTTGTGGCTCATTTATAGGTGTATAAGACATAGGAATGATTGGGGTGCTCTTATTTTAGTTGATGACCGCTTCCGGAATAACCCTAATAAGTACATAACTGGTAAGTTGTAAAAATCTTTCTGGGAAAGTTCCTAATATTAACAAATAGTGAAAAATCAAGATTACAGAAGTATGGTTATACAAATACAGGTAAGTAGGAAAAGTCGTAATGAAATATATCCATTGAACTCAAATTGTGCAGCTGAAACTGAAAACTCTAAAACTCTAGCCTGGTGTATTGCTAGTTCATTAAATACACTGAAACATGTCGATACCAATGCTCAGTGTATTCAATTTCTTTCCCCTTTTGGATATACAGGTAATGATATAGAAATTTCAGTGTGCAGAATTTGAGAATTCCTTCTTAAAATGGGACCTACAAAAACTTAAGGACTCAATCTTTGTATATTAAGTATATATAATGTACGTGTATACATATGTGTGCATGTGTATATATGTGTACATATATGAATGCATTAAAAAATAGTTACTAGATTTTTACTTGGACTTTGGATAAGTCTCTAGTGGATGTCTACTTTCTGCCTATAGGGAGCTTTAATGATTAGGGCTGGCAGTCTGAATTTAACATTCTGGCTTTTTAGGTAAGAACCAGGTAAAGGTTGTGCCATTTGGAATGCACCACCAAATGCTCAATATGCAAGAATTTATTTTCTGTTTGCATTTTTATGCTGTCTAGAAATAAATGTGGATAAAGTGAAACATGTTATGCACACAACCTTAATAAATAAAAAATAAAATTTAAAAAAATTGCATAGGAATGCATTATGTATATTTGTTCCTGCCCTGGTTAGAAGACATGGGCAAAAAGATGATGTAAACGGATAATGTTGCAGTCTAGTCAGCAGGTGGAGCTCAGCTGCTGTAGTACGAGTCAAACTGCTTTTCTGACATGTCTGTACTAAAAATACATTTAAATTATCGAAGGGAACAGGAGTAATTCATATAGTAATACAAATAATCTATATGTTCAAGACTTGATAAGATTAGTACTTCTAAAAAGTAAAACTTAACAGAAGAATCAAGTTCTCTGGGATTTTTTTTTTTGTTATTAAAAGAATATTTAAATGGGTTTAAAAACACTTTTTAAAATCAAGAAAGTTAGTTTTTACTTAACTGTTGTGTGTTCCAACATAATCTAAACAGCTATTATGGTCAAGATGTCTAGTATTCGAGAATTTTTAAAATTATTGCTGTATAAGAGCATATTGTATTATATTTTAGCTATTGGGCATTTATGATTCCTTCTGAATATCTGAGTTACTGTTACTTAATCTGAAATAAAGTTGTAAAAACTTCATTATATTCTAAGTTTTGTCAGAGCTTGTCAGTATGATAATAAATAGCTGTACTCTATGTAAGTTACTTTTTAATAATTCATGACCACAAGCAAAATGAACACCCAGGCATAAAAGAAGTATAATGATGTTTTTGCAAAGCAGCAGTTTGCACTTAAAAAAAGTATTAGTAAAAAAGGTAAAGGTCTTTTTATTAAAAGGAATGATATTGTTAGTATCACTCATCAGAATACTACCACTGATTAAATCAAGTTCCCAGCCCTGGAAAGCAAGACATGCATTATCTTACTTTCATGAGCAACTTCTTGAAATCTTTATGAATCTGTTTATACATATGTAAAAGTATTTGCAATATTAAGGTACTATGTACTGATATGAAATACCTGGTATAGATGATGTAGTTTTGTAGTAACACTTTATTCATTCATTTATTTATTTATTTTTCTTAGGATTATCTAAATGGATTCGGCAACAAATCCAGCACCATGAAAATTTTGGTAGTGCACTTGAATCCTTGCATGCATTTGCTATAAGAAACCAGAAAAGCATTGATTGTTCATCAGAGTGCAGCAGTGAACTTATCCATGTACCTTCAAACCCAAAAGACCTATCACAAGCCTCTCAACAGGAGGCAACTATTCATCTGTCACCAGATGTTCCTGCTAAAAGTGAGGAGAAAAGTTTGGTTCCAGAAGTTAATTTTACTACAACCATCAGCTCAGTTAATCCTACAGCATCAAATCAGCCAAGTAACATCATGACAACAATGAAACAACGTATGTTCATTTCCTGTGGAAAAAACTTCATTAACATTTTAAAATGTGAAGTTGCATCTTTTTTTGAAGAAACAAATGGCTTTTAACTTTACAGAAGTGCTATGGTGCAAAATGATAGTTATTCATAAATGTGTATGAGCTGTGCTCAACAGACTGAAATTAATTGTCATTCCATCTGGTTGTCTTAAAAAAATTGATAATGTTTGATAAGTTTATAGTACAATCAAAAATGTTTTCACTTAAATTTCTTCTTCCATTGAAAACTGTGAAGTTAATTTAAAATATATTTGAAACATATAAAGATTAGTATTATTGCAAGATGAGTGCCTTGGTTCAAGCTACATCTGTTGTTTAGACATTGTTGTGAGACACCTTTCATATAATCTCTTCTGGTACCAGCTTTACAGGTAAATTTCTATCCGTTCCTAAATTTTAGGAAAGGTTATGACTATTTCAGGCAAGAAAGATGTAAGTAACATAAGAGCACAATAATAAAAAGTTACAATTTTAAAACCCAGTCATGTTTTACTCAAAACTTTACATATGCCAGTTAATCTATTGCTTTAATTGAGACTATTCATGTCCAAAGATAGTTGTAACATCTGGGCTTTTGTTTGTATTGGATCTTAATGAGTATTATAAAATAACTGTAAACCTAATAAAACAGTGGTAAATTTGATGTGCTAAACATGCTGTAAATCAGTGGGGGCAAGGCATATACAATTAATTAATGTTTTGTGATTTTTTCACAGGTGGCCAGAAAGTTGATGTCGAGAGTCATTCTCACCATGTAACACAAAGAATAAAACATATGGACTCCACACCCAAAATGCCAGCAACTAAAACAGAGAGAGAAAAAAAGAATGGTTGGACTAATGCTGATATTATGAAAGAACATTGCTGCCTTAAACCACCGACTTCAACACCTTTGCCTGTAGCCAAGAACTGCATGTCCACAGCTAGTAGCAAACAAAAGAATGTGAATAGGGCTAGTGAACTTATTGATAGTGTAAATCAATGCCAGTCATTATTAATTTCAGAACATAAGCCAAGCGTACCAGAATCATGTTTGGAAACAACTAATTTTTCAGTTAAAAATACTGAGGCTGCAGTTGCTGAAGAGCATCCTGATAAGCTACAGCTGCAAGTTGAGACCTGCAGTGAGTTTTCTTCATCAGGAGGGAGATCTGAACTTTCGATGTTAAATGTATCTGCTGAAGATGAGGATGAGAGTATCTACTTCACACCAGAACTCTATGATGATGTAGAATCAGAGGAACAGAAAATCAGACCACTGGTTCCAACCTGTAATACAAATGAAAATCGGACTGAACATGGAAACTCCACAGTTGCTGATGATCTTTTTGCAATCAACACCACAGAAGCACCAAGTGTGACTAAAAAAAAGATTGGTGGTGATGATGACAGAAGCACAAGTTTACATGGAATAATGCAAAATGAGGGGAGTAAGAATAGTGCAGTTAATAATGCAGAGATGACTAGTGAAATAAAAGCAGAGCAGATAGCATCTCAAGAGATGGACACCAAAAAACGGAAAATCAATCTTTCCAGATCACGAAATAAAGGTGTGTCATCTTTTCTATTTAACAATACTAGCACATAGTGACAGCTTCTATAGGAAACATAGTGAGCAGCCTTTACAATATAGCCTCACTATAGAGCAGGGATGGCTTTCTAGTTCTCATTTAATACATACTACTATCAGACTTGATTTTTCATTATACTTTTTTGGTTTTCACTGTGAAAGTTATGCAACATGCAGTTGTCTATAGATATAATTAAGATTCTTCATCCTAACTGTGTGGCAAAAGGGCATTGTGTAGAAATCCTAAATAGAAGTCCAAGTAGCATTTGACTTGTAATTATAGGTTGAGGAGGTTTGTCTGTTACAGATTTAATTAATCCGCCATTAAATACAATCAAACACTTGGGTTTTTCTCAGAAAGCAAAACACTCATATAAGCAAATTATGGTTTTCTGCATTTCTTGGGGCTTTTTTTTTTATTAAAATCAAATATGTAGAACAGCATCTTTGCAGATCAAGTAATACGATAGATTGAGCCTAGATACTGAAATAGCTGTATTCTTCAGTACTTTGCTTCTCTCGAATTTCTTTTGTCAAAATGTCTCTCAGAAGCTGTGTAGTAGTAATATAGTAGTATTTGAACATTTTGCTTTTTGATGATGAGGAAAGGCTCCTTCAGACATCTTTATTTGTTTTATATTAACGTTGAGTTTTCTTTAAAATTTTCTTTTGTGAGAGGATCTCATTTCTTCTGGTCGGATTCTGTATGGTATTCATATCAAAATGTGTACTTATTTGTATGCCCCACTAACACGTTTTCTATGCAATGTATAACAATGTAAATATGTACTTAAAGGTCTTTAAATCTTCCTCAGTCTACTTTTTTTTTTGAAGTATTTTAAACGTTTCTTTCATTTATTGCAATCAAACCAGCCAGGATTTTGCTGTAATAAAGCATATTATGCCTGATTTTTCAAGAAAAGATTGTTCTTTTACATCCTATATTCATACGAAGACACAGAATTTTTACAATCTTAAGATTGGTTCATAGGTATTTATTTATTTTGACTGAGAGCAGAGGTGAAATCGTTAACTGGTCATTTTCCATAGAAGTTCATCTGAATAACATTCTGATGTCCACCTCTACAGACCTGTGAATGTGTTCATATCAATAGGGTTTAAACTGTATCCTTTCTTTACACAATAAATGCATCTTTATAAAATTAGATACTCTGTTTGCAAAAATGGCAAGAATGCTGTTGAATTTCTTTAACAAGCATTATCTTGCAGTACTTGGTATAAGGCATTTGGTTAAACTTTTAGTTATATTGATGCCACGTAAGGATCATGTTTTCTTGGTTTAGGTTTCCTGGTATTTGCTTAATCATTGGATGCTGATCGTTTTGAACTAGTTGATAGGGCAGAAGCAAGCTGTAATATTGACAGCAATTTAAATATATGACATGTCTAAAGACAAAAATACTTAATTTAGATTTAAGTAATTGATTGAATATCAGGATTTAGTAGGGTAGGCATGGTTCTGTTTGTAACTGGCTTCTGGACTAGAACTGTCCCACATCCCACAGCAAATGCTGAGGCAGCCTGTGGCAGGCGGCTTTGCAGCTACACTCCCAAGAATTGATCAGCTTGATCTTCCTGAGTCTCTAATAGCTCGGTTTTCTTAAAACAAGTGTTCTGTACCATACCACTTTTTATGTACATCTAAATAGATGATAGCAGTCACTTAAGCTTTGTGGCTTGTCTGCTCATCTCATAGACCACTATCCCTTATTTGTCTTTCAGAAGATTTGTCTGTCTTTTAAATCTGTAACATTAAAAAAAAAAGAAAGTCCATCTTCCTTTCCTTATCTGGAGGAGATTGTTCCTTTCCTGGTCTTGTGTTGCATCTTACTTTAATTAGAAATCCTTTAAGACATGGCCTTCTTCATGTCAAATATTTTGCATTAATTCACAACATCTACATTTTATATAAAATTGCTCCTTAAGTATTATTTTTTAAAATATATATTGAAATATCAGCATTTGGCCTACTAGATAATAGGTTATTCTTGAAAAGTTTCTATCAACCAATTCACTAAACTCAAATCCTGACCATAGCTGTGTTGCTTGGGACAACTGATGGATAATAATCCTTTGTATTACTGCTGGGTTTTGGGGGGGTACAAGGTTTTTTTTGGTGTAAAAACTGTGTAAATTCAATCTTAATTTGTCTTTATATCTAGCTAACTATGATATTTAATATGTTAGTGGTAAGGATATTCTTTATTTCTATTGTTAATATATTTATGGTGATTCCCAGTATTAAATAACCTGCTGCCCAGTCTGCAAATAGCAGGAAGTGAAGTCTATGTACCAACTTTCCTAGAATTAATTGTTTGGACTTCCCAAATCTGTAAAAGCTAAATTATTGAAAATTTCTCTCATACTTTGTCTGTGGAGCTGAAATACTGCTAAGTATGATCTCTTCTTAATAATCATAAATATCTTGAATAATCTTGATAATCATAAAATTTTGAATTTATTAAAGGATTGAAAGGTCAGAGACAATGCAGAAGAAAAGCTACAGTTAGGCAAAGTGCCGACACCTGTGAAAGAAAGGTACCATGTAGATAGAGTAAAGTACCTATTTTAAGTGGCTACTGTTGAGTGTTAAGGTGCAAGGGAAATAAGAACAATGTATTATATAATCTTTTCAGTGAAATAATACAGATGAAATAGTTTATTCATGGTCTGTATAGTTTGCTCTAGATCTTTACGATTTACACACTCAATAGATACCTATGTTTCTCATGGGAAGCAAAAAGGCTGAGTGTTTTCAAGTCGAGAAGCTGCAGATATGGACTGCTTACAGAGTCCCGCTAATAACTCATTACAGATGTGATTCCTGTTTCAGTATAAGCAGTGCTTCTGATTTCTGGTTAGGATGTAATTTTTAGGGCAGGATTTGCAAAGTATAAGAACATAATCGCACTGAAACCCAACGAGAGGTGGGCACCCATCTTCCTCGGGTCCTTTGCAAAATTCCAAACTAAGTCTTTGATAGCCTGGAGCATTATAGACTATAAACATACCTCATATTTATATGAAAGTATTTCTATTTAAGTTAGGTTAGGCATTTTTAGCATGATGTATATTTTCATTATTGGCTAGTGTAAATGATAAACATTGGTTCATATAGATTTCTTTGAGTATTTCAAGTAGTATATTTCTCTGAAGCAGTTTTGATATATTTCTGTTTATATTTAAATGCTTCAATCTGCATAGTTGCATAGTGACTAAATGCAAACTAGTATTTACATTAATTTGTGTATTGTCTTGTTAGAAGGAAACACACCACCAGCTTTGCAAGAAAGGACTTTATTGTACTGTCTGTGGAGCTGAAATACTGCCTAAAGCAAAGGGTAACATCTATGTAACTGATCATTTGTTTCAGGTTGGGAATGATGGGATTTTTTATCCATATTTTTCTTTTAACAGTTTTTGATACGGGAGCGGTATTTTAGAATAACTGGTTAATTTCTCCACTGGATATGGTAACCAGATAAATGAGTTGCTAGAAATGCACTGAGACCCGCAGAAAATCTTTTTGGGGGTAGACAGAGGAAGTTGTCACAAAAACACAACTATTTTTACTTGGCATTTCAGTGAAAATAAGTTACTGTAATCTCTTTCTGACATCTTTCTGTTGCTTGATTCAGTGGTCCTGAGACACTGACCTACCTTGAAGTACAATGGGAGTCTGACTGGTATTTAAGAGTTAACTGAAAGCAACTGGTCCTGACATTATGGGAGGCTGAAAGAAATTATTTGTAACATAGTGGCCCATTCACTGGGGTATGTTCCTTCTAAGGATTAGGTGTTAATTTGCTACCAGTTGCTGTGAGGAGTTTGGTAATATCTTGGCATAGTAACTCTGTGAATCTAATACATGTTTTAATGAAACTGTCAAAAGTTTTACTGAAAACCTGTATGCTCACACTGTTATTCTTCAATATGTAACCTACCTTGTATTAATTTAGTTTGCGTTTTAGTCCTCAGTTGACCCGTTGTATGAAGTGTTGATTAGATGTTCTTGGAAATTCTCTATGTTTTTGTGAGGCACTTTAATTTGTGAAAGTCTAAAAGCTGATATCGGTAATAACAACTCTGCCACTTTTAAAAAATGCACTGGATCTTCAAGCTACTGGGCCGTGTGTGGTAATGACCTAATTACAAAATGTTCTCATCAGTTTCATGAAGAAACAATTAGATATAGATGCTTAATACGCTTAAACAATACATAAAACATTGTCCTCCAGGAGAATTTAATGAGGATTTAACTGGTCCCAGGTTTTACAGGTCTGAATGTAAGAAGACATTTGCTTTTGTGTGCCTTGTAAGTATGTCTCAGGACCTTGAAAGCAAGCCAGAAAAACTACATTTTAGGAGGTGTTAGAAATGATATGGAGGTTGAGGGTGCGCATTAGACACAGAGCTGAGACCTGTTTCTTGTGCCCTGTGCTACTTTACAGTAGCCCCTATGTTATGAGACCCATAAACATCCCCTCCCCTTCTCTAAGGTCCCTTCCGCTGCCCCAAAAGCTCATGAAGTGATGAAGCAAGCAAAGAAGTGACACTAGCAAAAAAAACCCCAACCCTTTCAAAGTCATCCTTTTCAGCCATAGAAGTGAGGGAAGCCAGGCTTTAGTAGGCAGGAACTGCATGCTCTTGGCTCGTGACTCCATGGTGTGATGTAGCTGAACTGGTCATCAGGTCACGAAGCTAGACCGAACGGTATCTGGATCAAATGAAACTGAAATCAAGAAAGGACAAGTCTCCTCTTTTGCAAACCAAACCTGAGCCTGAGGGAGAGTGGGAGAAATCCCTACTGCTTCTGGACCTCTTAGAGTCATATGCCAGCTAGCAAAGTCCATGTTGCCGTACGAGTGAAGAAAGAGAGGCCCAGGTGATGGAGGCCACTTGTTCCCTCTCTGTTTTCCCAGAGCAACCATAATGCATCTCCTTTAAGACCTGTGTAATCTCATCAGTAGACTTTCATTCATGTCCTTAATATTAATTTATCAGCCTCGTCATATCTTTGCAATTTGGTATAGAATCTGTGAAATGGAATCACTATGTATTAAATGAAAGCACTGTGAATCACTGAGGTACTTTAATGCCTACAGTTACCAAGGTGTCCGTTGTCAGCGAGAAGTTTTATGCTGTTTAAACTGAATCTCGGATGTCAGTTGATTGATGAAAGTTAAAAAATCTGCCACAGTTTGAAGAAAATGAAAAATAAATGACTTTATTCAAAGTGGATTCAAACTCACTGGTCAATTTGGGAGTAATAACAAGGGGAAAATTATCTGTTGAAAAGTAAATTTTGGACACGTTAAAAAATTTAAATAAGGCCTTCTTCCAAGGTCCATTTACATCAATAGAAGTCTTTTCACTGACTTCAGTGGGTATTGGATCAGGGCCTAAATTACCATCTTGTAAATGTGGAAAGTTTGCAGTATGTTCAAACAGTACTGTATTCAAAACCATGTATATATAAGTCTTACACCCCACTTTTTAAATTATAGGAATTTTGAGAAAAGCTTGCTACAGTAATATTGAACTGAAAATAATCTGGAAACTCTTCAGAAATACTAATATAAGAAGTAAAGAATCCATTAATAATTGTAAGTGTGAACTAGATAACACTTCAGAAGATGATAATATGATGTTGATCATCTCAGATGCTGCAAGTCTCAGTCATCTTAAAGAAACTTTGAAGGTTTATCAGATGCCCATGAAAAGCGAAGGTAAATCCTACTGATTACTGATAAATACCACCTAACATTTGTCAAGTCCTTTAGCTTTCAATTAAATACAACACATAGTTTTCTTTCATTTCTTGCAAAAGCTTTTGATTTTGGTAACGTGTTTTTATCTCTTGATCTATGTGTGAAATCTCCTACGGAGAGGACCAGTAGAAGTCTCTTGCCCCAATACTTCTTACTCTCCAAAACAGCACTGTGCACGTCTTGCAGATATTTTTTATGGAAGGCCTTTTTAAGCCCAGAGAAACACCTGAGCTTTCAAAAAAGACTATAACCTGTCTTTCATTAAATTGTTATAGAGACTGTTCAAAGCTGTACTAAAGCTTTGTTATAATTGTTTCCTTATAAGGACATTTCCTCCTTGTAAGGGACATTGAATACCGTGTTACAAATCATGCATTCTACCTGTTTTCTTGTCTGCTAGCAATTGGCTGAGGTCAGTTGCTGCAAATGTTGTTTTCTTTTTTGTGTCAATAAGGTCTTGATTTTTGCCTATTGGTCAATAATTCTGACTTTATTTTTTTTGTGATCTTCATCTCTTAGCATCTTGCTTCATTACATCTTTGTTCAAGAGATATTTTGTTTAACAGTGTTTTGTTTATTGCCACAGTGTAGTGGTTGAGTCTGCATTGTTCTTTAACTTCCACACCTTTCCATTGCTCCTACTTAACTTTCTGTAAGTTTGAAGGAAGTCTGATATCCAACAATTCTTTGCTGGATATGAATGAAATGCTCTGGCTGTTTGCTTTCTCCTTCAAGGGCATCTTTGCTTTTCATAGCTTGTTGAAAGGAACATTTTGCTTCTTAAAGCAAATGACATTTTTTTTCTTAAATAAAAAATACCAAATCTTTCAATGATACCAATATTTTTGTGTCCTCTTGCCAAGGATTGTGAATGTTTCTGAAAATCTTTCTGAAAATATTTTAAAGGTGAAACAAGCGTAAAAGTGATAGTACCATGCTGAAACATGTTAGTGAGAACCATAAACTGTGTCTTTGACCTCAGATAAATGAGGAAGATTATTTAAAGCTTATAAGGAGAAGTTTGACTATTTTACAGAGTAAGAACACTGAAGGCGGTAGAAGCTTACTGACCAAGGCACAGCATATGGCTAGAAAGCTGATAAACAGCAAATCCACGTGGGTCAATGGGTTTTTTTCAGCAGACTGGAAATACCGAAGTTGGAGAATTGGATATTGACAGTGGGACTGGGCCAAGAAAATATATTACATACACTTACTTTCTCTTAACTGGGCCATTCACAAGACTTACAGCCCTTGCCTTTGACCTTTTGGGAAGTTGATGGCAAGATTTGTTCCTTTGAGATGTTATCTTGTTCCCTCAACCATCAATAGCTGAAAGGTTGACACATAAAAGGAGTGCCACACACAATTTACTGTTGACTGGAAGCAGACAAAACTCCACTGAGATCTGTTGAGCTCTGCATGTTTAATCAAACACTGAGGATGCGTACCAGCTTACCGTCCACTCCCCAGTTTCTTGGGTCCTTACATACTGTTCTGATGAAAAAGAAACGGATAATGAGAACAGAATAATTTACATTTCTTAAAACAAATTAAAATCTGTGAATTGGAGGCATATACCCTGCAGCCCCCGTGGTTAAAGTAGGTCTCTGCAGAAGCAATGTATTTGATATGAAATGATTCCAGGTGTCAGACAATGGAATGTGTAATCCTTTAGCAGCATTCAGGTTGACAGAGACCAAATGTAAAGTACTTAGGTTTGTGTCTGGGCAGTCCTAGTGTTAGGATGGCACAATTAATCATGTGTGATTTTTGTCACAAGGACTCGATTTTAGAAATCACAAAGTCTACAGAGATGAGTAAGCATTCTTTACCATGTTACTTTCTGGCAAAATAAGAATGTTATGTTTAGAAAAGTGAAGTGCAGCTTGTGACCTTTTATCTGTTTTAAAATATGTCTTGATGCCTATGTAAAGCACTTTTTCTTTCTTTTTGGAAGACTTGAATGCCAGTTTATCTTTAAATGCTATTTGGAATGAGAAGGAGTATTCTCTGACAAGTTACTTACAATGCAGGAGCTGTGTCATTCAGTCGATTTCTCCGTGTCCTTTGATAGGAGCCGAGGTTATTCATTTTAATAATAAAGTACAGTCACTGGTAAGTCAAATCAGTTTATTTTGTGTATTAAAATCACTGCTGAATGATTTGCATAGTAAATGTTAAAATACCATTTCTGTAAAAGGTAGAATGAAAATTTTATTTCATCTAGATTAATTGTATACGATTCATCTAATTTCTACCACAGATTTGAAATTACAGTTAAGAGCTGAGTTCAGGTCACTTGATGTATTTGTAATTGTCTATACATAGTTAGATGCAGTGTCTATAGTATTGCATCTTATGAAAAGGGATAGGAGAATAGGTGGCAGCTATCCATGTCTTTCATGAAAGGAGAAACAGAACAAAACGTATTTGCACAAGTGATATATTCAGACTTCAATTTTCAGACATGTAGTTTTATGTTATTTGTGGCACCAACAAAAATGTTAATCAGACCCTGATGTATAAACGCAGACAAGGTCTAAAGGAGTCAACAGGAAGAAATTTTTTTTTATAGGTGTTGTATTTCCAACAATGTTAGCAAACTAAATTCTCAACAGAATTCTTTGAAATCTAGACAGGAAAGCTCTGTGTATTTTTACTGTAGTCCTAGTAATGCCTTAGTTTAAGATAAAGACAGAGGGTGAGGCTCCATCCTGAATGAGCTGTGCAGGTAACCTTAGGACACCTATGCCTTTCCTGAATTTTCCTTCTGTGGATATAAATATATACTGTGGATATAAATATAATTGAAATTAAGCAGAGATTTTTGAGACTAAAAGTTTGCCAAAAACTGAATACCATCCTTATGTTTTGGCCTGCGTGTATCATTACCCGCTGCACAAGCTATTTGAAATGCACTATATGACAATGTGATAATAGAACAAAGTTTATGAAGCGTTGTATGCTATGAATGTTGATATTTCAAACACCATTACTAAGATTTTGTAGTATTTTAGCATTCATTTTATATCAAAGATAATGAAATGTTACATTGAGGGAATGTATTGGAAGAATGTGAAATAATGGGTTCCTCTGAGGTATAATGAAATGTTTTCTTGTCTTATCTTTTTAACAGTCTTTTTCTGTACGTTTAAAATAAGGGGCTCCGTAACACTGCCAGGAAATCAGAAGCATTGTGTTCCACTTCTTTGTTGCTTCCCATGACTGGCTGTGCAAACCAACCAGTCAGCAGTTTTATTCATACTGCTGGCTAGGTAGGCAGTTGAAGGGGGGGACTGGCTATCTTTCATACCAGGTGTGTCAAGTATTAATGTGTAATCAGCTGGTATTAGGTTTACAAGGGTTGTGGTTTTATTAGTGTAAAATAAACAAGTGTTATGTTCTTAGCTTACCTGTAGATTTAACCGATGTTTCTTTTAGCTAGAAAGACACCATTAATTGTTGCAGGTTTTCTGAATGAGTCTCTTTCCTATTCTTTTCTTATGTTCTATTTTCATCCACTAGAAAGAAATCTTGGTAAACTTTTAGGCTTGGAAGAGCAACATAGGCTAAAAAAGATCACATCTGGCTTTGGAGAGTCATTTGGAAAGCTAGTGGCTTTCAGTAGAGAGACGTCTAATCTCTTAATGCATGTCTTTGTTTCAAAGAGAGGCTCAGGGAAAAATATATCCTATCATCTTCAATAGACCTGTGAAACAATTGTCAGAACTGGCATCTCTGCTTTGGATCTGTTGCAAACTGTATGCCGTATGACTAGATTAATATGCCAGATGACTTGAATGTGAGAGTTGTGAGGGTGAGGAGCGAAGCTACTATTTTGTGTGTGTGTGTGAAAATAATGTTACTTATTTAGAAAGGTAGAATGGACTGGGTATGAATGATGGTAGAGGTAAATACAGCTTTAACTTTATCATCTCCTTGCTTTAAATCGAACGGCTGTTGTTTTCCTGTAATTGGGAATATATGAATGTAGCTGAAGACATGCAGAATGAGTCAAAGGAGTTTTAAAGTGGTGATTTATTATAAGCTATCATATACCAGAGCTAATACATATGCATTGAAGTGAAGAAGCTGTGATTAAGTCAGTTTTAGCTCCCAGTTATATATTCTTGAATACAAGATCCTGCTGCTGTTGAGCGGTATATTTGTAGAGATAAAATCAACATTGTAGTTTATACTGCTGCCTACCCTGTGTTAAATCATGTACATTGTCATGAGGTATCATATGTCATCTTAAATTACTTCGTGTCATGTGCTGTCTATAAATCAAGTACAGTTGGTTCTGGAAGGCAAGGAATTGCTCATTTAATAGAAATCACATTGCTGTAGCAAAACAAGCTTAAAATAGCATCACTGGGTTTAATATGTGTAATTTACCTCTAGGTTTGGTAATCATTTAAAGAGGCAACACTGTATTTTCATGACTTAAATTTAAGGTGTGATTAACAAATTACATTTTGTAAATCTTTTTTTAACCTACTTTTTTATCAATTACACATTTATATTGAAAATCAGATCTGTAAATTTACTGCTACGTTTGTACAAATTCAATTACATCTTGTGTTTGCCATTGACCTAGAAACCTCCATTAACTTATTCAGGCTTTATGTGAAATCAGTGGCATACAAATTAATATTATTATTTATATTGCTTAAAATACCCTGAATAATTGTATATTCATGTTTGCAGTTGTCTCTGTGAAATGGTAATGACTTTATAGAAGACAGTACTTTGGAACTTTGAGAAAATATTTTGGTACCATAAATGTAGAGGACTCGGGGCGCTTTAAGATCTAGCTTAGCTAATGTAATAAATTGTCTTTCATATGTTAAAAGGTAAATGAAACTCTGACAATTAAATTTTTAAACTTATTAAGGAGTTGTTGCTGTAACTGATTAGACAGTCAGCTGTTGAGACAGTAGCTTTTATATAACAGGATATTGTTTTGTTCATCATGCTACCACATTTGGCAAACTTTTATCTTAATGCGCCTATCGGGAATACCAGTCTGACCTCAATCTGAGTAAAGCCTTAATAGTCGACGTGAGGGATGCTTGCAGGAGGTGGCACGGTCATTTTCGCAGACTGTATATTTGTTATCGCATGTTAATCAGATTCATCATTCTGTTTAATAAAGATTTCATCTGCCACGCGAATGCATAATCGGCTATGTCTGAGTGACCGTCTTTTGTCTTGAGCAGATTGCTAAAACTGTATTAAGCATCATTAGACAAAAATGACGACCTTATTAATTTGTCCTTTATGTGTTTTCCAGCAGATTGGACCTCATTATTATGCAAACACAGTACACAGAGCAGCACCAGAAGTAGCTCATTAATGTTTCTTTCCCTCAGTACGTAACAGATTATTATTGTGAAGTGTGCATGAAATAATTGCTAATTATGCGCCTTAAATTGTACAGTGATTTGTCTGTCTAGATTTTTTTTCATGTGGTTTAAGAACACTGTAGAAGGCCATCAGAAGCTACAGGTTAACAGTACCGAAGCAAGTAAACCAGAGGAAGGCAATCACAAAACATGCATTTTATCACACGTTTTCTTGCCTGTAAAGAGTAATTAGGAGAGCTATGGATTGCTTTGTAGTTACCTCTCACTACGCTTCTTATTGTAAAACAAATGACTCTCAGCCAGCAAATAATTTAATAGATATGTCTGCCAATGAATAGGTGCAGGCAAGTTTGAACTGTGGACTTCTAGTAAGAAATCTTGTAGGTTCTGAAATGGTAATTCTTGAGTTAGTGTGGTTTCCCTATTTACGCACCACTAAAATCCTACATATTTCCAAATACTGTTCTTTTTACCAAATATTTTCCCAGCTACATTTTGCATTTCTTAGACTCTCTATTCAGTATAATTCTCCTTAAAATTCGTAAGCATGATAGAAATTACATGTTAGGATTTGGCATTCATCTGTAGTTTGACAACTTTGTGCTAAGTGTGTAATTGGTTTAAGCTGGTAGTGCTTCATACTTATCCATGGCACATCTTCTGTAATCTGTCTGCCACTGTAGCTGATAAGACTTGGCCACAACTGAAGTTTTTGCAGCACTAGAAATAAAATCCTGATCCATTAAGGGTTTGCATGGATTTAGCTTTATAATCTGGTTTAGAAATTGTGAGTGGTCAGATCTTAGATACAAGCTTTGTTGTTGAAAAGATGCCATGAAAACCATTACGTCAGCTTAAATTTTCTTAACGTTACTTTTGTTGACAATATAACCTAAATGATATCGCGACTATTTCTGAAGAAAAGCATTTCTGACTGGCAATTATTTATTATCTATGAACATGGAAACAGGTATCTTTGACCATTATTTGAGCATGAGGATAATAACATTCATCTGACGTTACTGTAAATAATTTTAGAGTCTAACTGCATTTGGTTGGTGTTAAATAGCTGTTTATGTCAGCTGATACCACCAATTAACTATGGTGGCGGCTTCATATAATACAAGTTAAAATAAATGGAGCATACTAGCTGTAAAATATTCTTTAAACATTTCACATATAATAGATCATTATTGAATATTTATGAAGGACAGACATATCTTACACTTCCAAAAAATCAAAATGAAATTGTTCTGCAGAGACCAAATTCTCTTTACTGCACTGTTAGCTGTTGGGCATACGGATATTTACTTGCCAAATCACTTGACTGATGAAAATTGAAAATAGTTGGTGTGGCATTGCGGAAATAATTATTTATTTTACTTGGATTATTTGAAATGACTGGGAATATATTGCTATGAACAGGCACAGGTATACTATTAATATGGGGTCCTGCAACCATGATTATCATAATTTTTAATAAATGCTTTCTAAATTTTCAGTGATAATATTGCACACTGATGTAATGTATAATTTGTAATTACAAACCAATGTTTGTAATACAATACAAGTGCATATAAACACACTCCTTTCTATAAAAGCATGCATAAGTATTGCAGCTAATTGTTAAACCAGGCTGAAAAGAACTTGTATCTGCAATGGGTTGACACTGCGCTTTTCCTTTTGCTTCACAATCCATATTTTTCTATTCCTATGAAATGACATTTTCTGCTCTGCATTTTTTCTTTCCCTGCCTCTTTGAGTTTAAACTGATCTGTTTAGTTACTGATTTTAATTAATTATCATAACTAAATCTAATCTGTGTCATTTTCAGTGTGTGATTTTATTTCATACGAAAGACTACGCCCCTACCACACCAATTCTTGAGCACTTGCATAAGGCTTGTTGAGAATTTTCAAGAAATAATGTACTGACAGGCCAGGGGATATTGGAACTTACCTGAATTTAAGTTTAAATGGATTAAATATTTTCAGAGCATCTGTATGCGCACGTCGGAAGGGGAGAGCCATAGATGACCTTGGAAAAGGTCTTTTGTGTTGCTTCTTTCTGCTGGTGCCAGAATCAATTGTCTCCCAGGAATTATCTGACTGAATTGCTGTACTTACTCTTGACGTTCAATATGTACATTTTCACTTGGCCAAAAATGCATTCATTCGTTCTCTCTCCTCCTCACTGCGTTCCTTTCTGGTTTCAACTGACATTGCTGCTCGAATTGTATGAAATGCATTGAAAATACTTGCAGGCTACCTCTGCCTTTCTCATGAAAAGATTGTTTGCAGACTCTGTAAATATTGTTATTTGCCGAACATATGGCCTTGTAAAAGAAGAAAAAATGGGTTTATGACTCTAGGAAGAAGAGTAAACCAATGTTTTAGTAAATGCCTCTATGGATCCTAGTGTATGCTATGTTGTCATTGCAAAATCTTCCATGTATTTGTCATCATACCCATGCTTACACTATTCTTTGATAAGGCTGAAAGCTCTAGGTATCGGGCATTGAATATTTTATTCTTTAAAGAATTCCTTGAGAGCTATATTTAATTGAAACTAAATCCTATTTAGTGAGAAATACATGTCAACCTCTGAATGCTGTCGTGCAGTTACTGGTGCTTTTGATGTCGTCTTTTTTTTAAGACATGAATTTTCCTCCTTCTCTTGAATTATAGTACCAGACACTTAAATGTTTACTTGTACAAATGCATATTTCCATGGTCACTGACAAGAAGGGATAACTCTTGAGTAGCTACTAACTCATTAAGGAGTGTATTGCCCTATAAACCCAGTACAAGGAGGGTGCAGAAACTAGCCTGTAAAGCAGAGGAACGAAGCATACTCCTAGGTCATCAAATCCATTCTTTGTCTCAGATTTCTCATGATACAATTTATAGTGCTTACCCAATTTGATTTTTAAATTCCAAAAGTAACATTTCTTCTCTTTCTACAGTTAAATTCTCGTTAATCATAAATGTCTTCATGCATGTAAGGTGTCGTTAGGAGAGTGGATGAGAAGATACTTCCTGCAAAGTTTTCAGGAGGTTGATGACAGCCGCGTTTCTGTCTCCTCTGATAGAGCTTGCCGAGTGTCAGAAGATGTTAGACGTGGGTGAGAGAGCTGGTAAGCAGAGGTGCAATCCAGACAAGAGTAAGAGTGATCGAGGGGAAGCCAGTAAATGTACTAATATATTAGCTTTCCAACCTGGAAGTTTAGCTTTCCTTTGTTGTCTGGGTTAGGGACAAGTTGCATAGGTTTCCCTAAGTATTGTAGGATGATTTCATAGCATCTGATATAATATGCTTTTACCAGGATGATCTAGTAAAGGATGGGTTTTATGATTGGTGCTGACAGAGATTATTGCTATTTAGATGTGGTACTAGATCCATAACCTTGTTCCTCTGTCACTTTAGGACTGCACTGTTAAAATGGACTAGTCTGGGAACAAGCCTGTCGGGCATGTGTGAAAGCATGTCTGTTCATGGGGGCTGCTGCAAAAGTAGTCTTCTGAGAAAAACTATGTACAGGAGAGAAAGAAGAGTTTGGTGTATTATTTTTTAAGTTCAAGGCTGGACTCCCAGAGGCACTTTTTTTTTTTTTTCTTAATAGATAAATAAAGCACTAATTAATCTCCTGCCTCGCTGCTCATGCTGGCATTCTGCCTGCCAGAAAAATTCTGTTTAGTTAGTTGTAAGGCTTATTTGAATTCCACTGTATTGAAATTTGCTTTAAATTATATAGAATTTTTAAAATATTTTTTTTGAGAGAGAGAGATTTAAAAATATAGGAACCAAAAACTAGCGTTAGGCTTGCCCACCATATATTAAAATTTTCTTAAAGTGCTGAGACAGTTGCCGGCGCTGTGATTTATTGTCTGCCTAGTGCTGATAATCAAGTGATCTTTCATCAGACAAGGCCGATGCTCATTGAAGTTGTGAGTGGCAAAACCCAATAATTTTGCTTGCTTCCTTTGCAGTAGTGCTCTATTGATGCAAAAACACAGTAAAGTTTTGTTTATATAAACTCTGGTCACCTTTGCAGGTGAATCTGGTTTTGAAGAAAAGCCTGAGCTGGTAAGTTTCTGTCCTTCCCCGACTCCTAGGTCTCAATCTATACCTCAGTCTGTTCCTCGGCTACATTAGGGCAACTCTTTGAGAAGCTGCGTTGCAAAATGTATCTCTGGAATGGTTTGGATTAAGTATATTGCCATTTTTGTGGGATTATTTTTATACTGGATCATTTCAGGCATCTTACTTGTGGTACAATCCCACAAATGGTTTTTATCACTAAAATGAGATCTGGGATGTGAAGAAGCAGAAAGTTAGTGCGCTGATAGCTGATGCTTAAAAGTTATGGAAAATTCACAGTAGCAGCTGCTGAAATTACAGATTCAACATTCTGAACATTCTGATTGTTTTATATTCTAATGAGCAGCCTTTGTTGCAAGCGAGTATTTTATACTGATTGTCAGCCACATAGTGCAGCTGCCACTGACCCCTCAATCAACAGTAACAAAAACCCTCTTTGTTATCAGTATGGGAAATATCTTGGCCATTGTGGGTGTGAATTCAAAACAGAATAGCAATCATGCACAGGAAAAATTAAAAACTCCATGATTCATTGACAGGAGTCTAAACATCATGCATAAATTATTATATTCAAGTCTTTAAAAAATTGTACCTTGTTATATAATTAAAGTATAGATGAAGTAGTTAAAGGATCCGAGTGCCATAGAACTTCTGTTCACTAGATGCATCTAAACTTCTCATCATTAATTCTGTATAGCGAACTCTCCCTTCTTGTACATTTCTGTTCTATTATAAAATGTAATTCTCCAATCAAGGTAAGAACGTTTGTAATTTAACTTTTCTTTTATTCTTAAAGTGAGTGTACTTTCAAGTAGTTTGACACTAAGTTTACTAAGTGATAGCCATTTTTCACACTTTAAGAGCCAAGTGGCTGTAGTAGAATGAAAGAGTGAATTAGATTTGTTGCAGATGTTTTCTAAATCAGATACCTCTGGGTTCTGTAAGCCATTCCTCCTTTCTAGGAAATTAGAAAAAAAATTATTTATATAATGTGAATATCGTATTATAGATTTACATAATTAAACTCCATAGTGTATATCAGACCATGCAGACTGTGGTATGGCAGGGATATTCTCTGTAGTAGTTATGTCTGGCTAGTTCACTGTAGGAATTCTAGTTTGGGAACTTTTCTAGTTCTTAAATTGCAACCATACAGCAATAATATAAGGTAGGGGGGTGGAAAGACAGACAATTACCACCATTCTTCCATATGTAATTTGTATATGGTATTGGTTATTTTTATTGTTTAAGTTCATAGTTTCTTCCTCTTGATGGAATACAAACATTTGGCCAAATTCTTTGCCTGAAGTAAGTGGAGCCAAGGATAAATTTGGTTCTTTCTCCTCTCTGAAGGGCTTGAAATAATAATAATAAAAAGAATTGGCTAAGATTTTAAAGATTTTTATGGTGTTTATAGATAGATGCATGGCTATACAAAGATTTAGCCATGTCTTTCTTCAGGGGAGGAACAAGGCTATCAGATAAAACAATACCTCAGCACATTTGAATTCACATAAATCGTACGTAGCTCTGAACGTATCTGAGCTCTCTGTCCTACAGTTTCCTAGTACATAGATGGAAAAAACTTCTATATACATTTAGCTTGTGTTCATTAGGTCCTTTGAAATGGTCAGATAAAAGTTTATACAGAAGCATGCATTATTATTGCTTAGTGGACTTGTGTCAGTTTTCTACCATTTACATGCTTCCATGATTTATTTTTAGACATAATTTTAAAATAATGAGTGTTTTTACTCTAATTGATACAGAATCTTTCATGTACATGTAAGAGCTCTCCTTTATATATTTCTTTTGTTAATGCATTGTAGAAAATGGTTGTTCTAGCTTTAGATAAAAGTGAAGAAATATTCTTGGGCAGTTTAGACATCTAAGTTTTATATTTTATAAACCTCAGCTGCAGTTCACACTTGTGGAAACTTAAGTGTCCTTTTATTTTTAACAGCAGCCTAGGGTATGGTTGAAAGAGGCATATTTCCATTTTGGCTTTTGTTTGAGCAGCTTCCAAAACATCATTCTACTTTTTTTTCTGGAAAATTTGCCAAGTCTAGCTCAGATTAAGTTTCTTTGTTAGATTTGTTCTTCTAAGCATCTGGATCAGAAATCGTATCCCATACTGTGTAGTAATGAAACATTTGGAAATCATCTGAGAAATCGTAGTAAGCCATGATAGTACTGCACATTCTTTTTAAAAGTAAGAAGTATGTAACTTACAGAGTAGTTGGGGGGGGGGAGTAAACGTTACTTCATTTGAACCACCCTACCAAGAGATTACAGCTTGTTCTTCTGGGACACAAGCAGGCATTATTATCTCTCAAACTGTTGTCATCCCTTTTATCACTGTAAAATACTGTTTTGCTTGATGCACATATATATTCCATGCCAAATTTTAACATTCTAAGATATTACGGGGAGGGAGGGGAATATACATAAATAAAGGTTAATTTTATTCTAACTCATAAAGCCAGTATGAGACGAGCTGGTGAATGATTGGGTTTGGTTTTTCGGACGCATTGCACTACTTATGCTTTTTAAAAGATGAATCGATACTGTACTTGTAAGTTCATCAATGGAGCTAAAAAACCCATTTTGCTAGTTTAAAATAAATCATTAGAATTTATAGTAATAGAGAAAATGTTTTTCTTGTGTCATAAACTTGAGAGCCATTGTATAAAGTCAGTCTGCTCATATTATATTTTCAGTATAAATTGTACTGAAGACTAGAGTTTGTGGAGGAGAAACAGATCTGAATTCTAGTGGTAAAGAACGAGCATACCCTCTTAATGAGCTGTAAGACTACTAAATTGAAGAAATGTTTGTCCATTAAATACGGCCCTTCAGAAAGGATAGGGAAAAGGAAGAGAAGGCACTTGGGATATTTGGAAAGGAATATGTATGTTTTGCATTACTTTTTAAGCAAATATATTTATTCACTGAAAAGAATTAATGCTGTAGCCAAAACATTCATTGCATTCCTCCACAGTCCACATGACTGATTGTGATTAAGAACCCAGCTTTATTTTGGTGTTTTGGTAAATGCAGATGTCTGAATGTTAATTATATTTTGTAGTTCTTTAATTTATTTCCCAACTATTTTGTTGCTTTGAAAGTCATGCAAAGCAACAAGATAACTACCATGAATGGAACCAGAATGTTTCCTTTCTTAAGTAGATTTCAAATATCAGCTGATAAAACAGACCCCAAATCCAAACCACTTGTTGCTTTGGATTTTGTTATGAATGTCACCTTCAGGGAATGAATCGGAGCCAATATTCTCTTCAAGAGAGTGGAATTTTTACTTCCTTTCTCTTTTAAGCTTGTGTTATCTACTGCCGCTTTGTTACGTGGTGTCTCTTGTAAAATTTCTTCCTCCACAGTATGTATTTCAGCCTTTATTTTAGAAACATTTAGCCTGTCTAGGACACTAACACGGTGGATAATCAAAGGAGACAAGTCAAGAAGCCATTTGTCAATAATAGAAATTTGTCCTTCATCTCAAAGTTTTATTCGGCAGCATTCAGGGAAATCATGTTTGTTTGATGCGGGCTTCTTTAAATTTTTTGCCCACTGCTGTGTCAGATAATCTTACAAAAGAACTTACACAAATGTTTAATCTCTCTTCTTGTGAATAATCAGTTTTGTCAATGGGAGCGGAGCTGGGATCAGGCTCCAGGCCTCACGAATTCATCGGTTTCCCTGGCACTGGAGATAGTGCGTGCAGCAAGGAATTGTTTCTCTGATTTCAAAATACTGTGCTGGATTTGCTTTGGTTTGGTTTTAAAGACTGTTTTCTGGCTCCCTTCTGTGTCATCCAAGATGATTCCCCCCCCAAGTTTTGGGCCTGTTTGCTCAATTGTGAATGTCCTTGCGTTGATGGAGAAAGTAACGTGAATGTTGTACAGTACGTAACAAGCAGGAAAAAGCAGATGGCTGCTCTGTTAATGGGGCTTCTCCACTTGATCTCACAGGGAGAGAGACCTTTTCATTGTCAGAATTTCTCAAAGCTCATTGATTTTTCATTCTAGCAGGATTTATTTGTTTTTGAATCACTGCTGTGCTGTTATCATTAGGTGCTGAACCTTTCACTGGGCTGCACATTTCACTAGGTTTTTTTGGTACGTGCTCTTTTAGGATTCCTACACAGAACTTCTTTCTTCCCCGTTTGCATTGAGAACACTCATTAGATTCTAAATAAACCAGGTACAGTCATTCTTTTTTTGTTTGTTTGTTTAAAATAATGTAAATGCAGTATGGTATTTTTTACAGTTTTTGCTTAGCACTCCAGAATATTAAAATAAAAATTTACCAGAATAATTTTGTTTTCTAGTTCAGCAGCTATGGGTTTTTTCATATATACCAGGTTTTTTCCCAAATTCTTTTAAAAATACATTTCTTTAATTTAAACAAAACAAAAACCACAAAAGATATTCTGGATGAAAGGTTAGCCATGTTGTCCAGTGTTATTCAAGTTGTTCATTCTATTCTGAAGGAAACGAGGATGGAATGCCTTGAGATCAAGGTTGCAAAACTGAACAAAGTTTTCTGAAGCTGTGTGCTTAAGCAGGAACAGCTGCAGTCTTGTATTGCTTCTTTTTTAATTAATCAAACCCACTTCCTCCACTCTATACTTCCTTATGGTCTGGATCTGGAAAATATGAAAATAGGGATTTAATAGAGATTCATGTTTGTTTACTTCTGCATTTGAGTTTATAGTACAAATTAATATAACTAGAGCATGATTTTTCTCTTCTCCTCTATTTATCATCTTATTACTAGTATTTTTATAATAAACTGAATCCCGATCCTTCAAAGCTTCATTTTCTGTAGTTCTAAACATGCCAGCTATCTCTTGAGCAGCAGCAGAGCTATTCTTTAGAGCAGGAGTTGCAGAGCTGTTCCTCTGCTTTATAGCATATATTTTACTATATTAACATAGTCCTGTTTCTATCATAGGAGGGTTCTCAACCAGTTGTTTGGTTTGATTAAAGATGATTGCTAGCCATTAAAGATGCTATTGATTTTCTTTTTGGCAAGAGCTAGGAATGTCAGCTTATATAGCTCGTTTGTCATCACTGAAATGGAGGTTGAATCTTCCTTCATTACTGTGTTTTTCAATAGCATGACTCTGAACTCCATTGGGTTTATATTGTCATAACTTAATCTACATTAGAATTCTGTAAAAGAGTTGTTTTTTGAAGGAGGGGGAAGCAGTGTTCCTAGCTGCTTCTGCAAAAGAACATGAGTATCAGTCACTTTGAAGCTTCGTGGCATACTAAAGAAAAAAGTTGAAAGGTTAGCATTCAAAAGACGCTTTTTTCCTCTTTGCATTCCATATTAAACAATAGCTGCCACACTAGACCACTGAAAAGTTAACTTATAAAAAACATAGCCCAGGTCTACTTCTATTCTATGGGTTTTATATCTATTAATAATTTTTTAAAATTATTAAGTTTATGAATAGGTGAAATGACATACATAGATAATACTAAAAACACAGATAATACTAAAACCTTTTTGTGGTTGAAGTGCTTAAGATTAACTTAAATCAACCTTTGTCGACTGGTGTGCATTAGAGTTTGGACTCCTGATCTCCACTGCATAGTCCTGCTTGTGCCAATCAGTATGTTTTGGAGTAGATAGATTATAGACATGACAGTTTATTTGGGAGTGGGAAAAGTGCTGGAGAAAGAATTTTAATGTGGGTAAGGATGGGGGATGGCTGGAAAAACGGAAAATAGCTGTAAGAAAAAATGTTTAAAATAAATTGTGTTTTGGACGGAGTGAAAATTTGTCTGAAAGACAAGCTTGAAATGTAAAAACACCACCACTGGTGATGATAGCAAAGGCTTAGGTGCAGGTAGTGCACAGTGTGCTTTTCAAAGAGATGCCTGTTTCCTTTTAAACATCCAGGGTACTGTTTTGCTTTCATTTCTGTTGGTAATGTTATGGAGACGAAGTGCACAGGTATTCTGAAGTGTTCTTTCTGGAGATAAGTAAGGTGGGTGGGTCATTCCCAATTTAGTTCTTAGAAGTGTGTGAGCACATATGAACATCAGCTTTCTTTGATTAAATTGAATTTCTAGTACTCGGGATTGTACAGTAAAGGTAAGAAGCAATACAGATATACTTAAACTGAAAAACAGAGATGGATAATTTATTCTTTTAGATTTTATACTATTTCTAGGTTTCAGAGACCGGAGTTGTGACTTCAGACCATGTCACTAATGCAATGATATATGCATAACTTAAGAATTTTGGGTATGAAATTTCTGTGTTACTCAACGCTTTACTGAATGTGAAGTCAGACGTATCATATCAACTCTACACGATAAATCTTCAGAACCTGGGACAATGGGAGAGACTTTGATGATTCCCAGTTTAAAATAGTAACGGAAGAAAAAGCTGTGAATGCACTGGACAAAACAGTTCTTGGAATTGGAACTCCCAGGAAGAAGTAGTAAATCCTTTGACTGATGGGAAGGATTGGGTTGTAGGCAGTCGTGCTGTAGCCAGTGTTTCAAGAGCCAAGACCCTGGAGCCAGACAGGAACCAAAATAGCAGCCAAGGGTCTGGAAGTCTAAGCCAGAAACTGATACATAACCCAAAGGTCAGGAGTGCTGCTTAGAGCCACAGATGCTGGCTTATATTGTTGGCCAAAGGCTGCCTTAAATAGAATTACTCCTCCTAATCCAGTCATGTAGGGTGACTGTACTTGTAGTTGCCATTACCCACCTAGAAGGGCTGGCTTGTCCAGCTACTGCTAATAGAGATTGCTGGAGAACTTACGTTTGAACCTGTTAATTCTGGCAATGGGATAATATTCCGATAATTGAGAAAATTCTTTTAGAAGGAGAAGTAGGAAAAGATTGAGAGAAACTTCATAATTCAGACAGTAAATACAAGCAGGATGTGAGGAGTCTTGGACATTTTTGAGAAATTTGAAGCCTAGAAAATTCTCAAAAATTATGAGATGTTGATCAATGTTTATGGGGGGATTTTATTTTTTTAAATGCAGGTAAACCCCCTTGGGTCCACTTTTTCTTTTATATACATGAAGAGACCACATACAGTCTCAAATTCCGCAAAACTAGGACTGCAAGGAAGGATGTACTTCCATCACTAGAAACTGTGAGGCTTGTCACTCGGACAGGGACAGTGGATTGTGAACTCCAATTTTAAAACCCTGTACTTACAAAATACGCCAGAGAGTCACTACTGTGTTCTTCTCGGGTCAAAGGAAGCCTAAGATTATACAGTTCTAATATGGAAGAAGAAGCCTATCCTGGACGGGAGACTTTTAAGGAAAGCTTGACTTGCAGCAACACTGGGGATGTGTCCAACTCATGGTTATGGCTGAGGGTTTGGAGGACTTGGCCACAATATATTAAAACAAGCTTCATTTTGTTACGTGGTTTGACGTGGTATCTGAATGGAAGTTGAAGTATTTTAGCCAAAACTAATGTGTCTGCAGTTTTAGTAAGGTGGAGCCAGGAAAGGCGTGTAGCACCATGTCACTTACTACAATTAATTATAATTGAAAAGCGCATCCAGTGGAGCATGCAGAATGCTAAGCGTGATAGACCAAACTTAGCCATATGTTCAACATGATAACGCTTTAGACTTTAGTTTGCATCTGATTTTTGTGTCAAGTTGCTTTCTATTTATTTCTTTGCTTTCCTTGCTTTGAAAAATTGTGGAAGACAAAAGAAATTAAATAAGATGAGAGTACATTCCCAGGTGGTCAGGCTATATAGTAAATAAGTGTGGTGATATAAAGTCCATACAAGAACATGCTGGCCTCCCATTATTTTTACTTTGAATAACAGTGAATCTATAGAGCTATGTAAATTTAAATTAAAGGTGTTATTGAAATTTTATCGTAGGGACAGTTATCATAAACACAGTACAATTTGTTGAAATGCTCTTTAAGAGCTGCTTCATAAAGTACTACAGTGTGTGTGTGTATGTGTCAAGTAGAATCAGTATCACAGTGGAAAAATTGTGGGGATACCTATGTAGGTTTTGGGGCTTATAGTATAAAAATTCTCTAAATTGTAAAAGGTAACTGAGGTAGAAAAGGTTTTGAATATGAGTAATATGTTTGCAAAAAAATCTATAAGTTGCTGCTTATCTTGTCCCAAGTTAGATTAAAAGCTCTATTCTAGAATCTAGTGATAAGAATTTATGGGAATCTCTGTTTCCATACTAATATTTTTTAGGCATAAGAGAGGAAATATGCCTGATGATATTAATTTGCTGTTAACTAATATAGTACAACATCAGTAACTGGCAGTTAATCTATCAAACTCATGCCATGACATCTTACTTGTTGTTTTAATATGTTATAAGCATGAAATGTGTTTTTCAGGTATGTTTTACATTTGCACCAGGTAATGGAAAGTACAATATATTACGTGCTTGTGCCCCAGAGGAAACTTTTAAACAAAAATAATTGAATGCAATAAATCTTCCCCTGCCTTCCTTCTGGTATGCCTTCTGCATTGTATCTTTGAGTTCATACTTATAGTGAGCCTTGTTGGTAGTGACAGGATAACAGTGCTGATGCAAGGGACCACTGCCCTTGCCTCTACCATATGTTTGCTTTACATTACAAGATTGGTTTAATTTTCTCTCTTTTTATTCTTCATTTCTTCAATAAGTGACTTCTTTTTTTTCCTGAGATTTAGAGTCTTATTACAGATTGCTGTTACTATTGGTAGTAAGACTATAGTTTTTCAAATAATTAGGAACATCCACAAGCTAATAAATCTGTCCTGAAATTTTCATTTGGTTGTGTACATTGTATAAGTTTGTATTTAACTGTGTCTCTGCATGAATGATTTATCAGGTGTTTATTTTCAAAAGTTTTCATCGTACACAGTGGTGAGATGATTTGATGCACAGTAGGTTTAATAACTTAAATGCTTAGATTATTATTCCTGTTTGGTGTACGGTTTATTTACTCCCTTATCAGACACTAATCTTAAAGACTTCCTTGTCCTGTGAATATGCAACTTGTTTTAGTTGATGCCTAGCAAGTATAATAATCTCATAAGTCACCTTTCATAGCATCTGGTATACCACTTGGTTAGTTGCTTCAGAAGGTCTAGAGGTACATAATATACCATGTAGTAAATAGAAGCTTAAACATAATAAATATTGCCCTCTTTTTAAAAAAAAAAAAAATCAGTATACCATTTGATCATTCAGTGGCCACTGTTGTGTGGTTTGTTGGTTTTTTTCTTAAAGCAGCTTAGCTCTGTTTAAAATTGGTGATACGTTGTAGTAAAAGTTTCTAGGAATATATAAATGGAAGAGATTTCAAAAGAAGCAATGGTATGGATTATAAGTGATCCAGTAAAAGTAAATGTAGCCCAGGCTTGCAGTCCTGGTTCATCCAGGTACTTTCCCCACCCAGGTGTTTGTTTAGCAGAAAGTCTTCTTGAGACATGATGAGAGAGGAATTTCACTCAAAGCTGGTTGGACAAGTCCAGTGTCATGTAGTCTCAATGCCAGAAGCAGTCATGCTTTGTTATAAACTATTTTCTCTGAATGCTTTAAATCATAGCTCGAGACAATTATTGATCTCTCAACACAATGAATGCTGTACTGGGCTATAATATTAAAGACACTTATAGTTGTAGGTGGGTTTGTATCTTCCTCTGTGCTTTTATCTTTTATAGAACTACAGATATTGTACAAATGCAATTATTTTGATAATAGATTAGAAAGAAAAACCTTAAAATCGTTTCTCAAAGTATCACTGCTGAATTAAACCTAGTTTGGAATCTTCTCCTTTGTAGAGGTCTATTTTAAAAAAAGTCTTCGCTTAAGACCTACTTAGCTTAGAATGCAAAATATTACCAGCAGACTAAAACATAGTAGCTGAAACCAATTGCAAACAGATGGGATTTTCTTATTCTGATTGACCATATGTTGCCATAGTAAAAAAATTGAAAAATCCAGTCAAAACATAACTCATCTAAAGGAAATGACCTTGATAGTTCTTGACTACTATATGGAATTTTTTAGAGCTAACACATAGAATATATCAAATATTCTGTAATAATGGCAGGTATTTGTAAAATAAGGGGTATAGTGTTTGTTTAGGTAGTTCAGAGGGAAAACACAGCTTTGGGAAAAAAAAACAAACCACAAAAACACCACCGAAACCTCTGCCATCTACACAGGTGTAAACAGAAAGTACAGAACTGGCGCAAGTTTAAGATGAATCATGCAAAGCCATTCTCCTGGGCATTGCTTCATGGAAATGAATAATAACTGTAAGTGTCTGAACAATGTAAATCACACTTGCACTTGGAAAACCTCTTAAAATACAAACGTGCTTTATTTCTAATAGGCTGGGAAGTTTATGGCTTTAAAACGTTCAGTTTTATGTGACTTACTTTAAGAATAGCTCATATTCACTTACTTTTTAGACCTTAAATTCCCATATACGCATCCCTCCGATTATTTATAACAGTTAAAGAGCTAAAAAGTACTGTTGGTGTATAGAACTATACATTAAACATTTGTAATGGTATGCAGACCTATGATGCTGCCCCATACCGTAAGTGCTTGTATTGTTTATTGTTGTTGTATCTTTTATCTATAGGATGTATATACCCGTTAATAGAGATAGGACTTGTCTGACTTGTCTATCTAGACAGCAAACCCTTGAAAGTTTGCTTTGTGTTGTCTAAACAACACCTAGCGTGATGGAGCTTCACCCTCAATTAGTGCCTTTTGGGAATTTGCGGCTGCAAATAGAATGAAACAGTATTCATAGTAATGATTTATATAATTTTTATAATGCATGTATTTACAAATCTGTAATACACATACACATACAAATCATACAGATACACAATGTTCACATATTTAGTAGCCTGCATTATCTCTCTGTCATCTTTAAAGCTTGTATCTAGGACTACAGATTCTTTTGAATTGTGTTACACGTTTTAAACTTGTCATAGGACAAAATCCATACCTTGGCAAATCCATTTAGCCTAGATTTTAAACACTCTTCATAACATTTGAAAACTGATTTTACCTTGGGGACTACCTCAATGGACTTTGTATGGATTAATAACAGAACATGCAAAGTAAGTTGACAGTAAAACTTTCACTTGTGTTTGGCTGAGCTCATGTAAATATGATACTGATGAAGTGTGACTAAATCCCTAGTTAAAAACTTTAACTCCTTTTGTATATAAGTTTAAGATTATTACATAGTGTCATTATGCATGCAGAAAGTAATTGAGTATTCCTCCCAGAGGAGGTTTATATATAATGTACAGGGGGTTGTGTTTAGTTGAAATTCTATTAAAAATATGTTAAAGTAACATTGAATGTATTGTTGAAAGTATCAACAAACTTCATAGTTCAGGTTATCATTTTGTTCTTAACTTGCCCTATTTTGCCTTCTTGCTATAAGTGTTAGTTGTCTGAAAACACACGTAAATGTATTCATTTTGATTATGGCATTTTCAAGAAGGTTTCTTTAGCAACTTTGAAAATCCCAGCTAAAGCTGGTTCTACAGGTTTAATTGAATGTAATATTTCCTTTTTCCATATCGAAGTCTTCTGTTTGACAGCAGACCTTGTAAATACTATACTTTCATTGCTCTCTTAAAAAAAAAAAAGAAAAAACAAAGTAGAGAAAAGTGACTCTCCCAAATTATCTAGTTTGAGTAAAACTTTTGAAAATTAGTTGCGTTGGAATAATTTATGCCAAGTTATAGGCCATAGTCATTTAAAACAAACTTCAGCTGGTATAATAAGGGAGCCCAGTAAATTCCATTGTTTCTGTAACTAGATTTTAAAACCATGTCTTTCTAGTTTCCTGGACTGTATTGGTCTTTACATGAGTGGTAAATCTCTGAGGAGCATATCTAGACACTTTTAAAACGAGAATAAGACTAAATTCTAGTGGTATACTTATCTTTAAAAAGAAAAAACCCCCGTGATTTACTAGAATTGCATAAAACTTCTTTAGACATGTTTAGAATTTGCATGGCATGCACTGTCTCTTGTTTAGGTATTACCATGTTTACAAACTTTATAGTCTGATGAATGAGTGATTGATTGGAGTGGTTTGAAATAAAAGTATTATTTGCACAATGCACAGAAGCTAAAATTTGAAAAAGAATCCATCAGTCATAGAACTCATTGAAGGATGTGACTAGATGGACATTCTAGTCTGGCCCCTTATACAGAGACAAGATCAAATATAATTAGACCATCTTTGTCAAATGTTTGTCATCTTAAAAATCTTCACTGAAAGAGATTCCATAGGCTTCTTGGGTAGCCTGCTCAAGCGTTGCACTACCTTTAGAGCTAGAAAGGTTTCCTATATGCAACCTTAATCTTTGCTACAAATTAAGCTCGTTTCTTCTTGTGTATCCGGCAGCGGAGGAAAAGAACAGTTTTTCAATGAGAGGGATTCAAATGCATGTTGAAAGATTTGGGAGGAGTCAACTTTTGTAACAATGTGAAGTTAAATTTAGTGCAAAAGTTCAGAAGAACAGTATCTAATAGCTGTTGAAGGACAAGCGAGGGCAGCCCTTTATTGTCATTAACTCTCTTCTCTGGAGCTGTCATAATGAGGAATAATATATTCAAAATAAGAAATTGCATACAATACTAGATCCTAAACAACTGTGTCCTCCTGCATGAGCTTCTGTGCCCAGATCCTGCCCGTGTGTGTGGCTGACTGTAGCCTGGGTGAGTCAAACAGCAATGGAACACCTTAGTTGGCTGGAGGTGCGTTCTCATTACAGCAAGCATAAGACCTATATGTAGGCTTGTGAGAGGAAAGAAACCAAACCTGAAAAGGCTGTAATTATTTGCCTGTAATTATTGTTTGGTAAAAAATCTGATGCAGGTCCTGTTGGAATCCATTGAAAGACTGATGTAAAAGGGTTTTAGACGGGGCCCTTAAGCAAATCGAAAGGGAACTTGTCTCTCTATGAAGGAACATATTTGTTACGAATGCTCTTAATGATTTCTTGGGCCAATACTGCATTTTGCAATAGTGACTCAGCGTTTATGTGTCTAGTTGTATCTAATCTTAGTATTTGAACTTCGAAGAGAACCGATAAAAATGATCGACACTATGGATCCAAAGGTGATTTTATCACTGCTGCCTTTCTTCCAAAGTGATCATGGCAAACTTGATTACATTTTGATTACTTTGTTTGTAAATAATAAGCAAAAAAAGATTTGTAATGAGAAAAAAAGATGAGCTGAACAATGAATGAGAAGTGTTTGATGTATATGAAAGACTGTGATACTTTTCATGCATTGTTGAATTAAATTAGGAGACTCCTTGAAACGGGTTATAACATGTGGCTTGTGCGTAAATGGATTCCAAAAGCAATTAGAAATACTCATGAAAGCAAGCTGTGCAACAAGAATTGATTGAATTATTTCAAGAATTGAAAACAAGATGTTAGTAAAGAAAAAACTCTACCAGCTCTGGAAATCCCTAAACTGGAACCTGGGCTATGGGTCATTATCATTCTCCTGATTTTTTTCTCTTCCTTGTCACTTCGGGCCACTCTCAGAAGAATGGTCTTGTGGATTCAGATGGATGTTTAGCCTGGCCCAGAACAGCTTTATTCAGGTTGATAGAGACCTTGGGAGATCAGTAGTCCAGCCTCCTGCTCAAAGCAGGATTTAATTCAGACCAGGTTGCTTAGGAGTTTGTCCTAAACTCTCAAAAACTTTCAAGGAAGGGTGGAGATTTCCCTACCTCTCTTGGCCTCTGTTGCACTGCTCGATTATCCTCTCAGCGATTTTTTTGGTTTGTTTTGTTTCCTTATACCCGGTCAGAACTTCCCCTGTTTTAATTTATGACCACAGTCTCTTGTCCCACTCTGCACATCAGTAAGGAGCTTGGTTCCGTCTTCTTGGTAACCTTCTTGTAGGTACTGGCAAGCTGCTGTTTTGCTCCCCCTTTAAGCTTTCTCCTCTCCAGGCTAAACAAGTCAGGTCGGGTCTCCTCCTCTTAGACGGCCTACTCCAGCAGCCTGACCTTCTTGGTGGCCCTCTGCTGAGCTTGCTCCAGTTTATCAGAGTCTGTCTTAGACTGGGGGTCCAGAACTGTACACCTCGATTTTGTGGTTGCCTCTTACCTCAATTCTGACAGAGTCTGAATCAAGTAGTATTGGACGCTGTCGGAGATGGGGCATGGGATTAAATTGCTGACTAGATTTACCCGTACGGGATTTTGTGTATACCTCTGAATCTACATATTCTTTTCCTCTTAAAGGACTTTACACAGGCTGACATGCATGTATATGCTCACAGAGATCTGCCCACGCTTTCTAAAATGTATTCGGTTATAAGGGCTTTCAGAATTTGGCCACTTTCAATGAAAAATTTCCAGCCAGTTTCTAATCTCTCAAATCCAACTTAGATGTAAAGGTTCTATATAGAGGGAAGAAAATAAAACCATCAGAGTTGGGCAATATAGAAATAAATATACTATGGACTGTAAAATGTTGTTAGTATTGCAATGCAGTCTGTAAACTTTTTTTTTTTTTACTTTACCAGATATTCCAATTAAATTAACTACCTCTTGTGTGTGGTAGTCAGCATAGAGTAGATATTAATTTGTCTCTTGTGTTTGAGAAAAGAATGTAGTTAATATACTAACCTTATAGTAAGGTCTCTCTATAAAATATTAATCTCTGGTATGAATATTATTATTGTAGGGACACAGTACTTAGACATTCATTGAAATGTAACAAATTTATATTCAGTAATCCTGCAGTTGATTTTTTAGATAAGTAAACCCAATAGAAGTTTAGTTGATAGCTTTAGTAATGTGTAAGATTTTCTATACATAATGTGACGCAAAACCAAAACTGGCTTTATTATGTAAGTTGGTTTTTTATACTTTTTTTTTTTTGCTGTATCTGGAATTCAATGTAACTTTTATTATTCTGATCTTTTTGACATTTCAGTCAAACATTTAATACATCTGACCTAAAGAGAGGGTTTTTTCCCCAACTTTGATTTTCAATCATGTGTGCATTATAAAACATTTCTGTTATTGTATTTTACAACTGGATGAAGAAGTCCCAATAGTTTGGGATTGCTACTTTAGATTGATTCCTGTAAATTGTACTGCAAAATGCAGAGAATAAAATTGATAGTTATCAATAAAATGTATTTTTAATTGTATTTGTCAAATATATGCAGATCTTAATTTGTGCTTTATCATAAAACGGATGCAACAGGAACAATCGGGAAAATATTTGTCTCATTTTATAGTATTTTGCAGGGTTGGTGAGCTTTTTTTTCTGCAGGCATACAGTATTATCTAGTGTCAGAGTTAATTCTCACATATAGTTGTTCTCTTTTAAATACTTTCCTCTCAGATACCACTCAGCTTTTGGGTGCAGCATATTGAAAAAATTTACTAGGAAGAGTTTAGTGAAACCACTTTTTAAAAAAAAGGGCATAATATGTTGCAGTAATAATTCAAGGGACTTGTCACCTGCTGATACTTGAGGAACAAGTATAGGGTCTGTTTGCCAGGTGAAATCACACAGAATATACCAAGAGAAGACTTACTGGGTTATCAAAATGATAAAGGAGAAAAGTGGCACAGGGTTACTTTAGTATTAATAAAGTTACTTTCCTCCTTATCCCTGCAGGTATAACCATGGTGGGAAGGGGCTTTGCTTTTCCTTTATAGTTGCCGGGTATTTGTCTAAGCAAGCGATGTTTGAAAATGTGGGGTTCTCTCATATAGCACATTTTAAACTCATAAATAATAGAAATAAAGCTGTTTGGGGCCGGTAGCAGGGGAATACTTTTTTTTAAAGTGGCCAAAATGCTTTAGAACCAGACCTTGCAGGGATGCAAGTACCTCAAATTTCTTAAGAGTCTTTCTGTTACAAAGAGTAGGCTTTTTGCTTTAATTAGTTCCATGGACTGTGAACATTCATGGTGTACCAACACAATAAAAATAATAATAGCGTGGTACAAGATTAAGGGGGAGGGGGACAATCTAGCACTGCATTTCCAGCCTCCCGTGTGTCTTCTGCACACATATTTCAATACAATCGTTAAACATATTTCATCATCTATATTCCCTTATTGTACTTAACCTGGGGTCACTGTAATATTTCTTAGTTTTAATGCTTCCAGATTTATTAAAGGGTTGCTGATAAATTCTTTTAATCCAATGTGACTTATTGATTCATGTATTTGAAAGATCTTTAATATCCTCTTTGTATGTTTGATTCCTTAAGTGTTGTAAAAAGGCAGAAATTGGTAATTGTTGGTAACAAGATCTCTGGGCCTTAGAACTGTGTGTCATTCATTTAAAGAGGATTAGGAGAGGCATGAGCTCACAGACCAGGAGATAGTATGGAACAAACCCACAAATACCATTATGGATAGTACACACAATAGGTGGTTTAAGCATGTCTGTTGTAACAACAGGAATTGGGTAATCATGTATACCACGCTGGGAGAGGGCAGTTATCTTGTAAAAGAACCCCTGGGTTCAAATGCAGAGGAAATGCAGTGATCAAATGCCTTCTGAATTGCAGATGTTTACTTTCATCAGTTTATTTGATTAGGGTCACAATGGAATAATGGTGTGCTAAAGTGAAAAAGTATTTTATGCAGGAAGGAAAAACTTGCTGCTACTGGATAGCCAGTTAATTCTTATCCAAACTAAAACTGTTCATGTCTTCTTCATAAACTGAGTCACCACTGAATTGTAATAAAGCCAGTAAAAGGATGAAGGACTTATGTATATACACAAAGGCAAAACTTGTCTAGGCACATAGCATTTAGACTTAAAAATGATGAACCAATTACTTCATTAAGTGACCATCCAGGAAATGCAAGTAGCTGATACAAGCAAGACAACATGGATTTGGCAGTTAGAGCAGAGAGAACTTGGGCTTTTTTTGTAGTTCTTTTTTTTTTTTCTTCTTTATTTTATTTTTCCCCCAGTTCTAACTTTTTTTTTCATGCTTTTCCATCAAAAAATGTTCAGGTTGTTATTGTTCTGCTGGATAACTCATTTGTTCATATGTTTAGTTACGTCCCCAGAGAGACATGGGAAATCTGACAGCTATCCATCTTCTAATGGATGATCCAGGTAGTGCTACATATAATGTGAGTGTACTTTACACTTTTTGACTGCAATTGAATGTCACATACAGCTAATACTCAGCTTATCTGGAAAAACTGGCATTAGCAGCTGTAGCAGGTCACTCATTAGAAGAGCTTTCGTGTGAAGAAATAGGAAGAAATTACAAAAAAAATAGAAGGAGTTGTACGGTCATCCAGCACATCCAGCAGTCTTGGTGCTTTTTTTTTTTTTTTTAAATGTCAGAATATCCGTGCGAAAGAATGCTCGGATACGATCTGTCAGCGTGCGGGCAGGATTAAGAACATGAAACTTACTTATGGAGAGAAAAGCTTTATTGCTCTTGCAGTACACTTGGGTGAATTTGTGGCTGCCTCAGTCATGAATAAGAAGGGTCAAGACACTTTTTATCACTCTTCGGGTGTGCAGAATTGCATTACAGGATGGTATTATGCCCAGCTATGATTACTACCAGACGTGCATTTTTTTGCTATCAAGAATTTGCAATAAAAACAGCATGAGTTCATGTGAGTTTTTGTGGCATTCATCCAGAATGGTTTCCCAGTGAGCACCATGCCAGATATTTAAAGCAATAAGGATATCTGCCTGATAAGTTATTTTTCTCTCTGGAATCTAACGTTCAGATCCTTCTGTCAGCCTGAGTGTTCTCCAGTTGCATTCCAAATTTAGCTAATGATCTTGCAATACTTTAGACAGAAAGTGGAAGTGAACACATGAAGTGCCAAAAGAAACTATGAAAGAAGTCTAGATGTAGCTCAGTAATAATTCATGGTTGATGACATTACCAGAGGTGATGAGTTTCACACACATACACATTTAGAGGAGATGTATTATTTCATAAAATGGAAAGCTGCAAAATCAATAGGAACAGCTATGGGACAGAGTGCCGGCAGTAGACATGGCATCCTCGTTGAATTTAATAAGCGAACGTTGCCTGATGGTTTTGTTGTTAGAGCATTGTGTTCTCAAACCCATCTCAGCATTAATGTGCATTAACTCAGCTACCGAGAACTCTGCATGCATCTATTGTAGTTCATATGTTTGGAAATATAGAACATGCATCTCATTTCATTTCTGTCAAAGCTTTGCTAAGATACTGATATCGAATGACTTCTGATCATTGTAAACACATGCCATATTGGTTCTTATTGATTGACATGCGAATCTTTGACAGCAGAAATCCAGGCCATGTCAATCACTGCCTGTCAGCATGATAGTCACTCTTCTTTTTGGCACGATTCAATTGTAAAGCCATCAGGGGTTCACTACGTCTTGTAAGAGAGTGACATTGAGAAGAGAGCTAAGAAGCTGCGGTGGAGCTCACAGCTCTGACACTGGAAGAAAAGGAGGCAGACAGCACTGGTGACTGGTACAGTCACTGTTCCAGCCTGCCAGACGGGATGCCCAGACTAGTAAATATTGAGCAGTCCCTACTCATTTTCTGGGGCCTCCACGGGATGCTTATCTTTCATGCGCCAATACCACCTGTCACATTATTTGATGTCTGGGCCCATTTTCTATGCTAATTTTCAGACACGTGCTACTGTTACAAAATACTTTTTCAAAAGAGTATATGCTTTATTTCCAGTTTCTTACCTGCTCCTCTGATTTAATATTGATATCTGTTTTTCTTCTTTGACTTTTATATCTTCTTGAAGCAATATGTGATAAGTCATGCAAGATACGACCTATTTAATTTTTTTGGTTGTTCATACCGTAGATCTGCATTGTTTTAGGGCATATCTTTGCTTTGTTTTTTGTTTTTTTTTTAAATAGATGTATGTGTGTGTGTTCACAAACACATACATACATGCATACGGATAAGGGGGGTGTGTGTGTGTATATATATATATGACATCCATTATATAAGAATTTAGGCCATTCAGAACTGACCATTCAAAGCTGTAGGTCTGTTACAGAAAGTTTCTAGTTTAATCTGCAGCTTTCAGAGCCTTTCTTGGCAATCACTTTGTTTATTTTAAAGATTATAGATAAATTAGGAACATTTTACACAATGCTGAAAGATGAGTGAGAGGTGGTTCATTTAATTTCGATGACTATGTGTCTTAAGTCTTACATGTCATTTCAGATATACGGCTGGGTTGACTTCTGGATGTTAATAGATGCTTAGAAATAACACGCCCAGAGAAAAGTATCAGGATGTGGTAGGAGGCTGTAACAGATCTTTACAAGGACTACTACTGCCTCATTCCAGGAAGAATGACCTGTAATCTCAATAAACTATTTATATAGCTTATGGTGACAAGTAAAGCATAAGAAGTTGTGACTAGTATGTTTGTGATGGCTCTAGAAATACTTTGAGTGTTTTATTAATGAAAAGGTAGATTAAAAAGTTGTGCAAATGATAAGAATAACAAGTAGCTAAGAGATTTCTTTTTGAACATTTACAGGTTTTAAACACAGTATGTTTACTTGGGATTTATTTCTTTACCATTTTTTGGTTAATAGCTTGCTCTGAAGGAACAGAATTCTATTTTTGTGTTACCTTGTTTTTCATTGCCCATACAGAACAGCAATAAATTCTTATATTTTCTTTTATTTACTCCTTGGTTTCTGTTTTGGAAGATCAAAAGGAAGCATAGAATATTACGGTATCCTCTATTAATGCCTCCCTTGTAAGCAGCTGTACAAATGAAGTGAGAGGTAGTACTTAATGAGTTAACACAGCTGATACAGAAGATTTATGCCTAGTGTTAGTGTATTTTAATAAAATGGATTTTAATATGCATTTAATATTCCAGTTTATGCTGATATGAATATTCACAATTTTTTAAAAAAATGGAAGGGTAGAGTGAGATTAGCTGTTATAGCAGCCAATATCCACTAGAGTCCTTCATGAAACTTTCAGTGGTTTTCAGCGATAGTTTAGCTTCAGTACAGCAGGGTGTGTATCAATAATAGTTTTTGTCTTTGGGATCTTGGAATGTTTAAGTTTTGCAGCCTCTCTGAGATTCCTAAGGCATTATTAACACCCTCTATGCAGATAATAAATTAAGACTAATGATGGATGGATGTGATTCCTCTCCTGTTGGCACACAGCAGTCCAGCTGCAAAGACAAGTTTGTATCTCAGGTGCTTGGAGTCTGCTGTCTGTTCACCAGAACCTGAATCACTTTTGTTCAGCATAAAAGTGAAAGTTTATTCATACTGCACAGTTCCCTTAGCAAAGTGATAATAAAGCTTCTGAATGAGTCAAAGTGCTTGTAATGGTATGTACAGTTAAGGACATTGGAAATTTTAAAGTACCCACAGTTATTAATACTGCTTTTAAAATATTAAATAAAGACCGTTTGAAATATTCTTTCTGCAAGTATTGAATGTTGCATGCTTAATTGACTTGTATTTCATACTCTTCAAAGCTTTCAAACATTTATGTTTGAAAGGATCAGCCTTTCGAATTTCTCACCAGTTTTCTCTTCAATAATGCAAGACAATAAAACTCCTATGGATTTGTGGTTTATAAGCCGGGAGAGATCATTTTATCTGCTGAAAATAGTATAAAACTTCAGACATAAGCACTGGCCTGGAGTTATTGCTGAAGAAACAAGCACTCTTCATTCGGCTGCAGGTGGCAGCAGAACACTAGTGTTATTTTTACCCATCCCTAATATCTGAATGGACTGCTAGAGGATATTAATACAAAAGTTGATAATGCTGTTGAAAGATTTATTTTTTTTATATGCAGCTTGAATTATTTTTTGCAAATAGGACTAATTTTTCTTTTCAGTATTACAGAGCATTCTGGTCTGACAAAGTTCTAAGATTTTTATCCTGCTGCCTGCAGATACACATTTACTAGCTGAATTGTAAGTCAAACTGATATGCTGTGTATAAAGCCAGAACAGGGAATGTTAAGCATCAGCGAGATTAGCGCTGTAACTTCAAATATAGGCAGGTAATTTGCCAGATATATTCGTACAGAATCCTGTAAAACTTTGTGAAATGCACAGTATATTTGTAAGTGGTACCAAAAGACAAAATACAACCTGGTTGTAAGTGAATATTTGAAGTTATCCATTAGGTTTTGTGTTATGAAAGTGAAATAGGGACAAACTGTAAAAAGATGTGGTTAGAAAGTGTAGGGGGTGTATGTGAATCTTCCTCTGGGAAATACAAATAGAGTCTATTTGCAGAGCACATTGTCTAGTTAAATTATTCACAAAATGACTTGTCCTAACAGAGAAGTGTTACTACTGGCTTATTTTCTAGCTGTGTGTGCCTATTCCTCATAACAAGATTAAGGATCGGACATACTGGAATGCTTGTACTGTCTAGTGCTTTTTACCTTATGTTCTTTGATGAGTAGATTTGCATTTCAGTGTCTTAAAATCAACAATGCGTGACCCGGGCGCATGAATTATTGTGAAGAAGGAAAAACCTCCCAGGCATGGAGAACAGGCCACTCTTTGGGGACAAGGAACCAGGAGGATCCCAAAATTAAATTTCAGAAGGATTGAAGGCTGTTTGATCTAGCAAGGTCCTGAGAAAGCTAACGCTTGGGACTAACATCTGCAGCTCCTGTATAGATGAGGAAGCCGCCGTGCTGTTGGACTGCTATTAGGCAGACATCTCTCTGTAGGCTTTCTGTGATAAGAGTTCTTTCCCTTTTTCATGCAGCTTTTTAATTTATGAAAGCTGTGCAACTTCAGCTTTCATAAAGACAAGCTGTGGTTGGTGTGATGGGAACCTCTGGGGCCCGGTGAAGAGCTGGCACCTGGAGAATGTCCTTTGGTCGCTCGGTACAATTCCACCAAACCTATCAAAATGGTAACTACTTCCGCCAGTCTAGTAAATGTCTATATCTATTGGGTTACTTGTTGACGTGCATTGTGGATAGATTGACAATGTTTTGATATGAATGTGACCATGAATCAAACCTTTTCACGGCTATCTATAAAGGAACTTTTCCTTAATACTGTAGTTCTTCCTAATGCAAAGGTGGGAAAAAAAGTGCAGTTGAGGACAATGGAGCTGTAAGTCAGAAAATGGTTTGTGTTTGCTCTCTCTCCACTTTTTCATATTCTTCACAGTCATCATTCACAGCAGGGGAAAGTTCAAAGGAAACTTTGAATATATTCTTTAGAACAAGAAGCAATTCACAGCTTGCATGGACCGTTTCAGATGTTCATTTTCATCTGCCTTAGTCATACATCATACTGTTCTGTTATTGTCAGCACTGCATTGAACAGAAATAATAACTTGGCTTTATAATACCTTGAGCATTGGAAGGGCTTTTTTGCCTATGATAAAGGTTTCATATAGAATTTAGTTACATCAACGTGCTGAAGTAGCGATACATAATATTGAAGAGCTTCCAATTTTAGGTTACACCCAGTGCCACAAAAGTTACTGTGTTTTTGAAGATGCTTTCATTTGATCACTAGTTGTACTAAACTTTTCACAGGTTTTATGAATAGCAAGTTGCTAATAACAAAGACTTTGGGTAAGCACACCAGAACAACAGACAAAAGCACAGAGCAGATCAAAAGTCAAATGCAGATCATTGAAAACGTACTACTGAAATAACCTTTTCAGATTACGTTTTCAATGGTGTCATAGCAAGAAACTCCAAAACCCAAACTCTTATTCCCCAAGTAAACATTAACTGAAGAATAATGTTTCAGCAGGTGTGCTTATATTGCTGTTCAAACTGAAAACCACTCAACGCTGCACAATGCGTAGCCCTTTGAACAGGCCGTGAAAACAGTTTCTTTCCCATGTGCTTGGGAGGGAGGTAAAATGGGCACGTTAACCCACGGTGCTAAACTTGTATGCTTTAATCTTCTTTAATTTTCATGTAAGTATGATGACCTTGTGGCTATTCCAAATACTTTTACTGGTTTTACAAATAAACATATTGGATATGCATTCATCTCTATTCTAAAACCTTTTAAAGTTACCTTTCTGAGATTCTGCTTTTCTTTCTAGCCATTTCTTTTTTCTTTAATTTTTTTTTTGTGTGTGTGTGTGTGTGGGATTGGGGAGCCAGGGGTTTAACTTTTGCACGGTGGTGTCAGCTGTAGCAGACTTGCTTATATACCTAGGTGATTATTGTCTGGCCATCAAACTAGTAATAAAATTCCTGTTTAATGTACAAAACTTTATTTTTAAGACAGAAGAATATTTTTGCAAGGAAATAGTTCTCTTTGACTCTAATTAGGAGCGGTTCTTAGGATCAAAACCAAATTTACTTTCAGAGATGTAGTTTGCATATTCCCTAGGCTGTTTTACTTAAAAGCTTATATCTAAAGCCAACTCTTCTGGCTTTAGAGTGCAAGGTTCCCACATGTCATTTAGCAGGACTTCTCTGATTAAGTGAAAAATACTGGTGGCAAGTACAGAGACACCTGTATCCGTGCCTTTCTGCAGACAGTGAGGATGCACTTTAATAGGGAATGAAAATCAACTGTGAGATCTTCTGACATGGAGGAAGCCTGAGACCTAAGAAAGAAAAGAATAAAAAATGTTTTCTTGTTGTTTAGGTAGAACAGTGAATTCTTAAGGAATTAAGTAGTATAAGAACAACTATCACAAATATTTAAAATTGACAAGAAAGGATGTTCTCCCTGGTTTGCAGGGCAGCACCAACAGTGAGGATCTCTAGTGAGGCTATCTCCGTGCGGTTGCTTTCTCTCATTTTTTCCGGACCTCTGTATAGGAAACCATGTGTGTTGCTCCTGCTGTCATTGAATCAGCAGAAGGTTTTGCCACCAGCAAAACTGAATTTATCTACACGAGCCTCTTACTTTCATATTCCACCAGAACATCATGTAATAACAAGGGCTTCTCTGTCGGTGGCTGTTTGTCCCAGCTTCATCCCCCTCTCTTCTTCACAGTCCAGCTCCAGTGCTTAGTTCAGCCTTACTCCCTCCACAGTCCGTGATGTGGATTTTCGGTTTAGGGGACTTGGAGGACACACGACAAACATATGCTTGCAGAAGCGAGTATGTGCTGTAATTGCAGTGTTCCCAGAGGGTGAGAGACAATCTGAAAACTACAGATATTAGTGCTTCTTCTTGTACCAGTGAAGACTCGGGAAGCGAATTTCGGCACAGTCATTTGAAATCCATTTCTTTAAATACATATTTAGGTCAATATTGGCCTTGATGTCTCCCTCCTTTGTTTTCTTTTGGTTTTGGGTTGTTTTTTTTTCTTTTTCCCAGATAGTAACTTTCTGTTAAATTCAGCTTCTCGGTCCCAGTCATGACTTATAGTTTGACTTGGCTGCAGGTTCAGTTTTGTCTTTTGTACTGCACAGGGTTTAATTATGAGATGAAAATTTCAGTTCATTTCAACAAAACAGCTTCCACTGGTTTATTGGAGACTTGAGTTTTATTAATACCGAGCAGCTGTTGGTGTTTCAACTGGGTAGTGCTGGGTGCAGAGCTGTAGTGCAAATTCCGACCTATTTGTGAGTGCTGAGTAGAGACTCATACAAAGTAATAGGGGAATGGAGCTTGTACTAGGGTGTGATGGAGCAGGGGTCTCTGACAAGGTGAAAGGCAAGCATCAACCTTCAAAAGCTGGGTACAAATACATGTCTATTTTAATTGAATTACATAGGTTCCGTTCCCCTTCTCACCTCCAGATTTGCTTGCTCTGAAACTATTGTTAAATCTTTGCTTTAAGTTCTGAAGAAAATGTAGTCTTGTCTTTATAAATGTTTTATGGCTTCTGTAATGTCAGTACTCTCCTCTTTTGTTCTCCAGACACTTTGGAGATCAATTAATTCCAAAGGAATGGGTATTTAGCTCCATCCTAACAAGAACCACCCCACTTTCTCTTGTAATTTCTGTAAATATTTGTCTTAATGTATTGAGATTACTCTGTTTTTTCTCACAATAATGATTTATATTTTATTTGATTTTATAACACTTTTGGAAGTGGGACAGAAAACCATTATTTTAGGTATCAAACACAGAAGCTGTAAACTTAACCTTTCAGATCAGTGTTTTCAGTGAAAAATCTAACAATTTTTCCTAATAGAAGCTCAGACAAGTCTATAAACCTTTTATAACTTAATGAATGTTTCACACCAGATGCTGATTCCCTAGGTGAGCAAATCTATAGTTAGTGAGACACAATCTTTTCTCATTATTTAAGTTTGCTGAAATCAGATTGAGACTTTCCAGACTTGAGAGTGGTCACATTTTTCATAGCTTAACTGTAAATCATCTTTCACTTAGAAGATTTAGAGACAGACTGAGGAGCTAAATCTTTTAGTTTGCCTTCGTAACTAGTAGAAGCCATTAGATGAGCCTCATTATGGTGTTTCCTAAAGGATTAGATAAAACAGTTTGGTAATGTTCAAAGTAGGACAAATACCATTACAAGTATAACAACTTTATCCTTCTAATGATTTAGATGTAGAATTAGGTGCGATTACAAGACACTGGGAAATTGCTTGGATTGGCAGAGTTGATAATCAAAACCTTTCAGCTATGAAATTAATCGTAATAAATGATACTGCCAATAATCAGCTGTAAAATTTTGAAATTGTGAACTGAAGTACTTTTATTCTGATACCAGTCAACAACCAAAAAATGCAGTTCTTAGTGTCAACGCCGGACCTTGCAAGACTGCACTCATGTGAATAGTCCTGTAGATGTCAATAAGCCTACTCGCGTACTAAGGGTTTAGAGAAAATGGCCTTTACTTCAGAATTTGTTTTATGACAATTGGCTGCTTAAATATTTGCTGTACGTGATCTACAAGTGAGGACTAGGACCTTTCAATATGCAATAGGAATTCAGTTGCTGTTAAATTATGATGATAATGCGAATAACAAGTTATTGGCAATTCTGAATGCATTTCAGTTGAGATTTTGACTCCTTTCATTCTTTTTGAAATGCTAGAATTAAAGCGATATTAATTAGGCATCTTTATTGCTTCTTCAGGTTTGGGTTTTTTGTTTCATTTGTCATTTAAATGGTGGTGTACTTCCCGCTGCAAATGCTGTTTATTTGTAAGTATTTTGCATATATCTGCTTTTGATGCACCATTTGTATTTATAGTATTATTAAACTGATTTAATGCAAGTTCTTGGTTAAAGAAATGCAAAGTGAATATCACAGATTTTTTGCAAAATAGAAAGAAGTTTGTAATACAGCTGTAGATGTTATATTAACCTTAAAGCAGAACCAAGAGTAAACCTTCCTCTTTCTTCCCCTTTTTTCCCCTTCTCAGATTTTTCCCTTTTGAAAGTAAAGAGAACTTCATGAAAATTAATTGTTCTTTTCTTTTCGTATAAAACAAAGCTCAAAGTAAGGTGTAATGGGACGCCGCTCACTGACCTTCTTTAAACATAATGTTTTGTAAGTTAAATCCATAAGTGAGAAATATACCACTCTGTCATGTTACATTAGAATTTCTTTATGCTTTTTTTTTGGGTACAGACACAAGGATAAAGCAATGAACACATACCGCTGGTGTTAGCTCAACACAGAAAAGGGGTATTAGTGAGATAGCCTTGTCAGTCTGATATCTTTCTTGAAAAAACATTATATTTCTATTTCTTTTAAATAACAATTCAAACTAAAAGGGCAGATCTTCTTATCTAGTGACTTTCTACGTGGATATATTGTTTAAAACAAGAATGCTTCTTTATGTGTGCCGTATGGTGAGATCTGGCTGCAATAAACTCCAAACTCAACACTCTAAGGAAAAGACTCTGGGAACATGATTTAGTGCTCCAGATATAAGTTCTTTTGCTGGAAAATAGCAACTAAAAGATAATTCTCCAATGCATGCTTATGGATTCCCCCTCTGTAAAATGGTAGTGTAATTTATTTGAAAGCTGCTTTTGTTTTATTTTTGATAGTATAGAGAAGCTCTTAGTATTATGAGCTTTGTCTGATTAAGTGCGCAAAATGACAAACAAGGTTGTCCTGTGCTCATCTTCTTCCTTCTTTAGGCAGATAATCACCTTTAGAAGCCTGGATCCTATTCAGCTACTCTGTCAGTCAGCAATACCAAGACCCTAGTAAGCCGCATTTATCAAACTAAACACTTGATCTGTATCGGCACATCAGCTGGTGGCAAGGCCTAAGACACAAGATGAAAGTTGCAATTAGGATTTAGGAGGACATTTTATTATCTGAGATTTGAAATAGGTTTTCTTAGTTAATCCAAACATCCTTCCACTCAGATATGTTGACAGAGCCCTTCTGTACATGTACTTACTTCAGCTTAAGTGGGAACTGCAATGGATGTTGCCAAGATTTAATACCTCTAAAAGGAGAATACTTGTCAAGGGCAGGACACCGAGGGTGGAGTTAGAACACCGCCTGCATTCTCTGTTTGTGCAGTCTTTCTTCAAATGGTATTTGAAAGCCAAACAGCAGGTTCTGGGGCAAAATTTTACTGTCCAACTTTTCCTGAAAAATAAAAGCTGTTTCTTAATAAAGGACAATTAGTAGCTTAAATAAGATTAGAATACACCCCAGCAGCTTTTATAGGTATGTAGCACATGCAAGGCTGTAGATTGTGTCTGAACTCTGTATGCACAATGCTCAGATGTTACCGAGAGGGTGGTTTTCCCAAAGCCTAAAGAGCAGAATAAAACGCTTACCTTTCTCATGCTCCCTGAAAGTGCCTCCTTATTTTAATAACAAAACACTCTTTTTCTTATTGCCTTTTTTAGCCCTAACTTAGGTGTTTCTCCTTTGTACGTAAGAGGGACTGATGTTTGTAGCCAGTGACGTTCAGTCTGTAGTGGATCGTTGTGGCCGGTTTGCAGGTGGCGTTCTTGTGCCGTTCGAGTTGCCCTCTGGTTTTGGAGGTCAGCCTCTCTGGGCTGTTGCCATTGTCTCCAGCTTTTGGGTGTTACGTGTTTGGATTTGCCATTGTCCGAGAAGATGGGGACTATTCCTATACAGAGGGAACTCTGTGGAGATCTTATCTTTGGCTTGATTTATCAGTGTACAGCTCACCAGACTCTTTGGAAATTGTGAAAGGAAAATATACGCAAATCTCCCAGTTTTGTCACTATACAAGTTTAAGGAGGTGAACTGAAATACTGGCTATTTAAATTTTCATGACAGTCTATAAATGATAGAGAGCAAAAGTACTGAGGTTGTTATACCAAATGAAATAAATTTTCAAATTTCAGTGTGACTGTACAGCCAGAGTAATTTCTAAAGGTAAGGCAGAATTGTTCGCCTTCGCTGTTGAGCGGAGATAACATTCCGAACATGCAGTTGTACAGTGCACCGCCTGAACAGCAGAGGTCCTCAAGACCTAGCTGTTCGTGCTCACGTGGAAATTTTGCAGCAATTACATTCTGTTAGTCATTTTATAATACAATTTTTCTCAAGGATTTTGTCATGCAGTTAAACAAAATGGTAATCTTGTTTTCCTTAAGGGTTTTTTTAATTATTGTGAAATATTATCTGTTATTATTTCTTTTGCAGTATTGCAGTAATATTTTAGAAAAATACTTGGAGGGTTTAAGTACTCCTCCATCAAGCCTTTTGAAGAAACATACAGCAGTATTTTAACAAAGTAGTTCCTGTGCCTCATTTGTCATTAAATGACAGTGCTGCTGTCTAGAAGCATAACTTTTTAATTATTAGTAGAAAATATACAAGCATCTGAAATGTTATGGTAAAATGTAACTCTCCTATCCAGAAATTATCAGTTCATGTTCAGTTAAGACTGTAACTAATTTTTACGTCACTGTAGAGTTACTAATTCAAATTATTTGAATGTGTACAGCAAGTGAAGAGTTGGCATGGACTATTGAATTTATGGGCTTGGACAAAACTTAAATATTTCTGCGCTTATACAGGTAACTTTATTACCAGCCTCTCATTCATAGATTTTTAGAAATATCTTACAAAAGGCAATGGCATGGACATAAAATGATAAATATTGAGAGTATTTTTTCTTCTACTGCTGCTCTGCTGGCTGAGCACCTTAACTAGCTCTGTCTGGCCTGAAAACCCTTCCAACTTTGTTGCTGGTAACTTCCCTGTAACCTGGACAACTAAGCTTTGAATAGAAAGCAAGAATATAAGTAAAAGTAGCTGCAGTTTATTTTAAAATATTTTCCATTATTAACACAGTTTTAATGGCAGGAAACGCTCAGATTTTGGCTTCATCATTACATATGCTGGAGAATAGGTTTTGTGCTAGAGTAGCTGCTAGCTTTGTGTCTCCACTTACAGCTATTTCCAAATTGTCGCACCGCTTACCAATGCTACTAGTATTAACTTGGTTGGTGATTCACAGGTTTTCAGAAGGCCAAAAAAAAAAAAAGCATTTTACTTCACATTGGTTCACTACTGTCTTTAACCTGTCGTGTTTTCTGGACAATCTCATGATAGTGCCTTTTTGTAAAAGGTCTCTGAATGATGGATTAAGATCTGTCTTGGATTTTACATGGATTAAGTTTTAAATTAACATAAAAGAATAACAATGTGAATCAATTTGATCAAAGAAAAAGTGTCACTAATTATTTAAACAGGACACTTACTACAGAGGTTTAAAGGCAAAGAAGCGGATTTCCCTTGCATGTGGATCAAATCAGAAGTATCCCATAATTGACTCTTTACAAGACCTTGCTGCAGCGTAATGGACTAGATATTAAAGCCTTAAGTATTTAAAGCTAGTTTCCGTCTTTCTCTAAATGGAGGTCTACCACTAAGAGCTATTTTACAAGTCTGACACATTAGCTACATCACTGTGAAATACACTGGGCTCTGGCTTCTCTTGTCCGGAATTTCAAGAGCTTTCAATAGTTAAATGGTGTGAAATGGGTAGCATTGAATCTGTGAGAAGGAATGAGCATCCTAAAAATAAATTCCAGATGGGCTCGTCTGTTGGAAAGGAGCAGAGATAGTGGATGTTCCTTTTTTATAAGCATTTGCTTCATTTTATCTTTGCCACCTATTTTTAATTTTGTTGGTGCCTCTTGGGAAAACTTACTCTCTGGTAACAATAGCTCTCAAGGCACGCGAGCCTTTTTTCTTTCTGGGTTCTGAAGATGGTGTCTTCTGCATTTATTTCTGTTTAAAACCTGGATCCAATGAATGCTATTACAAATTAAATACTGGTTTGTGCATGAAGGAATATCGTATTTTCTCAGCTAAGGAGCACATACCACTTTTCTTTTGGAGGCGATGCAGTAAAGTAATTCCAAAAAAAGAAACTGCTATCTTCCTGTCCAGTCCTCCTTGTTTGCACAAGGAGTATTGCATGACTTACACTGTCAAAATAGTAGAGATGTAATTCCTAAGGCAACTGAAGTTAGTACAGTTTATCCAATTTTCTAAAAGCAATCACAAATAAGACAGGAAAACGTGAAAATGTTGTAGGTACTCCCATTAAAGAGTTTACAGGATTGAGGCAATCCTTTTTTCTTTTTTTTTTTCATATATTATTATTACTACGTATAAAATGGTATGTGTTATATTAGGTAAGATTTCTGTCAATATAAACTTTTATTTGTTTTGATCTGTGTTTAAATTGTTGCTGTAATTTGTGCTAGAGTCAGTGAACATCCTCTACGCTCTTCATTTTCCATTAATCTACTCTCCAAGTAGTCTCTCCCACCACGTACCCTAGCCTTTATCCCAGGCCTTTTCAGACAGCCCTGTATATGTGGAACGGGAGTGTTACACTGATATAAGAAAGTTATGTGCTGTATTTCTTAATCATTTTCTTTTTGTATGGAAATAATTCATTTGTAATTATTCCTTTACTGTGGTGGTTTATACTATATAGACTTATAGGATAATATTACTTGGCAAGAAAAATAATCCTTAATATGATCCAGAATTTACTTTTAGCCAATTTATGTCTTCTAATGTCAGGTAGAAATCAAATCATCCTGAAATCAACTGGAGATCAGTCAGTGAAGGAAGACATTTTGTCCCATAGGCACCATTTAAAATTCCAAAAGATGTGAAAAATTTGAATATCTTAACTTCAATTTGTAACATCTGTGACTTCAAACCAGACATAAACAATACTGACTGAATTATATTTTGTGTGTTTCCTCAAAACAACGTTGTAAATATTAAAGCCACAAATTATACTTTAAAACGGGACTGGACATCGACTATGATTACCCTGAAAGATGTAGTATTTCATACACAAAGATCAAAGTATGCTGCTTAACTGTTTCAAAGGAGAAATACTTTGTAAAAGGTAGTCAGAAACTTTGGCTTATGGATTTAACCGTTCCTTTTTGTGTAGGTGAAGAAAGAGAGCCAAGTTTTCAAGTATTTATTTTAACAATTATTCCTAGACTTGTCATCTTCTCTGAGGAAAGAACCTCCTGTATTTTAGTTAAGCCATGTGTTCGTCGTGGGAATGTTGGGGTTTCTTCATTCAGCTGCAGTCAAGGTTTGAGCAGCTAATAACAAGTAGCTTAACAAAACCTCATTTTTTATATTTGGCAGGTTGACATTGTCCGCCCAGCAAGGCTGCTGCTATAGGGCTAGCGTAATATTTTCAGCGAGCACTAGTTCTGCAAAGCGATTTCAGTTTTGTGTAGTCCACCCATATACATGATCAAATGTACCTAGCTGACCACATCCTCTCCAGCCCTGGCAGTGAGGGACAGAACCCATCTTTTCGTAGGCTAGGCAGGGCCTAAGAAACAGATTTATCTTTGTCTGAGTGAGTTTAGGATTTCTTCTGCTCCATCCAGACTGACTATATCTGACACATTCGCAGACGCTGGATCAGTCCTCTGCCTCTGTGCAATGCCCAGGTAAATGGGGTTTGCACGGTGGTGTAGGGTGGCCATTTTGGGAAATGCCAACAAAGTGGATCTCCAAAATTCCCACTGCAGACCTGGAGCTGCGGCAGTTCCGTAACAGCTGCACTCCCCCTGCTTGGGGTTGCATTCGTACTCATGGCTTGCATCCCTCAATTTTCCCCTGATGATTTCAAAATGGAACGAAGCGGAGTTCCTATGGCACATATTTTTTCCAATGACCTTCCAACTTTCCACATCCTGCTCCCATGCCATAGCCGAAATATTCTAGCCCTTCTGCTGCTTGGACTGTAGGGGACTGAGTTGTTTCACATCTCGGTGGTGAGAGTTGTACGTCTTTCTTTAAATCTAATAGTCTAATAGTTAATACTATTTAAGAAAAATCTCTTGACTTAAATCACGTCAGAAGGAGATACTTAGACCCTCAGGGGTCCTGAGCATCATTGTACCGAAAAAGGGTTTGTTAGTTTCTATTGCTTCCAAGGAAAGTAAAATTAAGAAAACCCTTAACTCTTAACTTGGTTTTAAAATCTTACTAGTCTAATTCTTCAGTCATGAGATTTCTGCCTGAAGTACTTTTCTTGGGCTATCTTTGTTTTACACCAAAACAAATATTTTTAAAAATCCATTTTCCATTGATTTACTTACCCAGAAAAGCAGCTAGGAGCTAATAAAAGGGGGAAGGCTGGTCCAAAGAAAGCACTGTGGCTGTTGTAGATTTGCAGAGCTGGTCTGGGGAGCAACAAGAGCTGCTGTCAATCTCCTTCCTTTTCCTCATTTGCAAGGCACAGCTGGAGAAGACCTGGGCACGTACCCGTGCTGGGGCTCCATTCCAATAGCATCCAAATAGAGAGATTAAACTAACATAGACATTAATTTACATTTTAAAATTAACCTAAGTAACCAACAAGAAACATATGAGTCTAATCATAAAGAAAAGCCTGATCTCCACAAAAAGAAAAATAAACTCTCTTGCCAAAGACTCTTTCCCCAGACACATTAATACTTTCCTTCAGCTCACCATGTTGCATCAGAACTGATTTTATATTTTTTAAATGAATGTTAATTTCTAACTAAGTATGTGTATATGCCTAGAGCACCCAAAAGGCTGACTGAAGTAAATAGCGGAAAGTATAATAGGTACCACTTGTTCAGAAAAGATATGCAATGAAGGCAGGAGGCAGGATCCCTTATTTCTGTTGATGACAGAGTTTTGCCTGAACATAACCTCCATTACTAGAATATCAAAAATACCCTCGTCTATCCTTTACCTATATACAAACATGAAAAGAGCCACTAAAATAATTAACTTAAAGTTATGTAGACTAGATATGTAGATACGCAGACTTTAAAGACATGTCAGCTAAGTAGAGCAGCGACATGCTTTGTACCACGTTTTAAAACAGTATCGGCCGTAACTGATAAAAGGGGGGGGGGGGGTGTATTACCTTATAATGATCTCCTAATCCAAGCTGAAGCCAGGACGTTGAAGTCTCACATACCAGTTGTACTTCCAAAGAAAAACGCTAGAGCACATAACCACCAAGGTGTTTCTTGTCTGCCAGGCAGACTGTAGACAGTTTAGCTAACTCTACTAATGTGTCCAGCATGGAAAGCACAAGCTTTAAGCATTGACTTTCTTCTGAATTCACAGTCCTTTGAAAACTTCTAATTACATAATTATTGATTTATCTAGAGGTATCTTTGCTAGGATTCATTCATATGCTGTCTTTCCATCTGATTTTTGCCTTGTATTCAACTTTTTGTGCTGGTCAATAGTGTTTCAGTCCTGTCTTCAATCATTATGGCAGCATTTTGTTTTTACGGACGGCCCTGTGGAGAATCAGAGGTTTTCAAATCTGAGACAAGCGGCCTGCTTGTGATTTGAAACAAAACAATGCCTTTTTTTAGCTTTGATTTAATTTCTAGGCATTCTATAAATGCTAATGTATATTTATGAATAATATTCTCAAGATGCAAGTAAAATCTCCTTATGTCTTTAAGCTGTTAGACTTTCTTAAAGACCACAGCCAGTTAGTATGCCCCAGGCTCTGCTTCCCTCAATCCAGCGTACCCTTTAGAACATTAATTTAATTGTGTTAAATTTCCTAGTGGTGTTAATTGAAGATGTTGAAAGTAAAGGTATGAATCCTGGTTCATAGTCACAAATGTTTTATTTCATCTCTAGATAGATTATTTTTAAGTAACATGTAATTTGGTTTTCATTTCCTCTCCATTTTATTTAAAAGAAAAAGCTCTCTGCGTTGTTATTTGCTGTTGCAGTTAATCTGTGCATTAAGAGTAGCAAAAGTTAATCTTATGGCATAGAAGGCTTGCATGCTACTTGGAAAGTTTAATCCATCATCCTGTGTTTATTGTGTTTAGTTTTCGTTCTCTTTGAGTCACAATCTTTTTTTTCCAACTTGTGTGTGAAGTATGAAATAGGTTCAAGATGTGTACATAAGCGTGTGTATGCATGTCTCAACTTCTATTCTGACAATCCAAGATTGACTCATTTCTTTTTTGGTTTTTCTGAAGAATACGACTGCAAATCAAGATGCTTGGGATGGGAAAATTATCTGTAATCCCCCTAGCTATATTTGGAAATCTCAAGTTTAATAGATGCTATGCAGACAGATCAGATATAGAGCCAGTGCATACCATTGTTTTGAACATTGTCATCTTGCATATTTCTAATGAAAAATGGCTCTACCTTTTCACGCTTCTCCTTCCTACTTTTCCTTGAGACAGATATATATATATATATATATATATGTTGTAAATGTTATGTTGATGGGAGGCTACTAATGTAGGTGACCAGTGAAAGCATTAATGTGCAGATAAAACTGTCCCTTGTCTTTTTTCAAATTAGAGTTGTAACATATTGTGTTAGGTATAGTATTTATTTGTAAGACATTTCAGCCTTATGAAATTCCTTTTAGTCCTTTATCTTTATTGCCAGTATTGTCTTATTATTACCACGTTCACAGCATGTCAATATTCTTTATGCCTATGTAAACTGATGGAGTACCCTAAGTATCACTCAAGGTTGCTCCTTTCTCCAGTCATGCGTGGGCTGATCCATAGCTCTGGTATCAACAAGTTTCCAATGATAGTTTTTGATTGTGTTTCAAATTGAAAGCAAGGCCCATCTGCTCAATCCCACAGTCCTTCCCAACCACAATACCTTGTCACCCTGTGGGAAGTGCCACTCAAAAGGAACAGTGTCAATGGAAAACTCTCATCTTTCGGACGATGAAAGCTGCGCTCTGCCTGGAGCCAAGACAGTGCAATAAGCTTCAGAACGCTGCAGGCTTCAGTACTCTGTGAATCCCAGTTGTTGCTTTTCCCTGTAATCAGCCAGAAAAAGGGTTTTGAAAGGCTGCAGAATGAATTGCAGAATATGCCTGGACCCATCTGCCCCAAAACTGTGTGCCTGAAAGAAGACGAGATAAAGGAGGAATCCTACCATCAAAATGGAGTTGTTTAGGCAAGTACAGCTGACAGGTGAGTACCACAGCTGTCAAATACTTACTTGCCACAACCAGTATATTTCTGCTCTTAATATTAAAAATGTGTCAGAATTTCCATTATAAACCACTGATTTTGTGGGTTTATAGCTTTGCCATAAAAATACACCTTGAATTGAGTCTTGGCATACAGCCATTTGGCTTCTTCTAACACAATATGAATTCAGAACATCCAGACAGTATTTTTAAGCACCAGTATCTGAAAAGTAGTTGCTGCTTTTTTCTTTTTTTTTCTCAGGTACCTTGTTTTCTGCAGGACTTGCAGAAATCAAAGATGGCCAGATGTAATTTCAACTGGAATCTGCAATGTCTGCAAGCCCTTTTCTGGAAGGACTGAGACCTGTGATAAGAAAGAAAGTTCTGGGGACATCTACAAAATTCTCAGGCCAAATGAGAAGGCTGGATAAAGACCTCCAAGACTGAACTGACAAGATCACTGTCTCATCCAGCAATAGAATCATAGAATGGTTTAGGTTGGAAGGGTCATAAAGATCATCTAGTTCCAACCCTTCTCCGCCATGGGGAGGGACACCTTCCCCTAGACCAGGTTGCTCAAAGCCCCATCCAACCTGACCTTGAACACTTCCAGGGATGGGGCATCCACAACCTTTCTGGGCAACCTGTTCCAGTGCCTCACCACCCTCACATCAAAGAACTTCTTCCTTACATCTGATCTAAATCTACCCTCTGTCAGTTTAAAGCCATTACCCCTGTCCTATCGCTGCATGTCCTTGTAAAAAGTCCCTCTCCAGCTTTCTGGTAGGTCCCCTTTAGGTACTAGAAGACTGCTATAAGGTCTCCCCAAAGCCTTCTCTTCTCCAGGCTGAATAACCCCAACTCTCTCAGCCTGTCTTCATAGAGCGGGTGCTCCAGCCCCCTGATCATCTTCATGGCCCTCCTGGTGGGGTCTCACGAGAGCAGAGGGGACAGTCACCTCCCTCAAGCAGCTGGTCATGCTTCTTTTGATGCAGCCCAGGATACGGTTGGCTTTCTGGGCTGCAAATGCACGTTGCCGTGTCATGCTGAGCTTGTCAACCAACACGCCCAAGTCCTCCTCTGCAGGGCTGCTCTCAATCCGCTCATTGCCGAGCCTGTATTTGTGCTTGGAATTGCCCCGACCCAAGTGCAGGACCTTGCACTTGGCCTTGTGAACTTCATGAGGTTTGCATAGGCCCACCTCTCACGCCTGTCAAGGTCCCTCTGCATGGCATCCCTTCCCTCCAGCGTGTCCACCGCAACACACAGCTTGGTGTCATTGGCAAACTTGCTGAGGGTGCGCTCGATCCCACTGTCCATGTCACCAACAAAGATGTTAAACAGCACCAGTCCCAGTACCAATCCCTGAGGAACACCAGTCATCACTGGTCTCCACTTGGACACCGAGTCATTGACCACAACTCTTTGAGTGTGACCATCCAGCCGATTCCTCATCCAGCGAGTGGTCCATCTGTCAAATCCATGTCTCTCCAATTTAGAGACAAGGATGTCAAATGCCTTGCACAAGTCCAGGTAGATGATAGCAGTTGTTCTTCACTTATCCACCCATGCTGTAACCCTGCCATAGAAGCCCACCAAATGTCAGGCACGATTTGCCCGTAGTGAAGCCATGTTGGCTGTCACCAATCACCTCCTTATTTTCCATGTGCCCTAGCATAGTTTCCAGGAGGATCTGCTCCGTGACCTTGCCAGGCACAGAGGTGAGACTGACTGGCCTGCTGTTCCCCGGGTCTTCCTTTTTTCCCTTTTTAAAAATGGGGGTTATGTTTCCCTTTTTCCAGTCAATGGGAGCTTCACCAGACTGCCAAGACTTCTCAAATATGATGGATAGCGGCTTAGCCACTTTATCCGCCAGTTCCCTCAGGACCTGCGGATGCATCTCATTGGGTTCCATGGACTTGTGCACCTTCAGGTTCCTTAGATGGTCTTGAATCTGACTGCCATCACCCGGAAAGCTTACCAGAAGATAGCAGAGAGCAGGAAAGTTTTGGCCAGCCTGGAACTTGCTAGCACAGATGAAGATACAAACTAAAATATCAATTTTGGAATGAAATCAAAGAATCTTAGGTCACATTTGCAGTCCGTAGTGTAAAAAAATGATTGTCAGTAAGTGATGGCTTTGAGATGAGAAACTAGGAGAAAAAACTTCTTGTAATTTGAAATTTACAGCTACTCAGATGGGATATTTCAGATCAGGTCAAAAAATACCAAACCCTCTACTTCTGAGCTATGGGCTTTAGGAGGAGCACATACAGTCTGTTCAAATCACAGCCCCGATGAATGACTGGAAAGATGGGCAGAAACTGGAGCTCCTAGCAGCCAAATCCCGTAACTCAAGTACTGTTTATAAAATGAATGATGAAAAGGGGCGATCCTAATCTGATCCCTGGCCTTACTGTACAATTAGGAAAAGTGATAATCTTGGTTTGTAAAACAAGGAAAATTGGCAGCTGTGGAAAAATTAAAGGAAGTAATTCAGTTAAATATTAGACTTATGAAAAAATTGGCCATAAAATCTGTTCTGAGGCTGGCCAGGATAGAGCCTCAGAAATGTCTAGGGAAAGTTCTTCAGTCAGTTCAGGAAATGTGAAGACATGAAGCTGAAAGTGCTGAGCTCCAAAGGAATGAGGATAAAGCTTATAGCTTTTCTCTAGATTTGGTCAGTTTACTTTTTGAATGTATATTAGGATCTGTGAAATGAATGGAATAAAGTACCCTTTCTCAAACTGAAATTATTGGACTAGGTGGACTGAAAAAGAATAAATTGGTCTCAAGCAGGGAGAGTAACTGCTGGCGAACACGAAACATCCAAAAGGTGGGAAAATCGATTTTGAAAATTTGTCCTCTTCTGAGCAAGAAATGTAACTAAAATGATGGATAAGCTATGGAAGGATTTGGTTTTCATTTTAGCTAGTAATAGTGTAATACATGCTGGAAGTATTGTCTTACAAATTAAATCTCTGGAAGTTTTCTTCAATTATGTGCTCCAGGTGAAGCACAGTATTTGTAGATAACTGATTTACAGCGAGCAGATTTTCCTAGTACAGAAGTGAACTAGTACAGCAGCTACTTGTTGCAGTATCTTTTTATCCAAGTAAAGGTAGAGTGATGGAAGTCATACTTTAAGGGCCAAGCCCTTGCAGAAACCTTAGGTGCTAGAACTGAAGGAGAGGTTAATTTTCTTTTGCACTGAGAAACTTAAATTCTAAGTTCATTTAAATGCAGAGCTGCAGCATGTTCTCAAGTGATTTCCTCGCAGCATATGATGCTGTAGGTAGGTATACCTGCTCTAGCTTTAACCCAGCTAGCACAGCTAACTGTAACTTTGAAAATACAAGAGCTCAGAGATCAATACGAGTCGTAACGGTCCACTACACTGAGCTTGCGAGCCTGTCCTGAAGTTAGAGGTGCCATTGCTGTTGGTACTTGTGTTAGCAGGGATAAAGACATCACGGCTGTGCCACAATCACAATTTCTGTGTACTGTTTAGATTCCCTAAAAGTTTTTTCCAGTTAAAAATCAGTTCTCTGGATCCAATAAATGTACAGCCTGCACACAGTGGTCTACCACAGATTGATTCTGAGGGAAACCAACCCATTACACTGCACCTCGCTACTTAGCAAAAGCAAAGCGGTAAGAAGTGCTACTGGGCATCAAGGAAATGAACTGGGATGGGATAAGTGAGCTTTCAACAATTTTTGGACCTCACTCACAATTCTGATTAAAGTCAAATGGTGGCCTGAGCAGATTCTGCAGAGCCAAGTTACAGGAAAAGGGGGAGGGAACAGCTTTCAGAGCAGGACAAGACCTACTGCAATTTAAAAAGATGGCTTTTGGCTCCACACCTGCTGTGTTTTAGAGGATGGGGAGAAGGTATGGTACAGCATGCCTGTTTCAGATTATCTCTAGATGATATCTTGGTATGAAGTAAAACATTTGAACAGGAACTGACGTATTTACAAATGGTCTGTAATACGTTGAAAGTCATCCACCTGAAATCAAATCCAAAGACAAGTGAATCATTGCAAGCAAGTGTAATTAATTATGAGTACACAGCCAGCCAGGGAATGGTTTTCACAGACAAAAAGAAAATGGAGGCAGGACAATCCTGACCAGCTCTCCAGACAATGGCAGTCAGGTAAAGGTTTCTGGGTTTTTTTAAGGATTACTGCTACTAGTATTTCAGGCCGTTTACTTGTGGCTTTGTTAATATTTTAAAACCACTGCGCGAGTTTGGTGAGAAGGAAGCCATTTCAGTGGCTAGCATAGTGTGATTTAATATTTTCAGGTTTTGAAAAAAGCTCTTGTAACTGCTCCCATTTTAGCCTCCCCATGTTTCAAACACCTTTCAGGCTGGACACAGATGCTAGCGCTTATGGTCTGGGGGCAGTATTGACAGAGGAAATCAAAGGACTTGAGAGGATGGTGGCTTATTACAACAAAAAGTTTATGTTCTCGGGAGAGAAATTAATATTCTGCTCAAAGAACATCTGACAGTGGTTAAATCTATAGAACGTTTTCACTGCCGTTTCTTTGGAAAAGAATATATAGTTTGGACAAATCCTCGGCAGGCTGCAGGGACTCTGAAGGGCGCGTTGCCTCCTGATCGCAGAAAGGAAGAATGTTGCGCTTCCGTGGTGTGAAGCACACTTGAGCGCAGGTTCATCTAGAGAGCAACATTGGGGGTTCGTTACCAACACTGCCCTATCCCAGAACACGAGGATCGGGACTCCTGGGGAAACCCTGATGGTAGCCCAATGCCCAGTTGTCAAAATGGCTCTCCTGAAAGTCTGCGTTCCTTCGGGACAGGGAGTTGGAGCGGTGGGCAAAGATATCATCTCCTATTACGGGATTCCTGCTGTGTTACGGGCTTTTTTTTGTAAACAAGCGTAATTGTATTGGAGAAACACATGCCTCTATCATCTGTTAGTTTCTCCTGACATAAGTATGGTGCAATAAATTGAATTAAAGAAGGTATGCTGCTATTAAACTTTCCATCTCTACTGTTAGATGAAGCAAAGAAAATCTGTACCTTAGTGAAGGACTGACACAATACCATGTGGCTGAGACGTATTTGGTTTTATACCTATCTATCTATAAAATATCATGATGATTTCTGGGGTCTGTGCATGTGAACTAAGTAATAGACTGATAATTTTCTTGCTACATTAAACCAAGTGCTATGAAATTTTGAGGGGGTTTTGCTATAGCAAACAGACATTCAGCTTTAAAGTTTTTGTATCTAAAGCCTTGCTTTCCTAAATGTCTTATTTTTCTATACCTGAACCATCATGGAGCCATCATGTTATATTTCTAGTGTCTCATTGACATGCAACAACAGACCGTGATACCAGAGTTAGAGAAGCAAAGGGAAATAAGTGCATGAGTTTAACCATGTTTTTGTTAAACAACTTCTGGACGTCATAGGCAGCTGAAAACTGAAAGGACAAAAGCTAGGGAAGTGGGTACTTATGAATAATCTGATTTTAACACATTTGTTTTGTTTTAAAGCTATTTGAAACTTTCTTCAAGTAGTAGGAGGGATCAAACACTGGAAAATCAGTTGTGTAAAGATTTTCATTGATTTGTAAAACCTCTGTTGAATGAGCTCGCATGTAAATCAGTGGTACTGCTAGGTTACTATGGGTTATCCAGTAATACTGACCTACATCAGCAGGGGTACATTTCATGAAACATGGAGCAGGGATGGTTTTTTCATGTGTAAGCTGTTGTTGTGTTTTTTATACAGCCTAAGTGCCAGGTACATGTTAAAAACAGGAGTGGGAAGGAGAGCATCAGAAAATCGGTTCTGAACGTGGGAAGCCCTCCTGCAGACGCAAGCACGTTACCATTAAATAGCAGACTCAGTTAGCTGTTATTTGTGCCTGATATTGGGGCCTCTGGATCAAGGACCCCGATACCTGTGTACTTGGGAGGTGCTTGGATTCTGGAGCAACGCGAGATCTGAGCACCTAGGCAGAATTCTCAGTAATTTGTGCTTTAAAATTTGACCTGTTGGGGGCTGTAAGGAAGAAGGTTTGAGGTTGCTTGCTGGTTTTGATTTGTGTGACTTGGTCTCCATTCTCATTTCACTTTTATTGTGCCTGCTTAGCTACTCAGTGTAACAGCTACCCCTCAGAGTGCTCTGTCCTCCGCTGGGATCCTCGGGGTAGAATTGTTAGGACCCGCGTAAGCACACGGAGCTCACTCATGTATGTACTCATGGGCTTGGTGCAGGATACTGTGATGTGTGCCATGCTGAATGTCAGATTTAGATGATTTCTTCTGGAACCCTTTAAAATCCATTAATCTTTACGGAGCTGGAACTTTAATGGTCCATTCCAGCACAGTGCTGAGCTCCCTCAATTCAAAACATCTTGCAGAATGAGGCCAAAGACTATGAGTTAGGAAGAGGTGTGAGGAGAGCTTTATTAGTATGGCACATATTTAACCCATAGGAAAACCCACAAATTTTACTCATTTTAAGTGTATTTCACACTTTTTGACTATTTGAAATAACCACATTTGTAAAAACTTCTTTTAATGAATAGAGCTCTTTATGTACAAAGGCAAACCATTTTTCCCCTAAGTACGGTACTTCTAAAATACCATTTCTTTTGTAGGTCTGGCTGCTTCCATCATCCGTTCATTATTGCTTACTGCTACAGAACCCTCAGGAACTGAAAACAGGCAATTTAGATTATACTTTATCTTAAAAGATTTTTGCTGATCCATACCACGTATTCATCAGGACTAATAAGACAGATAAGTAAATGACTTTGTTATTTAATGCCAACTCCGATAAAGCTATTCTTCAGCACAAGTGGAGAGGCGGTACGATCCTTGTGTATGAGTGATGGGAAAGAGCTAGCTGGTTACAAATTCTGGCCCCATTGAAGTCAGTGGGGGTTCTGCCATTTGACTTCAACAAAGCAAGGGCTTCACCATATGTTTAATAGAAATATTTCACTGGGACTATTGTCAGAATGCTGTTGAATGTATAATTTTTAAATCTACCGTCCTTTTCACATTTGGATGTTTGTTTACTGCACATGTGCTTCAGAGTAATTTGATATAAAACTTGTCATCAATTTCATTTTATTTCAAGTTGGTTTTGAATTGGTTCATTTTTTTATTTCTTGTGCATTTAGAGACCCCACATGGCAATGTCTGGACTCAAAACATGGTAGGGGAGTGTTTGCATATTTCGTATTGCTGGGATTTAAACTGAATTAAAGAAAAACAGAAATGAAAACATTTGCATTTGTTTATGTAATTAAAAAAAGTCATATAAAGTTGGACCCAAGCTAGCGAGCATATCCCTTTAATGAACACAAACCTTCACCTTTTTTGCAAGCAGACCGTAAATGGAGAGGCGTACATGTCATATCTACCATATCAATGTCATTTTAGAGTATGTAAAAAACCACTCTATTTGTCTTAGGAAATATCGAAAACTTTTATAGGGAATTCGGAAAATATTTTTTGGCTAGCATGAAAGGTAAAATCCTGCAGCACAAAGTACAGACATGGGCACAGAGACTGAACAGACGGGCTGCTGTAAAACAACCATTTAATAAGGCATTAAAATGCCATCGACTTGGACACATAAAAAAAAAGCTATGAAAACAAATGCCTTTCAAATAATTAGGATCTTATGCTTGAGACCAGTGTTGATGTCTATGCAGAGATTTTCCTGCTGAAATCAGACCGGTCTAAGTCTGATCGTCTAAGGAAGGAATTAGCAGCGTATAAATCGGCTGCTGCTTGAGATTTTTTTGTTTCTGCCATACAAAACCATTCATATAAATGGTTGCTTCAGCCTTTCTATCTCCTCCTTTCTGTTTCCTAAAGTATTTTGGAATACATGTGCTTTGGGATGCCAGAATAATTTTTTAATCGAATCTCGGATTTTTATCATGAGCGTGTGAAATGGTTGAATTACTAGCTTTTACCCACACTGTGGGAGTGAATCTGAGCCAGGCTACCAGATGCAGCCAGAAATAGCAGCAGAACCCATTTCTAGTCTTGAAAATGTAGTGCGACTTTGCTTTCACTTGAAGTAATGTATTGATTTTAAGGTTTAACAATAGCGTGTAGTGATAGCTGGTGTGTAAAATGTATCAAACTGTTGTATAAATTTATCCTTTAATGTAATAAAAGATTCTTCAAGAAAAATTTTATCACCTATAACGTATACAAATGCAAAAAGAATTATTCTAGTTGACCATTCATGTCTGTGTATTTAAGCCTGGGTCACTGCTGTCATGATATTCTTCAGTAGCACAGCTCAAGAAACCTACACTATTTAAAAAGAATGTATTTGGAAGGATAGACATCTGTGATAATGTAATTAACACGAGAAAACAAAATAATTGTTGGGTTATTGTCTAAGAGATGGGCATCAGATTCTCAACTTTAAGTTGGAATTTAATAGGTTTTATTACAAAAGTAGTGTTAAATGAATATTGTCTTTCTTACATAATAAAATTACTGGTTTGATCTCCATTTTACTGAATATTAACATCAATAATCTTGGAGAAAGTAATGTATGTCCCCTCTGTATTTCGTCTTGTTTCCTCTTTTGTCATTAGTCAACGGTTAGCCCCTAAGGCACATATTTTTAAACTTCTAATCCAGCACACGTCTTTCTTTCAGATCTGTGATTTCAGATACTCTTCGATTTTGTGTTTTTAACACAGATCTGGGTCCCATGATAAAAGCCCTGTGTGTAACTTTCATAACCATCAGAATAGGAGATCTTTCTCTTGATATTGTGATTTCATCTATTAATCAGTTTTATATGACTTTCTGCTAGCCTGGTTTTTCAAGGTGTGAAAATTTGCACTGCAGAGGTATTTTATGGATTGCAACCATAATTTCTGAATAAGATTCTAAATAACTGGTCTGGTTATAAAGCTTTGGGCAGAATTTTTAGGTTCCTCTGAATTGCTGTTAAACCTTTGTTGCCATTTGGCTAGAAGTACATCCCAATTAGTAACCCTTCTATCTAGCAGTAGCAGTATGTAAGTGATTTTTTTTTTTTTTTTTAAGTCAGTCGTAAATGATTAGTCCAAAAGAGTAGCATAAAACTTCGAACTAGTCCCCTGCAGGAGTCGGCTGGAGGAAATTAAAGGATCAACAACATAAGGGAAGCACTGAGGTAGGATTGTTCCAGGCTGCAGCCACAGGCTTTCACATGCACTCAGGAAATTGACTTCATCAAAAGCCGAGGATGCAGGCGTGAGGATGAGGAGGATAACGCAGGTGATGATTCTAAATCATGGCTCAATATCACATCATTTTCCAAGGGAGAGGTTTCCTCCCCACCTCGAAAAAAAGCAGGGTTTTCTATATAAAAATTGAATCTTCCCCTTATGAATTAATAAAAGTTCAGCACAAATCTGAGCTATAAATCTAATGTAACTTAATAAATAACGAAGACTCAGTTTCCCCAAAATAGTATCAGTTGGATGGGCTTTTTGCACAAGTAAAAGAATGACTCCCTATAAGCTCCGCTGCTCATTTCAGAGTTACTGCTCTGTGCCCTGTGTGTGGATCTGTGTGTTTGTGTGTGTGTGAACTGTAAAACCAATGACTCGAGAGGGCTTGGGACTTACAGGCAGGCAAGGCATTTTCTTTAATGACTTAAGTAAATTCATGCTGCAGAAATGTGGATCTTCTGGGCCTGAGATGAAGCTGAAACCTTTCTAGTGGAGCAGGAAAGAATCACAAGAGGGGAATGCGTAAATCTACATCTGGAGCCAAGTATGCTGGGAAGGCATAAAGAGATGGGGGAGCAGGAGTGCCAGAGCAGGGCTGAGAGCGAGCGGAATTCCAAGGGGAAAAGTGGAAGAAAGAAAGAGGAATGTCCCAGGAATGAAGCTCTTATAATGTTCAAAACTTTCCTCGGAAGTAAAACACTAGAAGGCTATAATCCAAATAAGGAAATTAGAACAAAAATTAACAATATTCAGCTATTCAGATGTCAAAAGAAATACCAGAGTTATTGGTGTTAGAGGTTATTGCCAGGAGGGAAAAACTCAGCATGTCTTGGGTAATTAAGCTTCATTGGAGAGCATGGATCCCTTCTCCAGGTAAGAAATGCTTTTATAACATGGCATCTTTTGCTATTGTAATTAAACACCATGGGCTATTCTGCATATGAAGTCTTAAACACTTTAGTCCTTTATCATGGGATTTTACTGGCCAGGCATGTGTGTTCTTATGGCAAAAAGCATTGGCTGCTATAAAAAAAGAAACCCAAACATTTCTTTTTATTACTTGACTTGCTGTATTTTTATATATATTGAGCCAAATTCATCCCTTGTGTAGCTCAGTTGAAGCCAATAAGGATAGATTTGGCCCATGTCTACATGAGAAAGGTGGTGACAATTAAAATATATTGTTTAATAATGAGAGCTATGGTAGTGAAGTGTCTTTGTGTCTATGAAATTATACACCACGACACCACGTTGCCAGTATAGAGTGGGACTAGCAAAACATATAAGACCAGTTTCTGATGGAAAGGCAAAAGCACTCACCTTTTATTATTATGATTAAATATCACAAAGGCATTTCAACAAGACTAATTTAGGTAACATCTCCAGAAATCTCATTTATAGTGTAGTATTTTACCATAGAGCAAGCCATTTTAAAGTATTTCTTTAATGTTTTTATATTTGGGTATCAAGGACGGTATGACTGGCTGTTATTAGCTGTAAGTAAAAGAACAGGTTTTATTTCATTTATATTTTAGTGGTTTTCAGTAATATTACAAAAAGGAAAGTGCCCTATTAAATGAAATGTGTGGACAGCCATTATTATCGCTCTATATTGGTAATTCCCAGTTGTTCCCCTGTGTGAGGCATTGTACCAACGTGTGAAAGACATTGTTGATACCCTGAAGATCTGAAGATCTTGCCCGTTTAGGCAGTAGGGTGTCCAAAGCTCATTGCACAGACGGCCAAGTCATCTGTGCAACACCAGAACAAAGGAGTTTTGTTTGGCTTGCTGGCATGGTGGGCCATACACAGCAACTCTTCTTTGCGTCGCTGTTGATAAGTTATAGTGACTCTTATAAGCCAAAGCGTTGCTGTACCATCTACTGACTTTTATCCTTCTACTGCAGGTATTTGGGTAACGGCTATTCATAGCCCATAACCATATCCCTAATTCCAAGCTCTCCATGCGTGCCGCCAGGAAGCCTGGCTCAGCTTTGCTCTGTGTCGTAATCGTCCCCAGTATTTGCTCAAACGCTTTACTGGGCGCCGGGTCGCCTTCTTGCCAAGAGGGGAGGTGGGAGGGTGAGAAGAATAACCGGAGCGATTCCCCTTGGACCTGAAGGGCTCAGGAAAAGTCTTTTACCCCGTGGGCCCCCTGCTCCTTCCCCTCTGCTCTGACCCTTTGCAGCTGCCTCTGGGCTACCTGTCGGTACGCTTTAGGAACTGGGGGTGGGAAAGGTCAGAGTAGGAGGAGGACAGATATTTTGTTGAGCCAAGAACTGAACTGGCTCTTGATGGCCCTGCCCAGGAGCATGAGGAAGGCAGCAATACCTAGCTTACTTAGCTAATGGGCTCCAGCAGAAAAGGTAGCTCTTAAATGTGGATAAAGGTAAAAAATATTACGGTGCAATGAGTTGCTCGGTTCCTCTAATGCTACTGGTCTTCTAACGAGGCTCTGACCCCTCAAAAACGAAGAGGGAAGAAACCCACAGAACAACAACAAAAAAAATCATTTTTGCTGTACTTGTTGCTCATTCTGAATCTTTTTTTATAGAAATCTGGCCTTCGGCATTGAACTCAGATATTTTATTAGAAGAAAGCATGATTCATTGAAATAGCGCACTTTAGTATCTATGGAACGGAAAACTGGGAAGGACGCAAAAGAAGCTAAGCTGTGGAAAACCAATTCAAGAAACCATTGCCACACAAAGAATCTCAATCCTCAGTAAGAAACAACAGAAAGGAACAAAATATTTCCAAGGAAACACCTGAGCATAGCGTTGGAGGCAAGCAAGGAATTATTAGTATATTATCCTGTCAGGAAAGGGCCATACGGTATACGGTGTAGGAGAATACCATGTCATTTTGAAATTAATAGGAATTTTTTTTATTAGCATCAATGTGATGATCAGGACTGGCCCATATACCTATATAATCAAAACTTAACCAAAGAAGTAATAACTGGTCCCAGGAGGAAGGGGATGTTTAGTCTGTCTTAAATAGGATAAAAGTTACTTTTCTCCTTTTTCACACATTTTGAGAGACCTGTTTTTCAAGCTAAGAAAAGCATGGCTGTGTTATCCATAGTTCTTTACATACTATGAGAAGAGAAATAGTTAAACCAAGTGAAGGTGGAGAACAACCTAATCCTCTGTCCATGACACTGAAGTTGTTGACTCCACACTAAGTGATATTGCAGTGTACCCCATTCATAATCTCATCCAATACTGCCAAACCTTGCAACATGTGACTGTGGTAAACTAGGGTCCCAGCCTCAATTGTATGGAACTGTGAACTTCACCTTACGCCCTGCACGTAACGGCACTCAGGTGGGTTGCATAGCTCACGGCATGTAAGCACAAGTGCCTGCATTTACCAGCGACAGTCAGATCCTCAGGCAACTCGTTAGCATGTTCTTTGGCAAGAAGAGGGATTTTTTTTTTATTATTTTTTTTTTTCCTCCCTTTCTCTCCTCTTTAGTTTTCCAGTTCATGTTTTCCTTGTATTTAGTTCCTGGCTACTGATTTCCTACTTCCCCTTCTTTTGCTGTTAACAGGATGAAAACGGATTTTCAAACAATCGAATTAACTACTTCCCAGAGGTGAGTGCGTATTATTTTTGTGTTATGCATGAAAGAAGCCAGTAGTTCACTAATGGCTGTAGACTGAATCATTGCTGAAGGTATTAGCATTTGTAAATCCTGAATTTCACTGGACTTCTTAGCCTGCAACTGAAGCTGTTTTCTCCTTTGAAACCACAGCTAAGAGCAATGCAAGTAAGTACAGGTTTTTAGCTTCCCATGTGCTGATTTTCATTAGTAGTTGGTCTAAACGAGGACTTAGTAGTGGCTTCTGTGCATCTTTAACTCAGCTTAGCCTTTGCTAGGAGGAGAGTGAGCTACGTCTGCAGTAGACATTAAAACGTGCAGTGAGCTAGCAGCAGCACATTCGGTCACACGCTGCTTTAGTGGGACATGCCCTAGCGTGGGATGCGCAAGCTTGGTCCTCATTTCCCCTGGGTTCTCAGAGCTTCAGGGTATTTCTGTTTCTAGGTTCTTGATTGAATGTCTCTGCTGCTCCCGAGTTTCTGTATCACTCCAGGGAGGACGGTCAGTGGATCCATCGAGACATCAGTATTCCAAACCTTGCTTGCCTCGCTCTAAATATCCTGCCTGTGTTGAAGTATGAGATTTGCCCTCTTGCTTTTCCAAGCGCACCCCTCCAGCCTACTTGCATTGACACCTTCCAGTCTTGAAGTGCTTGGGCAATGTTTATAGAAAGAGTTAAAAACCCCTTTCTCCTTACATGTGACTGATTAAGAAATGTAGAAAAACTGCAGGTCGCCCAAACATTTATGTAACAGGCATGTGCTCAGTCCTAACACTGCGTGTAAATCTAGTCCTTCTCTCTGATACTGGACAGAAATCCCAGTGGAAGTTTTTCCTGCCTCTAACCTGTCTACTTGTCTTCATAATGATAAATGGTGGGAGGGAAAGGGTGAGGGAGGGGGGGAAACTATCTAAGCTTTGAACTGGTTGTGTCTTAAGAAGGATGGGAAGGAAGAATGCAGATTCATTTAAACCAGAATTTTTATATGGCTAAAATCCTTGGTATGTTTCTCCTCTTGGTCACCCTTGGTGTGCTCAGAAGTAAGTCTTAGACCAAATCCTTACCCAAAGGCGTCTAATCAGGTGAGACATTGTGGCTACTTTTATTTTTTTTTACTGTAAATTGAATTGATTACCTATTCCCACTTCCATTTTTGTCCTGCATGTAGCTCCTCAGTAGCCATCACCTTTGCTTTCAGTCTAGGTATCCATTGCATGCTGACTGTTTCATATTACTTCTGATGCACGAAGCGAGTTCATCACCTTTCCAGGATGTCTCGTGATTGTTTCCTCATGTCCAGGGCAATCTGCTCTAAAGTTTCAGGCTAAAATGAGTGCTTGGATTTAGTGAGGATAATCAGTGGTTTGAGTCTTCTTCTTATGTTTTGAGCTATCCATTTGTGTATTAGATTCACAACCGATATTACATACAATACAATGTATTAGATTCCAGATTTTAGTATTCTCTCAGTAGCTGCTCAGATGCACTGGGCATGAGTAAACTCTAATTTGCAGAGTGTGGCTGTGTCATCCATCAAACTCAAATATATTCTGCCTCATACCTAAACCACACTGCACAGCCAAGGCTGCGAGCTGGGCTTGTTGAAAAGAAGATTAAAGGGCTGGTCTTGCTATATTGAAGTCTATAAAAGTTTTCCTATTGACTTCAACAGAAATAGGCCTGAGTCTGATGATTTTGGCATGAAAACATTAAAATATTCTTTTTCATCTCTGCTGAACGCTGAACTGCAGCACGCATTGTTGTCTGCATTACGTAAGATAGAGGCTGTTAAGGAGAAATAGCAGTTTTGCACATCTTGTTCTCTGCACATGTTGTTCTCTAGTAAATAGTTGTCAAAGGATGCATCCATTCCTGCTGGCAGTGTCTAAGGCTTAGTACACAGATTTGGCCCCGTTTCCAGCTATCAGTGTAAACCTCCCAACTAGAAGCTACATTTGTCAAATTTTGTCTTTCAGAATTGTTAAAATCATTGGTGTCCAAGTAGATGGTGCCAATATTCCACATAATTCTCTTTTTTTTAAAAAAAAACTTCCTCCAGTTTGTAAATACAACCCCACTGAAAATATTAATCAAAACTGTAACAATGTATGGCTGAAAGCCAAAAATTAGTATTTGCTGAAAACTAAGGGAAATGGCAACAAAAAAGCCAGATGAAAAATATTGGCGTTTGCAGAATACTCATTCAGACCTCTTACCCATCAGTATTTTTCGGTGGAACAAGAGCCTTTTGACCTGTCATAGCTATTCCTTCTGTTTTCATTCCAGTGGGGTTTGCTTCTCTTTTGTTAAACAAGTTTCAGATTAACAGAAATCAAAACTCTCCTGATTTTAATTGACCTAGCACTATCAGCCCTTCGCACTAATTAATATACTTTTTTACTTCCTTCTCTCAGGACCCGGTTCCAAAGGTGGACTCAGGCTCAGGAGTGCAACTTTCAGCCCGGAGGGTGTGCACACCCTGCGTAAATCCACCGCAACGTTTGAAGAGTCAGTCTCAAAAGTAGTCAGACAGGTACTTTTGGTGGTTGTGACCGGAATACTGGTCTCTCTGGCAGAAGGCGGGTACGCGGGCTTGCTTGGCAGCCGTAACCACCTAGCACCATGGCACAAAGCTCCAAGGGTATTAACTTCCTTTGCCGTTACCCAAGCAGTTTCTCAGCGGGGTTGAGCCGTCCATGCCTAGTTTAATTTTAAACTTCACTTTGGTTTAAATACAACACAGGTGGGTCTATACTGCAGAGCACTGTGAATCCTAGCATGAAGCTGCCATCTAAACGCCAATGCCTACAGCGGCTGTTTTATAGGCAGAGCCCAAGGGGCAGTTTCTCTCGTGACGGTGTTTTCACATTAAAATACAGTTCATGTTGGACAAGGCTTTTTGCTTTTGTTGTACGGTTCCCAATATTTTCTTTGTTTTCATTTTTAATATTAATCCTGTACTTTGTGGAAGGGAAATCAGTTCAAAACCTTATTCTCTCCACCAGCAAGTCACGGACTCATGATTTCTCTTCCAGCCTACTATTGCAGCAATAAACTCCCTCAAATCACATTGAATTTAGGCTGCCTGTTGTCACAGTCAGGTGCACGGCATCTCCTTGGAGGAGGTCCTTAAATTAAAATATTGTAAATTTTTTTGCCATTCAAACACTACTGCAGAAACATGAGTGGCCAAGGAGAGAGGAGGTTTTTTCCTCCTGCTGGAATTTTTCACTATAACCATCCTCAGGGGAGTTCTCATCTTCAAAAGAAACATTCTTTCTACACAAGCTGCAAAAAGAATTATTTAATGACATCATAAATTAATACAGAGAGGCACAAATTTTCCAAAATGTAGAGAGAGAGAAAAAAAAAATAAGTGTTTGCCAAAAACACCCCAGCTCTTCCAGACTTAGGCCTCTCTTGAGCCTGTGAGCTGCCAATGATACCAAATTGAATGGTGGGGCTTTTGGCATGACTTAAGTTTAGCTTGTTTAAATTTTGGCAAATATGCGTATTACTCACATACTCAGCAAACTGATACAAATATTTGTTCTATTTAGAGTGAAGTCCAAACTCAGTGCTGGCATAAGTGCTGTTGGACTCGGTGGAACTACGCTTGCTTGCGCCAATATTAAATTTGGACATCTACCTTAAAGAAAAACAGAGTAAAAAAAATCCCCTAACCTTTTAGGTACAGATTAGAATACATCAATGGAAAACAGACCTCGTGTGTATCCAAGTTTTCCTCGCTTGCTAATTTTTGCCTTAATCTGATTTGAAATGGACCTAGTTTTTCTGCACTTGGATTGCCATTCCCTGCTACGCTGCAACAAGCCATCTAACCAGAGCTAGAGCTGAAAAAGCTTCCCCACACGTGAAGTTCTCCACATTCTTGAGAAGTCAAAGCTCTTTAAACTGTAATAAATCAAGCCCGGACACAGTAAGCATACTTGATCTATTTTAATGCTGTGCAGGTTGTTGGGATTTTTTTTTTAAATGATGTCCACAGTTTAGTGTTTCTGATTTGAAAAACAAATAGACCAAATCCTCAAGGATACTTTGCTATTGCTGCGCTCTCTGTTGCTGAATGCCCACAGCTGGGCGGCACGCTGCCAGGCAGGCATCACCGGGAATGATGCTGCACAGCCCGGTGCTTGACAGGGAGTCGCACGCTCGGCGACTGCCAAACCTACCCAGATGTGAAATGCAGAAGAAATGAAATGGAACCTGGGTGCCTCATCTGGCCAGACCAGTGCCGCCCGCCTTGCCCATGAGCTTGCTCTTGGAATTGGATACAGAAGCAGGTTAGAAATTTTGTAATGCAAAAAAACCAGCAACACCCACCAACAAACAAAACCAAAAAAAGAAAAACAGATTTCCATTTCATGAATTAATACAACCAGAATGTGCTTCAGGGATGTGCTAGCTATGGATCTGTCCTCAGGTCAAATGTGATTTGTAATCTGACCACTATTTAATGCTATCTAAATGCTCTTAAAAATGTCATGTAGGAGTGGGATCCCACTAACTTAACTTTAGCTATTTAGAAATGGGAAATCTCATCTAAGTGGCTGAGCTAGATTCCTCTCTGAGTGGAAAAAGATCATCAGTACAGAATGATTCATCCCGTTTTAATCTAAATGTCTGATCTCTCTGCATTGACTATAAAAGGAGCCCAGATGACCAGATTAGCATATACCCAAATTTTGCACATTTATGTTCTAACTCAGCCTTTTATAATCGGGTCTTGTACTTGCAAATATCCTGTCCTATTTTCATAACTAAAAGCTTGTTATTTGCCGCAGGGTTTCACAAGGCACACGCGCAGCTCCAGTGGCTGGCTCGGGACTGAGCCTTGGCTGTGCCCTTTACGAAGGCTGGCAGCACTGCCTGCTGTGTGCTCGCAAGTTAAAACTTGGATTAATTACATGTTCAAGTCTCCTCTACATCCTCTGCATTAACTGGAAGCTGGAACAATTCTTACAGGAGTTACTTTTTACACTGCCTTAAATCTATAAATGTTGCATTGGTGAGCAGATGGTATATGAAAAATGGTTAAAAATAGAAGCAATGATTATTCATTAAACATGACATTGTTAGTCTGTTAATCATATTTGTAAAACAGGCAAAAGATCCAGTCTAGCTTGTCATTTGGACTCTGGACTGCTGACCCCATTAATTTTTAGGTTAGAGTGGCTGCATTTGTCTCGTTTAGTGTTGATTCAGTGTCACTATGAGAAATGAACTGAGCATTTCAAATTATGGGTAGTGACACCCTCAGACCTCTCCTCCCGCCTCCAACCTTTAATTCTTCACTATTGTCACTGTAACTGATCTGCCCATAAGTACTGGAACATCATTTTCATGCTCTTGTTATCGGGCCAGTGGCTGCTTTTAACTTAGCCTAGTAGTGCTCGGTGTATTCGGATCAATTCATGTGTCCATTAAAAAAAAAAAAGAAACATGACCTATCACAAACAAACCAAACCCCCTTTAGTCTTGCAGTGGGCAGTTAAAGTTTGATAGTGTAGCTTTGAGATGGTAAAAAAAAGGTCAAATGTGCACCTTGGGAAAGTGTGAGATTGGTATGCTCGGACAGTAGGAGACAGAAGAGAGACGAGGCATCCAGTAATTCACCATGGAACATTTTTATGCTAATTATTGAAATGCACCCGGAGACAGCTTATAGTAGTAAAATGACTTTATGTTCTGATATGTAAAATAAAATGTCCATGCTATGTAACAAACATTTAAAAATTCCATACCACCTGTATCTAATGTGGTTTCTAATAAAGATTTATCTGTAGTATATATGTTTTTTATCTAACCAATTCTTAGTTTTTACATCAAAGGTGTGTAATAAAAAAATCTTAAATAGATGTCTTTCCAAAAAAACCTTGCAACATTCATTTTTATTAAGTATTTTGTTCGTAAAAAGCAAAGCTGAATTGGACACGTGGCCTGCATTTGTGATATATATATATTTTTATATATATATATATAAAATATATATGTATATAAATAGCTATTCAGCATGCAAAAATTGTAGTGATTTCCAAAATCTGATTACAAAATCCACACCAGTCACACACATTGTCTGCTGAATGGGTGTATGAGATTGTCCTGGTTGAAACGTGACTTCCACTTTAGTGGCCTCAGGGTCCTCGCTGCAAGCAGCCGCCCTCATCCATCAGCCTCTCTTCATTGGAATGGATTCATCAAAATGCAGAAGTACGTACCGACTTCCAAATTTGTATTTCAGCTTTTTTTTGCCTTTGCCCATTTGGGAAGCGGGGGCCGGGGGGAAGGGGGGCGGGGGGAACCCCCGCTGCGTATGACTAAATCTTAAATATTGCGCTCTTTAGTGGAACCAAACTGCCAGCATCACCTCTGTGTCGCCATCCCTTGGGACACCATCGCCTGGGAGCTCAGCGGGATGGACACGCTGCAGACCGGAGGAGGACGCGTCCCAGCTCAGGAGTTTTTTGGGTGAAGGCAATGGGAGTTTCGTTCCAGAAAGAGCGCAGCTTGCTTTCCCACGCGAGGCTGTTTCGCGCCGTGGCTGTCGCCGAGTGATCCCTCCTTACCTCGCAGGGATGGTCCAGAAGGCAAAGCCAGCGCTGAAGGAGTCAGTTCAAGATACTTCCACAGTAAACAATAGTAGCAATGTATACACTGGTTACAGATTTTTACCTGTTCTACAAATATTTGTACACTGTAAAGCCTGACAGGTAATGGGAAGTCTTCCCCCCCCCACCCCACAATTAAGAAAATATTCCTCTATGCCTCCTTTATGCTGAAAACAATTCTTTCCGAGTTAGCTGCAAAAGAAAAAAACATAGCACAAAAGGCGCATTTCAGCTGAATACGAAAGAAATCAAGGACCAGCAAATACAGAAATCGTTTCTGGAAAGTATTAGCGACTTTTAAGCTTAAACTTCATAAATATATTGCAATAAGCAAGTGTGATTCAATCAACGGATGGGAGTCTGAAGACACTGGGTGTGTTCCTAACGCTGCAATTAATTTGCTGTTTGGCCTCGGGCATAACGCTTCACTTCCTCATTTCCCACAGCCACAAACGATGGCGTTGTGGGGAGAAGAAGAGACATTTGTGCATCGGTGCCTTCTCCTCTCCGCGCCATGGCACGAACCCTGCGCTGCGCCGGGGAGGTACCGGAGCGGCACCGCAGCTCCCTGACCCCACCGCCGAGCCTCCCCGCAGGCCCCTGTGCTCCTACAGCTCCGCCACTTCCAGAGGAAGAAGTAACTTCTACAGATAAAAAGAGCTAAAGAAGTGCTGCTACAGCAGTCCTTGAACTACGCAACCGAACAGATCGCTTTTTCCTTTGAGTTTTGGGATGCTGTGACTTCATGAACGAAGTACCATGGAAGCGAAGCTCGTATCTTTCCCAAATAGCCAAAATTTGCTCATGGGTGTTTAATATTACGAGCAAAAGAAAATGACTAGCTACTTCACTTGTTAGCCATGAAGATGGTTTCTACTGGATCAGTAATGAGGACGCGAGAATTAATTTATTCGGGAGTCAGTAAGAGACTGATGAATCCAGCCCACCGAGACAGGAGATGGAATTCTCTGTGTGTCTGAAGACACGAGCTCTTCACCCACACAAATCCCTCTGGAAATGCACATTTGTCTCACCGAAGTGCAAGTTACCCACAGGTATCAACACTGATTGAACACTGTCCTGGAGCAGTAACGTTGGCTGTGGCATCGCTTGGCTGTCAGAGTCATCCGTCAGTCCAGTTCTCCACAGTCCCCATCCCTGAATGATACTGCAGCGACGACTCCCTCGACAAGGAAAAGCTTTGTGAGTACAGGAACTCGTTCGCCGCGTTTAGGTGCGGAGAGGGGGGTTTTCTCTCGCACACAGATGGGTGCACCCTTTCCCTCGGGAAAGATGAAGAAGGAACGCGCTCCCGAACCTGAGACTGGGACAGCTGGTTGTAGACACTGAAGTGGCTGTTACCTGGTGGCTGCGAGCCTTGACCCGTGATGGACGGGAGCCGCGGCATCATGGTGGTGGCAGTGAAATGAGCAGGGAAAGGCTGGTAAGGGACAGTTTCCATTGTCTGAACACTGTAGCTGGTGTAAGGTGCGACAGAAGTCCACATATTGCAGCTCAAGGGGGGAGGCGGAGGCGGCAAGTCGTCCACCGTTGAGACACCAGCAATTTCAGGCCCAGAACCAGAGTACATGCACGCTTCCCTCGGAGTCACCTCGCTGCAGTAGGAAGGGCTTAGCATCTGCTGGTCGTACGGAGGTGGGGAACGGAAATAGTGATCATCTCCTACGGAAGAGGAGGCTTCCAGGTAGGAGCGTTTGCAGGGCAGGTCCAGGTGCCGAGCACTTTCTGCGAACAAAATTAAAAAAATGCACATTCAGGAGCAGCTCCCAGAGCCACGGCTGGTGTTCAACAGCAATCTGCTAAGAGCCCCGCAGGGTTTTACGGAGTCCCCTTAGAAGCCGAGCATGCAATCTGTGATTATTTCCCTAGACAACTGGTGCTCTTTTTCAGATTAATCCAGTTAAACCATTTTAGTTCGGAAAGACAATGTACAACATCAAAAAGACATTGTGTTGCAAATGTCAGGCTAATCCCCTCGGCCTCAAAGCACTCTGGTGACATTTATCAGGCTAAGTGAGTGACTTGGGCTACTATTCTCACATCAGAGATTACTTCACGTTCATCCAGATAACAGAGGTCCCTGACGCTCTTGCAGTGTTACTCCTGACAAATTCAAGAAGTCTCTGAGAAGGTCTTATCGCAGCCTGCCTTCCTGTCATTGCAAAAATGACTATACATTTCCCAGATATTCATGTCAAAAGCTGCAGAAATATTTCCAGATAAAGGAGCCCTTTCCCAGTCATCGGTCCTTCCCCTCAGCTTTATGCTGAGAAGCCGTAGCCCCTCTCCTACAGATTACGGTGACCGTGGCTGCGTTTACCAGCAGCTTTCTGTTAGTTGTTAGGAATATTCTCTGGATGAATTAGTGAATTCATCTGCAGATTAAACATCTGCTAAAATTACACATTTGCCTCGCAGTCCTCATTAGTGGTGCTGCTAGATTCTTCATTTGCCCATGATCAGAGGATTCTCACAGCTTAAATAAATTAGCGGCCAATGAGACATGCAAATAGAAGGATTTTCTTCTGTGCAAAATTTTTCCGTTTAACTTAAAACATGCCATGATCTCATCTGATGCTGGACTAAGAGGAAGAGAATGTAGTTACAGCTCACTTTTAAACTTGAGGACTCGTGGATAAGAAGAAAGGGATGCTTACACCCAGCTACCGCAGTCTCGCTAATCTGCAGACGTCGAGAGAATTGCTAATGGCTTTGCCCTGGAAAAGTGCTGAACGTGTATAACTTCATTAAGGCTAACAACGGCAGTGTCAGAACGTCTCAGGATAGATAAGGCCTCCTCCAAACAATTACTAATTCAGCTGATTCTAACAATGGATAATTTTCCAGTGTAGCTTCGTGCCGTTTGAATTATGCATTCTGGTCCTTTTTTTCGGCTCTGACTCAGAGTCTGAATTTGCCTTCTATGGGACAAACCCGCTCCCAGCTCTTGGGCCCCGACCCTCCAAAACACTTTGATCACATCAGTATCTTTAAGATCAAGGCCTAAGAGACCGATCCGAACTGGAATTAGCGATAAGAAGTCTTTCAGTGCTCGTGCTCTTAGGTTTATTTGCTGTCATATTTTTCTAGCTGTAAACTCGAGTTACCTCTTCTTTTCAGGCAATGATAGAAGAGCCCTGAATCTCTCTGTGCTGTGAAGGTGTTGAGTGGCAGATCTTGAGTATCTGAAGCTGCAAACTGCATGTGAGCACCATTCTCATACTGATAATGTTGAAGGGTCTGGTGATTCCCATGAAGTGGGTTAACATCTGGCTTTGTTGAAAGCTGGCCGTGACTGGACACCAACCTCTGCCTCATGATGCTTTTGGAAATTACTGGATATTCTTTGCTAAAAGAGGTGAGAAAAATCATTACCAGTTAGACAGCAATCAGCATTAAGAGAAAGATGAAATATTAGTTTGGCTTCCCTAGAGCATCTCCATCCAATGACTTCAACGCCCTCTGCCAAATACGATGAACTCACACTCATCACGCTCTGCTGGGTGTGGGCAAGTATTACGACAACACACAGAGCGTGTCGCTGGATTACAGGAAGAGCTTTTCAGGGGTATAAATAGCATTTAAAGCCCTAATGCCCTCAAGCACAAGAAAACGTGATGCCCCCCCGCAGCGTAGGCACCTTTTAACTTCTTCTTCTCCAAAGAGGTGCCGCACGTTAGTAGCAGAATGAGGATTAAAGCCCAGCGGTAAGGCTGTATTTCTGCACAGGGCACAGGCTCTGAAGGGTGAGCTGGCTGGCCGCGTGTCGGACACCGCCTGCCCATAGACGCTGCCCGGGTCGAGCGTACCCACGCACACACGCGTGCACACGCGTGCACGCTGCAGCAGCTCCCCGACCCTGCAGAGCACCTCCTCGCCGCCGTACCTTTGCAGTCGTGCCACGCGCAGGTCGCTGTCGTCGCTCCCCCTGAATCCCTTGGCAAAGGGGTTGTTTTCAATTTTCAGCTGGGTTATCTTTAAAAGAACAAAATCAAGCATAAAGCGTTTTGAAAATAGATCAGACCAAAAGGCGCAGCAGCAGGTCTGAGGCCGTAGGTCTCCAGGTGCCCTGTCCTCGGTGAGACCCAGGGAAATGCAGAAGCCATGAGAGTTTCGGCCATCTAAAGACGTGGCGGCAGAGACGGCGTTTCTGCATTCGCCGCTGAGAGAAACTGCGCTCTGAAGTTCGCTGCTGGATCTTGCAGAAGCAGCTTTCAAAGCTGACAAAATTGCTGATTATGAATGAGGACAGGAATGCAAGTTTCCTTAAGTCTAGGCTCTTGTTAGCGAGAATATATTTGTCTGATTTAAAAGAAGATTTCCTATGTCTCCATGTTAGAGAGCCCTATTCTTTATGGCATGGCTGTCCCTCATTCCCGTAACAATTTTATATATCTTTACATTCTTCATTCAGTCGTTTTTCCTCTGTGAAAAGACTCATAGCTCAAAAAAATAGTGAATTCTCTTTGGGCAAGGGAAAGTTGCTGCCTTCCTTTTGCAAGGACTGCCTTTCCCCCCAGGAGCTGCAGTGTATTAAAAGGGTCAAAATGCATTAGAATTGGCTTAGACTAGACTTAATTTTGATGGAGCTCACCTTTGGTGAGGCAACTGTGAAAGCTCTGCCATTTCACGAACATTCTGTTAAAAACAGTTATGTGTGAAATATCCTTTAAAAATATTCACTAGTTCATCCATCTTACAGCCCCAGTAAATATAGTTTTCCCTTGCCAAAGCTGCCACCCGATCCCTTCCCTTTGTAAGGCAAGTACAAACCAAAGCCATACAATGGTCAGGAATGCCAGGAAGAGGTACTTGGTTGTCCAGCGAAAAAATGCAAATAAACCACTTCTTTAACAAAGGATTTCGTGAAGACAAACAAGTAGCAAACAAGATCATCTGAGCGGGTCTCAGGAGCTGCAAAATGCCAGAACAGCACCGGAACATTTGTAGGAACACAGGAGCTCCTAAAAATATCCCTTGTCCGCCTCGCAAAGAGATGTACGTGTGTCTGTGCACAACCGTATGCCTGAGGCTCTTTGACAGTAAGGTTACAGACAGGTCTAGCACATAGTGCAAAGAAAATGGGTCAAAACCAGGTCTTATTAATGTCCTTCCCTCCTGAGGGACGCCAGTGGGTAGGATCATCTCCTCGGGCATCTGCTTGTCACCGAAAAGACCTTTTCCAGGAGGAGGAGACGTGAGGACGCGGACCTCCCTGCGGACCCACTGCCCTCAGGTCCGCGCTCTGTCCGGGGCAGCGCAGCCCTGCAAGCTTGCACCGGCCGCGGGCTCGCACCAGCCTGCATCCCATTTTAGGGACGAGGATAACAAGCGAGTTCTGCGTTCGGATCATTTTGCGAGAGTGTTGCTATAACTAACAACGATGCTTTTAGCAATGCTGAAAAATATCCCTTACCAAAAAAACTCCTGAGAAAACATCTGGCCGGTAGCTGTGATGGAGAGGGAAGGTGGTGACATGTGAATTCAACCATCCTTGAGGGCTCGAGCTTTTCCTCTCTGCTCCCACAGTGGCTCCAGGGTAGCTCTCAATCAGCTGATGAACCACAAGAAGCGTAGGGCCCTTCCTAACCCGCAGCCTGACATCAGGTTTGTACAACTTAATTTCATTTTGTTATTTAGTGACTGTGGTTTTCCTCTGACATGAGCAGAATCGGGGCTTCGGTCCCTCCTTGCCACCTTCCCCTGGCTTCATCCTACCCAGGAGGCAGTTTGGGGTAAACACCTACACCTTCCTCACGGACCTGTACTTAGGGGTAGCCTCTATCATCAGCCTTCCATCTCTGGGAGCCCACAGTCAGCTCTGTAACCACGACTCTCATTTTTTGTTTAGAAAGACGATTGTTCGCAAGGACACTTCTTGCTAGCAGGGTATTTCTGAGCTAAAAATAGTTCAGTGGTTTGGTTTTTTCAAACAGATACCCAGACGAGGTTTTTTAATTGTTAATGCCTAAGAGAATAAGGAAAACCATTCGGCTACTTCTCCGAGGTTGTGATTTTCTCGAGACCACAGTGAGGTCGCGCCGAGACCTTCTGCCTCCCGCTTCTCGGCTGCAGACCGCCCTGCTCCCCCGCCGCCGGGCAGCATCCAACGCCCCCAGCCTGCAGACCGCAGAGCAAGAGCTGGGCAGCAGCGGGACGGCTCCTCGCAGCATCTTCGCCAAAGAATTGGGCCATTTTCCCTAAACTTGTCGGGTCCGCTCTGTGCTGCTGCTCAGCCAGCTACCGCCTTCCCTCCCCCCCCCACCCCCACCCCCCGCAGTGGTTGTATGGCAATGACAGTGGAAGTGTTAAGTTTATGAAGCACTTTGGGAACCTTAGGGATGAAAGGCACTATTGACACGCGAGACATTTTAAGTAGGTATTAAATAAGCTCTTTCGAGCCTTTTTTGGTTAACCATGTTTGGGCAACTGGTCATTTTACACCGACTGCTACAACTTCTCAAACAGGATTCACTTCAGTGTCCAAATAGGGACTTCTTCTCCCCCCGCCGTCTTACCATAACACACACAGCCATGTTTCTGCTCTGAGCCTTTTAACTGGCTCACTAATTGCAAAATCTTGCAAGGGCTCTATGCTTCAAGCATCAAAGGGCATACAGGCATCCTGCTTGGGAGGAAAAGGTCTGGTCAGCTTATTGGGGAGGAAGAATTCCACATATGTTCCTGTTCCTGTAGTATTTTCCTATGAATGCGTAGAAAAGGAGTTGATACAGTACCACGTGGCAGATTTCACATTTGGGGTGACAGGAGGGCTCCGGTGGTGCTACTTCACTCTGCACCTTTATTTATGAACCCTGATGTACTTTAAAAACTCCCATTAATCTTCATACAACCCTGCAGTCGGACTTCACCGTTAGGAAAACTGCGGGGGAGCAGGAACTTGTGCAAAGGCAGGCAAATCGGTAGCAGGATTGAAAACGGAGCCTTGCCATCCCCTGCCTGGCATCCTCTCCTCTCCCTGCCCCGGCGACGGTGCACGCGATGTCACGGGGAGGTGACAATTAAATCCATTCTGCTGGTAACCTGGGTTGGCAAAATCCTCAGAGAGAACACTACCCTCTGCTGCCACTACCAAAATGCTCCAAAACAGAAGAGGAAGCCAACCCCTACAATACACGGGTATCTGTGACACACACCCAAAGCGCAGAACCAAGCCCTTTGTATCTTATATTCGCCCAAAACAAACCCAAACCCCCTCCTGCCTTCATGTGCTAACCACAGAGCAGGCTCTTAGCTGCGTTTTTATGGTTACATTCCTCGTATGTCTCACTAAATACACATACTATAATTACTTTTCACTGTAGATTTATGAGCAAGCTTTACTGGTCATTATTAGATTTGCTTGCTGTTTTGAATGACATCTTAGCGTTTCTGAGCACGCCAATTCATTAGTGTCTGGACTCGCAGGGTTTGCCAAGATATTGTTACCCAACGACGTTCATGCTGCTCCATAGCTGCATCCTCTGGCTCGTCACTCTTGCTTAATGCTGGGATGGAAACTTGTCTTTTGAAGCTGGCATTTTGTGCTGCACAATAGCAGCATAATAGGCTTTTCCCCCTCCCTCCGAGCAAACAGATCCTGCTCATCAAAGCCCAGCACCGCAGCGACATTGCTGCGCCGCTGCCATTTGGAAGAACATTTTGCAGCTGTTGGTAGCAGAGGGCTGCAAGTCGCGAAAGCCCGCGAGCAGAAATTAAGCACCTTTAGCTAGGAAAGCACCCTACCTTGTGATTCTGGTAGGAAGTCACCGATATAAAGGACGTCTCTGGAAAAACGTGGGTGCAGAAGGCTGTGTTCTTCGACCCGAAAGCATTGTTCTCGTCCGCCTTCACAATATGCAGTCGTGGTTGGTATTTATGCATTGAATTAAGAATGATCTGAAAAACAATTGATGCTAAAGTGAGAAATCCAATTTAAAAAAAAAAAAAAAAAGACAAGACGGATTTTACTAGCGGGACACAAAAGCCCGCTAGTGCTCAGCTTTAGCTTTGCTTTCAAATTAGAGGGGAAAATTACATTATATAAATGCACATGAACCAAGACAGAAGGGGTATCTGCTGCTCTGGCAAGCAGAACTGAACTTAAAGCTTTCCTGGTAAACCCTCATTTTCTTATTGCTATTGGATAGAGTCAGTCTGGGTGGAAAAAAAGTCATAAATTTTTTTCCCAGCTCATGCTGAAGCTGTACAATATATATAATTCACCAGCAGACTGGTCCATAAAGATTCCTAATAAATACTTTACTGAGCTGAAAAATACACAGTTTAGCAGAGGCAAAAAAAAAAAAAAAAAATCACACAAACCACAGGGGAAAAAAAAAAAAAAAAAAAGCAAGCTATTTTTGTTTTATCTGCTGGTAAAAGAAAACTACAAAAGAGGAGGGGTTTGGTTTTGTTTTTTTTTCCTTTTCCTCCTATTTGTGGAGCGGCTCCACACGGGTGGCTGGGTCCGGGCACCCCGTGGCTCCTGCCCTCCTCTCGAGTCTCTGGGAGCAAGAGGCAAAAGCCAGCCGAGTGGGTTTTTTACGGCGGGGGCTAGGGGAGGCGAGGAAGCGCTGAGGTCCAGCGGGGATGGCACGGCGCGGGCTCAGGCCAGCGCGGGGCTGCCCTGATGGAGCCTTACGAGAGGGGCTGCCCGTCCCAGCCTGGCCCCGCAGCATCGCTCTTCCACAAAGAAGGGATGTGCTACAGAAGAAAATGGTTTTAAGAAATGGAATTTCTTTTAAGAACTAGGCTGGTTTTAAGAAAAGCCTTTATTCCTTTTACTGGGCAAAGAAGAAATACTGCTTTCTTCTTGTTTTCTTGGCACAACCCTTTTCAATCTCTTCTTCCCTCTCCCAAAACGGGCTAATTGAGTCCGTCCTCCCCAAACCCGGCTGGTCCTAGAGGCGAGGGCTTCTCCAGCCAGGTCACGTCCATCCCCGAGGGAGACACGGGCAAAGGGCCAAGTGAGGAAGACTGCGGTGGGAGGTGTCTGCAGCCGGTGCTAGAGAAACGGGCAGATAGATGATGGATGGGTGGGCGGGTGGACGGATGTACGCGACGCAGCGGAGCAGCATCAGTTTACGCTCATTGTGGCTTTAGCCGATATTTTAAATGCGGATTACTAAGAAACAGGAGGCATTTGCTCCGTGATGGGCTTTTGCGTTCAGGAAACCTTTCTATTTCGTGCCCGTCCATGCTGAGGAGGGCTCGCAGCGGCAGCGCTGCTCCGTGCGCTCCAGCTGGGACGGGAGGCAGCGTCGGGAGCTTGTGCTCTTTAAACCCCTTCGTCTGGCTGCACGTAACTCTGCCCACAGTAGCTGGCTGCATTATATACCACTTAAATGCAATTTTTATTGTTGACGTTTTCCAGACAACCCTCCCTGCTCCCCAAGAGAGAGAATGAGGAATTTTTGGCATTTTATCAGCTTTGCATCAAGTCTCTTAACCACTTTGCGGCTGTTGATGTGCAGGGTGTAGATCTGAGAGGGTCGGCTCAGGTTTGGGTTTGGAGCCTTTTCTTTCCTTTCATGTATCAGCCACTCGTAAAACAAAGCCAAGATGAATAATGCCAGAGGGCCGAGACTTTCATAAGAAGGGGCATTTTCATTTTCGGTAATTAAGAGTTGAGCCAAGCTGATAAATAATGGTTGTCTGGAGCAGAAGCTGGGGTGGGCTAAGCTCTCCTCACCGCCTGTCCCTGCCTGCCCAGGTCTAGCAAGGACAGGTCACTTTTTTCCCCCAGAGTCAGAGCAAGTCAACAGCAGGATGAAGAAAACAATCTTAAACTGAGATTTCCGAAGGGAAAATTAGGAGCCCACGTTTCGATACGCTCTGGATGAATAGTCTGTATTTCCCCTTCAGAGTAGTATCCACTGGGCTATAATGACCCCCTTAAAAATCTTTTCCTTTTTTTTTTTTATACCCTCTTTAAACCCGAGGTGTCCAGGCAATTTCTAAAATGAATAAGACATTACTTTTTGGAGCCTGACAGACACATGCAGAAAAGGATTTCTGACAGATGCTCAAAGTTACAGCTGTGGCTGCAAACCTGCCTGGAGATTCAACATGAACTGCTTGATATCTGTAGGATGTTTGGCGGGGGGAACCCTAAATGGTTTAATTTAGCCACCGGATTTACAAGGTCAGGCATTTCTGTCCCTCGCACCGAAGAGAGCATCTGCCCACGTGTCTCAGTGTAAGGAGCCGTTGGAAAGTGCCGAATTTCTTTGAGTGCGTGACCGTGAAAGGAGACAACCCACCCCTTGAGATGTGCCAGATCAAAGCCGAACGGCCATCACTGAGCACAAAATGTGATTAATAGATGCGAGGACCGCAGAGTGCTGCAGTTAGTTAACTTCATCAAGTCAGTGTCCACAGATGCGGATGAGGAACAGCTTCCAGCCAAGCAAAGCCCCGTAAAAATATGCCATTCTCATATGATGAAAAAAAAAATCCCTTCAGTGACTTGGCAGAGCGGTCAGAGTGCCAGGTTGGGGATGAAAATGGGAAGTCGTGTTGCTGTTTCGGACAGCCTCCCTGTGCCTGCTGCATGGGTGATTCCTCGCATCTTTTTCGGGGTGCAGCGACCACTCACGACCAACATTTCACAGGTTTGAAAACAAGAACTTGTGTACAGAGCCTGTGTCTGCACACGCATCCTCCTTACTTGTGCTTGGTGTAAGCCTCGTGCACTCAAAAACCCTACAAATCATTCAGAAAAGCCTCCCGACCCTTAGTGGCAAAACACTGTGCCTGTGCAAAGGGAAATGCCAACAATTCAGGCTAAATAGTTTTCAAGGCTGCTGTGGAAAACTGGTCACTGCCTAAAAATACACAAAATAAAAGTAAATTCCACTCCGATGACGAACATCAGTGGAAAGAGTAACTTAAAGAATTGTGTCAAAAATGAGAAGTATTTTAATTGACGGGACAGAGCATGGCTGCTGCTGGTCGGTGCTGGGCAGACAGGGCTTCGGCAGCAGCACTGAGCAGGACAGAAGGTGGTGTAGGAGCTCTCAGCCTCAAAGATGATGCTATAACAATAACTTTCTCTTTTCCTGTACTTATCTTTCTCATTGCAAGGGCACGGGGAGATTAAGTCAGCGTCAGACACTGTCACACACATTTTTAAATTGTTTTCAGTACAAAATGGAGAAAGTTTGAAATAGGTTAGCTAGTAAAAAAGAAACGCTGTTTGCTTTGTCTTGCCATGGAAAATAGTTACTGGTGTATGTGTTAGAGGAGAATTTTAATGTGACAAAGGACAAGGATACAAAGTTAGTAAGGGAAACGAGCACGTCTTGAGCAGCACTGAGGCACACTGGCTTAGTAACTGAGAGCCTCTCTCTCTGCAACTCGGTGATTTTGTCTATTTGCCTATGAAAGAAACAGCTCAGCTTACATGAAATGGCGGCACATTTAGGAGTCTAATAAATACAATTTTTCTTCTGTATTAAAAAAAAACAACAAAAAACAAGGAAAAAAACCAGCAAAAGGTAAATTAAACAGATATCCCAACCAGCCTCCTCAAATTAGACGGACAACACCAAATTTAGGAAGTGGATCTCGGCTTGACATCCCAACACAGACCCCCATGGGGATGCCATCTCCCACCACCACACAAGCGCTATCTTTGCCTGGAAAATACACGTTTTCTGGAAACAAAACGGCTGCTAAAAATTAAAATACCCGTGTGGGTAACGGCAACGTTCATCTTTAAGAGCATCAGCGTGGATGGCACCAAAAAGCTGTAATGAGCCACCTGCGCTGCGGCGGGGACCCAACAGCGGGGACCCTTCTCGGGCTGCGCCGGGCGAGACCCAAACATCTCCTCTAGTCCTTGAGAAACATTTTACATCTCTCGTCTCCCAGGGCGGTCACCGTGATGCACAGCCCGAAGCAGGCAGGGATGCCTCCTCCTGCCCCCGCGCACCCCCCTCCCCGCGTTATTGCCGGCCAGAAAGGAGCCAAAGCGGATCTCGAGGGTGATGTCACTTCTACCCCCTCAACCTCGCACGTGCAGACCAGATTGCAAGAGAGACGAACTCCAAAGTCAAATGTGAGCTTACACAAACATCTCTTTTTTTTTTAAACACCCCCCCCCCCTCGTCTCCCTCCTTTGTGCTGATCACACAGTTGGCAGCTGGAACCTAAGCTGTAATATAGCTCAACTTCTTTATTTTTTTGGCATTCCCCAGTCAGCAACAAATGTCAAAAAAAATGGTGTCATTTGCTCCTTCCATTTAATTTTACTTAGGAAAACATACTCCTTTAGCATCTAATCTCACACACTGCTGAGTAATGTCGGCTTCAGGGCTTGAAGACGTTTGCCAGTTTGCAGGATTGGGCCCAGAGGCCAGAAGCTTAGCGGGGTAATGGTACCGCGTTGCTTGTCACAATGCAAACTTGCCTTGAAATCACTAGTAAAATGTATTTACTTTCATATGAAATTTGGGGAGTTGATTTAAGAGCGCTCCCTGTTTCGCCAAGGTATCAAATGTCATATGATGCAGTGGTTGTTATGGCAACTACCCTTTTTATATTGAATAGTAAATGGCTACGAAAAAGCCATATAATTTTATGGTTGCTCCCGGAGGATCACATAACTAATATAAAATCTCTCCTTTTAATATATTTTCTGCTTCTTTCTTCCTTCCTTCTATTCTTTCAAAGTGAAAAAGCCTTTGAGCTGAGGCTGGCCCTTGTCCCACACCCGGACACTGAGCTGGGGCGCAAAGGACCAGAACAAAAACCTGACGATTCAGTCTCCCGCGTGGAAAAAAGAGCACGTTAATCAACAAGGCTCTTCCAGAATCGCGGCCACTGCTGCCGCCGTTCATCTTGATTAAGATTTGGAGCATTTGATGGTATAAGCCATCCCAAACCAAACTTTTCTTTGCGAGTCAATGGTTCAGAGATGCCAGGCGGCATCAGTACAGGATTTGCCCCAGCCGGGGCTGCCCGGGATGAACGGGATGTCTCCGGGGATGGGAGATGACGGGAGCGCAGTGCCACCGCCCCGGGAGAGCTGCCCTCGCTGCAGCCACCTCGGGAGCTTGTAGAGATGCATCGCCCCAAAGCAAGCCGTTAAAAATCGGAGAATCATTTAGGCTGGAAAAGACCCTTAAGATCATCGAGGTCAACCAAATAAACCGCTATATTCAGACGACCTCTGCGGCAGCTAAAACCCTAGCTCTAAAATTACCTGAACCTCATCCTATTTATTTTCAATCGGAACGATTCACCTTGCTCTGCTCCAAGCCAGGTGGCCTCGATGGCGATGGTGGGAAGGGGCTCTTCCCAGCCGGCCCCGGCCCTGAATCCGGGCGGACTGCTCCCCGCCGGGCTGCCGGAGGAGGAGCCTCCCAAACCCACACGTTTGTCCTGGCAATCCACACAATGAGGGAAAAAAGAAAGGCTGGAAAATCCTGGGAAAAGATTCAACATGAGCTCAGACAAACTGTTCCTTACGAGAGGGCCAAAGCCGTGATTTTTTTTTTTGATTTTTTTTCGGTCGGTCCTTTTTTGCCTAATGTCAGCTGAAATTCGTCGTAGTGTTTCCCGGCCTTGGGATACAGCCTTGGTGCGGAGGAGAAGTCCCCCTCCACACGAGCTCGTGGGCGTTTGCTTCTGAATGGCGAGGACAGGGGTGACCCCAGGTGCGGGATCCTGGGACGTCCACCCGCGCGGGAGCCAGAGCGTCCCCTGCCCCAGCCCACGCTGCTGCCCGGCCTCCTCTCACCCGTGGACGCAAAAGATCTTTGGCAAGCCGTGACTTCTTCGCTTGCCCTTCTCCGGGCCAGCTCCCCACCCAAGACTGGAAGACGATTTCAGGATCTGATTCTAGTTAAACTTCACTAAAATCCATGGCATTTGACTCCTATAAACCAGTAATGTAACAACAAAAAGATGTAACACAAGAGATGTAAATCTTCTTTTCAACCAAGAACTCTACTGGTTGCTTCTTACCCAGCTATTTAAAGTGCACACTTGGATCTATTCATCCCTGCGAAACGCATGCCATCCCCAGCAGCACGCAGCTCTGCTCCTTTTTTTTTTTTTTTTTTGCAGGAACAAAGCAGGCAACGTAAAACTTCACGTAGGACTTCATAATTTATTTGGGCACCACTATTTCTCAGATCAGCTGTAAGACATATTTCCTAAAATGGAGGGGAAAAAAAAGGAAAATAACCTTTTCATAGATATTCTTTCATCGGAAGACTTAGTGATGCTCCAAAAAAATTGACCTCAAATCTAGGGCTGGGCAAAAGGGTTTTTTTCAGGCTTTTAATGGACTGAGAAAAAAGCTAGTTTAGTAATGGGAGACATGTGTATCTATATATGAAATTCTTATATATGTCTTTTATATATATATAAAAAAATATAAGAAAATGTGTGTATATATGTATAAAGAAACCATATATATATATATAAAAGAAATATTTTTTTCATATATATGAAATTTTTAGCTGAGAATAAGGATGTGAAACTGCTCTCTTGCTACAGAGATACTATAGCACTGCTCCAAGTGCGGACGAGCGGGGTGCGGCCAGCGAGGCCACGTCTCTTCCCACCAGGCAGGACTTTGCCTGGGAGCTGCAGCGGCCCCATCCCTTCGGCCGCAGGCAATCCAGGGCCGCGGGGAGGCTGCTGCGGAAGCGGCACATAAACCTCATACCAGCACAGGGCGAGGGAACCGCTTGGCTGCAAGTCATAAAGCAAACAAATAAAAAAAAAAAAATTCTAAATAAAATCTAGGGTTTCACAAGATTACTAGGACGTTAACCTAATTAAAGTGCCTGAGTGTGCCTGATGAGCGAAGACAGAAAAATGCTAAAATTGAATTAATAAAAAAATGAGAGGGAAACCCCAAGACTAGGGGAAAAATTAAGTCTTTCACTGATAATCAAATAAAACCAAGTGTGCAAGTAATAAACCTGGGAAGAAACAACAAACTCATCAGCATTAAAGAGTGAAGCCATCAGCATTAAAGAGTGAAGCCAGTAAATAGCAGATTTGGGTCAAGAAAACCAAGAATATATCTTAAAATTCTATCACGAGTGACAGACCATCTATAATATCCTGTAGCTTTAAACCTCAGTAGGGAACATCTCAGAAACTAAAATAACCTCACGCTTTAAAAGCAGATAAAAAGTCCATTATGGCAATTGAAGGCACGGTCAGCAGCCAAGGAGCGAGGTAGGTACAAGGTACGTAACATAGTGAAGCTCAGCAATACTGGGGAGGGGTGGTGTTAAATTAAACCTCTACTTTTATTTGTCACTACCTCCACATCTCATCTTCATTTATTACTTGTCTTTTTTTTTTTTTTTTTTTTTTTTTTTTTTTTTTTCCCTGCAGGAATATCTTTATATATTCTGTAAAAAAAAAAAAGAAAATCATTTCCAATTGATCTGGTCCCAGCTGAAGCCTGCCAGAAATACTGATGTGATGCTATCGCCCTTTCCAAGCTGGCCTGGCTGCAAAAGCCCATGAGAAAGGCTGAGTCCTCTGGCAGAGGTTTAATTTCAGCAGAGTCATTAACAACAACAGCAACAACAAAAGCAGAAACCTCTGAAGTAACGTGCTTGCTCCTCTGTCGTTTTTCCAGCGTCACTCCGTGCCTACGAGCGCTGGCCTTACGTGGCTCTGCGTGTTCACAGCCTGCCTAAAATCGGGGGGGAGAGGGGGCCTGAGAGTAAGACGGGATTTTCTTCCAGATACATTGCATCTGATGAGACGGGCTTCCCCCGGAGCTGCCATCCAACTCATCGTTAACTCCTCTGGATACCAAAAACCCCATTCAAAAGGTCCTCAGGAGAAAGATCCAAGCGGAGCTGGGCTCCTACGCTGCCAGCGCGTCCCTGGAGACGGCTCGAGCCACCGACCCGCTGCCCTCCCCGACGCCGTACCTAAAGCTGGCACTCCTCACCGCCAGCCCTCCCTATCTATCCCATCCCGAGTGTAAAACCAAATTAAAGCCTGCCCTAATTAACAGCCTCCGCTTCTTTGCCGCAGCCCTCGTGTTTACGGACACTGCTTGACCCTTGCTGGGCGGTTTCTAACCTTTGCTGCTCATCCTTACCACCCCTCAAGGTGCATTAAGTACCTTTATGTCCATTATTAGGTACATTATTAGGTACATTGTTATGTACCGTCAGCAGGAGGGCTGGCTGGGCCAGGAGGTTGTTCACTGCGGGCACTGTGGGGCGGGCAGCCCCCCCCGCGCCCCACGCGATCCCGTGGGAACAGGGACCCTTCCCGGGACCCTCGCCGGCTCTGCCCGCTGCTCAAGCCCCGGGCAGCGCTCGCAGGGTCTCAGGGAGCCGGGGCTGAGGGCCCGAGTGTGCCATGGGGTTAGTACGGTTATTTCTGCCAGTGCCGTGCCCCGGGCTTTCCTGCTGTACTGCTCAGCACTGCAGGTGGGAAAGAAAAGAGGATTTTTGCTTCAAATACCTGCCAGCCTCAGCAGCTTAAATAATACCTTGTCTCAGGAGATGAAAAGCCCAAACAGCGAACCAACAAAAAAAAGCCCGATAGCTGAAACGAGTTGCGCAGGAGAACAACCTCGCCATGGAACCGAGCCGAAGCCCCATAACGAACCCCCCCGTGTCCCTTCGGTGGCTTCGCACCCGCCCTGAGCATCCTGCACCTGCTGGGGCCGGGAGCAGGAGCGGCCCGCGCTGCCCCGCAGCTCGCCGGCCATAAGGAGCGTCTCATGGGCGCCCTCCACCCCGCTGTTTACATACTTTAAACCTCTGAAGAAAGTGGAATTCTATTCATGAGCATTAATCACTACGGAGATACTCATCAGGACTCGCTCAATATTTCCCCGTATGCCCTGAACTAACCTTCTGAAAGAAATACAAATGTTATGTTATCCTCTCCGACGGAGAGGTTATTTCTGCGCATCGTCTACGGCTGCTATGAGCCAACCAATCTGTTAGCACTTGCAGTGATATAACCTGGTTCGTGCTGAAGGCGTCGTTCTCATTTTTCACCTGGAAAACACAGCTAGGTGCTTCCCAGGGAGACTACACCGGGAACGGGTAAGGGTCGTGCCACCCTCGCGCAGTTTGCTGGCACTTAAGAGAGTATCTTTGTCTCCGCAGACAGACTATACGCAACTGCCTATTATTCACGTGGCATTAGAGCGCGAAGTAGGGGCTCTGCCAGAATCACTAACCCTGTCACTCACCGGCCCCGCGTAAATCAGAGGCTCTATCAGGCTGATTATCTCTGCATGTAAAGATTTGAAAATACATAAATTAAGATTTTACTCTAAGCATAGGTGGCTTACAATGCTTTCTTTAGGATCAGATAGACCTCGCCGTTGCTAAACATTACAGCGGCTGCTGATTTCTTAATCCATTCTCAACATGAGCATTTCTCAGTTGTTAAGCCTGGTGTGAAAGAAGCCTTTCATGGTTGAAAAATCCCCCAAGAGGAAAATATACAGCCCACGTTTTCAGGCCGTGGTGCATGAGCTGGGCACAGGCTTACCTGCCGCAAAACCTGCCCAGGGTTTGCAGGCAGATTACAGAGCTCTGCACTTAATATCTTCTTATTGAAAATCTGTGTGGTTTTATGGGTCTGCATTGAAAAATGCCTCCCGTGCCTCTGACTGTAACTGATAATTCACCGCAATAGATAACTGGCCAGTGGAAGAAGCAGGGGTGAGGGGTTTGAGACTGAAGAGGAACGGTTGGTGGCTGGGTTTTATGGGCTGGGTGTCAGAAAGCGAGGCTTTCCAGCGCCGCCTGTAAGGCATCCCCTCCCACCAGCAAAGTAAATAATCTTCAGTCTAATTCCGTGGATCGCAGAGAGGGCTTCAGCTCCACGGCTTATTAATTAAGCTGTTTAACTTACTTATTTTAAGCCTCTAATGTACCTACACTTCTCTTCATGAACTCCGTGGGGCTGCTTCTCCCTGATGTTAAGTATTACAGCGCACAGCGTCAGGGCATGGATTCATTTCTCAACGAATTCATTGAAATAATGCAAAATTTCTGCCCGTTTGTTTTTCAGGTGAGATCCCAGGCACCCAGGAGCCAGGCTCAGAGGAGCTGTGCCCACGCCGTGACAGGTTTGCCCTTCAAATCTGCGTCTCCCCCACACCGTGCAAAAAAAACCCAAAAAAACCCGGACGGGGACGGAGCTCCAGCTGTGGCTGCGAGCCCATAAAATCCACCATGTTCTTCTTGCGGGACCCCCCAAACACCACACACGCTCCATCCTGACCCCCAGGATCATCTCCCCGCACTCGGTGTTAACCCTTAGGTGAACAGGCAGGGGAGCTGGAAGAGCTCCTTTCTTCCCCCGCCAGCCCCCCGAATAAGCGTCTACCAAACAATTAATCCGGAAAAGGAATAATTCGTGCAAAGATATTTTGCCGAGTGCCTCTCCCCTGCCTCCTTGCCCCTCCTGCCCCCAAGCAGCAAGCGGTTTCTGTCCGAGCCCCGCGCATCCGAGCACGGCAGGGGCTTCAGGGAATTGCTGAGACGCAGCAAGAGCTGCCGGCAGGGCTGGGCTTTGCGGGATTTTGGGATGCCGGCAGGAGCTGGAGCCCAGGACGGTGGGAGCCAGGTAAGGATCCCGGTGCCGCGACACCTGCGGGCACCCGCAGCGGCCGAGGGTGCCAGGGAGGGTGAGCCGGCACCGCTCTGGCTGGACTGCTGCCCGCACACCAAAAAAAGCACCAGCGGCAGCCTGCAGAAATCATCGCTCCGCGTGGTTTTGAGGTTTGGAGAAAATCAAAGACAAAAGGAAATGGCAGGCAGGCTTCGCTGGAGCACAAGAAGGCAAACAAATCCTGTGGGTTTTCTGACTTGTTTTTCTTAGGGAGCTTTAAGAGAGCGTTTGCAATCGCTGGGAACAAATTCCTAGAAATGAGAAGCTGTTATTATTCATAATGTAATGCCTTCGCAGGCAGGGCTGGGAGGACTGCGCTGCGCCGGGCAGACACCTCGCAGGCACTGCCTGGCCCAGGGACGTCGGCCACCCAGGGAACAGCAGGAGAACAGTTCTCAGCATGAACCGATGGGAAAATTCACGCTCGCCTGGTACAGCGTCCAGCTCTCCTCCACGGGCACGGCAGAAAGCGGAGTCCCGCTTCGCTAAAGCGGATGATTCATTTAGAAGCCTACCGAGGAACTGTCTGAGAAGGGGCTAAATCCCGTTCAGCCGGGCAGGTTGTCAGCGCACTGACACTTAAAACAGGTTATTTCAGGCGTTTTCCCAGCAGCGTGAGACAGAGCGGGCTGGGCGGTGGTACAAGGCTTGCGTGGTACCAGGGGACTGAGCGGGGCTTTTTTGGAGCGTGGCCACCGCATCGTGCTGCAGGTATCGCCCCGAAACACAAAGCGGAGTCCTCTCTGTGTCACTAGGGGAGCTTTCTGGAAGGACAAACAGGCTGTTTATTAAAAGGCGGGGGGGTGGGGGGTGGGGGGAGAAATCTTCCCTGTTAAAACGCGGTGTTAAAATCACAGTTAAAAAATGACAAAGTCAGGAAAAGCAAATGTTTAAAGTTGCAAAACCAACACTGCACATCCTGTTTGTTTTACGGCCACATCGAACATCCTGTATGTTTTATGGTTTACATTTTACAACGTAAACACTCATATATTAGACTACACAGTTAACCGAGAGAAAAACACGGGAGCAAGAAAACGCCACGTGCAAAGCAAGCAGGTCGGTGCTGCTGCTGACACCGCACCGTCGGCATTTGTGGGCTTCATGTAATTTTTACCGTGCAACCCTTAACGCGGTTGTTTTCATTTCATTTCCGTGGTGCTTTCCCCCTTAAAGAAGAGTGAAGGGGCAGGATCGCCTGTGATTAATAACGTCAGCATTAAATGGTCCTGATTAGCCTTTGAAGTTCACACATGTTTCATTGGGGTCAGTAGGTTGGGGAAGAGGGTCAGGTCCCGGCGCTGCTGACGGCTTCGCGCGGGGCTGGGTTATCACCGTGTCACGCTGCCAGAGCCCGGCTCTGCCGCGGCACCGCGCGGGATCGGCACGCTTGCTTTTTGAAGTTCGAAATCGGCAGAAAATTACGAACACAGCAAAAAGTCCCACTTTTTCGCAGCGTTTTAAGCTAGGAGGGTCACCCTGCCGCTAGAGTCAAGCCCGTAAAGCTCCATCTGATTTAGCCGTGTCAGGATCGCGCTCGCTGTACGGCTTTTAGGTGGCATCGGGACAATTGGCTCCACGTGAAAACCTGCTCTTTGGAGGCTTGATGCAGGATCGTTTTGAGCAAGACAGCTACACCCCTTCTCCCTCTGCACCCTTCTTCAGGACCTTTGCACAGCCCCCCCTCACCCCCAAACTGCTGCTGCTCAAAAGACTGCCAGGTTAAAAAACCACATTTGACGATGCAAAGTAGGTTCCCTTACCTGTGGTACTAGGAGGAGCTGATGGCACTAAACTTAAAAGGATTTTGCGCTCTATCTTCCCTCCCTCCAACCAGCAAGATTTGTTTATTTTTACGTGACTTTCAGCTCGGACAGTGCAAACCAGACAGGTCTGTATTTTTATATGCATTATCTAAGCACTGGTTTGCCTGGCAGGCTGGAAGGGCCCTTGTTCAGAGTTATTAAATGCACTGTGGTAGATAACTGTGTACTTCCCACTTCTGCATTCGCAATACACATGAATTAAGATTTTCCAAATAAAATACTTCATCTTTTATACGGCTGCCAAAGCCAGCTTGGAAAATCATGAGTTTATGCAACCTGTTTCTGCGAGCTGTATGTATCGCGCGCAGCAACAGCCGGGCTGAAAATCCCACAGCGCTGCCCGGAAAGTTCCTGGGCAGAAAATAAAAGGTCGGTGGCATCCGGCAGGACACGACTAAGCAAGTCAGAGGCTGCATTTCCAAGAGCAGGACAAGCACGCAGGCAGCAACGGCGGCCCCCCTCCCTCAGCATTAAACACTCCCCACCCAGCTGCGCTGGCAGCGCAGAATAAACGTTGCTCCTCGTTATTAAATTAACTCCGACATCCCAACTAGCATCCCGGTCCGGACACAAATTCGGCATCGCGGGCCCACCTCTGCCCAAAACCCTCGCAGAACGTCTCTCTTACATGTCCAAAGGGATCCAGGTGGTTGTTGGTGAGTTTTAGCTTCTGAAAGGACACCAGCTGCCGCATCCAGTGCGCTCCAGTGGCGGGGGAGTCGGGGTGCACGTACAGCCGCCCCGGCATGGCTGGCTCTGCCTTCCCGGCCACCATCCTGCAAACACAGCGGTTACAGATTTGCACATCGGAGAGTGGGGGGTTTTTGTCCTTAAAGTCGACCCAGCCGCCCTCCCGCCAGCCCCGGGGGGATGCGCTGGGGCAGGGGCACTCAGGGAGGCTCCTGCCGCTCTGCGGTGTCTCTCTCTACATGGCAGCTGTGTTGGCGTTGGTCAAGGAGGAAATCTCGCCCGGGTTTCTGAAGAGGATGAAGCCCTCCGAGGCCATTCGGCACGGGGAGACGCTCTCACACGCTCCCCCAGGGAGAAGGGACCTGGGAGCGGGAGCGGGCAGCGGCGTGGGTGCAGCCTCCGCAGCCGTGCAGGGCTCCGGCAGCTCCGGTGGGAAGGGGCAGCTCCCCGCTCCGGAGCCGCGTGCTGGCACACGGCGCTGCCCCTCGTACCCTCCTGCCAGGTACCCTTGCCCCCACACCACCACCTCCACCGCCAACTCTCGCAGACACAAGACCCAGCCGTGAGACATCCCTTCATGGCAAGTCCCCCATTACTGTGCATTGTTCTCCTCTTATAAAACACCAATAAAAAGCAATATTACCAAAACCAACAGAGACTTTCCAGCGGCAATAAAATGAAAAGGGGAAACAGCTCGAGGGCTGGCAAAAGCTAAATTAAAGAGAGTTAACAACTATCCATCATCTAGGGCTTAATGGTTAAAACACAAAGTGGCCACCGCGCCGCGGAGGCCCTCAGTCCGCTCCTCTTACCCAGCGGCACTCCAGGACAAAAGCGAGCGGAAAAGGGATTTTTTTAAAACTAGAGCAGCCCTAATGTGCAAGTGAATTATTACAGTTTTATAGGATGTCACCAGGCTCGTTCCCATTAAGATGACTACAAAGTTTTCCATTGCTCGTCTTTTCACTAGACAGCAGTCAGTAGAAGGGTTTGGGAAAAGCACAGCAAATAGCCACATCGAGGGAGGCTGCTGGGTGTATTTGGGGTAAAAATCAAAAGAGAAAACAACACGCTGCCTTTGTCAGAAAGCAAAAATCGTAGCTGCCTCTCGGGTAAGTAACTTTACTATCAAAGGCACAGGGAAGGGAAGAATAACAGAAGAGAAAGAAACTCCAGAGGAAGAATGAATTAAAAGAAGGGGGAAAAAAAAAAAAAAAAAAATCTAGACTGGATCTGGCGTTGGACTGCAACAGGGGGAATCGCCGCTCCCTTCGTCTGCCGGATCAGCGTGGCTGAACCAGGGCTTTGAGTAAACCACCCCACCTCTTGCATTATAGCCGATTGCCTAAAAGCAAAATATTACTCTAGAAGAAAGGAATTTAAAACTTTTCTCGACTCATGTAGACACCTAAGTTTTAAGGCCAAAATGGCCCATTAGATCATCTAGTCCAGCCTCTGGTATAATGCAGGCTGTGGCTTTACCCTCTTACACCTGCACATGGTCTGATAACCTATGCTTGGCCTAAAGCATCTCCTCTGAAAAGACATCCAATCTTGAGCGCTTGGGAAATGAACACTCCGCCACCTCTATTAGCAGTTTGTTCCAGCAGTTAATCACCCGACCTGTTAAGAATATTTTATAGTATGTTTGTCCGGTCTTAACTTCCAGCCATTGGCTCCTGTATCTGTCGCTGCTCCACAAAAGAGCGCTCTGGGATGTTGGCATCCCTCCCGTGGGAGGGTATTTGTGTTGGTTTCTGAGTTTGCACAGCAAACGGTCGATCCAGTTGCAATTTTCTTAAGGAAAAGAAGGCAAAGAGAAATGTTCTCTTACCATTTATTGTCACAGAATTTATACCGGTGGTCGTCAGCCGGGACAATGTCGATCAACAGGATGTACTTGGTCTTGGGATTCATTCCGGTCACTTTAACCTTGTAACTAGGAAACATCCTCCTTAGGAAAAACAAAGGGTTAACACGTTAGTGAACAACCTGGAGCAGCACTGGAACTGATGGAAACTTGGAGCAGCGCCCCAAAAGGCCGATCCACCACGTGATGAATTCACGCGAGGACCAAACATTATTGCTGCTTATACATCACCTGAATTAAACTCACCCTTTCCAGAGCGTGGGCTGCAGAGGGCTAGTGGAAAATGGGGCACAAATCCGGGTGAGGGTATTTAGAGGGGGGTTACGGGCCAGTGCCAGGAAAAGTTGTGTGTAGAGAGAGATATGGGGGAGTCAACACGTCCCTCCTTATGGGAGGCTGGGACAGGGAGCCCTCACTACCCCGGGAGGCTCCACAGGGCTTATGGCAGCCTCAAAAAACGCAGATTTCTTGTTGCCGTGAAAGTGCGTGAAAAGTCATGAGATGTGACTACGCTTCAGAAGAAACTAAGCGCACGCAGCTTTCTCATTCACACGTTCCCAATGCCCAGAACGCCAAGTCCCGCCGCTACTCCCGCGCAGCAGCTGAACCTGCGTTCCCTTCAACAGACTGAAAACTGAGGATCGCTAAAGCCTGGCGGGAGACTAAGGGTTAAACGCTGCGGTGGTGCGGACAGCCACTGCTCCTCTGGCCTTTCCGAATGTCCCAAATTCACAGCGAGCCCTTTAAACCTTGTTCGAGCCAGGAGCACCGCAGAGCTCCCTGCCGAAAATGCGCCCGTCCCGCTGATTTCCCATTGACTTTAGTGGACACGTAGCAACCAACACCAAACGGGCAACGTCACGTAAACCAGTGGATCATTAAAGAACGTTTATACATATATGCATATACATTACATATCTAAAGAATCTTTGCGGTATTAAAGACTATTTTTTTATAAAGCTGTGGCCGTGAAACCAGTATATACCATCACGACCTGGTCTTACGATCCAAAGGAGATGGCCCTGATGGGTACGGGCACTGCCATGGGCTTCCCGAGCCCTCGAGGCTGCATCAGGAGCCAGGATTTGCAGGATCAGACACCTTACATCCTCAGAGTAACTATTTTCTTGGCTCCATCTTCCCAACCTCCTCCACATCCAGTAAAAAAAACAAGTCAACTGAACAAACTGGCTCACCACAGCCTTCGAGCAACCAGCCAGAACCGAAAATTCCCCTTTCCACCAACGTAAGGGGGCAGAGGATGAGAATTGCTACATCCTGGAGTCATCCTAATTACCCTAATGAACAAGGGCCCAAACCCTGATGTCGTTTCTCCATCGGACGTGGCGGCCACTTTGCCCCCCACTCCCTCCTTCCCCCGCACGTTGCCCCCGCGCCCGGCCGAGCTGGCCCGGGTCTGCAGCACCATTTTGTCGCTGCTTGGGGAGAAGGCAACAAAATGGGCCCTGTTCGACATCATTTCAATTGACTCTTTTAACCGCCCTGCATAAATTCCAGATGTTTACCATGTAATTAGCCGGGACTAAAAAGGGGTGGTTTACCAATGTCCGTATTTGATTTTCATTCATAAACTCTGCACTCCTCTTAACCTTGTCCTCCTACAGGTAAGCACCTGGATAAATACAGTAGGACATTTCAATTTGCGAATACACAGCCCAATTCACACATTGAAAAAAATTGCATTAGGAATCCAATCCGAATGCCAAGATTTTTTTTTTTTCTTTTTTTTTTTAAATCAGGCCTTAGAATGACATTTAAAAATGAAACAAAAAAAGAGGAGAAACTGATTAAAAACCAGAAATGAGATGGACGCGATTTGACAGTTACTTGCTTTGTACCAGGCGAACGTCCCGCATCAGGGATTTTTATAACATCTAGCTTCTGAATTTCTTTTTTTCTCAATCATTTCATTTACTGTAGTACATCCAAGCTGCTAAAGTAGCCGGACTGATATACTGTAAATGTTAAGTGCTTTTTTAATGGCATTTAAAATTAAGCTTTAGCATATGGAGTTCATATAGCATGGACATGCCTGAGTTTATAATGTTCTTTAGTATAGCCCTCTAAAATAAATACAAAGAGCCAAAGTACTACTATAATATATACAGCTGAAATTCTTTAAGGATAACAAATGGGGACTCACATCTGATTGAAGGTGTTGCTTAACTTGCAAACCGCTCGCTATCTTGCAGTGGTAGCATTGTACTCGGCAGTCGACAGACCCAGCTACAACCAAGTTTGCCAACTCTCTGCATTCTTTTCCAGGAAAACACGGGGCAGATTTCAGTAATTTGGCTGTGCACGGACATTTCATCATTATTATTAGCTGCTGCATTTGGGCCTTAAAAAAAAAATATGCAACTAATGTGCTGTCCAGGGACTTGTCAGTTTAATTTTCTTAATGAAAACATATTTCTCAACCCTTTGGCAGAGACTCATTTAGTAAATATCTCTTCGCAATACGATACAAACATGGGTTGTGCATTTCTGGTAGGGAGGCATGACAAACCAAAGAGCTGGGTCCTAGAAAATGCAGTCACAGAGTTTCAACTAAAAAAAAAAAAGAAAAAAACCCAAGGGCAAGAGAGAGCACCTAATGTCATGTCCTGGCCCTTATTAAATGTCCCGTTTGAAGGAAGGGAGCAGAAAACCACGGCGGAGGCACAGGGCTGCACCAGCCCTGCCCGGGAGCGAGGCCGTGCCTACAGTGGGTCTATACAGCTCCCCGTCAGCCCTGGGAAGGGGCCAAAAACCTGCCTGCTTCCCCAAATTTACTACAGGTCAATGGACCTACTCACAGCCACGGGCTCTACGCTCAGTAGTAGCTTTGCATAACCGGCCCCTCTGCCAAATCTCCGCAGGCAGGAGCTCTCGGGCGGATGGGCGTCTCCGCAGAGGATGCTTCGCTCCGGCCAGCTTTCCCTGACAATAGCTTGCTTCATCATCTATTGCTCAGGGACCAGCAGCGGCAGGAGAATAACCCAGCGCTGCAATAAAAAACTTGCCAGCGTCTTGCCAAGCTCTGGGAAAGCTCAGCCTGGCTTCGGTGGGAGGTCTGAAGCAAGATCCGGGCAGATCCGTGTTTCACCCGCCCTCCTTCCCGCTGCCACGCACGACTCCAAACCGGGCGAGAGTTTCGCTGCGCAGAAACCGGTTACAAAAAATGGGAATTTGGGGCTTCCCGGGAAGCGCGTCCAAGCAGGCGGCATCTGATCCTCAGGCGACACCTCCTGCGCCAAGGGCGGCCGCAGCTCTGCCGTGGGCGTGCAAACGGGGAAGCTCAGCGAGGTTAAGCGCTGGGCACGTCCGCACCGTGGGATAAACCAACTCTTAGGTGAAGTTTAAGCCGTCGGTAATCAGGAGATTAAGAGCAGCAAGTCCTGGCCTCATCGTCTTTCGTTCAGACCCAAAGCCTGGGTCGGACACGGTGTCCAGGGGCTGCAGCAAACGCCCTGAACGTGCAAACGTCGCCGCCAGCTCTGGGCTGGGGGAGTCCAGGACCGGACCAATTTCTTCCCCTTTATAGCTTGGGTTTGGGGTTTTTTTTTTTTAAAAACCACACAAGGTTCTTCTGCAAAACACCGAGTCAGTAAGACTCCAATTTTGGACACGTTCAAAACCCGCTTCTCGCTCAAGCCAGCGAAGAAGGGGCCGTCCAGACTCCTCAGCACCATCCCGACGGTCTCCTGTGCCCCTCAAAGCTCTCCGCGGGGTTCAGTGGCTCTGCCAGGCACGTTTCTGCCTCCCTCCCTGCACTGGCAGGGGCACGGCGCTGCTGTGCAGCGACAGCAGCTCTCACCGCCCTTCGGAGGGGAAAACTTCGATCCGTTTTTACGTTCACACGAGAAAAATCGGGTTTTACGCTCACAAGAGAAAACCGCCCTCAAAGAAAGCGCTGATGGGGGAAAAGCTACGGTGCCTCGCTCCTGTGCGAGCAGGACATCTGCTATGGCATTAAAATACCTCGGTCTGGCACCTGGTCGCTGGGGGGCTGAAACGCAGGGTGATGCCCTGGGGAGGGCAGAGGGGCTGAGCCCGGCGCTGGGGACCGTGGCCGGCGTCCCCGGGGCTTGGCACTGCACCGCCACAGCCCCGGCTAAACCCTTCCCCGCAGCTCTGTGCAGATGAAATGTAGCAAAACCAGTAAAAGCCAGGAAAATAAACAAGCGGCACAATTCTGTAGCCCTCCCAAGCTTCAAAGATGATGTGCGAGTGAATTATTTGTTCTGATAATGAAGCAGTCATTGCTTAGCTAAGTTTATGCTAGGCGCATTTTATCTCTACATGATATTCACAAATTGTTTTAAAATGAACTGTTAGAATAAGCATCTCTTGTTTATTTATTTATTCTATTACTATCCAATCCCCTTAACCACGGAGCAGTTACTGACATGGAGCCAAAGCTTCTATTATGTTCAAACAAAGTTTAATTAATGTGTAATTGGTTGGTTGGATTTGGAAGTGAGCGATAAGAGGAAAGCTTTGCTTTCGTTTGGAGCAGCAGTTCCCAGCCTTTCGGGCTCTGCAGGCTTGGCCACTTCATGGGCATCTTGTTTTTAATCCCCATGCGAGCAGGCCTGGTTGGTCCTGGAGAACTGGACGACTGCAAGGTTCCCAGGTCCAATAAAGTCATATTTTTTGGAGAGGGGACAGCAATCCAGTGCAGCCAGAAAAGCCGAGAGCATCCGAGCTGATCAAAGAGCTCAAAACTCTCATCCGAGCACCGACCGCCCTGCGCCACGCTGCACGCCAGGACCTGCGTGTCCCAGGGACACTGGCTCATGCCTTGGTACTGCTGGGTGACGAGGTGGCCTCTGCAAACCCCTCCGGCCTCACCACCCTCCCGCTCACAAGGACTCGATCTGACCTTCCTTCTTAGATGCAAACACCGTTTCTGATGCATTAGCTGGGAAGGGGTTTCTCTGACCAGCACACGGTCAGCAGGGAAGCCATGGGCAACTTAAGTGGTATTTCCATGAAAAAAACCTGCACGGGAACAGGACACCTGAGTCCTGTTGGGGCAACCCAAGTCACGTCCTCACCAAAGGCCGTCGGTGCTCTCCGAAGCCCACGGCAAGACACGGACTGGTGCTCACTGCACGTCCCCGTGGTGCGGATGGTGCTTCAGGTACTAGCGAGCGCTTCCTTCTGTCCTTTCGGGGGGTAAACCTGTCCCCCAGCCCCTCAGCAGCTGAAGTCCTGTTTTCAAAGGGAGTTTCAGTAAGACAAAGCTTTCCACAGACGGACAGCAATTTTACAGATCCTTGAGTTTGGGGTCGTCAAGTAAAGCGAAAACGGGATTTTCAGAAGCTCCCGTACGGTGCTGTCTGGAAAGGTGATGCTTATGGCGTATCAGGTTGTGGAAGGATCAGGAAAACAAGAAGTCACTCAACATCTCGGCTAACGAGCCATATCATGGTTGAAAGACCAGCTCCTCAGAAGCTGCTGGACATGCGAAGATGCCTCCAGTGACGGTTTCAAAGCACCGAGGGAGATGACATGCCTACATCCCTGATAATGACTAATGTGGCCCCAAATTCTGCTCGGGAATTGGCCACGGCTGCTTAAGGATGCTTCTCCACATCTTCATTGTTAGGAGGGAAAGGCATGGTGCGCAGAGGCTTCAAGAACCACGTTTCCATTCTGATGACCTTTCTGCTTTTCTTCTAATTTCCCTTCTTTTGACAAGCATTTCTTCCCCTGACTTAAAGCATCTTTAAAAATAATATTCTCCGGGGCAGATTAAAACAAATTTGGGGATGTCAGCTGTTTCTTTTAGCCTTTTAAATGGCATTTCCTTTTTGATAGATTCTTGCTTTCAGAAAATACTTTAAAGAGATCAAAGACTTTTTCAACAGGGTCCCATTTTCCCAGTGTATCCTAACCCTCAGTCCCTTATTTCTCTTATCACCCACGCCACTCCGCTATGACGCTCTGTATACAAAGTAAGAGCAGTTAACTTTGAAGTGCTGGATTAGCCCATGCCAGATCCTTGCCTCAGAATAACAAACAATACAGGTTCAACAGGAGTTCTCATCAGTAGTTCATTTTTCAGCCCCAAATTCACTGTCACTAACACAAGCAACATTGAACTCTCAGTCTATGGACAGATAGGAGAGATTTATCTGGTGGCAGGACCGTGACCTAGTGATGAGAAGGTCAGACAGTTAAGGGATTTTTATATTTTGGAATGGCGAGGTTGTATTTTTTGTTTCTGGCTGGCGCATCCAATTTTTAAATAAAACATTGTTTCTCACATACTTGAGAACTTGGTTAGCTGGATGGCTGCTTTCCTGGTCTAGAACATTTCCTCTCTTTGCCCCACGGTAACTCGAAACACGGGCAGGCTTCTTGCCGTGGGATGCTTCTCCGGTCCTTTCCTTTTGCCGCGACTGAAGTCGAGTAGAAAAGGTCCCAACGTGCCGGAGGACGGGAGAGGGGGATGCCGGCAGCACCAGCAGCACAGCACAGAGGTACCTCAGAGAGAAGCTCTACAAGAGCGCGGCCAACCACCCGGCGCCGCAACCTTTGAGGGCAGGTTGGCTCCCTCGCCAGCCCACCTCCTCGGCGGTGCAGCCCCTCCAGCCGCGGGGGCTTTCGGAGGAGCCGTGGGGAACCTCGGTGTCAGCGCCAGGCCGTGCGCCGGCTCATCCGTGCGGAGCAGGAGGTGATCCGCAGCGCAGGGGCAGAGCCCGAGCGACGGTGGGGATCTTCCCCGGGGTGCTTTGGGCTTGACCAAACCCTCCCCTGCAACCCTGGCCAGCGCTGCTGCAGCTCCAGTCTAAGGACGAGCGGGAAAGCTTTGGGAACACCCTTAATCACGAGCATCCCGTGTCTTTAACAAACTAAAAGCAAGGGTTGCTGTTTGAAGAGAGAAGCGTGTTAAAAACTAAAATCCCATCCCTGCCCTACTCAGCGTGCGCGAGCTCCGTCTTCCTTGCCAACGCTGTCGACATCTTCAGCAGCCCGGCCAAGAGCCATTGGAGCTTGCTCCCGCTCCTTTCTCCAAAAGCAGGAGTTTGCCCGACCAGGGTAATTCCAGGACCCCGAATTTAGGACTAAGCAGATCAAACATTCCTTAAATATCTACTTTATTTCCAAGTTTTAAACTGACGGCTCGCATTCCATCGCTGATCTCAGATATTAAGGTTTGCTTTTGGATCAAAAACCTTTAGCAGAGATTCTTGTAACTGCCTCAAAAGATTCTGGACAAATATTTCCCTTTAATTGTAACGAGAACTGGGCATCCATATGCCCTACAGAGCCATGGAAAATTTAACTTTTAAAGGATTATTCACAGAGGAAAGCTGCACCAGCTTAGCCAAAGTATTTATACTTCTTCAGACCTTGATGTCCTAAAAACTAGTTTTATTTTGGTTTACTAAAGTTGATTAGGAACAGATTTTTTTAAACTGAAATAAGCCACTTTTAAAATGAAACTTGAACATCTAAAGGGGGGTTGCGTCTTTTCCACACATGCAAGCTGCTTTATTGATTTCTTTTTCCTGTGCAATATTTTCCTACACATGCTTCTTAAAACCTGCTACCATAAAGACTGAAGCTATCTTTGTACCTGTGCACATCCTGCGCTCCGGCCAAAACTCAATTTCAGTATCTTGAGCCTCCTGTTCACATCTCTCGGGTGGTTATGCTACCATAGAGGAATTACACGTTATTTTTCTCTTCAGCAACTGTTCACAAAAATGTGACCAGACATCCTGTGAACTGGCATTTTTTACTGATTAGCCATAAGCTTCATCAAATTGTTTGCCCCTGGCAATATCTGGATAGGAACTGCAATGCTGCAAAGACTGGCACCTTGGGAAAAAAAAAAAATAAAATAGGGAACAGCTAGAGCTAAATAAAAACTAACAGAAGGAAAAGAAATCCTGAGCCAGGGAGACTGTGTAAGCAAAGATTAAGTACCTGCAAAAATAAGGTCTGGCAGATGAGATTTCACAAAACGTTAAGAGAGACAAAGCGGGGTTTGCCACACGGTTAAAAAAAAATAAATAAAAATCACAATAGCTCAGTTAAACGATAGCACGTAAGAGCGAGGAGATTAAATGGGAAAGCAGGGTTTATAACGAAGTTTCTCGTTCGCTTTCTGCTTTTCCCACCCCCGGGAAAGCTCCCTCCCTGCCCCACGCCTCCGCTCCAGCGGGAAGGTGTGCGCCTTCCTCGGACGGGCTGCGGCGGGCACAGCCGGGAGGGAATTCCCATGGCACCTCCACCCTCCAGTGCACCCTGTCCCCTTTATTACCAGCTACAGCGATTTTACTAATTTCATTTAATAGGACCCCGCCGCTTGGAAAACGTGCTGCTTTTTTTTTTTTTTTTTTTTTTTTTTTTTTGCCTTTTTTTTTTTAAATAACTGGGAGGATTTGTGAATAATTAATAGCCTTATTTATAAAGACAGGCGTGCACGGCTCGATGTGGGTGTTGGGCTCGGTCACCCATCCCGGGAAGGCGAGCCGGCCCTGCTGGCACCGGGCACCGGGCACCGGGCACCGGGCACCGGGCACCGGGCACCGGGCACCGGCCGCAGCCGCCGCCCCGGGGCTCAGCGGTGAGAAGCTGCTCGGGAGAAGCGAACCCCGGGGTTTCACAGCCAAGGCTGCCTTGCCGAAAGAGCTGCCCTGCAAAAATGCCACTCGCCACGGGCAGCGCTTAGAGAAATCACGCGTGGCCGGTTTTCTTCTCGTTCCCCCGCCGCCCTCCCCGGTTCAGGCAGCCCTTGGGTACCTCCAGCCCCGGGCAACGAAAAAACCGGGGAGATTTTTGCGCTAGGTCTATGGCAGCCTTTAAAAACAAGCAACGGCCAAATCCTCCGGAGCAGAAATCCGTAATTAGAAGAAACCTCCGAGAGGAGGAACGAGGAAAGGTCCTGATTTATGGAGCCCGGCGTCCCATCCTCTGGGCGCTGCGATGGGCAGGATTTTATGGCTGAAGGAGGCGAGCGGTTTTATGCAAAGTTCAGGGAACCTTGCTAACATAAACTTTTTATCTGTTGATGATCCTTTTAATATAAAATAATCTCTTTTTTTTTTTTTTTCCCCTCCCACAATGAAGCAGTCGAACATTAAAAAGATAGCGAGTGCATTTTAAAGATGTTTCCACTTTATAAATCAAGCTTCCTTGGCAACAACATGATTTCTATTTCAATGCTGAGCTTGCTGTGTTCTCCTAATATCTCCTACAGATCAGTCCTAAGAGGGAGTAATAATCCCCCAAAGTAATTCTCAGCCCTAAATTCTCGATAATTTATAGTTGGCTCGTTCTGTGGAGCTCTACAAAGAATGAAACAAATGACTCCCCCTCTCCCCCCCCCCCCCCCAAGTTATCAATATTTGCCTTGTTTATACAAAAAGGCTATTTTACACCATTGCCATGGAATTAACGCTTCCGCTGAGCTTTACATTTCCTCTCCATTGAGTGAACTTGTCATTAAAGTCGCTTTTTTTTTGTTGTTTGAAATTTAAAAATCAGGCTTCAATTTCTTTTCGTTTGTGCCCCTTGAGGTCAGACAGACCGACATTGAAGTGATTTCAACTAACTGCATTCAGGGGCATCTCTGCGCCTGCTGGGAGGGGGATTAGAGTCCTAATTAGTGCCTGCAATTAGCCGGTTTCCCTCTTCTCCCTCCCCCCCCCCCCCCCCAAAAGCTAAATGCAAGTGCATACAAATCTCCATTAAGCATCCCATTTTTTTTTTTAATTGGGTCAAGAGGAGGTTTATTATTGCTCCTCTTTATTTAAATAGCTTGGGTAAAATAAAATCTGCATGAAGTAATAATTTTCAGTTCGTCATTCGCATTACCATTAACGGCATATTCCTGCTTTTGGGCTGCCCTGCTCCCAGCCCCGCACTCGGTATGAGCGAAGAAACTTAAAACGATCACGGGATTTAAGTTGCTCGGGTTTTCTGCCGTCCTCATACTAATTATTTTTTTCTTTTTTTTTTTTTTTTTTTTTTTTTTTTCCCCCTTTCGGTGCTGCTCGAGAGCCCGACCCGGGACAGGGAGGGAGAGAGCCGGGTCCGGGCACCGGCGGGTCCCCGGCGGCGGCTCCCGCTCAGCCCCAGCCCGGTGTCCAGAGAGGACAAAAAATAAAAAATATTGCCCTTTATTTCGACACCATTTGCAGCTGGATACAGGGAAAAGAAAGGAAGCGAGTATTCTGCTTCGTGTTATTCATCAGCATTTTGGCCATTTCTCTTTTTTTCTTTAATTAAAAGCTATTTATTTAAAAAAAAAAAAAAAATATTTGAAATGCTGTTAGCTCGGTGGTGCCGCGCTGGTTTTCACAAATGGAGAATTCGGCTTAGCTAACGTAAAAACCCAAAGTTTTGTACATCTTGGGGTCAATCCCCCCATCCCCTCAGTCCCATCCACATGCTCACGAAAGGTGACTACGTGTGCACTGCCTGCTCCGCCGGACAAAGAATGTGGGACTGAGCCCTATACATATGGATTTGTTTAAACAATCCACGTTAAGACTTACAAAGAGATAACATGCACATTTGGGATGCTTAGGGTCTAGAATTTGGTAAAGATATTACACGTCCCGCACAGACGCACTCAGATACTATAAATTAAGGGTGAAATATTTGAGGTCTTGATCCCCTAGTCTTAGCTGACTTAGGCAGCAGACCTATCAAAATGAATCCGGCTCTTCGCATCAGCAGACGCTACAGAACAAGCCCTAAGATTTTATACACCCAAAAGTAGGGCGATAAGGACAGAATTACCTGCGCGATCACTTCATAAATAGGCCAAATAGCAAACAAATTGAAGATCCCCGGGACATCCACCCCCTCTCCGGGGGGACTAATGGGAATATCTCGGTTATTAGAGTAAAGCTTCCCTACACCGGCCAGCTGCTGCACAGAGCTGCCGGGGATGGGGGAAAGGAGAGGGAAACCGCCCGTCACTTCCCAAATCCAAAGCCCGGGCTTGGGGTCTGGGTCTCGCAGCGTGGGCAGCAAACAAGGCAGAAAAGACACGCACCCCCCCCCGCCCCGAGCCCCCCGCCTGCCCCGCACCAAGGCTCAGGGACCACAGGTTAAAAAAAGACTGCATCGATATTGACCGTGGGAATTTTAATTTCTTTTTTCTGCTTTCTCCGCATTATTTGTCCTCCTCCACGGCTCTCTAGCACAGGGTAAAATCAGCGATCGTAGGGCATGGCAGAACCACACGGCTGTGTTAGAATTAAACGGATTCCCACGCCTAAAGCTGGCGATTCTTCTTTTCCAGCAGCAGCGATGCGAGCCTGCTGCCGCAGGACGGCTATTTCGGTGCCCGCAGTGGGAGCTGGCTAGTTTTGTTGGGAACCCTCCGACCCCCGGGCTGCTGATGGGCTGAGGTTTCGTTCTGCTGTTGAATTTTCTGACGTTCATTCTGCCATCTCCCACCCGAGCAGCCCGGGTGGGAAGGGAGCCCTGAGCAGGCGCAGGGATGGATTCCCCAGGGAAGCGAAGCCTCTGGAGCCGCTGGGCTCCCTCTCGCCTGGGCCTGGGTGTGCACACTGAGGGGGCTCTGATTTGGTCAAAATTATTGTTTGTTTCCAAGGGAAGGCAGGTTTGGGTTTTCCCCACACTTAACAGGATCAAAATGGTACCCGTCTCTCTTTCGCTTTTGAGATTAGAAGCGTAGCCTAAGCCTTCGTATTGCTGAAACTTTGGTGCAAAGTATGCCACCGCAGGTCTTAGCGCACTAAGGCAGAAAAGGGGAGTTGGGTTTGCTTTGGGGGAAAAAAAAAAAAAAAAAAGTAGAGCCACAATCATGCTAACGTCTTAAAAAAAAAAAACCCAAATAATAAAATGAAGAATTACCAAAGAGAATTGGGACTAAATGTAGCAAATGACTCCACAACTCTTTCTTGCATCCACAGTCTCGTTGCCACACTCAAACGCATGCACAGTTTATACCGAAAAAAATGACCTTACTGAAATCTGCAACCACAATAATAATTTTTTAAAATGACACTAATTGCAGTAGCTCTGCAAAACCCAGTCTCGGCAAACAGGGACATTTCATACGGATCAGAAGCAACACGTGTTCGCGGGGAATTTTCACTAACCTGCCTGCTTTGGTTATTATCATTTCGGTGCCAGCTTCATGAAATTTCTTCCATAGCTCCTTCTCATGGAGATAGACTTTGATATTTTCTATTGTCTGGGGAAAAAAAAAAGACAATGAGGATAGGAAGAAATGCCTGCGAAAACCTAGGAGAGGGGCTGGGGAAGGGCGGTGGGACTCGGGGGCTGCGCACCCAGGACCGGTGCCGCAGCCGAGGCGCCGGGCGAAGCCACCCCGGCCCCGGTCCTGCCTGTGCGGGAGGAGGATGGAGTCCCAAAAATTCCACCGCCCTTTGCCAAAAATAAGAGAAACAAACTGAGGCCGGTTTTAATTGCAGACTTTCACATCCAGGCGGGACACTGAGGCCAAAGGGAATTTTTTTTTTTTTTCCGATTTTTTTTTTTTTTTTCCTATTTATTTTTTTTTTTTCCGTAGGGGTTTCCGTGCCCCGATGGGGCAGACGGGCCCCGCTGTCGCCCTGGAGGTCCCAAAAAAACGGGGCCAGGAGCATCCGCGGGGATACCCGCATCCGCGGAACACCGTGCGCGTCCAGGGCCGCGGTTTCTGCGCGGAGCCGTTCTTTTCCGCGGGATGCCGGGGACACCGCGGAGGCGCCGGCCGGGCGCGGAGAGGAGGGGACAAAGGCAGAGAAGCCGCGATGTACCGAGAGGGCGCGGACGTTTTATTTAGCGGGGGAAAAAAAAAAAAAAAAAAAAACCCAAACCAAGCCAAAACAAAAGAAAACCCAAGGAAACCCACGGGAGGAGCGGCCGCGGCTCTGCCACACGATGGCCGTACCCGACGGCGGGGACGCGGGCGGCTCGCTTTGCACCGGGAAAAAAAAATAAAATAAAATAAAAAAAAGCAATTTTCTCGCAATTCCCCCCACCACCACCACCACCACCACCCGGGTCGTGGCCGAGGGAGATGCGCCGTGGCGGGGAGGGCTGACTCCGGCCCCCCCCAAGCCGGGCTCCGGCCGGGCCGGCGGCGAGAGGGGCGAAGCCGTCGGGCAGGACGCGGGGCCGGGCGGTGCGTACCTGCTCGGGGTCGGGGAGCTGCGGGCTGCTGAGCGGCGTGCTGCTCCCCCCGGCTACACCGAGGACGGGGGAACCGGCGGAGGAGTCCGCATGGCCGGGCGCGGGGGCTGTTGGAAACCCTTCCTCGGTTTCAGACAGGCTTTTCTCCTGGAGCATTTCCTTGCGGGGAAGAGAGGCGCACCGTTAGCTGGCAGCACCGGGGGCCACGTCCAGCCCCTGTGGCGTCTGTGTGTCCCACACACACTCCCCCCCACCCCACCCCACCCCACCCCAGCCATCGGGCACGGCCACCTGCGGGGGTCAGGCCCTTCCCGGCCCGGCCCGAGGTCCTTCCTCAGGCGGCGACACTCGGCGAGACTGGGACGTGACACCCCCGGCCCCGGGGGGGAAAGCCGCTGTGCCCAGGAGAGCCGGGCCGGGCCCGCCTGCCCCCGCGGGGGAGCCGCCCACGCGTGGCCGCGCTCCCGCCTGAGGCCCGAGCAGCTCATCTCAGCTGTGGGCGCAGTCGTTCCCCCTCCCAGCCCCGACCTTTTCTCCTCTCCCCCCCCCCCCCCGCCCCTCCACCCCTGCTTTCTTGCCACCGGTACCCGTCGGGGAGGGCAGCCCGGCCCGGCCGGTCACTCTGCCCCGTCCCGTCGGGGCTCCGGGGGCTTCGCGACGGCGCTCGGGACCGCGGTGAAACGCAGCGGCGGAGCCGGGCGGCGTAAACAGGCGGAGTGCTGGGCTCCGAGATAAAAGGGCCCCTCTTAAACTTGGACGGAGACTGGGAAAAGCCAATAAAGATAAGGCCTGACAGCTCCGCCGGGGCTGCCGCGCATCAAACCCCGACTTTTACAGCGCGGAGGGACGCGGCCGCCCGCTCCGCTCGACGGACGGACGGACGGACGGACGGAGATTCAGATTTCCCCCCCCACCCCCCACCCCGGCGCGGAGGGGAAGCGGCCCCGGGGAGCGATACCGGCTTTCCCTACGGGGAAACGCTGCCGGTACCCGGTCCCTCGGCCCCCGACGGAGCGCTCTTTTTCCCCCGGTCCCCGGCGCTCCCCGTCTCCAGCTCCAGCAGAGCTTCAGGGAGAGCTCCAGCCAGCCCGGCTCTGGGCGAGGGGACACACACACACACACCCCCCCCACTCCCGTGGGTAGCTGCACCGTACGTACCGCGGACACCCCCCCGCACCGCCGCCCCGGGCAGGGATTGCCCCCGGCCGCAGCGGCTCACCCGGTGCCCCGAGCGGCGGCACCGCCGGTTCCCCCGGCCCCGCTGCTGGAGGGAACGGGACGGCCCCAGCCCGGTGGAGGTGGGGATGTTCCCGGTGGTCAACCCGGGGGAAGCACAGGTGGGAGGCGACGACCCCGACAACCGCCCCCCTCCCTCCCCGAGGGCCCGGCTCCTTCCCCCGGCCGGGGACCCCGGTGCTCCCCGGTAGCGAACCGGGGATGGGGGGGGGGGGGGGAGCAGCGGGCACAGGCCGGGGGTGGCGGCGGTGGAGGGGGGGGGGGGGGACGACGGACACACGGACACCTCGTCAGGCTGCAGGGAGCTCCGCACCCGCGGAGTCCCCGCTCCCTCCCATCCTTTTTCCTTCCGTCCTTCCTTCCCTCCGCACCCCGGGAACTCACACGGCCGGCCGGGGGGGCAGGAGGCGCAGCGGGGGGCTCCGGGCTTCGCCTGGGGGCGGCTGCGGCATGAAGGGCATCCGCGGGGGCTGCGCGGGGGCGCTCAGGCCGCCGGCCGCGGCTCCGCGGCCCCCGATGGCAGCGGCGTGCGGGGCATCCCCCGCTGCGCGGATTCACTTTCCCTTGATCTCGGCGGAAAATGTTCCATAAAGATCCAGTTTGGGGCCTTTCGACTCCCTCCCTCTTTGTCTCCCCCCCCCCTCTCCTCCCTTTTCCCTTCCCCTCCTGTTGCTGACGTTGCCGCTGTCAATCACGGCCCCACAGACCGGCTCTGGCCCGCTCCGCCCGGCCCGGCCCGGCCCGCTGGGCCCCGGCCCCGGTCCCACCCGACGGTCCGTACCGGGTTGGAACCGACCGACCGGGACCAACCACCTCCCGCTCCCCGCGGCCCGGGCCCGGTCGCGGCCTTCCTTCCCCGGCCTAGCCTCGGCTCTGCGGCCGGGCCTGGCGGCGATGGGAGCCGCTCGCTGCTGGGAGCGGGGGAAGCCCGGCGTGGGGGGAACTCACCACGATACCCCCAGCCCCGCCGCTCCCTTCCCAGCCCCGATGGTCCCGGCGCTCCCCGGTGCCCGGCAGGGAGCCGGGCCGGACCGGGGAAGGGGAGGGTGCGGGGGGGGCTGCAGCGGGAGTGCCGCGGTGGGCACAGGCCGCGCTCGGAAGGGGCTCTTGGCTGGGCGGCCCGGGCCGGGGAAGACGGTGGGACCGGCCGGGAGGGAGACGACAGGGCTCCCCGTCCTCCCTCGGTCGCGACAGAGAGCCCCGAGCCTTGCCCCAAGGAGGACAGGAGCTGCGCGGCCTCTGAAAAAAAAAAAAAATAAAAATAAGCGGCGACCAGGCCGGGCCGCCGGGGTCAGCCCTCGCCGGGGCCGCCCCGAGGGGAGTGCGGCCGGGGCGGGGGGGGAGAGGAGCTCCCGGCCCCGCACAGCCCCGGGCGAGAGCCCCCCGCACCCTCCGGCCACGGGCATCGCCTGCTCGGGGCTCCCACCGCCAAGCCAAACCCCCTCCCCCACCCCCAAACCAGGGAGAGAACCTTCCTCGGGACGAGCGCTGTCGCGACTGAACGGGCCGCTTCAGCTCTGCTGTCGCGATTACCGCCCATCCCGTAGCGCGGCTGCTCGCCCTGTGCCGAGCAGCCCCTCGCCTCCACCCGAAACGCGCCCAGGCTCCCGCGCTACCCCCCCCCCCCCTCCTATAGCTATACCTATCGCGACAGCCCCGCTGCTGCGCACCGCCCTATATCGCGACAGCCCCGCCTGGTTCTGCTCCGGCTCCGCGCCCGTGGGGAAGGACGGTGGACGGGAACCGCTTACCCGAGCCCTCCGGTCCCGGGTGGGCGCCGAGGTGCCGCTCGCCTCCCGCAGCCCCGGGTTCACAGGGACACGGCCATGAGCCGGCGGGGCTTCCCGGGGCAGGATTTTTATCGGGGTTTATCTTGAAAGTGAATTTAAACCCAAACTCACTCCCACCGTCACGTGGTGCCGAAATTGGGAACAGGAGCGGAATAAAAAGTAAACTGGGGTCAACCTCTTAATGAACCTTTTCCCCACTCCTCCAAAAAAAAAAAAAAAAAAAAAGGAAAAAAAGGGGGGGAGGCAAAAAAAAAAAAAAGGCCCCGGGCGGGCCGGGGGATGCGAGCGAGGGAGCGGCCAGCAATTCCCGCAGGAGCCGGCGGGCCGGGACCGGGACCGGCGGCAGGTGAGACCGGGCCGGCGGCCGGGCCCCGACGTGCGCCCGCGGGGCCGGGGCGATGAGGGGGGGGGGGGGACCGGCGCCCGTCCTGCCCCCCGCACAGACGGAGCAGGGGCCGAGGACGACCTGGGGGCGAGGAACCGTCCCGGCGAGACCGCGGTGGGAGCGGGGAGACCCGGTCCTGCTCGGTCGGGGGGTCCCGGAGCACCGGTCCCCGCCGCCGAGCTGGGCCCCGTAGGCGGCCGCGGTGGTTTCCGCGGGTCGTAGCTGCTTCTGAGCTACGGGCCGGCCCCCGCCCCCCCGAACCCCAGCGCCGCGGGAGGGGAGAGTCCGCGCAGAGCCGCGGAGGATGCGCGCAGCCGGGCACCGCACCGACCCCCGCTCGGAGCGCTCCGTCCCGCCGCCGCTTCCCACCTGCGGGCCGGGCTCTCCCCGCAGGCTGCGGGGCCCGGGACGGCTGCCGAGGGCCGGGCTCCACGGCAAAGGTGAATTTGGGGATTTACTCTGCGGCTGGTGCCGGTCGCTCGCCTTTGGTCGGGTGAGTCTCCCTCCACCCCTTCCTCCCGCGGCCGCGGACAGGGACAGCGGGAATTAGGGACGCTGCCTGCGCTTCCCTACGTTAAATGCCTTTTTTTTTTTTCCCCCTTGAACAAAAAAAAAAAAAAAAAAAAAAAAAAAAAGGGGGGGGGGGGGGGGGGGGCCATCCCCAAGTGGGGAGGATTTAATTAAAGCAAAGCCAAAGCCTCCCCCTCCTCCTCCCGCCAGCCCCCGGCCCTCCCCGTCCGGGCGGCCGGGGATGCTGGAGCGCGGTGTCGGGCCCTTTTCCCCGGCTGAAGTTATCCACGCTCGGCTCCTCCGTGCCTTCAGACCGGGCAGCACCTGCCCGCAACGGGCTCCGGTCCACGGCACCCCCCCCCCCACACACCACCCACCACCCACCCACCCACCCCCGGGGCTCCCCCAGCCGCCACCCGCACCGGTGGGGCTGGAGGAGGCCGCGACCGGTTTCATCAGCCCCCGGTGGAGGGGACGGGACCGGAGCCGAGGGGACGGGACCGGAGCCGAGGGGCGAAGAGTCCCGGTCGGACGGAGCCCCCCCCCCCCCCCCCCCCTCCCAGCCCCCGGCAGCGCCGTGCGCTTCCCGGAGGCTCCGGCAATTCCCGGCGAGGCTCGAAACCAGCCTGACTGTCATCACCCGGCAGATAAACGGCCGGATCCCCGACGGCAGGGTGGCTCCTATTCACGGCTCATCACCGCCGAGTCCAAGGAGCAGGCAGGGGGAGGATAAGCCCCGCTTTCAGGGACCGGCTCTCCAACCCACTCATCACTGTCACCGAGCTCGCTCATGCCTTGGCCCTAAACACCGGCGATTAATAAAAGTTCACTGTCGCTTTTCTCCAATAATGACACTCAGGCTGCGAGCCGGGAAAAAAAAAAAAAACCCACCCGAGCGGGCTCAGATCTACGCGTTACCTGCGGGGATGCTCCACCGCTTCTCCAGCCGCGCTCCTCTTCCCCCCGCCCCACTCCAAGAAAACCTGCTTTCTCTTCCCCTCTCCTCAAGAAAACCTGCTTTCTCTTCCCCTCTCCTCAAGAAAACCTGCTTTCTCTTCCCCTCTCCTCAAGAAAACCTGCCAGCCGCGACGGAGGCGAGGGGAGAAGCGAGCCCCGAGCCCGCACCCGACGGTCCCGGGCGGCCCCGACGGCGGCCGCGGCTCGGAGCTCCGGGACGAGGCGGCGGGGAAAGACCCCGCGGGGTCCGGCCCCGGCTCCCGGGAAGCCAGGACCGAGCCTGGGCCGCGTGGGTTGGCAGAGATGGATGGGCTTGAGCGGAAACTCACCGGTTTACGCTGCCGAGGAGGGGTTGAACGGATGAGGACCGCGAAAAAGGTGCCGAATTTGGCCAGTAATGAGGCTGGAAGAACGGAGTGCTAATACTGAATTATGCATGTACTCGGGAGGAATTACACGGCATCAGACTCGGGCTTCTAAAGAGGGACAGTGCCAAACTTCTAATAACTGTGTAATATGCTTATTTATACCATACAAGGACTTACAAACCTCATTGTGCATAGCAGCTGGGTCGTATTTCTTTACCCTTCCATTCCTCAGGCTCTTTTGCCAAGAGACTGGTACCAAACACTTCTAGGCTGAAAGGAAAACACAAAATTAAATTGCAAAGAAACGATGACAGGAAGCATGGGTAAGATACGGGCTGACGTGCGGCCCTTTAATCTTAAGCATCTGCCTAAAATAGACGCAGTAAGGGGGCATTGAAAATATGCACGGTTTTAAATGCAAGCGGTTCTCTGCTTCTAAGTCGTTCGGTCGAATTATCCGCATGTACTTGCCTGACCTGGGCACGTTTGTAGGTTCTAAGGCTTTGGTTTAGACCATTAAGTAAATAATTTAACGAACGTTTTAAAACGTTGGAAAGTAACGCGTTACTCAGTCTTGCACCGAGCTCCGCTGAAACTGGGTAAATCAAACGAACAGCCATATCCCGATTCGGTTTTAAATATCTGGGGGGTATTTGGTAATTTCGTCCCAGCGTACCAAGTCTACTTACCCCTCGTAATTTCCAGCAAAGCTACGTAGGATGCAAACAAGCAACGTTCACTGTGTAACCAGCAAGAATTAAAACTATGAACGAATATTCATTTATCCAGACATTTTTTAAAAGCTTAAGTATTTTACAAATAAAAGCAAACAATTGTGGCATGGTTTTATTTTTTAAAACTAACGTTAATTTTGTCTAAATGCTCTGGATTTTTATTTTTTCATACGTCGTCTTATTATTTTTTAAAGTAGCATCTAGAAAAATATCATTGGAAGTCCATTGCACAATTCATACGCATGAGAATTTACTGTGAGCTCAGCAACACTCTGTCTAAGAATGACTAGTCCAGAGACCACTGCCCTGGTGAACGTCAGACTGAGATAGTCCCCAACGGTCTTTCCTAGCCAAAGGTCTGATTTAACTTCAATATATTTAAAAAAAAAAAAAAAAAAGAAAAAGAAAAAGAAAAAAAAAAGAAAAAAAAGAGAATTGCTCCATCTGCTTTGCAATGACTTTTTTGTTTTTTAATTAAAAGAGCCCTAAAGCTACGGCGTGCTGGAGCATGGGAGCAGGCAAAAGGGACCACGCCAAAATGGAAATAATGGTTTTAAAAAATAAAAGCAGAACAATGCCCAGCGCTCGGCACGTCGGGCTTTTTACGCGGCCTGGCTACAAGCGCCACGGCGGCCGCAGCTCCGCTCCCTGCACCAACCCAAAATGGTGCTGCGGGGATTTGGGCCGAGCAGGCCCTGCCATCGCCGCTCGGCACGCGGTCGCCGCCGTTTACGGCGGGTCAGCGGGTCAGCGCCTCCGGTCGCACGAGCCCCCGGTTAGACGTGCCGTGGTCACCGGCGCTGCCGGGTAACCTTGGCCGAGGGCCGGAGGCCACAGCCCCAGAGAGAAGGGGCTCGGGCAGCGGCGTGGGACGGGGCGGCAGCCCGACCTGTGCACCGAGAGGGGAGAGCAGCCCCGCGGCAGCTCGGCATCCTGCGGGGACCTCGGTGAAGCGGGAGGAGGACGCGTGGAACCTCCTGGATAAGCTGCTCTGGAGCACATGGGCTACGAGCAAAACCGAGACGCACATAAATCCACCGAGTGACAACATTGCAAGTCATTTCTCACCAGGCAGGAAGAAAAGAGGAGAGGCTTGTCTCGGAAGCCTTGCATCAGAGCGAGAAACTGCCTTAAGGTATTGCAAAACTAGCCCGGCGCACCCCCAGAGCAACGCGTTGTGGCTCGGCACGGCGTACTTGGCATCATCCACCCGTCGCCGTGCAGGGGACGAGGGGCTCGGGGCAAGTCCTGCCCAACGTGATTATTTAATTTGCGCTGGGGATGAGGAGGAGGTTATTGCTATGGGAAATCGCTGTCCTCCAGGGTGAGCAGAGGAAAACGCTGGTCCAGGTGAGAAATTCCCAGCGGGAAGGATGAAGGCAGCCAGCTGCCAGCACCGTCTCTGCCCTGGAGCTGGGTGCAGACCCCGTCCAAGCCCCTGCTGTGGCACAGCTCGCTGTTCTGCCACAGCAACGGGGGCCGGTGGGGTCGAACAGTCACGTTTAAACGTTTCACCCTAACGTGGACCCTCGCCTCGGGACAGACCCCACCGACCGACGGCCCGAGCCAGGCAGCACAGCAACGCACGAGCGGGCGCCGGTAGTGCCTGGTGAGCGCTGCCACGCTTTGGGACAGAGGCTGCAGCCCACGCTCCCGCTGTTTCTTTCAGCATCCCAGTCGCTATTTAGGCAAAAGCATCATCTCAGCCACCGGCAAAGACACCGCATCCCAGGCCAGCGCGTGCAAGCCCTCGCTCCCTGCCAGAGCCCACGGCTCTTCTTGGCCAGTCTCTTTCCATCGTGGTGTTGCCCAGAGGGAAACCTCCTCCTTCTCCCCGGCCTGGGGTCAGACCCCGCAGCACGGCCGCGGGTCAAAGCAAGGCTCGGCGCTGTAGCTGCGGGTGGGGGGGACACCCACTCTTTTGGGCTCGCGGGAAACTCTAAGCCAGGAGCAAACGGGGACCCTGGGGATTTCGACACTTGCCAGATGCCTATGATAGCCGTGTATCACGCTCCTGGGGGTCAGTCCTGTCTCGGGTCCTTGCTAAATCACCCAGGGCAGATTTAAGGGGCGTGAGGTTTTCGGGGCGCGGGAAGGCAGCCGTGATTTAAAAGGGCGGAGGGGAGCGGCGAGCGGCGCGGGCGGCCAGCCTCCGAGCGTAGGGGCTCACGGGGCAGAGCAGAGCGGCACAAACACGCGTCCAGATGTGGAGCTGCCGGCGAGGAGGAGGCCGGACGGGGATGGGGGAAGGCGAGGTGAGAGGCAGATGAGAGCGGGGAGGACGAGAGCTGCTCGGGTCTGGGGAGCAGGAGGCTGCTGCGGAGGGAAGGGGCCACCTCGGGGAGGGGTTTTGCTTCGCAGGGCAGCGCGACGACCTCGGGTTTCTGCCCCGCAGATGAGGGGGGAGAAGCTGCGGGGCCAAGCCCAGCCCTGGGAGGCCACAGAGCTGCTGGGGAGCTGGCAGCGGGGAGGGAGGGAGGGAGGGAGGGAGAGAAGGGGGAATAAAAGGTCCTTCCTAGGAAACAGGTCGGCAAACCCCATCAAAATTCACCACCGCATCCCTCTGCCGTCAGGACGCACCGGGATGGGATTTCCCCAAGAGGCAAATCCTCAGCTTGAGTTTGGTTCCCCGTCACCCTGCTCATCAGGCAGCCACCCCGCATCGCCAGCCGGCCTCCGGCATGTGGCGGCTCGCTCCCTGCTCAGTCGCATCCCTCCCACGCCTCCGTCCTGCTCCCGGGACGCTGCGATGAAACACATTCCTCAGGCTGCAGCGGGGCAGGGCCAGGCCTGGGACAAATGCTGTTCTCCATTTTGGGCATTTTCCTCCTCGCCCGGCGAGCGGGGTTGCTCTGAAAGCCGGGTACAGCCTTCGGGGTGGCTTTGCCCCCATAGGAAGTGGGGGGGAAAAGCTGCAAAAAGGCATCACGCTCCCATTCCCGGGGCAGGGGGGAGGGTTCTCGATAGGAGCAAATGGGAAGGGAAACGATAGCCGACTGGGATGGGGCCCAGAAGGTGGGAATTTCCTTCCTTGTGGGACATGACTTGCTGTGGAACCCCAAATGCTGCAGGTAGGAGGGAAACTGGAGAGAGAGGGGAGAGATGAAGCGCTGGAGCGGAGTGTGCTCCCTCTCCTCCATCTGCCCCTGGCTCCAGCGAGGAGAGAAAGGATGGCTGAGATTCATTAAATAAAGAGACAGGAAAACCTTGCTTAAGGAGCTGTCTGGGAAAGGGGCCATTTCAGGCCTGCTGTATGGAAGTGCCAGCGATTTGGGGCCAGAATAGACAATTGCTAAATATTCCTCCGGGCTCTGCTGTGCAGGGAGCTGCTCTCAAGCGTACCAGTTACAGAAAGTTGTGGGGAGCTTAATGGTGCTTTTCTGCCTGGGATGGGAGACCAAGCTGGCTCCCTCAGCAGAACGGAAGGGAAAAGATCCCCCAAATTAGCAGTTTTCCTTCTCACATAGGAGCTCAGGGCACTGACCTGGTGGTGCAGCGAGGCCAGGGCAGCTCCAGCTGGAGGGAGGGCATCGCGTGGCCGCAGCTGCGGTGAATGACTTGGGCACACGCGTGTCACCGTGCAGCGGGAACAGCGAGAGGGATGGAAAAGGGGCTTCTCGGTCCATCTGCACCTGTCATAAATCAATAGGATGAAATCTGAGGAGAAGCAGGAGCAGTGGGGACAGCAGGAGATGCTGCTTTTGCCCCCCCCTCCCTCCCCCCCGGAGCCCTGTTGCTCAGCGCAGCAGGATGGAGAAGGTTTGCACCACCGAGCTTCAGCCCAACCGCTGCCACGGAGGGAGATGAGGGGCTTCTGCCCCTGCCGTTCCCCACGCTTAGCTGGAAGCCAGCTCCGGGAGGGGGCGAAGGGGGCTCTGCCCTGGACCCCAACCATCACTCCACCACCACGAGCACGCGCCCAGGCTGGCGGCAGGGACACCTCTCCGATCCCGACGCAGAGAAACCAGGAGCTGGCGGTCCCATCCCTCCTCTCCCCTGTTTTGCCGTGTTCCTCACTGCTCTGGATTGAACCTTCAGCCCTAGAAAGTGTAAAAAAACAGGGATAAGAAATGTTGGTCAGTGCTCTACGTACGAGCATCCTTCTCCGCGCGCGCGAGATACTCAACACTTCCAGCAAAGGAGGACGCTGCGGTTTTGCCTCTGTGCTGGTGCCACCGACACAGCGCAGAAAAGCCACAGAGCTCAAGATAAATGCCCTGCAACAGATGAACTCGGCCGGGAACACCTGATACTCATTCCCACAAGGTTATGGTAAAGGTTGGGAAACGAAGGAAGTGCCGCACTGGCATGCTGGCAGCAAATCAAAGCAAGTGACATTAATTAAAGCATATGTTAGGAATAGGAAATTAAGCTAAAGCAACATTTCATCTGCGGCGTCTTCTCCGGGCACTTTAGAAAGGGTATAAGTTTACTGTAGAGAAAGAGAAATGAGGAGGCTGGTGCAGAGGATAGATGTGCGGGAAGTTAAAAGAATTAGAGGAGAGTTTTAAAAGCTTTAGACTATACACTCAAGGTCATGTTCACTCTCTGTATTTATTTTGAATTGTGAGTGAACGGGAGGACTGAGAGCGCTGGCTGGCACTGCGGGGAGCCTTGGGCTAACGAAGACCCTGGCGTTCTCAGCGAGGGGACTCAGCCCCCAAAATCCCGACCCTCCGCGCTCCTCCCTGCACGGCTGCACCAGGCGCAGATGGACCTTGCCACCCGTTTGCCCCGTTTTGCAAAAATACTCGTTCTTCCCCAGTTTTGCTTTTCTCCAGCTCACTCAGACCTAGCGCTTACCAAAGCTCAGCGCCCTGCCCTGGGCGCCCGGGGACGAGGACGCCACTATCCCCTGCACAGAGGGGAAACTGAGGCACGGCGCAACAAACAGTCTGGGCGTGCAGCGGGCAGGGGGGACCACAAGGAGCCCCCCCCAGGCCCTCCCGTGCTGGGTCTGTCTCAGCCGTGGGCCATTCCTCCTTCTCCCGCCCTCGGGGCTGGCGGCGATGCTGCAGTCCCGACCCACTGGGTGCGTTTCTGGGGCCGTACTGACTCACCAGCCGCCTGTGTCATCCCAGGTCACCCAGCTTTTTTTAATCAGCTCTTTCAGGGCTCACTGCCTGCCTCGCTGTGCTGGGGCTGCGGACGGGGCCAGCCCGTGGCCGTTTTGCCGCTCCCCGTGGCCTCTGAGCCGGCTCGCCGCGAGCACCGGTGCACGCAGGTGCCTGATGTCAAAGGGCATCAGGGACCCAGATGTCCCTATGGAGCGGGGGGGGGTGACGTCCCCACTGCCCAAACTGTGCTGGAAGCTGTGATATGGAGCAGGACTGGAGAACGGGAGGCTTTCCACCCGGTGCCCTGACCCGTGCCCCGCTGCATCCACCACGCCGCCGAGGTGGCTGTGGTGCACGCGGGGGAGCGACGGGCAAAGTCAACGCTTGAATAACGAGCTCCGAGCGAGAGAAACCGGGCGGCAGCCTGACCCCAGGCACGCTCCTCCCGCACGCCGCTCTGCTCCCAAACCGGCTGCTTCTTCCCCCCCCCGCCCCGGCACCATAAATTGCACGCCGGGTGCAGTGGCCCTCGCGCGGTTGTCCGCCGCCTCCCCGCCACGGGCGTCCCTGGGATGAGTTACGAGGAGCGAGCGCCGCAGCCAGGGCTTTGCTCCAGAGCCCCAACGCAGCTCCCTCCACGCGCGTGCGCCAGAGCCCTTTTCCTCCCATTCCCACCCGGGACCACACTGCCGCCCTGGGGGGGAGAGGGGGGTGTTCACCCCACGGGACCCCTCCGCTTCCCGGCTTTCCAAGGAGGGCTGGCCGCAGCACGGTGTTTACCTAGGGCGAGCGGGCAGATGGCTTGCTGACAAGCTTCAAGGAACACCTTGTAGCAGTTGCGGTGATTCCCGAGATCCGTTGCTTCCCATTTCAATTCACACATCATGATTTCTAAACCTCAGCTCGTACCTTCCCAGCAGAGCTCTCCACCTCCGCCCCGGCCGCACGCACTCGCTGCCGGCTCGGGAGCGACGGAGAAGGGGGACCCGTCCTGTCTCTGACACGGCCTCCTTGGACGGCCCAGGGCAAGTCCCTTAACCTGCCAAAGAAAGGGGCACAAGCAGTACAGAAGCAGCACGGGGGCTGGAAAGCACTTTGAGGACGTAAGAGGCTGCCAAGTGTTTCTTAGGGATGAAAAATTCTTTTCCCATCACTGTCTCTGGCTGAATAATGGATGCAGCTGTATGGACTGAAAACAGGGGGTAGTGGGATCTGAGGTGAGCGCGTGTGGGTCTCTCCTGCTCTTGATGCAGAGCATCTCCACTTGGGACAAACCCCTGCCATCAACTGCGGAGGACCGGCACCGAGCCATCCCTGCCAGGCTGCGGGAGCCTGGTCAGCCCCCGATGCCAACGGGCATGAGCTCAGAGAGGCAAAAAAACGGAGCTGGGACCGAGCTTGGCCACGGCAGCTCCTAAAACCAGCGCAGGTTTGTTCAGCAGGAGGCTCCCACCCAGCCTCCCCGCCTGGGGCCAGCGTTCCCCGGGGAATTGCTCTCAGGGCCTGGTGGGACCCCAGAGCCAGATGCGGTTGTGGGGGCCTCTGTGCTCCCACCGAATCCCCTGAGCGTGAACCAGAGCATCTTGCGCTTGTCTACATCCCCCTGCCCTCCCTGTGCTGCTCTGGTAGAGTCTTCGCCTCAGGGTGATAAAAGGAGTGTGTTTTTCCGATTAAAAGAGCCAAATGCGTTTTCCTGCCAGTATTTAGTCCAGCCTAACATGCGATGTCTACGTTTTAACCTTGAAGAAGCCTCTAGAGACACTGCAAAATAAATCAATACTGGTCCACGTGCTAGAAAACAGAACCAATAAATAACTTCAGAACAGGTTTTCTGTTTACCGTATGAAATTCCCATTCTTGGCCGTGCTCTTCAAAACAGCATCTCAAAAGAAAATAGAAAAGAAAAACAACCCCCCAAACCCTTAATTAGCGGCGCAGCGTGAGGCTCGCCAGCCAGGCAGAGCTGGTTTCAGGTTGCAGGTGCAGGGCCAATTCTCCGCTGACCTCTGGGCTGGGATTTGGGATTGAGATTGCCTGTGCGATGGTTTAAAAATATTAAATAAAAACATAAAAAAAACCCCAAAACCAACTCCAAACATCCTGCGTGACTTCTATGGCATGGAAGGTGCTGGAACAAAACCAGTGCCCAGGCGCTTAGACACACGTACCCCCAACCTGACCCACAGCTCCATGTGCTGTACCCGGGGCTCCTCGAGCCCATCCCAGGCACAGGGGTCTGCGCCTCATGAGCATCCGGAGGTTTTCACCCGGTGTCATCGATGTGTCCCCCAAACGCGCCAAATGGCAAGGGACAACCGTGGCCCTCGACCGGCTGCCTCTGCTCGGCCCAAGTCACCCAGTCTGGGGCCAGCCGGGCACTCACCAGTTCTTCCTCTTTTATGACAATACTGAACACGGCTTTAGCATAAAATAAGATTTACAGGAGCTATTAAAAGGAAACTTAAGGGCATTTTTCCGCACCCTGTTGCAGAGAGGTCTCACGTGGGAGGCCGGTGGGGTCTGCAGGACCCCGGCAGGGAGGTGCTGCCCTGGACCAGGCGTACGCGTGCAGGGGCAGGCAGCGAGGCGCAGGCAGCGAGCAGGCAGCGGGGACCCGCCTGCGCACGCAGAGGTTTGCAAACCCTTCCTCATACACACGCAGCGCGCAGCAGCCGGATAAACCGCTGACAGCCAGCGTTGCCATTAACAGTCTGCGCCGGTGCCACCAGAGCTGAAGCGAACGCACGGTGGGCTCGGGATGCACGGGGGCATCGCCCACGGGGACGAGCCCGCGGCATCCCCCGCACAGGGGCGGATCGTGGCCCAGAGCTGCATCGAACGGCCTGGGCCGGACAGATGGACACACTGAGCCCCAGACCGCCGCAATGGGAAGGGCAGCAGAGGGCAACTCTTTGGGTCCCCAGCCTCCCGCCCCAGCAAATAACACCTACAGGGAAAACCCATCTACTGGCCGGAGGAGAAATGTAAGCCATTTTCTTCATATCCCTCTATTTCTGTTCCCCTCCCCTGAGGCTCCTTGTTGTCAGCGTGCATTATGCAGCCAGGACAGCTCTATTAGTCATACGCTTAATGACTGGAAAAACACATGCAGCCATTATTAGCACACGCACGGTCCGCTCTGGGAGGACAAGCCCTGGCAGCACAGGGGAACCTGACGGAAAAGCATCCGGGGGAAGCAGTGCCCTGCAGGGACCCCGGGGAGCCAGCCCCAGAAGGAAGCACGAGGGTTTTTTACATGGAGATTCAAGAGCAAAACCTCTGCTTGTCCCATCCCAGCTCAGAGCTGCTCCTCCCAGAGTGGGATACTTGTTTCCTCAGGGGCAGAAGCAGCTGACATCTCTCTGGGCTCTGCCTCTAAAGCCCTGACCACGTCCCGGGAACATCAGATCTCCTTCCCTGAAAACTCCTAGCAGGGAGGAACAGGACCGGGAGTTAATCGTGGCAGAAAAATCAGTGTAAATGTTACAACCTCAGCGCTCAGACGGGTTTGGCACCCACCCCCACGGCCAGTTTTTCAGAGCAGCTCAGTTTTCACTGAGGCATTGAAAGTCGCTGAGGTCTCGGAGAGCAGCAGCCTCGACGCCAAGCTCTTCCACAACCATCCCCCCAAAGGAGAAGGTGCCGAGCACCTGAAATCCCAGCCCTACACCCACCTGCACAGCTTTTATCCCCAAAACCAAGGCCAGCAGGACACCAAAGCCCTCCAGCCGCAGCCCCACGCCACAGAGCAGGACGGGACGTGCCCACGGTGGGTACGAAGGTGGAGCGGCTTCAGGCACTCGCTGCAAGGAGGGTCCACGTCCCTGCAAGCGACCACGGCACGCATGCGGGTACGCGCGAGCCCCGAGCGCATCCGTGGGCTCTGCGGACGGAGGTGTCCGTGCCCTGCAGCAGGACGTCCGCGGCCAGCGGGAAACGGGATGGCGGCAACGCCGGCTTTTTAAAATCAGACACCAGAAGAGAAACACAGGGGGAAAGGGATGCACAAACCGGCAGCTCATACGTGATGCACCCCGAACGCATCCGGGGCTGCGTTACACGGCTCACGCGCGCCCATCCCTGTCCCGCTTCGGTGCCAGGGCGGCAGCCCGAGGTGCCACCTCCCCGCTCCTGTCCCTGTCCCAGGCAGCGAGGGGAGAGGGGACAACCTCGCAGTGCCGCTAGTCCAGCCGCAGGCATGGTCTATGTCACGCTCTCGTCACGCGCCTGCGAAAACACACCACGGATATAAACTGGACAGATTTAGCGACTGTGGGGCCTTCTGTTCTTCCTTACATCTCTGGACCATTTCCCCACCCCTTAAATGCTTTACATTATTTATTACATTTCATTTAACCCCAGCCACGTCCTCCAAATAAAATTTATTTTGCAGCTGTCATTCAGGTTTACTCCAGCCTTAACCTCGTAATCCTATTGATTCCCTCATTATTCTCAGAGTGCGGGATTGATTTCATGCCTTCTGTGTTATGGAGAAGCCTTTGCTCATTAATCTCACACACATTTACAAACAGCCGATCCTGGTCATTCATTATTTTCTCATTCCCTACCCAGTCAGACTCACAGACCTCAGCTTGTCTGCTTTGCCTCCTTGTTTTGGGGTATAGATGGAGGCAGTACACCATCCCGCTACTAAAGGCCATCCACCCTGCACCCTCGCAACTTGGGTTTCGGCGCCCCGAGGCAGAGGGTGATGGGCTCGCACGCAGAGGCAGGGTACCAGAAAAGCCCCCGGACTCATGCCCTGCATCACCTTCGGGAGATGCCCCGGGACTGCATCCCGCTCAGAAAGGTCACCGCAGCCGACTGGGCTGGGAAAAAACAGAGAACCAGGACAAATCTAGGTCAGAAAGGACCTTGGGGGTCTCCAGACCAAGGCTCTGCACACGCCAAGGAGCACTTCAAAGTCAGACCACGACGCTCAGGACCCCTGTGCAGGGGGCAGCAGTACCTGTTGCTGGAGACGGCGCTCCGGCTGCGCGGTATAGAGGTACCGCTGACGTACACACGCGTGCACGCCTCCAAACACAACAGAAGTGTGTTATTTATACAGTGTGATTAATCATCCCGAGTATTTAATATAGCCCCATCGGAGTGCACAGCGCTGTACAGTATATGGAGGAAGACATGACCCCTGTCATAGCGGCTTAGAATAAAAAATAGGCAGACACTATAGTTCAGACACGTAATAAATCCCACTGAAGGGCCAATCTCAAATATTTCAGCTGTTTCCCCCTCCCCCCGTAATATATAATTGTCTTTGTTGGATCAATACAGAGGGGCTTTGTGGAAGGAGCACGGTTTAAGGGAAGATTAATGTAGTGAATTATATATGCAGCTAGGAAGAATTCTAATATTTAACTTCCAGGAGGAGAAGGAAGGTTTGTGTGATCGAATCCTCCTTCCAGGATGGGAATACAGCGCCCGGTGGTGCAGGCAGGCAGGCGAGCTGCGAGCACCCTTCGCTCCTGGGAACCCGCTCCTGCGGGACGGTGGCAAGAGCCTTCCCGAAGGGATGGACGGATTCAATTAGCGGTGGAGCTGAAAGCAGCCCAGGCCGTGTCAGGGCAGGGAGCTCTGCCGGGGCCGGCCGGCCACGCACTGGGCACGGTAAGGGCGGCAGCGCGGGCTGCCGTTCCCATTCCCTGGATATTGGCACAGCATAAACCGGCGTGCCTGTGCTGCATCCCTCGGCCCCGCTCCGGCCCCACTTGGGATTTTTGGCTGGTCTTGCCCCATCGCACCTATCTGCAAGGCCGTGCCGGACGGTGCCGGCGCGTGCGCGGCCGGCACGCCGTACGGCAGCACCGATCGCATCTCGCCCTCTAGACGCGGCCAGCAGCAAGCAAAGAGGGCAGTGCGGCGGGAGCAGGAATTATATCGGTTACTAAACACGTATTATTTATCCACGGTAAAGCCCCCTGTGATCGTTTCCCCGGGTACATATACCCACGCCCCACCCGTTGCTCAGAGCATCATACGCAAATTAATACCCCTAATCTTATTAATGTGTAATGACACGGGGGTTGAGCCCTCCCTCCGGTGAGCGGTGCAGAGCTCACCGAGCCGCACCAGCAACCTCAGCTAGGTGTGCATCACGCGAAGCGCACGGCTATCATATGGAATAAATTTAACTGAATCAAGTTTTGATTAAATGCAATAAATATGATTGATTTGGTTACATACCCTCTGTATGACGGTCTGTTTAATTTATTTTTTCATTCTGAGAAGGGATGTTGCATTGATCCAAAACATTAGGTTTGACTACCACCGTAAATTCCCGTTTTTAAGGCGACCCGCAGCAGCCTTATTAATATTTTTACACTTACCCAGCAGTTGCCGAGGTTAACCCTTCAACAACGCGCCCAAATCGTGCTGCGCTGTGGGGGCACAAGGCCTGACCTGACCCAGCACCAGAGGCTGCAGCCAGCGGGGGGGGAAAGTCACATATTTTAATGCCACCGCTGCAAAGCCACCAGCCCTCCAGCAGCTCCTAAACCTGCTCCCAGGACCCCTTAGGGCCTCGAGTCAGCAGCTGCTCCAGGCTGGGCTCCTTCCACGAGCCCTTCGGCAGATGGGAACGTGCCCCAGGCGCTGCCGTAGCGTGTCCGGAGCAGGCTGTTTGCTATCTAAAAGCCCACAAAACCCAGCGCACCGCTTGCCCTCCGCGCTGTGCCGGAGTTTGGACCAACGCTATTACAGATTTCCTTACAACAGCTTCTATATCTTTCTTTTTAACAAGGGGGGAAAAAATGCCCAAATATTTTTTATATTACTAATAAATTGAAAAAATGCTTTATGTTTTCAATATATTTTCAATTTACTGCCATGGTCAGTATCTTGATTGCTATGTATATTTTATAAGCAACGTCAATGATAACCAGATTTAGCTGTTGGTTTCTCCCTAAATACCGTGTTATCCACCAAAAGCGATCTCTGGTAACACAGCGTCATTAAAAATAATGCTGAAAAGCGCCAGGGAAACACCAAAAGCAAAAAAGAATAAATCGCTTCCAAGCACATCTTGGAGATACTGGAATTTCCGAGGGTTTATTTGGAAGATAAGCTGATTTCTAACACACATTTTAGACAGACCGTGCAATCCCGGTATCCACAAAGCCCTGAAGAAATGCCATGGGCTCATTGCAGGATCCCCCGGCCCGCAGGAGAAAGGGTTTCTACGCAATTCCACTGAAGACAGTGACAAAAGCCACTCTGAGCCCATCCAAGTCCCGGCTTTGGCCGGGAGCTGCGGGGTCCCGCCCCGTCCCCAGTGGATGGGAACTCACCCGGCTCACGAGCCCTGCAGCCGAGGCCTCCTTTGGAAAATCCCCATCTCCCGCGTCATTTTATATCGCTTCTCTCTCCTGCAGGCAGTCGTGCCTCGCCGTGCATTGCTCTGCCACTGCCATTAATACTCTGAACAGCAGCGTCCATCTCACTGAGCATTTCGGGCTATTTGTCACCTGCCGGAGCAAACCATGGAAAACCATCTAAATAGCCCCCAAAAAAGCTTTTTTTGGAAACTTTTACCGACAGGCAATAGAAAACACCATGGAGCCATGGGCATCCCAGCTGGGGAGCGGCTGGCTTTGGGGTGCCAGGGGAGCAGAGGGGCTGGGTTTGGGGTTTTGGGGTGGGTGCTCCCTTGACGGCATCGGGTCTCCGCAGGAGCCGCTGCAGCAGCTGAATCATCTGCAAACAGCCCCACGGTGCAGCTCGCTGGATTAGTACTCTCGCAACCCTAAAAGGACCACATTTAGTCTATATATTACTGAATAATTTAATTCATGGTGAAATCACTGGCTTAGCAGACTCCAGATATGGATCTGAACAGCCGAGCAGGACGTGTGCTGTGAGGGCGTCTCTAAATACTGAATTATTCAGCAGAAATTTTTCTGCTGTCCTCCCTCCAATCCAGTTAAGCTATATGCTTAATTGCAAAGCACGGTCCCCTTATTTTCCCATCACAGTGGGATCTGGGGCTTGGTTCGGCGATGTCTTAGGGAGAACTCAGCTGCAGCAAGGTCTTTGCCTAAGATTTTTCCTACCAGTCCAAAAAGGAGTTAAGGTAATGGCAGCGATCTGCCCTCGAGGAGCAAGGCTGGAAGGGAGCCACTTTGTCCAGGCTGGGGCTTTCCGCAGGAATGGATCCGACCCACTCGCCCCTTCCTTCTTTCTGGAGACAAACAGCACAAATTCACCCAAACTCACTCAAACCTACGTGTCCCCTAGCAGGCAAATTTTAGTCTCGCTGCAGGCAGAAGATTTCTCACTCACCACAGCTATCTTTTATGAGCCAGACAGTTTGTCCTCACTGAAGTCAAGTCCATCTTTTCCAGTGGTGTTCTGCAATCAGGGCGATCAAGGGAAAGCATCCAAATCACTCAGCAAATGACCCAGCACAGCCCGAAACACCGCAACGCTTCAAATCACAAACAGCTCTCAGCTCTCCCAAACCACCGCCTGAAGCGGGGCTGGGCTGCAGCCCTTCTAATTAATGAATTAATGAATGCTCCACCATTATTTCACAAATTAACGAGAGTCCCAAACTTCCCAAGGCCCCGCAAATGTGACACGGGAGGAGATAAGCCATCGCGCTGCCAACCTCCAGCTACGCAGGGGTGCGCACGGATGGGTGCCAGCACCCAGCACCGTGCACCCAGCGAGCCCCACGCCGCCACAGCCCTGAAAGTAAAAAAACCCCCAACACAAAACCACAGCAACTTGAGGGGCTGCCTCCCTCTCTTCACCTTCAACAGAAGCCCAGAGAGCCCCAGCTCAAAAGCAGCAAAGTTTTTCCCATGGCATGCTGGTTTTCTTGCTAAAAAAAAAAAAAAAAAAAAAAATCATTTAAAGCTTTCATAGCTCCTTTTCATCTAATATTTAATGTGCAAGAGTTTCTGCATGCCCAGGTTAGGTAAACATTAGAGAAGATTGTTTATAGAAATTATATACAGAGTGGTGCTGGTTTAATTTATCAAAAAAGGTTTTGTTGAAATGAATTCATTTTACAGTGAAACCCACTTAAACCTGTTAAAGGGGTGACCTTGTTTAAACGAACCTGTTTGCGCTTCACCTCAAAGGACAGCTCGAGCAGCACCATGATACCATCTTCCAGAATAAATACTCCCCTGCTCTCCCGGAGCGCGGAACCTCGCCGGCAGCGGCTCTGCCAAGGAGAGGGGTACCGGGTCAGTGGTCCCAACAGGGGATGGGAAGGATGCGGCCATGGACCTCGCACAAGCCGGGAAGTTTTGGCTGCCGGTGTAATGGTTTAATGCCACATCTGCCCCGCTCACCCACCTATAACCACTGTTATTAGCAGCTTGACCAGATCACTCTCATTTTGGGTAATAATAACAATAATAATAAAAATAAGCCACTAGCCATTTTTCCCCTCTCCTGAAATTTATTGCAAAGTGGGGAAAAGCAGAATCTCTGCTCTCGCCTCCCCTCTGCTGGCTCTGGCCAGCTGCAGCACTTGACTCGCACCCGGTTTTGCTCCTGCTTTAAGAGTTAAGCACAGCCAGGCCAAACCAGGACTAGGCAGAATACAGGGGGGGGGAAAAAAAAAAAAAGAACACATCAGCATTTCTCCCTCATGACACAGGTCAGATTAACAGGGGGAAATTAATACTAGCACATTTAAGAGAGACGAAATGCTTTACGAATGAGCAGATGCATTAATTTGAAGCATGTGGCTGTAAGAGTTAATCTTAGTACGGAGCAATACCGGGAAGCACGTTCATTCGTTCATCCATCCAGGAGGTACCAGCCAGGTACGGGGCTTTGCGCAGTTCCCAGAGCCTGGTCTAAAGGTATTTATAGCCTAGAGCTGGGGTGGGGGGGGAATCAAACCAGAAAAAAAGGGATGGGATAAGGAAAACTGTGCTTTGGAAGCAGTCTACACAAAATCCACCAAGGCAGAATTAATATTGTCTCATTAACAGAGGGAACAATTTGAAATTATATGGGAAAGGTGGATAAAACCTGGAAAGCATAAGAGTCAGCTCTGATTTCAAAGTCCATGGGAGCATTCCAAGGCAGAGTTTTAAAATTAGAAACAGCACGCAAAGTTACTTTTCCATTGAAATGTCATGTTTTCCTTGAAAAGAGCTTTTTCCATCTCAAGAACACGTTTTGTCACCGAGCAGTAAGTGCACTTCTCCCGACAGATTTGCTTTAGCAAGAGCTCTTGGAAAAACCAGAGAATTGCATCCGGGCGCTCAGCAAACAAATAAAGGCCAAGGAGTGAAGAGTCTGGGCAGCGCTCTTCCATCCAGGGAGGTTTGCTGCTCATCCTCTAAGCACTGGGGAAAGAAAAAAAAAAAAAAAAAGAAAGTGCATCCATCATCCTTAGGCAGCCCGGGTTTCTGACTCGGCCCCTCTGCTCCCCTGCACTGCCCACACGGCTCCTTTCAGGGCAGCGAAGACACCCCGCGCTGCCCAAAAGGCTGTTTGGGAGCTTTTTCCCAGAGGGCAGACACCGCTTGTACCAGAGTGCGCTGCGTATCTGGTATTTCTCGCTTGAGGAAGAGCCAAGAAGGACGAGCAAATACGACCGCTGACTCCGAGAGTCTTTCCGGTAAATCCACAGAAATCGCCATCAGCTGAATCCAGGTCTCGCCTCCAGCCTAAAACACGAGGTTCAGATCCTCGAGCATCACCCGAGCTGTGACGGACACAGTAACCACCCTGATGGCCAACACCACCACAGCTCTGCCGAGCACCGCGTTACTCACCGTCCTCTTGTTTCCGGATGATCTAAATGCCTAACCCCACAAGCACACTCCGGGGGACCCCCAGTGCCCCCCCAGAATTGGGTACGTGACAGCAGGCGTCACCCACCGCTCCGCGTGCTCGTCCTCAGCCACGCCGCAGAGCGCTACGGGGGAAAAAAAAAAGAGATTTAGGTGAGCGGGAAGGTAAAAAGGGGATGCAAAACTCTGAGAGGTCACTGGCCCTTGCCTTAGAGGTGGTCCCACTCCCCACCGCAAGGCTGAGCTTTGTGCTAGCGGGACAAAAAGGGTCTGGAGAAAGAGCATCCCTGGCCTGTCCCCCCCCAAGGACCACCGCGCTTTCCTGGGAAGCCACAGACCCATTCCGGGGGTGAACTCCCAGCACACAGAGGGGTTGCCGGAGGCCAGAGCCTCCCAGTGCCCTGGGAAGCGGCTCCCACTGGGCTGGCAGGTGCTGCTGGGACACAGCCCTCCTTCTCCTGCCTGCGCCTCTCCCTCCGGGCCACCCCGAGACAGCCCCGCTTTGAAGCCGTGCCGGAGCTGGCGGCAGTAGTGATGCCGGAATAAGATGGCTTTTAAACTCAAAGTGAGATGAAAAGCAGCCGGAAAAGCATCTAACGGGTGACTGGAGGGCTAAGCCTGCTTTTCTCATGCTCGCTTATCCCGGGCTGCTCCGCCGGAGCCCAGGTCCCTGGGGAGCAGCTTTCTCAAGCTCTGCTGCCTGCCCCAGTCCCTTGCTGCTCACGTCCCTCCTCTGCTGAGAGGTGAAGCAGCAACAGACTTTCAGCAGAGATGTAAAAAAAACCCATTTTTCGTCATTAAAGCTCCCGTGGCGTTTCCTGCCACGACTCCCAGGAGCCCAATCCAGGCCCTGAAGCACTTGCCGAGGTGCTTCGCCCCAGGAACAGCCGCCGTTCTGGAACAAGGGGGACTCCTGCATTGCTTCTCGGAGTGATTTGGGAGGAGAAACGGGAGACACGGAGGTCCTGTCGCTGCCCGGCATCTAGCAGCATTCAGCAGGCATGCACGGCACCAACAGGACAAAACCATTCCCATCCCCAAAGCGCTCCAGGCTAAACCCGCAGTTCCCATGTTTTCTGGGCACGGACCACCTCTGCTGCTAAACTCTTCCCTGAGCATCCTATAAAACCCTGCCAAGACACCCCATTCCCTGCAGCAAGAGCCAACAGAGAGCAGAGCTGCCGGGGACGAGCACCGCAGCCCCACGGGGCTGGTGCCGATCCGGAGCGGAGCACATCGCCACGTACCCGCTGTTTAACGAGGGGAGACGCGAGGAGCACCCCTGGGCAACATCAGCTGAATCACTGCGCTAACAGAGTGACCAAAGCTTTAAATCAGGTTTAAAATAGCCAAGGACCTTGAATGGCTTTTTACCTATTAGATTTCTGCTCTCCCACCCATTAACCTTAATGGAAATGGTTCTGAGAAAAGCAAACCCAAAAAGCCACGGCTCTGCTGGGACGCAGCCGGGAGGGCTGAGCACCCGCAGCAGCAGCTCGGAGCTCGTTGGAAAAAGTTTCTTCGTCCAGAGGCTGCGCGGGACCCCTGCGAGGGGCTGCTCCTGGTATTAGGAACGCAGGAGGCCAGGAGAAGCACGGTTCTAATGAGATTTGTACTAATTCACGTGATTGTTTATAAGAACAACGCCGCACTAAGCCCGTTAAGCCATTCTGGCTGGCCAGGGCTATCAGCGCCGGGCTGGCCCGGCAAAGCCGCCGCTCAGCTGCGCACCCTCCAAAGCCTGAGGTTCGCTCAAAGAAGCCGGGCGCAGATTTTGCCTAGGAGAAGGCAGCGTGCAGAGAGAAATCTTCATCGTTTCTCCTAGCCAGAGCCCTCAGAAAAAAAAAAAAATCTCCCTCTGGTTTGATGAGGATGCCCTCCCTGCACGGCACCAGGCTCTATAACCCAGCAAAAGCAAGCGTTGCACCCCTGCGTGCTCTGCAGGGCACGTGCGGCCGGAAAGGCAAAGCAGGAGCAGCCCCAGGGCTTTTCTGCATCCCGCAGCTGCAAATCCACCATCATCTCTGGGCTTCTCACTCGGTTCTCAATCAAGAATTTACAGAACCAAAGGGCAGCTGAAGAAGCCCATGGGGGTCAACCCACCCCAGTAACTCGCTCCCTGCCCCATGGGTCACAGCTTGCACAAAACGGTGGCATCTCAGAGATGCGCCTGACTTTCCTCTCACCACCCCGATGGAGGAAACTGCTGCTGTTGTTGTGTGTTCTTTTTTTTTTTTTTTTTTTCCCCTCTTTTCTTAACTGAAAATCGTCTGAGCCCTCCTCGCAATGGTCCCAGCAAAGTAAAAGGTTACCCCAGTAATCAGCCCTGTGGTGCCAAAGAGTCTGCACCAAATTCAGCTCTGGCCTCCCCGGCTCTGGGGGAAGCAGACATAAATACGGGTCTCTAATCTCAGACGCGCTCGCTGATAATCTGCTCTGCAATTTGCAGATAGGATAGTCTGAGCACTCGCAGGCTCCAGGGACGCGCGGGGAGGGAGGACCCAGGTCGTCTCCGAGGGCTTGGTCTGGTCGTGCATCTTTCTTCCAAACCACCCACAGCACACGCGGCCACCAAGGCGCCCGAGCCTGATCCTGCACCCCGAGAAGTGGGAGTTTTGGCCTTGGATTTATGGCAGTCCGCTGGGAAATCATAAACAGTGTTTTCCCATTCCAGAAGCATCAAAAGCATAGCTGGGATCTCAAAGCAGCTGGATCTCACAGAGGGGAACAGCGAGATGGGGGGTGGTGGGACACCCCACCCCCCCCCCCCCACCCCCAGTCCTGAAATGGGGTCCCAGCAAACCACACCAGGTCACTGGGCAAGTGGGTGAGCTGCAAAAGCCACTTTTTTCGCCACAAGTATCCCAGGGTCAGGGTCCCTCCGACCATCCCTGTCCAAGGAACCTGGCCCAGCAATAAAGAACCTCCCAGTGCTCCCCATCGTTGCTGTCCCCGGTGGGGGCTCGCTCAGCCCCTCTCTCACGGCCAGGGCAGCCTCGTGCCCTGGCCCACTCTTGACCAACACCAGTCACAAGACTCACCAGTCACCCCAGTAAGACTTCTGCCCCTCTTCGACGAATGGGCCAAAAGGAGGAAATCATCCTCTTGTTCCCGCGGTGGGGCACAGGGACAGGACCCCACCGCCCACCTGGGGAAAGAGCAGGATTTGCCCTTCTGCCACCAAAGCGCAGCACGCGACAGCATGACAATTCTCTCAGGAAAACACATTTCCGCCCACTTCTCCCCCCTACCCCAGGAAAATGAGCATTTCACGCAGGCGAAGGGCTCCGGCTGCCCCGTCTGTCAGCCCGAAGCTGGTCCCGACCCAGGGGGATGCGTCTCTGCTTGAAAACAACAACTGGGAAAAAACCCAGTCCAGCTGGGATAAAAATCCCTGCAAACGCTCCCTCTCGTGGAGGCCGATTCTCCTGCTGTCTGGGAGACCAGGAGAGGTCTTACCCCCAAAACTGTCCCAAGGCTGAGGGGTTCTGCAAGAACGAGGGGTCAGTGGGAGCTGGTGCCACGCTCCCTCGCACCACTGGGCACCGGTGGGGGCCTCCGGCGTGAGCAGGGCAGAGCGATGGGGCGAGCTCAGGGCCGGCTGCGTGGCCGTACCCGTTATTCAGCGATCCCAGACACTTCTGATATTTAACACCCAAACCACCTTCCCTTCACGCCAACACGGGGAGAAAGCACGCGTATTTTAGCACTTGAGGGAGCAGAGGGAAAGCTGGGGACACCCGTTGGTATTTACCTTGGCTGAACCCCGTTGCGTGCGATTTGTCTCTTTTAAAGCCGCCCTGAAGGTGCCCCCAAGCCCTGCCATAGCCTGGGCAGGGAGGACAGCTCTCGAGCTGGAGCAGAGCAGGGACAACAGCATCGCGATGTCTCCACCAGCTCGTTATTTCCCAGCCTGGGGAATTATTTCCCAAAAGTCTTTAACCGATTCCCCCCCAACTGCATAGGATTTTGCACTGACAACACCTTTCTGCTGGGAACCGAGCCAAGAGCTCCACAAGGTCATTTTGCAAAGACAATTAGGTAGTCCCTCGACAGTGCTGTCTCATTTTAATTAGATCTTATTTCCAAAGAATTACCGAGCATGCCAGGCCCAAGGCTGAAGGCAAGGACCATTTACAGAAATCAATGGGAGGCAAAAGACAGATGTACCTGTGCTTATGTCACAGTTACAGCAATGCCAACGCGATGAGGGGAAGCAGCAGCCTCTCTCGCATGATTTCATCCCTTAATATTTCGGGCAATATAAAGCCCAGCAGGCAGAAGACAGACCAGCACTTCTGGCTGGTTTCTTGTGCTCAGGTGCCTCAGAGCAAGCGTCCCCTGTTTTCTGAGGGGGTCTATAGGTGTAGCACGTACATTTTTGGCAGAACCCACAAAGCCGGGGAACGGCACCACGCCCTTGTCAATCCACGGGACAGCTGCTCACACGCGTACACGCAGGACACACGTATGGAAAAAGTGAACACGTACCCACACAACGGCCCTCAGCGAGGTGCACGGCGGCGGCACAGGCAGCCGGGCCAGGGCTGCGACAACAGGGAACAGATGGGCCAGAGACCGGGCACAACGTGGGGGGCGGCTACTGCCGCAGGCCCCCCCACACCTCTCCCGGCTGTGGGAAGCCAAATCCCCACGATCATTAGCAGCGCCGCAAGTACGGGCTGCTGTGCAGCTGCCTGCCCCTGCTGGGAATCTCCCGAGGAGCCCCCAAACCGGCTGGAACCCCCCGAGGAGCCTCCAAACCGGCTGGAACCCCCCCCCAAGGAGCCCCCAAACCGGCTGGAACCCCCCCCCCCCCCCCAAGAGCCCCCAAACCGGCTGGAACCCCCCCGAGGAGCCCCCCAAACCGGCTGGAACACCCCCCCCCCCCGCAAAGAGCCCCCAAAGCGGCTGGAACCCCCCCGAGGAGCCCCCCAAAGCGGCTGGAACCCCCCCGAGGAGCCCCCCAAAGAGCCCCCAAACCTGCTGGAACCCCCCCCAAGGAGCCCCCAAACCTGCTAGAAGGCCCCCCAAGGAGCCCCCAAACCGGCCGCCCCCTCGGGGAACCCCCCCGACCCCGGCACCGGCCGCCGCTCCCGCGGCGCGGCACGACGGCGCCACCTGGCGGCCGAGCCTGGGATGCGACGGGGCGGTCGCCGCGACCCGACGGGGCGTTTGGGAGCCGAAGCGCATCCCGGGGAAGGAAAAAAAAACCCGTTTGGGGGACTGGGAGCGGTTTGGCCGCCCGAGGAGAGCAGCAAAGGGGACACTTGGGTGCCCCCCACCCACCCCCGGGAGCCTCCGGCCCGGCCCGTCGGATGTCCCGAGCAGAGACCCGCCGGGGCGCGGCCGCGCCTCCTCCCTTCCCGGAGCGGCTCCGGGGAAGGGCTGGGAAAGGGCCCGGGCGGGCGCCGCGGGGCGACGGGCTCGGTTCTCCCTCGCCGTCACCCGCCGCTGTAAACAACAGGAATAAACCGAGAGACTCCCCTTTCCCCTTTCCCACCCTGCCTTAGAGCAAAGGGGGAGCGAACGGTGCCTGCGGCTACGAACCAGCTTTGCATCAAAATAAACAGCTGCTTTTTTTCCCTTCAGAGTGTTTTTAACCACGGATCAAAGCGGCTCTGGGAACCTTGTGGCAGGGAACACCCCGGGTGGCTGCTTGGTCCTTCCCGCACCCCCAAGCCCATACCCGACCCGGGGCAAGAACCGAGCCCCCGCGGGGTTAACGGGCCAGAACCGGCTGAAGGAGGCAAAGCAGCTTTTGGGAGGCCGGACCCCAAAAGAAAACCCGGGCAGAGGCTCCGGGGCCTCCCCAGGGTGGGTGGGGGGGAAAGCCCTGGAGCAGGCAAGGTTGGCGGGGGGGGGGGGCTCACCCGAGCAGGCTGCTACCGACACAAGCTGTTCTCCGCACCGGGGACGCTCCGTCGGGGCTCGGCCCCGCTAACGGGGCAGGGGGGGAACCCACAGCAACCCCACACCGACCCCACCCGGACTGACAGCAGCAGCACAAAAGGCGTCGTGTGCGTGTGTGTGTGTGTGTCCCCCCAGCGCAGCCCCATAAATCCCGTCCGCCCGCAGGTGCGGAGCCGCCCCCGCGGTTGCGCATCCCACTCCCAGCGCGCAGGTGCGGCGGGATGCGCAGGTGCGCAGCGTTAAGGGATGCCTGTTCGAAGGGGGGGGGCAAGAAGCGGGGTCCGCGGAGGTCCCCGGCGCTGCCCCCTTGTCTATTGATCCGCCACCGGGGCTGGCAGAGAGAGAAGCTTAGTGAAACGTCCACGGGATCTGAGCCTAATTTTTTTTTACCCTTTTAATGCGACGTATAGAGTGAAGTTGCGGTAGAAAAATGCTAAACGTAGAGCTACAGGGCTCCTCGCAGCCCTTCAGGGGGGGCCGCAACCGGGGACTCGGTCCCGCTCCACCTTGTCCCAGGTGGGGAGAGCTGCCCGCCCCGCCGAGCCCCCCCTTCCTCGACGGCCGCACGCCGTGTTCGCACCGTCGGGGCTGGCGAAGGGGCCCAAATGCTTCTTGAAATGCTCCGATGGGGGATTTGAACGTGTGGGGGGCACCGACAGGCGTTGGGGGGGGGGGGCTGGGGGAGCTCCTGGTGCAGGGCAGGACCCCGGCACCACGGCGTGCCCACCTTCCTGGGATCGTCATCGGGGTGTGCAGCGGGCAGCTCCTATAAAACCCACGCGGCAATTCCAAAAACTCCCACTCCGTCCCCACCCTCCCCAGCAGCCAGGGACCGAGGGCACCCAGCGAGGTTGCCACCGCCTCCCTCGCCCCTTCTGCCACGCTCCGGTGACCCGACGTGCTCGGGGAGCGCGCGGCGGCGCCGGGATAACGCGCGGGCACAGGGTGTTCGCCTTCCACGGGGCTGCGAGATGCTCCGGCTCAGGCCAGCGTTCCTGTTTACAAACACTCACCCGTGGAACCGTTCCAGCAGCGTTATTGTGCCGTACGGCGGCTCGGCGGCCAAGTTAGCTGGGGTTTGTCCACCAGGCCCACGAAACCCTCAGGGCGGAATGTTATTTTTAGTGTCTAGCCAAGCACTTTGTGCATTTAGCCGAAGAAACTCAAAAGCAAACCACTAGCTCTCGTGAAATCTTTGATGCCTGGGGATCTCGCTGTGTCGGTGCCAGGGCACCAGCGTTACCTGCCGGTTAAACACCAACGCCTTCCACCAGACGGAGGTCACTGGAGCACCCAGTATTTTCTTTTTGTGACCCGACAGTGACCACAGCACCCAACATGGCCATGCCAGGTTTTGTTGGGTGCATCGCAGGGTGCAGGGCAGCAAAGCCATGGAGGGGGGGCTGTGCCGAATGTGCCCCCGTGGTGCCTCCCAGTGCCTTTTCGTAGCCAAGGAAAAGAATCCTAGCACGCTGCGTGACTAACGGGTAGCTGCTCGCAGAGCTGGTTGAACAGGGTTTCTCAGAGCCCGGCTTCGGCCACGACAGGCCTGGAGCAGCTCAGCTCCCGCAGAAATGCCCTACTGCCCGTACCCCGGGGCTCGGGGGGGGCAGACCCTGCTCCCTGCCTTTGGGCACCATCCCTCAAGGTCACCGGCGTGAACCCACGCTCCGCAAGGAACATTTTTCCCTCCCCGGTGAGTGACGAGCGGCTTTGTGCTCAGTGGGCAGGTTGGGATGCCCCACCGGCCCCCGAGGATGAAGCCACGTTTAAATCTTCACCGTCCCTCGGACCCGGCCGGCGTCGCCGTTCCTGACCCCCACCGGGATGGCAGGAACCCGGCACGAGGGTTCAGCAGCACCATCCCTATCTCCCCGCTCTGCCTGCCCCAGCATGGCTGGCAGGGTGCTGGAAAGGGCCAGGGGAGCCCCCCCCACCGAAAGATGCCGTGCCCCCTCCCTCCCGCTAAAAATAGAATCCGTTAAATTGTTATTCATCCGGAGTGATGTTTATTTGGAAATAATCCTGCGAGCCTAATTTTAGTAACTACGCTTCCCTCCTCCTGGTTAAGCCCTTCCCACCCTGCTGGTGTGTGTGTGTGTCCCCCCAAAAAACGGCCCCGCTCCTCTCCATAAGGCACAACGGCTCCTCTCCCGCCGTCGGGGGACCGCAGCCCCGGCATCTCCCCGCAAACTCAGCCGCCGCGGCGGGTGTACTGGAGGTGAGGGGCACCCTACAGCCCCCCTCCTTTCCTCCGGGGAGGTGTTAGGGCTGGAGTTGGGGGGGGGGGTGGAGGGGAGGGGGGGGGAGAAACCCCACGAGGAACCGCGATCGCTCCCGACCCGCCCCGTCGGGGCCGGGAGGCGGCAGGTGCTCGGCGGCACCAGCAGAGGGCGCCCTTCGCCCGGCGCTGCGCCCGACGGGGCCGCTCCGTCCCCGTCGTCCCCCCCCTTCCCGCCCCCGCCCGCCATCGGGGTCATAAATCTCCCCCGGAGCGGGAGAGGGGTAATTGGTGAGGAAAAGGGCTGTTTGCGTCCTCCTCGGCAACCCCCCGAGCGGCTCCGGGGGAGGAGAGAGGCCGGGGCGGGGGGAGATGTGGGGACACACAGCCCCGGGGCAGCCCCAGCCCCGACGGTACCGGAGTGCCCGGGTTCCCCCCGCCCTCCTCATCCCCGACGGCGCGGTCCTGCCCGGGTCCCCCCTTCCTCATCCCGGGTCCTCTCTTCCTTCCCCGCCGGTACCGGTGTACCTGAGCGTCTTCCATCCCCGCGGACGCCTGCGCACCTGCCGGGGTGTCCGTGTGTCCCCCCCGGGGCGGAGGAGGAGGAGGAAGGGCAGGGGGAGAGCTTGTGGGGCGGGCGAAGGCCCTGAAGGCAGAAAAACCCCGACGGGCAGGGCCGCCGGCCGTTCCCCCTCCCCGGGATTCCCCCCCCGCGGTGCGCTTCACCGGGCCGGTGGTGGTTCACGTCGGGGGGGGACGGGTTTTCCCTCTTTCCCCGTCGAAGCCAGGGCCCGGCAGCGGACGGACCGAGCACCCTGGAGCCGTCGGGGATCCGCGACCCCGGAGCCGTCGGGGATCAACGACCCCCGAGCCGTCGGGGATCCGCAGCCCCTGGAGCCCTCGGGGATCCGCAGCCCCGGAGCCGTCGGGGATCCGCGACCCCGGAGCCGTCGGGGATCCGCAGCCCCGGAGCCGTCGGGGATCCGTGGCCAGCCCAGCGCTGAGCACCTGCGGAGGAGCAGCGGCCCCGATGGGGCGGCACGGCCGTGGGAATGAAAGAGGCGAGAGCCGGCAGGACTTCTCCGAGTAGGTTTTGTTTGTTTGGTTGGTTTTTTTATTGAAAGATGTGAGAATTCATCAAAACTGAAACAGACAGATACCCGAGTAACCAGCACGTTGCAAATCATGTATCTTTTTTATTTTAAAACAAATATAGAGCACAGTCCTGTGGTATTTAAATTTATTATACTTTTTTTTGTTTTTGTTCTGGAGTGAAAAATAAAAACCTGAGGCTTATTCCTGCATTCTCTATACCCCGCACTGTAGCGATATTTTAGTTACGTTTTGGATTCGGGTTTTTTTCCTTGCAAAAGTCCGTTAAAGAATTGAACTCTTAAGTTTCAATGACTCCAAGAATTGTTTTACCGGTGGCACATGATTGTCCTAGAGAACAGGCGGGATAAACAATATTTTAAAACACAGTTAAAGAAACCGATATCTCCTTCAATCACAAAGAGCTAAATAGTTTTCATTTACAATATATATGTTCATGTAAAATGAAAAAAAAAACCAAAACAAAAAACCCAAAAAAACTTAAATGCGATGAGTTAAACTCTAGATATTATGTACACACCAATGTACAACTCTGAATAAATTAATACCAATTTGCATATTCTGGGATCCTTATAGCTTATTTACACAAATTACCATTTATTTCATAAATATCTGCCCGGGTACCCACGGGGCTCCCCCCCGCCGTACCAGCTCTGCGTGGCAGCGGCGGCTGCCAAGGCGGTTCGTTTGCCATGTTTCGTTTCTTTTTTTTTTCTTTTTTCCTTAATTATTTTTTCCTCCCCCCCCCCCTCCCCTTGCACAGATGAGGTTTTGGCCCCGCTCACCTTCCCGGAGCTGGGGCTGGGGCTGAGGTGGGGGCCGCCCCGTCCATCGGGTGCCTCTGAGCCGGCTCGTTGTCGTCGCCCCCCCAGAGCTGCCCAGTGCCCGGAGTGGGGGAGCGGAGGGGCCGGGGGGGGGGGAGGTTCCGCGGCCTTCACCGGAGCGGGGGGAGCCGCTCCCAGCCCCACAGCTCGGGGAAGGGGGGGACGCACGGGCAAGCCCTGCGCTCCCACCTCTTGCTCCTGACTCTGGGGCGATGGGTCCGCTCGGCTGGCGGGGCTCCATCCCTCTGCTCCAGCACCCCCGCACCCCGTCTGCCCCCACCCCTGGCTCCGCAATAAATATTTATACTGTGCTGTACAAAATACCAGTGCTTCTCCGCCCCGCCGGGAGGGCTCGCTGCCCGCCCCGTCGGTCACTTGGGGGACTCCCTGCCGGGTGACAATTCCCGCTGGCTCTCCAGCCCGCTCACCAGTCTCTGGATGTTTTGCAGTTCGTTGAGGGACTCCTTCAGGGAGCCCTTGGGGGAGGCGGCGGGGCGCTGGCTGCCCCCCTTGTGCAGGGGAACCTCGGGAAGGGGGCTGGATTCCCGGCTGCTGCCGGCCTTGGAGCCTTCGGAGCCGGGGTTGAGGCTGGCGGGCAGGCCGGTGGTCAGCAGGTTGGTGCTGGGTGGGATGGTGACCGGGAGCTGGTAGGGGCTGAAACGCAGGCGGGGACGGCTGCTGCCCAGGAAGGGATTGCGGGAAAGCGGCCCAGCAGCCGCCGCGCTGGTGGCCGGCATGGCCGAAGCGGCCGCCGCGGCCGCCGCCATGTAGGTGTAAGGGTAGGGGAAGAGTCCGCCGAAGGTGGGCATCGGGATTCCCTGCACAGAGAGAGAGAGAGAGAGAGAGGGGTGAGAGCCGCGACGATGCTCTGCTGCGTCCCCCCCTCCCGCCTCGCCCCCCAGTTGCGTCCCCCCGAGAACGCCGAGGCAATGCTGGGACACCCCGGTGTCGTCCTAAAAAATCTAGCGTGGGGATATCCCTGTGGGATGGGTTGAGGAAGGGGGTACAGCTGGGGAGCCCCATCTGCCCCGCACCGACCCGGGCTGGTGCTGCTGGGCACAAATCCCAATCCGGGACCCGCCCGGGGGTACGGCGCTGCGGGGTCGTGCCCCGTCTCTGCCCCCGTGCGTGCGCTGGGTGTCCCCGTCTGCGCAGCATCGCGGAACTTGACCCACGTTGGAAGGCGTTGTTAAGTCGGATGGATAAATTAGGGGAGTTCGAAGACGTCTTTACGCATTTCACGATAGGGGCTGGGCAAGGCGACACAAGCGCAAGCGTTGCGGGAGCCGTTTGGGGGCTGGCAGGGAGATGGGGGGCGGGGGGGGGCTCTTGGTTGGGGACGGCCGGGTCAGGCAGGACCACGGCTCCTCGCTCTGCCCCTGCCTATGGGGGAGCCGTATCAGCTGCAAAAAAAATAATTAAAAACCCCGAGATTCCTCCTCAAACCAGCCCTGAGGCCAACCTTCGACACGTCCCCCACGTCCTGCCTGTGCCTCACCAGGCGGCACGTCGAGGGGCCGAGGGGAGCGTCACCCCCTCGTCCCCACGGGCTGCCGAGGGCACGGGGGAGGCTGGGGGGCAACCGCCGGCTCCTGAGCCCACGAGAGCTGCGCCGTCCCGACGCTTCGGGGGGTGGTGGTGATGCCAGCCGGGACCTGCCCCGTGCCCCCGAAGCACTCCGTTCGGTCAAGGAGCCTTGGGGAAGGACGCGGAGAGGAGGGCCCAGCGCCCGGCCGCGCAGCAGGGATGGGGCCGGGGACACGGGGGTGGGCGCGGGGGGCTTACCTGAGAGGCCAGCATGTGCTGGGAGAGGTGGAACGGGAAGGGGGTGGCCGTCCCCGCCGTGCCCGGGGCGGACGAGAGGGCTCCGTTCTCCAAGCTTCCCCCACCGGTCACCGAGGCCAGCAAGTGTCCCATGCCCATGGCGGAGAAGGCGCCGGGGGCCATGGCGAACTGTCCCGGGTGGATGAAGAGGGGCTGCCCGGCGCCCAGGGGGCTGAAGAACTGCTGCCCGTGGAGGCCGGAGAGTGCCAGGCTCTGCAGGTGCCCGGCGCTCAGGTGCGGGGGGCTGTCCGTATGCACCATCAGCGGGGCGAAGGCCTCCTTGCCCAGCCCGCCGCCCTCCGCGTCCTTCTTGCCCGGGTCCGGCTCTTTCCTCCGTCCTTCCACCTTGTCCTTCTCCAGGCCCCGTGTGCCGAACAGAGCCTCGCCGGGACCCTCCCGGGGGGACGCGCCATCCTTGGCCTTCTCCGGGCTGCGCCTTTCCTTGCTCCGCTCCTCCGGGCAGCGGGGGCTGCTGCGGGGCGTCGCGTCCTCCCCGCCGGGGCTGGCCGCCGCCGCCGGCCGTTCCTCGGGCGCCTTCTCCACCTCCGCGTCGCTGTCGGCCCCCGGCTTCTCCTCTGCAAGGGGACGGAGGGGCAGAGGGTCAGAGCAGAAGCCCCCAGGGGAGGCGAGGAGCGGGTCGCTCGCGAGAGCCCCGGCGTCGGGGAGAGGTTGCGGTGGCAAAGTCCCGATCGTTATTAACGGGAGAAACTCCCGTCGGGGGGCAGGAACGGGCCCTCGTGCCGCGGTCGCTCTGGGGAAAGGGGATTAACAACGGCAGCCCTGTTGCTCTGCCAAACAGGAAAAACATGTTTGATGGAGGACCAAAATCTATTACGGCATCGCCCTCGTTAGCTGCAAACTCAAAGCGGGCCGCGGAGTGGGGGATGAAGAGGGCGCGGGCGGGTGGACAGCGCTGGAGGAAATGGTCCTGTATATATTTAATTACACGGAGCTGATCGACAGCGCGCCGTGGATTTATTCCAAATGTGCAGGTTGAGGCAGGTTAAAGAGGCAGTTCGAAGGCAAGAAGTGTGGTACCGTCTTTCCTAAAAGGGGCTTTAATTTAAAAAACCCATCGAGCGCTCGGAGGAGGAAGGGGGATGAGAGGCGAGGGGATGGCGAGGGCGAGGGGAGCAGAAGCCCTGCCCGCCCGGCTCCCTCTAAACGAAAAAAACATTTTGGTGCGGGTTAGGTGAAGCTCTGCAGGCTGGGGCAAATATTCGGGGAAGCCTTTGAAAGAGGAGAGGGGTGTAATAAACCCTCCCACCAGCTCGGGGCGGGGGGGGTCGCAGTTTTGATGAAGGTTTGCAGGGAATCGGGCTGGTGGAAAGTTTAAAGAGCAGATTGATAGTGCGGCAAGACAAAACCCAGCATCTAAAAACTGCAACGTGGGAACTGCTAGTTTATTTTCATTTACTAGCTTGAAGCCCTGGAGTTACAACATTTTTTCCCCCTTTCCAGTGTATTAATTCTTTTTTTTTTTTTTTTTTTTTCCCCAGGGGAGCGCGAGCTAGCCATGAAAGGCAGGGCGCGCACCACGGAGGAGCCCGGCAAACGTGCCTAGCACACGGGCTGCCTTGCCGTTTCTTCTTGTTTACGCTTAACGTATAAACAGGAAAACGTCGCAACCCATGAATGCCATTCGCGTTTGCTCTGTTCTTGCCCTTTCAACCCTCGGGCTCCTTCGTGCCCATCCCCAGGGGAAAAAAACCCAACCCTGGTGGTTTGCCTCTCTGCCCCCCCCAAAGAAACCGGCACCCACCGGCCCCGAGGGAGCAGAAACCCCGACGTTCGGAGAAATTTGGGAACCGGGCCCCTTCCTTTACCTCTGCCGCTGCCCTTGAGGCGCAGGGGGCTGGGGAGGGCACCCACGGGCGAGTGGAGAGCGTCGCGCACGGCCGAGGGCTCGCAGGACGAGGCATCCGACTCGCCGCCGTCGCGGTCGGGTTTGCAGGGCTCCTCGTACATCCGCAGGGACGGCAGCGAGAGCTGCTTCCTAACGGGGCGAGAGGTGACGTCGGGCAGCAGCCGGCCTTCCGCGGCCGCGGAGCGCTGGCTGCGCGGGGGCCCGACACGGAGGGGTGGGGGGGAAACAGCCCTTACCTCTTCTCCCGCCGGCCATTGCCCGTGTCCCGAAAGCCCTTGGCGAAGGGGTTGTTATCGATTTTCAGCTGGGTGATCTGCGGGGAAAGAGGGAGAAAGGAGGAGGCGTGAAGCCTTGCCCGATCTCCCCACCCCCCCACCCCCCAAGGCCGCCGTCGGGGAGCCCGGGGTGCGCTGGGCAGGCGGCGAAACGCGCCGCGGCCCCGCTTTAACACACCGCATGCTTTATTAAAAATGATGCTGAGGTTTGGGCTTGAATTATTAATAGGGTCTTAATGATAGGAAGTTATTTTTCACGGCCCCCCGGAGGGAAGATGGCGACTGAGCCGCGCGGCGCTGGTTAAAAGCTATTCTTATCCCTCCCCGCCACCGGCTTCTGGGGCCGGCGACATTAGGGCGCTCAATAATGCACGGCTCCGCAATACGGCCCCGAGAGAGGGGGCTCGGGAAAAAGGCACTGCTCCGACCCCTTGCCCGGCCGCCCCGGGGCCGCGGCATCCCCCTCCCGCCGCCGCCGCCCGACGGGGCCCACCGCCCGGCGGCTGCCCCGCTCAGCTTGCGGCGGGCGAGCAGACAAAGTGCTCTTTAATCGATTGTGACTCTTCGCCATAAACTTTACGAGGGAAACAAGCCCACCAGGACCCTCAGACGGAGCTGTCAATTAGCATCAGCAGCCAGGGGTGGAGGTGGGGGTCAGCTTTTGGGTTAAAACACACACGCATCCACACATAACCCTTGGAGGGGGCCGGCGGAGGCTCTCCGCTCCCCACCGAGCTCCCCTGGCTCTGCCGCTCGCAGGGCAACGCTCGCTAAATCACGAAAGCAACTAAAATTAGCTTCTCTGGGTCTGGTTTTTTCGGCTCTTCCCGAGCCCGGGACACCTTCTGCGGGAGGCTGCCCCGGCCGCGGCGCTGCTCTCTGCAGCCTGGGCCCGCAGCGGAGGCTCCCACGGCCCGGGAAAGGTGCAACGGAGTCCAAGAGGAAATTATTAACAGTAATAACAGAAATGCTAATAATAGCATTAGTATTAGCAATACCGACAGCAATACCAAGAGCAACAGCAATAATAGCAGCAGTACGGAGGGTGCCTCCTGCTCTGAGGGTTTGGGGCTTAACCTTCCTCCTGTTGCCGCCTTTTTGGTCACCCTCCCCAAAAACGTCCTCGGGCGCGCACCCCTACGCAAATCCGCCCTGCTAAGGGGCGAGGGATGGGAGAGGGCTGAGAGCAGGGGTAGGTGCAGGGCCAAGGGGTAGGGAACGGGCAAGGGCAGGGGCAGGGCAGGAGGGGAGGGCAGGGAGAGGGCAGGGGCTGCCCGGCCGTACCTTGTCGTTCTGGTAGGCAGTGACGGCGATGAAGTCGGTCTCGGGGAACACGTAGGTGCGGAAGGTGCTGTAGGGCAGCTTGAGGATGTCGTTGGCCCGGACTATGTGGAACCTGGGCTGGTACTTGTGCATGGAGTTCAGGATGGTCTGGGTGGGCGAGAGAGCACAGCCCGCGGCTGCCGTCAGCCTCACGGTCCACGTTACGCGCGCATCTAGCTATCTCCCTAAAAAAAAAAATATCCCTTTTCTCCCGAAAACAAGCAACAACAACAACACCAAAAAGATATACAAATTCACCGTGAGGAAGGAACGCCGGCAGATGCCAAAGAGGGAGATTTCTTTTGTTGTTGTTGTTTATGCCATTGCACGATCTGCCCCCAAATAAGGAGGTCAGGGGAAGGCAGGCACAGCAGCATCTTTGCGGGTGTTAAGCACGGCAATAAAGCAGCAAGAGGGATCTCCCCGTTTTATTACAACCCTGCAAACGCGAGGCGAGTTTTCGACGCGTTTCTCACCGCTTTGCCTATTTCCGTCCCTTAAAAAAAAAATCAAAAATACGCTACCTCACCACCACAAAAAAATAATGTTAAAAAGCCTCTCGATTTGCGTCGGTGGAGGCAGAAACCCGTGCCAGCCCCAGCCAGCTCCTGCGACCTGAAAGGAGCGTTTCACCATGAGCCATGTTAAATTTATGTCTCGGAGCAACGCTGCAGAAGGAACAGACATTTATTTTTTTTTTCCAACCAGGTGTCTGAAAGCCTCGCCAACACTCAAAGCCATTCTCTACCTACCCTCTCGGCTTTTTTTTCGCGTGTTGGTTGTTGGGGTTTTTTTCCCCCAAGAAAAAAAACCAAATTCACCGCGATTTGACCGAGGATTTTCGGAAGCGGCTGAACCCCCCGAGCCGCGCCCCGGGGGCCGCTCCGACCCCCTGCCCGCACCCGCAACGCTTTCCTGCCCGACAGCGATTAAATAATTCCCCAACCTGCTGCGGTCGGGCTGAAATGCAGTATTCACCGCCCGGAATTGGTAGGGGAACGGCGAAAGCTTGAGTAATTATAGTCAAATAACGTCGGCCAAATGGCTAAATAATTATCACTTCATTTCGTTTTAGAAGGCAATAAAAAAAAATCCCCCTTTTTTTAACCCCAGCAATAATCACCTGCTGACGAACTGTCGGATCGCTATTATATTGATATCATCTAGACGGGGTTTATTATGAAAATGGTGCAAAAAGTCTCATTCGGGCGTGCAAATCTGCATTCCTTTAAAAAAAAAAATAATCATCCCTCTCTGACCAGATGGGCACCGGCTAAACCCTCATCTCCCAGATTTAACACAGTCCGGATTTTGGACAACGACAGATACCAGAAATCTTTAATTGAAGGAGGCAAACCGTTAAAAACGCTGAATCAAACTAGGTTTTTTCCCCAGTATCAAAAAAAAAAAAAAAAAAAAGGCTATTTTTTAGACTCCCTCTCTATCGATTTACCTTGCTGTCTATAAATAACCGTGCAATGTATTATTTAAGAAAGACGCTGTTTCCTGCCTTAAGAGAGAAGAAGAAAAAAAAAAAAAAAAAAAAAAAGAAAAGAAAAAAAAAGGAAAAGAAAGAGAAAAGTTACCCGGGGAGCTGCTGAGCTGCTCTCCCCACCTGAGCGCCGTGTCCCGCGGCTGCCCCGCGGCTCCGCCGCCGCTCCGCCCGCCTCGGCTCCCCGCTAATTACCGTATCGCCAACGCCGGACGATGAACTTTCCCTTTATCGCCCTAAATGCTCGTCCAGAGGCTAGAGATAGCTGGCTTGGGCGCTGTGATTTTTTTTTCCTCTCTCTCTCTCCCCCCCCCCCCCGCCCCCCTCCGTGCATCCACGCAGGATCACGCTCCCCTCGCGTTTGGACCGTGCTTTCTGCGGATCTCTGCAGATTGCCAACAGGCTTGGGTTTCTTTCTTTCTTTTTCTTTCTTTCTTTCTCTCTCTCGCTCCCCCTCCCCTCCTTTGTTTGGGTTCTTAGGGGGTTTGGGCTTTATTTGTTTTGGTTTGTTTTGTTTTACCTCCTCTAGCTGATGCAGATACGATCATTAGGGAAAGAAATACGGCCTTTCAGAAGCAGCCGGTGCGGAGCCGTTCCTCCCAACACCTCCGCTCCCCGCTCCCGGCCACGGAAACCCAGCGCAGGTGCCGATACCTCCAGCCCCGCTCCCCATCCCGGTCCGGCCCGGTCCGCCCCGTCGGGGCTGCCCCCTCACCGCATCCCCCGACCTCGGCCCCGCACGTCCAACTCCCCCCACCGAATCCCGCTCCCCGCAGAGCTCCGAGGGCCGGGGAAAGCCGACAGGACAGGCCGAGGAGGCCGGGAAGGTCGGGGATGTGGGAGCCAAGGGGAGCCTGAGGCTGCCCGCAACCCAAATCTCCCCTTTTCCCCCTCCCGGAGAGCGGGGAGCTGCCCCTCGGGGCCGGGCAGGAGCGGGGGCCGGGGGGCTGCGGGATCAGGCAGCCCACCGCAGGGCCCGCCAAGGCCCTACCGGCCCGCCCGGCCCCGGGGCGGGGGGGGGAGAAGCCGGTAAAACCCACCGGCTCCCCCCACCCCGGGAGAGCAGAGCCGGGTAGCCCCGGCACCGGGCAAAGCCCACGCCTGCCCCCGGGGTCCCCGCTCGGGGCGGCGGGGTGGTGGGCGTCCCTGCTCGGGGGGCTCCGCTCTGCCCCGCAGCCTGACTTACGAAGCCGTGCTTGTCCGAGATGTTGTTGGTGAGCTTGAGCTTGTGAAAGGCAACAGGTTTGGCCATCCACTGCTCCCCCGTGGCCGGGCTGTCGGGGTGGATGTACATGCGCTTGGGCATCTCCGGATCGGCCTTGCCGGCGACCATCCAGCGGGAATTATGGAACTTGTACCGGCAATCGTCGGCCGCCACTATATCCATCAGCAAAATATATTTGGCCTTCTTGTCCAGGCCGCTCACCCGCACCTTGAACGGGGGGAACATCCTCCTGCGGAGAGACCCAGAGCGCTACAGGGCTGCGCCCGCCCGCCCCGTCGCCGACCCCCCGACGGCCGCGGCCCCGCCGACCCCCCGACGGCCGCGGCCCCGCCGAACCTCCCCGCACCGCCCCGCTGCCGGGGCTGCCGCTCCGAAACCACCATCTTTTTAGTTCAGCTTCACCGAGGATTTCCAGCCTTTCTGCCGTCCCGCTGCTCCTCACCCCGCTCTGCTGCACCCACCGAGGGCAGAAAACCGGGCGGGGGGGGGGGTGGGGTGGGTGGGGAGGGGGCAAGCTCCAAAATTCCATTCCGGGAAATAAATAAAGGGTGAAAAAGCATCCCGGCTTTCACGCCACTTTCCCTGCCCTCCGACCGGCCGCTCCGCTCGCCCAGCACCGGGGCAACCCCCGGCCGCTGCCCTCCCCCGGGACCGGGGGACACGGGGGGCGCCGGGGACGACCCCCGGCCGCGGGGCAGGTTTGGCAGGAGGGGAGGGAAACGGCGAGAAGCTTCGTCAACAAAACGCAGCGAGGGGTTACGGGCGCTCAATTAGCGCGCCCGAATTTAATTTGAGAGCGCGCTCGGGGGAAAAAAAAAAAAAAGTAATAATTGGGGGGGGGGGTGTAGCTCGGAGCGGTGGGGGGAGAAATACCTCCGAAAAAACTCCCGGGATCGAAAGTCCCCGCGTTAATTCCTCGGGGCGGATTTGGCGAGCACCGGGGGGGGGGGGGGGAGAGGGATGAAACGGAGGGGCGAGGGCGCTGCGCGGCCGCGCAGGTGCGGGGCGGGTTCCGCGGGGCTGCGCGGAGCGGGGCTCTTACCTCCCGGATTTGGTGATCACCATCTCGGTCCCCAGCTTGTGAAACTGGTCCCAAAGCTCTTTGGCTTCCAGCGTTACTTTGGGGTCGTCTTCGACCTCCTCCTCGGGTTCCAGGCTCTTCAGCGAACGCAGATGGGCGGCTTGATGGTGATGTCCCAGGGCCGAGACGTGCAGCCCGGCCTCGGCCGCCCCGGCCAGCCCGGGGTCCGGCATGGGCTTTGCCAGCGCCGCCGGAGGCAGAGCCAGAGCGGGGAAAAAGGAAGGTTGGGCGGCTGCGAGGAAGGCGGACATGGGGAAGTCGGCCGGCCGGGGTGCGTGGAAGGGGTGGTAAGCCATGGCAGTCCCTGGGAAGGCTGGATCTCTCATCGGTGCATCCACAAATCCAGGAGAAAAAGAGGGATTCCCTTTACAAAAAAAAAAAAAAAAAAAAAAAAAAAAATGCGCGTGCGGGTTGGTTTTTTTTTTTTTTGTGGGTTGGTTGGTTGGTTGGTTGTTGGGTTGGGGTTTTTTTTTTTTTCCCCCTCTCCTGCCCAGCGAACTCGCTCGAGTCTCTGGAAGAGGAAGGAAAATCAACAACACACACAAGAAAAAAAAAAAAAAGCGCACGCACACACACACACACACAAAAAAAAAAAAAAGCCGAAAAACAGCGGAACTAGATCTGGAAAAAAAAAAAAAAGAACAAGAAGAAAAAAAAAAAAACCACCAAAAAAAGAGGCAGTTCCCGGCTCCTGGGACTCCCGGTCTGCGGAGGGGAGACAAGTAGGTCCTTATTTTTTTGTTGTTGTTGTCGCAGCGAGGGAGAGCGAGCGAGGGAGAGAACCCTCCCGGTAAAGTCCTTCCCGACACTAAAATAGAAACAAAAGCCGGCGCGGGGCTTGCGCGGAGCGGCCGCCCTGGCCCTCGCTCACACCCCCGCGGGCCCCGGCTGCGCCCCGGCCCGGCTGCGCGCTCCGCGGACGGCGCTGGGGCTCGGGCTGCTCATGGCTAAAGGAGCCGGAGTGGAAACGGTTAGATCTTGTCCTGATCTCTGGAAAACTGTGACTATCTCACATGTCCTTCCTGCTCTGATCCGCCCGCTAATGAGCCAAGCCCCCTTGATTGCTGATTTTACGCGTTTCAGACCAATTGTGGATCTGCATAGGCGTGGTTTTGACAGCTCCGGCCAAGCTCCGGGCCGCGGGGAGGGGGGGGGTAAAGGGGGGGAGGCGGCGGAGGGAGGGAGGAAAGGAAGAAGGGAAAAAAAAAAAAAAAAAAGGGGGGGGAAAAAAAAAAATAAAGAAGAAGGTGTCGGAAGCATCGGCAGTAAGAAAACATGTCAACAGAATAAAATATTAACCAATGACAGAGAAAAGTGCTCGAAATCCCACCCCCGGCTCCTTTCCGCATACCGGGTCAGCCCTGCCTGCGCCGCGGCCGGGGAGCGGCCGCCGCCGGTGCGGGGAGAAGCCGCGGAGCCGCCGCGGCGGAGCGGGGAGCGGTGCCCGGCTCCGCCCGGCCCGGAGCCCCGGGGGGACGGGACGGGACGGGACGGGACGGGACGGGGGGACGGAGGGGGGTGGGTAAAGGGTTCCCCCGCCGGTTTGTGCGGAGGAGGAGGAGGAGGAGGGGGGGGGGGAGAAGCCGGAGAAAAGGGGGGGGGGGGGGGGAGGTCGGCGGCTGCCGTCTTACGACAGATCCTGGCGGAGCGGATCGAGGTGGGGCGCGCCCCGCCCGCCGCTCCGCGTCCCGCCGCGGAACCCCGACGGGGCGGTCGCCGGCAGCGCGGCCCTCCGGAGAGTTTTGCGGGGTTGCGGCCGGCGGCGAAGGCCCCGAGTGGCGATTTCCAGCGCGGGTGAGTCGCTCCCTGCCGTCGCCCTCTCTTTCATCCCCCCCCCCCCCCAACCCCAACCCCAAGCCCCCAACCCCAAGCCCTCCTCCGCCCTGCCGGCAGCTGCCCCCGACCGCGGGTGGGTGGGTGGGTGGGTGGGTGGTGGGGGGGCACGACGGTGGGGGTCCGCGCTCACGGCCCCCGCCGTCGGGGCCCGTCGCGGCTGTGGCCGGCCGGAGGGGCTGTTTACCCGGGGAGGGGACACACACACACACACGCCGGGGCTGTTTGCAGAGGGATTAGGGCCGGTCCCGCCGCGCCGGGGCCTGGGGGGGGGGGGGAGTGTTGGGGGGGGGGGGGGCGCGGTGGGTGTCCCCGCGGAGAGGTCGGTTTGGAGATCTGCGCTGATTAAGTGAGGGCCGCGGTGGCTGAAGAGGGCCCTGGCGCCAGGCGGCTGAGCCCTCACAATAAAGACCCGTCTCTTGTCACTTCATATTTACCCCCAAATCTTCAAAAAGCGCCCTGCCATCCTTCCAAGGCTCCTGCCCGCGCCGCCTGCTCTGCGGCCAGGTCGGGGGGGGGGGGGGGGGAAGAGAAAGACAACGACCCCCTCTCCTGCCCCCCCCCCCAAAACCTGCCCGTGTCCCGCGGCAGGTTCACCTCTGCCTGCGCTGCCCGGCCCGACGGGGCGGACGCAGACCGTGTGTGTCCCCCCCACCCCACCCCACCCCCGGGACTGTCCCGGGCGGCGGGGCCGGGAGGGAGGAGGAGGAGGAGGAGGAGGAGGAGGAGGAGGGGGGGGGTGGGGGGGTGTCCCGCTGACCATTGAACGGGGAGAAAGGACTGAAATTTAGACCCGATTTGGACTTTGCTTCGTCGTCGCCGCTGCGGAAAACTGCTGACGGTAGCTTTGGCAAAAAAATGGGACTTGCTTTTTTTTTTTTTTTTTTTTTTTTTTTTTTTTTAAATAAAATTCCCCCTCACAAAGCAAAACCGGAGCCTTTCATCGCCCCGGGCCGGCATCGCCCCACGCCGGGGGCGGTTCTCCCGCAGCCGCCTCGCCCGCCGCTCCGCGGGGAGACGCGGGGACCGGCCCGTCGGGGCCCGGAGGCAGCCGCGTCCCCGGCGAGAAAAGCTCGTTTCTCCTCCGGTCCAGGGCCCGGGACCCCCGGCCGTGCCCCCCCCTTCCCCCCCCCCCCCCCCCCCGCTGTAACGTCGCAAACGCCGTCGCCTGCAGAATAAAACCGATCCAGAGCAGCTTCGTGTCCCCGACCCTCTGTAGCAGCGCTCGCCGATGGGGCTAACGGGGGTGGGGGGCTAACGGGGAGCCGGGCACCCACTGCCCGGGGCAGGTCCGGCCGCGACCCCCGGTCCGACGGGCGCGGAGCCGACCAGGAGCCTGCGCCGGGCGAAACCCGGCGTCGCCCCGTCCTCCCCGTCTGGGACCGGGCACTGGGCACGGAGAGATGAGCCAGCGGACCCGGAGAGGGGTTTTTTTTTTTTTTGTTTGTTTGTTTTTTTTTTTTTTTCCTCCCGCCCCGAGGCCAGCCCTGCCCGGGGAAGCGGGGACGAGAGGTGTCCCCTCACCGTGATTTTCCCAGGGAGGGTTTCCCCGCCTGCCCCGGGACGCTGCAAGTCCTCGGGGCCACCGTGCCCGGCTCCCGGGAGCCGTCCTGGCCAGCGCTCCCCGGGCTGGGACGGCGTCGGCCGGGCCGTCCCGAGGATCCATCCCGGGGATCCGTCCCGGGGATCCGTCCCGGGGATCCGTCCCGTCCGGTCCCGGTCGCCCCCCGCGCCCCACCCGCTCCGCGGCCCCGCTCTCTCTTCCCCTTTCATCTCTGCCCATCTCCACTCATCATCCCTTTTCTATTTTTAGCCGGTAGACTTAGGCCTTGGCGCCAGGCCGTTTAAGACCTGTCAAAGTCCTTCATATTTCCCTCATGTCACATGGACCTTTCGCTCCCTTCCCCGCGCCATGCGAGGGCCGTAATTTGGATCTGTGAGCTGGTGAGCAAATGCAATTTGCTCTTCTCCATCGCTGGGTTGTCTCCGTGACCCCAGCCAGCAGGACGGCTGGTGTCCTGTCCGGGGCACTTACACAAATTGCGGCTGATTGATGAAAAATAACAATTCTCACAACCAGCCGGGCCTCCGCCTTCCCCTCCTCCCGGCTCCACCGGCCTGCGGCGGCCCCGCACCCCGGGGAGCGCTTCCCCCCCACTCCCCCCCGCCCCGACGGGGCTACGCGGGGCGCACCGGCTCCGGGAGAAAGGGATTTTCCTTGTGCCGAGGGCGAACCGTCGGGCCCCCCCCCCCCCGTCGAGGGGACTCCTCCGGGAGTCGGGCGGGGAGCTCTCTCCCGGCAGGAGCCCTTCTGCTCCACAGGACCCATGGGTGCTGGGCTCCCGAGGGATTCGGTGGCCCCCTGGGTCGGCCGTTCCCCCCCCGGCCCCGCATCGGCCCAGCTGGGCCGTGGGGCAAGCGGGGAGGGGGCGAGGGGCGGCCCCGCAGCCCCGACGGCTTCCTCGGCCCCGTTTCACCCGGAGGGGAAAAGAAACCCACGTGGAACGAAGCCGCCCGTGGTTGCTCTCGCCCACCCGGGGTGCCGCATCTCCCCTCACACCCCTCGGCAGGGTGGGAATCCCTTTACCCCCGGGAGATCCCGGGAAAACGCCTCTTCCCCCCCCCCCCCCCGCGCCCTTACCCCCTCCTCGGGGCTCCGGTGCCCGTCGGGGGGAGGCCGGGAAGGGGCCGAGCGTCGCGACAGGAGCTGCCCGGGATATGTCGGGCAGCGGGAGCCGCCTGATGCACTTGAATCGACAGCGATGCTCGACCCCGACCCCAGCCCCGGTGCCGCCGTCCTCCCTCCTCCCGCTGCGCGGCCGCGGGACCTGCGCGCCCCGTCGGGGGGAAACCCGAGGAGCCAGCGCCGCCCCCCCCCCCCCCCCCCCCTTCTTCCCCGAGCTCCCCCTGCCCTCCGACTGTTTAGATTTCTCTCCGGTTTTAAAGAAAATATTTCCAGTAATCCAGATTTCTGGAAAATAACAACAGGCGGGGAGACGCAGACACAAACGCCGCTGAAGTTTATCCAGAGTTTGAACGATTTATAAACACATTTCCCAGCCTGTTTGTCAGGGTGGGAGGCGAGTGACCCCGGCCCGGCCGGGCGGCCCCTGCGCACCCCGCGCTGCAGATACGTGTATATATATATTAAAAAAAAAAAAAAAAAAAAAATTTTTTTTTTTTTTTTTCTTTTTAATTGCGGAGCGCCCTCCCTGCGTGGGGGCGGAATGACACTCACCCTCTCGGTCCCGTCCGGTTCTTGCGTGTCCCCCCCCCAACTTAGGTCCCCCACGTCGGGGCCCGGCTCCTCGCAAGCCCCGAGCCCTTGGCCTTAAAAATCGACGGGACCCCGACAGGGACGGAGCCGAGCGGGGGGGACCCGCGGTCTGACACCCGAGCTGGCACCGGGGGGGGGGGGCGGGCGGGGACGGGGATGGAGCAGGAGGGCGGTGGAGAAGCGTTGAGGGGGGGGGGGGGGGGGGGGATAAAGATCACGCAAATCCCTCTGTTTAAAAAACTTCCATTTGAGAAAGTGTGTCACATCCCGGCGCGGGCGCCTAATCCCCGGGTTAATGGCATTACCGCCGCCTCATCGCCGTCATGGGATGGGGCCGGGGGCGAGCAGCCCCCAGCCCCCCCCCCCCGCAACACCGCCACGCGTGACCGCGACTCGGCTTCCACGGGGAAACGGGGCCGTCGGGGCACCCCACGCCGGGACCCCGGCGGTCGGTGTGGGCTCTTCCCCGGGCCCCCTCGATCCCCTCCCCAGCCCCCAGCCCCAGGGGGGGGTCACCCAGCTCACCCAGCCCCTCAGCAAGGGGGGGGCTGCACCTCCCGAACCCCCTTTCTCTCTGTTTGGGGCCAGGAGTTTGGCAGAAGTTGCGGCATCGAAGGTAGGGGGGGAGCGAAAGAGCTGCTGGGGTTCGCAATCTCGGCCTGGGTGCTTCAGGCGGGATCCGGGCCCACGTTTGAAATCGCATCGAAAGCAGGATCTGACGCCGCTGGTCCCCGCGTCACGTGAGTTGTGGTTTTGGTCTAGGTTTGACTTTGAGGATTGCAGAAAAATCACCGTCTCGCCTTTATAGGAGAGTGCATTTCACTGCTGAGGAAATAAAAAGAGCCAGGATAAATCACGAGCTGGTCAGGGGCAGGAACAACACTTTCTTACCGCACCTGTCCGGTTCGTGGGTGTTTCATCGTGTACAAATTTGACGTACACCCGGCGCTGCACAGAAGGGCCGACTCTCATCGTTTTTATTCACGTTCCCTCAAAAACCCCAGCGCTCCTCTGAGCCGCTTTCTGCCAGAGGCACCGAAAGGTGGACCAGGGCTCTGCGGACCGGACAGACCCTTCCCATCTTTTAACTTTTCAAAAGAGTCTGCAAACTCAAACCCGCCGTGGGCCGATGCCCCATCACGGCCCTAGCTCCAGCACCACGCCTGGGGAGGTGCCTGGGCACCTCTGCGCTGCGTTTCATTTTCTCGCTGCCCAGCTTTTTCCTCGCTTCTCTGTAGGCGCTGGGCTCTTGCACCGACCACCCCGGGGGATTTGGGGGGGGTGTCTCGGTACGGGCACGCAGCGAGCACCCCAAAACCTCCCGCCCTGAAGCGCCTCCTCTCCCACCTCCTCGCCCGTGTGCTCTCGGCAGCGCCGGCAGATTGCTCTCCAGGCGTGTTTTCCACGGATACCTCAACGGAGGCAGCACCAAATAACAAGTAAATACCAGCCCTGACGCCGGGCTGCCGGCACAAAGCAAGCAATTGCCCTTCGTGCAGGTCACTAATCTCTTGACACACGGTCTTTGAGACCTGGGCCACGGGAAGGGAGGCTGAAAGGGAAGAAAAGATAGTGGGGACAATGGCAGGGCCGCCGGCCGGCTAATAACTCCTCTCCCGGCTTTGTCTGGGTACGCTCAGCGCTACGCTGGGATCGATTCATCTCGGCAGAAAAACCCACGCTCCCGCTCCGCAAAGGGGCCGGGGTCTGCCCCCGCCGTGGGTGCCCCGCGAGGCTCCCGGCTCGCCGGGCTAAGCGCAGAGCTCGAGCCGCTTGCAGGTATTAATAGCCCCCATTTTGTAGCCGGCAGTAATTCCCTCCTGTGTTTGCCCCTCCACGCCGAAAACCAACCCTTCACTTGATCCGTTTGTCCTCTCCGGTTGCCATCTGTCTTCCATCCTTCAAATCTCACCTTCAAAACAGTGCCTCTTGAGCAAATCCTCCCCGCCGTCCCCGCGCGCCGTCTCGCCCGGCGCAGGCCTGACACTCCAAGCGCTCATTGAAGTGAAGGGGATTTGAGAGCGCGCAGGACACGGCGGGATTAAGGCCACAGATTGCGCTCCCCGGGCCGCACCGTGCCTTGCAGAGCAAAGCCCCAGCCCGGCGGCTCTGCCTGCCTGGTGCCGCCGGCCCCGAGCCCGGGGCTCTTCTGCTCCCTCCTCTCGGCCGCTTTTCCCTCGTGCCGCCGACGCGGGGCTCGGCCGGCGCGTGGCCGCCGCCGTCCCTCTGCCCTTGGCGTGCCGGCGGGATGGAAGCACCTGAGCCGACCTCTCCGGATGCCTCCGGGTACCTTCCTCTGCCGACGGCGGCGGGAGAGGTCACCTCCCGAGCCCCGGCGAGGAGGCGCGGGGCGTTTGGCGTGGGGGCTGCCGGGGGCTGCTGTTTGTCCAGATGTGGCGGGGGCCGTCCCGCACCACCCAGAGGCAGCATCTGCGGGGCGGCCCCGGCCAAGCCCGTGAATCAAGCGGACATCAAAGCGCCGGCAGCGCAAGCGCTAACAACCCTGGCAGCCGGCTCGGAGCGGACAGTGCCTGCGCAGATGTTCGGCAGCAGCTTTTCTCAATTACAAAGAGCAGCAGAATTTACCAGAAAAGCCAGGGAAGGGAAGGAGTCTTGGCCGGTGGAGGGGCCGCAGCAAAAAGCCCACGCGTCCCTTTGCAGCTTCACGGGCCGGGTCAGACCAGCACCTCGCCGCGTCCCTCCGTTTTAGCACCGCTATTACATTACCCCACGTTCCCCTGCAAACCCTCGCTGTGGGGGTCACCTGCTCCCATCCAAATCTTGGTCTTCTTTAGAAAGACCCCACCTTGCAGGGCTTCGTGGGCGTAGAGGAGAGCTCAGACATAACCGCATCTCATCCAAACCTTTGGAGCCGGTGAGATTCCTCCTGGAAAAGAAACCCACGTGATTTCAAAGCCGATCGCGTGACCTACGGCCGGGTGACGCCTGGTGGTTTTTTGGGTGAGCCTGGCAAGGGCAGCCCTGATCCTGCCCAGCTCCCGCCGTCGCTGTGAACTACCAGGAGCGGGAATCTCGTGGTCCGGCCAGCCGCCCGGCTGGGACAACGGCATCACTCCCACGTGACGGCTGGACTTTCCCCTTTCGACAGCAAAAGGCGCAAAATTCAACGTACCTCCAGAGGTGGCTGCAACGCAGACACCCTTCGCGTGGGAGAAGAGGCAGTGGGACGTGCCTGGTCCCCCGTGCCCGTCCCTCCCACGGAGGGATTCGGGGGAGAGGGTGCGAGGTGGGGTGGGGAGGCAGGGCACGGCGCCGGCTCTTCGCTCCGGGCTGCAGGTGCCGCTTCTGGTTTTCTGCTTGAACGAAGCCGCTGGTCTAAACGTGGCTTGTAACCTTCAGCCCCCAGCAAAGCCTTGCCAAAGTCCTTTCCCCAGGTTGTTCAAAAACGAAGGCGTTCGCCCATCGTTTCCACCAGGGACTGTCGGGAACGGCACGTCGCAGGGGGCCGGTGAAACGCCGCGGTGCCGGGCCGGCGAAGCCCTCTTCGCTGGGGGACGCAGAGACGCTTGTGCTCCCTCCAAAACGCGTCAGTGGGTCCCCGTCCCCCCGACCCTGAGGTGTATTTAAGTGGAAACACGATGGGTCCTTCCCCCATCCTGCTTCCCACGGCGCGGAGCGGGAGCAGAGCCCCAGGAGCCGGCACTTCTCACCGTCCCAGAGAAGGGGCCGGAGGGAGAGGGGCCGGGGTGGGAGCAGGATTAGTGCCCAGCTGGCACCGGGCCGCTGCGCGGGCACGGCCGGCACCGGCCTTTTATTACCGTCCTATAATAATATTGTAAATACTCACTGGGAAGTAATTACATCCTATAAAAGAAGCAGCAGTCTGTGGCTTGAGCCAGGACTGGTTCATGACACTCGTTTTAAAGAGACGTTTCATGTCTTGTTTATAGATTAGATTTTAACCTGACAACCTTTTAACATTGTATTAAATTAGAAATTAACTTCGTATGACTGCTCACCGTATAATTGACCTACTGATAGGCTGAGTGCTAGAGAATATTTAAGATACCTTTCAGACAGCAAAGTTCCCAAGAAAATTCAGAGCCTCCTCCTTGATCTAGACCAGGGCTTTGCTATTAATTAGTATTTACGGTCAGGTGGCAGGAGCGCTTCCCGCGGAGGGAGGGCTGCCAGGGAGCGGCATCCCTGCTGCGCCGTGCTCCTCCCTGGGAACACGAGGAAACCCGACGGGACGGAGGGAAGGAGGCAGAGGGGACAGGGAAGGCTGCAAGCCCCCGACCCTGCCCGCTGTGGTGACCACCCAGGGAGGCCGGTGGTCACCCTCCTGCGGTCGCCCCAGAGCTGCTGGGAGATGAACCTGTGCGGGGATGGAGCTGCCGCTTTCGAGAGCGCCGGATCCTGCAAGGCGCTGAGTGCACGCTGGGAACTGCTGAGCATCAGTAGTTCCCAGCAATAGCCGGGAGCCCTGCAGGACTCGGTTCACGGGACCTTTGCCACCGGTGCAGGCACGGGACGCTGGCTGCCGTGGGGCAGGGCAGGGAGGAATGGTTCCGCCGCCGGAGGAACGGTCCTGGTCCACGGCACAGGCAGGCAGCCTACCTTGGCCCGCTCGGATGGCACCCATGCCCGTGACCTGCCTGCAACCTGCACGGGGCCGTCAGTGTTTTAGTGTAATTTCCCGCAGTAGAAATTCCCAAGAAAGGCAAAAATTCAGCTTGGAACTCACCGACGGATGCGCGGCTTCAAATTATATCCGAGCCCAGTGAGGGACAGGGTGGCAACTGATGGGACAGCATCAATGCCCAGGAATGGCCGTGTGTCCCCAAGGCTGGGGCAACGTGCGGGACGTCCCCCAGGCCGCGTCCTGCAGCGGGAAACACCGGCTCCAGCCCCGACCCCGGCACCGCGCGGGACCGGGGAGGCAGCGACCCTGCCGCGTCCGTGCTCCAGCTCCGGAGCTGGTGGCTTGTGTCCCCGCTACGACTTGCCCTTTGGTTTCACCAGGGTAAAGGCATTTTCTGGTATAATTGAAAGCTGCTCCCAGCACGTGCGGGAGGCGGGAGCGCCGAGCAGGAACAAACCCAGGAACATCGGCCAAAGGAGGTTTTACCCCGTCGGGCCGGGAGGACTCTTCAATACAACCCTTGTATTCAATTAACGTTAAGGAACAGCATGAGGTTAAATGGCCCCAGTGCTGTCTTATGAACGGCTTAGAACACGCTCACAAACAGCTTTGCGTAACACGGGGCCTCCGGCAGAGACCCCCCCGCACGTGCACTCGCCCTTCTCTGGGGGTGTCAGCCCAACCTTCGTCCTCAGATGCTTCATTTGCCCCCCCCCCCCGCAGCCGGCCTCGCCAGCCGTGTCCCTTTTTGCCCAGTTTGTGGCTTTTTCTGGCCGAGCAGCGCAGACGTCCCCTGCTCCCAGCACTTGGCAGGGCTGCAGGAATGCAGCACCTCCATCTCCCAGCCGAAGGAGACAAAAACCAAGGGCGAAGACCCAGCCGACACCGGGGCGGCCAAATGGTTTTATACCAGGGCGAGAGTGGGGTGGTGACGGCGGGACTGGAAGCGGTGCCCGGCTGTGCCGCAGCTCCCGGGCAGGGACAGGTGAGGGACACGGCCGAAGCCTCTCGGCTCCGGCTAATTCTGTTCCCACCAGCTCCGCTCCTACAAACGGAGAGCAGGGAGCTCCGCGAGGGGGTTCGTGCAGTTCCTAGGACAGAGGCGCTGCTGCCGCCGCAGACACATGCTTGTCCCGGTGCCTTTTCCATCTGTGAAACAGGCCAAGCAGTGGATTCAATTATTTTTTTCCTAGCACATAAGCCACTAATCATTTATTGCATTAAACCCCCCCTCATCTCTACAACTTTTGTTCCCGTTTTATCCAATTAAAACTCGGGGGGGAAAAAAAAAAGTTTCATTTTCTCTTTTTGCAATCACAAAGAGCCGATCTCGGCTCCATTGACTCGCTAATTGTAAGCACTCAAATGGTTGGGTTTAAAGTTACACTTAGCAGCTGTGAAACATTAGGGTGAAGTGATTACAACCTACTGGAGGATACCGAACATTTTTACAATATCTCAGGAGCATAAGAGAAAGACAACAGGAAATGGCGCAAACTTTCCTACCCTGCACAGCAACAAGCCAGAGCAAAGATGTGAGAAAATAGATGTAGAGACGCGGCGCAGACGCCGTTTGGATCCTCCAAAAAGTGACTTAGGAAGCCCCGGTGAAAGCACCGTGGGTTTACCCCCATGCTCGGAGGGGGCAGAGAGGAGGGGGAGCAACGTTCAGGGATTTCACAGCTCCGCTTTGCAGCAAAACCCTGCTCCGGGCTCTCTCTTGAGGAAGGAGGACAGAGATCTTTGGCGGTATTTCGCCCTCGGTCGGTTCCCCTCGCCGACTTGCCTTCTCGCAGCCTCGTCGCCAGCAAACTTCGTCCTCGGGCTGGCTAACGCCGCTCGGGGCAGGACAACCAGAAGCCGTCCCCTCGCAGGGACGGGTGCCAGGATGGCGTTTCCCGGCTTTGCTCGGGCAGAGCCCCGCGCTCCATCGGGGCTCGTCAGCGCCGAGCTTCGCCGGCAAAGCAAACGAAGCCCGAGCCCCGCGTGCTCTGCGAAGCGCCGGGAAACGCCAGCCTCGCTGGTTATGCCCAGGCCCTGGCCTGGCTCTGAGATTTGATTTCATTTGAACTCCCAAGCTGTCGCATTTGGAGAACCTTTGACTTTCCCCTTCTTCTCAAACAGCAAAACATTCCCTTCCCATGATTTAAGCACGCTACACGCGTGTGTTTATTACAGAGACCAGGGTAGGATAAGAAAGCAGTATTTCATGTTAATTCATGAAATCTGAACTCAACTTTTAATAGAAGAGCTCCACTTTATGCACAGAGTGATATACAGTCCGCCCCGCTTTAAATGAGACGTTTTGCCTTTTGAACTCAGCAGGAGGCCGCTGCTTACTACTACTGGAAACCGTTTAAAAACCTGCGAGTCGGGCATGTCTTTTGGGCTCTTTTCAAGCCGGTGGTTTATATCATGGCACAACATTCTTGCTGGGCTGCCTGCGACCGCCTGCTAGCCTCTGCGTTTCAAAATCCATCGTTTCAGAAACTCACCTGGATTATTTCCACAACAACGGGAGACGCTCGTCCGAAATCCCGCGAAGACCACGAGCCTCTGGCTATTTTTGCTTTAAGTGGCGTTCGGATCAGGTCCCTAGATTGAAAATTTGGTTGCGTTAAAGTCAGGGACTAACCTCCCTTAGGAGCAGCTTCTAGACACCACCAAGGAGCAGGAATATTCTCACCTGGTGCCCGAAAAGAGTATCGCTGCTGAGGTTAAGGTGGAGGGAAGGTGGTGTTGCAGCAAAGCCCGTGGCACCCAGTTGAAATGGGGGGCTTTTACGCGTACGCTAAAGGCAGGGGCCATCGGTGGGAGGCACGCACCGTGGGGACGCGTCGAACCAGACCCTACAGAGTTATTGTTGAACCAGACCCTACAGAGTTATTGTTGCAACACACTTGGTTTTCACCGGCTCACTGAAGAGCTGGAACTTGCTGGTTATTCTGCTGGGTCATCTGTGAAAGTATCAAATTAAAGTTAAATTAGCCACCTCATAGCAGTGCCTTTTTTTTTTTTTTTTTTTAAGCTCTAGGCTTTCTTAACAGTTTGGCTACGGGGCTATCAACAGCGGGGAATTTAGGACATTCTTTTCAATGAACCAGACTGAAAATATTTTGGTACAGCCCCAGTTTGTAGGTTTTTTTTTTTCCCCCCCCTTTAAACAAAACATCCTGATTCAAAGGAGCTTCTTGCAGACTGGGAATTTCCACATGGCCGTATTGCAGCACTTATAAAAAGTGATTTAATGCCTGCCAACAACAAATACATTTCCAATGACACCACTCTGCGTTATGCGCTATCCTACTTTGTGTGTTCAGTAAGAACCAGCAACCAAGCTGTCCGAGGCAGGAGAGCGGTCGCCTTCCTTTGCAAGAACTTTGTCCCTTACGGCCGCTCCTTGGAAAGCCTGAAAGGAAACAAGCATCACGGTGACAACACAATCCCTTCTGTATGTGTTAATCTGGATTTTGTTTGAACTTTTGGAGCTGACCTTGGCTTGAACTGTGTTAAAAATCCTGACTGGTGTGGACTGACTTGACCCTGCGGTCCCATTTGTCCGCAGCGCCAGCCCTACCCTCAGCCCCTTACTTCAAGCCATTATTTTACAGACATAAAAGAAACATAGCATTACGGCAGATATAGCCAGCGGGCCAGAGCTGTGAGTACTTACTTACAGGCAAACTCTCCTCTGATTTCATCCCAAGGAAGTTTTTTTTTTTGCTTGAGAAAGGACTGACTGAAAACCAAGCAAGAAACTGAAATTATTGCTGCAGACGCTCAGTTTTTATTAGTGGTTTCCAAGCCTGAAGAGAGAGAAAGAAAAAAAACCCAAAAGCTTCTGAGATCTGAGCCGTGGCGTTACAGCTAAAAACAAAAAAAATCAAGCCCAAGACTGAATTTGGTATTTGGCGTTTGGGGACAGAGAAGGAAGGGGGTGGTCAGTTCTGCATCGCTCAGTGTGGCTGGTTTAAGCTGTAAGAGTGCGAAAAGATTTGTGGGTTTAGATAGTTTCCTCTCATTGCCATGACTCAAACGGCTTCTATTAAAAACAAGTAGTGGGAAGGAAATTTCGTAAGCTGACAGCCCCATCTCACTCTCTGCTTCTTGACACAAGCTGGCCGAGATATAGGAATTCATGTGGTTACTATGTGTGAGCCCATGACTATTTTATCAGCAGAGTTATGCGGCGCTAGTTTTGCCTGTGCACGTTCAGTAGGGTATATAGGCTCAGGCCGCTATACGGGTTCTGCAAAATCCTACAACACAACAGATGTAGGTGGGCGTCTCTGCTGCCTGGTCCTCGTCCCACCGAAATCAGTGGGATGAACAAGGGGGGGCCCCAACCAGTGCAAGGAGCTGGAGCTGGGGTCAGACACCCGAACAGAGACGGGTGTTGCTCTTCAGAGGCACTAAGCGGGTGCAAGGCACGCTGCCTAAGTCTCCCATTTTTAAAAATCCTGCCCTTGCACACAGGGACGAGAAAGCAGGGAGGCAAAAAGAAGCTAGACTGGCTGCAAAACATCCACTGATGGCTTTAATTAAAGCCCTCAAGTTCGTAAATATGCACATAGTCTGGTCCAGGAAGATACACGAAGCCCGTAGCCAGCCCAGTAACACTCCACGAACATTGCCATTTAAGCAGTTTCTTGTTTAACTTAGATTTATTCAATGACACATGCATTTCTGGACAGATATCTGAGTTCCAACGAACAACTTTTATAACCAAATATGAGAAATTTGTGACTGCAGTTAGTCGATTAAGTACGTTTCTAAAATACATGACTAGAAGAAAACCGGAGCGATAGAGAGAATTCTTCCAAAGAACAAAAAGAAACATTTCCATTTGTAATACTCCTGGCATTGATGAGTATCAGTGGGGAAGGAGGGTAGCAAGGAGACGCAACGAGGAAGGAATAACGTTATCAACCCTGTCCACAGAAAGTCTTCCAGTTCCCACTCTCTCCAGTTCATTCATTAATGCTCGGCACTTTTGCGAATGGCAAGAGCTCCTCTGAGTTACGGAGGTTCCCTTCATCTCTCAACATGAAAAAGCAGAGAACGGTTGTGAAACCATGTGCTTGACCAAAAATGGCTTAGAAATATTTCTCCTCAACCAACCTCTTCCTGAACACAGCGAAAAAAGAAGCCGCAGAGCTATCAGGATTGAAGACGGAGTCTCTTCATATTGCACAGGAACACGAAGTCAAGATTTTGTGAGCATACTTCAGGAAGGTTTACGAGTCATCAATATTGATCAGGGTAACGAGAACCATCCAGCGCAGCGGCAAACTGGCAGGTGACAGACACATCGGGATTGTTTAGGCGGAGAGGTGGCTCGTTACCCTGTCTGGATCTCTCCTTGGATGTTCGGCTAATTTAAGGGAATCCCGTTGGGAAAAGGCTGAGGGGCTGGTTTTCGTTAGTCGGGAGAGGCGATCTGTAGCCATCAAAGTTGCGTGGGATACTGCCGCTGGTGGAACCAGAGCTGTTACTGAGCGTCTCTATGCTTCCCTCTCGCTGAAGCTCTGCAATGGGAAGAGAGAGCAGGTCCTGGTTAGCGTTTCAGATAAACCCGGAGTGCCATCAGACGGCCGCTTTATTGACAAATCTGTTTATTGTATCACTGCTCTAACATTTGCTCGTCATCCATCTTTTCTGGGGAATCACTCCAGAGGCATCCCAGCTCCTGGTTCTACTTCTCTGCGGGCTCACAGCTCAGCTGAGCCGAAGCGGAGCTGGACGGAGACGTTACGCGCTGCACAGCAGAGCAGCCCCTTCCCTGGGGACGAGGCCACTACTCGTGACATGTCAGGACTCGCTAGTGGGGATGCTCACGGCTGAACCGAGCAGGGTGGGAAGGGTACGGTGGCAGATGATGAAACATCTTTCCTCTGCAGCAAAGCTGCTGAGATTGCGGGGAACGGGGAGCGGCAGCAGCACTGGTTACCGGTGGTGTGTACCAGCGGTGCATAACCACCGCGATTCTCCACCTTGGGAACACCAGGGACTTTCCGCAACCCTTTATCCTGCACAAAGGGACATAAATAACTCTGCTTTTTCAAGCCAAAGAGAAAATATCCCCTTTCCTACGCGTCTGAGCTGCGCCTCAAAGCAAAAGAGAAAGCAGGCCCGACTGTGGCTCTCCCTCTCCCGGTCACACACATCCCGACATCTCCCCTCGCTGACCTCCCGAAGCCTTTATGGCTCCCTAATCTCAACACACGAGGATTTTTTGTGTGTGCAGAGCATCGTTTCTAACCGTGGCCTCTCTCCGTGAGCCACTTGAACCCAACAGTTGACTCAGTGGCAGCGTGCAGCAGTGCCGCTGGGCAGCATCACCCCGGCCAGCACTCAGCGGCGGCATGCAGCGGTGAGATTAGGCAGAGCTCCACGTACACGACAGGAATCCTCTCCCAGACACGCGGTGACAGGCTGCAAGAAATATTCTGGCGAGTCGCAACGCGCGGCCCCGAGCGCGACTCGGCTGCTTCTGCGCAGCCTGTGCAGGAGGGGACGGGATGGGGATGGGACCTTCAGGCAAATTCCTCTGCTGCCGGAAGGGAAAGAGTAAAAACCCTCTCGTTTGCGGCACGCTGCGGTGTCGTGCACGTAAGGCGCAGGGGGCAAACCCCTGGAGGAGACAGGCAGCTTTCCTTGTCCCTGGAGCGGCAGTTTTTGCTTGGATGGGGGTGGAAGGAAGCCGCAGATGCAGGAGCTGGAGGAGCGGTGCCCGCTTTGCTCTCTGCTAAATATTACCGCACCTCCGCCGTTTGCACACCTCTGTCTCACGCCGGGATATTTAACCTTTCGTAAAAACCACGACAGTCCTTTTGCTGCAACAGGACGCCGTGATAAGGACATATCTCTACACAAAGTGCACGGCAAAAGCAGAAAGCCGGTGCTTTGCCAAAACAAAAAGCATCCCGCCCCAGCATCCTTGGACACTGCACAGCTCCCGTTTGCTACCTGGGCGCTGCAGAGGTAACGGCCAGGCGAGCGCACGCCTAGCAAGGGAGGGCTTGGGGATTTAATCCTTGGTCGTGGAGGTGACTTGCGACGGAGATAATCTGCCCAGGATGCACGAAAAACAAATCACCAGGAAACCGGTCACCCTATAAGCGGCGATGGTAATGACCTCAGCTGTATTAATCATGATTTCTTGCCAGTATTTAGTGAAGGAATGTCCATGTCTAAACCTCTTCATTTTCCTCACATCCTTACTCTCCCATGAGTTCAGGAAGTAAAACCAGTAATTTAAATCAGAAATGAGTGGCGTATCCCACACTAATACTGTGCTTATCCTGTCTGATTTGGGGCTTTTATCTCCCTCTGCACACAGCTGGCTTCGGTTAAACGTCCCACGTCAGAGCTCTCGGGCGCTGGGCAGCCGTCGCCCGCGCTGGGCAGGCTGGGGCTACTTCGCTCGCTCTTTTTAAGCTAGAATCGATTTTCAGGCAAATGTTGTGTTTTCAATAACCGTAGCAAAAGAAGGGGAGAGAGGGAAAGAGCGAGGGAGCGTTTGCTTCCCTGCGGACCGTGGCCGTTTTTGCCCCTTGGGGCCGAGCGCTGGCTTGCCGGCTCCTGCCCGTCCTTGGCCACGCCGCGTCCCGCCCGTCCTTCGGTCACTTGTACGGGACCGCACGCCCTCCTGGGATGGGATTTGGGGGAATTTGGGCTCGCAGGGTGGCTTTCTGGGGGCTGCGGGATTTCTGCAGCCGGCAGCGCTTTGTCACCTCTGCGGGGGACTGCCAGGGGGTGGCACTGCAGGGACTGATGCCAGCCAGGGAAAAAAAGCCTGGACAAAAATTCGGGGAGGCAGAGCGGTGGGCACAGGGCCTGGCTGGGGAGGCTGGGGTCCCATCCTGGCACTGCCGCTGCTCCCTCCCTGCTGCGCCCTGGCACGTCAACCCCATCGGCTAGCTAAGGGAAGGGACAAAAAACCAGGGTGAGGAGATGCAGAGGCTCAAGAGGAACCGGAGGGGACGTTTTCCAGCCCTCCAGCCTGCGCAGAGCCCGCTTGGGGTTCGAAGGGGGTCAGGCTAAACACCGGCAGAGCTCCCGCATCCGAGCTGCCATCCCAAGTGCCGCAGATGGCAAACGCGCACATTCCCCTGGGCAAAGGAATCCGGGTGCTCTCAAACAGCCCCGCGTTGCAAACCCGCTCGCTCTGGAACTAATTACACGGCGAGGCAGACGAGCAATGTATTTTGATACCTAAGAAAGCGTTGTAAAACTCCTGACCGCTGCAGCAGAAAGCACCGCTGCGCTCAGGAAATTGGGCTCTTGCCCTCGCCCGGGCCCGGCTCTCGTGCACGGCTGGATCACGTGAGATCTGCAATTAGCCATTACACGGTCACCGGGGACTACCTGCGCCGCACAGATGACCCCTAGGACCACAGTCAGCACATTCTCCTACGTTTCCCCAAATCGGTCCATTTTTTCCCCAGCTGTTTCATTAATAAAAAGTACAATTAAAAAAAAGAAAAAAAAGTCGAGCGCAAACTATTATCTTTCCTCCCAGACCTTCCAGCACACCAGGACGTGGCAGAGGCACGTGCCCAATAACATCGATGCCATTCCCACGGGAAGCTCAGACAAGACCGGGAACGGCTCCACAGCGTTGGGATGCCCGTCCTGTTACGGCGTGAAAAACTGGTTGGCTGTTTCTGATAGACCTGATACCTGAATAGACCCCACAAGCGCAGAAGGAGCCACCGCGGTGCGGTGAGGCTGTTGGGTGCCAGGAGAGGCAGGTCCCTCCAGAGAGGCAGCGCAGGCAGCGCTGCCCTCCCACTGCCCCAGGACCGAGCAGCTGAGCCCTGCGGCACGGCTGAAAGGAGAAAAAATACTGCCCAGACTTCATTAAGACGTGTCACGTAACCGGTGAGACCACCGATGTCCTCTGTGCTGGGAAGACGCTTGCTGAAAAACACAAAATGGAAGCAAAAACCAGGATCCCCCCACGGAAAGGCAAGGGCGAGCGGCAGGAGAGTCTGGAGCAGCGGCAGCCACCGAGGGTGAAGGCTCAGCACCGCGCCGGCAGAGCAGGACACGGCTGCCCGGCAAGTGATTTCGTTTACTTCGGTGGAGTTACGCCAGGAATGGACTTGGCCCCAGCATGTCTGAGGGTTATTGTATCTGCATTCCCCCATGCATATACTGTCGAGATGTATTAACTTCCTTAAATGTACCAGTAAAACAACCTCTTATGATACACTTTAATGAACTTGTACAGTAGCCAACAAATTGTGCATCATATAAAACCCATTCGGCCTTATAGACTCTCTGGCTATTTTGTAATAACTGCAATTTGCTTCTGCTGAAGCAAGATAACCAGGGTTGAGAAGTCAGGCTTTGCAGAAACCTAAATATTTGATTTGGGGGGGAGTGGGTGGGAGAAGGAAGAAAGGGGCCTCTGGGAGCTATTTATGGGGTCAAAATAACATGAGACCTGCTCTTCTCGTAGCATTTCCACAATCAAGGAAATGAAATACTGTGAGAAGACCAGCACTTGCATTATTTTGGCCCCATAAATGGCTCCCTGAGGCTTTCAAAAGCCCGTGAAAAACAAACACAAATACAAATAAATGCTAATACTGGAAACGTAAATACTAAAACCTGCCCACGTCCCCGGAGGAAACGACTCGCAAAGTCCTGCCTGCCCTAAAAACCGAAAAAAAAAAAAAAAAAAAAAAAAAAAAAAAGAGACAGGGAAAAAAGACGAAGGAGCAGGAACATCTGCTGAAGCCATGAGGAGAAAGTCACTTCAGGGGAGCTGGGAACAGCCCTGCCTGCGCTTTTGATGGTAACAGTAATGGGCACCGCTGGCATCACCCAGGGTCCCTGAATAACAGGGATTTTCAGGGCACACGTGCTTTCCGCCACGGTGAAGGCAGCAGCAGTAAAAATCCTTGCGACTGCTGGTGCGGGGAGGAAGGTGAAGGTGGGACGGTGGGTCCCCAGCCCACCCGGGGGGGCAGCCACCCCCTTCCCATGGCCCTGCAGCATCCGGCACTCTCGGGGGCTGCGGAAACACCGACGCTGCTTGGACAATAACGGGGTGGGTGTTAAAGGTGTTGCAAAGCGAATGCCGGCGGCTCCCCGCTTTGGCATTACTTCCAGCGGGGCTGCCCGCAGACTGGCACCAGTGCAGCCTTCCTGCGGCGCGTACGCTGTTGCCTGAGAAATTGAAAACAACCTCCCGCAAAACGTTTCTTTCTGCTGGTATTCCCGACGGCCACGCTGCGGCCCGACGGTCCTGTCCCTTGTTCTGCCGGCCAAGCCGCTTCGCTCTCCCTGAGCTGGCTGCCGAGGTGAGAGGAGGAGGAGGAGGAGGAGGAGGAGGAAGAGGAGGAAGAGCTGCTCTGGGGACAGCCCGTGGTCCTGGGGTCCGGGGAGCGGTGCCAGCCCCTGGCCAGCGAGGTGGCTGCACCCTCAATTCCAGAAAGCTCCAGGAACTGTCAAAGGACCCCATCCAATCTAGAAAGGTACAAAGCCCTGCCAAGCTTAAATGTGAAACCATTTTATAGGGCACATTAATCCAATGCCTGAAGAAAATCTATATAGCCCTCTTTTGCCCGGAACACTCATAAATTATGCTGCCTTTCTTATTTGTGCTCTCTCTGTAGTGGTCCACTTGAAGCCGTGGTATCTCCTTTATGTCTACTCAAAAAACTCATCTCCAGTGCATTATTTCTTCTAATGGTTTTTCCTTTCTCTCGGTTTGCTTTCCCCTGTTAAGCACAGTTTCAAAATATCCTCCAAAATCATTTGCTGGAAGAGCTGACCCTTTCCTCTTACCTACCGAGGGCTGCCCAGGCTCCTGCACAGCCCGGCGGAGCCGCAGCCGGGATAAATGATACAATGACAGCAGCCTGATGTGTCAGGGCAGCGGGGAAGCGGCAGCAACTCTGAATACAAGAATTATTCTTCATCATCTCAAACTGTCACAACGCATTACCCTCAAAGCCGCAGCTCGCTGAAGGAGTGACCCTGGACTGAATGGGAGAGTGCTCGGGGAAAGAACTAATTGTAGCCTCTTTTCACACGTCAGTCACTTTTCACAGCACCAAGCCTTTCAAGCTCAACTAATGTCAAGTTCCCTTTTCCTTTTGCCGGGCTGAGTATTTCTGATTTTTAAGGATGGCATTTTTAAAGGAACAAGGTCTCTGCTGAGGGATGAGGCCGGGGAGGGGAGGCAAGGACGCGTCGGAGTGAGCACGCATCAGAAAGTCCATCAGACGCCTGAAGACTCGTTAGGAATTAGACAATTAACAAGTAGGAATGCAGGAAGCGGGGTAATGGCCAGCGGGGCTCGAATCTCCTCGATTGCATTTCTGTCATTCACGGCAATTGTTTCGGGGCATTTTTGGGGCTCTGCCGTGTGCCAAGGGGGCTGCGAGCGCAGGAACGTACTCGGTCCCCTCCCCGAAATTAGGATGCAAGACGGGCATCTTCCAGCGGTGGGGAAGAGAAACAAGGTGCTGCTTACTAAAACCACCTCTCCCCGGCCACCAGCGGTTTTTGAATGAACAGCTAAAAGGCCCAAATTAGAGCTTCATTTTAAAATCAAAGATAATTTCCTTTGTTCGGAGGAGAAGTGAGAAGACTCCCTGCAGACAGGGCTCTCAAAATGACAGCCCGGTCTGTGCCCCTGGGCAGGCGAACGTAAGGGCCCTTCGTACCTTCTTGTCTTTAACCGAAATCCTAAAATAGTCTGCGGCAAGGACTATTTTTTTTTGCCCTGACATTTGCACAATGCCTATCACGGGGGACTTGCGGAGCTGACTGGGGCTTCTGAGTGTTACTTATTAACTGTAATGAATAATAATTATGTAGCTTCTGCCATCTGGATTCTCATTCAAAAGGATCCTATATAAAGCGAACACTAAAAGGCAATTTGTATTAACACAATGGAAGTCTTGAGGATCTCTTAAACTGTTTGTAATTTACACAACGGTCCCCAGTGAATGGATTAGTTAAACATTTTTATTTTACTGATTGCTGCCAAAGGGAGCGGGACGTGCTCCCCCGGAGGAGCTCACGCCGGCCCCCGACGCGCTGTTTCCGCTCCCCTGTACGCCGACACGCACTTTTACACGTAAGCTCTCCGTTTTTCGGTATTTAGACAACATCCCAAACTCAGCTGGATGCTTTGGGCTCTATTTCTGCAGGAACATTTACTACAAATATCGTAACCGGTCCCCACGGGAGCCGGTGCCGATGCCTGGGACACGGACGGCGCAGCCCAAGGCAGAAAAGGGTTCGAAAGCTGATGCGAAGTCCTAAACTGAACCGGGATGCAGAAATACCGCCCCTAACACAAAGGCTTAGAAATTGCATTACCGCTACTGCAGTTGTAGGTTTTTCTTGGGTATTCCCTTTTTTTTTTTTTTTTTGACAAAATGCAATTATGCTAACGAGGAAGCTCTAATTATAAACCATCTCCACCACCCTCGGCGGCCGCTCTGAGGCGAGGACCCGCGGAGCTGGCTCCAGCCCCGCTGGCTGCCGCGGCCCCGCGCAGGGACCCGCCGGCGGCGAGGGCAGAGGGGGCACCGCACCCCCGGGGGAAACCTGCGCTTTTGGGTATTCGGAGAAGGAAAAGTCCTTCATATTGAGTGGTAGTGAAAGGAAAGCACCGAGTACTTCTGAAAGGTCTTAATTTTCCAAGCTCCTTTTAATTTAAGATGGCCGAAAAGAAATTTCTGGGTAAATGTGTTTGTCCATTGCTCCTTTCCAAAGGGAGCGCAGACAGAAAGTCTGTTCCAGCTTTATACATCACTGTAATGTTTACAAGTTCATACGATTATGATAATGTTTAAAAGTCAATTAAACCCGCTCTCTGCCCCTCGCCCTGCTCCTGCAGAAGCCATTAACCCGTGCCAGTTCCCCAGTTCCCCCCGCGCTCCGGCAGCCAGCGCAGGCAGCTGCGGGGACTGGTTTTCGGCGATGCTTTGGGTGGCTGTGATGGACCTGCTCCTAAGGAATGTTTCTTTTCCCTTTTTTTAAACCAGCAGTTTGAGAAAAGAGATTTTAAACTCCATTCAAAAGAAGAAATGTAACACTACGGCATCGGAACACTGAAGATCAATTCCCCCATCAAAACCATTTCATCCTGCTGCAATCTGAAAGACTTTGAGACACCACAAAAGCATCTACGTTAAATTTGCAAAGCAAACGCTGCCCGAACAGCTTCTCTGAAATCTGAATTCAGTGGCCTATGTAAAATATTAGTTACTGTCAAACTACCTTACAATAACTCTAACGCTGAATCCACACAGAGTTCGTTAATGCCATGCACTTGGAGATGAAACCTGGCATGTTGGAAAAAAGGTGGCTGGATCTAGCAAGGAGATGAGGAGGTACAGGAGGCAGGAGATAACCAGGGGAATGAAGACTGAGCCTTCTGAACATCAGAGCCCCTCCGAGACCGCAAATTTCATTTCTAGTGCCTGATTTAAATGCAAAGATGCCAAACGACTAACACTTATGAAATGGGGAGGACATCTGAACTTACGTAAATGCCTGGGTTTACTTCAGGCACGAAGAGATCGCCGAGATACGGACAAAACATTTTCATGCATGAACTTCTAAAGAATTTTGTCTACCAAAAAAAAAAAAAAAAAAAAAGCAAGCAGCTTGTTTTTTCCTTTAAAAAGAGAACCCCCAAAAGCTCCATATGACTCAAGTCCATGGAGTAGGAGACCCAAGACTTTGGCATCTTGCCAGACTTGACTCCGAGCATTTTATGGAAGGTTAAAAGTGCACTAGATAAAGGACTAGCATTTAGAGGGAGAATATTCTTCACGATAGGCACTTTCACAATGACTCCAGTACTTTCAAAAAATAATCTCAAGTTTCCTAGAGCTGTATATTTTTGTAAAGAGGCTTAGGATGTTTTCCTACATAAATGGCACTTCGGAAGGATGAGTTGCCGATTTTAGTCAGTATGTGAAATTTCAAAAGCTACAACAGTCAAATGCTTATAGAAAACAATTTCTGTAGTCCATCCACATCATGGAAGCCTATGACTCCTTGTGCAAGATTTCCAGAAGAGTTTCTAAAATGAATATGCAGACATGGTTGTCTGGGTTTAAAGGAATTCTCTCCTACCCCATCTTCTAAGTTTCAGCATGTTGCTCCTATAAATTCTTATAATGTACCTTATATATAATATAAGCTTTCCTGTGCAAGCCAGTGCGTATACAAGTTTTGTATCGTATTTAGGCAGAGTTATCTTGCATCTTCAGTTACGCAAGCAGCACATCTGTGTATATCACACCAAAAGCATTTGCAGAGAAAACACTGTATTAAAATTCCTGGGTTTGGTCTCTCATTCCCAGGGTGATGGGAGTGCCTCTGATTGCTCAACAGTGACCCCTCTGTCAGCCTCCGACTCCACAAAGGAAAATACAAATTCAGCCTAATCTGCACGTTCATGACACCTACCAGCTCTCTCCTGCTACACCCTCCGGACTCCTTGGATCTCGCTCAGAAGTTTCGGAGGTAGACGCTCCTATTGCTGAAACCACCACGCTTCTACCCAGAGAGGATCTGGACCCACCGCATGGATCTAAGCATCCCCATTCCCACCGGAGCCGGAGCCACTCGAGATCTCGGGGCAGGGGGGTCCTGTCTCAAAGGCAGCTGTAGCAAAGCCACCGCACGGCAGCGTGACAACTGGGAGCACTGGGGGAGCGCTGGGGGTCCCTTCTCCTTTCCTGGGCTCGGCCAAACGGTCCCAGCAAAAAAATCTGCGTCAGGCAAAGCTGCCTGAAGGTCAAACGCACAAACGCGGTGATTAACTCGGGGTCCGGGCAGTCCCTCGCCGGTAGGCTCAGCGGGGGATTTCGGACGCGCCTGACCTTCCAAACTTCAGCAGTTTCTTTCATGTCTAAGACCTATTTTTTTTCCCCTCTTGTGATGCTACCTCGGTTATTGGGCCTCCTTAACAACCCTCAGTTAGGAAGACGAGGCAGCCCTGGAGGAGGACAACTTCTGTGCTCAGAGTGTGCCTCCGCGTGCATCTCGCATATGTGCATTATGTGCTTCTGACACAAATGTATTGCCGAGTTCATTTTAGACGTATAGTATTACAAAGCAAAGTAATTCTGGCACAACTTCTAGCACTTCTGACACAAAGTGGCCTTTCGGGCCAGTGAGGAAAGCTACTGAGAGGCTCTGGGCTGTCTCCCCGGTGCAGATTGATGCTGAGGAGGAAGCTAGACCGGACTGGAATTTGGGTTTGATTCAAAAGAGAAGTTAAAAGTTTGGGGGGAGCAGATGCTCAGCTGGTCCAAATCAGAAGAGTTTCGTTGAAGCTCACGAAATGATGTCACCGCGGACTCAGCTTTGTCTGCTCATCTAAACGGTTCAAGGCTCTCGAGTCGGAAAAACTCAGGTGGGGATCTAAGGAGCAGAGGTCTCCTCCTTTCGTTTCCCTGGTGCTAGTTTTAGCGTCACCGAGAAACTCCAAACCCATCCAAATAATCCTATTTCCAAACGCAACTTATTTGGTCTATTTAGTCAATTATTTTAAAGATTATGTTGACATCGCTGCTTCAAGCAGACCAATTTTCTAAGCACAGACCTAATTTTACGAAGCACTCAAAGCTTGCAGTAGTACTCTTAAAATCACGTCTCTACCTAGATTGAGTATTAAGAGAGCCTGGAAAAACAACAGGCCAACCTCGTGGGCTCGCTCTCTTGCAGGATTGCTTGAGGCTCTTAATACACTCTGTCTTATTTATATAGCTCCAAATTCTGATGTTAGACATAAATATGAAAAAGCCTTGATAAAAATGACATCCAAAGCTTAATTTGGCCCTTTGTTAATGGAGTTGTTCAACACAGCAGTTTGCATTTGTTCTCGTGAAACCAGAAGGCAGCTGAAAAAAGCCAACTGGATGTTTTCACTTTTTAAAAGTCCTATTTTAAAAACTCTTCCAAGTATTGATTCTAATATACTTTGCCTTTTTAGTTACACTCTTACAAGCACTGTCAAACGTGTGAATGAGCTGCAGCCTGTGGACGAGTGCGTGGTGGAGGATAACTCTTGTGTGAAATATAAAAGACCTAATGGCAAACCAAGGCATTCCCCTGGCCACATCCCACATAAAAGGCAATTTAAATCATCTCAAGCTGTGCAGATTCTGCCTTGCACTTGGGCATCTGGCAGTGAAGTTAATACAGCTACCTGCTCTTCACGTCGTGCTCTTTTGCAGACTTTTCACTCACATTTTGATGGGTGACCAGCTGCGTTTCCAAAAGAGAAACCAAAGAGGCAACACAATCCTGGCACGATATAATCTAAAGATTTTTTTTTTTTAAAGGGTGCGGATAAAAGCAGCCCTGAGTGAAGGCAAAAAAGCACGCCCAGATTTCAGGTTAGGGGTCTGTCCCTGTACAGTTCATCAACCCACTGCTGCCTCTGTGGCTGCAGAGGAGGAAGGCTGCTCGGTTAATTTGTCTTTCGATTAACACCTCCGAACGTCATTTCCCCCTGACAACCTGGCCTCAGCCAGTGCCCAATGGGAACAGCTGCTCAGCGGGGCACGTAGGAATAGATGGGAGATGCCGTCCGTGGGAATGCCGCGCTCTGCCTTCGGAGAAATCCAGCGCAGCGACGCGTCCGAGCATCCCTCCGCAGCACGCTCCGTGGCACTGCTTCTGGGTCCCCCGGCACGGTGCCACCCGTCTGTGGTTAGGGAACAGCCACCATTTCCAGCCCGTTCACCTCGACCAGGGTTCCGCGTGTGCTCGCCGGCCCCAGCTGCCCGCGGCTCCTCGCTCCCGTGCCGGGCCACCGAGCCGGAGCTGTGGGAACGGGGCAGGTCCTGGCTGCTGACCCTGCTGGCACCTTCCTGCCTGCAGCCTTCCCAGAAAAACTTCTTTGGAAACAGCCGGAGAAACGATAGGAACCCTTTGTCTTTCACAACCTCATCAGCTTTTGATGTAAACACAGAGTTCGTGTGTTGGGCAGATACTGAGAAAGTCACTGACCAAGGAAATAACAAACAAATACCAAAAATAAATAAATAAAAAAAAGATGGTATTTTAGCCGCGGGGGTCTTCTTGGAAAATGGGATAAAATGCCTCGCCTAGAAAAAGGCCGTAAACAGTTTATGTCCTGGAACAGCCGTTTTACAGGGTGGGTGGCTTCCTGGCGTGTCAGGAGGTGACACGCCACCAGCCAGCATCAGGCCTTCCCAAATTCAGTATCTCTTCACAACAGTGAATGCTCGCTTAAAAAATTCATCCCGTTACTGCTGATTTCTGTCTGCATGGAGAACTAATTCCTTCCTCCCCAGGACACGGGACAGACTGTGCAGAAGCTGCCTGGAGAAATCTCGGAGGCTCTTGCTAATGTCTGAGGAACACGGAGCAAAGACTAAAAGCCAGCTAGCAACAAAAGCACCGCCGCCTTGTCTGAAGCGACAGGAATGAAACGCAGAATGTAAACAACAGAAGTGGGGAAAAAGCTATTTACGTTTTTGAGAAGTTTTACCCTTTGTCTAAATTAGCTCGTGCATTACCAAGCATGTAATTACTGGTGATGTAATTTAAGAGGGCACCAGCAGAAACATGGAAAAAAGCAGCCGGTCCATTATCTTTTTGTCTTTACGTTTTGCCTCCACATCTTTTTCACTCTCTGTGAACACACAACTTTCACAACAGCGCTATTTTCCCAGAACGAATACGCCTTTGGATGTCTCAACCACTTGCATGAACCTCTGCAGGGGTCCTGAACACCTTCCACTTCTGCTGGGGCAGCACAGAGATGGTTTCTCTGTTTGCAAAATGCTTCCAATCGATTTGTCATTTTTCTTACTCTTAGCTTTTTTTTGTCAGCCGACTGTGCACACAATATTGAGCAATAATAAACAGAGGAGGATGAAAACTGCTGCAGCTTGAGAATTGAGCTCAGGATATGATTCCTCCTCACCGGATGCCTGGAAGATGTCACTGAAATTCTCTCTCCCTTAGTGCAACCCGTGTGGAGCCAATATGAACTCCCAGCAAAGTGCTTAAAAACCCATTATTTATAATAACTGTTAAATGATGAGACATTGTTTACCCAGATCGCAAGATAAATTCTCACTTACAGAATGCTTGCCTGACTGTCCTGAACGTCATCTGGTTTTTATTTAAATGCAAAATGTAATTAGGCTCCCAATAACACAGCAGAAGAATTCAATAAGATAGGGCTTTTCACTTACAGTTTAATATTAACATTTTCCCATAAATGTTAATGAATAAAAGTCTACTGTTTTATGTATTATCCATGGTGGGGAGACAGCAGGCTAGGAATGGAAGGAAAGCTAATCTTTTCATACCACAACTGACGATATATACCTCAAGGAGAACTAACCGTTCCCAGCATTGCCGGGACCTGCCCACAACACTCTTCCTCCTGGGACAGCCACCAGACCTGGTCCCACGGGACGCGCTCCAGGGAGCCTCCCGCCCCATCGATCCTCCCCAGCCAAAATCCCCTTTGGGTTTTTTCCTCCTTCTCCCCTTGCCCTCTCTCCCGCTTTCTGCCTAACCATCTCCGCTAGACGCACTACGAGCATCAGATAGTGAACAACATCGCTGTTAAGCAAGGATACGGCCCCACGCCCCGATACTCTTAGACTCCACCATGGATAGCGAGGCTAGATTATCGGAAAAAATCAGGTTACTATTTGTCTGATATTCTGTTAGAGAAATGTGCAGGGGTGATGAGAGGTGATGGCAGGGCTGCAGACTACAGTACGACGATAGGAAACGATAGGCATCCGAAGGGGTGGGAGAAATCCCTCGGAGTTGGCACTTTGGGAGTCCGTCGAAGGACTCGTGCCTCCCGATAGCGAAGCACGAGGAGCAGATCCTGCGGTGGAAGAGAGGCCTCTGCGGCTGAAAGGAGGGAAAAGCTGCAGGGCCAGAGGGTTGGCTCGCACTCTAACATTTTAATTGTTCTAGCTTTTGACCTTCCATTTATTGCTGGGGGTTTCGCCGTGTTAATGTGCATTTTGCTGTTTGGCGACTCATGCTTCATTGTACCTCTCTGATAAGAAGCCTTCATTTAATAGTTCAACTGCTTAACAATTTATTGCAAAAAAATGGGTTTCCATTCTACAGCCTCCTCCCTGGTGAGGGCAATGCATAGTTTATGAGAGCTCTGCAATGACTCGGGCCATCGGCCTTTCACCATCCAGGGAACGGGAGATGCTCTCAGCATCAGCACGACGTTAATGCTCTGCACGGGCAGGAAGGGGAGCCAGCAAATAGGCCCCATGTCATTTTAAGACAACAAAAGGCTCAAACTTCCAAAGAGTTAACGCCAGAGGTGCAGGAGATCTGCAGCAAGCAGAAATGGGAGCAGCGTCAGCCCAGCAATTCCCGACAGCGGGACCCCGGGGTGGGAGCGGGATGGCGGCACACCCTCCGCCGCCGAGCACACGGCATGCCCTGCGCCGCGACCTGACCTGCGGCTCATCCTTAACGGGAGGGTCACAGGAGTCCCGTAAGGCTGTAATGGGGATTTCGGGGCACGCCGGCCTCCCCGGGGCTCAGCCGGCAAAGCTGCAGCAGAGAGGGGCACAAAGACTCCTGCCTTTCCCCACCCAAGCCAGGCTTTAGGAGCAAGCGCCGGGCAACGCTGCACGCGCCTAAAATCACTCCTGTGAAATATCAGCAAAACACCGAAAGGCTCTCTGGGGCTGCTTGGGAGGAGGGAGAGGAACTGTCTTGTCTTTATTCTGCCACCACCTCAGCAGCTGCAACAGGTTTTGGCTCACAAAACAGCTGTAAAAATACCAGTCCTGGTTCAAATGCTGGGAGACGAGGGCTCTTAAATGTAGTTAGAGAGATATGCTTGCCGTAAGTCCTATCCTACATAAAAATACCATGCAAAGACTCCTAAAAGGAATAACAGGGTAATTACAGAAACTAGAGATGGAAAAACCCTGTTCCTAGTCTCCTGCACCCTGCTCAGCGTGGGGCAGGCTTCAGAACTCGGACTTTTAAAGGGAAGATTTAATAAACACTGAGAAATGTTTCTAAATATTTAGAAAACCCGAAATAACCGATTTCCAAGCCAAGCTGGACAAACAGAAAACGAATTCAGAAAACTGTTAAAAATCAGCAGCTTTTGTGAGCACTAAAATATATTTCTCTGAATAGCAAGCATCACCTCATGGGCATGATGCTGCAAAGAGAGCTGTAAGGATGCTCAGCCCTTTGCAGAATCAGGCTTAAGCGAATACCTACCGTGGCTTTCCTCTTGTTCCCCTTGAAATCAATAGCAGAAGCCTCGGTGATGCAAAAAGCTTAATGCTTTAGGAGGTACTCAGCGAAACAGTCAAATGTGAGCAAAGCCAAGCTAGACAGAACGGAGCTTTACATTTTCCTGTGAAATACTGGAGTATTGCAGTAGGAAAATTAATTTGCTTAGTCATTAGGAGGAAAAACCACAAACCAAAGCAAACCAAAACAAAACCCAATGCAATAACAAATCTCTAAGGAGAAAGGGAATTGTTTCTCTGTTAACTACTTTGAGACAAAGCACTGGAAGAAAAACGTCCAGTTCCAATAATGTCGTAACCCGATTACAGTCTGCACAGAAGAGCTAAAACATTTGCAGAACAATGAGTAAGAAATTAAGTTTTAAATTGAGTGCTGGCCCTATCTCGTGTCACTTCTTTATATTCTAGTAGAAAGGACACCGCTGAGCTCATTTCATATACACCAGCGTGAGATGCCTGGATGCAGACATCATTTAGTCATCTATGTTTCTGCCCATTTCTTTCTCCAGGAGGAATGACAAATCTAGAAATGTGACTGCACTTTGTTTTATTATGATATTGATTTTTCTGCAAAGGAAGAGTGCATTTATCCCCCAGGTCTGTGTGCTGGCGAGAAAGGGTTAACAAAATGTTTATCACAAAGCTGGCTTCAGAGTTGAAAGTAATGTGATCAGTAATGAATTTTGTGTTACATTAGGTTGTATAAATGGACAGACAAGCGCAGACAACAAGTGGCCAGGAGTCGGGGCTAATCTAATGATGTAAAAATAGAGACAGCACCAATTATACTTGGGGCCAGCTCAGAGCTCCTGCAGGGACTGCAAATGAATAGGTACAAATCAAATTACTGACTAATAGACGCACTACAAGAGAGGGCAGTCAATGCTAAATACATTAGGGCCTTGTGACCTCTCTGCTCTGAACAGCAGAATCCTAAATTTGACTTAAAAAAAAAGAATCAAAGAAACTCTTGTTCGTTTAAGGAGAGAAATAGAACAATGTTATTTGTGAAATGATTTGAGACGCTTAGATATTTTTTGTTTTGTTCCCCTATGACCACGTTGTGTACGTAGCCCTTTGAAAGCTGACGGAGGGTTTGCTTTTAGAACAGGGAGAAATATTCTTTGTGCAAAAGGTAAGACCTGATAACAATACAGTTATGTTACATACCAAAACATTTCAAAGCCATGTGCCTCTTTGTGGTGATGTTTTTTACTGCTACTTCACCGGCTGTGTCTGTATCAAAAATAAAATATTTCTTAAAAAATGCCTTGATTTAGGAAAAAAGAAAAAAGAAAAGGAATCTCCCCACACCACAACTGATAATAAGTAAATGCAGTTGATCAACTTGTTATCAAATGGCAGAAAGTCAGAGTTGTCTCGTGGTATCAGCGCTCCCTTTAGAAGCATCAGCAGACTTTTTCTACAAACAGCAATGAACTTAAATTCACACCAGAAACATTTGTGGTATCAGCATTCATTCCCCCCGCCCCCTTAAATAATGTATGACCTAGAAGAAATTCCACTAAAAACTCCCGCGGCTGGTGGTAAGGCAGATCTGGAAACCTGGGAAATGGTCGTGAAGTTAAAAAATGCCCTTGTTGGCCCTGGCAGGGCTGCGGGACCGGGCTGCTCCGGGGACCGTGGCGTGGGCAGGAGAGAGCGAGAAGCCCACGCTGAAGCTCTTGATGTCCTGCACGGGGCAGCTGCCGCGTTGTTGCATGTTGCACGTGAGAAATAACTAATAAAACCGTGTCAAAATGTGTGCAATGCAAATGCTGCTCCTAGCCAGCACTTCAAATGTGGTGGCTCCTAAAGAGCCCCGAGTTTTCCCGTCTTTTAAACGAGGCTCATCCAAAGAAACCTTTTGTAGGAAGAACTGCATTGAGCTCTTAGACTTATTTGAGAGGGTAACTTTATCTCTGACCCTGGGATGAATATTCTGAAAGTTCAAAGGCTGCTTTTAGCATCAATGTTATTTGATACGCCAGTGCGTTCGCTGCCCGAGCTGATTTTGCATTGAACCTATGCAGAAATCTCTTTGCAGAAATGCTCTTTGGAGGGAAAATCAATTGTCCTGTGTTCCTGCGTTCCCACATCCCATGTCCAAGTTAGGATTAAGACCAACTGAGGAGAGGGAAGGGAAAAATTGTCTTGGAAAAATTAAAAGGAAGAGGAAGGAAGGAAGGAAAGAAAGGAGGGAGGGAGGAAGAGATGGAAAGGTCCTGATGGAAGCTCTGACTCTATACAGGGCTAATCCTATTCCTGAAACTAAATGTACGCGTACATCTATGCCCAGGTGGCTGCTCGTCTCTGAACACAGCTTGTGACCACAGACATTTTCTCTTTTGGAAAAAACCCAGGAAGGATGCTCCTTGCACGGGATCAGAGGACAGCGGCTCACAGAAAGCAGGGTGATTTCACTTCTCCAAACCGCAACTTTTACATATAGATTTCAAAAACATCCCCCTGCAAAGCTCAAAGGTGTCAAGACCCGAGTTAGGCTTCAGCTGGGCACCAGGATCCCAGTTGCCCTGAGCACCGATCCTGGGTTTCGTACGGGCTATTCTCTAATAGCACGTCTAATTAGCTCCACTTACTTACATCCCATTAATCAGGTTAAAGAGTTTGCTTCAACATATGAGCTTCCTTCATCGCATTATGAGTTTGTTCATGAAATTTGGAAGGAATCCAGACGGTTTCTTCCGAGGGCCAGGCGCAGGGCGCTCTGCGGTGTTTGTACCTCACCCCTCTGCCACTGGCTTTCCACAGGTGGTAGCTGGCAGACTTGGAGTTTTGGAAGAAAATGAGCTATACCTCTTTTTTATTTTTTTTTTTAAACTGAAACTTTATAATGGGCTTCAAACACCTCACTTTAAGTTCTTCAAACCCTGCAGGCTGTATTAACCGTGATGGTCCCATACTTGCATCCTTCCCTGTTCAGACCTATAGCTCTGGTTCTGAGAAGCAAAATTTGGGGAGTGCTCTACAGTTTTTAACGTAGGCTCTTACTGCAAGTTCATATGTATTTCTGAGACAGGATTGATAAAGAAAAAAGTTATTTTGCTCCATAAATGGCAGCGTAAACTGAGCCATCATAGGGTACTGGATTTCACGATGAATTTAAAAAAACAGGATACATGCCCACAAAAAGCAATTCTACTCTTCTATGTCCACAGACCAGTTCCACCACCTGTACAACGCTGCAGCAATGTGGATTTGGGTATGCTTTGTCAAAATAAATTAGATATGAATGTAAGTGCAACATTCAGGCAGCCAAACAAATTGTAAGAGAGAAGACGCAGCAGACGGGCACAGACTAGAATCGCACACTGCAAACACAGTAAGTTCCATCCCGTATCTCCACAGCTGCCCAGACTCCAGTGGCTCTTTCTGGCAGAAAAACCAGGGGTCTGACAGTGGCAGCGGCACAGTTATCACGAAAGGAAGTTTGCAGCATTGCCTATCCTGACAAAATAACCGGAGCAGTGATGTATACTTATTTATTTTATATATTGACAATTCTCCCTTGGAAACCTGTCTGTTGTGTTAAGTCTCCTACAGAATAAATCTACCCTTCTGTCACTGTGCTATGTGCTTTATAGTCATAAACCCAAGAAAATGTAGAAAATGGGTTTTGATTTGGTAAATCACGTGAAAGTCGGGCCTGAAGCTGTGCCTAGATTTAACGTCAAGCTAAACTTTCACCCAAGTGAAAGGAGGGAGGAGAAGCTGGGACGAACGCCCCAGGGTTGAGAATACCCTTCCTCCTGGGGCTGCAGATGCAGAGCCGCGCCGTTCCATGCTCACTGCTGCTGTCCTGGAGTTAGAAACTCCTTTCTGGGACTGACTGACAGATCCACTGGTTTTCCTTCAGGCCGGCCTGCGTCTTAAGTGGATGTTAATGAATTTGGGTTCCTGGGATGTACGCAGACCACGCTGTACCTCTGTAGGAAGAACCCACATCAGCATCGCGGCTGCGGATGCCGTCCTCAGCCCAGAGGGAACGGGCAGAGAGCGCAAGGGGAATCTGTCTCCTGGGCTTCAGCACACTTAACTCCCACGGCACAGAAACAGGGTAGCCACAGAAATCATCTTCCACGGACGAAATTCAGAAAATATCCTGTCGCTCAGGCTGGTTCCCTCTTATAGCCTAATTTTCAATATTATGCCTAGAAATGACCAAAATGCATTTGAAAGCTTAAGAAATGTACTTGCTGAAGGAATACATAAATCAGAGGATTTACTGATTACAGTGTCATTTTGGAAGGAAAGATTTCTTGCCTGGGCTGGCAATTTCTGCATGTCCAGTTTGAGTGGAATATTGTCAGAGATATTTGTCTCCTGGAAGCACAGTTTCATAAATCACAATACTAGCTTTTCTTTTTTTTTTTTTTTTTTGAGAATGCAACGTGAAGCTCCAGCACATACTCAGAAACTATATTGCAAATGTAAATATTGTAGCTGCTTGAAAACAAAGCTTTGCAAGCAGAAGAGGTCACTGACCACTAACGTTTTGTGAGTAGACCTTTTTTTTTTTTTCTTCAGTGAGAGTTTGACAGAAACTGAAACAGCAAAACCATCTTTTTGCATCTTTGCCAATTTACGCCTTCTTTGGAATTAAATGTGTATCTCGGCTGACAGCTTATGTACAGCAGACTCCACTTAAGATAGACATGGATCGTCTGGATAATTGGATAACAAGGAGAAAAGCTGGTTTCCCAATCAAGTCAACTAGCTGGATGACTGGAGTTATCATTTAGGTCACAAGGAAAGTAGATTTTTGGGGGGTCATTTTCCAGACCTGGTTCTTCTCCCATCCACTGTCTGACAGCCCTTGGCAACTAGTGGGAGTCAGAGGTGGAAAAGACCCATCAGGCCATCTAATTCCCCTTCCTTGCAAATGCTGGATTATTCTTCGTGGTTTTGCGTCCTCCAATTTGACGTTTCCTGTATAACCAACCTTTGGGTCATTTCTGCCTCTGCCAGTAGAAGCAGTGAGGCGCTGCCAACCCTGCTTTGCAATGCAGCGGGGTAGGTAAGAAACAAAGACGCTGCGAATATCTACTCCCCAAAGTGCTCTGTGTACCACGAGCACGCGTTTCCTCTGCGCTACTGCAGCATATCAGCCCTGATTACTATATAAATCTACGTGTCAGCTATGTCCTAGCAGTTAAGGCATTAAAAGAATCTATTTATCTCTTGCCATTAAGTGCATGTCAGGACCAGTTGAGCACTTGATAAAGGCTCACTGTCCACCCTATTGCCCATTTTGTCTTTGTCCACACAGCGGACCTGAGCACTGCACATGCACATATCTTCGCATTCAGGGTTAGACATTTTCATTAATTCATGTTTCAGTTCGAGTAAGACTTTGCAAGTTTCGTTAAATCTCTGCAAAATGTATTTAAGGACTGAAGAGAGTCCAAGGAGCACAAACAGGGGTTAAAGGCATGCATAACATAAAGGCACGCATAAGTTACAGTAAGTCATTTTAGGATTATTAGAGGGAGGTTTGTAACTTCCATAATTTTGAGTCCAACGCAGAAATATAAACACTGCCTTTGGAACCAGTACCAATACATAAATCAACCACCAACAAGCAAATTTACAGTGTCCTTCTCTGCTGAACTCTCTGCTATCATTTCATTGAGGTGAGTGGGCAGCAGAGAATCCAAGGAAGAAAACTGCATGTTTTTCCAAGATAATTCAGTTCAGCCTAGGTTTGTTAAGACGTAAGTGGTTTTGGGGGAAGTGAAAACTATCCTACTCGTTACGAGCCAACAAAGACACCTCTTCTTTGAAGCAAGGCTAACGTACCTCCAAACTTATCTTTCCCCATTTATTAACCAGCAGACAGATGCTAGCACTTTACCGTGCTCCACAGCTTGACAAATGGCTGGCTGGCAGCCTGCCGCGAGCGCAGCCACGCATGTTGTAGCGAGCGCTAGCCGGCTCCCTCGGCAAGTGCAGTTTTCCAGGTATCATCTAAGCAGGAGAGAACTTTTTATGGCCATCTGGTAAGAAGAGCTCAAGAGCCGTTTGGGGATGGAAGTGGAAAGGGCACGGGAGTTCACTGCCTTATCACTAGGTTTTCTCTGCTGCACTGAGTCACCGCATGCCCAAAACCTGAGAATAAAGTACGTTAGTGGTGGAGAGAATCCCACAACAGGCAGGAAAACATAGAGCGTAATGACAGCGAGAGGAGGGTAGTGGGATGGGGTGAGTTGGCTCAATGCTCACGTTACTCGCTACTGCCGCTGACATTTGCTGCTTTGAGATGGCACCTATCTTACCCTCGTTATGAAGATTTACGTGTCTGGAGTAAAAGCGGGGAGAAATCTCTTTGGGTGAATTTTAGCTCAGTGATGGCATCTCTATAGCCAGTTGCTTTCTGTCTTTACACCTGCAGTTCTGTGAGCCTCATCCTATGCCAAAGAAGTTGGCACTTGCTGCTATCAGCTGGGTTTGGCAAAAATGTAAGGAAAAGGCAGACCTCTGTTCTCTGACACAGTTCTCGGTTTACAATATAATATGAAGTCAAGTGTCTGGGGCAGTCAGTCACCTGAATTTGGCATGTCTAGATGGCTTCAGCTTTCAGAGCAGGTATTCCCCTCACTTCTCCCCTAAAGTACACAGCCTGAGGGGAGCTGACCTGTTATTGGAAGCGGATACCATCCCAAAGTTCACTCACATCACAGTATGGGTCAATAAGTGATGAAATATGTACCTTTGTCTATTTTCACAGCCTGTTTTTTCACCTTCACAGCCCTTTACAGACATGACCTGATTAAACTCCACACCGGCAACGCGAGGCATCTCTATCCTCGTTGCAGCGACGGAGCACTGGAGCCACGGGCACGTTAAGTGCCTCATCTGAGGCAACAAGCTGGTGAGAATTTGCACCAGATCTGTAACTGAGACCCATGCTTAGTGTTCAACCAGCTCTTTCTGTTAACACCAAATCTTAAACCATCCCTTGACTCCATCTTTTTCAAGACGGAGGCCAGAGGAAAGACAGTTTGAAAGGTGACAAGTTGGGCTATGAAGGGTTCTTCCGCACCGTTCAGCGGCTTGGTTACTGTGATCTGTACCTACAGGCAAGGGCTTAATTCTGCTTCTTTGCAGCCGCCTTCTCCAGACTGCGGGAGGGAGCAGCGGTTCGGTGACCTGCCGTGGGCTACGTGCTCAATGGCAACCCACCAGCAAAGCAGGGGGACGAGCCCTGATGGGAGAGTCCTTGAGCCTTCTCCAAGGAGCAGGGAGAGCTCAGAGCAGCACGAGGCCCTCAGCAATATAGGAGGGCAAGGGCAAAAGGAAGAGACAGCTTCTGGTCTGCACGGCCTTCCTGTGATGTCCGTAGGTTGGTGTTTCTATACGTTTCTGCTAGAGCTTGTCCTCTTTTTCCTTCCCAGGCAAGTTGCCAGGAGAGTGACAAGCGAGCTGGCAGCTGATGGCAGAAGCCACCATTCCTGTTAGCTGCTGGTCACTACAGAAACAGTGCGTGGATCAAAGATGGACCTAGTCCTTTTACTAGAGGGCGTTTTTTTAAAACAAGTCAAAATTAATGGAGACAATAAAACCGCAATAACTGCGCTTTAACGTTTCTGAGCATCTCCTACCACCGGGCCCCTTCTGAGCAGCATAATCTCTGACGTGCCATTCCATTTACTTAAACAGATGATATAATTTATCAATATAATGGACACTGATGAAGATGGATTAATTTGGATTACAGAACCAGCGCTTTGCAGTGGCTCTATTCAGGACACAAAATGAGGATGTGTGTGATTATGACATTGTTTGGAGCAGGGTGGGCAAGGGCAGCAATCTGCACCGAGACTTGGATGCTCCTGAGTTGGCAGGGGAGGAAGGAGAGCCCTTGTCGCAGCTATACGGTAAGGAAGCTTCAAGTGCTGGTATTTTTCTGCAAGTTACTTTAGGCTTCTGGGACTATGTTTATGTGCTCTACTGCTATTTTCTTTCTATAAATGACTTCTCTCACATGAAATGAGATCCCCGTAAAAGTTAATTAATCAGAGAGGCAGTGTACAGAGAAAAGGAAAAGGAAAACTTAAAAAAAAAAATAAAAAAATCACCATTGGGTGAGATGTACGTGATCTCTGATCACACCTCTTCTTTGTACCTGTTCCTGATCCCACTATGTCCCTGCTGGGAGATTCGCACATCGCATCGGCCAGGCGCTCCCGAAGGCCCTCTTCAGTGTGCTCCATGGAAGACATGTGACGGAGACCGAAGTTCTCGGGCCAGCTCCCACACACCTCCAGCAAGGTCACGCTCCGGTCGAAGGCACCTTCAACAAACAAATGGGAGACGTTTGGGAGACCCTGGGACCAAACTACTTCCATACATACTATTTATTGCACTGGAAAGAAAGAAGCCCTTGCGTTTTGAGGTCCTGAAAAGCTGATTTCAGCACATTAGTTAAACTGTTGGTGTTAACAGCACAGCAGGAGCAAGCAGAGCCCTAAGTACTGAACGGCTTTGACCAAGCAGCTGTAAGCAAAAAGGTTAAATTAAAAAACCAGACCCAATTCTGGTCTCACACTAGCGAGAGTCAGGAAATCAGCATAATGACACTGATGTAAATGACACGTAACGTTGAAAAACTGTATATACGCTATTAAGTAGACGTTAGACAACAAGAAATTATTTTTAAAGTTGATTTGTCTTTCACCGGGCTGCTGTTGAGCACCCTTCTCATCTTGGACAACGGAAACAGTTAAGTCATTTTGTCTTTGCCAACAGGCACAAATTTTAGCTAAAATCCCTTTCTTGCTCTTGAGCAGAAAAGAGCAACTGTGTGGTAGGCTGATGAGAAAAGGACGGCTTGCTTTCTGCCTTGCGTTTGAAGCGTCTACCGAAGGAAAAAAGCAAGCCCTTCTTTCAGTCTGGGGGATCTGTGGATTTTCTCTGTTCCAGCACTGTGAAATTTTAGGTCAAACGTGAGCTAACAGAGACTCTTTCATCACCAGTGCTTTACTGAAGATGCTGGCTATTGTGACAAAGCGCACGTACCTACAAGAGATACTTAAAATAACTCCTTAACTTGCAGTTATTACCTCATTCACTACAGGGTGCGATGTTCTGCTGAATGCAAAGATTAGATTCTGAATTCGAGATCACTTCAAAGTACAAATTAAAATTATTCTACTTTATTATACAGCAAGTCTTCTGCGAAGGCTTACTTAAATCATTCCCACTTGGAACAAGATTACAGTTATGCTTTGTTGCTTCAAGCACATACCATTTACTCAACTATTAGGTAACTGAATATGCAGCATTTATTGTGCCTGGTTTCTGCCAGCCTACCGAGGGGAAAAAATGCAAATGCCAATGTTTCTCAAAGTTAAAAGTACATGAAACACGTCCTTGTTATCAGGCCTTTGGTTTTCCCCTTTGATCAGCCGTCAGAAACTATCTACACTTGTAGTCTGTGACTGTACAGCTTCACAGCACACTCCCTGCCACTGACAGGTGGTAATAGAAAGGGTGAGAGACCAAGCCCCGCGGCAGGCGTCCCTTCCTCTGATAACGTCCAAAGTACCGGGTGATAACCGTTAGTAAACACTCGGGCAGCCGGTTAATCCATACATCAGCAAAGAGGGGCAGATAATTTTGAACTCTAATGGCATGGACAAAAGCACCGGGGCTGGCATTCAGGGATTTATATGGGCTGCAATGGTGACTTCTGGCTCCTGAATTTCATCGGCGCGCACAACTTTGATTTATCTCTTTGCCTGGCTGCAGAGTAGATTCCTGGCACTAGAAAACCATCAACACTAAAATGGACCTCTACAAAATGGGACCGTGGCTCTTCTGTGATACATGCACTTGAACTCTGGATGAATCCCAGTTTAAACCAAGAGGAGGAACGACCAAATATTTCAACTTTTAATGGGTCTTTGGATTTATAAGGTTACTCCGGTCCACTAATTTGTTTTAAAGCAAGGGTTCTTGAAGCTTGTTTGAAAAAATGCAGTGAGGAAGCGAGGTAATTTCGATGATGTTTAAGGCTCTGCAACGTTTCCATATTGTCAGCTATCTTAACCGCAGGAGGAAAAGCAAAATTTGGTCTTTTTTTGAAGCTTTCTTTTTTCAAGTCATCCTTCTGCGGTTTCACGCGACCCTGAGGCCCCCCCACTCCGCACACCCTCCGAGACCCCCCCCAATTTCAGTAGTTTCTGACAGGGCTGTTCATGTACCTGGTGAGCTCTTGGGGGGGCTTTTAAACCTGCATCCCCAAACCCCAGGGTGGCGGCGGGGAGACGATGAGCTCCCCCAGGTTTGCAGGGTTGGGCCAGAGATGAGAAATCTCTTCTTTACTAGTGTCTGCCCTTATTCTGAAAGTGAGAAATGGGAGCATTTCTGCTCCTATAAGCAGACATATGAATAATAAGGCAAATGGCTTTTGAAGCTCTGCCAAGATGCCTGCATATGTGTACAGGGAGAAACTTCATAGAGCGCCGGTCTCCGACTCCTGAGATACTTGAGTGAGAGCAAAGGAGACAAGTGCAGCGTTACCTCCGCGATCAGGGCCAAGAGCTGCCAAAACTTCTTAGCAGCAACGTGTGAGGTTGCAAGTGTTAATGCAAATGCAGGTTAGAGGGATTAACTGCACAGAAAGTTTTCTTGTAAAAAAACCCATAAGGCTGGTGAAGCTCTAGTTTTATCTTTCCTCCCTTTTCACTCCTCCTCCACGTTAGGAGTACGCAGCTGGCGATACGATTCACGTCCCGGAATCCAGCTATGATTCACCAGCCACCACCGTACCCCGCGGGTGATCACCCCGCCTGCCAGTAATGGGCGGCGGGGCAGAGGAGGTCAGTGCAATCCACAAATTCCTCCTTATTTCAATATACGCATTGATAAAATGGGTTCCACGTAAAGCTGAACGCGCAGATGTGTGACCGACGTTACTTGGGGCGTGGGGGTAGAAAACGGGACCTTGCTTGGACAGGTAGGTCCTTTCCTACCTTAAACCCCTGGCTCTACCCCTCTTTGATGTAAAACAAAACTGTTTTGGGAAAAACAAGACCCACTATCACGGACCTTCCCGTTCTTCTTGCCATTGCACCGGCAGACAGTAGACGTATCAAAGTAAAATAGTGTTTTCAAGGCAGAATTAAATCCTGGGTATTTTTACACCTTGGAAAATTCTTCCGTGAAGTGCATGAAATGGCAGATGGGCTGGTTACTCCCCAGGAGCCTCTGGGTGCTTTGCCCTACATACATCGTTACCAACGGCACACGAGCTAATAGCATTAAACTTACACTGATAGGAGCTCACCATATCTCTGCTATTTATTAAATTGTAATCTCTTTCTGGCTGCCTCGCTCTCCCCTTTTCAATCCTAGTATCTTGGTTGATAATGTATCAAATTCCCCATCGTCAGCCAGAGAGAAGTTTACAAATAAACCTCAGCGGAGCGTCCTGCTCTCAAAATCCCCCCAAACCCGCAGCCAGAATGCAACTGCAGGACCAAGGCAGCCAAGAAAGCTCCTGCTGATTCAAGGGATTACGGAAGGGTTGAGAGAAGGCAGGCTTCGCCCCGTGCCTTTACTGACAAACTGCTGAAATCCTACTGACAGCCACCAACATCAGACCCTGATGCGCGAAGCCTAGACTTTCTTCCGTCCCCCAGACCTGATACAGCTTTGATGGTGGAACAGGTTGCACCTAAACGGAGCAATTCATTTAGAAACAACTCGAAAAAGAAGCAAATTAGGTATTATTTTAGTCAAGCAATTACTAGTGAAATCCTGGTGAAACCTCATTAAATCACTGAAAAAAATCCCACCGACTTAAAATTGTGTCGATATTTCATCCTATCGCGTGGTGCTTTCGATCTAGCAGAACATTTACTTCTCCGCTTATTTTCTGAAGATGAAATTCTTCAGTAAATACTGGGTGGAAATTAAGACCATCAGCCTCCTTTGTGTGATGCCCAAGCACCGTCCCAGACCCACGGCACTACAAATAAAAAACAACCCCAAATCAAACCAAATGGAACAAGCAGAAACCTTGGCTTGAACATCTAGGTCGAAAGTGCTTTGTTTTGCAATTCCAGCGTGTTTAGTTTTACACTGCTGCAAACACTCCAAGCTAATTCTGCTCCACACGCAGGATTTTCCTATTAAAACTTTAATTTTCTCCTGATACCAATCTCCCACTTCTGTCCTTCCACTGACATTTGCCTCCCCACCAGCACTTCCCTTTACTCACACCGCCACCGGATGGAGCAGAATCAGGCCACCCGTCTTTCTGCTTAACGTTTCTCGCATTTTATTAACGGCAAAGGCTTCTGTTATTACTCACCAAATTACCCTGCTTGGAAGCGCTGGATTTGTCTTTCGCATTGCAATTGTTTCAAGGCTTTTAATATAAAAGGAAAAGAAATGCTACAGAAAGAAAAAAAAAAGTCCCAAACCTTGGAAGTGTCCCTTCATTTCACAGTTAGCCCTACCAACCAAGACTGAGAAAACCAGGGCAGCTTATTTTCTTCTCTGAAAAATCTAGTAGTAAAAGTATTTTTACAAAATATTTTAATGCTTCTAGTGTGTTATTTTTCTAAGTCAAAATAGCTAAGCTAAATCTTTCACCATGGCCCTTTAATTCGAAAGCCAGGGGAAATTTTTTTCATTAAACCTCTGGACGGCTTTGTTTAAAATATGAAATCAAGTAGCTCCATTTCCTGTCTTCTAAGGAACAGTAAATCAAAAAGAGTACGTTCTCCAAAAATACAGTAATGGTTCTATTAAAGAGCTTGACAGTTTTGAGCCTCACCTTGCATATTGCAACATACGTGTGAGCAAAAATAACAGAGTAAATAGGAGAGGAAATGACCTGCCAATTTTAACCGATAAAAGATGCATCCTTCTCAGGAAAGGGATGGGGGTTCAGCCCCTGGCGATGGCAGACCCTGGGCCGCGACCAAGATGCTCTCGGAGGGAGAGGAGGGGCTGCCCATCGCCAAGCCCCTGCCTTTTCTGGCCCCTTCAGGAGCAGGAGCGGACTTTGAAGGGAGTCCCACTCTGCTCGGCACAGGACGTACCGGCAACCGCAGGCTGAGTAGGACAGAGCTGCCCAGAAAAGCCTCGGCCGGGAGCGAGAACCCCATGGGCGTGTGAGGAACCAGCGCATGGAAATTCCTTGCCCAAAGTAGTGAGTCAAATTGTAACATACCCCGTTTAAACATTAAGGGCTGAACTTTCCTACGGGGTTTGCCAATTCGCTTCCACGCCATAACTTTGTTACTCCAGGGGGAGTGCCGCAAAGCAGCGGCTCTCCGTGCTTGAACAGGGACCCGTGCAAACGCCTTATTTAAGCGTGGAGGAAGCGGCATCTCCCCAACCTGCCCCGTAGTTGACTTTTGAACACGTGCCCGTGCTTGGCAGCACACGTTGCCGATCCTCTCCAATGCACAGCTCGCACGCCGCCTTCCTGCTCTCCCACGGCACGTGCACGTCAATTTAACGTGTGACGGACTTTGCAACGACTCACCTCCGTGTACGGCTGTTAAATCGAGGTGTGACTGTTAATTATTGCCTTTGGAAACGATGGCAGGAGCTACAGCCTTTGCGAGGAACTCTATTTCCCTGTCATCTTCCCTCCCACGGAGTTTCTTTTTTTCCAGAATCGCTCACAGTTCTGCTATAAACAGGACATTACTCACCAGCTCTGTATCCTGCGAGTGCATTTAATTAACGGAGACTTCAGTCGGGGTACCCAGTCCCACAGGCAACAAACACTTTCAAATCCCTTTGAACTTTTGGCTAAGGGAGACCGAGAGGTTCCTGCGTCCCTCTCCTCAGTGCACTACAGACTTGTAAACAAAAATACTGTTTATTCCTCTGTCATTATTTCTAAATGAGTTTTAAGCAAACATGCAGCTGTTGGGAGGAGCAAGCCTGGCAGCGGAGTGGCCCCGGCAGCCCCTGTGCCCAGCGGCTCTGCCGGCACGAAGGCCAACGGTCAGGCAAGAGGTTGCCCCACCAGTGGCCACGTGCTCCTGCTGCCCAGCTCAGGACAGTGGCCGAGGCGACGGATTGCGACGTTCAGGATCAGAGCGGTGCCGGACCATCTCACCCTCCTCCTCCTCCTCCTCCCCGCCCCAGCAAATGCCATCTCCTCCGGTCCCGCGCAAGGGGTTAACCGCAGGCTCAGGAGGAGCGTTTCAGATGATTAGGAACGTAGCCAGCGATCACAGCCATCGTGAAGGCTTTCGAATGTGAGCGAGGCTGCGATTTTCAGAGCTGGAGCAGTGAGATATTTTTATAAATACATAAATCTTTTCAAGGAAAAACAAATATAGAGGAAAGAATGTAAACATTATTGTAAAATGCATAATAAAATGTCTGTTGTTTGTTAATTTTGCTCCTTATTATCCAGTCTATCTGTACCACCGATGTTGAAACATTTGTCTTTTTTTTTTTTTTTTTTTTTTTTAAACTCCCTTATTCATTTAAAAATAGTTTCCTGCATGTTATATGAATAAGCAAAACCTAAGGTCCTAAATCCAGGAGAACTTTGAAGTATGAAACCCGTGGTCTATGGGAACTATGTTTTCATTAATCAAAGTAGATGTTTCTAAAGCCATCAGATTTATCATGACTGGATTTCATATGTGAAACCCAATATACACACAGACATACACTGCTTGTCCTTTTGGATTAGTTCTGACCTTTTACTCTCCTTTCTGAAGGATCTGCCTTTCCTCAGAGCAAGGCTGCCCTGTTTTACCACTGCATCAGCCAAAAGAGCCTTGACAAAGTACGTTTTCAACTCTCCGCTTTCTGTGTCTGAGTACGAGTCTGGGTTAAGGTCAAAAAATAAATGATTAAGTATATTTATTAAACTCCGCCTTCGCCTTGAATGCTCCCTGCGACTCCGGTACGTGCCATCCAAACTGCTGTTTCACACCAGCCTGCTGGTAATACACCTGGCCACCAAACGAGGGACCCGAGCGTCACCGCAGCACCGACGCTGAGCCCCGCGCTGGCAAAAGCTGGACCGAGCCCCCCAGAGCCCCCCGAGCATCGCCGAGGGCTCCTGCAGCCCTGGCCAAGCTCCTGGCTTCCCCCGAGGCGCGGAGGTTAGCAAAAGGACACGCGCGAGAGACGGCATGGTTTAAAAACTGGAGGCAGGGATGTGACATCCATCCAAAGCAGGACTTAAAAAGACAAAATGCAAAAAATCCGCCTTTGGTGTCATCGGGGGAATTCACGCCGCGGTTTTGCAGTACCAGAAGCACAGGACTTTGTTATCTTGCTTAAAAGAACAAGGTGCTGGGGGCGAGCGCGGGCTCCGCTGTGGGCACAGGCGGCTGCCACCGTGTGCTGCAGGCATCGATGGGGAAGGTGCAGCTCAGCTACAACCTAAGGAATAGAGTGCACTGAAAAATAGAATATGAGCGTATTCGTGCTCTCTCTGCAATACTGAATGCAATTTATTTAGCGGTCTAAAAGCCAAAAGAGATGGAAACTACAGTATAACTGGATGCTATTATGATTTTACAAACAAAATACCCCCTCATAATAAAACCAATTTCCAAGAAAAAATGTTTTTTTCCCTTGAATAGCAAGATTCTTGCATATTTTAACTCTTTACAGCTTTGCAGAATCAGAACGCCTGGAAAAAATCAGGAATGCTACGATCAGCCCCAAGCCCCCTTAGAGATTAACGTTTCTTTACATTTAATCCTGACATAAAGTAGAATATCCTGAAGAACAGAGAGTTCTGCACAGCGCGGGGCAGTTGGGGTGGGTGCGCGTTACCAGGTACGATTCTGCACAGCAGAAACTTCACCTGATGTTCTTTCAACCCCTAGGTCTGGAAATTTCATTAAAAAAGGATTCGCAAAAGATCTTCAGCACTTTTTAGTTTTTGCAAGGTTGGAAATGTTTTCTTGTGGTATTCACATACTTATAATTCTCAGTCCTGGTTAAAATTAGAAAATCCAGTAACTTTTTTTTTCCTCCTAGTATAGTTTCCCACTCTCTGAAGCTCTACGACTTACTTAAGCTTACAGTAAGATGATTGAGATTTTCAAGAATGCCTAGGAAATTTAAACACACAATGAATTCCATTAAATCTCAGTGGAGGCTTTTTTAGATGAGTCTTTATTGTGTTCTACTTCTCATCTGAATAAAAGCTATGACTTTATGAGGCTGAAGTCTTTGTATTGGCTTCACTGGGAAAAGCCGTGTAAGATGCAGGAAGGATACATCTGGTATTTTGATGACACTACATAACGATCCTTATTTGCTTATTTGTTTATATGCCAAGTCACTTCTGAACTCTTTGGATGAGGTTTGCAGGCATACCCTGTCGTAGCGAACTCACTTTGTGAGGTAGAAATATGCCAATTCCACTGGAGGGACTTAAGTAATATATTACTTCCCCTAAGAAAACAGCAAGATTTATCTTGCTTATTATCAGTCTCGTGGCATGTGCGAATGCACACATATATACGTACAAAGGACACATAATGGATTACAAAAGGCTCATATTTACCCACAAGTAAGGAAAGATCTGACAACTCATCGGGGTTTTCTGGATAACTAAGATCTTATGTTACACTTTGAGACACAAGTGTGGATTTGTCATATTGCTTGAGAATTAGTGGTAACTGTCTGAGCCAAGGAATTTAATTCTGATTGTTTCATTTGAATTAAAAAAATCTTAGTGTTGAAAAAACATTGGAACTGTGCTATATACTAATATATCACTCAAACTGTAATAGGAGACCCTTTCTTGTGTAATAGAAACAGAGAGTGTAATGCTTGGAAAGGCCAAGTTCATCATGGGTACGGCTCCACCGCAGCTGAACGGTAAGGGATACCGAATCTTCAACCCGCTGCAAAGGAGGGGCGAAGGCTTCCCCGTCACAGACCCGCCTGGACGGAGCTGCACGGAGGGATGTGACCCGGCACACCGCCCGAAACCCTGCCCGAGCATCCCCAACATCCTCCCGCTACCAGAGCCAGGCACTTCTGCTGGGCTTTGGGGAGTTTCTCCCTCTGTAAGTCTCATGCACGCAGAGAAACCTTCACAAAGAAGGGGAGATAAAGGGGCAGTTTCTTATCAGCTAGGAGAAGACTCGCAGAAGAGAATCTGCAGGAAAGCGGCTGAGCAGGCAGCGAAGGTCCGGAAATGTGAAATTTGGTTTACATCGCTGGCACCCAGTTTAAGAATGAAACTGAAATATTTTTTGCATTATAAGAGCAAACGTTTCTCTGGTCTCATATCACCTTTTCCAGATGAAACATTTCACAACCCAGCTGACATATAAACAGAAACCAAAATATTTTCCTAAGGTGCATCACTAATCCCACTCGGGGCCTCTAACTTATAATTTATTTGTCTTACCTCACTCTGAGATAATGTACGCATCGGTTCCAAGCTACTGTCTAATAACTACTTGTACACAGGATAAATAAATCTCGCTTGCAAATACTAGGCACTCGCTGGGTGTTTGGGAAGAGCTCGCAGGGTGACTTCTATTTTCCTGCCGGTCGCTGCCCGGCACGTGCGCGGCAGCGTGCCAGCTCCTGCTCTCGCCTGCCCACCTCGTGCCCTGCCCGCTGCCGCCAGCCCAAAGCTCCAAAGCCGCCTGCAGCGTTCGTAAGCACGAGGCATCTGCGGTTTGCAACCGCTTCGTAGAAATTAGCATTTTTGAGACATTTATAGCAGGGGTTTCCGCGTCAGTAACGTAACTCCTTCCCGTACACCTATGCTGTAACTGGCTTTTCCTTAGGGAGTAACAGAGGAGCGATGACCTTCCGATGCTTTCTGCAGCAAATCTCGCTGCATTAACATTCCATTTATTAGGGTTATATCTAATACTATGTGCACAGCCTGCTGTAATCACAACTTCCCTACAAGTATTTTCATGTATTTCACAAACGGCACGAGACGGATTCAGGTATTAAACCAGAGAGATGGAAATGTTTGTGTTGGGGCCAGCTGAGCGGCTGCTCATCAGGAACTGGTTTGGGAACTTACTCTTGCTACTTATTAATTGAGCGACCAAGATCAGGGAATGGAGAAGAGATTGCAAAACACACCTAGAGGGCCAAAATCTTAGCCGAGGCAAAATGAGTTATCAGTGCTGATATAAAGAGTTTCATTGCTTACACCGGGGAAGAGCTGGAACATCAAGGTTTAAGTAGCTCACCCAAGGTCACTGGGCAAGTCTGTGCCAGGGCTGTCCAAAAAGAAGTCGTGTGTCTGAGGACGACCCAGTGCAAGGCCACATCTTCCTAGAAGGTACGAAAACACGGATGGGACCTTCAGAGCCACCGAGTCCTGCCCTGGCCAAGCAGCACGTCCCACATACCTTTACATCAGCTCTGGGTGTTTTGGAAATTGCTGACTCCAAGTCTGTAGATCCCTCCAAGAACACTAGGAAAACGTGTTTCTTTAAGGACTACAGAGAAATGTGAAATTTTATGTTTAGAAAATAAAAAAAATCAAAAAACTTTAAACTTGTTTCCTTGTAAGCCTTCCAAGTCTAAGAAGATAAATTCTTTTGGCCCGATCCTGAATACATTAGAAGCACGTGCCAAGTTGCACAAGCTAGTTATCTAAGCCCCAGCAAGGACTGGACCTACAAAGCACTGAAATCTCTGGATCCAAGCCAGCTTAAGCATATACTTAATTTTAAGCATACAAACAGCCACAGTAACTTCAATGGTAGTGTATATATGCTGCAAGTTAAGTGTGTGTGCTTAAGTGTGCTGCTGGAGCGGGGCCAGAGCACTTGGTGACTCGCAGTACCAAGGTCTGATCTCCTACCAAATCCTGTCCAAGGATTTCGTTCCAGCCAGGCAGGCTTTGGAAGGGACAGGCAAGACCCAGCTGGTCAGGAGCCAGCACACCCGTCCTCGCCGTCTGAAGTTCTCCTCTGCATACATTGAGGAGGTTTTGCCCTTGTCACTTACATTATCCGTCAGACATCTGGTGGCTGGATAAGGCAGAGCGACATTGCAAGGTGAGATGATGGAGTGAAAAAATTATTGCAACTGGCATGTCCTAGCCTAAGGCTTTCGGTCATTTAACTCATCTCACTCTCATCCTCAGCAAAGACTGTACTCAAAGGGCAGGAGATTTACCCTTCTGCAGCCCCCATGTTTGCACTTGGCAATTTGCAGTAACAACTCCAAATGCGAACAGGAGTCAGGCAAAGATGGCTCACTGTTTACGGCTAAAAGCAAAGCTTTCAGGAATAAGCAAGAACTACTTAAAAAAAAAGACATACAAGGACTTTGACTGCCTTGAATATCACCACCACTTTTTTACTTGACAACGGTACTCTGACCTCCTGTTACAGAAATCACGAAAGGTGACTAGAAGGGTGTGCCTATAGGGCATTATTCTTATGGGCACAAAGTAAAATTAACATTTTTCTTACTAATGTCCTTATCTTGGAATTTCTCCATCTTCTCTCATCAGATCACCGCCTATGAGAAAGCTCAGGCTTTTCGATAAATGGTAGATGACCATTTGGGTTACAGTCTGCTGCCAGATGCTCGGCAAAACTCCTCGACTTCAGACGACCGAGGCTGACGTACACCAGTGGAGATGCTGACCGAAGGGACCGCGCCACATCCCTCATCCCCTGCAGGCTTCTGTCCTGCCGGCTGCTGCCTGCTGGGGAACTGCCTCACTGCTTCAGCCGTACACTTTCGTCTGTATCACCCACGTAAACGGATCTCCCACAAAAGCAGAAAAGGACAGAAGTGGGTGCATCAACCCAAACAAACGCAAAAAAAGATCAAGGGTAAGAGGAAAGCCTGATCATTCACGCTGTGCTGTTAATTTATGAAATGCAGCGTGCTCTAACTCGGAAGCACGAGAAGGAGATTTTTGTAGTCAATTTTCTCTTTTCTTCCTTCAATAAAACCCATTTTGGAGCGCTGATGGCAAGGACATGCTTTGCTGTGATTTATGAAGCAATGCAACCTATAACGTAATTTGGGGTTAACTATTCAACCAGAAGCCACCCAAAGCCCGAAGGGATCAGGTACAGAGAGAGGGATGAAGGAGAAACTGCAGCGTCTGGAAGTCCAAATCGTGATGCCCCAAATCCTTGCCTGACCCCACAGGCCCCGTCTCTGTCTGGCAGGTTGCCCTGGATCCAGGAAGAACCGCCCCAGTTATCCCAGCACCTTGGCCCCTTCCCAGCACATCTGGGATGATGGAAGTGGGTGTTTCTCCCTGCCTGCTTCCCCAGGAGGGCCTGATTCAGCCAGTCAGCTCTGCACGCACTTTATAGCACCCTCTAAATAAACTTTATAGCACTAACTGGCTTAAGCACCCCGGCAACCACGGGAGCATTCACCCCCAGAGATGGAGCTGCCCCGTTACGCGCAGCCCTGGCGGCCGGGGGAGGAAAGCCCGTCTCTCCCCAAGGACCCCGGCATCTAAACCCAGGTACTGCGACCTTCTGGGTTGCAATACCTAAATCCTTCTGTGAAACTAGCTTTCCTCCATGTGAACACTTTGACGATTATAACCATGCTGCTCGCCGAGGCAAGATGGATTCTGAGAGCTGCAGACTACCATTCTTGTGGACAATAAATATACCAGTTAAATTATAGCCTGTACGTATTTGAAAGGATAAACCTGCTACTAATAACTATGAATCAAAAGGGAAGATTCCAATTTTTATGGCAGAAAGCTAACAATAATCTTCAGTGTGTTATAAACAAGTATCTATCGTTATAAACTAAGTTCAGCATGTAAAAATCCGAAGATGGAGTTTATCGTCTTTAATGGCGGAGAAACGACAAGTGTGTTTGGTTGAAAAGGAATTTAGCAAGAAGTAGTTCTGTACAAGAACCAAAATCCGTCTTAAAAAAAGAAAATCACTGCTGACAGTTTTACAGTAGAATTAAGCCGCTGTGAACTCTCAGAAGTGGGGCTAATCACAAGTTTCTGGGGAATTTAATATGGAAAAGAAATCTGATTATTAGGGAGAATCCTGTAACTCAGGTAAAAGCTGATCCTACACCCTTTCCAGTCGAAAATGATGAGTGCAACTACAGACGTTTTGCTGAGGGGATTGCTTTCTGATAGCCTGCTGAGCCGCCTCCCTTTCGTCAGCAGAGCGATGATCTGCGAGCCCATCGGAGCAACCACTGTCCCAGCCTTGTGTCCTAACGATCTTCCCGTCAGCCCAAAGCCATCTACAAGCAGGCTTGGCACAAAGCGTCGGGAGGAAAAACTCGCCTTCAAACCACAGAGAAGCAAATCCAAGGAGGTGAGGGAGTGGGTGCCAGGTAGCGGCTAATGAAGATACGAGAGGGATGCATCAGGTCTGATGATGTGGCTCTGTAAATACAAGCAGAAGTATTTCCTGCAGTGGGCAAGCTCAAAGGTGGAAGCTGTCCAAGGGGAATCTCTCAAAAACCCTGGACAGCAGCAAAAAATGTGACAAAAAACTTGCCAAATGTTTTAGTGCTCTGCTGAAAGATCAAGGTGAAAGGAGCCTCTGCGCTGGAAGCCTTGGAACAAAGACAGAATTTCCTGGAACAGAGCGCGTAACTGTTCAAACATCAACCCATCATCTCAGTTGTGAACTGAAGAAATAACAATAATAATTTTACAGAGACAGAAGAAAAAGGAAAGGGGGAGAAACGAAGTAAAATCTTTTGCCAGTTCCAGGTACAATGACCTCCCTATCTGCAGATTAATTTAAATCAAGGAATGAGAAAAAAAGTGGGACATGAGATGAAGAAAATCTTTCCAAGTACAGAAAGTGACCAGACTGGAAACGTATCCCGGAGAAGTAACTTTTCCTAAGCACACAAGTATTACCTCTGATACATTAAGCAGTCAACAGAGGCACGAGTAGTTTCATATACGGAGAATAGATTCAAAAGGTATGTTAGGGCACGTTCAAAGCACCGAGGGAAACGGTGGTGCAGCTCTGGTGTCTATCAAGCCATGTTTATTGATGTTCTTGCTAGCTGAGGCAAGGTTTGGGAACATGGATCATAACACCATTTTTATACCCTATAAAAGTACACTGCAAAGCGATGAGAAATGGGGATTGTTGAGTTGTGCCAGGCAAGTCCATTATAAAGAAGGAACGCACTTTTTCGTGAGGCTTTTTACAACGCAGAGAGTAATTCTTTTCTTGCTGTGAAAAAAATTGGGAACCCTCCAAAGCATATGTTTCACAAATCTCCGAAAAGTGGAAAACAAGATTCCAAGAGGAGAAGTGTAGGAGGTGCAGTGTGAGAACAGAAGTTGAGGACGAGCTTCCCGCGTGTCCTGTGTCGGGGACAGACGGGGCAGGGACCAACCCAGGACCTCTGCTAGCACCCTGCAGCCTGGGCAGGGGCTCCCTCCCCAAGCCGTTTGCCTCACAACTGACCTCAGGACAGGATTCAGGACTGCACTGGAAGCTGGTTATCCTCCCTGCAATCGCAGCAGATTTTGTTTAATAGCATTCAAAACAGGAGGCAAAAATAGAGATGTTTAAGACCACCTGCATTTTCTGCTTAATCGAGCAGAGAACTGCCTTCTCATTCCAAAGGAGAGAATTAGCATCTTAGCACCTTGTTTCTCCAAGACATTTGACCTTTGTAGCTCTACAAACTAAGACACTGGCTAATTTTCATCTAGTTGGACACCGTTCGGAAACTACTGAGGAAGTGGGATACATTGGAGGTGTTTTGGTGAAATATTTAAACTGGTGCGTTGCCACTGAGCTGAAGGCACCTTTTCCCCAGAGCCCCTGAAGCCCTGCCAGGGCGCAGTGGAAAGCAAGCCCGGGGATGATGAAGACCTTCAAGTACATAATTCAATCTTCTTCATGTCAACTTTGAAAGTCAGTCCCAAATTCACACCCATATCTAAGCATTTTAGTTCGTCAGGCGGGACAAGGGAAAGCATCGTCTAAGGAGGTTACATCAGTACGATCTTCTTCGGGGAGATGCAAATAAGGCTGCAAGGATTTCCTTACTGAAACAGTTTCCAAACCACTCTGAATACGGTGGAAACCAGAGCAGGCCTAGTAAACTAATTCTCCAGCTTTATGTCTGAATCTCGTTGATACCACTCTGACCAGCTCAGTAAAGTCATTTGTCCATCTTTCGCCTTAGTTTCAACACCTGTGTAACAGGCATGAGACAATACAGCTACTTGACTTCAGTTTTCCAAAAATAAATACCTGGGAATGCTCTGAGGTCTCAGTAGCAAGTTGCCGCATATCGCTGCTCACAAAAGACCCCCCTTGTAGCTAACAATATGACTTTGGAACACCTCGAAAATCCAAACCAGATGAGTGCTGTGCCCATCTACATCAAAAAGCTGCCGGTTTTCAAACCATCCTGTTGTTGGGTCAGAAAGCCTGCAAGGTCTTAGCTTCTGCAAGCTGTAGCACCAAAAGTTTGAGGCAGGTTTAGAGAACCCATCCTAATACTCACAGCAGTGAAGATAAACAGCCAAAGCTGAACTAGAAATCTCGCTCTTCATAAAGAACGCAATTCACCTCCATGCTGAGAGCAGGCGCAAGGCCAATATACCATTTAAGAGCCGTTTTCAGGGCTTAGTAAGACTTCAGTGGCGCACAGACCTTGGGCTAGCCTTCGGCACGGGAGGGGATTTTACCCATAATAAACTAGCAAGAGCCCACAGTGCAAATTTCTGCAGGACCTTTGACAGGATTGACAGTTACAGAAACTTAATAATCCAACAGACTTGTAACCACTGAGTCCACCTACCCTTCTCATATAAATAACAGGTCCAAGACAAAGGAAGTGGAAATTAGATGCTTGTGGTGAATTGCAGAGAGCCAAAGACCTTATAAGATACCCAGTACTTACATCTACACTTAATTAGGAGTGAAACTGCAGACATGAGACCTCAACATGTGGTATTCACATGTGGGCTCAAAAATACTGTCAAAGCCAGTTTTCTTACGGTTAAAACGTTGAGGATATGATGCAGAGGGAAAGTCTGGAGATGCCTGATCGACAATCCCAGCTGTTTGGGTAATGACACACTGTGCTCTATCAACTCAAACGCAGGGGCTGCTCCAGCGCTGTTCGCGCAGATGCCAAGTCTTGCCCTCGCACCCTGCGCAAGCCAGACAACTACAGAGAGGTCCCGAGATGTCTGTTGCATGTACTGATTGAGCAGTTAAACCTAAACAAGAAGAAATCTGAAATTCAGATGTTAGCGTCAAAACTAATAGGAAACAGGATGCAGCTATAATGCAAATACAGTGGTCCAAATTCTGGTCTCAGTTACGACCCAGCAAGTCCAATATGAGCGCAGGGAAAATGCATTCTGTTGTACATTAATGAAGAATTTTGTCTCGTAGACTTAAAAATAAACTTGTAACTTTTTCTGACCCTATGTAAAATCCCAGCAAGATTTTCTCCAGGAATAGGCAAAGGACAAAATTGTTATCCTGATATTACTTGACTTCAGAGACGCCTACAACAGTCGGGGTCTACTGGTGAAATCCCAGTTCCACCAAAACCAACAGGAGTTTTGCCAATGCATTCGGTGAAGGCAGGGTTTCACCCCAAATCTTTAAAGGAATAGAATTTTCTGAAGAGAAAAATACATTAAAACACAAACAAATGCTTTTCTACAGATACTTTAAACACATTTCAAAGAAGGTATCTAACTTAATTAAGAGTGCAAATACAAGGATGTCATCTTCACATTGTGTATAAACAACTCATCATGACTCACATTTCTACAACACTGTAGTGAGTTGGATTAGCTCTCTGCGAACAAAACCAGAGACATCTGCAAATCGGATTTAAATTTTTTTTTTTTTTTTTTAAAACAAAATGATTAAAAGTTGAAGAAACACTTCCATATGGAAGAATCTTACCCCAACAGGTCACCACAAAGACACTTCAAACACAATAAAACAGGAAGTGCTAAAAAAAGCATAGCAGCTCACAAAAACCCCCACAACCTTTTCCACAGAAAAAATATATGTCACCCTGGGTAGAAAAACCATTTGGCAGCGTAATGTGTCTTTAATCTGCTCAATTTGCTTATTATAGTAAAGGGTTAGAGGAATTTTCAAGCAGTGGCCAAAAATACTACAATGATATCCTCCCTTCGAAAAGTAAACTTACTTAAAGTGAATTAACTTCTTCAACTTCAGTATTTCAAAGCTGAAAGTACCCCCCACAGAAAAAAAAAAAAAAAAAGCTCTAGTCCACCAAGGACGGTTTAACTGCTCCAACCCAGGACCAGCAATCGTTTGTCCTCGTCGGACTGTGCCAGGCAGCCGCTCTGCTCCCCGAGGCAGCTCTGCAGTGCTTGCAGGAGGTGAGCAGCAAACACCCAGCTGAGCTTTTGATGTGCCTCTTCTTGGACTTCAGAAGGGCAAATGTACTTTGAGGCACCACAGAAATAAAATATCCCCGTATTCCTCGACCCGACCCCTAATGGCAGCGTGCACGGCACTGGGAGCAGAGCACTCGGGAGCAGAGCGCAGAGGCGCTGCTGGCACCAGAGCCAAACTCAGGATCACCTGATGTCAGAAACAAATTGCTTTTGAGCCTATCGATTTGCTAAATTCCTTATCGGGTTTGAGAGCCTTTAAAAACCAAGATAATAGTTAGAGGAGATGGATATAACCCAGAAAAACCACCTCTGAAGACGCACGTTCCTTTTGCGCCTACCCTAATACAAACGGGACGCGGCAATTTTAGTTAACGTTACTCCCCATGTTCCCAACTCTCCCGACTCAAGTATTTGGTTGCGTTGAACCTAATGTTTTATAAAAATGCTATGTCAATTTTCCAGGTTATTTACGATTAGAAAACCGTGCACGCGACCAACTTGCAACTGCCCGTGGCACGGATGGGCACAGCACCGAACTGGGGGGAAAGCCAGCAGCACCTCTCCTCCTGGCTGCCGGCACTACAGACATGCCTGGAGGAGGCCAACAAAGACAATCAGAGGAAAATTCACGGAAATCAAGGCTGCCCGCTCTTGATATTTAATATCCACGAGTTAAAGACAGAAAGGTGCAAAAAGCTTAATAGTATTTGTGGCTGAAATTAAAACTTTAAAAGAAACTTATAGTGAACAGTAATGTATGCAATGACATCTGGGACTGTAATCAGCAAACTGCTTTCAAGAGCTGCCAAAGCAAACAGCCAAATAACAAATCCACTTTACAGATCATCAATCTGGTCGGGCACTTGCCAAGGTAAATAGTACAAGGCTGAAGTTTGCTTTGCAAACCAGTGAGCTGGGAGTTTAGCAAGGCCTGCTTCCAGGACAGCAATGCTGGGGCAGGGTCCTTGTAGGGTTGGCGTAGAGAAAAGTTCAACAATCCAATACGCAGCCAGTGATTCGGGGTGCGTAGAAAGGTGAAATATAACCAACATTAGGGATTAAAAATAAAATAAAATAAAAGAGATTCAGGTTATGTTCCTAACTCATTTCACGATGATGACGATTAACACTGGTACAACTCAAACGTAAACCCCCAGATAAAGCAGAGTTTATTGTAATGCTGCTTTGCAGATTGGGCAACATTTCATGGGAACTCCAAACCTAAGACTGAAAAAAATTAGTAGGAAATGAACCTTCTTTTATTTTCAAATGAGATAAAATCTGGCTCCAACTACCATATTTTACATTTTAGGGAAGAGGATATAAAACATCAAACAGTGATTTTTTTTTCATTATGAATGCAAGAAAGATAATTTATGGCGGCTGCAAAACATTTATTTAAGAAGTAAAGCCTTTATGTTCTGTATACAATTTATAGGGTTGTAAAAGAAAGAAGTGAAACAACTGCAGCCATAACATGTGCATTTATGAATAATAATTGTAAGTCCGTTTTGTTAAATACAACTTCTGCTTCAGAGTTCATTCTTCAGTTGATTGGGAAGTCCTCGAGTGCAATCTTAGATTTGTTTCATGTTACACTCTTGGCTAAAGAGAAAAAGGGAATTCGAGACAAAATTGCTCAGCAGCGTATGTCAAGAACTGAACAGAATAATGCACGATGCACGTATAATATTTTTCAATTGGTGAGAGACAGCATATTCCTGGTGGAAATTGCCTCAGCTCTGTCTTCAAGTACAAATATTTGATTTTTGCTGCAGTCAGGCGGGTGTGTTGCAACATGGAGCGACGAGAGCCTCCAGCCGGGCCACGCCACATATGGCTTCTCATTCCCTCACCTCGGGGCTAGACAGAAATGGACTCTTTCCCTTATTGCAACCAAAACCCCATTGCTTAAGTGCCGTGTTGATAAACATAAACCAAATGTGATGAAATTGGCCCAATATTTACTGCAAGAAAGGTGACTATTAGCACAGCTGTAACATGACATGGATGCACGGGCTGGGGCTACGCGTGCATGTGCGCGGGCAATTAATTACAGGCAGTTACCCCTTTTTTTTGTTGCATTAATTTGTCATTTATCCTGGAGAACAATATGCAGCAGTGCTCAGCACTTTAAAAGCGTGCAGGCGATACGTCTTTACAGTGCTCAGGAACCTGTAACGGGGTTGCCTCCAACCTCATTCGGGCTCCGTACCCTCTGGTTTGATCATTGTCACCTGTTTTTTAGTTATGGTAAGTGCCTCAAACAGTTACTCGAAGATTTTAGCTAATCAAACCACGATGAAGCATGGGAACAATTTAGAGCTGTAGTTGGAAATAAGTAAGTGGATCCCCCACAGGCACAAAAAAATTCTGATGACGAATCTTTCATGCTAATCAAGAGGTCCTGTATTCGTAATGAGTCGAGTCTCACGAACGTCCGTGCAGTGGGGCCAAGTTCCCAGTGGGTATTTATGGCACAGCTTGCTCTGAAGGGCTCAGTCCTTCACTCCAGAGAGAGCATTTGTCTCTTTTTATCCCGCAGACCCTTCTGCCGCAGACTCCGACGAGCACGCTGCCTTCTGCACAAGCAAACGCTGCTTTTCGCCGCTGGCCGCTGCAATGCCGACCCCTGTCTGATGACCATCAACCAGCCATCCACCTCCATCCCTTCCTCACGCTTAACTAGCTAACACTGACCCTCAGCTTCCCTCGGTGAGACGCTGGATTTTACTTATGTGGATATTTTTCTATTTTGGGGAAGTTCTCCCCTCTTATTCTATTACATTGAAAAAACCCAGCATCTGGTATCACAATACAAACAGATATGGCTACCCTAAACACTGAGCTTTCAGAGGCTTGGCAGGATCCCTGATCCGCACTGCGAGGAGCTGCCGGTGGCCAAATACACTGATAAAAAGGATGTGTAACTCCTCAACACTATCCATGATGGAAACAACTGCAGCTCTCACTGGAGGTCAGGACGCACACGAAAACAAGCCTACATGTGTAGCAGATTACAACAAACACATGGCCGAGATGGACTCGACAGATCAAATGTTGGAATCGTATGATGACACATGGAAAAGTGGAGTTTAGCAGGGGAAAAAAGCAACTGAGAGCCCATATGTTCAATTAGCAAGATACAAAGCTTTTGTTGTATACCAAAAATAGCAAATAAAAGTCTGTTGTCATTTTTGGATATCCAGATGTGTTTCATTTCCAGCTTCACATCTGAACGTGTGGACCTGCCTGAAGATGAAAGAGAGGAAAGTGTGGCAATGGCTGAAGGGTATAATTACATCAAAACTCTTCCTTCCAAACAATGGGCGATTACACTCCCCCGCACCTTACGCAGCCCAGCCTGCGCCCGAGCCCGAGCCCGGCTGCTCAGCCTTCAGCGGGCTTTTACCTACTTTCCAGAGCGGGGATGGCACCTTGGCAGAGACGTTCTCTCGCAAACATGATTCCTCCTCACGCTGTCCCGTGTGCCCTCAGCTCGATCGCCTTCGCTCCCACAGTGACGAAATGATATCCCCACGGCAGCCGCAGGCTACGAGCCGAAAATCTCGGTGACCAATTCAGAAAAGTCTCCGTCTTGACGGTTACTTTGAAAGAGCCCACCTTTCCACAGAATCACAAGAGGATCGGGATCCATGCCTCCTGAGCAGACTCACAAAGGGCAGCAGTGAATGCCAAGTCACGAGCATAACAACAGCTACCTGGCCAGAGACCGTATAAAGAAAACACCAGTCTATAACCAATAAACACAAGTTACTTAGGTAGCACTCAAACAAAACCAGATGGTCTCATCTACTGCAGGTTTCCCTTTTCTTTTCTCATTTTTTCCTCTCATTGTTTTTGAATTTAAATTATGTTCAAACAAGGAACATTTGCCAGCGATGTGACTCCCCAGACGAGGCTTCAGGTGTGCTCCCCTAGTCTGACACACCGTCTAATTAAGGCAGGAGTTTGTTCAACCAGCCTTCAGAGGAGAGGCCAAACTGCGAATACCACCGGCAGCGGTGTAGCACGTACCCTCAGCAGAGCGCTTGGCTAAGACTTATCCTGGTGGTCACCAGCACCATCTCCAAGCCCACACCTCCCAAGCAGCACTGCGTTTATCCTCCAGGCATGGCTGTGGGGCAGTATTATTATCTCTCATTCACAAATGGAAAAACTGAAACACGCAGAGATTAAGTTACATGCCCAGGATCACCCAAGAAGCCTGTGGCTGAGCTGGGATTAGACCTTCGAGCTCCCCAGTCCTTGCCCAGCTCTTAACCACAACACCATCCTTCCTGAATGCTTTTATGTAGTTATATTTATCTTTATGTAGGGTCATCTTGGCTCCCATTATGAAAGCACATATGGTTTCCAGTCCTCAAATTGCCTGGGTAAGGGTTAAATATTCAAATATAATGTTATTCCTGGCATTTATGGAAAAGTTTCTCAGTGCCGATTCCAAAATCCCATGGCTTTTTTTTTTGGAGCTGCTGCTCTGTATCACTGATAGTTATAAACGGGCTTGTCACTTCCATGACTATGAATTGATAAAAATGAAGTGCTTTATCCAAATTAGGCTACATGATGAGAATGTGGCTACGCATTTGCACTTGCTAATGTTCTAATATGAATTTTCTGATCCTATAACTGGTATCAACAGAATTACGGGAAGAAGGAAAACCAGCGAATGCTGCTGCAATAACCTGTGCACACCCAGCTTAATCCCACGAGCTCAAATTCCTTGTGTTGGAGTGCCTTTATCATAAATTCTCCAGTCATAAAACCCCTCCGGACTGCAGTGGACAGCTGTAGTACACAAAAGGTTAATCAAAAAAGAAATGACACTAATAACCACCAAACGTAAACAAGCACCTCTCACCACCATCACCTCACCGGCACCGCTGCAAAAATTATTACTAAAAGAAACCCAAATGGCAAAGCCACTTGTAGCAATCTGTACTTTGGGGTCTATTCTGGGCATTGCCTCCACCTGGCTGTGTGGTGAAGCACTTTATCCTGATTCAGCTAAACCAGAATTGCTACGCTTTGTCTCACGCTGCCTTTGGTCGCATCCAGACCGTTCGAGTAACCACCCTGGGACCCCGGGAGAGGGGCAGTCAGCTCTCTCCCGTGTGCAGGGCGTGCAGCAGACAGGTACGCTGGCCGAGGCACGGTGACTGTACAGACAGTTGTTTTTACGCGCTGGCGTGCATCTGAGCAACTTAATTCTTCTTGTGTTACTACGGCGCGTTGTACTGCGGTGTGTAAAGACCAGAAAGAAGAAGGAGGAAAAGAAAGATTTACTATCACAGTCTATCTCCTAGTTTAGTAATGATTGATGGACTCTGTTTATATCAGATTTTTGTTTCCACTCTGTGTAATGTATAAAGGAATAAGAGGAGTGAGTAATACATCTTGCTCCCAGAAAGCAGCAGACAAGCAAACCGACGCTGGGGCGTTACTGCCAGCACCGGGCACTGCAGACGTGGGACTCACCCGGCAAGTGCCACGGGACAGGAGCTCCCCGTACCACCCGAGCAGCCCCAGCGAACCTCCGAGTCCCTGCCGCTTCCCCACCGAATACCAAACTGCAGCCCCGGGGAGGTTTCGTTACATGTCATCATGTTTTTCAGCTCCTTTAGAAAGGATGTGCAATGATATCTGCATGCACTGTTTGGAGGGTACTGATAACCACACCACATACGAAGGAAAGCTCGGTGTTTCCACCTAATCTGTACCGCGTGCAGGTCTAAGATACCGTGTCGTTTCTGCAACTGTTCACTTAATTATTTTTGAATAGATCAGCCACAACATCCATCCAGCCAAAACAAGGAGAAAACACATTTCGCAGGCCAAAGGCAGTTGGATAAAAAACCTTCCTGTGCTCATTAAATACCGTGTCAGACGTTCACCAGGCACCACGCTTTTTAAAGATCTGTTTACTCCATCATTACTAATATTCAAGATACATTTAAAGTAAATAGGTTAGGAAAGCATTTGATCTCATTGCTATGTAGTGCAGAATCCCAGTGGACTGAATTTCCTGGTAGAGCGCACTATTCTGAGATTCCTTGAAATCTCGGCTCATTCTTCTCTATTCCAGTGCTAACATCAGTGCTACCCTGGTGAAATGGAGCTGCTGTTGGGAATGAAGTATCAGTGTGATTTACTTAATAACCTAATAGCTATGGCCCTAATTCAGCAGAGATCCAGGAACTGATTGCAACCGTGCTACATGCCTTGCTGACTCCAGGAGCCAAAATCTCAGCCAACATCCCAGGTTGCCCAGAGAGGTGGTAGATGCCACCATATCTTCCATCCCTGGAAACATTCCAGGTCAGGTCGGACGAGGCTTCTGAGCAACCAGATCTAGTTGAAGATGTCCCTGCTCATCGCAGGGGGGTTGGACTAGACGACCTTTAAAGGTCTCTTCCAACCCATGCTATTCTATGGTTCTAAGATTCTGTGATCACTCGTGGGGGTGTGAGCTCCTACCCACCACCCCAGGCAGTGCCATCAGCTGTTTGCCTGCCTGGCTCTTCGAATAAAACCCCGGCAAAGCCACTTTGGTTTAGCGGCAGCTGCAGGAACATCCACACTAGCACCGAAGTCCGTCTGAAAGATCGCCGCTGCCGCGTACCTCCCAGCCCTTCCCCTCGTCCCTCATCGCCGCCCCTCTGCTACAGCACACCGTGCTCCGTTCTGCTCGTACACGTGTTGAGGAAACACGCTCTGCTTGAGCACTGAAACAATGCAAGAAAGGGGGGAGAAAAAAACCCCCCAAACCCACAAACACCAAAAACTTGGAGCAGGAGAGCTGAGGGGAAATGAACCGTGGGGTTGGAAAGAGAAGGCAGGGTCAGGGAAGGGCTGGGAGCCTCTTAAACTGGCTTTGCTGCAGGATAAGATGCTCATGTAACTACACCCTTATTAGTGTTATTTTTTTAAAGCTGGATCATTTCACAGATCTGCTTTAAAAACATGTCATAAATGAGATCTGCTGCAATGGAACAGTAATATAGGCCTACAGATGGAGCCTGAACAGAGCTGTGCTAATTTAGGCCAGCTGAAGACCTGAGCCTGTATTACCCCAAACTTTGCTTCACCAGTCTGAAGGGGGCAAAAAGTCCTAATTGCCACACACTATTCTTGCCTCAAATGTAAGCCCTGTCTAGAAGATTAATTTTCTTGGTACTGAAGATTAAAAAAAATAAATTAAACAACCTCCCCAAAAGCTATCCGTTTAATTTAAGGTTTCGTTTTGAAACAGTTGGAGAATTTCCAGATCTTCAAAGTTTTGCCCAAAAATAGAAAGCATGTTCTGCAACTGATTTTAAAGATCTGCTCTGTTTATTTACTAATTCTAGTACTACCACAACCGCTCTTTTAAAAAACGAACCCCGAGGTATTTTTTGCCTCAGTGCCTAACAGGGAGGCACCTGTATTTCTCGGTCGTCCTCCGTGCAGGTTGTGATGCTCTGGCAGGGAAATGCCAGTAACTACATAAAGGGATCACCCAGCGCTCTTTAACAGGGTGGCAGGAGAGCCCTTTGGCTTTTAAAAAACCTAAACACTTGGGAAGCGCCAGCAGTACTGAGGAGAGGAACAAGCCTGGCATCCCTGCAAGCCCGGCTTCCCACCGAAAACCGGGCAGAGAGGCAGCGGTAACGGGAGCCGGAGCGGCGGGGCCGCTGTCGGCTGTGCCGCACGAACACGGCTCGGCACGAACACGCAGCTGGCGGCATTGCTGCCCTGGGATGAGACGGGTCCCTTCGTACGTACAGACTCCTACAGAGGAGGAAAAGAAGGAAAATAATCCACACACACCGACTATCTTGTCAAAGCCTCTGTGTTTTCTCTCTGGAAGAGGCACAACCGCAGCTCTGTGCCTCTGCTACGGCATCCAAAGTGCAGCCTCAGGCAGGTCACTTCATCTCAGAAGCTGTTTTACAGCTGTCTCAGCTGTACAGACAGTTAATACCTCCTTGCACTGAAAAGCATAATTCACTAATGCCTATAAAACAGTTGGTGCTTTCCACATGCAAGTGTTAGGAGGAGGCGGGGTGTTGCTGCTCTTTCAAGGAAATGTTCTGCGGCAATTACATTGTGAGAGACACCCCGGCTTTGCCAAATGACAATATTAGGAAAGTATGTAGACAAAAGCCAAAAGAGAAAACCTTTTTAATTATAATTCTGGCACTTAAGCAACAATTCATATTTACAAGTCTCTAGGCAAGCTACTCATGTTCCTGCCGACGGATGCACGCAGCTTGGGGTGCCGGCTCGGAGGTGCTCAGGCTGGGGTTCGCACAGGGCTGGCACCCTCATCGGTTATCCTACCGGGGACGTGAGATGTACCTGCCGTTTCACAGAAGTAGAAAAACGAGCTGGAGGGGGCAGAAGAAGTCCTGTCGCTCCCACGGGACAGCAGAGTAAGCGGGTGATGGAGTCAGGGGTCGGACTGGGCTCCCTGCACCGGGCTGCCCGGCAGGACTCTCCCTCCCCGCCCGCTCAAGTGCCTTTCCCCATCAAGGTAAAAACTGGCCCTTGAATATTTATTAGCCTCATTTTTTTCCGACCTTCTTGTTCATACCCTAGTAGCAGTTGGTCTAACGCTTGACGCGGTTTTAAACACATCCTAGTATTTGTAGGCATCATGGTATTTCTAAGGGATTGAGTGGGCTTCCACTGGAAGACTCCCATCAGCTGTGATGGGAAGCAGCACGGTTCCGGTAGGAAAAGCAGGAATGTGACGAGAGAGGAGAGCCTGAATCGCAGCTGATGTCTCTGCCACCCGCCCAGGATGCGGGCGGGCAGCGGCACGACCTCCCCTGCCTTCACCCACCACGGTGGCAAGTTTTACTGCTTCGCAACATATGCCTTTTTGACACATTCTGCATAAATAATTTATTATGGAGACAGATTAAAGTTACAAGGCATTAAATCTTGCACTTTCAGCTTCACAGAAGTTTTCAGTACTGCTGGGCCTAGGGCTTGTTTTGAGTAGCCCGGAGGGGGAAAAATCCACAGTGCTCCCATGATATACGTTAAAGTAAGCTGTTTTTTATTTCAATTTGGAAAAAGTTAAGTAAAGCAAACCCTCAGATCTAAGCTACAGGATTGAAGGAACAGGTCGCAAGGAGAAGAGGAAATTCAACCATATCCACATGAATGACTTAAGTTTGGGTTTCTAAACCCATATCTGATTAACCAAAGACATCCATTTTCATCTAGTGACTACATGAAATATAAACAGACATCAATCACACAGAAAAAAAACAATAATTACTGTTTCTATCAGTTGAAGCCATCGCTTCCGTGCCATTTGGCAGAGACCTTTTCGTGACATCCACATAATTTGGCATTTTGGGGCAGCAAGAGAGGTGGCTGCAGAGCCGAGAAGCCTCCTTGGACATGCTGCTCGACACCGTGCTGCTGCAGCAGCCCCGTGGATCGCTCCGCTTGCGTGAAGAGCCAAAGGCTCGTACGTCTTTAAATCACCAAGGACCAATATATTATCGTATTAGCATAAAACTCTGGCCAGATCCTTCCAAAGCTACCAAACCACTTCTTTTCTTTTTCCCTAGGCTTTCTCCGGTGCAGCTTGCTGCACCCGGCGAGCTCTCTGCAGTGAGTCAGGCAGAAATTTTCGGTCCAAGTTCAGACTCACGACACAATAGTCTGACTGATGCAAAATGGAAGCACTTGTCACCAAAGCCATCCTTTGGGAAGCTGTGTCAACACTTTGCTTTTTTGCTTAATAAGATCCTTCTCAGAACTACCGTTATCTGTGAAAAATCAGAATGTAGAGCAATGTTTCTCAGAGACGTTTAAAAAAAACCCAAAACCCAAGTGAGGAATTTGGAATAGATCAAAACGTCACGAATATGAAGGCATGCACTAATATAAATGCATTCTAAGAAACAATTACACTGGGAGGAGACACTGAATATTTTGTAAATTACTTTGATGAACTTCAAAACAAGACACTTGGGAGCTGGATTTCTCACGGGGACTGTTTTGCTGAGCTGCACCACACGACCAGAGCAGCAGAGAAGCGACACCAGAAAACCATCATCTTCTGGTGGCCCTTCCATAATTTATGAAAAATTAGTTAAGAGTCTCAATCCACTTAACAAAAGCATCCAAAATAGCAACCAACACAAAAGCAACCAAACCACATAATATTCTTCAATTTTGCATTCCAACAGGCTTTTTACAGTTGTCATTAGATGGCACTTTTGTTTGTGATCTTCGAAGAGACATCAAAACCAGAACAACCATGTGGAAATAGGATTTCAGGCTATTTGTCCCTTCTGAAAACGGTCCCTGCAAACTCAGGTGAGAGGCGGACTGGACCCACCTACCTGCTCCCTGCACAAAGCAAGCCATCCTGTGCGCAACGCTATCACTGCAACGCTCTTTCATGAACTCCAAATTCACTTATTTTAATAAAACATGTTACTCGAGCCATCTGACATTTATTATGCTCAAGCAACATAAAATGGAAAAGAAACATCTATGACCAGAAACAACCCTTCAACTCACTTTTATTGCCAAGGTTCTGAAATTCTCCCCCCCCCCCTTTCTTTTTGCTAATAACAGTGCCTCCTCGCTTCACCTTGCCTGCTGCAATATTGCAGGAAATTCCCCGAAAGAAACTCTAATGTGGATCGCAGCTGTGCAGTTTAAAGTTGAACAAGCCTTTAATTTCAGGGGTTCAGGCTGGACTAACGTTAACATTCCCCTGCCCTGCTGCAAAGTTGCAAACGCTCTCCTGCTCCTTCAGAGCGCGCTTCGCTAGCAGAACGAACGCGTGGAGAGAAACGTGCCTGCTCTGGACAACCCTGAAGCACCAAGGTGATGCCACGGGATGTTAAACCTCGCTCGTCGGGGCAGTCCTGCTTCAAATTTGGGAGCCTGGCGGGCGCGGGCAGGCGAGCGGAGGAGCTGTGTCTTTAAGATTGCAACCCTTTGCCTGTGCCCATATATCACTGCTCCATGCTGCGGTGGCTTTTCTGCCTGCTGCTCAAATTTGTCCAATTAGACACGGCCCCACAGGGTGGAATTCAGTGTGAAATGTGTCTACTGACGTCTGCAAATTAACCAACACAGACATGCTGCTTTAAGGCCTGTAAGTGACAGGCAGAGAAATGCCTGCCCAGGACAAAAGCAGGAGGACTGGCTGTGTAAAAGCCCGGATCAGCCTGTTAAGGGATTCCCAGACTCAGCTAGGTAAAGTGTGTGAGCCGCCGCGGCACTTCGCACCTCAAGCTGTGCTGTCTCACACCACTGACCCCTCCATGGCGACATAAGTCTCAAGAAGAAGCCAGGATTATCTGTCTAAGAGTCTTACATGTGTCATGTAAGGTCAGGTGCCAACTGCAACGTAAATTAGTAGTTAAGAGTATTGGTAGCTAGACAGATGCCGGGAGCCTCAATTAGAAAGAAAAGTCAGATTATAAGTAATTAAGAGATACAAAAAATGCTTCAGGGGCTAAATACCTAAACTGCCTCCAGTGTATTTTTTTTTTTTTTTTTGAATAAAGCACGCATTCCTGAGCTCTCTGAGATTTTGCTTGAAACATCTCTGCAGACTCCAAAGCTGGCCTCCACGCACGCAAAAATCCCTGGCCTGCTGGCGTCAAAAGTACCAGAAGGGCAATCACAGATGCAGGATGCATTTATTGGGCAGAGTGCGACTCAAGTCCTAAGTTTTGCTTCACAGCTGCTAGAAAAGCTTGAGCTTTTTCATCTTCTGCCATAAACAGGTCTAACGGCTTTCCAAATACGTGTATAATTGAATAATTTCTGTTTGGAATATTGTTGAAGAGTGACAGCTACATCTCCTTTGAGAAGTGCTCCTACTGCTGCTGTATCTGCAAGATACGGTAACATACACAGCTAACCGTAAGCATATGCCCTTACAAGTTGCTGATGCCCTGGTGACCTGAATCCATTTTATAAATATGAAGACCTATAATATCTGCAGCACAGGCAAAAAATAAAACCACAAGTCCCATTGTAGAGACAGGCAAACCAGTGCGGAAAGGCTAAACGATACAGCCTGGGGCCCAGGTGAATTTGCAGATGAGCTAGGCAGGGTCCTGCAGAATCCCACCTCCCCACCAGCTCGCGTGTCTGCGTGCACGAGTGCCTGGTTTAGGTACGCAATATTTTATTTATGCTCAGTTCTTAGCACCGTTTCCTTGAAAGATTTGCCACTGGACATTCGGTCAGTTGAGAAGAGCACTTAAAAGATATGCTTGATTTAGAGCCACCGAGATTTAAGAACCGTGCTTAAATGCTTTCCTTCGCATGGAAGAAGTTAAGCATACGCTTAAGTATATTGTTGAAGCGAGGCCAGAGAGATTACCCTGGTGAGGTGGCGACTGCAGGGACCGTTGGCCCCATAGTGTTTGTGGGGCCGGGCTCTTACATTTCAGAAAGCGTTAAAACACATGGAAAACCGTACGCTTAGGTTACTTATCAGGGCGCTCCAGCTTTGAAGAAGCCACTCACTATTTTTAAGTGTTTTTCTTTTTTTGAGGCCAAAAGACTGTAATGGGTTTCTGGGAGCTCCGTGAGACTACGGTAGCACCTGCAAAGGACTAAGGAACACTTATGTCAACAGGGAGCTCAATGCTAAGGCAAGCACTTCAAAATCCTGAGAAAATTCTTCCAAAATAGTTTCGTGTTTCAGTTTGCTGTGTTTTCAAAATACCCTGTTCAGGGGGGGATACTTCTTGTTATTTTACAAATCATTCTGTGTTTTTACAACCATAAATCATGGAAAGAATTGACAATCTCCTGACGTTGATTAAATGGCAGCTGATCCCCGAAATTATATTACCATTATTTGTACAACACCTAAGGCTCCCAAATGCTGTTAGGCGCTAGACAGCCACATAAAAATCCTCTGGCCACAGACCTCACTTACAATTTATTGCACAGCAAACAATTGTGAGCAAATAAGCTCTAGCAGAAGAGGGTGGAACTGGAAACACCGTTGCTGCCATGCAGATAGGACACTTGAATGGGATAGAAAGGAATCAGGCAACAATATATGGTTGATGTCAAAGGATAACAGGATTTTTTTTTTTTTTTTTCTTCCAAAAAAAAAAAAAAAAAAGCATCCTTACGGTTAAAGTATTGCAGCGCTACTGTATGACCTTCCCACCAGAAGCAAAGGCCCTGAACTGTCCTGTTATATGGAGAATGCCTAAGACAGAAGCATCAATCACTCAGACAAATACAACTGTCTCTGCATTTTTACCTTTTTTTTTTTTTTTTTCTTATTTACTAGATGGAAAGGAAACGTCTCTCCCTGAATTAAAGCTCTGGAAAGTTTCGCCATCAGCATAGTCCCTCCGTCCAGACCTCAGCAGCCTTACCAAGGGTGCGGCAAAGAGGAGACTCGGAGGAAAAGCTGTTTGGGAGCAGGCAGGGAGGAGGAGCTGCTGGCACGGCCAAACACCCTTACTGCAGAAACAAGAAGCCCTTGGTTATCGGCGGTAATAGGGCTAATTGAAGACCTTGTCTTCTGCTCACAAGTTTTGCCATAGGACACGGAGCACAACACGCTTCTTTGTAATTTAGATCACAAGTTACAGAGATATTATCCTATGACGATAAAACTTGTCTTGTGCAACAAGTAAGAGCCGAATATGGGTGAGGGAAAGACTGGAAAGTATTGTTAACATGAACCTTTGGAGGGGTTTCTGCATATTTTTGTCACCCTTTTGTCCTTTCAGAAGCTGTGTGGATAGTTATGGCAGGGCTGACTATGTTATCTTATGTACTAAATCCGCCTAGATCTGTAGATGATGTCTTAGGGGGTGAAAAAGATTAATAAGGAATCACTCCAATGGCTTTAGGACAGCTAAGAATCTTAACCCATTTAACCTCCCCTAAAACACACAATCAGATCAGAGGAAGTTGTAGGAAACTCATTTCAAAGACTCCAGGCGACACTTTTTAGGTCAGATTTACAAAGCTCATTAGAATGAAGGTCTGTTACTTTAGATTTTAATACTAAGACATACTAAGAAACCCTCTTGCCCCATTTAGGAAACATACAAAGCAAAGAATGCAAATTTTAAAAAGAAACTTAATCTTAATGCATGTGTTCTGCCACCAAATCTGAGTAAAACCTTCCTAGCTTATGTTCTTACAGAAAACGGAGAAAACACATCAAAAAGGGACAACAAATGCCTATTTATTTACATCTTTTTATCCTTTGAAGTAGCGTGTGGGTTATACAGAGAATGCGATTCTTTGCAAATTATATTCGCTCTGGAAAAAACAGTACCATTTAGACATACAAGTTTCTGATATTTCTTGTCCCTGTCACCTCCCTAAAAATCTATTTTCCCAAAGATATGAATGTGTTGAGGAGCTGGAGCTGCGACAGACGTTCATGTATTCATGGCCACTGACACCAACCAGCAAACAGCCGCGTATCTGGGTCGGGTCCACACGCAGCTACCAAGAGAGGGGAAGGAATGACGGCGGTCAAGGATCCCACTCTCTGTTTTGTGTGGGAAGAGCACAAAAATGGAAGGCCATCTCTAGCTGATCTTCTTTGTGATAAGACAGTGCCTCTTAAGTAGAGGAATTAGGACAGAAAAATGGACCCCCCCCCTCCCCCGACCCACAGAAGTATGTAACGACATACAGATCCTAATATGATTGTACATATCTAGCCAGATTTTGGTTGAAGGGAAATGGTATACTAAACTTGAAATAAAAAGGAAGAGATTACTTTATGTAATATTGGAATGACAAGCCATCAAAATTTTGTGGTTAATTAGGAGGAAAAAGTCCTGTGTAGAATGAGGTAGATGGCTTGGCAAACTTTAGTTTTAATCTTGTGATACCTCCTAATAACAAAAAGCCTCTATGATATATCAAACAGATTTATAAATGTATGATCAATACATTTGACATGTTATTTAATTACGATTCTTCATGACAGAGACAATATGAAAAACTAGTGTCAACATTCTGACAGTGGAATAAATAAATAGATGTAATTATTTCTTATACTGATCCCAGATGAATTGTAATGTATCAGGCCAGACTGCAGACCAGAGTTCTAAGGTTTCCTTAATATGATAGAGTTTGATGTAAGGGGTGTCATGTATCCAATATTTTGCTGTTTTATTAGAATAAAAAGCTCTCTGGGGATTTCAAGTTCAAATGGTCACAAGTCTCCCCCTCCATTGCTATTGTGCTTAATGCAAGGATAAGCACTGAAATATGTTTAGAAAAATGCTAGTACAGCTGGAAAAAGCAAAACATTAGCCTGCATGAATCTGAAAAAAACCCCTGAACTCTGGGGTTGTTCAAAATTTACCCCTAGATATGATTTTTTTGGTAATTCTTCTCTACCTGAAGCACATGCCGGTCTTGGAAGAGAGGTTTGGACGCACCAGGTACCCGATGCGTAGAGACAGTCCTCAGGGCTAGGCTCAGCCCGGAGGTTTTTGCAGGATAAACCCACTCCCTGCGGCAGAGCTGAGCGTCGACATTCCTTCTTGAGGAGCGAAACGAGTTGCAGTGGTGGGTCGGGCCGAAGGCAGCCAGCACACTTGTGGCCATTATCACACAGACAGGAAAGAATGTACTATCTGTTTCGTTGGCCAAGAGAAATTATAGTTAACATTTAACATGAGGGAACTAACTTCAAAGGAAAGCCAGCTGGATTTGAATAAGGGGAAGATGAAAATGCTAACACCAGCACAAACTTGCAGGTGGTCATATTTGGCTGAAAATAATACATCCGCAGCAGAGGAGCCTGCTGCAAAGCAATGCCTGAGACAACACTGCTGTTTGCCGGGGAGCGGAGAACGGCTTTGGCGAGCTGCTCCGTTTGCCGAAAACATCTCTGGGCAGGAGCCCAGAGATGGCCAAGCAGCCCCGCACACCCCGACGGTGCTCGTTTTGCAGCTGCGACGGTCAGGGCGTATGACACGGTAGGAGAAGCTTGACCTGCCAGAACGCGATGCTCTAGCAAACAGGTTGGGAACCGATGGCAACATAAGAAAGAATAATAGAAAGAATAATGAGAAATAGGAAAACAGCTGCGTGTTCCGCTAATATTGCATTTCGAGGGTTTTCATGCATTGCCCTTTACAGTGAGCGGACCAGCACATGAAAAAAGAAAAAGTCCCCAGACCTACAGATAATCGATACTCAGTGTTTCCATGAGATTTGCCGCTAAAAGCTGCAGCACCACGTCTTGCTGATGCACTAAATCTCAAATAAAAACTTGCGTGGCTTCATCGCAAGATTTGAAAGGAAAGCCCGTGCCTTTCTCACTCGGTAGGAAACCACTCGAGCAGGCAGGGTATGATTCAGCTGGGTTTATTTCAGAAACTACCCAGGAGATCCTTTCAAGCCTGTTGATACAAAAACGCTGACTTAACGTCTCTTTCCCCTGTCAGCTGGCTGCTTCTTACACAGGAGATCAACTGCATTTTAGTCAAATACTCACGTTCCCATAAATTACATCAACTAAATCTCCTCAGTTTAACACAGGTATAATAATTATACCGATTATTACTAGGAGAAGGCGCTAGAAGCAATGAGAGCGTGCGGAAATCCTTCACGCAAGTGATTTTTGCTAGATTTTTCATTACTTTTAAAGGCAGCTGAATACTCTCTGACATCCCTGTCGACATTGACCTTACTGGAGAATTTATAAACAAATAGCACCTATAAAGCTGGGACAAAAGTCACTACTCGCCGCCTGTATATAGTATAAAAGCTGATCAGCAAATTTTAGCAAATTTGTTTCTTCTCTCTGACTTCAGCCTCAATACCAGAGACAAATGGCAAATAAAGGGTGGCAACAGTCCCTAAGGGAATAGACTCCAGCTCTATTAAACCCAAATGGAAGTGATTTCTAAGGGCACTGCACCAGGAATGCCTTTTCTCTGGTGGCCATTGATTTAAGGGTTGTTTGCAAGCGGACAGAGCTGTTCAAAAGGTCTAGGACCTTGCAGTAATTATTTTCATGATGTGATATGCTGATTATTTCAGTACAAAATGCCAGAAATAAAATAAGCCATAGTTCTGTCCCTCCTCGGGCTCTGCAATAACTGCCTCCAGCAGGAGTTACTGTTCCGTGGGGTTTCTACAAGAAATGACTATCCAATTTATTATTGCATTTCTGAACATTTTTGTAATTACGTGGCCATTACCTATTTTACTTTTTTAAAAATACCTTTCTAAGGCAGCAAACGTTTCATTCTCGGCCACTAGCAGAAGCCAAATGGACCTGACAAACTGGCTTACGGAAGCCTCCGATACCAGTAAGAATCTGCACATTCAGTACTTGAATTTACCTGCAGATGAAGCAAAGGAGCGGGCTAGCCTCCTGCCCTTGCCCTCAGCTCCCTGTAAAGCAGACTGGATGCAGATAAATCCTGTGACCTGCCCAGCTTTCTGTACGGACCCAGCAGGGCCAGAAATATCTGCGACGTAAGGAAACGAAAACCGTGTACCCTGCGTAGTAGGAATTTAAAAAGGAGTATGGATAAGGACTAACATATAATCTTAATATTGCTGTAAAATTATTTTTAGAACAATCTTGCACAAAGCATCAGGGTAAGATTTGCAAGATTTGTTGTGGTGCCTGTTTTTTAAGTATAAAAAAGCGTACCCTTGGTCGGTAAGCAGATGATGCTAGTTTTAACAAATGAAGCTGGATTAATTTAAAGTATTTAAAGTGATCAGCGGTCCTTAGGTTAAAGAACATATGTCATTTTCTTCTAAGTTTCTGGTTTGATGAAAATATACTGCCAATCTGGGCTCTTCTACAGCTGGGCATGCAAAGAGGCTACCTGAACCCTCGGCTACCTTCCCCGGTACCTAGAAGCGGTTGCACCAGCAGCTGCCGCGGGATTAATGCAGAGCAACCTTCAGAGAGATGGATTGAGGAGGTCAGGGAGATACAAACGGCCGCGACACGTGTCATGTATCACTGTCCGCTCTGCCCGCCCCGCCGCTGGGAAAACGGCAGAGCTCGTCCACGCCAGCCCACTTAAAGGACTAATGGGTAAATGCATAAAACTATTAAATGCGTAAGAATCCGCTTCACCAAATGGCAAAATATAATGAAAGTTTAAACTGTTAATTGAATAAACCTCTTAAGGACAGAGTGCATCAACGCAGGATGGTTAACAGTTTGCCAGCTAGGTGCTACGTTACTTCCAAGCCAGCGGGTGCAACGCGGACCTTCGCGGGACCGCTCACGTTTCGCAAAACTCGGGCTCGCAGCCGCGATCATCGCTGTGAGCTGCTTTCCTCCGGTTGCTTTTAAATGCAGAAAGGCCTAAAAATGTTTTTAATGTCTAGCTGAAGGCAATAAGCTCCCAAGGTGCTGCCGCTCCAGGTAGAGCGCTGTGTCAGCCTGGAGCAGAGCCGGAAAATCCTCCTCCTGCAGCCCGAGTTAAAGATAGAACGAAGGAGCTAGGAGCGAACCAGAAATTCTCCGAGTGGTTTTATGAGAATGACTTGTTCTTGTTGGCGTAAGCACAACCCTTCTCGAAGCCTGCAGTTGCTCTGTGAGCAGAGCTGACCGCGGGCCGCAGGACCGGACCCGCACCGGTCCTGCGCATTTGAGGATTTTGGCCTTGGGTTTCCAAGCAAATGTACTTCAGAAGACTTGTCAACTAATTGCAAAAGAATCCCACAAATCCCGCATCGTGGTTTCACGGGCCCCATTGGATGGACTATTTGTGACACAAAATCTTGTCTTTGCTATTTCAAAGGGGTAAAAGCTGCGCTACGGTAGTGATAATTGATGTTTTGTAGTGATTTCCTCAGCAATAACTGGCTTCTCCGGAGATAAGCGCTGCCTTTGGCCTCACGGTTTATCCTCATAGGAACAAGATTACTGCCTTATAAAACAATTGCAAAGCTACAGTACTATTATCCTTTAAACAGTAAAAGAAGAAAAAAAATGATTTATGAAAAATACCATGATCCTTCATAAACACAGCCTGACTGACAGCAATTTCAGAGACAGTAACTAATCTAATGTTGCATTATAACAGCACAAAGAAGTAGATTTGGCCACTGAACCAAAGTCATTAAAGATTAGACCAGCTGGTTTAACAGTTAGGAAATGGTTTTACCTATCTGAGCACAGGATACAATGAAAGTTGTTTTATGATTTAATGTCTCTGTTGCAAACAATACGACTTTTTGGATAAATCAATGGCTGACATTGACAGGACAGAAAACTTATGGACCTGAGCGTAGCTTTTAAACCCAGCTTCCCAAAGCTAAGCTAACTAAAACAGTCAGACTCCATCTCAAAATAAATCTGCATTAACATATACTAAAATAAATGTTATGCAATGATAGTCCATAACATTACATATTTTTTTAATGGGTACAAAGGCTGTATTTATTTATACCAAAGAAGAATATACCTAATGGTCCTTTACACTAAAAAAGAAAAATAAAAAAAAGGAAAAGGGGGGGGGGGGGGAAGGAAAAGAAGACAAACAAGCTAAGAGAGAGAAATTGGGAAACGTTAACCAAGAAAGGTTTTAGTTGCAGATCTCTCAGTATTAGGTGGTAAAATACAGCTACAAATTCTTAGGCAGAGAGCCTTAAAGTCAGGCCGGAGAGGTTAACTGCTGGCTTTATTGGCGTCTGATCTTTGCATGGCTCCTTCCCATCGCCTTTATTGTGGGGTCACCACCAGGTTGCGTTCAAGTGAAAACATTTTGACCGTGTCATCAAATCTTTTGCAGAGCATCCAAGCTCTTCTGCTGCTGACAAAGAGGTGAAACGAAGGGGCGTGTTTCGCGGTGTCGGAATGAATCGAAACCAGCCAGCTAGCAGACATCTTGCTGGTTTTCCAGGGACTGCAGACATCTAAATCTCTGTGTCCACAAAAACAAAGAGTAACCACAAGGAATCTGACGCCAGCCGGCGAGAAGGCTTAGCTTTCCATTCAGGGCTTCGGCTGCCAAATGTCAACGGAGTCTGAACGTACACGGCAGGGCAAGAGATTTCTTTACGCTACTCTTTTTAAGTATTAGCTGTGGGCTACCCAGTGATGTAAAATACCAAAAGATATTAAAAAAGAAAGCAGGTAATTCTAATTGGCGGTGCCTAACTGTTAGACTTGATGCTCGGGTACATCTTTTTAATTTAACGATTCTATCGAGTGCCATTTTCCCTCCTGCTTTGCCGTCTTCCAAAACCTCTTCAGTCAAATCACTGGTTTGTTTTTGCAGGGATTACACCAGTCCAAATATAGCTGCTATCTGAGGGGCAGGCCGTGGCCGTCCTGCCAGCGCTGCGCTCACGGGGGAGAGGGCAGTGCTACGGCTTCGCCTTCTCTCACCTTTAAGCCCGTCTGTGGGATGAACAGTCACTATTCTGTTATTCTTCCACATTATTACTTGTAGAAATCACTCAACTAATCAGTCGGTGGCATTTAACCTAATACGCACACACTCACACTACATATACCAAATATATACCAACCCCAAATATATTTCTTTCTGTATCTGTGCCAATATATTGCAACAAAGGAGAGCAGCCTCGAAGGAAAGGCACCAGTGGCAGGGTCCTTTTCCCTACAGAAAGCTTTTGCCCTTTGAGAGCTATATGCCGTTTCCAGTATATTCAAAGAGCGTACTCTACATATAATAATTCTTTGCACGGCGGCCAGTAGCATCACCAAAATGACACCTCCTGTATGCGTAGAAGAGTCAGAGGACAGCGGATAAAATCCTTATGAGTAATGAAGTTTCAGACGTGGCTAGCTCTGTTACTAGTCCTGATAAATATTCTTAGTTCAGATTCACAGTAAGAGGTGCTTTCTACTTAGCAAAAATTGCAAAAAGGGACAGGAAACTATTTCAGTGCCCAAAAAATAGAGCCTCTGGGATGGAAGGTCACTAAATAAGACCAATTGCTTTGTGGCACTTAGGACTCCAAAAGGGAATCCAGGAAAACAGTGCTGGATCTGGATCAAGATGCTATACTGTCATGAGTACACTGGGATATTGTTAATGGGACATAGGGAACTCAAACATAAATAGTGAGTGGGATTTTCCTTGCATTGGCTACAATACATATGTTTGTTCAAGAAAAAAATAGTTGGAGCAAGAAGACATGCACGTCTGGTGTTGAAGAAAAGCCTGTTTGTGTCAGATACAGTGGAGAAATTGTTCAAGAATAGTTCATCTTTAAATGAAGATCACCCTAATAATGCTGCCAAGGTCCGTGTCAGCTTGGATTTCTGGCTGCGTAAGTGCCAGCAGCACAAGTAAAATCCGCCTTGGTATGGGCTTTAAACATGGGTATCTGACATTTCCCTGTGTTTTCAAGAATTGGTTCAACTTCTTTCTTTGTCACCAATCATGCCATTGATCCTCATACTTCCTCGGGTCCCTTGGGACTGGCTGTCTACCACGTACACAAGAAACGTGACCGCAGTGTAGGCAAATGTCAGGTAAGGAAACAGGAGTTCAGTTCCAGTTAAATAAAGAGCTCAGAAAGAGCAGCATTTGTCACAGTTAGGGGCAAACGTTCAGACCAATTTGATTCTGGGTCATAATCAATGAATACAGTTAGGAATACGAGAGGTAAACTGTTTCCCGTCTTCACCTTATGTTCAATATGCGTCTACGTATACATACACACGTCTCTCCTACCATTTTCAGGCAAATAATGTCTCCTTACGGCAGCGTTGCCCCCTAAAGCAGCATCGTGCTCAGCTTGCTCACCACGCTCACGCTTCTCCAACGTCGTTTGCAATAAAAGGTGAAGACTCCTTTCAAAAGCCTAAGTTTAGGCACGGATCTTACGAACCTGGAGACGCTTGTAATTCATTACCAACGTTTTTCACTCATGACCTCTTTATTTGGAGTTCCCGATTTTCTAAACTATGTGTTTCTAATTTATCACAATCTGAAGTGCTTCAAAAGCATTGCACATTCTGACACAACTACGGGCAACGTATTTCAATGAAATATCTGAGCTGATTCATATTCTTTCCCCTCTGACACCAGAGGTTTATGTAATTTAGGAATAACAGAGCTGCTAAAATTAATGGCTGAAGGGCAAGCCATTTTCTTTGTCACATTATATATAATGCTTTGGTTCAACAAAAGAGTAGCTGGATTATTTTGATTCTTTACTCATAGTTAATTACAATTAAAAGTAAGACTGTAATTACCTTTCTTGTAAACTTTGGCCCTAACTGCTGAGCACAGCAAAACAGAAGGAGGCTTGGTTAACCTCAGTGGAAAAAAAAATAAAGGTTTCCTTCTGAAATAGCTAAAGCATGGGCATTCAGGAGGAACGTTTCTGGGAGGGTGAGACAAAAGCAAACCGAGAGCCAGTAGCAGAGCGTCCGCTCCCGGACTGATCATTTATAAACCAGCAAAGCTTCAGGTTTGGGGCAGGGGGGGAGCAGCCCGCTCTGCGGGAAGCACGGATCATCGGGTGTTTCCAATAGCTGCAATTTTCAATCGAGAGAATTCAATACAAAACTTCCCCTGTTTCTAAGTCTCACTTTTTATTTATTTTAACAGTTTTCTGCTATTGTTTGCACGGGGAAACCAGGGGCTCCCCGCGCCTGCTGCAGGAATCTCCGAGGGTTCGACCGTTTCCCTTTCGCCAGGGGTGCTGCCGCCCGAACAACGCGCCCACCTTCCGTCCCTGCTCTGCTCACGGTCTGCTGACGGGAACTCCGAGTCCTGCGCTGCCACAAGACCTCCAGTCCCCCCCCTTTCAAACGTCATCCTTTCTTTCTCTCTCTGAACACAAAAAAAAGGCATCTCGAGGCATTTCTAACTTCAGCAAAAGGACCGTCTTGTGCGCACACAGGAGCATCAAAGAAAGCAGCAGCCTTCCAGAAAAAAAAAAAAAAGAAGTTTTCATGCCAGGCTGTTATGTCCCTGAGCAGGCCCATTGAGAGAGGTTGCCCCGGCCACTTCTGAAGCTACGGGGTGGCTTGCCAGCAAAGAACAATCTATAGGAAAGGGAGACTATATTTTAGTTTCGTGGCTCTGTCTGTGCCAGGCCCAACCCTGGCTCGATGCACAAGCCAAGAGCTGGCACGCGGAGCCGAGCGGGAGAAAGCTCAATGGCTCCCATTAACTCTCCATCTCACCACCACAAACGCGCCATTGTAGCACAGTCGCCTTCAGACAGACAGACAGAAGGAAGGAGGGAAGGAAGGAAGGAAGGAAGGAAGGAGGGAGCTCTTGAAGACAAAGTTGTTCTTTGGATAGTAATTATAGATATTTAGAGATCTGAATTGATAGTCATAGGAGGAACTTTTGATTTCGCAGTGTGTAAACGCTTCCTGATCTATGATTCAACGTTGAAGATTCTGGAGAGCACAGAAAGCCTTGGAATAGGTTCTGTCGTAGGCACCGTTATTTTTGATTATTATTGAGAGAATATTTAAAATGCAAGTACGTTAAAAATTCCATTTCTCCAGAATGAATTAATTTTTTAAACATGCCATTTCTCCAGAATTGTTTCTTTTTTTTTGGTCTTTTAAAAATCTTTTCAAGTATTTGTATATAGATTTAGTAATAATAAGTGTAGGAGGAAAGAAACATAAAATAACCCAAATCCCTGCCCAACAAATGCTGCTAGTACATAAACTTTATAAATACAATGTTGGCAGATTCCGATATATAAAAAGGTAGCTAAAAAAAAGTAAGAGCCATAAATAATGCCAAGTAATAAAGGAGGTGAATGTTTTTGTTATTAGATTCTTTCATTGTATAAATCTGTTTAATAAGCTGGCTAGGAATCATTGATAGAAAACAGACTGCTTGTGGTGTTACAGATCAACCTGTTCTAAATGTTCTTTCCTAAACTCTATGCCAAGCAATACTTTTTACAAATACAATTTAAAAATTGAATGTTCTTTCATCATCCAAAGGGAGCAAATAGCACTAAAAGTCAGAAAGCACCTTTTGACGAATGCATGACACGTGTCTGTATCAGCAAAGCAGAAAAATCTTTGTTTTCTAAACGCTTAAGACAGTTTGCTGTGTGTTCGGGGTAATTAATACCATACATCTGATTCGTCAAATGTGATCAGTGTATGTGTAAAACTCTTGATTTAAAAGTCTTATTTCCCAACATATGTGTATTTTTGGAAAGCCCTATCGTATATTTTTCTTCAGAAGTTCATGTAAAAAGTATGCAGTAACATTTCACTGTAATGAAAACTAAATGTTGTGAAATGTTATTGAGGTCAGTGATGGGTTTGTGACGTTAATCTTTGTACACTATTGTTTCTCATTACTGTGTGGTATTTTTGGTTTTCATTATTCCTAGAGGAAAGGACAGAAAAAATGAGATGCTATAACCCAAATAAGGAAAAAGGAATAAACACTAAAATGCAAAAATGAACATAATAAGAAAAAAAAAAATAAAGAACCCGTTAGGACATTATCGGTTAATAAATTGCTGAACTTAAAAAAACCAACCCCCATCAAAATGTTAAAAAGAAGACAGGCTTTTTTGTATTATTAATCAAATAGATATCCTCATTTCTGCTTTACGGTTTTTTTTATTGCTGCATTACCTTCTAGAACAGGTGGTTTAAGTGTGCAGCGCTCAATATCCTCAAAATCATTTTAGGTTCCGACCCCATTTTTGATCTTACGGACTACGACTCAAACAGCTCCGGTTTCAGTGTATTAAGGGCTGCTCAACTTTGGGAACTTCACTCAGTGCTTCACCAAGTCATGCTCGGGTCTCCGGGAAATTGTCCCTCCTCAGACTACATCAGAAATAGAAATTATATCCTCAGAAATAGCAATTCAGACAGGACGTGATCATTATTTTAATTTACAGTGAGCACCTTTGCATCCAGTGGTAAAACTCAGCTGAAGTGAGAGCAAGAGAGCCTCTGCCTATGCAGCCCGCTCACCGCAATTTCTGTCAGATGCCCGGGCCGCGATGCACAGGGCATCGCACCCAGCCGGCCACAAAAGAAGCTCCCAGCACCTCCCCATCTGGTTCCTTGCACGCTCCCAATGCCGGAGCAGCCGGAGCCGCCCGGCCAGGCAGCGAAGCACATCCGCAGGCAGGAGCCCTCACCTGGAGTCCAGATTAGGTCTTTTAACTAGTTTCAACACCGTCCAGGGGCCGAGCGCGAAGCAGACTTTAAAAATTGAAATGACCCCTTTTTCAATTAACAGCCTAATCTCAAATTAGATGGAGATTTATCAGACCAAGTCCTTGGAGAAAGTGAAGCAGACAAAAAGGGCAGACATTCGGCAAACGCTGAGAATCAAAACTCTCTCTCGCCCATCAAACTAATGAGGTGTGTCCCGAGTACTTGAGGGCTCATGGGAATAGGATACAGAGACTTTAAGCTCTAAATCACTAGTTTAAATCCAGCCCAGTTCATCATGATTGAAAGTAGTTACCATCTGTGACTACCGTGGCCTACAAGGAATTTGTTGGTGGTCTCACTCTCCCTCCTATGGGGCAACACAGACAACGTGGTCCTCCCGCCCGGGCTCCGGGCATCCTCGCTGCTGCGCCACGTGGGAAAGCCTGGGGTTGAACTGACGCGGAACGGAGTGGTGGATGAGGCGCTGATCCCGCACCTCCAGGAACGGAGGACAGCTCCTTTTACCCTGCTGCAGTCCCCCATGGACGTAAAGGGGCTTCAGGGCGCTTTGGCTGCCACTTGCACGGCTCCCGTTTAACTATTTTTACCGTGCAGATGAGCACGGTTTATAATACTTGCAGGAATGCAAAGATTTCCTAAAGTGTTGTGCACAAACATCCTAATATAATCCTCAGAGCTTCAAAGCCAATCCCAACAACTAATCCCATAGATAAACAAAGCTAAATCTCTCTTTGCCTGCAAAAATAATGAGCAAACATTAGGGATATCAGTGTATTGAAGGTCTCCAATCTTCTGAGGGAAGATCTCGACTTTCACCCAATTTGTTCTGTGAAGCCCTAATCTACCGTAAATTACAAAATCTAATTAAAATGAGGGAAACTGAGGTAGGTAAACCCTTCGGAGCAACTCTGCTAAGATTCATAGCTGTGTCTCCATTTCAGAGCACTGTTTGCAAACCCTGTACTTCCTAGCATGGCACTTAAGCCATCTGTCTGGTCTAAGTGCTTCTTCATGTTGTATAGAATAGATTTATAGCTCAAATCCCTACTTAGGGTATGACATTATTTGTAAAGTTGTTGACGACATGCTCAGGCTCTCTCTAAATAACAGCATTGAACATCGTTCAGTCACAAGAGATACTGAGATGGGTTTAAACTCTGTTGCAGAGAACCCCTCTGCACAGCCACCAACCTATATATTTACTACAATGTTCAAGGCGTTAACAAGAAAGAGGAACCGTACTCGAGTGACACTACACGGCCATATAGAACGGACATCCTTGTGGGAAAAGGAATTAATCTGCGTAGGTGTCATTTCAACACTGACGATCACATTTCAAATCAAATGCTACCACAGCAAGACAAAGAGAAGATAAATCAGGTAGTTGCCAGAGGTCTACTGAATAATTAAAGAAAGTAACACACTGCAAAATAAACAAAGTTTTCATTTCTTTCTAGATACTTGCAGTGCAAGTGTGTTTAAATCCAGGCCCAAAGCATTCGAGCAACTTCATGCATCCCCTTAGGACTTCTTGTGTGGATAATGTTGCTCAGTGGAGATACCACAACTGAACCTGCTGTATTCGTTTCAATATTTTCCAGCTCATGAGACTAAGAGCCTATCTGAAATATAACCAGGACACAGCACTAACCAAAAAGCATTACTGCATGACTCCCTCACTATGAGGTTAATTCTTTGCCTGCATTACTCCCTGCTCTTATCAGCATCATTTTATTCTCAGATTTTTATTTTTTTTTTTTAATAAATTAACATCTAATTCCAATGCCAACAATAAATACCAATCCAGCTGTGGTATCAAGGCCAAAAACCCATGAGCCACAGCATCTATAAAGCAATGTTTCTGTATTTCAACCACCATGATAGCAAAGTTCATACAACACTTGAGTAAAAAAAGAAGTGCTCTTTCACTCCCACTATCAACTGAGTGCAATTTTGGTGGGTTTCTGAGAGTGTCCCTTGAAGTCACTCATCTTTCGAGAAAGATTCCTTGAAAACAGCAGTCTCCACTCTACTTCACTTGGTGGTTTGTAACCAAAGCTCTGAGTAAAAGCAGCTTTCGGAGGGACCGTGGAAACCCAGCTCCGGTAGCAGTAAGTTTCTTGTAGCGACAAGCACTTGGGGCGTAAGCAAACACTGGGAGCTGATGACGTGTCAGATATATGAGTGTTTTCTTTATCAGTAAATGTTTGCTGACTGGGACTCCCCTGAGTTGAGGTTTCCTCTTTTTCCTCCTTCAGATTTATTGATCTGAGCTGATAATGGAAAATCAACTTTTTTCATCACCAACTAGCAGAATCAAAGAGGAAAATTTAGTGAACAAGTACGAAAATTGGTGTTGGTGGAACAACATTTGCCTTAAGAATATGAGGGTGGGAAGTGTCACAGCGTGTTCAGGAAATTACATGTCAAAACTAGTAAAAACATGTTGAAATGGACATTAATAGATGCTTAAATCACCCTGAAATTCTTAAGAAATAAAATCTGTGTTACTATGAAAAAGTAAACACAGTTGGAGAATAAAGCGGTAAGGAAACTTCTCTTGCCTTCTTATTAAACAAAGCCTAAACATTCAGTAAAATTAGATTCTGAATTATTCTAAGCCCAAGGAAATAATGGAATAAAGACCCTCTGTTTTTACTTGAAATGGCACTAAATGGAAGTCTAGGATTTTCTGCATAGTCTAATTCTCCCCCCTCCCCCCCCCCAAAACCAAAACATACTTTTACTGAATCCAACAGCAAAATATCACAACACTGATTTCTTTTGGGACCATACAAGCCCCCTGTTCCAACCATCCAACCTCAATCCCCAGTGCACGTTTCATCTATACCAGACCTAGAAGACCAGGCCAAAATAGCAAACGGTGATTCCTGAATGGGCTAAAAGTAGATTGCAGTATTGCGGAAACACAGCTGAGCAACCAACAAAAGGTTTAAGTAAAGAATCTAAAAGTTGTATCTTTAATCTGTGCTTTAAAACGATTCCAGTCGACTGAACTTTAGGTAAAAGAAGGACTATTTGTAGGATCAATGATGGCAGGATCTAGCCTGCATGGCAGAGTCATGCAACGTGCCATGGACGTAGACGTCTTAGTTACATGAAATTAAATGATATATACATATTTATATGGATATTGTCATCTGAAGATGTAATTTGTAGATCTGGCAATTACAAACAGGTTTAGAGATCAAATGGAAGGGGTTTTGTTGCAGAGATTCAAGTTCAAGTATCTGTTCTTCCTTTGCAGGAACCGACAGCTTGACACAATGCTTAGCAGACCAGGGAGCTGTATATAATACAGAGTTTTACTTATCTCTTAGAGAAACAGCACAGTGGAAGGGAAGCGCAAAGTAAATCCCTATTTGCTAATCTGGTAAATGTTATAAAAAAGTAAAAAAAATCCTGATATTTGTCTGGTTTATCTCACTTCAAAGATCACGGAGCAGGGGAAGGGATTTTGGAGATGTAAGGAGAAGCTATTTTTAAAAGCAGTCATAGGACTGTGAATTAAGATGTAGGTTTTATGGAAAAAGCGTTACAGCATTTTTGGCCATCCCACATCTCAAAACTAGATTCTTTCTAAGAGTTCTTACAGAGAATTAATGATAAGTGACCATGAGACTTCGAAAAAGATCTGATTAAGAAAGGAGACGATAAGTTAGCCACAAAATCCACGTTAAGGCTTCAGCCAGCGTCAGGACTGGCTGGTGTCTTCCAGGTTTTGTCATTTCATCTGTTTGTACTCGTGCCTGGTCGCGGTGCTGCATCCAGAAGGAAGCAAGGGAGGAGAAAGGAGAGGAAAGGAGAGACTTGAAAGTGGGAACGGAGAAGTGGTTTTACCAGGTGGCCCCTGGGATGAGAGTGCACAGCTCTGAACAGGACAGGGAAGCTCAAACGCTTTTTTCTCTCCGCCAGGAGCTTGGAAAGCGCTCGGTGTCTGCCGCGCTTCGCTTCCAACGACATCAACGGTAAAGCTCCCTCGACTTCAAAGGAAACTGAATTAGGCCAATGTCAAGGGCTTTCAGAAGTTCCACCCTTAAATCCTTAGCACTCGTAACTCTTCCTGAAGAAAAGCAGATAGTCAGGCCCATGTATACGTGCAGACACCGGAGACCTCAATTCAAGGGACTGCACCTGGATGAGCCCTGACAAGCGAGTCTACCCAACTGAACAGGCCTGATCTCGCCCGATTTTCAACACTGGGCAAGTTTGGGTGTGAGAAGACCCCAGGGAGGTGACAGAGAAACCCCTCAGGAGAGGCTGCTCGAGAAGACCAACGGCCGAGACCGCCGGGACATGGTCCTGCCAGCCCCAAAAGGCTGCAGGGTCCAGCACTGCGCCTTCCTCGGAGGAAGACTCGCATGAAACCAAAAACATTACAGGGAAAAGTCCATTAAAAAGTAGTCTCTCTTTGGAAGATCTGCCGTAATTTCATTTTCACCAAAGCTCCTTTCCCGAGCGCCGGATACACAGCTACCTCTGAAGCTGCTCTTTATAATGCACTTTGCATCCAAAGTGTGCAGCACCATGCGCGAAATTTGGCCACGAGCCTGCAGAGAGCGAGGTCTGCAAATGGCAGGAGGAATGGCTCTGGGGTACAGTGAAGAGGTCGCACACATCTGGCTGTTCAATTTGAATAAAACCTTTTTTTTTTTTTTTTTTAAATGTAAAAATCGACATTAAAGCCAAATTAGACATGCAAACACGTGACTAAAAACTCCTCCTTGCTCAAATGCAAATTTGCACAGTAACAACCCCTACGTGGCTACCCTATGCAATCAGCTCTGAAACCAGCAAAAGAAGTAATTGAAGCGTCCCTTCTCCTGAGCAAACCTGAGAATCACAACTACACCTTTTAGCACAGAATTTGACCCATTTATTTCATAGAGTACTCAGTTCTCAGCCTGCTTCGTGAGGAGGCTGCAGGGGCTGCCGGGGCACACTTTACGCTGTAGTAGACCAGATCAGCGTTTAAGTTGCAGGTTCAACTTGAGAATGAGGGCATTTTTTTCTTGTCTGATCAAGGTCAAAACTATTAAAATACCCTTAGGTTCTCAGTCTAGTGAAATGAACTGGTAATACATTTGGCAAGTTAATCTGTGGATTGCCTTCTCACATGAGACCAGCTGTTGTGTTTCTAAGTACAAGCAGTATTTACCTCCAATAATGAAATGACTGAATATAATATGAAAAAAATAAAAAAATAAAAAAATCAGTGTTCCCTTGCCTACTGCACAGTCCTGGGTTACAGTTACAGTTCTAATAAACTGATTTGTCAAAACCGTCAGAATCAAGGATGATCATCTGGATACCAGATGAACTAAAATACATGCAATTATAAGTTGTCCATTTGTTCTCTTTTATCTCCCACATATCTCTCCTTTGCTCTCAAATACGTGTGCATGTTTATGTGTAACTAACCATTTAGCTACGGGCCTAAACTCCTGTCCTTTTATTACCACTTTTACTGTAGTACAACACAAGTGAGTTCTTACTTCATAGCACACTGATGCAAAATAAAAACCTGGTCCTGTTACTTTAGTATTTTAATGTACAGCGTGTGCACATAGATACACTGTACATACATGAATAAACACAGATCCACAATATACACACACGCACACACCCCTACAAATTCAGCTCATCTATTAAACATGTCTCAGAGCTGAAAATTACAGAATCAAACTTTCTAGTTCACTTCATTTCCTAAAGAGCAGCGGCTGCTTTTTTCATAATATTTATTACCATGTAGAGGAGTAGCTATAGGACCGCACTGCTAGCCAGGAACCAGGGTTTCACCCATGATCTACACCAGCCAAATAAGCTGGTGCTGAACTGATGTCTTTGCCACTTGCACCCTTTGAATTAGGATGTTATAAAGTACCAGAGGTGGGTGTATTGGTGAAAATTTGTAAAGGCTCAATATTCTTTTTTTCAAGGTTCTAATACAAGCAATACTTCATAGCATATATTTAAAGTATACATGGTAAAGAACAATCTGAACAGACACACTCCCTGCCTTGCAGAAACTCTGACAGAAAACAGAGAACGGGACATAGAAAAAACGATAAAGGAGGATGTGGGAGAGATTATTAGTGACAGCAAAGGAGGAAGAATTTCCTGGAAGACTTAAGTTTTAAGAAGGGATCCAAATGAACGGACAGAGTGCCGCTGGAAAAGCGGTGGAAGACCTTCTGCAAACCCAAGGAAAAGATACCTGCGGGTGTGTAAGAAACGCCAGGGAGAAGAATGCAAATGAAGAAAGATGTCGAAGTAAAATAGGGCATGAAAAGCAGCCTGGGAAGATGCAGCACCAGAACATGACAAACGAGCTCAAATTCTGTGGGACTCAACCCCTCTCTAGTAAAACAGAGGGAAGGGATTGGCATGTTGGACCACGGTTTCCTGCAGTCTGCCGTGGAGAAAGGGGAGGGCTGAAATACTAAGGCCAGTGACTACAGTAATGAAAGGGTTTTACTAAACTCTATTAAGCTAACCAGTCAAAAAAAACCATTTTCATGAACGTGGGGTACAAAGCTCACTATACAAGTCTACCTGAAGCAAACGCAGACTAAATTTACCCTAAATACTTATCTGCAAGTGGGTTATTACTTCCATCAAAAAAAAAATTAATCACAACTACTTCAATGTTAGAACTGTTTCAGATGCTTCTAAAAGCACGGGCTTAAGAGAACTCTTTTTTTAACATCTTTTTCTTTTTTACTGATAAGGAAGATGTCTCTATACAGCATCTGCACAGAGTCATCTGGGGTATCCAGTTGGTTTATAACATCCTGTTCAGATTAGCCATAAAGATTTCAGTGGCCACTGCAACACAGGGACACTGTTGTCGTTTCTGAACTGTACGAACACTTGGCTATTAAACATAAAATTATTTGATGATGATAATTTCCAGGGGCTGCATAGCAGCTTTTATCCATAGATCCCAAAGCTCTTAAGAAAGAGAGTTACACCACCACAATCTCATTTTGAATAGAGGAAAACTGAGGCAGCAGGAGGGAAGTGACCTGTCTTAATTCATCCAGTGAGCTGTAATTGAGCCTGGGTTCACACGGAGTGTTCTGCACAAGAGAAGCAGAGCTCACCTGCAAAGAGGAGGGTCCTGTACCCCAGAAAGCCACCCTTCAGTAGGCAGTCACTCATCTGAGAAAGGCAGCAGTTCATATTTCAAACATTGATGTTCAAACTAGCAACATTATTAATAAGCGTCTTCCTTCTACAACTTGTCTGATGCACACAAATACATGCAAAGGTAAGTAAATGTTTACCAGTGGAAGACAGACGTTTCTAGCACTTCATACAAATGGTGAATAAAGGTATCTAGCTAATGCTGTAGCGTAGGGAGCATCTCCTTCAAGGTATTTAAGATATTCATATTTATAAAGCTGTTGCAATCGCTCTGAAACATGACTGCCCATTATTTAAGCTAGAAGTTGTCGGCCTCCTTTGTTGAGTTGTAACCAAGTGCTCCAAAAGCAGAAAACAGCTTAGCTGCTCTAGGAAGTTGGCATTTCGGACACCAGAATTACACATCACCATAAACTTATCTAAAAAAGAAACATCTACTGCTAAAAACAGACAAGAAAACAAACAAAACCTTTTTTTATAAGGACTTAAGTGTTTTTAAGCTTTACTTAAGAACCCAGACCAAATGCTCAACATGGCCCTATATCATTCAATCAGAGGAGGGAGTCCTGTCTCCACCGAAGTCAGAGATGGTTTTGCCAGTGATTTCAATACACCCAGGATTTCACCGTCTGAAGCACAACACGGCTAGCAAAGCTCACGCTCATCGCTGAAGATCCGGAGATTTTACTCCAGCAAAACTCCCAGTACTTGCGTAAAGGTCTTTTGATCTGGCTCTGAAGGCAGTTAGTAAAACTGTAATTTATACCAGCATGGCTCTGCTACCTAGAGAGAAGTGGCTGCTTGGAGGTGACGCAGAGTCGGTTACCATCGCACATGATTTCACACTCCTGTTCCCAATGCCAAGCCAAACTCCCACTTCCTATGCATACAGCTCATCGGAGGTTTGGGCTTCCAACTCCTCCGTCGCATCGATGCCAAAACTTTCAAACAGTGGTACAACGCCTCTCTATCTGGTTGCCTCATGGCACATACTGCACAGGCAAACATATTAGATCGTGACAGTCACAAAATCTACTGAATGTAAGCTAATCCACAGAAGGTAATAATGGTGAAATAAAGGAAGAATTTAATCACTGAGAGGACGTGCTAAAGGCATTCAAAATAACCTCTCAGGACTGGGCTAAAAACTTGCTATCCTAGCAAAAAGAGCCCTCTCTGAGAGATTATAAATCGTCCCTCAAATTATTCAATGTAGCGATAGTTTACCACGAAGAAAAGATCATTAGTACGTAAAACAACCACAGGGCAGGAGCTTCACTGCCATCTCCTCAGGGTTTGAGGACAACAGTGACTGGAACAAAATGCTTGAGAAATCCAGATGAAATGAGAACAATTCTCATCCTTGATACAGTTTGAAATTAACAATTTTGCAATGCTAACTCTTCTGGTTGTTGGCTGTGTGGAATCACAACAGCAACAGATTTCATTAGATGAAGACTTCCTAAGTCTAGCTGAAGAATAATCAGTGAGAGAGCCCAGTGTGCAAAGCCAGATGGAAACTTCAGCATAATGGTATTTCAGTAACCAAGGTTCAGACTCATCCTGCCTTGCTCCAGGCACGTAACTGGTGACTAAGTTATGGACACAGTTCCTATAAGTTTCTTAAAAAGTCAGTGGAGAAGATGAGATCAATTCAAGCACCTTTTCTCAGGTGCTGAAACCCATATGGGATGGATCCTGGCCTTCGGTCATTCATGAACACCCATGATTTTTTCCAGTTATAACTAAGAGCTCACACCTACTGCTTCCCATGTGGTCATTTTTAAACACTTTATGGAAATAGACTTATTTTGTAAGAGGGGAGAGGGAATTCAACTGCATGCCGTGAGAAATAGTGGAAGAATCACAAATAAAACTCCAGTCTTCTGCATCCCACTTCTGCCTTCTGACCTCCAGACCTCATTTCTTCCCCCACATCTGTGAATTTTTAATTACGCATACCAATAATAGCCTGAAAATCCAGGTTTTATGTCCCACTCCTTCCCCCCCAGTATTGAAAAAAACCTGTGTTTATATACAAATTGGGCTTGGAAAGGTAATTTTCTAGTCAGAAGAAATTATCTCTCTCAACATCCTGAGTGGGAAGACGAAAGTGATGCCAACAGGAAAGCTGTGCGCTGAACGGAGGAGCTGGGAGTCATGCAGGACAGGCGTCTCTGGATACAGCATCTGAAAACCGCCTCGAGTACAATTACTACAGGGTTTCTCTAAATAGATCTTTTCCATACATGAATCCCGAGTTTCTCCCTACACCTTTCTATATATTTAGCTCATTAGAAAGACCCTTTGGAGAGGTGCTAAAACAGAAAACCAGGAAGGAATACTTCAACCCTTCCAGATAAACTGCAGGACTGAGCTCCCCAAACTTCTCTGGACTTCAAAGACTTTCAGATATTGTTTAATCAATGATAGAGCTAGAAGGCCAGCTGTGTTCTTCTGTTTGTTCTTAAATGCTAATCCAAGTTTACCAAAACCGAGGGATTTTGCATCTGGAGTATTTGGATTCAGGCCCACTTCTCTGGTAACCTGTCCTTGGCCTCTCCTTCCATCTCCTTGTCACGTTCCATCCTTTTCTCTCAGTTGCCCCTGGTGCTTTTTTAGCACTGCTTTCCCTTTCGGTGAGATCAATAATTGCTTCGTCATGCTTCATGACAAGACCTCTCTCCTTCTGGGCTACCGTGCAAGTCCACTGTGTATTTAGATACGGATGACATTTATAAACTACATATGAAAGGTCTTCAGATCATTCCTTCACAAATCTCACGATATACTTCAGTTCTCTGCAGCTTCCTGTAGTGTGTTTTAGGCATGAAAATATTTACGCACGTATCAGCTGATTATATTCAAAGCTGAAATACACGAAAGTGGAACCTTTTTGGGTTTCACAGACCCTTGTATACGTTGCATTTTTCCCCAAGTTTGAACCAGCATCAATGCTTTGTCCTCTACTTCTTTGTATTCCACCATTTCCTATTTTACCTTTTGTGAGAGCCTGAACAGAAACAAAGTAGCATGAGAAGAAAAATAAAGCAAAAACTGTGTTAGGTAAACAATCGCTTGGGGGCATAATGTTGTTTGGAGTTGGCACTCCTCAAGAACAATGTTGTTTGGCCGGTTGACTGTGCAGCAGGAAATAACCTTTGGGAGCCCGTGACCCCAACCACCGCTGCTGAGAAAAACAACCTGGTTAAAACCGGGACCGATTTTTTTCCAAATTGTAATGATTTGCCTGCTGCCCCAACAAGGGGCTAAGGGGTCCAAGTGATGGGAGGCCAACCTCCGTTCAAAGCGTTAAGCAGAAGAGGAATGCGTGATCTCTGTTCTTGGCCTTTGTCCTTTTTTTTTTTTTCTTTCTACAGAACTAGTCTAACAGAAGGCGGCTTTTTTTCTGAGCAAGTGTTTCACATTTTTCAAGTTTCAGTCAATTGTATTCCTAAATCCTTTCAAGATAACCATTCTGGGAGCACAGGCTCTTCCACAGGTTGCCTCAGCAAAGAGGATTCTTTGTCATAAAACTGCTATTACCATTAGGGAGTGAAAAAATACCAATTTCACAGGCTTCTGGAGTCAAGACTAATCTCTCCTCTAACCCACCTCATCTCCTGGCAGAGGCAAGGGAAAAGAGAGCAAACTCTGGCTCTCTGCTCAAAAGCCAGGAGGTTGGCCCGGGGGGGGGGGGGGGGGGGGGTGCAATGGTTGCTCTGGGTCCCGGTTATCACGGCTCGTTTCTAACAGATGGCTCCTGCAACCACCACGGCCTTTTCTCATGGTGCTCTATCTGAGAGGAAGGAAATTGAGATTCCACCCCAAATCCCAGCACATAGTTTTGAGGATTCCCACATCTTCCAAGGATTAAGTCACCACATGTATAGCCTAAAGTGCCTCAAGGACTAGAGCGAGGCACCATTTTTAGAAGGCTGTGTAGGAAGAACCGCTAAGAGGCTGAAATCCTTTGTAGTTTGCCCCAAAGACATATTCACGAAGGGATTTCAGGAGGAGGAATGAGATAGAGCTCTGACGGTGGGGTGAAAGAAGGATCCAAATGACCTAAAAAGAGCATGTCCTTTGACCGACAAATCAAGATACCTCAGTAAAAGAAGCAGCCTGTTATCTAGCTAGAGCAACCCATTTGCGGGTCTTCAAAGTGACAGTGCTCTCCAGCGCAGACTCAGAAGCCTTGCCAAATACGTACAGGACAAATCCTGCTGAGAGAGAGGGGTGAATAAAGGTAATTGCCTCCTGTTTGAAAAAGCAGGCTAGTGCTAAGTTAGAACGATGCAAAAGTCTGAAATAAATATCATCACCATGAAGTGGACTGACAACGTTAAGCCTTCCAAAGAAATGTGAACACGATTATCTGGGGGGCTTTTCATTATAAGTTTGTTTTAAACTTTGCCGCTAGGCCTACTATCCGAAATTGCTTAGAGAAAATACCCTATTCCCTACCCAAGTATACTGGATCCCGCTTCAGCGGGACTTCTGGTGATGGGATGAGAAGAAGGGTCCAAGTCCACTGCACAGTTTGACTCAAAGCTCCAGGTAGTTTCTAAAATAAATTTCCTGCTTTTTTCTAAATCGTTTTCGAGCCTTGGGAACATCTAAATTATCTCCTAGAAAGCAGGAAGACAAAAGCGTAGAAAAGCATGATATTATTTTAATAGGTGGAAGACAACGCGTCAAAATTTCTCCCTAATTTAAAATGAAAGTCGGTGTTTCTTAAAGCGGGGACGATGTATCCAGCATTTCTAGACCATCCTGACGTACTTCTTCCACCCACCCATGAAGGCGAGCTGCATATGTGCTGGCCGGACCCACCAGTGCTCGTCAAGCCACAGACCAGTTGCACACACTCACTGCCAACCTCTGCGCAGAGGGGAGAAGTCCACAGGAAGCAGTTGATGATACCACAGCATGATCACGCTAGTAATCCCAACAAGATAATCACAGATGTTGTGACCCACTTAAAAAATGAGTTCATTTTCCAGATATCCAATTTCAGTGGCTTTTTAGGACATTACCCCCCTGAAGGTTTATGGGTAAATGAGTGTTCAGCTTATTCTCCATCATTTTCTGCACCAGTAATGCTATGCTATAGTGTGAAATTAGTACATAATCTTTAAGCCATCTTGTTTTCAGAATGACAAATACTTGCTTTGCTAATAACCTCAACCTCCTTGCAGTGTTGTATTCCCTAGGAGCCAAAGTAGCACATTGTATTTTGTGTTACCTTGCCAGTCATAAGTGGGGGGGGGGGGGGAACGACACAACAACGGCAAATAAACCCCAACCTTTCATGCACGCAAAAAACGGCTTCTTAAATCACTTCATTCCATCTCTTTGCATAGGATGCAGGACCAAAGAGAGATTAAGGAATTTCAAAAGAAGGGAAAACCAAGGAGTCAAGCGGCAGAAGGAGCAAGAACGCAGAAGATGTTTTTTCATCAAGTCATCCTTGCAATTGTACTCTGTGTTCGAAAGGACCAAACCATGCAAAATTACCAGCAGGGTGTTTGGAAGATGGCACAGACGGGAGGAAGCTTCAGAAAGAAGGACGGTACCTTTCCCCATGCTGGAGCTTGTTTTTCATGTATCTGTGTCAGTGTCACCAGGTGCCCATTTTAAAGTCAATTTAATGCAATGCTGAGGCTGATAGTGGTAGCCTGGATTTCCTAATTCTACGTATGCTTCTGTTTTTTTTTCAAAAAATACAATCGGCATGGAATTTTTTAATAAAAAAAGGAATTCCAAACACTTACTGTAACTATTTTGATTCTGCTTCTAGTACAGATAAATTAAAAATGAAAGATTTGCTTGTTTGAGGGATTTTTTTCAGTACTGGCTACTTCTTCCCCCTGTTGGGAATTAACGCAAACCTACACGTTAATTCCAAAATTTCCTTTACACGGTATTTTTGTTGTCCTTTTAGAAGAGAACACGTAGAAATTCCTTGCAATTACTTAGAAAAACCAGCGATACTTGCTTTAATCATGCTTCTTCTCTTTGAGCCCCTTTTCATGCAGTGTATTTTTGTATGATAGCAACTTCTGTAAGAAGAACTAAAAAAAAAAAAAATTGTTGTTTATTCCTAAATTAGCATTACCTTCTACCAGGGAGATGACATTTTCTTCCATAAATGACACGCTACATTCAGCCAAAATTTAAGTTAACTTCCATTTTGATCACAGATTAGTACAAATTTGGCCAAATTTCTCTTCTCTAAACAGTGACACCACCCTCGCTGATACTGCTGCCCTTTGAAAGTCCACGTGAGCAGCTGTCAATCACTTCCCAATTAAAGCTATGTATACAGACTGCCACATGCTTTCCTTACACAAGAGCAGGCATAAAGCTTCTCCCAAATTTGTTTAACGGATGCAAATACAACAGTCTATCTCAACTAACCGAGTAGCAAGGCTTTTAAAAAAATGTTCTTAAGCTAGACACACTACAGTATCCTACTTCCAAATGATTCCAATTCACCAATGACTTGGGTTTAAGCAGTCACAAACCAAAACAGCTTTGGCGCGCCAAAGTTTACAATTTTAAAATATTCCAGTCTTTGCCTTAGATTTCTACGTGCTTTGCACCTCTCAGGACTTGGCTCGCAGTCATGGGTATCAAAGGAAGAGGGCAGAAGGACATAGTCAGCAACGCTGATAGTTGATATTCCATTAAGCAAAGCCGACTGCTGTTTCACATAAAGAATGGTGACTTATTAAACTGCCAGACACCAGAAAGAATTAAGGGAAAGAAAATAGGATTCTTTTTCTTTTACATTGCATTTCACTTCTTCACGTATCGTTAAAAACTCCTTAATCGGAGCACTTTCCCTTTTCAAAATGGCCCTTCTTGGAAGCATTTGCTTACACCAGCAAACACCCTCCAGAAGTACATGCTCCGGCACTTCACAGCAAATGCTTTTTTCGCTCTCTTTCCAACCCGAACCACCAAACTGGTCATTGCTTCCCACTTCTCCCCAAACCTCTTTCAGAAAGGAGAAGGAAAAACACACGAAAAACACACGGCGAGTGATCTTTCCCAGTTTTGACTGTGTGTGGTAACGAACGCCCAGCCCAGCCTTTCCGTGCGAGGCGACGGGTCTGCTCCAGAACGCAAATCCGCAGGGCTATGGCAGGTTCTGCTTTTTCCGAAACGATCTCCCCAGCTGCAGCACATTACTTGTGGCAACTTTTCTTGGATCTTAAATGGGTTTTGAAGCCATGCTGTCAGCTGCCTTCATGTCACCCCACTATATTATGATTGAATCTCCTGTTCCTTTTATAGAGTTGTTCTCTCCTAATAAAACACTAACTGCTGGTCTGAAAGTCGGCTTCGGGACCACTGCGTACGGTCTTATGATAACCTTCTGCTCTGCTCTTTTCTCGGCTAAAAAGTACACTTGTGAAATGTTAATCACCGAGGCTGTATTCTTAAATATGCGTATATCCAGTCCCAGAAATCTGCCGTGTTTATACAATATCTTGACCCCACCCCCATTTCTAGTTATTTTAAGAGCTCATACTTTCAAACTGGGCAATATTCCTGAACACATGAAAGAACACACAGAGTACAAACAGCTATAAATGAATATCTGCAATTCATTGCGGCAGCCGCCTACAAAGGTGATACCTTCAAGCTGTTTGTCAGAATAAACTAGCAAAAAAGCTGTTACTTGTCAACTTTTGGATAAGATACATTGCAAAACAATATTCATTTTCCCTGGCAAATGCAAAACCACATTTTATAGGTGTGAACTATTTCCAAACTTCAAAACTGTACCATAAATGAACTGTGAACGCGTAGAAAAACACCGAGTACGGTTGCAAAGAAGCAAATGGCTTCAAATGTACAGAATTAAAATAATCACAGTTTATTTTTAATACGTTTAAGGACTAAAAATATTTTCACCTTCCATTCTACTGCATTTGAACAGAATCCATCAACAAAAGCTTATAAATCTGTTATTCTTAATGGGTTTCATGCCAATGTTGTGTTTAAAGTCATGAGACTAAAAGAAAAACTACATTCCTGGGGCATAATGCTGCACAGTTAAAAAGAAACGCTTCGCTGAAATCTAACTTGACAACATTTGTTGTTAGGATTTCCAGGACTTTCATCAGGGATGTTTCTCAAAGAATCCCGTCTCTCAGAAATTGTTTTTGTCGTGGTAACAGACTTGACTATTAATGAGAAAACAGTAAGAAGCTTTAGTGTCCTAATGGATACTAAATGACCTGGAAGATCTGAAACACTTATGTGCAGAAAAAATACATATGTGCAATTCCTTTAGCTTCAAATATTTGTTAGCTGGGATGCAACTTATTAAATGAGGTAACTAAATACATGTGGAAAAATGACAGTATTTTACATACAAACAATGACATTAACTTTGCACATAAAAAAAAAATAATATCCTGCTTAACGTGACTTCTACAAATCAGAAGAAAATCAGGTCATAATAGTAGATAAATATGCAGTGCCTAGAAGCCTCCGTATGTCCTCAAGACAGCAAGACTATGAGCAAACACTGACATTTGACACAGATACAGCTGTTTAAAATATGTCTTCATCATACTCAGATGGAGATAAAGACGGAATAAAATTCAGCCAGAATAAATCCAAAGTTAAAAAAAATTCATCTAAAACCAGATGCTGCAGAACGTGCAAAAATGAAGATGCAAATTTAATTTTGCAAACCTGGAAGGGAATCCCCGCGAGCTTTCACGCTCAGTCCACCTTTACTAAGAAGCCCGCAAAAGCTAGTCAAAATCAACAGCAATAAATATTTTGAAGGAGGAAAACTCTGTAAAGTCTATTCATTTTACTTTCTGAAATGGTGCAAAAATGTTACCTACTCCCTGTACAGTTATTAGTCTCCGTAATGTAACATAACAGATACTTTCTAAATCCTTTTAGGCCTTCTCCCCCTCACTGGAAAGATCATCATTTTTTTATTTCAAAGTGGATTTAATAAAGAAAAGGAGTGCTGTTAAAGTAATACGTGAGGCTTTGACATTAAGCAGTGCAACCCTGCAGAGTCGGCAAGAACAGGGTCTCTAATCTCCAGTGATTTATAGAGGGCTCTTCCTTCATCTCTGCACTCAGGGAGGGCCAAAAAGTTTAGAGACAGGCTGGCGTCCCCCTTACTCCACACCGCCAGCTCCTGCTGGCCAGTCTGCCGGCAAAAACCTTTAACCACTTCGCTGCTGGCTTCCCCTGCACCCATTAAAGGGGGTTTTATTTATTTGTATTTATAGAACAAAGTGATCTCAGAGTTAAGTAATGCCTACGGAGGTAAATGTTTATGTCTGTCATCAGAAATTTATAAGCAGAGAAGGAGAAGCTAATAGGCAGAAAGTAAAGACCAAAACTATGTCGTGTTTGATGCTCATCTAAGTAAGCTCTGAAAAGCTCTGAGGAGAAACACATCTTAATTAAAAACTTACAAATATATACAGTTAATTTTAAAGCTAAATAACCGAATTACAGATACCAGACAGCCTATTACCAACTGGAGAAGAATGTCTCCCTTATACTGGCCGAACGCTACACTAAAGTTCAAAGAACATGTTTCCAAACACAAATGCAAGAAGCTATTAAGCTCTTGTCGCAGGACAGAAATATCTCGTTTTAATGGATTTCAAATTCATCATTTTTTAGGGAAACGACCAGTTACTCCTGCACTGTAAAACCACAGAAGCCTCTGCTACTAATCTACAAAAATTAAACCCAGTTCTAGTATGAACTCGATACTGGGAGATTCACATCACCACCAAGAATTCAATTGGGTCAAGAGGATTAGATGTGCAAAGAATAAAACTTAAGGCCTCAGTGAAGTCATCCTCAGGCACTCGGTCACCTCTCCCTACGTGGGCGACCCCACTGAGACCAATGGAGATTATAACCAGGTGCCTATAAAGTCAGGCAGTTGTTCCCTTTAGGGTCGATGTATACGTCTGTACCTCGTGACAGTTTCCTCTTTATTCAGGCTCTAAGTTCTTCGCAAGAGCAACTGCCCTTTTGTTCTGCATTTTTTACTATACCTTTTACAGAGAAATCTTGGTCTGCAAGGAGCACTTTCAGGAAAACTGAAGATACAACTAAACAGTTGGTATGCGAGTCCTAAAGGGCAGAGATAGACCCACAAAGCAATAGCAACCCTGCGGCCTTTCAGAAACCCTGTAGCATCAGCAGCTCTGCTCTCACACATGTGAATACAATCCTAATTGGTTTCAATGGAAATTATACGAACATGCAGACCAAATTTAGGCCCACTTGAGATGCCATGGGTTTATTTAAGCCTGCCTTCATATACACACCAGATAGACCATTTATAGACTGTCTTCTTTCCCCAGAATCCTAGCAACCCCAACATAGTAGGACTCCATATAAGAACAAGAAAATCAAGCTAAAATTCATCACAATGTCAATAGATTTTGATGTTCCCATTTGGAGGAACACACAGAGGAGCCATGAAACACGCGCAGAACTGCCCTGCACTTTTCCAGGCCTGTGAAGGTAGCAACGGTATCTTTTAGCTGCCACTGCTTGGGACTGGAAACTTTCCGGCCAGATCAAGCTGCCCTTGAAAACCGAACTGTGCGCAAACGTGTGTTGGATGTTTTAATTTTTTATATTCATGCTAAATTACCCTACACTGTCTTCCCTAAAAGGTTGGGGAATGGAAGTATTGACATACTAATTTAACATTCACTCACTAGCGTATTGCAACCTATACAAAATATTGGCAATCAAGACGCATTATTTTGAAGTTTGCTGAATTTTCCTTTGAGTGACTGAGCTCGTTCCTTACCCCTCCTCTTGCCAGTGAGGTTGAAATTCCTCTGTGTAGTTGTCTCGGGGACAAACTTGGAGACTAAAGTTACTCCTATACGGACAGAGTCCGCTCTGCTCACGGGGCATTTTCCCCTTGTTTCAAGCAGTGGCGAGGGCAGGATGGCCAGGCTGGGCTGGCACACGGCTGTTCTTAGCCACAGGGGCAGAGCACCGAGCGTCGCTGTAGGTTATCATTGGGGCGGCTGCAAAACATTCACTATTCTGCTTCTAGGAAGCGATCATTTGCAATCACTGAATTGCACAGGGCAATCCTTTATTTTATTTTTACCTTGGATTCCTTTTGTTTAATCTGATGAACAGATGCAATTTAGACAGCGATGCTTTAAAACAAAAATTAGCTTAGACTTAAGAAAAGATAATCATAGGATGTTCCTTTATCACAAAGGTTTTCTGCAGGCTGTTTCATGACACTACATGCTGCACCAATGGATACTCAAGGAGGGTTGTCAGAAGTGTGTCTGTGAACACCCAGAATGACCGGGTTAGAAAACACATGCCACGATGCTCCTTTTCTTCCCATTTAGGAAAAAACAGCAATCTGACTCTGCTGGGTACTGGCCATACTGTTCAACCAACCGTTCTCTTACAGAACAGTCCATGTATGAAAGGGGTTTAAAAGCTTCAGTTAAGATTCATTTTCATGCAAGGAATGGTTTAGAAGCATCCTTCACCTTCTGTAAGGGTGTCTAACGACAACTTATTTTAAAGTATAATTTTCTTGAAGTTGATTTGCACCCTGCGGACAGCAGACACAGCCACAAGCTCTTGAGGAAGACGGACGAGAAAAACACTCTGGGCAGTAGGAAGGAGATGGACTCGCATCACACCAGCCAGGTCAAACCTCACACCGCCTGCACACGCCCGCCCGGCGGCAGTACGGGGCCTCATCCTTCTCTTCACGCGTGCGAGCAGCGTGAAACTTCTGGGGAAGGAAGGGTGCTGGAGCTGCCCGCAGATCCTGCCCTTTCCCTCCCATCTCCATGCACGAGCATGTGCCTACAAAAGGAGTGGAAACTTGGCAGGCTGGAACGAAGAGCACAGTCAAGGGTCGGGAGCAGAGACAAACTGCTCCCGTTCTGCTCCGTGGGAATTACACCAAAAAGGTAACAGAAGCTGGGGAACGCGCTGCCTTTTCCATTGGAGCCTCCCAGCACTGTCCCCGATAGCTGAACAGGCAAGAACGGGTCCTTCAAAAGGACGGACCCTGTGATCTCTGCAATCTCCTCTAGAGACCAGCTTTAGAGAGCTTTGGTTTCATTTCCCAGCTCTAAAAATGACTGATCAGGGTCACAGCCATTTCTTTAAAGTGTTCAAATTCTCTGTAATGGGTAGGGTCACCGCATGCAGGCACGGTGATAAGCAGCACAATGCTGTGAAAGGGTACGATTGCCCTTCATTAGGCTCAGAAAAGGTGTCAATAGTTAAACACTCTTTTTCAAAACATGTGTTTTTAGAACACTTAATCCTTTAACACTTCTGCTCCCTGGGTGTCTCTGCAGAGAAGAATTTGAAATAGGAATTTCAGGTCTACAATCCAGAAGCAGAAAGTAGAAGGCATTCTGATTTTCGTCCGCATTAAATTGCTTGTGCAACAGTATGCAGAATAGGTAATCGACCCTTACATCTCCAGGTCCTGATGCTCTGCAGGCCTATGACAAACTGATCTGGCAGTAAACAAGTCTTATCAGGGCAGCCACAATTAACTGCTGTAACTAGAGAATGTGAATCACTCCACCCTGGCAGATGTGTGATCCCAATTTGCACCTCATCCAAGTCAACTAGATCTACATTATTTACACAGCCAGGGATCTCAGGTGTAGCTGCTGTCAGATGAATGCTTGTATTTAATATAACTGTAAAAGTAATAAATTTTAAAACTGGGGGGGCGGGGGGGAGGATTTTCTAAGACGCCTCTTAAGGGGTCCCACTAAACAGCCCACTAGGTTTTGATCAGGTGAACAACCTATGACATAGCTTTTAACTCCATTTGCAAAGTAATTTTTACTTCCCAGTAGTGAGGGGACAATGTTCTATGTGAAACTCTTTTATTCTGCAGAGTGAAGTGACACAACCTGGGAAGTCACAACTTCCCTCAAGGCTCATGAAGCAGCAATAATCTTGTTTGCTTTTTACAGCTCCTGGCACACGTGAACCTAGTGTACAGCTGGTGCCTAAGGACACTACTCCAAAAAAAAATCTGAAATGCAAATAACTTATTTAAACCATAATACGATCACATTTCTTTTTATAGTAAACATAAATCTCCTTCTTTATTATAACCACATCTTATCGCATGTGAAGTCATTTAATACAAGACCTACCTTCCTACACGTTATTGCATTAAGGAAAGCAAACTTTTTCAGTGTTATTTATTTCAAGCAGAATCTCCAGGAGGCACTCTGGCTCTAGAAGGATTGTGTCCTAACTTGTATATTAGAATAGATTCTTTAGCCTCCATGAGGTCAGAACTCCTAAATGAGCTATAGTTAGAGCTCTCTGTAAGTGAGAAAGTTCCTGAACGTGCAGAGCCATCTGTGAGATGACACGTGGGAGATATCCTGAAACAACAAAAGTACCACATCTCCCACAAAATGGAAACAGACCTCCAAAATACATCTTAAATTTTCCTATGTGTCCACACAACTGCTATAAACAGGCTACAAACGAGAGCAGCTTCAAGTCAACCCAGAATGAGAGGTTAAAGGGTAAAAAGTAATTTGCTGGTTTGCTGCAGAGATCACCTTTACGTACTGGTCCCCCAAAATAATCTGCTAAAAGAACGAGCGTGACAAGCTATCTTGACACTGTTGTGATTCGAATTTCAGTCTCTGGGGAGCTGCTGCAATTTGCCACTAATTTTGGATGAGGGGAGGCTCTGGGCATGGAAGAGACTAACATCTCTCTAAGAGACGATCCTGCCAGCAGCCACCAGCCAAACCAAGCAAACAGTTAACGTTGAGGGAGACCAGAGAGCGGAAAGCAAAGTACTGCCCTACCACAATCATCCAGTCTCCCTAAAAGATAGCCAACACGATGGCTTGTGGTTACCTGCCATACTCTTTGTTGCACAACAGGAGATTCGAACAACTCCTAGCCATTGTGGCACCATGGTTTAGTATTCTATTAGGAACATATTTTGCAACCCACATAATAAACACTTTATCCAACTTAGTAAAACAAGCCCTAAGGCAAAATGAGTGTAAACATAGGCACAAAGCAACTGATATGTGGACAAATACTTGACAATGTGAGTATCAAAATTTGCCAAGTGTCATTCTGAAAAGCCCATGACTTTCTAAAACAAGCTATGCTTTTTATCTTTGGTTTACCAATGATTATATGCAGCAGCCAATATAGTATCAAAGCTTAAACCTCAAGTCACTGCAATCTCCTATCCATCAAAACATTTCCCATGGTTTTATTAGCACTAACAATGAAGTCAATGGGAGAAGAATCTGGCCAAAACCAAAACAAAAATCTCACACGCCAGATTTTGCACAAAATCAGCAAAAGACTTGTGAGAAGGCCAGTATCACCTAGCAGGGAACCACACACGTGGAGTCCATATATTACCTGTTCCCTCTCTAAGTAAAGGCTGTTAAAAAAAAAAACACCAAAAAACAAACCCGTGAAATGCAAGAGAACAAAACCAAACCACCCCTCCTGTTCACAGAAAAACCAATGATTAGATGGGCAGATACAAACAGGCTAAAGCTCTGTGTGAATGCAACAGGTACCAGGGAGAGAGATTTAAAACTTCTTTTCAATAAAGGGTTAGGGTTTTGAAAACCAGCTGGTGATCTGTCAGCAAAACTCCCACCCTTGCCTTCTGAAAAATCAATTTTGAAATCTCCAGGAGTGATTTGGAAAGGACACAGTAAACTACTGCTGTCAGGCAGAAGGATGTTTTACGCACCAAATTTAACAGCAGTGGAGAACCCTTCCCATTACATATGTGCTTCTTTACCTGAGCCATGATTTACCACCAGCAGTGATGACTAACGGCATCGTGGTGCCAGTCAGGAAATACCTAAAAACATGCTGAAAGCAGAAGTTGTTCCAGCCAACAATGATCAAAACAGAGAAAGATTCAAACAACTTCCCTTATAGACTCGTCTGCCTCTCTCCATTTCTGCTCTAAAATCATGACTGGTAGATAAACGTTTCTTAGTGCTGGAAGACAAAATAAAACCTCAACACTACAAAAAAAAAAGGATCACTGCTGTGATTGTTATTATCGAGAGAGAAAGACAATATGGTGTACTGACAACAGCAGATCATCTCCCCTTCTCCCCAAACTGGAGAGCTGATGTGAGTGGATATGCTGGCCATCCATCTGGGTTCGCGCTGGACCTCTCTTTGGTACAGACAAATGTTGGTATTTGATGAACAGCATGTACCCATCGTTGATATTCCCAAACATGCTTCTCCACTGATGAACCACTTGCTTAGAGTCCCGTTACCTTAATATGCCAAAAAAGAAACGCGGCAGCTGTAAAGCAATTGTGCTGCTACACGCTGGGTGGGAATTTTCAGGCGAGAGGAAGGGAAGACAGCGGGCAGGGGAGGAGGAAATCTCTGCAGCTGTCCTGAGGTGAGCCGTTCTGCTCCTAACCAGAGCCCCGAATGGCATGCGGTGTTAGCAGATAAAAAGATGATAGATCACAGTGAAAAAGAGCCCCCCCGAGCAAAACTCCATGGGAACTACAGTAGCAAACAGCAGGCCCAATATGGGAAAAGTTAAGCTGTTAATAATTTAGTATCAAAGAAGTAATGATTATCATTCTCTTACTCTTAAAGACACAAAGGGAAAAAAATCTAGGAAGCTTATATGATAAAATCATGGTTTTGTGGAATGGGGGACAAAAAGGTGAATCCAAGAGCTAAAAGCAGAATATTTGGAGCACTACCACTGCTAAAGCAAGTTATTCCTATGCACAACAACCAAGTTCTAATCTATTCATGTTGCCTTTTTATAATATATGACTTTCCCTGAGATACAGCCTCCATTTTTCATCATCAGAAGACCAAATGATAATCTCTACCTTTTAACTAGAGTTAACTCTCAAAGCCCTACTCCCAGCAAAATCAGATAGACAAGGATCAACTGCAAATTAGAGCAAGTTGTTTCTGCAGCTGTTCTGAAATAAAGGGATTCCTTCTCCACTGTGGATCCTCAGTTAAATACAAGGTCTAACACCAAACTGCTTTAGATACAGATCTACTAAAACATCTTGGATGCACCGAAGTCTTCCTTTTAAAGTCTTAAGCAGAGTATCATCGCAAAATGACTCTGCACCCTTTTAAAATTTGTTTGTTTTTCCCTTCTGCACTCTTGGATGGCAGTATTCGTAACGCCACACAGCCTGACGACACTCCCTTTTCAGAAGTTTATTTGCGGTAACTCTCTGTCATTTAATATTTCTGTTTCAAGTAACAGTAACAGCTTATGTAGAAAGACTACCTACAATTGATGTCACATTTCTTTGCCTAGTTACAGTCTGTAGAGACCTAAAAATGATGCAAAAAAAGAGACAGTAACACTAGCAAGATACTGCATGTCTTTTAGCGAGTATCCAGCCTTTAGGGAGTCAAGTGACATGAAATATGAATAAGATCTTATATCACTATACAACTGTATAGCCATTTAATAGTTCAAGTTCCTTAGGACTATCCCTCCTGGATACAAGATCACAGAATCATTTAGGTTAGAAAAGACCTTTAAAGATCATCAAGTCCAACTGTTAACCTAGCACTGCCAAGTCCACTACCAAACCATGTCCCGAAGCACCACATCTACACGCCTTTCACGTATCTCCAGGGATGGTGACTCAACCACTTTCCTGGGCAGCCTGTTCCAGAGCTTGACAACCCTTTTGGTGAAGCATTTTTTCCTAATATCCAATCCAAACCTCCCCTGGTGCAACTTGAGGCCGTTTCTTCTTGTCCTATCATTTGTTACTTAGGAAAAGAGACCAACCCCCACCTCGCTACACCCTCCTTTCGGGTAGTTGCAGAGAGCGGTAAGGTCTCCCCTCAGCCTCCTTTTCTCCAGGCTAAACAACCCCAGTTCCCTCAGCTGCTCCTCAGAAGACTTGTTCTCTAGACCCTTCCCCAGCTTCGCTGCCCTTCTCTGGACACGCTCCAGCACCTCAAGGTCTTTCTTGTAGCGAGGGGCCCAAAACCGAACACAGCATTCAGGGTACAGCCTCGGCAGCGCCGAGAGCAGGGGGACGTCCACTGCCCTGCTCCTGCTGGCCACGCTATTTCTGATACAAGCCAGGATGCTGTTGGCCACCTTGGCCATCTGGGCACACTGCTGGCTCATATTCAGCCACCTATTGACCAACACCCCCAGGTCCTTTTCCACCAGGCAGTTTTCCAGCCGCTCTTCCCCAAGCCTGTAGCGCTGCATGGGGTTGTTGTGACCCAAGTGCAGGACCCGACACTGAGCCTTGTTGACCCTCATACAACTGGGCTCGGCCCATCGATCCAGCCTGTCCAGACCCCTCTGTAGAGCCTTCATACCCTCAAGCAGATCAACACTCCCGCCCAACTTGGTGTTGTCTGCAAAGGTACTGAGGGTGCAGTCGATCCCCTCATCCAGTTCACTGATAGAGATATTAAACAGAACTGGTCCCAGTCCCGAGCCCCGGGGAGCACAACTTGCGACCGGCCGCTAACGGGACTTAACTCCATTCACCACAACTCTCTGGGCTCAGTCATCCAGACAGTTTTTCTACCCAGCAAAGAGTACGCCTGTCCAAGCCACAAGCAGCCAGTTTTTCCAGGAGAATGCTGTGAGAAATGGTGTTCAAGGCTTTACTAAAGTCTAGGTAGACAACATCCACAGCCTTTCCCTCATCCACGAAGCAGGTCACCTTGTCCTAGAAGGAGCTCAGGTTAGTCAAGCAGGACCTGCCTTTCATAAACCCACGCTGACTGGGCCTGATCACCTGGTTGTCCTGCAAGTGCCGTGTGATGGCACTGAAGATGATCTGCTCCGTAACCTTCCCCGGCACCGAGGTCAGGCTGACAGGCCTGTAGTTCCCTGGATCCTCCTTCCAGCCCTTCTTGTAGACAGGCAACACATTTGCTAACTTCCACTTGACCGGGACCTCCCCGGTTACCCAGAACTGCTGATAAATCATTCAAAGTGGCTTGGTGAGCCCTTCCACCAGCTCCCTCAGCACCCTTGAGGGGAACCCATCCTGCCCCATAGACCTGTGTGTATCTAAAGGGTGTAGCAGGTTGCTAACTATTTTCCTGGGATTATGGGGGCTTCATTCTGCTCCCCGTCCCTGCCTTCCAGCTCGGCGGGGGCTGGGTACCCAGAGAAAACTGGTCTTATTATTAAAGGCCGAGGCAAAGAAGGTGTTAAGCACTTCAGCCTTTTCCTCATCTTTGTCACTATGTTTCTGCCCACACCCAATGAAGGACGGAGATTCTCCTTAGCCCTCCTTTTGTTGCTAATGTATTTAAAGAAACATTTTTTTATTGTCTTCTATGGCAGTAGCCAGATTAAGTTCTATTTGGGCTTTGGCCCTTCTAATTTTTTCCCCTGCATAAACTCACGACATCTTTGTTGTCCTCCTGAGATGAGCTGAATCAGCAGAAGATTTGCTTTCTTTTGTAACCACTCCAATGTTTGGCAGATTTAATTCCTTTCTATGAATGGGCGCGTGTACGTGTTATCAATACACATGAGTAAGTATATAATACGCTTTCATATAAGTGATTTAAATAACATTCACTGCCCTTTGAATCAGGAACTGTTCAGCTCACATGCCTCAGGATCTAAGGAAGCTAAAGACTGTCCCAGGTACTGCTAAAATGCAGTGAAACAGCAGTGGATTTTGGGGATCCTACAAACAAGTTTTAATCTTCAGCAAAGTTTTACAGTCGTAAGTTTCCTGGTCATTGCTGCCTGGCAATCCCACTCTACCGTGATGTGTAAAGCTTGTGTGTTTATAGTATCCATAGCCAGAAGCTGCTTGATGGAGCTTATACTTGTCTAATTACCGCTTAGCAATTATAAGCAGAAATCCAAAGTATAAAATCAAACATTTTGGTTAGCTACAGAGTGTATCTTCTGAATGCTGAATCAAGCAATAAAGTGCCTAATAGTCTCCTCCAACGAGTTCCTACTGTCACAAACGGTGCCGCGTTTTGGATGAGACCGATGCCACCAGCAGCAGGCTCCGAAATACCAACGTGTAATTCCAAACTTTATTTACAAATTCAACTACATAGTTTATGCATGGCAAGAAGTGCTTTGAACTTCTAAATGGCCAAGCTGAACAAAATGGTGCAAGTTTCCCCTTTGAATTTCTGAAGAGTTTACAGGCTGCTGGGTTTAGAAATCATGTTTCTTCATGAGAAGAAGAGGAGAGGCTGCCTGAGGACATTGTTTATTAAAGCCTTTTGTTCAATTTACAAATTGAAACAAATAATTGTGGAGACATTTGCAGCTATGGAAAAAACGTGTTTACAAAGTGGAATAAAATACAGACTAAATACATTTGGATTATACTAGATCAAAACATATGAGTTTCTAACATAGCATAAAGGGCGGTCAACAGTACGAGGACAGAAGGAAAGGCGCCACTGAGTCATGTTTTTTATAACAATCTGGTCACTTAAAAGATTTTGGATAGTTATACTTTCAGAGTCCTTAACACGCAAGAATCTTAGAGCCACACTCACCCGTGACCAGCCCTTGAGATCAGAGGCAATCCGCTCTAGGGACACCTACCTGCTCCTAACAGACAAGAGATGCTTCCTAGGAAGTAACAAAGTCCCCTCAGTTCCAGCTAATATTCCATAGGAATACTTCTTGACAGTGTTTTACTTGGGTTTTGGTTCAGCCTTCCTCACGTGGTTTGACATGTAAACTCTAACTAGATTCTGAAATTGAAAAGCCCCGTCAGACCATCTCACCTCTTGCTCCTACAGATGTGGTATTGCTCTCTACAAAAACACTCGTCTCACCTTGAATGTCTTACACGGTGAGGTTGCCACCACTTGGAAGATTATTCTGTAGTCTAACACAACGTGGCAATTAGAATTATTTCTCCAGTGTCCAGAATATATTTTCCCCAAAACATCAGGGTCTGTCTGAGCTGACGTCTCAGTTCAACATTTTAAAACAATCACAGCCTGCCTTGACTGCACAAACCATAAAATTCCGAGTTATTTTATAAAGGTCCTCGTATTTGGCACAGAGTGAGGCAGTTATATCAGAAATAAATCTAGAAGAGCCCTACCAAGGCAGTGGAATCAGATCAGTGGAAAAATGGCACAAGAGGGACAAAGTGCTGTTCCTAAATGTTAGCTCTAAAAAGCTTATGTAAACAACCATTTCCTATAATGTCTTAATTAATAGCATGATGACAGAATCAAGCTCTGTCTGTAACGCCAACTGGAATTTCCAATAAAAGATATCTGTCACCATTAAAAAAAAAGAGGAACAGAATTAATCAACCAAGTTTTTCTACTAGTTTACAAACTACATACAAAGGCAAACAGCCATTACTGTGAACTGAATACGATGACTAAGGATCGCTTTTGTAGCACAGAAGTATTTTCTTAACATCAGTAAAATATGTTAACTAATATTATATTTAGTTAGCTGAACTCCTCTGGGGATTAAAGGCCCACTGTGCCTAACAAAACTTTGTCTTGAAACAGACTAGCAAATGTTATTTTAGTACAGAGTATTTGATAGCTAATCATGCTATAAAACTATAAAATAAAGTTGTGTTTATTGGTACAATTAATCCCTCCATAGCCCACAGGGCTACATAAGAAAATGGGGGGGAAGAGGGAGTTCAGACCAAGGGGGGTGGGGTGAGAAAGGAAGGACTACTGGCAATAGGGAAAGACCAGGATTGAAGCAATGGATGTGACTCACAAGGAACTATTATGATTATTCCAGTTGTAACCAAGAACACCATCTCCGTCTGAGAGTGCCAGAGAGAGAGAGAAAAGGCAAATGCTTCACGTAGAAGGAAATTCACCCCCAACCAGAGCTGAACGTGTGCTTGAAGATTTATAGAAGTCCACAAAGACTAACACACCAGTACCCAGCAAGGTCACAGCCCAGAAGAACACCCCCACCCAATTCCAATAAATATATTCCCTGAGATAATGCAAACCGCAATTCCTTCCCACTGGCTGAATTTGTTAAAAGGTTTTCCAGCTAAGAATAATCTGGAGTAAAGCGTAAGAGAAAAAAACCATTCCATGATGGAAGAAACATATGCTTGAAATCTAGCTAGCATGTTAATTGTGGTTAATATGTGAATCAAATTAGGAATGTAAACAACACTAACACTCAGAGCCTATACAGTGACTTCCTATTTTCATTTTTACAGCTTTGGCATTAATAACCAGCAATTGCTTACAGTTGCCAAAGGCTTCTCCTGCACTTCAAATATAGGTTACTGTATACTAATGGATAGCAAATGTTCATAAGCCAAAACATCTAGTGCCTTCATCTCAAATTAAAAAAAAACAACAAACAAACAAGAAAAAAAGAAAGCACCTGAGGGCAATAAGGAGAAAACTGCAAGTTTTGATAAAATATAATTTTATACCACTTTGCACTAGTCTAACCAACCCCTACGTAGGACATAACGATGGAGAATAAAGTCAGAAGTTTACTGCGAATACCTTCAGAATGCCTTTGGGATGTACATTTTATGCACAAACAGCTATAAATCTCCAGTGATTTATGCACTGATCCACAGAACCGAAAATCACCTTCGGTGTCACGAACTATTCCCTAATTCTAAAGGCATTCGGCCTACAGAGACCTGTCTGGTTCTCCTAAAGCTACGCGGCGAGTCAGTGCCAAGGCTGGCAGCGAAGCCGCTGCTCCAGGTTAGATTACGTTTCCTCCCTCATTTTGTCCCTCCTGTCTCAACCAGGAAGACAACAGGCAGGTCCCTCCACAGATTTTGCAGCAGATGTGTTTTGCCTTTCTGAGGGTGATTAACTGCATCTAAATAATTTTCTCATACCTAAGGAGTGCCTATAGTTGCGATGACAAAAAGGAGAAATTAATGATAAACAGCATATGGTGTGTTTTTGTATTCCTTATCTTAAACTCCAAGCTGGATTAAATACATGAGAACTCTGCTAACCCCACCTCGCGTCACTGTATGGGATTTGTGATCGCTACTTACTATTCCCATAGCGCAGCCACCTGAAGGTCCCAGTCCAAGCAAATGCTTTAGACATTTTATTAACACAGAACAAAGAGCAGCCAGCCCCAAACACCCTGCTATGAGACTGGAAAGAGAAACTACAGGTGGCAAAAATAACACACAGACCTGCCAAAACCCCAACAGTGAGATACGAACAATGATTAGTCTGGCAAGCGATAGTCACACACGTTTCAGGAATGGCAGTGTCCTCAGATAGTTGCTAGATTGGCCATGGGCTCAGGTTAATATTTGTATTAAGGAAAAGCTGTCAGCCTCAATCAGGATTAGACCCATGTTGTGCTAGGTACTGTGCAAACAAGTAGTGAGACAACAGCTCTCCTCAGGAGAGCTCCCGTCTAAATTACAGTAAGTATTTGTATTATTTTTACAAGTAACTGAAATTACAAATAGTATTCCCAGCACAGCATCTCTGAATAGTCCTCGGCGTTGATGGTGATATCAGCCTGCAGACAAAGCCGGTGCTAGCGACAACTAATAGGCAGGAAGAATCGGCAGACAGTGATTTTTCTAAAATAAATCATCATTTGACGGAGTCATTGCATTATTTCAAGAGATAAAAAATAAACGTGTGGGATGGAAATAAACACAACTTTTTAAACGAATCTAATAACATGAAAGTAATGAGTTTGGAAAACAGATGTGGACAAAGGAAAGCAAAGGCTACAATACACTCCACGCAATCTGGGAAGGACTGATAAAAAAATTTACAAGCTGTTTCGAGTCCCGAATAAAAGGGGTAATCAAGCCAGGCTGAGCTATAAGTGGGAAGGGTACAGCATCCTGCAGCAGAGACTAAGCAGAACACCTCAGCCTCCTGTACTGTATGTCGAGGCTTTCCCGCGTTGCTGGAACTCCGGCCTCATTCTCGGTTCGGCAGTTCATAATTCACATCACGTACTGTAAGGCCTTGTCACCCTTTCTTTTCCCCATGTTTGTTTGATCTTTTGCATTCTGCTGGGGCAGCAAGCTGCTTGCGTACTTCCGTCACTGACAAACGTTGGGGCAAGAGGTGAAATAGTAAGGAAAAGAATCAAATCAAAAGGTAATGTAATATCCTAAAGAAAGATACCTCGTTGCGAGACAAAGTAGACACAGAGGTTATTTCCATGATGCCCAGTCGCCTCTCCTGTTAATCGTGATTTATGATAACATCTATGCAAGGGACCCATCGGTTAGCGAAACCATGTTACTCTGTACAAAGTGGCTTCTCAAAATGGCACTGTGAGAAAGCTCTCCTCAGCAGTTGTTTTACTTTGCCTCTGAAAGCTTTCAAATTGAACTGCTAAAGTTCAGCCAGCATCTAATTTTAACCGTGAGTTCCAGGAGAGAGTAAAGCTGGTGGGAAGATTACAGAGTTCCTTGAAGCTCTGACCTACAACAGGAAGAGAGTTGTCAGCCTTCATGTCTCTCACTCTAAATCCCAAGGGGAACAACACTGGCAGAATGTTTTATAACACGTTCCCACTGTAAAATTTTGTATTTGAGAAATATGATGCTTGCTCACTCCTTCTCCTAGACCTTTGGAGTGTCAGTAAAACCAGATGACCTTAAATGAGTAATTTTAGTTTTGCCTTTACACCGCAGTTTGGATACTCAGGGTTCACAGGGTTCTGTTTACAAAATCACAGGGAATTGATATTACACAAGAGCAACACACGTACCCACACCTTTAAAACATTAGCAAGGAGCTGGCAGCTTGTAGCAATGTCATAATGCCTTTTTTCTGCCTTCTCTGGTTAGCTATACGACTCAAGAAATACCCACACGGAAGGCTGCAATCTGTGATTTTCATAAGGAAGGCTAAAAGGCTTCTGTCAAAAGGCCAAAAAGCAGCATCTGTTAAAGAGCTCAGGAAAGAGAAATTAAAAATAAAATAATTGGATTATGATCTCTCAGCTAATGAAATCAGATACAACTTTTTTTTCAAGTCATGGATTTTAGACAACACACAGTCACGCAAGTCCAGGTCCACATTGCTACTAACTGGCCAAGGGATCACAATTTCAGGTGTTGCACAACATCAGGAAGCAAAACAGGAATACGGCAGAGAAACTGAATACATTTTCATCCTGCCAGCGGAGAACAACTTTCCTGACAGTAATGAAGGTGTGGTGACAAATAACCAATAACTGGACAGGATATGAATAATAAATACGGGAAAACTGTTATTCCTGTAATAGGTCTTCAAGTACACGGGCAGCTGAAGGAATTCAGTCACCCTGGAACAGCTTAAAAAAAACCTTTTTTTTTTTCCCCCTCATTCTCAGTTCTCAGCTTTTCAGTCCCTGGGAATGACTGCTCGATAGCTGAAGTCCAACGAGTCGGAAGCAAAGGAATCGCTGTAGCTTTGAGCAAACCCACGTCCCACCAGTCACCAACGCGGCAGTCATGGCGTGTGGACGGTCACTGCGAGAGCAAGGGCAAGAGCGGCTCCCTGAACTTTCTCCTCTCCTCTATTCCTCTGGATAATGAAAAACAGAAACACCATTCTGGGACTCAGAAGCATTTTGAATCATCCAACAGTTGTTACAGACCTCACATTATCTGCTGCTGACCCCAAATTGAGACGTCTGTTAGTCGGGGATGATGATTTTTGCGCTCATGAATAATTAGTTTTGCTGGTTTTAAGAAAAAAAAAACCCCACCAAACAACAACTTATCTTTTAATCAGAAGCTAAATGAAAAATGCTAAAAGCTATTCCCTAACATCTGCCAGTTTAGCATAGATTTAAAAATAAAAATCAAGAGGTATAGTCTCATCTCAGGGAATTATGTGTTCAAATCCTCATGTATGGAGATGAGAATATAAGTGTTAACATTTAGAGTCTTCTGCTGCATATCCGAGGCATTAGGGTGGCTTAATGAGTCACTGTCTGAAACCAATAACAAGTTAAAGTTCCTCTCTCACATACACACATGCACACATTTAATTTTGTGTATAATTACTCAGTTCTGAGTAATGACAATTTCTGAGATTTTTCCCATCAAACGTATGAGTTGCTAATGTACAACATGTTACTAATATACAATACTCTTCCCAAGAAAGGCAGGAGTTATTAGTGTACGAAGTGTTAAATGTAACCATGCATTTTATCCCCCCCCCCCAATCTCTCTGTAAAAATATTTTTGAAGTGAACTTAGTGGTTGTGAAAAGCAGATTTTTCTAACCAGGGGATCCATTTCTAAGGGTGAGAGAGCAGTTCGATAGCCATGATTACAGCCTATACAAATGATCAGCATTTATACTTACACAGTCCAATAAAGCACGGCCAAAGGACAACTCTGTCTTGAAGGAGCGATTGGAGAGCAATCATTTTCCCTTTGCATTTAATACAAAATACACTGTTGTAGCATTTCAGAAAAATAAAAACTTCTCTGCCATAATAGTCTACCCAACGTCTGGGTTTCCACAGAGCTGGCTGCAACATAGATAAAAAAGGAGGAAATGCGGACAACAGAGATACTGAAAAACTACACTGTGTGCTAGATCAGTACTACCTTTCATTTTGACCTTTTTCTAATACAAAATAGTACCACAAAGTTACCAGCAGTCACGGTATCACGAACTAAAGTAAATCTGTACCGAAGCGCCACACCGATTCAGCTGAAGCACCTGGGTAACGTAAGCACGTAAATAGTATTGCGGGGCTTACTGGGACATCCCAACTTCTCTGAATTTTGATCTGCTAGACAAAACCAAAATTGAACTGTGCACATGGCTCAACCAGAGGCCCTCGGAAAGCCGGGACCGCTGACTTTGGGGAGATGGAGAGGGAAAGGAGACAAAGCCTGTCCAGCAACACACAATTTGAGGCTTCGTTTGAGATCGCACAGTAAGTTCCTACATTGGTAGGACTTACAGAAACCTGGTACACATTACTAGGATTGATTAAATATGCTGTTTTCCCTCATTACTGTTATTAAAAAAAGCAGCAAGATTACCACATGGAGGAAATGCTTTAGGGATGAGACTGAGAATTCGTACAGTTACGTTGAAAAGAAATTCTTTCAGGGGATAAACTAACGCCACTTCGAGGGCAGGAGCAGAGCTCAGGTGCCCGTCCGCCCTGTCCGCCTCTCCGCGGCCCAAGGCATCTCCATGGCTTCCCTCGCCGCGCGCAAGCACGAAGCCCGGCGGACGCCTCGCCCGCGGGCCCGTGCTTTGCGCTTCCACGTCCCGCCATCCGAAAACCTGTTAGAAAGGCGGGTTGGAGCGGGGAAAACAAAGCCTGGAGAAAAGAGCCGACCGGCACCAGCCCCGCAGCGGCACGGAACCTGGAAGAGACGCCACCTCACAGCTCGCAGCCTGGCCGTGCCACCGAGCCGCCCACGCTTGCCCTCAGGCGGCGGTTCTCTGCGTGTTTAACGGGGATCTCGTTGGGACAGCATCCTCGCGCTCCTCGGTTCCTTTCCCGAGAGGTACAGCCCGCGTGAGGCCTGCAGGAAGGCAAGAGGACGAGTTCCTCGGAGGAGGGTGCCACCTCCCCTCCCTCCGCCACCAGCGAGCTCTTCCACGCCGAACGGCCGCCCTCGCCCCGCAGCGCCGACGCCGCTAACCGCAGCAACGGGACGGAGCGACCGCTCGATTCCCATGCTTTTTTTTTTTTTTTATTTATCCATTTCTATTTTAAAAAGCAGCCCGTTCCCTTGGCCCCGGCATGCCTCCCTCCCCTCCGGAGCCCTGGGTTATGTGAAAATGCGTGTGCCAAGCGGCGGAGGCGTGGTGGAGCTCCTGGCTCGCCGTGACATGCTCCTGACGTACTGTGTGGTCAAGGAGCCGGGACTGGGGGGCCTGAACGAGGGCCAAGCCTTGCACTTCAGCTTCCTGACCTGGCAGCCATTCAGAGAGACCCTGCTAAGTGCTATTTCCTAAATACACTAGCTTTTCATAACAATCTTACCACATTGCTTTCCTTTACAAGCTCTCTTAAAAGAGAACTGGACTCCTTCTGGTTAATCTACACAGACTGCATTTGGAAGCCATCAGAAACTGAACTCTAAACAAAACGTTATTAATGTGTTGTAATCTGCCCTCAATGTTCCAGATGAAAAGAAAATGTTTTATAGTTTTGGAGTATACATTTTAATTGCCTTTTAAGAGTGCATATACTTTTAGTGCTCTCTGTTATAAAACTGCAGTATCTGTTTCTTGATAACTGTTGAATGATCTCAGCTATTTTTATTAGGTTTTCTCCCCCACCCTGGTCCCCCTTCCTTAAGCTACCACCACTGTAAGGCTTTTTCAGACCGTTCCTGACATTAGGCTGGCAAACGGTTTCAGTCTAAGATAAACTCCATTATAAACAACTTCTTTACAACATCCCCTCGCTATAAAAACACTCGGATCCAGAAAATTAGTTCTTTAAATGAACTTAGAATCCTGCTACTTTCAGTAAAAATCTAATCTAAATAAGGGCTAAACCAAATTTCCCAGATTTTTGGCCCTTCCCTGCTCGGTTTGCTCTCGGTGCCTCGGTCCTGCCGCAGCTGTGAACGCTTGGCTCGGGGAGGGAGACAGGAACTGGGAGCAGAGCCGCGCTGGCGAACCCCGCGGTTGGAGATGTTATGGCTGCCCCCCGGCCCGCCCCGCCTGCCGGAGCTGGGCAGAAGGCACCCGGCAGCGTCTTAACCCAAGGCACCGAGAGAAGGTGGGTTCGCGGTAAGATCCCGCCCGAGCCGTAAGCCCCCAGTTCCTCGCCACGCAATTCCCCGCTGGAAGCGGGGAGCAGAGTCGACGAGGTTCTATCGTGCTGAGTTGCCTTCCCTTGAAGCAGATGGTGCCTTGTACAATACAGTCTTTTAGTACTTCTGGCGTAAACGGGATGGGAATCGCAAAGTTACCTGGCACGCTTTCCGGGTATCTCCTTACCAGAAAAGTACTTGATAAAATAAATAGAAATCCAGAGTCATAAAACTAACGAAGGGGTTTGTTGTTCATTAAGTCGCAGTTTCAATAGACGACAGGAACCCTTAAAAATACTCTTGTTTCAGGAAAAATCAGGCATCTGGACACCACTGTTAAGATATTTGTATCAACAAATGTGCTAGAAAAGAATAGCTCTAGCTATCCAGTTTTAGATATGCACTCCTTAAAATACCAAAGCCTGCTTTCCTAGTAGTTGGTTCTTACGCACCTTCGCCATTCGTTTCTTTGCAAGATAATTAACTTTCTCAAACCCCCAACATTAACTCTAACTCCTCCTGTGACGTCTCCAACACCTCCCAAATACCTTTTTGACTTGCAAGATACTATTACTTGATATAATGCAGGCCAGGATATTTTGCAGTGGGAACTGCATTCAGTGCTTGGAGAACAACCACTTTTCAAAGTTTTCCTCTTATGCAATTAAAATATTTTAAATGGCAAAGCCCCTCTCTCACGTTGGATTGGGATTCACATAATGCAAGTGAACTGCAGTTTATCGTTGCTCTTTTAGTTCCTTTTATCTTCAAAATTATCAGCGCTTGTAATTTTTTTATGTTGTTTTTAAAAATATTTTTCAGTATGCAGATGTGCTTGTGAAGATTAATGGACTGGGAACACTGAAATCTTGTATTAATCAACTACAGGGAAGGCAACTGCTAAGCAAAATTTTCCATAATGCTGCACGCATGAGTTTAACCAGCATCTCTGCAGATTGCAGAGTGAGCCTCCCTCGACTTGGAGGATTTCTTCTGGGCCTTCTCCGAGGCAGTTTTTAATTTAAGTTTTGCAATGATACCAGTCGTGGATGACTCTTGCTGCTAAGCTGCTCTCTGAACACTAAACGAGCCACATCATGGGGAACCCTCTCAAGTGTTTATCATGGTTCCTGTTATTACAAATAGCTGATTCATTCTGTGTGCCAGTTAATCTTTTGGCACTGCGATGGTAGCAGTTATCCCTTGTTGGAGGCGCATCTCTCCAAAGTGCAACACTGGGACCTCAGGCCAAGGGGTGCAGAGCCACAAGAAGTCCAAGCCCCCAGGAATCAGCAAAGTTATCCTTAAGATCATATTCCACCCCCATTACCTGGCAGAGAGAGTCTCATCAGAAATGCTTTAAATAAAGATTACATGGAGAGAAATTTGCTTTCTGTTAACAGGGTAATGCAAAAACCCCCCTACCCCAAAACGCTGACTGAAAGCCAGTGTGCGTGCACACATTTAATTAATGGCTAGGTTAATTACACCAATTTCATTACTAATTGGATCAGTTTAAACCTGCTACATTGAAAGTAACTTGGCAGACAAAAATGTTACCGTAATTACAAAACCAACTGGTTTCTTGCATTAAGGAATTCCACCACACGTAAAGCCAACCCAACCGTAGCCATTTCTGTAGTTTTGACTCATTTTCAGCAACGTGCTATTTCTTAGCGCCGATGTCTACAAAATCCAGGGCCATTGCTCACGGCAATCGTTTCTGAGGGCGGATCCATTCACACTGGTTGAAATAACTGAAAGGAATTTGCCAAACTGATGGCAAAGCAAGTTCTGTGAAAAGGCCCTGGTAAAAGGAAAACTTACCTAAGCTTTCAAATGCTGCTTTTGGTATAAATCTTTGAGGTTTGAAAAGTTTGACTGCAGTTTAAAGAATATCACCCTTGCTTCGAACCTTTCTACTTGGGATCGCCTCAAAAAGCAAAACTTTCCTCCAGCAGCGCAAATCTCCAAATAGCTCTGAATTTGCCAAAACCAGAAAGAGTTGGACATCTCGCAAGAAAACCTTGTTTTTACTGATCATGTTAAATACGTTTGTGAAGGCAAACTATAGTGAATGAAAAAGCTGCTGGCCTATGATCAGCTCTCCTATCATCAACAGGTACTACTCAGGTCAACTGAAATTACTACAAAGAATAAATGTGAATAAATTCTATGATTCTATGAAATAAAAAGGCAAAGAATGTTTTATTTTCTATTTTTAGCTTCCTAAACCAAACAGAAATTCTATAATTCTTTAGAAAATTAAACCCCACAAATATATCCCTGTTTTTCATGGCTGACATTTTCTATTCAAAGACCATGGAGCTTTAGAGCAAGTATTTCTAAGAATGTGCTCCTGACAAGTTGCATGTTAATACTGATTGAACAGTTCCTATAGGCAGCAAAAGTCCTCAAGTGTTTTCTTCTAGAAAGAAATTACAGAGCTATATATGAAACAAAGAAAACCACAGAAATTATATTTAGCTGATCTCTATATCACAGTGTTTCGTCTCTAGGCTGTTACTGCCATCACGTCTATAAGAGTTTTCATGTGAAATTCTGGAAGTCAAATAAAGTTCCACCTATCAACACATCTCATACAAATTAGTATTAAGAGGCTATCTTTCCCTATGTATATTAATGCTGAACATCCATCTGCTGAAAGAAGTAGATAAATTAAAAAACACTGCAGTTTTTAAAAGAGCACTGCTTGGGAAATAACCTTTTGAGCCACTGGAAAAATTCTGAGTTCAATCAACTTTATTTCCAGTACAAAAGCAATTAGATTTTTCCCATCAGAAATCCGATGAAGTAGTAAATTAAGATTTGCCAGTGATGGGAATTCTTAACTTGTGGCATAAATAGAATTTCCTTATTATTTTCGGCTATGGCCATCTATGTAAACATCCATTCCAAACACAATTCGTGAGAGAAAAAGACGTATTACAGAGTTATCATAGATACCTACATTTAAATTGAATGTTCCCCCTTCTTTTTAGGCAAAAGCTACTTTAATTAAGCTTAAAACAACAAACAATCAACCCACAAGAACCAACAGACTTGGCTGCTGTTCCACTCACCCAAGACTACGACTGTACTGAGAAATCTGATTTAAACAAAACCCAAACCATTTGCATCCCTGTTAGCCTCAGAAGGGTACAGCTATTTTTGTGTGTGCATCAACAATCCTGAGAAATCAAAACACAGATGAAAATGCAACTTCCAAGTGGTTCTTGTACACTCAAGGAAACCATTTTATAATGCATAGTATTAAATATAATTAAATAAATTTAAAATAATTCTGCTTGTTACAATGCATCTAGAGCATCAATAGTGACTCCTGTAGCAACAGCCTCGGTGACAAAATAGTTCAAAATCCATTCTTCTTTTTTCTTAAATAATGGACATTTTTATGAAAGGTTTTATCTTTTGACTTCCATGATCGATTTAAAACACACTTTACAGGAAACAGCCTGAGAGCGTCCGTAACAGGGAGATTGTCTCGTGGTCTCCTGCAGCAGCTACAGTACATCAGATTAGAATGAGGGACAGTGTCTCTTTTTCCTAATGGCGAACACGACTCATGCTCTACGAGAAATACACTTTTCTTTCCCAAGTGCAGCTCTGCCTGATGAAATTTTACTGAAAACCTCTTCACACTTTGACTCATACACCATGAACTTTCTTCTTTTCTTTCTCTGGGATTTAATCTGAATTGTTCTAAGGTTAAAGTGAAGATTAATTCACAATAAATCCATGATGCAAGAAAGAGGGTGGGAACTATAGTTCAGAAAGACCTCTGCAATGGCAACCAACTCCTGCCCTGCTTTCTCTCCTTCACTCCCTTGCCGATCCAGGAATAAATCTACCGAACAGAGGAGGAAGGAAAAAGAGAAGATGAAAGATCACAGATGAGAAAAATTAAGACAGGGAATAATTTCTGAATACAATATTGGCTACCCAAAGTCTGATCCAAGACTGCCTCTTAATTAGTGTTAGAAAACATTTGAAAAGCAAGGCTGCTGGACTGAAACTGCCTCTTGCAGATACAGCATTGCTCTCATGCATCCATGGATCATTCCTGTTGACGACTCCTTGGCAGCTGAAAATATGTTCAGACTGTCCAAAGACAGGTTCTAAAATTTTAGATTCCCTCTGTCAACAGCTAGGTGATCATCTCATCTGCAATACCTAGTGGATCAGATAACCTTTCTTTTCTGGTTTACTACCAATGATATTTTCTTGATGGGTATTCCAGGTACTACAGACATTTGTATGTAGGTTGTAAACCTGGGTCCCTTAAATCAGCAAAGCACTACTTCAATCATCTCACTGTGGCATAAGGTGATTCTATTCAATACGGGAAAAAAGCAAGGACAGCAGATGTAATAAATAAAGGATTCCTTCTGGCCAGAAACCATATACTGTTGCTTGAAATTAAATATTGTCATGCAAAAGACTGATTGGGGCATCCCTACTTCTCCACAGCGTGGCCAAGAACTAAGCAAAAAGCAGATGGCTGGGGGAACGCAGAGCAAGAACCAGACTCCTTCCCACAACTGGGAGAAGAAACCCTTGATTGTCTCCCATACACACGGCAGGCAACCTCCGAAGGAGACAAAGTCCAAACAATTGCCCCCAGAATCCAGGTTACGGTTCCTCCTTCTGCAGCATTACCTCCCGTCGGCTCAGTGGTTCCCAACCAAAGAATCAAGAGTTTTATGGAAAGCGGGTGTTGCCCAAAGGCCTGCGTACAGAGAGAGACGTTCCCCCCTGAGCCACGACCATGGAAAACTTCGAGCGTTTGACTACAAAGCCCTTGTGTTGGGCTCTGTGCTGAGCGTGGAGCTGGCCCAGCCCAGAGCTCAGGGCGATGACAGCGCAGGAGTTGATAGGCGCTGCACCCACCAGTGCTTTCCATGGGCCTGCGGCACACAAATATTCCTTTTTAGAACGGCTACAATTTAAAAGGTCACGTTGTAAAGTCATTCGATTAAAATAGTAATAAAAGAGTAAACATTAACTCACAATTTTTCCTTAGGTCTTTCTTATTTCCAGTTGGTATCATTCCTCCCAGAATAAGTTGCACCTTATGAATCTGCAAGTTTATCTTGATTGAAAATCTTTAACTTCTCAGTTTTCAATGCAAAAAAGCTAATGTCCTCCCATTCAAAAACACCTACTCCTTGCTCTCATAACTCCCACGGTATCTTGATAGCGGCAATTACATATTATCCATATTATTTGTCACTACTGAGACAAAAGTACACCGAAACATGGTAAAACTGTCACAATAAAGGAAACGAACTTTTTCACGCTTTAATGAATGCTAGCTTTTATACTATGCAAAGAAGACAAAAGATAAAACTCCTGGTATAGCCTGGTAAACATTATCTAGCTGGTGGGCTCTTGCAAACATTCTGGATAGTCTTGATTGCTTAAGTTTCAATCATTATTACTCAATAAGGTTTTCAGAAAATGCAAACAGTCAACACTTTCTTAAAAAAAGAAACTGAGATAAACCTATGCGCAAAAAACCCACAAGGCAGATCAGGGAGAGCTGTAAATTGGCCCCGCTCCATGTGAATTAATGCAAAGGCATTGATTTGTTCTGGGTTTATGATAAGGACTCTTTGTTTAATTTTAGGAAAAGAACTTTAATTTTCTGATTGGCAACCAGAGCTACATATTACACAACCAGAAAGCCTAAGTTTGGCTTTGCAAGTGACCAATCAAAGCCCATCTGTCTCTGTAGGATGAGAGAAGGGAAAACAAGACTGAAACGGTCAACAGCAGTTTGTTAAAACGAACCATAACTTCAGCCTGCACATCCCCTGCCACCTCCCCAGCCCAGCCCCGTGAGGACAGCGATGGGGAAGGGCAATCTTGATAGGCCTCAGGAGGGGTTAGTGAAAAATTTGCTAATGATTTGAAGCCAGTATTGAAAACAGTTTTCAGCTCATCCGAGAGGTGAAAATGAGACCGACTCCAGGGACCATCTAGATCTTACACAGGCACAAGTTTTTTTCATAGCAGCAGGAAATAGAAAAAGAAGAGAAATTCAAATAAAAACACAGCAATACCGTCAAAAAGACAGCCGCAAGATAAGGGAGATCAAACAACAAATTGCTTGTTGTGTTCTTATCTCAGCGAAATCCTGGAGGATAACGAATGTCCACTACAAGTGCCGCAGCATCCATCCTAGTGCTGGCAAAGCAGCTCGCTTTGCCCTATGTCTTCCAGAGCATAGATACAACTGTTTAATTGCGTTTATTGGCCCGGAATAGTACATCTAAGCAGTAACTGTAACATTTGGCACTTAGTTCTCTGTATTCAAAGAGTTAAGCTATGTCCTATAAAGATAAAAATCTCCACTTTTATTATTTTGTAAGGCTGCCTAACAAATGAGGATCCAGCTGTAATTGTAACATTCCAAGCTCCGAAGGCGCCAAGTTTTACTAACTATAATTTAACTGGTCCAGTTGATGCAGTCCAAATTCTTGTTTGGATAATCAGCCTTTGTTTAAATATGTACAGAAAAAAAAAAAGCATAGGCCAGCATTAGCCTCTAGGCATGTCATGTGAGCTTATTACCCCGAAGCTTGCAGTAGCAGACACTCATGCACAAGAGGAGGATTATTTTGCTAGTATTACTGTTACGGTAACATATAATCAGACCTTCTCCCCCCCCAGCCCCCACCCTTTTTCTCTTTTTTTTTTTTCCTCCACAATTCACAAGTCTTCTTTCCAAGTTCAAATAAAGTTTAAAGGTGAAAAGGTCAAGAAAGTTTCATGACTGGCTGTTGAAAGCGGGAGAAATAACCAGGGTCTCCAAGTTTGCATATACTAAAAGCTCAACAATTTTGTATTTTGCTGCAATTCATAACTGTGCAAATCCCTTTTGCTGGATCTGTTTGGACTGAAATTAAACACTTGTTAATAATTTATAACTTAATATAATTAGAAAATAATAATAACTGTCAAGCAACTACATTCAATACATAAAGCAACTTGAGTGGCTCATTAGCTTATTTGTCAAAGCAACAATTTCTATATATTTTAGCTTATTTCTACTGGGAAGAGCAGTTAAAGAGCCACCCAGCTTGCTTGGAAATCATTTCTCCACCAGCTGGGAGCAATTCCCAAATTGCTGCACCTCACCCACATCCAAGTGATGCTGGCTCATTTTAAAAGCAGCTTAAGTCTGACTTCAGGAGGTGCCTTAACAGAAACGGAGGAGGGATGGCCAAAGCGTTATGCTGCTACACGGACAAAAAAAATGCATCCCACAGCAATACGCTGCACATCATTTGCTCTAAATTTTACATCTGAATGAAAGCGTATCAGTGTTTGGCCAACAAACTGATCGTCGAAATGAATCATTTAAGAAACAGAAAATTCTTTATTTTTTATCTATGCTGGTAAGGGACCTTAGCTCAGTAAAGCATGAGGGCCAGGCATAAAGCTGCCTGGTGATTCAGAAAGTGTTGCTTTCCCCATAACTTAACGCAAACAGAAGAAATACTTTGTTTTTTTTCTGAGGAGTAAAACTGATTTCCAACACGCCAGTGGGCACGGTTCTCTTGGAAACCAGAGGGCGGCTGCGTATGCTGGGCTGTTTGGGTACTTATATTTGATAGATATCAAAGCATTCAGATACCTTCCAAATACATACAATTCCCCCCAAATCATTAATACTGTTGCAAGAAATCTACTACGTTAAGGTGGAACAAAGCAAATTCAGCTGCATATATTGAGCCAGAACCTCAACTGATTGAAATCAATGTAATCTCACTTCAATCACGTCAATATTCATCAGGCAGACTATCTCATCCATTCAAGACAAAAGTAGCCATAGAAATGTTCATTACAACTGATAAACTAACAGCTGTGATCCTCTGACATTAGAGCACTGTGCACCAGACAGCCGACCTTCTTTATCACTTTTCTCTCCTTATGAGTACCCATGCCAATTCTATTTTTGTTGCGTATTAATTTATGATGTTAGAAAATGTCAAATTTAAGTACACAAAGGAAGCCCAGATTAAAACTTAGTCTCTGGTTTCAACTGAGCCAGTCTGTCCAGATCCTGAACCAGTGTAAACTGATTTGAAGTCAGTGGTGCCAGAACAACTTGCGTTAGTCAGGGATCTGCTCTTGTTTTCATCCATTTATCTGATATCATTTCTAATTTACTTACTGAATAAGTCTCTCGTCTTTTCATTCAACAACTCCTTCTCCTCTTGATTTTGTTTCTTCTGTCCCATTGCCTGTAAACTGAAAACTGAACACATCTATTTGCAGAGAGCCATCTTCCCCCACCCAGCAGCCTCCTGCATCACCTCTTTTTCTCTCACCCAGTTCTTCCCTTCCTAACCCTGCCCTTTGTTGTTCCCATGCTTTGCTTCTATTTACTCTCCATCCCTCTGTAATATTTCAAGGAAGGAGAAAAGGGCTTCAAATTTTGCACGTTATTTTAACAGGCACAACAGTTCTCAAAAGATTGTTTAGTGTATCTTGAAGCTCTAGAGTTACCCAATTTCCTACCGTACGAATAGGCTGTGGGGTCCTTTAAAGTAACCACATAAATGAGAAAGACAACAAGAAATTATTATTATTATTATTATTTTTTTAAAGTCTCCCATGCTTCTCCCAGAAATCAAATGGTGCCTACAGAGGAAACAGAAGAAGATGTCATTCTGGCTAACTGGAGTAGGTCCTTATAATTAATCTTTTAAAAATTCTTTAATCATTAGATAAATGTGGAAGATTTCCTTTTTTAAAGGGAATCTTCTAAAACAGACGGAAAAAGAGATACGAATCGATAAAATTGATCTACAACATATTTTTACTTGAGAAAGGATTACAGGGTCGGATCCTAACATCACATACCTAAAACCACTTCTAGTTCCATTGCCTTTATAGTTCCAAAAAAATGTACATTTTGGAGACAAAGGCCTTTATCCTCTTAAGTGCTGTGGATTTCATGCCAATCTCCCAATATAAAGCAGACTTCAGACTTACACCCAAGAGAAATGGTCTTGGAAAGATTAGATTTTCCACCACAAAATAAAACCCTTGTGTGGTGAACCATACCAGTTTCAACATTACCTTTCTCCTAAGTGCTTGTTTGACATGGAGAAACACACCCACCCTATCTCCTCTCTTCTGAAATGGAAATGGTTTTATCATTGCTGTTGTGTCAGCCAGTTTTCCCATGTGTAAAATTTCCAGAATTGTCACGTGTACCTGAAAATCCGTATCTATTTTTTTTTCTTATTCTGTATCATTTTGCAATAGTGGCATACATTGCTCAATATTAGCGTACAAAACTCATTCCCATTCATGATGTAATACAGATAAAACAAGTATGAGCGACATATGATGAACATAACTGGATGGAAAAATTCTTTTAAATCACCAAGATATTTTTGAGAGTTGCCCATCAAAGATATGCATCTCTAATAGGAACGGTGTATCACAGGGGATGAATTTTGCTAAGTATCTAGCAGCTCAACAAAGGTGAGAGGAAACTTTCTGAAACTACCCATTTGGTAGAAAGGTATTTTATCAATCATCCCCATATTAGAAAACACAGATTTTCAGGACATTTCAAAATCCACTGCCAGTAATAAAGTAGGACATGCAAGGAAAGGAGAGAACTATAGACTTAATACAATGTAACTGCTGAGGATTAAATTTTAACACCACCAAAGCCACACAAAAAAGAATGAATTCAAGAGTCAGAAGATTAAAACTGCATGTAGTCAGCTTGGGATTGGTATGCTACAGATGGAAACTTTCTTGACAACACAGAGTTTAAATTCTGGTTAGGATATACTATGATTAAATGCTCCTGCAATTTTTGAGTACATCACTTTTTTCCTACCGGCTACTGTAATACAAAAGACATCTCTTGCAAACATATAACTAGTAAAAAAAGTGCAAGTAAAAGCCATTTAGGTTTCCAGCAAAGACATAAAAGCAAAACAGCTAATGGACATCCAGGGTAGTCAAATCATTTCTGCAAAATCCATTAGTTACTAAAAGTTCTGGAGGGCTCAGTTTTTACAGTAAAACCTGTAAAAACTCGGTATCCAGTTTCTCTGTTGGGACACGGAGGTGTGAAGATCCAAATGATGCTGGAACTGAACTTGTATATTTGAACCTTTTGAACTCCATCTGCCCTTCATAAATTACTTTACCACTAGCTTTAACACGTTTCTAACCTACCGTGCTAGAAAAATAAGCATTCATTAGAATAACTGAAAATGCAACTAACTTTATAACACTTCCAATGGAATTTGTCTTTGTTCAAAAGTCGTGCACCTATAACAGACCTGCGGGATGAGAAAAAGCTTCCAGATAGTCCAGTGGAAATAACATCTGTCTTCACGCTACTGAAAACCAAGCACCAGACCCTCCCCTCCCCAAACTCAAACCCATTTAAAGTAAATGAAAATTGCACTGTACAGAAACAGACAGTTGCTCCTTTCCATCTGGAAACACTGTCAAATAGCAGCAAATTCCACAAAATTCCCAACTGATACAAGAACTTAAATTTGCATCTCACAGTCAACACAAGCTAGCAGCGGCCCTCTGCTCAACATCCCATCAGCAGGAAAACATTTCAATTTTTCTTCCATAAGTATAAAGAGGCGACAAAACAGAGGCACAGAAGCTGCATGAGGAACGCGGTGTCACTTGAAGAGCTATTTTGCCATTCCTTTTAGCCTTCTTTATCCTGCAGGACTTCGCTGCCACGCAGCAGGGGTAGCAGCCAGCAGCAGAGGGAAAGCAGTGCACAAACTGACTTTTGCAAAGTTACAGCCCTGCCTAACACAAAGCGTGAAATTTCTATCGCTCCTATTTATAACAACTGAAGAGTTAATTGTAATCTTTAAAATACAAAAACTTCAAACAGCCCTAAGTTTGCTACAGCCACATCTTACCCCATGTGTGCAAAGACAGAGAAGGGCCCTGCTATCCCCTCTGGCTTCTAATGAACGCCCGCAGCAGCCAGGCAGCAGAGCTCCTAGTAGAAGTATTGGAGTGCGGTGAGGAATCTGGGCATTGCTTGCCTCGAATCCCCCGGTCCCCTGTTTCCAGCGCCTAGCAGACACGGTTACACCTTCAAGTATGAAGAGCAAGACTCGCTTCACGACTGGGGAGCAGAGGAACCGCTGGGCCCAGTGCGCGTGGCCCCAGTCGTGGACGTGCCACCTCGCTGCAGAAGGCTCCGGTCAGCGGCGGGGGCCACCCGGAGATCCTGCGGGATCCGCTCTGGCATGGAGGACCATTCCGTGTCTCTGGGTGGGTGCAGATGACATCTGGAGCTTCTCAAGCCCTCGGGCATCTGGTCCCCTCCTCTCTGTACAAGGTAGATCATGGATGTTGGCTGCTCTGGCCGCTAACCTACAATCTGGTGCTGGGTATTTTACTAGCATGTGAGAAAGCGCACCCCTAAAGAATATAAAGTCTTTTTTTTTTCTTTTAGAGGCATCATCATCTTGTCCCAGAACTCTAGGTTTGAACCTTGACTTGTACAAAGGCTAAAACTCTTGTCATCCCCTCTGCCATTCCAAAATCAAAAGGGTCGTCAAAAGTGGTGCAGGAAAATAAGCCCTGGCGCTTCTGATAATTTTTCCTGCAGCATCTCCGGCTGCATTCTGTGTTACGTGGCCCCGGAGACGCGCTGCTCTGAACAGCCACGACTTTGCAATGCAGAGGCAGGGGAGGGTTATCGTCTTACTGCATCCACAGAGAAACAAAGAAGAAAGAGATTCACACTTCCTCTACAGGAGAGGTTGAAATAGTTTAAATTTTAAAAATTAATCCAACTTCGAGACAATGCCTATAAAGATTCTTAATTTTAAGCTGCCTTAAACTGAAAGAAGAGATCCCACAGGAAGGTTGAGGAAGACCAAAGAAGGGAACCCCAGTAAGACGGCAGCCCAGCTGCTTAAACACAATGTTAACGTCTTTCTGTTGGACATAACGCACACACGCACAGTGAACAGATTTCTCGTTATTTTTGAGACTGTCAGCATGTTTATAGACAGTCAATCACTGGGATTTAGGAGAAAAACTAGGACTTTATTTGAAGCCCGGGAAGAATGGAAAGGCTGGTTCCCAAACGAGAGAGCGTATTGTCATAAGGAAAACAATCTGCAAAAGATACTGCTTTCTCCTACACCTTTCCTGCCTGCAGAGAGAGCTCAGCAATCAAAGCTGGGCGCCTGCCAGTGCCTGTACAGGAACTCTTCGGCTCTTGTCCTGCTTTCATAAGGACTTTCTTTGGGTTCAGGAAAGTCGCCTAATTATTTTTTTTCTGTCTCAGATTTGTCACTTACAAATGAGGAAACTGCCCATCTTCCTCTCAGAGGAAAGCTATGAGAATTAATTAATATGTGAATGTGCTTTCAAGAGGGTAACTAGCACAAAAATACTTACTGCTTTTCTCTTTGGAGTAAAGTGTTATCATACTGTATCTGGACACTGTATTTCAATTTCTCTTTAAAATGATCTTACTAAGCAGCAAAGGGACACAGCAGCTCCCATTTACAGGTCACCTCAGGTCTCCTGAACTGACTATGCTCCAGGGTTTTAGTGAAACTCAGGAATTCCAAAAGCAAAGCACATTGCCCTTAGTACATAAAAATGCTTCTGATTCACAGAATGACACAAATGTACAAGAAAAAAGGATGTCTGATTATTTTTTGTAATGGATGGCTTTTAGATGGACAGAATACACTTACGCATTTCTTAAACCACCAAACAGCAAGTGATTTTTAACAATGGGCTTGTGTGAAGTGCTACTTGTTTATCAAAAAGACTCAGAAAAAGAATTTCAGGGGTTGAACTCTCACTGCGTTTTAACTCCCGAACAAAGAGTAAGATGCTGTAGCTGCACAAGTTTGTGCTCCATCATATTGTGGGGAGGCAGCCTGTCCAAAGCGCCTGTGCTCTGAGACACGATGCTATCACAGCTTTTTCATACTTCAGATTGATGAAGTTGTATGAAATTATTTGACATTTCAAAATAAAATGAATAAAAAAGGAAAACAACAAAACTTTCTGAGCGATGTAGTTTCCCCATGAAAGTCCATGGCACAGTTTGCCTGTTTAAGCAATAAGGAAATAAGATGCATGCAATCTAGGGCACAGTTAAATGTGCACTTGCGATTTATGAAATTACCATGTCCATTAATTGTGACTCCTAATGAGATGTTACAACTGACCACATGAACAGTCCTAGACATAGGAATGAACACAGGTGTTCAAAAAAATGATCACTGAAGATCATGGAAGTTAACCTGTTTTACTTCCCACTTGCATGAAGAAAGATTTTGTGGTTTTGCATTCCCTCTCCACCAGCACAGTCTGGCTTTCTTTTCCTTGCTTCCCAGCTTGGAAATGAGCCATGCATCGTTTAGAGACTTCCGAGGTTTGGTAGAGCACTTTCTGAGGATCGCTTTGGAAGATGGTACCACATTTCAAGCCAGAGGGACACAGGTATAAGCCTTTAGAAAAAGGCCAACAACCAGAGCGGTCATCAATCATTTTTGTTTAAATATGTTACCAACATAACCTAAAGTGTTTCAAATAATTGGAGTAGCTCACTACCATGCATGGGATCTACAGTCATTACATCTCATAAGCTAAAAAGGACCTAAATTTCTGATATTAAAGAAACAGTAAAGGAACCAAACCCAAACCATAGCAACGACCTCCCCACCAAACCCAAACCCGTGGAATTTAGCTATTTCAGAAAGCAAAGGTATGCACATCCAAGTTTTTATTCCTTGGAGTTCATTCGTTTTGGAATCACAAGCAGCGTCAATGGGTAAATGCACAGGCTGATCTCATCTAAGAGCTACGGGTTCATCTGTTGGGTACCTTACAAAATAGCAGAGATCAGTCCTGCCTGATGCAAACGTTAAGTCATAAGAATAACATTACATAATGTACAACAAAATGTTAATTTACAAGAAGGCAAAACTAATGCTTTTTTTCTCGGAAGCCCAGTGATATTCTAGAACGCATTAGACACACAACAAGATGGCACAAATGAATTAAATATTTTTAAAAACATTCTTCTATGTTATGCCATTTTGTTTCATATTTTGTTTCACTAGTTGATAATCTCAGAGACAAGAAAAAACATGCTACTGGTGAAGTACTAAATCACACCAAAAAAGCTAAGGTTTTTAGATGAAACAAGAAGCTGATTACACATGCACCGAGTATACCAGCCACTAAGCATTTCTGGATTGTAGGGATAAGATACTCTCTTTGCTTATTACTGCCTTCTTGATCCAAAGAGATTTAAGCAACTGTTTTCAATTAGATGTTTTTAAGCTAGTAAAACTACATCCATAAAGACATATTTATAGAACAACTTAAAACTAGAAGAATTAAAACAACTACAAAACTGATGAATTCCATTCCCCCACCCCTCCAGAATCATTTACTGACCATTAACGAGCAAAAAGCACTGCAATTTTAAGAATTAATCCACTGTTGCAAAATTAAATCAGATACGCTAGTAGGGATAATGACAAACTGGTGGCTCCAGCGTTGTCAGTTTGCGGGTGATACAAGTTCAAGTCGTCTGTGCTAGTGGCCACTCTGTTGGAACAAACATGAACATAAAACGTAACATTAAAAGTGCAGCAGCACCAACCGAATCAATTCTGTCACTGAGGATGCAGACTCAAAATAAGTGGCATAGGGTGAATATTGCATTTTAGAAATGATCTGGCTAGTTCCAAGACTGCCAGACCTCAGCGCACGGAAATAAAGGAAGACACAGTAATGAACATAAATGAAAGAGAGATGATACTCATTTCCCTCGAAATTCCTGAACACAAGAGCCCAGCAGTGTGGCTTTGCTACACATGACTGCTTTCGTCCCCGTTAACCTATGATGAATATTCTGAGATTTACAAGAACAAAACTGAGCTTTGATAGTTTTCATCCGCCAGTTGCTTAAACAAAATTTCCCTAAAAAGCTCTGCAGCATGTGACAACAAATATTTGCAAGATGAGTCGCCTCATCTCTTGCCCCTGAAGAACATATGCAGCAATGGCAGAGGCTTCCCCCAAGCCTGCTCAGAGATGGCCAGAGCCACGAGCAGGCACACCCTCTCCTCTGTCAAAGCCAGAAGCATCGTTCATCAGTATCTACTAACACCTATATTCTAAACCTGACCCAGCGCTAGCTCTAGTCGGAGGCAAAATAAGTGGCAAGGAAAGTGCCACAGCCACGGAGGGGCAGGGACAGCCCGCAGGCACGCTCCAGCCCTGCCTCCTCCTGCTGCAAAACCCAGCTGAAGAAGCTCGAGTCCACCTGGCGTCCTAAATTTCAGCTTCCTACGCATTTATACAAGCCCAATTTGTTCCTACCTAAGCACACTGTCATGAAAACTCTTAAAAGCACATTAACAGCAGTGTGACTTTAAGATTCCAATATATCATTTAAACATACATATTTTATACATTTAATACCCATCAGAATCGGGCCATAAATACAAATGAATATTACAAAGCACGAACCAGCGTCTCAGCTTTTTTCTGGCACAGCGGGGCCTTCTCCTGGGCACCCCGCACCACGGGCGATGGGTGCTGTGCCCAGGAGAGCCCCGCGCTGCCCTGCAGATGCAGGAGACGCTCCAGGACAGCACGTGAATCTCGCATCTAATGCACGAGGCCTTGCGGCGAAGTGCGAGAGATATTTTTTTCTGGTTTGGTTTTTTTTTTTTTTTGACTAAGATTAAATTTGCTTCACGTGCTGAAGAAGCACATGCTATGTAAGGCAATTTTAGAAATTATTTTAGGTGAATTAATCTATAGGGTTACACACAGGATCTAGTTTTAGGGAAGCTCTTCAATGTTGAAGCAAGGAAGTGCCTTTATTGGCTATGCAGTACCTCAGCTACCCCCAGGCGTGCAGGATAAAAAAATACTTGTTTTACACCTGCATCCTGCCCATCCTGAGAGATCAACAGTAACCAGCAACCGGCAGCTGAAATCTTCTGCTGAGCCTCGGACGGCAGTGCCCTGCCTCCCGCTTCGCCTTTTGATCTCGAAGAAAAAGGGCAAAGCTGGGGAGGAGTGCTTGAGGGAACCGGAGGTACCCTCCTTCCTCACAAGCTGAATAGAAATAAAGGAAAGGAGACAGAAAGAAGTCAAGTAGTGACATAACCTGTGCAATCGTACACTGTTTTCTGTTCCGTGACGTTAAAGAAAACAGAAAGCTGTAGCGGTGCAGTCATCCTTTAAATCTCTCTGTATGGATCTTGCTATAGTCCAAACCTGCTCGGATAAGCAGATCGTTACATACTTACTGAAATCATATAATGCACCCAGATGAAGATGCATAACTACATCAGATTCACCCTTTTGAATGCATGTGGCTCCGATTTCTAATTGGTTTTGATCTTGTTTACAACATGTTAAGAAACAAGATTAAAAATATATTTTTTATTAATGGGAAACTCAGTAATAACAAGGTTAGTCCAATGCCTTTTATCCACACAGGTGTGTTTCTGCATGGTAAAGGATGGCTCCTGTAAGAAAATGTTACAGGATAAAACCAAAAGCAAAGTTTCATACAATTATATCCACATCGGCAGAGCAAAACTATGAAATAGAAGTGAACATAAAAGCAAGTGAAACAACATGAACAGTGAAGCAGTAAACAATTTTGCCTAAGGCACAACACTAATGCAAGACTAACTTCAAAGCGTCAACTGAACCAACAAAGGTGACAAACAAGATGCATAATACTAAACTTAAAGCAGCACTTGCTCCCTTTTCTTCCCTTAATCAAGATCAAATCCAACAGAAAGCAACACCACACAGCATCACCCTTGTCCCGTGCTCTCGCAGGACGAGAGGTGGGAAGGGAAGGAGAGGTGCGGGGGGATAAACACGGTGAGCTCTTGTTAAGGGCCCTGAAGCCGGTGACACACCAGGTACACCGAGCCTCTAGAAGACGACTGTCTCAGCTCATTAACAAGCAGGTCTGTACATATCTAACCCTGGGGTGGTACAAGCTGTACAGATACATAATGTACGCAGCGTAGAAAACTTTATGTGAACGTATAGCTGACTATAAAGTTCTCCCACTTACAGTGTGCTGTCAAACAAATACTTCTAATTCTGTAATTCGAAATACGAGGTTAGTACATCTTAGAAATTTCTGTTTTGATAGTAACTTCTGGAATTTAAAACAGATAATCCCCGGGCAAGTTCTGGTCTTGCTCATAAAACGCTTCAACTCTTTTTTTCATTTTATACATTGGACAAAGTATATAAACTAGACTACAGCATTTTGGCCACAAGCTTCTTCAAATAAACTAGGCTGAGACGTTACGTTAAGGGAAGTCCACCACATCAGAAGCTTTACTCTGCCTATTTTTTCTTTTTTTCCTAATTATAATTTATAATGAACCTCTTCCCCAGTAAGCTGACTCAGGGAAAAACCACTCTGAAAGGCATCAGCTACTGATGAATTATTTTTATTAATTAAGTTAGAGAAACAAAACCCACAGTGGTTTTCAGTGCTGCAACTCAGAGCAGAACCCGCAAGCTTGAAGGCAGAAAGAAGTGTGAAAGTCAGAGCTCTGCTCCGAACGGCTCCTCCATTTACCGAGGGGCTGAAATTCCATGAACGAGGGGTTTTTCTCTCTCCCTTAACCTAAGGATTTGGTTCTTTGAACAGCTGCTTTGGACTTAATAAAGCACCACAAAAGCCACTGCCTTTATGGCATTAAAAACTGAAATAATGGGTATTAAGCAGAAGTAGCTTTTATAATATGCTGATAAGTAGTTCAGCTTGTGATCAGGTTTGCTGAAAGAAGAGTAGATGGAAGAATAGGGTTAGGAAAAGCATTTAATCCTGGCAAGTTTCAAAGATCTTTAGATTTTCCTTTCAAGTTTTAGTAGCCAAGAGATGCAAGTTTTAGTTTTCACTTAGGATTTTCGACTGAGGACACTGAGGACAATCTCCAGATTTAGCACATTTGTGCGTTTCCCCGCAATAACCCGCTGCGACGGCTCCCGCTGCACGAACCTCGACGCACCAGGCTGCCCTGCGGGGCACGCTCTCGGCCCCAGGAAATCACGCCAAGGAAGGTGAGGTTTCACTGCTGGGGATTTCTTCCTTTAAACATGCAGTAGATGGAGCAAGTCGTAAGATTTTCAGTAAAACTTTGGGATCCTCTTATTTAAGCCAGCATCCTCTTTGAACGGCAATACTTTATATAATGAGCCCTATTTATAGCCCACCTCTTCCTTTGGCCATTGGCTCTTCTGCTTGCCCACTTACCAGTTTAGCTATTTTATCCAATCTCGCATGCCTTTTATGGAAAGAACTGAAATACCTTAAATTTGCACATGCAATGAAAAGGAGGCTTATTCACACAGTTAGGACTCGCTTTTTCATGCAATGCTGGTTACTGGAAAGTTTAACTTTTGTTAAAGAGGATACAAATAAAACAAAACAGGAAAGTGGGTATTTTTCTTACTTATTTCAAGTGTACATATTTTTGGTAATTTTTTTTTCCCTGTGACACAGAATAGATAGTCTTCTGGGAGACTGTAATATCCCTCAGCGTGTTTTCCACCAAGAATGCAAAGAGAAACACTTTTTCTGAAGAAGTCATGGAAACTGGTAAATTGAAGACACAAGCCCTCATTGAAAACCTATAATTTTTAAATTAAATTGACATGTCAGGGGATCTTTTGAGCTTCGTCTGTATGTTTTTTATAATGTACATTTCTAGTGCTTTTTCCCATGAGTATTATGCACTATTTCTAAACTGGGATTACTCAAGTTGAAGTGTGATAAAGGGCACATTATAGTTATATTAAGCAAAACAGGGAGGAGAAAGCTTTTACATAGTCCAAAGAAAGCTGTGCTCAGAGCCTCATTTCTGGTAACAAGCAGAGCAAGGCAACCAGTCAGCTAGAAACTGCTGCTATCAAAGTAATGCTTTGTCCTGAGAAATAGTGATTTCTTTTATCTTTTTTTTTTTGTTGTTTTCTGCTAAAAAATAAAGGTTGTTTTCTTAAAAATCATTAACTCTTGCTCTGGGGTATCATCAGAAACATGTTGTGAGCAACAAAACAGAGAAGAAAGCTCTGTATTGTACAGTAGTGTAACTCGTGCGATTACTCTTTGAAAGAGCTAACGGAGGAGAAGAGGGGATTTCTGAACACAGCTTGGGTTACCATCTCATCACGCTCTTCTCAGTGGTTTCACAACCACGTTGTTATTCTTTGCAGCTCACCCGAAAGATGCAGGAACTTGCTTAACTTGCACGGTCTCCACAGTGCCCGGCCCAAATAAGTACTTGTCAACAGTGCTGCAGCCATATAAACAAGCAGCAGCTGGATGAGAAAAGGAGGGCATGTCAGCTCAGAGCGGCAGAAAAGGTTTTTCACGGCAGCTATTTGCAACCCTCCAAGGAGCTACAGAGGCTGCCCATTAAAACCCTGTTAAAACACTTCTGATGTTGTCAGCAGTGGAGAGCTGAAATAGCACAGTGATCACTGAGATGCTATCTGCCTCAAGCAGTTCAGTGGTACTGTCAATAATATGAGCAAGAAGGTACAAGATGAGCAACAACCTAATTCCTACATCAAAATTTCATAAACCCCCTCAGCTGGTAAACACTAGAGATGTGGGCAAACACAGGACGGCCAATAAACCACCCAGAAAAGATGACCTTTGGTCTGGAATCTTTCCCAAAAGCTTTGAACCTTTAAGCTAATTTACACTTTGAAAGCAAAGCGGCGTAATGGCAAGGAGAAACAGGAGGAAGGAGGTGACGGCTCTCCCATCAGTGCTCGCAATCTGCTCCCCAGCTTTGCGCTTCTGACAAAGCCCAAGGATAAACCACAGCAACGCTCTTAGGCGTATACACTCCAAATATCCCAGATGTGTACCTGTAGTTTCTCCCCACTCCCCTCTGCTTTGATTTCTGAAAGCACTGACTCGGTAGGCATTCCTTGGGGTAGTTCTTGCAAATATAGTCCTATCAGGCGAGAAAATTTGCTACTTCTCCTCCAGGAGAGCGGTGCCTTGTTTGAAAGCAGACCTCCTGATGTGCCAGGGTACTAAAACTGTGAGTAATGATAGCAGAATCATCTACTTCTCTGCTGCTCTGTGCTCACGGGTAAGTACTACTCACAGTGAATAATGGCTGGAGAAGCAGGGCCAAGGTGAAAAGTTATTTATAATACAGTAGCCAATGACTAAGTGCTTAGCTATGAATTTACTGCTCTGGCTACAATTTCATGAGAAAATGAACAGAGCTAGCTTTTGGTTTTCCAGTTTTAAAAGCTGTACACCCACTAAAACCTAGTAAAAATAATTCAGGAACGATTGGGGTAGTTATTTATAAAGCAACCTTGATAGAGAACACGTGCATCTCGCCTAAATGCAAGATAATCATAGGTGCTTTTGTTTCTTAGATACCGTCCTCAGAATTGCCATGGCAGTCAGTGAAACTCCTAGACTCATCGTCTTAAACCAGTGTCAGATGCTTTCCCCTTTTTATGCAATAAATATCCACTGCAGAGAGCCAAAAGACGGAGCTCGCTGGAAATGAAGCAAAGAATTAGACTGTCATCTGCTCAGCAGTCCTGGGTTTAGAGGTCAAGAATATCTCTCCACTTTTTAACATGAAGTGACTGTACTAACTGTCTTTCAGAACAAGTTCCTGTCAAGTGTACCCTGGATTTGCAGAAGATTGAGCATGCTTAGGAACAATTTTTAATTGTTTCTATCAGCCCAGAGCGAGGGAAAGGTTATTCCTAGAAATGCATTACTTTCACCCAAAGTAGTAATAACATATTCGGGCATATAAAAAAATCTGACCAGGAAAACACTGGGACAACATGACCAAGCTCACCACTCTTCTGAATTTCCTACACAGAAACATACCATTTTCCAGCACACCCTGCAGAATAATTGGATATCTTCCAATCCCCACATTACAGGTCGTGACTTACTGGTGCAAATTTGGATTCTACTGAGGACCTGCTTATCGACTGAAATTCGGATGGCATGACACAGCAAGAGACTTTGGCTTGCCATTGCATATTTGAATGCTGGTTTATAGAAAAGGACTATGTTTTAGTTCAGCCAGCATTTTACCCCACAAGGACATATGGCTCAGATTTGTGATGGAAAAACAGAAGAAGCAATGATTCTACAGGACTGCAATTTATTTCAGAATTGTAAACACAGAAGGGATGGCTTCTTATGAAATTTTTAAAACCAACTGCTAGTTTTACTATCTGTTGTGCTTCCCGTTTGCAGAGTCCAAGGGGTATATTTTCACCTTGACGTACAAAGAGTTATACATGAAAACTATGCTCTTCAATTTTTCTTCAGGGAGTTGGTGTTAGCTGCATTATTTCAGTGCTGCTGAGCTTGTTGCAACTGGCCTAACTTTACCTTGGTAGACAACCACTGAACTCAAGTCAGAGCCATCTCAAAAGCCTAATTAGGCACTTCTGCAAATCCGAAGTATCTTGTACATTTTTATATGTCTTACGATTTTAGAAAGCAGTCTTTTCCCCCTCCTTATCCAAAGGAAAATTAAAACAATTCAGTGTTAGAAAGAAGGAACATAAAGAGTAATGACAGTCTTACTTCCCCCGGTTTCACGAGCCTGAAGTTAAATACTTGCCTTTGTACAACTGTTTCCCTTCTTTTATTAGCTAAATATTGTGGCACCATGCAACCAGAGCACAAAGAATAAAATTACAACAATTTGAGATGAGTGTAACTTTTACAAGAGTCAGATATCCCTAACAACCCAGACAGTCAATAACCCAGCACAAATTAACTCTGGCAAATAATAGGTGTGTTGACCCTAAATTCATGAGGCAATAAAACCTACCAACAGCCCGTTGTTTTAAAATACTCAGGCACTTCTCAAAGACAATATAGTTTTTGTTTGTGAGCAAGAAGATCATTAATTAGGAAAGCTTTTAAAAAAGGTTTTAGTATCATTAGCAAAAACTAATAGGAAAATAAATTAACTTACAATATCCGACACCAAGTCTGAAAAAACAGAAAGGCATTAAAAACCCAAAGCTAACCAGTCCATGTCCCAAGGACTGCATCCCATAGACCCACTTCTCCACAGACCTCCATAACCACAATAACAAAATTAAATTTCCTCCCCTTCTTATAGCATTTTGAGTTAGAGACGCACTGCTGTGAATGCAGATCTGTCGTATGGTGGAGTCACAGCAATATAATTTGAACCAACTCTGTTCATCTCTTCAACTCCACAACAATGAAAATACACTTAAAAACACAAAGCCATAATCTGTTCTTCCAAATTTGTTTTCTTTCTGAGAGCTTTTTAACAATAGCAGAGCTCCGGTAAAGTTACTATTCAAAAGCTGTCCTATGGTTAGGCTCTGGTGTGAATTCTTAGTTCTTGAAGGAAAACACATTTTCTAATTATTTGGAGAGTCTGTTTAAAAATGCAGTACGTTAAAATAAAACACCATGAAAGTGGCCCAAAATATTTTATGGCTTTGAGTAAAGTTCTTCTTTCCCCTTCCCATGGATGCTTGCTAAGAGATGCCATAATTAGTCTGCCAAAAAATGATTACATACGAAGGACTGCACATAATGAAATTGTCCACTATTTCAACCATGTCAACTACAGACTTATGAAAGATTTATACCTACTTCATATTAAAATTATTTAGTAAATGTTACATAGCACAGCAAAAACCACGGGCATGTTATCGAGAGGGAGTCAGGCTCAGTGCAGAGCGCTCAAACCCAATGGCCAACACGAGCAGACTCTGCAAGCAAAGTGTTTATGTGGCCATAAAACCATATGGTGGCAGACCACAATTTTCTGTCTTTCTAGAAAGAAAGAAAGAAAATACAGAATTTAAATTTTAAAAAGGAAGTCATCCAGAAAGTAAATTGAAATATTAGTAACAGATATCAAATTTTGGAAAACGAACTGAGACAATTAAAATGCCCTTGTAACTGCAACTGCTTGCTAAACCAAACCCGTGCTCTTGGACAGATTGCCTAATTTAAGCAGACGATGTACCTTCCTCTTGGCTTTTGCTTCAAGCTTTCCTTCCATGAGAAGTCAAGTAATTAACTTGCCAGGGGAAGAAATTTTCCTCTTCAATACCTTTACATTTGTATAAAGCAAAATTACACAAAACGCTGATGCAAGACCCAAAGGGAAAATACTTGCGCTGTACAGCACACCCTTGCCTAGACCACCTTAAATCCACCCATTGCCTGCGCCTGGCTCCAGATCCGGACATCCCCGTGATGCACCAGGGCCCAGTGTCTGCCTGCTGGGATGGAGTTTATTCGCAGGAAATATGAAGGGAAAATTCACGCTCAGCTGCTTAATGAGAACTGACATTCCATCTCCAGAGAGAGAGAAACTTTGGATGTCAGGCAGGTTAGCATAGGGCAAGCAGACGGTCAATAAAATATTCAATAAAGTACTCTGATATGATAGATCTAATATTGTGGAAAAAGCCAGAAATCATTTTTTTTATAAGAAAACGAGTTTAAAATGGTGGTTAAAATGGCCTATACAGTACTAACCTGCTAAAACTTGAAGACAATTGCGACTGGTTTTTGAACTTGTTATAAAAAGTAAAACCAAATAAAGGGTCATGTAGCACAAGATATGCTTCTGTGGACATGAAAGCAGTTAATTTAGAACAAATGCGCATACCGTTTTTTACAAAAGCTCTCCAGAATAATTTTACAACTGATTTTTAATTTTTTCCTTAAAAAAATAAGAAAAAAATCTATCTATCACACTAAACCACACGATGCTTAGGGACAGAGGCACAAACCTCACCTAGTCTGGATCGCAGCAGAGCACGTGCTGACCCGAGTGACCCGGGAGCAGCCCCAGGTGCTCCAGCATCAGCACTGGGGTCCCTCCTCCACAACGGGATCTAACTTGCCACTCATTCTTCCAAGCAGGATTCCTACTAGATTTCTTCTCTGAGCAACTTTTTTGTGATAGCTCTTTCATGCCCTGCTGTCAGTGACTTCTTCAATTTTCCTCCCACCTCACCACAGTGAAGCGTTTGGTAGGAAAACCCTGGAGGGATCAAGAAAGCAACAGGCCATATGCAGTGAGTCCCTGCAATCATTCTAATGAAGCTAAATCTTGAGTTTACATAAAAGGAAAATTAAATCAAGCACTGGAGTGGATTGGAAAGAAATACACCAGGAGATGGATAAAGTTAATCACGTTTAGTTAAGACTAATGCTGACCTACTCAGGCTTGCCTTGGAGATCCTTCGTACTTACTGTAAGTTTTATCTATATGGGAATACAGAAGCACACAGAGCTGTAGCAGCTGCCCTGAATTTCTGCAGCGTTTTACGTCTGCAGGCTGCCGGGACAGTACCACTTCATCCCTGCAGCATCACTGCTAAATATCGCGGATGGAAATACGAGAAGCCGGGGCTGTGGATCGTGACTCGGGGACTCCTGAAGCCCGGTCCTGTCCTTTAAACCCTGCAGGCAGTAATAGGTTTAATAGGTAAGTCAGGGAAAAACTCCTTCACCTCAGTAAAATAACAAAAGCAAAATTTCGTTCTCATATCACATCACTCCTGTCACCCTTCCAAAGGGAACCTGGGATTTGACCGGGACGTTCTGCCAGGCAGGAGGCTCCGTCCCGAGCAGGCACGTTTCACAGAGCTGCACCTCATGCTGCGGGGCCAAGAAACCAGCTACGAGGCGTGCGGGCAGCTCTGTACAGACCAACCCGCAGGAGCCTGGTGCTCTATACAGAGCAACAACTTGCTGCTTGCTTTCTCTCTCCAAAGAAAGATCTTTTTTTGCCTGTAGTTTATCTCGTGGCCTGAAACTTGAAAGTAAAATTACTTTTAAGAGAGGAAATGGCACAGGAATTCCTACAGTCATTACATTGATTTTTTTTTTTTGTTTGTTTGTTTTATTTTTCACAAAGATCTCAACCACATCTCCAGCAGGTGTTGGTAGGAAAATGACAGACTATTAAAATAAAGAGAATAAATCTATTACATTCAGCCATTCTAATATGGCAACTTCTTCATTTTTTTCCCCTCCTAAAATAAAATTGTATCTTCAAACAAAAGGTATCCAATGTTTTGACATAAACCCACGGCATCGTCTCAGACACACGATGGGGAAGAGCTACGTGGCCTCAGACAAGAGGGTGGCTTGCAGCAGCTCTGCCATAGAAGCTCAACGATTGGCACGCACAGGTTGCTGCGTGTTTTGGAGGACATATCCAGTCCACGGGCCACCAGCTGACTATCATACTTCTTATCTGACATGTATAATTTAAGAAATGGAGTTGTATTTCCCAAAATGTTTACTTTCATGAGTGCTGAAGCAAATGTATTCCTTTAACTCATTCTGCTTTAACTGGTATCAGCTACACAAACTACACAGTCTCCCGATGAAGGAGCAAAAGATTAGGATATGAATCTGTCAAGTTTGGAATATTTTTTTCTGCATAGCTCCGTTAAATGACTGAAGACAATAATGCTTCAGTATTTTCTGAGAATAGCTCATTTGTTCTTTATTTCAGTGTTACAGAAAAGATTATTTGCAACTATTCACTTCCTTACAAAATATTCAGATTCTTCAATGAAAAGAGTTTCCCACATTGTGTAGCCACCCACACAGCTCCATTTGAAAGTGAATGAAAAGCTGTGCTTGATAATGTTGAATATGTTAACCTCTTACAGTTCTCCAGTTCTGGTGAGCCACTTTTCTTCTGCATCTGCACAAGGAAAAGTGATGAACACAAGCTAGATTCTGTTGATTACGTACAAATACATGCACCAAAGGCATCAAGTGATTGAGACTGAAGCGATTTCTTAAGATCGTCATCTGTGTCTGAAGTTGTTTCCTTTCTGGCAAACTAAAACCAAATTTAAGCTTGCTTGGAATTAATTGTAATATGTAACACACCATAATTAGTAATGGGATATGAAACATTTTCCTTTCTACTTTCAGCTACTTGGTGTCAGCTTTGACTAGTTCAAACTCAAACAGAAGTCATGACCATTTAATGACGAGCTAGTGGTCTATGCAAAATAGCCTAGTGGTTTAAGTCCCTTCCCTAATCGTACATACCACCACTGTCATAATTAGCACTCGTGATGGCAATCTCAACAGAGACGAGGGATACCGACTGGCAGACACGAAGCCCAGTGTACGTGAACCAAACTATTGAATGAATGTTCATTCCAATCCTTGTGTCTTTTTTAGAAAAACATAATTTGCACCGTACTGCTGCTTCTTGGAAAGTCGCCTTTGCTTATAAGCATCTTGACACCTCAGCAAACTCCCGTTTGATGCCCCGATCAAGGACAGAAGCAGCAGGACTGCTCTCCCTTCGCAGGACCCGCTGCCACAGTGTGCTCAGATGAGGGCACGCGTGGGGCACTACGCCAGTGGGGTACAAGGACCTCAGGTTGAGTAGTGCCGGGGAAATGACAACTCCCAGAGTAGCTCCTTTCTAAACCAGTAAAACTTCCTATTTGCTAACTCATGTTTACCAATTGCCTTTAAACCTGAACTACATCTCTGACTTTGTCCTCTCTTGTCTGAGCACATCAGCGTACACCTGCCCACAACGCCAGTTCCTACAGATCCTCGAACACTCAGAGCTCCACCACGTGCAGCTGACAGCCAGGCCACGAGCCTGGTACCTCTCCAGCAAGCAGGGGCATGAATTACCTGGAACACAGTATGAACGCATCCGGACGGTTCAAATAATCCAAACACACTAAACCACCTCCCTTGCAATTTGACTACAACACACTGCAGTCGCACCATTCTGCAAATCTCCTAAGCACGACACGTGACTCGGGCATCAGCTCTTTAAAACCCCCAGCATTTCTTCCCCACTTTTCCTTGTTTCCCTACTCACACGTCTCTGCCCTGTGAATCCCAACGAGGTGCGCGAGGCTTAGGCCAACGTATCGCTTTTCCCTTCCCGTCATCCCATTTCACCGCGAAATCTGATTCTTCCATCTGTCCCTTCCTCCTCGCCCCATCTGGCGAAATTCAGCAGTTGCATTAATACGATCTGATGCTCCAGCCAGCGCTCACATCCGCACCACGTCTGCACTGCAGCATCGCTGCTTGGCTCCTTTAAGAGATCACTAAAAGAGATGTTAGTAGATTGAAGAAATTCAGAGGAAAAAAAAAAAAAGAATGAACGAAAGAAAGAAAGAAAGAAAGAGTTGCTCTTCTTTGAGAGCTGGCTGGAATGGAGAGCTATCTTCATAAATAGACAGGAAACAGAAAAGACTAATGTTGGGCAGATGACAGATCCCTGAATTCAGTTAACTGGCCTTCAAGATATGAACTGTTCTATTAAACATAGAGGCATTATGTTGGTCATCCACTTTAAGCCCAAGAGTGATTAAAATGCTGGCAGAAAATAAAAACTGGCTATTGAAGAGCTTGCCCTGAGGTCCTAATTTCAAATCAAATTTTACAGCGCCGCACAGGAACAATGGCAGCCCAGTACTCCAAGTCTTCTTTTTGTCACTTTGTACAAAGAAACCCCCTCAAACTCTCTCAAAGAACAATGGCCCCTCTAGATTCGCAACTACGCCAAGAATGGGCTCAAACCATACAAAAACACATTTTAAAAATACATTTTACACTGCCCTTGACATTTGAGATAAATAGAAGCCAATGCATTGAAATTCCAAGTATTTTTTATATCCTTTCACAATGTGAATTTTTTATTTTCCCCAGTCTACTTGATCTTTGACATTCTGGCCTCTGGAAAAGAAGGACACAGCAGAGCAGTCAAAGAAATTAATTATGTAGATAATTGCATTTTATTAAAATGATTACTGTAGCAGAGAACTCAACAAATGACAGCTACACGAACCTGGCCCCCAGAAGAAATCAAGAGGACACAAACAGTTCATTTTTAATTGAAAAACTTCTCAGCTATTAACATTTAATTATCTGTTACTGATATATGGCACTAGTTTAATTAGCATTTTTCTATACGTCAGGTTTGCCTTTTAGTAAAAACACTTTTTTAAAGTTCTGCTGAGCTGCCGTAGATTCCCCGTTTCTACAGTCTGAGTTTATTTGAATTTGGCAGCTTGGATACAGACAGTTGTTTCCTAGTGAACAGCACACAAGACCATATGTTTCAACATTTAAGCAATTTAGAATCAGAGGTATAATTCTGAGTGTCCTTAGCAGAAATTGTACATTAAATACCCAAAGGATCTGAGCTCTACAAGAGATACAGCCTTTTTTAGCACTTTTCCCATAGCAACAAAACCACTCTATGCTACTTATATCATATACTCGAACCACAAGCATGCTGAGAGCGTTGGTGAGCTGACTAAGTCTGCAGCCAGACGGTTCTAGGGCTGCTGTGTTTTCAACAGCAAGGGACAAGCAAGTATATAATTTTCCCTTTCTCTTTCCTGCACCTCTCTCCCATCAGGCAGGATTCATCCAGAATTGCCTCCAAAACACACTTACGGGTGACGACTTGTACCTGGTTTCTTGATTTGTGGACATCTACTTTGTAAGAAGGCATTAATCTACAGCTTCTTTTGCCAACCAAAAATAAAGCCAAATATGTTGCTTGTGTTGTTCTCTTTGTTTCTGGGATGATGTATATCACCAGAACTATAGATTTAAATCAAGATACAGCCAAGGCATGTCTGGCATGATACGCCATGCTCCTGCACTGGTTCGTCCACTCTGCTTTTCCTGGCACGAGGTCACACAACCTCCAAACCGCACAAGAACATTGTAAAAGTAGGTTCAGAAAGAAAAAAAAAAAACAACCAGCAAACCCTGAGAGGGAAAAAAACCCTCAAATCACAAACTACATCACTGAATCTATTAATAAGTCTTCTCTGTTTTAATCACAACTCCCCTGATAAAACCAGAATGAAAATGACAATCTGAAATTAAAATTTAGTGATATTTTCTTCTTAGAGGATAGGCACGAACCAAGAAATCTAGCAGTTTATCAAATACCCTCAAGAATTCGAGTGAAGGCTTGTTCTTAAAAGCGATGGACCTAAGCATGATCCCCCTGAAGTCACAAGGAACATCCCAGACCACGTGTTGAACATGGGGTGGCAGTTCCTGATCCTCAGGCAAACTCAAGACCCATTTGTCACTTTCACTCCCTTTTAACCGCTTTTCTGAACACGTTGTGCTGCATAACAGCCACTTATTCTTCAATTTTTCACACTACCACTTTACAGAAAACTGGAACAGCAAATAGTTTTTTCCAGAGTGGGAATGTGCCGTGCGGGATGCAGGACTGCCACGCGGTCCCCGCTCCCAGCAGCCAGGAACCGGCAGTCCCTCACACTGCTACAGCCTGCATGTCTACAGGGCTGTAATGGACTCAAGATTTCTTTTCTTTTAATCTTTTTTTTTCCCCCCATCCCATATATGTATGGAAACTGAAGAGATAATAGTATTCAAAAACATGTCCTTATAGCTTTCATTAAAACAGTCATTAAATTAACAACTATTAAGTTACTAATTATAATTTCTAGACATAAAATGTTTTCAAAGTCTTTTTCATCAATATATAAAGGTCGTTTTCATTTGGTGAAGGTTCTGCCCGTCGTTTGTACTTGGTACTCTGGTATAGAAATTCACTTCAAATACATGAGTGATTCTGAGTGATTAAAAAAAGCAAACAAAACCTCCAGAATTAATTCCATTTGTGGGTATTTCCTTAAACAGCATTAATAACCTAATGCATTTAAAAGGAAGATTTAGAATTATAATTCACTTGTATTTCATAGGATTAAAAATGCAATATATGTAATATAGCCACAATATATACATACAAACATATCAAGAAGGTACAGTATCCATTTCTGTTGTGCAGGAGTTCAATGTTGACACCTTTGGAGATCATTTAAATTTTACTTCCATCTACTTCAATGATGTAAAATCCAAAGAAAACATTTATCATTCACATAGGTCTGAAAATATAAATTCAATAGGATATAGGTCAAAGAATATATAGTAATCAGGACTGAAAACTAAGTATAGGTTTCTCATTTGGAAGTAGATTTAAAAGCAATACCCAGTCCTTAGTGTCCACTACACCTAATAGAAGACATGATTTTCTATACATTTCTTTACCTCTTGTAACATCAATCGCAAGTTTGCAAAAAAAAAAAAAAAAAAAAAAAAAAAATTCAATAAACCAGCTAATTTTATTTCTTTACTCTCAGAAAAAAGAACACTCAAAGGGACTTCTTGTAGGCCAGTATTTTGTTTGACAGTATATCTCTCCTGCTGCTAAAAGTAGCAGCATTTTCAGTAGAAACAATAAATACGTTAAATGAATGTAAGCTTTCAAAAGGCAAGAGAGAATGGAAAGAAATGCCCACTCCTGAGAGGGACTAACTACCTGGGTGCAGAGGAGCCCCGCGTGCCCTTGTCAAAGCAGCCCAGGTTATTCTCGTCTCCTCTTTTTCACTAGAAATTCCATGCTGACCCTGAGAAACACTGTCATCAAAACAAGGACAGTTCCACGAAACATATCTCCACTGCGAAAACATTTAATAAAAACATTCCCATCCCATTCTAATTTTAATTTGCACTAAGTTTCAATGCAAAGAAACAGACACAGCTGTCCGATTTCTTCCTCCAAAGCACCCCAACTTTTGAGTTCCCTACCCAAAATTTTAAACAAAATCTATCGGACTTTAAGGCACGCTAGGTAAATTGGCGTTTAAGAAAATTAAGCTTTAACTAACTAAATAAAATGCTGCTTAAATATTACTGGGCTCTTTGGCTATATCTAATAGCAAGACTACTAAATAAAGCCCTTACAAGAAAAAAATGCACAGAGGGAAAATCGGATTGTTATTTTTAACACTGATAATTTTGTTTAAAAGAAGATTCCTTCCTGTGTTTCATCATTTTACGTTATGTTCTATTATAGAAACTAATGTGGGAAAAAAAGTTCAGAAAAATCCAGGCCCAGAATATTATGGAAAAAAGAACCACCAAATGTAAAGGTCCTGTAATATTTGGTATCTTTAGATTTTTCTGCACTGGTTCACATGACCCCCCATTTATTTTTAGAAAGGCAGCAATTCCCACTTGGATACGGTGCAATACCTTGTACCCGAATGTTGCTTTGCACAAATAAACCATAGAAAGTGTTGACTTAAAAATAAAACATTGGAAAAGGAGAAAGTTTTTTTTCTCTGTGAAAATTTCCGGAAAAGCTGTAAACAAAGGCAGGTTTGGCTCAGTGGTTGAGCGACTCTGTTGAGCTGTTGAGGATGGAGAACATATCAAACCTCACAGAGTGAGGAAATGTTTGTAAAACAGTTAGTAAATCATAGGCAGCAAGGTCACCATGTTTAACAGCAGGAATGACACTTTGCCAAAACCCCAGCTGTGAAAGGGCGTATATGCACACGGGCTTGTCTCTCATTTATTCTTCTTCACATCCGAATTTTATTTTTTTTTTTCCCTAAATCTCTATTTCTTTAAAAGCAGGGAAAACGTACAGGATTCCAAATTGAGGAGGTCTGCCAGGACTGACGCATTCATCCATCAAATAATCTCAATACCTGGTTTTGTTTCACCAAACAGAACGTAAGCTGTTAAAGCACCAAGAAATTCTCTGCAGTCTGAATGATTTCCCTACAGATTGATACCGACTGACCTTTTTATCTCAGGGACAGAGTTTTAAGTTCTTGCTGCTGCTCTAAATTCACACACGCAAAAAACTCCAACAATCTGGCCTCTCCGAAAACTGGCACAGCCGCAAGGTGAAATTACACATTTTTAAATACAGATGCTACAAACCCACGTACGAATACAAGGAGTTTAATTCATCTGATGCCAAAAAACCCAGCAATGATTATTTCAAGTTGAAAAGTTGTCATGAAATCACTTCATAATATGGAGAGATTTATAAAATGACTCACCTGCTACTGTAGAAATCAAACACCCTGCGGTGTGTCACTGGCAGGCAGCATATAGCAAAGGAAGTACTTAAGCACATACTTGACTTCAGCTCCTTGCATGTTTGAAGTTAAGCATGTATGTAAGTGCTTTGCTGGACTGGGGCCTATATGCTGGACAACTATGATAAAAAAAAAATTTTCCTTCCAAATGACTTATATGTTACATCTCTATTAAAATGTTGGGGTTTAATCACAGTTTATGGTGAGGTTTTGAAGTGTCCTGTTCCCCTGTTCGCTACATGATGAGACAACGCAATCGGGAACTGGGGAGAAAAACTTGATCTACAGCGATGAAAACAGGTTTTGCTTTTGGGGGAAGAACCCACGGGGCACTCCTCCTTCCTTTAGGTGGCAGAAAAGTGACATTACGGTTAGTAAGAGCACAGTTGGTAGGCAGGCCGTTAAATAAGAAATCACTTGATCAATGCCTGTTAAATGTAGGTAAGAACTACAGCATGACATTAAGCCACTGAAAAGTCTAATACCAAAGTTACATGTCGTCTTGCTTCATATTGGAGGAAAAAACAGGAATTCAATTTGAGGGGGGCAGTTTTTTCTTTTAAATTATTTTCTCTTTTGTACTATGAATCCTTTCTCCTGGTCTAGTTCTGCTGCTTTCTTTATAAAGCAAAAGTTTAAAGTTAAAACGACTCCTAAATCCAAACTCTACACGTCTCGCACAAACTCACAATGCGGTTAAAATTTTTCAAACGGCTCTCCTCGTCACGGGCCAAACCAAACCCTTCTACCTTAAGAGATTTTTTGTGTTTTTGGGGGTTGGTAACCCAGCTAAAGATTTCAACTTTGCAAATGAAACTCACTCTGCTTTTAAATGCACTTCTAGTCCTCAGCCCTGCTCTGAAGTACTGCAGCCACCGGTGGGCCAGCACAGAGGTCCATTAGCGCAGCCGTGCCGGGTTGCCGACGGCAGCACGGCCACCATGGAGAGCCCCGCTTTGTCGGCATGCTCCGGTGCAGACGTGCACTTAAAGCTATGTTCCTAGGAAAAGGAAGGAAGGAAGGAAATGACTTTAAGCTACATTTAAGCTACTATTTTCACTGGTTTTGCTGCTTCGAAACCAAAGATGACGACGAAGGAAAAATATTCGTAGTATAAACGTCATACAGAAAAGCACTACAGAAAAATTAATGAGTGAAGCTACGTTTATAGGGGACTTAGTAGGGACCAAGTAAATTAACACCAAATAATAAAAATTGAGGCCAACTGTATGTATATGTACATGGCAAGGCACTAATTCTTCCAACACTTTATTTACAGAAACAGGAGTTTCTATATGATCATGATTGTATTTAACAAGAGCTCTACCAATCAACATAACAGGAGGAAGAAGAACTTTATCCTAAAGGCAAGTAACTGAAAAACACTAAGACAAGAGGGTTAGTTTAGTATTACGTAAACCTGAAAGTGACTTAAAATAATTAAACCACAGTAGTGCAACGCCAATCATTTTACCCATCTCTCTTCTAAGAGGAGAGACTCTTTCTTAAATGGAAAATCCTATAGTGAAATGATGGACCTGACTATTAATTAACCAGTCCTGTGTGTTGAACATTTCCATCTGGTTAATCTTCTGGAAAGGAATTACTGTTTCATTTTATGAATTCTACTTCTTTGCTCATTACGTGAAGCTTTCAGCATATCTGCTCGGACCGTATAGTTTATTTTTCAGTCTTTTCTTCTTCTTTGGTCTTTCCTGTTCAAGTTCTGTTCAGTAATATGGATCAGTTGTGCTTTGTGGAGCAGTTCAATGAGATTAAATCAACAATGTGTCTTAAACTGCCAGTACATAAGTTAAAATTTACCTCCCTTAATCCATCTTACGTGCTTCAGAATTGTACTCCAAGAACCAGAAATATTAATTAACAGACAATATGTTTACCATTCAATTCCTAAATTTCTAAGGAAAGCTTTTGCTACCTAGTATTCTGCCACCTCTTGTTTAATGCACAGCCTTCCATTCCATTTCTGCATCTGAGACATTCTCGTGTCTCTGCTGTCACTGGGATATCTAGGGACCTATTCCAACTCACCCCCATCTTAAGTCCACAGGAATAGGAATTTGTTTATTTGTTACCAACGAAGCTAAAACTGTACTGAAACATGCTTCAAAAGAAACTGATGGAGTTCAGAAATTCACATGAAGCCCTGTTGTTACAGATGGTGGCTTTTCTTCTTCGAGAAGCCTGCAGATTACCGCCACGGGAAGCACGCATTCTTAGCCCAGCTACACATTGCCCCTGGACAGAAAACTGGCCTCAAGTAACATTTGCCTGCTTATTCCTCTAAGCACCAGATTTGTTACAGTGAAAAACAAACATACTTTTTTTAGGTTTTGTAAGGTAGATTGTGTGCCCCGAAAGAGAAGTTTATTTGACCTGGATTCTGAACTTGAAATTATTCAAGCACATCCCATGTATGTTACCAGTCTCGGATGCTTCCTACCTGTCACTTCATCTAATAGTACTTGAAATACTTTAAATTTTCTCTCACCTTGCTTTCTCCTTCTGTCAAACTCTGTAAAGAAACAAATTTACAATACTTAGTTTTATTACAGTTGTTCCAATTATTGTCATTTGTGAGGGTTTCCAGCAGTAACACTGCCGTACTCAAGCCGCGTTATTCTTACACATGCTAAGCTTTACAGACAACAAGAGTTACAGAAGTACATCTGAATTATTATTTTGTAAACACAGATATCCTTTAATGTAGATGTCTTAATGACTACCTTTGGGTTTCAATGCAACGCATGCCTTGGTGTTTTAACTTGGTACACCATCGTCATCTATTGCTTTAAACTCCTTGTCTTATTTAGACTACCTAGATCGCATTCAGTTCTCTTATTTTACTGAGTTTCATTTCACAGAAACTAAACAAGCAGGCACTTTAGAAAATTAACTCTGTCAAGACAGAAGTCTAGCAACAATCTTTAGAAGAAATGACACTGCTTGGCTTTGACATTACTGTGTTCTCCTTCTCCCTCCAATGCTGAATTTTTTCATGGAGCTCACTGCCTCGCAGGTAGAGCTTAGCTCAAACACCCATCTCCAACATTAACCCCTGACATCTGCTCTTCATAAGCACACTTCAGAAAGACAAGAGTTAAGAGAAAAAATACAGAAGTCTGAAGCTAGCAACTACAAGAGAAATCAAGCGTTTTATTAATACTTCTATTAATCCTCCCCTTAATCCTTTATGGTATTAGAACCTCTCTAAAGCACCCTGATTTTTATATGTATTCTTTTAAGCTGTAAAAGTCTCAAGGTATATTTTTCATTAAAAGTCAAACGACTAGATCTGGGTAAAAACGTAGATACATTTCTTCAGTAAACATACTCCTAACTGGCCACTGCGAAGCCACTTCAGCTTTCTCAAATACCCTCGGTGCACGTTTCTATTTAAAATCAGCACTCCTCTTGCACCAGAGCGGGGGCTGGCCCTTATCTCTGGTGGAGATTGCTGGCCCTGGACAGGCCGGTCGGTGTTTCCAATTTCCTTATATAACAAGGCTCCAATGTCGGGAGGAAGTGGGCAGATACTGAGAAATCAGGGAGGATAAAAAGCACTAGACCTGTAACCTCCGAGGTCAGGAGGTTATGACTTCAGGGCCTAACAGTAAGGTGGAAGGATGTGTTCAGGTAGTTTTAAATTACCTTGCTTTACTGGTCTTTTCCAAAAGGAAGAGAGATAAGATCAAACTCGGAAGATTAATATCGCATACGTGAATATATACACACAGCTAACATGAACATTACTTCTTTTTTCAGTGGTCTGACTGAACGTTCAGAAGTGAAAAGATATTCTCTCCCCTGCAACATAGTTGTGATTTCATAGTTCGAAGAGCCACAATGATGAAAAGCTATCCAGCAACTCTTTTAGCCTCTCTGCAAACAATTACTTACAGAACCAAGAGATGAATTTGTATGACCATAATTTGTCTCCCAAATACTGACAGGTGTGGGTACGCGGATGACAAGCTGTAAATGAAAAATACAGCTTTGGCCATACATGTAGGACTTTATGCAGCTGCACGTGCAGCAGAAAGGACAGCAATCCTCTCCCCACGCATGAAGTAGTGAAGTCTCAGTTTTCAACTTGGATGCTCAAGTAATGACTTTGTGATCATCAAAGAACTGACACCACTGGTCAGGATGGCATGGAACAAAAGAAGTCATAACATAAAATTAGTGATCACAAAACACCATCTGCAACTGTGGAAGGAGTTCCCCGACATCACTGTATGGATGGCAATGATGCTGAAGGAAAGAATGTTTAATGGCTCATGGCCACCGCAGTTTCTGCTTGCCTTGTTGCTCCAGCTCAAAGTTGAGATTCGGTATTTCCCATTGCAGAAGTGGTGGAGTGCTTCTAATGTACCTACTATTGGCCATAGAAGGAGCTTGGTTGCTGAAGGTTTTGGGGTTTTTTGTTTGTTTGGTATTTTTCTTTTTTAGTACCTGAAGAAAACACCAACATAAAGTAAAATAGAAAACGACCATGGTCATCACTGCAGGAAAGGACCAGTCTTGTACACTGCTGAATAAAACCTTAAAGAAAAGTACAGATCACAGAAAACTGTAGATAAAGGGCTTGATTTTTGTCAAAGTAAAATGAAAACATGGACTTTCAACCTATGACAGAAAGTATCATGTTTCACATTACAAATACTAAAAGAATGAAGATATATGTTCTTTTGAATAAAAGAAAGACCTCATGACTATTCAGAAGATGGTAAACAACTGAAAATTCAGTTACTTCACTTCTTAGGTGAAAAAGAAATGACTGCGATTTTTCTTACAAAAGCAGCCTCTGAATTCCCAGCGAACTTCCACCTTCGTGGACAACTTTGGAAACAGGGCTCAGTGATCTAGGATTTCCTTATCTGTTCCCCAGTGCTAATTAAAGGGATGTTGTATAGTTACCACTACAAAACAGCACTTGGTAGAGTTATGCACAAAGCACATTTTATGAGCCATTTTCAGGTTAGAGTTCTAGCTAAAGGACCGATACAGTACTGAACACTGTAATAAGAATTCTAACCCATTCTGCTTCCATATAAATTCTCTTTTATAGGAGATTTGCCTCGACAGCAAAAGATACCATTAGTATATCAGTCCTGAAAAACGTTCTTCTAATTGCGTTTGGATGAAAGCTACAGACTGTCTGTATTTGTTCAATTGATGTAACATGCACCTACGCTACGATGCCTCCATTTGTGTGATGACTTTGAAATCGCTGCATCACGTATTGCTGCAACAGTCTCTCCTGCACCATAAACCCTAAATCCACATTTGTGAGCTCTGAAAAGCAAACCACTCGCATTTAAGACTTTTTTCACCAAAAGTTTTCTGCATCATGATACGTAGTTGTTAAGATTAGGATTCTTCTTCGATTTGACAGATAAAAACATGCTAAGACCACGGTTACAGGTAACAACAAATTATAGGAATAAACCGTATCTGTCAATTAGAACTCATGAGGCACAGCCAGCGAACTTCTTTGTCTCTCCTTCCTTTGGATCCAACTACATAAATACTCAGAAGACATGAACGGAACGTAAATCTTCACATGATTCTTCAATCTGTCTACAAATGACCATGACATTACATATAAACTATTCTACATAATATATATGCTTCTCTTTTAAACAGTTAAGGAGTGTATCAGACACCGTGATAAACACAGAAAACCGAGCGTGAATACCAATAAATGCAAGCCTTCCGTCTCGGAAACTCTTCACTTATTTGATTAAGTTAGGTGAAAAACAGAGCAGTCATGCTTGTAGCTTTTCTTCCTTTTTCCTTTCCTCCACTCTTTTTATTTCTAATGCGAATCGGAAGTCTATGTGGAGCAGCCTGGCTAGCCCCGGTCTAACCTCCCCATCTGGAAGGGAACTAACCAGCCTTGGGGCTACTTCCAACCCTTCCCAGCTGTTGGGTTTGGGTTTTTTGTTTTTGCGGGCTTGAGAAAGCATATTTATATAAATGATTGCCATATCCTTTGCCAGCTGTTGACCCTGCTCTTGTCCCGGTTGGGGCATGTTTTTCATTTTTAGCGGCCACAGACTGGAACTGACCCTGACAGAGTTAGCACGCTATGCAAACAGCTTCACGCGTTCTTGCTGTGACAGATAAGACAATGGCTGCCCAGTGCAAGCCGCCGGACCGGTGTTTCCCTTTGGGCTAATGTCACACAGCCTCGAGCTGGAAGTAGTGGTTAGAAAAAATAAATGATGAGATTCACAGCACTGGCGGAGGCTTCCTGTCCCCAGCAGAAGCGCTCGGTGATTTCAGATACTGCTCTTATTAGCAAAAAGGTTAACAAAAACACACGTGAAAAGGCATTTTTCACTCGGCCACGTCTCACGTTAGGTACCAGAAAGTTTCCTGAACTGAACTGTCAAAACATTCCTGAACTATTTTTGTAGACCTGGTTTTCCTCCTGTGGAACGGCGAGCTGACAAATCTTCACTAAAGCCCTTGAAAAAAATTGCAGCTACGTAATAATAATAATAATGATGATGATGATGATAATAGTAAAAAAAAAAAAATCAATCGCAACCTACAATGGTAATGACTTTAAACTTTCAGATGAATGCTTCTGACAAGGAAAACTGCTTTCTCTGTATCCCAAAGCGCTGCTCTGGAAAAATATACAGCATACTAAATACACCCGTGTTTCCTGGTCACCTGTAGCTATGCTGAAACAAGAACGTTTTGAACTATATTTAAAAAGTCCTCTGTAAAAGGGGGATGCTCTTAGCAAACACTTCTGAAGAAACGGCAGTTACTCACTTTGGCTGTTATCTCATTAACTAATACCGCTGAAGTTAAATGGGACACAGACAATGAACTCTAGCCTTTACAACTTTCATAAGCATTATCAGATTTTTTGATAATAAGTAGAGGTGGCATATGTGTTCTGTTTAGTATGCAGAAGAGCCTCATTTTATTCTCAATGCACAGATTTAATTAAAAATAAATTTACTGTTAACGCTTAAAGTGGTGCCAAGATTATCCAAACAGAAGGTTTATGATACTTAATAATTGATAAGAGGAGGGAAATTCACAGATTGCAACTGATTATTATTTAGTAGCTCTGTTTGCAAAGGTGAAAGTGGCATTACAGCTAGCCAAAAGGAAAAAAAAAAACAACCCACCAAACCTTTCTTTTATTGTTTGTGTATTTAGAAAAATTTGAATTTAGCAAACACTTTCTAGAAGCATTTGGAATGAAACCGATTACAGATCCTGACAGTTTCACTGACTATTTTGGATAATATTGAAGGTATTCAAAGTCTTTTCTAAAACATCAATCCAATTCCACACAAGGGGAGGTTTTTATTTTTTTTTTTTTTTTTTTAATGTGGGGTTTTTTTGGTTTTGGGTTTGGTTGGTTTTTTTGGGTTTTTTTTAATTGTTTTTTTTTTTAATATCAGCACATAAAGGAGATCAGCTTCTTTAAGGCAGTGATTCTCAGCTTGGATTTCAAACCAGCTTTAGCACAATGTGCCAGAAATTTCCACAAGTGCTGAGAGAATTAACTGATGGGATCTTTGAAGCCTCTCTATCCCAGATTAACTAATGAAAAATCTGTGAAATCACAGTTCAATCTTCTTTTTTTTATGGCTAGATGTGTTTGCAATGGATGGGATGACAAGATGCTCCCAAGCCATCTGGCTCCTCACACAGGATTTGATTCAGAAAATTAATAGTAACACCATCGGTGTGCACATATTGCAACAATCCAGAAATCTAGTCCTGTTACACAACCGAACGCAGAGGTTTTGTAATTCCCCCAATAGGTTACACAGATTGAAAATGCTGATGCTAGCCTTAGAAAACATTTTCATAAAATAGTGTGAGTAATGAGTGAGCAATTTCACTAAACCTCAGCCTGCCCTGCACTATTCACCCCTCCGCACTCCCCGAACAGAGCTGCCTCCTCTGGTGCAGGTCACTAATTCACTTTATGGTGAAAAGCCTGACTTTGAGCACTCCCTTCAGAATGAAAAGGGAAAAAATATTTTTCTACTTTCATGTATTATGCAATTATAATATCTATAAATAATGCGGCTTTGTGCTTTCAATAAGTGCTATCTAGCATGTATCAGCCTATGAATTAAATTCTTTGTTTAAAACTATCATACTACATACATTTTCACGGATGAGCAAAAGATCCATAGGAGAGGCAAACTGCAAGTTTTATTTACAAATCGACTTCTGAACATCCAGACAACAGGACTGTGGGAATTTAAAGGCAGCTTTAGCTAACTTTCTTGAGTATAATTCAGAAAATCCATGATTCTGTATGAAAAAGAAAAGCTTTTTGGCAGAAGTACTGCTTACCAGAACAGACTCTAGGTTGAAGCAAACTTGTATAAATTATCCATGTTAGATAAATTGTGTATTAAAATGTTACTTTAAAAGATTATTTTAGTTCGGTTCAAGATGAACATCTTACTATATTTTACATAATTCAAAGCTTATTCCCATTAAAATTCATTAGATCTGTGTATTCAAATCCACTAGGTATCTCTGGAAACACTAAGCTAACATGTTTAACTGCAACTGTAAATTTTCAGCTTCTTTAAAGGGTTCTAAACAGAGTATCTGGATGCTGCAGCAGAGATTGTCGGGCAGAGGAGACAAAAAGAGCTCTCAGGGAAACACCGTTGTGTCAAATGCATGAAAAAGATGGGAACAGAGGGAATTTCAAGCAGGTACATTAACTTTCAGAGTGCGCTGTGGTGAAGGGATGTTCAGGACTGTACACGATTCAAAACACAGTGTAACTTGTAAATACAGGGGACGTTAATGGGAACAGTTTTGTCTCTTTTAACAGTGCTGATGGATTTCATTACCGTGCAGTAGCAAGTTGAAACAGATAGGTGAAATCTTGTACTCCTTTTTTTGTTATGAATTTTTAAGCCCCTTTCTTAAAGGTTCCAGAAAACACAGTATAGAAAGTATATAATAAAAAATTATTTTGCCTTTAAAGCATTAAAAGCAAAAGCTTCTATAAAAGTCAAGGAGGTGAAAGATCCTCGGGGAATATTCTTTTCCCCTGAAGCCTTGCAGTTGAAACATGTATGCTCTGAATAAATAAAAGACTAGCAAGCCATCCTTTGCAAACACATCAGCCAAGATATTTTGAGCAAGGAGCAACTCTCACATGTTTTCTCTCTCAGTGCTCATTTGGAAACACCTTTGGGGGAACTGTTTTGAGAGGGCTGCACTTTCTCAAAAAGCAGGTCCCTTCAGTGTGCCGGGCTGCACGCCCAAATTACTCGCCACTTCTGCAACCCCCAATTTCAGGTTCTTCTTGATAGCCCGGGTTTGCACATTCCTGAAAAACCTGACAAAAGTGGAAAACCTTTTGCATGGGAAAGAAAAACTTCACTTTTTTTCTTTTATAAAAAGCCTCTACCTCATCAGTTCTGAGTTCAGGTTTCAATCACTGCCGCTGCCAATCTTTTTTATTTTGTGACGTGTCGGATTAGTCCGACTCTGCTCCTGCTGAAGCCAATGGAAAACTCCCACTGCTTCCAAGCAGAAGGGAATTAAGCCTTAAATGAATAGTTTTTCTTTGGTGCAAAGATCAGGAAGCCCCTAAGAACATATAGGCATAGATACAAAACGTAAGAGACTTAACTACCCTCCCCAAAAACCCCCAAACTCAAGCCCTAGAAAATATCTTACAGCCAAATTATTTCAGATACAAAAGTTTTACTAAATTCGGTAGGCGCTGAGGCCCCAGTACGTACAGGGCTGCACTATTTGCTGCTAAACTTAGGTTAATAGCCGATGACCCTTTCCATTCTTAACCTCGAGCGCTGACCTCCTGACCTACCCCCAGTGATGGTGTTTATAAGCATGTTGCCACTGGTGTAAATAAAAAAGGAACACAATGTGCTGAAATTGTTACTGGTGATGACAACCGACACGCATTTTACACTGCCAGTGGGCAAAACCATCAATAAATAACTCCAAATCTGTTGTTAATGTGTTTAGAGCTTCTTGCAATGGTCGTGTCATTTTTGCTGTTTTTCCCTCTTTTTCTCTACGTGTATCTTTGCAGGACAAGCAGAAAGCTTCCAGTAAGGCCACCAGCCAAAAATAAGGCAGCCTATGGATAAGGTTTACGATTAGCATTAGACCACAGCTGGATTTTCTACCTTCAGCTACCTTTCAGTACCTTCAATAGTCCTTCAGCTATGAAAAAAACGCATGAAAATATGCTGCGCCATAGCTCAAGCAAAATGGTATACTTTCTAAAACCTTCCAAGTAAAAAAAGAATGTGGTTTATGATGAAAATACAGGTTTTGGAAGTCCCTGTCTATGGGCTACTGTGAAAACTCTTGTCCTCCACGCAGCCCACAAGAAGCTAACCAAAGCATACTTTAAAAAAAAAAAACTATAGAAATGCTTCGCATAAAAATAAGACAAAAGGAAGACCCTACCTCTCACCCATCTTTTCTTTCTTTCTTTTTTTTTAAAAAAACCTGTGCCTTATTGTGGTTTTTAATTAAATAATTTGTTTCTAAGGGTTTTTTAAATTGTAAATTCGATTTTAATCCAGACTGGAATTCTAAAGCGATAGTTAAAGTTTTCAAAATACACAATCATGTTTTACATAAATTCAAACACATTGTAACATAGGTTTCTGTGCTTGAAACTTCTGCCTTTTACTTAAGATCCTGCAACCGCACATATGTTTTTATTAATTTATGTGAATTATTTCCAATTAAAAATTACATAGAGTATAAATATCCACACAACTCCTTTTGGGAGGAGCCCCGAGGATGCTAGGCCAGCGTGGCGATAGCGCATATTAGCTATCACAGCTGGACCCAAAGCGCGGTGCCTGTTACGCACCCAACGTCCACGGGAACAGAGCCCTCGTGCTGCCGGTCCCAGGTCGTTCCCTGCCAATGGCTCAACTGAAAACACAGAGCAAAACAAAGGGGAAACCACCAGCCAAGAATTTTAGACAGCTTTAAACATTTCTGAGTTGAAACGGTCTGTTCTGTTCATCTAATCATCTAACCCAACTTGTTAAGAGACTGTATGAAACACTGCTGCAAAGGCCAGCTCCACTAACAGCACAAACCCCCCCAAAACACACCACAGAAAAGAGCAGATTCCTGACAACTGACTGCTCAGGAAATACAGAAAAGAGTAATATCAAAATGCAAGTACGCCTGAAAGTCCTGTTTTATCAGCTATGTTCTGGGCCCAGTGCTTAGCTGGTTCCCTCAACTAACATGCAGAATCTTTCATTTTAATGGTCTTTTTGTTGTTGTTGTTGCTGCTGCTGCTACAACTCAATGAGACAAAAGGTACATAAGCATGTTTTTTTAAATGAACAAGTTATAAAAATGATTATAATGGATGTAACAGCCTATAAAATATGATCAAATAATAGTCATCCATCTTTCTCAAAAAGAAAAATTAGATCATGTGTAATTGTAAAATCTAATTTACATTCTCCTCTTTCCAATTTAAATTTCCACTTTTATGAAATATTCTCTGCTTCAAAATTGTGCTTGTGTAAAAGATGCTTTGACATGTTTCTAATTGATTCGTTTTACACTATTGAAAGGATAACAGTGATTTGCAAAAGAATTTTTTTCTGTCTTGCACACATCTCTCATTTGCCCATCTTAATTCAATTAAAGGAAGTAAGGACGGTTTGACCGATGAATGAACCATATTTTAACTGAGGACATTTCTATGTAAACTGGAATATACCAACCACTAATTCTCAGCCAGTTACTTCCGATCTGCAACTTTTATTTTGAAAGGTCATGGCATGGTCACCGAAAAGACAGAGGATATTAAACGCTGGCAAGCATTTTATAATAGTGCAAAACGACAGGCTGATATCAAAAGCAAAAGATTTTAAACTCAAATGCAATTTATATGCGAACACTCTGTAGTTATTCCCAGCTATCAGGGTAGCTGGACGTTAAAACTTTAAAGCAACCCCTCTCCTGGCTCAGTGCATTGTATTGTCTACTCCTTGGAAGGACAGTAAAGAAAATACAATTTTTCTATTTTCCATAGGCCTTGTATTATATTGGTGGTAATTGGTATACCCAGGACACTAAAAATATCACTTCTGTGCGTCTTGATGGGTTGTTAAAGAAATACGTATAGAAACACTGAGCCCATCTACCAAAATGTATTTGTACAAAGACCAAGCATGAAGTATGCGGTGTGCTCTGTGACAGGTTAGTGTGTATCTGCATATATCCGTATTAACCTGTAAATACAATTTCTGCTATGAACAGTAGTAGAACCCTCACATTTGAGTTGCAGTCTCTACACTGACCTGGAATACCCTGGAATATCGGTATATATTTAAGTCAGGCAAAGAGGTTGGAAGTGGAACAGAAAGCAAGAATCTTCAGCTTCAATGATTAATTTAAACACGCTCTATTATTTTCCAAGGATATAAGGGGGTGGTGTCATCCACCTTGTACACATCAAGAAAGTTGCGAAGATAATGAGGGTATTTGTTTCTACGTCAAATAGAAAAGTTCTCCATCTGCATCCTCTCCCCAGACAAGGGCACTTTGCTGCTCCTGCACTGCAAGGCGAGAGGAGAAAAATTCCTTCAAGTTCACAAATAATAAAACAGATTTGATTAGTCTCATCCAAACGAGTTGGAGCAGCGCAATACAGGGGTGGTTCAGTGATGGGGAGCGCTGGGTAACATCAACGCCTTCTGTAAAGTATCATTAGACAAAGATGACATTTTGAGGAGAAACAGTTATTAATATATTTGCAGGATTGTACCCTCAGAACCTTTTGGACACTGCTCTTACCCTCGCTGCTTAACAAGAGAGGTGCTACAGCAGACAATAGAGGAGAAAACATTACAATAAGGATGTTTTTAAGGAAATACTTGCTGACAGCATGCTGAAATAAGGATAAACACATGCCTACTGTTTCAAAACAGCAGCAAAAGCTGAACTTTTATTAAATAAACATGGCAAACAAACTAGCTAAAGCCCACAGGCAAGACGCTCTGTCACCAGAGAGGTGAGGATGACGAGGTATGTCCTTGACCAACTAGTTGTGAAGTCCCTCCTGAATCAAAGAGTATCAGGGAGTACCCGAGGGGTTTAAGTCTGAATTTCCACTGAAGAACAAAGCATGGTGGGACACGTCCACGCCAACGACACTGCCAAATTACAGATGAATGAGAAGAACTAGATGTGCTTTCTCTCGCTGCCGAGGTGACCGCTGCTGCCTTCAAGCTCACTGAAGATCCCCAACAGCTTGGTCCTGCTACCAGACTCTCCTGCCAACAGATTACCAACCTGAAATGCTTCACTTCAAAAATGCAAATTAGAGTTTACATAATTTGCTTTTGTTTTGTAAGCCAATATGTTGCCAGAAGATCTTCAGCTGAACTGGTGCACGTTGGTGAGTCAGAAGCCATTTCTAACCAGCCACCAGAGAAATGCAGAAAATACCAAGTGGAAGATGCACATTACCACTCTGCTTCTGCTTTTCAGATACAGGAGAGGAATGAGAGATGCACAGCTTTCCCCAGAACAGATCTCAGCCCCAAGATATGTTTGGTTTTTTGTGGTTTTGGGGGTTTTTTGTTGGGTTATTTTTGTTTGGTTGGGCTTTTTGGGGGGGTGGTTGGTTGTTTTTTTTAATTTTAGAGCAGTGGTCTCAGTTATTTGTCCCTTTAACAAATACCTAGGTTAAAAATGAGTGCAATAAATTTTAATTAGAACGGTGTCTATACTTGTTCACAAAATTAGTTACTGAAAATACAAAACCCCTGACAGGTTTTAGATTTTAGCAACCAGGTACAATTCAGAGTCACTCCTGAAAATCTCCCATCTGCACCTCAGAGCACAGATCACCGTCTCTCATCGGAGCCGTGCTTGGGTCCAGCCCTGACCTCTGCCTCATCACCTCCCGCGCTGTCCTGCTCCCTGGCCTTGGGTCACTCTCGGCGTAACAACGGTCGTTCAAAGCCACGTACACCACACCTACAACGTCACGCTACGAAAAGGGTCTTCTGCCAAACAGCTCGGCAACAAACTCCTGGTTAAGTTTTGGCATGATGCCTAACTGCACTATTTCTTCTGAAACGGAAAATGTTAATAGCATGAAGTGCCAAGGCTGTTTTCCAGAAACAGACAACGATAATACAGGGGACAGAACTAAATCGGTTTTGTGAATGTTCACAGAAAAACCTGCCGAGAGCCGGCCAGAAGAACAATCGCTACTTTAAACTGTAGCGGGACCTTACGTGGATGAAAATGGCCAAACTCTGACCCCTCTTGCCGAGCGTCAGCAGAGCCCTTGACCAAACCTACTGAACTCCAGCGCTGTAACTGAAAAGTTAAAACGACTCCTCCCTACTACCTGCGGAGCGAGAGTTACTCCTTCGGAGTAAGGTAGGCAGAAGGCGGCCCCATTCGTTTTGGCTAGCGTTACGAATAACAGAACGTCCGGCTTGCACGACGGGCAAGAATTATTCCCATTTGTGAGTTTTTCCTGGAGTGAGAGCAAACTCCACTAAATATTCCTGTCTGCCTCCGTGTGCACAAAGAGCCCGGAGCACATAAATCTGTAGTAATATTGCTCTTCGAAGGACCAAGACATATACGCTGATGCCCATACGCTGCGTACACGATTTAAAGAAAATAACGCTCTGGCGGAGCAAGCGCTGTAAGTCGTTTTGGGGAAGGCACTGTTGCGTCTGTAGCAGCGGGTCCAAGCCCCGTGAGCAGCAGGGTGGAAGGTAACCTGTTCGGTAGCGGAGGGGACTGCCACCGCCGAGCTCCTCCAGCGCTGCCCGGCCATGCTGCTGTGTTAATGACCTCGCAGCAGTAGACAGATCCAGTCCTTCTGCTTTTCTTTCTCACTGAATGATTTCCCTAAAGCCAAAGCTGGGCAAAATGCCACTAATGCTGCCGTAAAACTCCCGCTGTGTTAGGAGGGAGGCAGGCGACTGAGGGTTAGGAGGTAATCAAGCTTACAGATTAAGGCTCACTAAAGCTACAAGATCAGCACAGCTCGGGGTGTTTATTAACTCTTTGAAAACCAGGATGTACGATTCCGTATCACATTAATATAAAGGATGTTTTCTAACAAGACCTGACAGCTGAACTATTTTGCAAGATTAATTGTAATTTGTGCAAAGCTAGGAGTACAGAAGGAACACTCTTTAAACCTATTTGGATCAATTTCATTATAAAACGTGCTTCAAACTACAAGACTGTGTGAGCAAAAACCTCCCGAGACTTAGAGAAGTAAAATTTGCTAATTATTCTTCCATTCAGAAACACTGCTTTTCAACTTAAACAAGGTAACCTGAAAGTCAATGAGTTAAACACACTTCTACCCCCTTGGTGCATTAAAGCCATGACCTGGGAATTACTCTTTTTTAGCAGTGCAGAACGGGTTAATTTCTGAATATAAAATGAGGTTGCTGCAATCTGGGTGTTTTTTGTTTTGTTTTGTTTGTAACACAAAGCAAAATATACTCTACAGATGCTTGATTAAAATGCAACAGCTGTTTATGGCGGTGCATTTTCCGCTAATTTACTAGGGCAGATTTTTCAAGGAGCCTTGTTTTATTGCATCTTCATTTGCATAAACATTCATACACCAGAGCTGTCTGTCCACTTGTCCCTGGCTTGGCTGATATTTAAGGATTAAATTCAAATTCAACTAAGCCATCTACTCCCACAAAGGAAAAAGAGTTTTGAGAGCAAGGTGTCACACCTCTGTCCCATGATCTAACCTGCCCTTTGCACGTATTTAACTTCTCAATCCAAAATATTTCATTTTGTGGCATCATACGCAACTAGTATTTAATCTGTTCTTCACATCTGCCTGGGTAGGCCTGGTGCCTTTTTTTATATTATTCTTTCCCTTTTGTTTATTTGATCCATTACATTCCTTAAGCTTGATGACTAATCCAAATTATTAACAAATACAAAAGGGTTTATGTAAATTATTATGATGAACAAAACCAAATCACAATTATAACATTGTTAAGTGAATTAGACAACAATGGCTGCAGCTTCCCTATCATAGATTGAGGCAGATGAATTTGAACTTTATTGACAGTAGCAGCAGAAAGCCTTAATCACTAAGCACCAGTACAGTCTGGTTTTCATAGGGTAATGACCCATCTATATATTCATAACAAGGGTCTCATTCATCATAATTCCTATAAAAAAAAAAAAACAAACCTCTTGCAAAACTAATGGAGGGAATGTGTGAAAAGTGATTGGATGGGTAAAACTGTATGGGGCTGGAAAGGCCTTAATTGATTTTATTGTGCTGTGTCTAAGCCTCCTTGCACAGTACATCAGATCTGTATCTAACTGCATTTCAATTGATTTTCACTGATAGGCTTCTTTCTTATGTCTAGGGCTTAAGTACTAAACTAATAAAAGGATAAAAGACTTTGTAATACAGATTTTGAAAATAATGTGCACACATGATTTCTGTGGAAGAAAATTGTATGATATGTGTTTGTCCTACCAACGAAATGTAATATAAAAAAAATGCAACTAATATGAAGAAGATTACGGGGGGGGGGGGGGGGGGGGGAGGGAGGAGGATAGGAAAAAAGAAAATAAGGAAAAAAAACGTCCCTTGGCTAAAATCAGCTTGATTGTAAGCAGACTTGACTTCAATGGAGTTGTACCTGCTCACATGAGGGGTGATTTTGACTGATATCTCAAACTTGATTGAAAGAGATTATAATTCATTTCAGATGTGGGTGAGTTCGTCAAATTTTTAAATAACAAATCATACCTATTCTGATACAAGTATCTAAAATACATATCCTGATAAAATTACCTAAATGCAAAATGAACTGGTTTTTTTTAACTGGTTTTGTATGATCATATTCTTGGACCTTTCAAATACATTAATTTTTAAAGCATCTAACCTGTGGCAGGAACATTATGACAAATACAAAACTCCCTTTAATGCAATTGCATTTATAGCACAGTTCACATAATAGCTTGTTCAAGCTCTATAATGTTGCTGAATTGGGCTTCATATCAAATGGCCACGATGAAGTGGAAAAAGGTGCTTGTTGCAGATAAAAAGCGATAGCGCGGTTTGAATAACTGGTTCTAAAAGCAACAGGTTCGCCTAAAGGGAACACACATTAAACGCAAATACCCAAATACAGGAGAAAACTCTAAAATTTGGGAAGTGAAAACACCTTTCAGAAAGATAGTTTTCCCATTTTTTATTCTACATACCCCGCCATCTTTTGCTAACGCTATTGCAAACTACACTATCTGCTAGTCAGATGGTTTGCAACATCTGTATAACAAATGATAATGTATAATAGTTGTTCTGGTTTTGTGTTCCTTTACGAGGCTTGGTGTTGATAATCTCCAAAGCACACCCATGATTCTTTAAATTAAACATAAGAATCTTGTCTCACAGTACAGCTAGGTTATCCATGTGTAAGAGCCCAAGCCAAGTAATTACACATCCGCTCAAAGGATTAGACACATAAGATTTCTTTAAATTTTTAATAAAACTGCACAGCTGTTGTAGGGGAAAAAACTCTTTTGTTCTAGATTTTTTAAAACCATTAAGCTCAAAGTGATTCACAGTTATGCTTCAAGAAAAGTACTTTAAAAGTATTTGTTAGGCACTTTTTTTAGTAGATTTAACATCGCTTTAACCTCATGGCAACAGATTTGAGTTGGGAATAACCTACAGGAAAGGTATTTGGTCAAGTTTTAAAGAACACTTCTCTGCTTTTACCAGAACACCTCCAAATGCATTCTACTTAACAATACAACCACTTAAAGTGCACATAAAACCGTGTTACATTTGGTTTCATGAAGTTAGCCTGTGGGACAAGCGGAAAGCTGATGTTTGAATGGCATCGCACGATGGGACACAACAGACACAGCCTCCCCGACAGCCTCCGCTGCCCCGCCAAACGGGTCCAACTGCCTCGGGACAAGTGCCACAACCGAGAAATAACCGTGGCTTGGGAAACGGACCACAAATTGCCCAAACGCTGCAGCAGCAAGCAAGTGGGTTCTGCCCCAGAAGCTTTTCCAGTGCTGATGGTTCAATCAAGATAGAGGTGCAGGCGACGCGTGCCTCAGCTGCTGTGAAACCACAGATTGCTGGAAGTTCATCAGACCAGCGAACGCCCAACACCGCACCACGAATGAGAAGCGGCAGCGCTAGCTGAAATGCGTACCAGAAAGATGAAAGCAGCAGATGTGCATTCTTCAAAAGATAAATGAGTAGCTGGAATGAAATCAGGACCTGGCACTGGTGACGTAGGCAGAGATAGGGACAGTGACACCAAACGGGTGCCGGCATCCAAACAAGCTCTAGCAAAAGCAGGATGAACTGGAGAGGGCCAACGGACCGCGCTGGCTGAACATGACTGAGAACAAGCCCTTTATATGGCCTCCAAGTGGTGTGCTTTCAGATCCTTTAAGGAAGGAGAAGGAATAAATCTGGACAAAGATGCCAATAACAAGGACGGACGGTTCAGAGGACGGGGAAGCTCCCGAGCACTGTAACCAACAATGGCACAAGGTGTGTTAGCAGAAAGCACAAGGTCAGGAGCGCAGAAGCCCGAGTGGCTGTCAGTTAGCAAGCCTGGGGTAAAAGCCCGAGGTCTTTCAGCTGCAGGATGGTGGTGAGCTAGCTGTCTGGCGTGGCCGCGCTCCAGCACGTATCACAGAAAACAGAAATACTATGTTCAGCACAGCGGCGAGATGTCATTTCAAACACGCATACTGATACCCATGTTCAAGCCGAAGACTTGAAAGAGATACAAAGCAGTCTGACGAGGGGAACAGAAACCCTGGCTCAGATAAGGGAGTGAACGCAGCAGGGCTTTTCCCCATTGCAGCTGTAAGCCAGGACGAGTGTATGACCACTCTCCACAAGCACCCCAGGGATATAAATGCCAGAGAAGGAAAAACTATTTAAGTTAAAGGACAGCATCAGCACAAAACCAGGTGTACCTTAAAAGATTTCTAATCATCAAAGAAGCAAGAAGCATGGGGGCAGCACTCTGGCGTGAAGAGGGAGGGATGTGGGACGTGCCGGCCTGGGGGCCAGGGGGCTGGCTGGGCTAGAGCGAGTCTCATCACCCAGGGCCGTCCTTCCAGCCTGGTTTTCCAATTCAAATATTTTACAGGACTTTGGCTCTGTACCTTGGTGTAAATTTACTGCCATAGAACTGTTGCCATAATATGCAATATTACTAAACAACCAATACGTAGGATTTACAAGATAAACTATGGTATGCGGGTATATTTACAACGAATCTAAATCTCTGAAGATTTTAATGAACTGCAGCTGACCTTGATCAGTGATTCAAAGCCCAGAGCAGCTTCTACTCTCTCACACATTACTAACCTTTGCTACAACATTTATCAATTTACCTTCTTGATCTCTCAAGCAGGTCATGTTTTCTAATCAGCCACTAGCTCAAAGACCTACATCCCAATTAAATTACTGAATGAAGACATGCTGGAATGTAGGCTTCTTTTAAAAGAATTAGCACAAAATACACTTAAATACTGGATTTGCCATCTCTGAACTGATTCTTTAACTGTTTCTATATAATATGCAAGTTACAGACGCATATCCTACTCTGAATTAGAACTGTTAATGTCATCCCTGAAACACACCGTTTCCTTGGATGTTTTCTATTTTTGCTTCCCAAAGTGTTCTGTGCATAAATACTGACCTGAGCTTTAAATCATCTAAGCTGAGCCACGAGCTCTTCAGAGATTGGCTTGTCTGAAAACTTAGGGTACAAAAAACTACACAGATGTTTATTATTAAGCATAAAAGTAGCTTCACAGATTTAAAACTACTTGCGCTTGAAGTTAGACGCTTATTGAAACATCCATGGGATCTGAGCCTAATTTTTTTTTTCCCTTTTAATGCAACATATACATTGAAGTTGCAGTAGAAAAAAAAACGCTAAACGTAGAGCTACAGGGCTCCTCGCAGCCCCTCAGGGCAGCGTGTCTGACGGCACGCTCCCGAGAGCCCTTTTCCCGAGCGGCCCCGAAGGAGCAAGCTTTGGGCTGAAGGATTCGCGTCGGTGGCAGCAGCCGCCCGCTCTCAGCTGCCGCCTCCTCCTGGGTGAGCAGCACGCGGACCGTCCTGCCGCAGCAGGGGCGACAGCGACCCCCAACATTTCAGCCAGACTACGGGCCGCTCCTTGCTCTGGTCTAAAAAGCAGGTTGTGCAAATATTGCTTTCTGCTGCCGTCTCTTCTGCAGGCCAGGAGCAGCGTGCTGACAGACCCCGCGTGATGTGCAGTAGCTCATCTGCACATGCACGGTAGCTCTGATACTTCCTGGATTTGATGCACATGTTGAGAATGACTGTACCCAGCATGTGCAAAAACACAGCCACGCAGGAGGGGGAAAAAACGGCAACATGTAATACTGCGCCTCGCAGCAGCCTGGTTGGATTGCTAAATAAACATCACGCACGCTGTTGTTGTTATTTTTAACAGAGCGCTGCTGCAAACACAGGTAAAGATAAAGAATCCCCTGACGTTTCTATTTCTTTCCCTGTTTATTTTTTGCCGCTTTCAGAATTAGCAATCAGTAATGACAAATACTGACAAACCCCAAATACCCAACACCTCCCAAAACACGCACAATCAAGTCGTAATTGCAGTCACTAAGACAGAGAATGAGGGACATTCAGAGCACCAAAGCAGCACCAGTTTCAGACCAAATTTAGATTCCAGCACGGTTTCCTCTGATTTTGAAAAGCAACGTGCTTGTACTTAGAGTCCTAGCTTACAAATGTCAGCACACGCTTGTTGCTACCAGGCTGATCTTCCACAATCCCCTCCCTTTATTGAACATTGCACAGTAAATTCAGACTCGGTCAATAAGCCATACAAGAAATGGGAAGCCACGTTTGCATTTTATGTAACATGAAGAGTTTGGATTATTTTAGTTTTCATGAAGGTGGAGGAGACGACGATTCCGCAGGTACAGTCTAGTCAGAACAGCTTTGGTACTGCTGAATCCAACTCATCCCTGCTGTGATTTGCGTTATGGCTCTAATGCCAGTCCACGCAGCACCTAGACTCTAACATCGCCACCTTTCCTGACTGCTAGTATTTTTACAATTAATTTTTAGGCTAAAATTGTTGTTTCAAATGCAAAATACACAAAAAGAGTAAAATATGCTGAATTCTGATAGCAAGAGGAGTGGTGCATGCACCAAAACTAACGCAGGTAATGAATATCCTTGTTTTATCACAAGGTTATCCGAACTGTAGTACAGCATCCCATCTACCAAGCACCTTGTACACAAAATGCACGACCACAGCTTCCTCCTGTGACCCACTGTGCTACGCTGATAGCACTGGCATTTACTAGAGCAGGGGGTCCAACCCCAACAGAGGTAGGGACAGGTGCCAGCATACCCACAGGCTTACAAGGGTAAGAGATCTCAGTCAGGTGGAGAGATCAGAGATGTGAAAAAGGATGAGAACTTCTGAACTCAGGAAATCCAGACAGGTGAGCATGTATCAGCTAGTTCAAAAAGAGACCATGTATTCGGAGTAAAAATAACAAGCTGGTCAAACGCTGCATTTATTTTCCATTTCCATCTTTTTTCCTAATGCTAATACTTCAGTTATACGAGGAGATAAATCTATGTGTATAAAATACTTCTGATCTTTAAAAAAGGGAGTGCTGAACCCCAATACTTTGGGGATTAAATCTGCTAACACTTCTGGCCCCTTGTCCATCCTACTGCACATCTCTCTATCATTCTGTGCATACCAGCAAAACTGCCTGCCTGCACAATTTCCCCCCGCCCCGCAATAGTTATAGCAAAGATGATTTCCCTACAGTAATGCAAGGGCTCTGCCAAGGGTAACAGTTCAAGACCTCTTCGTTTAAGGAGTACTTCAGGATAAATAAGCCTCATAGCGTTTGTGTTTTGGTGACTGCTGTCACTGGAAAATAAAAACATGTTGCAAAAGCAGATCCACGATACGTCCAAGAAAATACTACTTGGTCTAAGTTTAATTTATTTGTTGACAGAGAAGATCTACTGTGCTTAATGTAAAGTTCAATAGAAATACATGTAATACAGATATCTAGAATCATGACTGCAATAAAATAAGCTCTGCTTATTTATCTGGCTGTTAAATGCAATTCAAAATTTATTGGTAAAAAGGAATCAAATTTGGTTATGGCATAAAATATATTTCTTGCCTTACAAGAGCAACCTAACCAAGTTCCATTCATCACGACAAATCAGTGCTGTTAATCTCTACCCAGTGACTTTGTTTACAAGCGGCGTGCAGCGGCACACGGCAGCAGCGGCCAGGCTGCACTCCCTACCTTGCAACAAATCCAGAAAAGAAAGAGCAGCAGCTACAAATATCATTGCCCACAGCAAACGTCAGCCCTCCAGATGGCTTGCTTTGCTGTTTTCGGTTATTATTTTTTAAATAAAGACATCAGCTGACATTCGAGTCCTGAGTGGATACTCTCAGGTTCGCTATTAGTCAGAGATCTTTTATGCTGATCCTCCCGAGCTAATACACAGAGACCCAGGCAGTGACTCCACAACTACTTCTAAAATAGTGATTTTAAATGGTGACAATAATAATTCACAGCGAACATTTATGACAAAAGAAGAAAAAAAATGTTTAATGAGGTCCTCTAGATGCTATTTAGAAAGTTGTTCTCAAGAAGGATATACATTAAAGCACATTGAACACTTTTACTTATTGTATGTATCTTCCCTAATTACAAATTCATAAGAGCAAGAGGATTTCCTTGGCGAGAGATCCAATATGTTACTTTTTGCCTTTAGCTTACTACGCTGGCTACTGAAAATATAGTATACTAAAAATGAAATAACTTTCCCATTTTAATGTGGTTATAAGCTTCCTGCTAGGCTGTGACCTAATTGAGACTTTTGATCTTAGCTTTTTCAAAACATGTTATTCTTCAGAGTCTGTAAAACGTTTTAACTACAGATCTCCTGCAATCATTACTGAAAGCTACAGGGAATAAAATAATAAAGAAAGAGGGGAAAAAACTCAGTTTATCAAAGTCAATGGAAATACAAGGTATTAATTATGCTAAATGAAGAAATATGGGCATTCGGTTACTTTTGTGGGTCAGAAATATTTTAATCTGGTGCTGCCAGCCAGCTGCCTCTCCCTGACCTGCGTGCATCTCTATCAGCTGCCGGATCACATCAAAGCAGAAGTAAGTGAGGAAAGCAGCGACCAGCGCAGGGGCCCCGCTGTGGTACCAAGGTCACAGATTTGACTGAAACCACCACATTGTTATCAATTACAATCACTGATAAGGACATGACCTTTTTTGAGGCACATAAATGGGGGGATATTCATGCGACTGCTTTCCCCAAAACCGCGCTTGGCTCGCTTTACATGCTGATAGGGGGAATAAAACTGCACAGCAAATTTTAATTCTCAAATGGCCAGAGAGTTAAAAATATGACCGAGAGTCCACTGCAGATAAGATCCACTCAGATCACCCGAATGCAGTTCCCTTGATTCGGTTAACTGAGCCAAATACACGACAGAGCACAATTAAAGCAGAGGGGAAATTGTATTTCTACCCTACAGACGGCTCTTGTGAAGTTTCATCAAAGCAAACCCAAAAATGTCTTTATTATAGCGAGACCTACAGCAGAAGCACATGTAACTGAAAAGAAGTAGTGTTATACAGTAGTAAGTCACCTAGTAAAATAAAAGTATATTTTCAATAAAGATTAGTTCTGCATTTTATTTCTGAAAATTCTTTGATCAAGTAATTTTGAACTATATAAAAACAGCCAGACCTCCCTAACTTTGCATTCCTGAAGAGATTGTTTTGCTGCACACAAAATGCTACAATTCCATCTAACTATATTTCAGGTGACATTCCTCTTGTTAATTTTAAGTACGTAGCAGTTTTTGCTCACATTTGTTGCGGACATATTAGTCTAGAGAAAAAGAAAGCTCCAGATACAGGCGATCCTATTTCCCAACCAGAATGAGAAATATTTTTATGATAAGCTAACCACAGTATTTCAGCATTTTAGGTTTTCTCAAAAGAAGCGCTGAAAAAATTATACAGAAAGGCGGGATATAACTTTAATCCTTAATGATTTAAAATGTCAAATCTAATTCCTTCCCACTGCATTTAGAACAAACAAGAAATTAAAATGTTAACACTGTGAATCATCTTGGCTTTTGCAAGTCAAAAGTTAAACACTAACTAGTTTACTCTGTATGCCCAAAATATTTACTAGCTCTGACTCAGATTTAAACAGTATAAAATACGATCATTCTGTAGTGCAAAACAGTTCCCAAAGAGGTAATGAGGTGAAAATGGAAGGTAGAGACCTGTATCTTTCCAATCTAACTACAGGTTTGGATTTTACTACATTTTTTTCCCCCCTAAGGGGACCGAAAGAGACGTATATGCTGATATGGAATTAAAGAGCTACGATTATTTCGTGTACCTTTTGAATTTAGTATGAAGTTACGTGTAGAAAATACAGTCAAGGAGACTGTTTAAAAGCCTGTGGAATGGTTAAGGGAGGAACAGTAGGATGTAGTCTTTAATCCTTTAACAAATGTTACTGTCTGTGCCAAGAGGCAGAGAGAAAAATACATTTTACATTTTATAAATAGTCGTGAACATAAGCTAAAGCATTTTGCCACTTCTGGGAAATCAATAAGCAAAAACAAGCCACTCATTTGCAAATAATTTATGTGGCTTTTTTTGCTAATGCAGGACAATCTCTCTGTGAAAACGAGGGCAATAACTTTATTATGCTCATAAATGCAATGCAAAGCAAACAGAGACTGATGCTTCTTCTCTATATATGCTGAACAAAAGGCACAACTTCGATTAGATACTAACATCAGAGAGATTGTGGAGCTGCACTACTTGTTTTAGCGAGGCAACATTACAGAGCACATGTAACCAAAAAGCCACAATTATTTAAAATACATTAGATAAGCTGCTATTTGTTG